>NC_136073.1:242117968-243612414 GCF_964261635.1 Lissotriton helveticus
CTTTTCAACAGCGTTTTATTTTCACAGCTGCGATTACCTACGCGTTTCGAACGTATCGTTCTTGATCACGGTATCTGTTCAAACAGTGAGTCCCTTTTCACTTTTGCTTTATATACATACATATGACACGCAATGCATTGTGGGCAATGTAGTTGAATTAGCGTCATTCAACCTTTATACACAACTAATTAGTGTAGCAATTGACTTCATGTTTTGAGTAAAGCACATCACATTGAAAATAAAGTCAGAGTAGTAACCATTAAACACTGTGTGGACTAAGTGCCCATTGTTGCCATGCTTGCAGTGCCTGTATTTCTGTAATATGTTAAGTGTGAGTGATTACTTCCAAATGTATTTGTGGTATAGCGGCGTAGAGTGTGCCCTATCTGCTAATTTATATATGCAGTGTTGTACTGTGAATGAATTCACTGATTTAAACCAACTAGTGCAGTGTAGCAGTATGGGTGTGACTCCGTGTTTCCTGGGCTGAGTGCCCTTGCCACCGCTAATCGTTACCACATATTATGGAAGTGTTGCGCTGTGTATTTTTTAAATCGTTCAAACATTCAGTTGATTATCTCGATTTTTACAAATATTCCAGTCATATCAATTAGAGATGCACATGTAGTTCAGCATCTGCATTCAGTCCCATTGGTTGTATGGTCTTAAATCTCATGATTAATTTCGATTCCAGTCGCCTCAATTTCAATCTTCTGTCCCATATATCCCTCAAAAAAGAAATTTGAAATAAAACAGCAAATAACGTGTGAAACCCAATTTGTTGTATATTTACTCCAATGCCAGTGTGGCAAAAGATACATTGGCAGCACAACGTGCCCTTTGAAAAAACGCATCTTAGAGCACACAAGGGCAATACAGAACAAAGACTTCTCTTATGCCATGGCCAAACATATGTCAAGCCATCCAGGATACACATGGACAAACATGTCGTATTCCGGTCTAGCTGCAATACCTCAACATGAGCGTGGAGGGGACAGAAGATTGAAATTGAGTGTGTGTGTGATTGGCTGGGAGGTGTGTGACTCTGTGCATATATGTGTGAGCAGTTGATTCACTTGGTATATGTTTTCAACAGTGCATGTGGAAAGAACTGTATGGGTTGTTGACTGTCTGCATGGGTGTGTTGGTGAGTGAATAGCTATCTCAGTGCTCCATGTCCAAGTAAGTGTATATGTAAAACACAGTGCATGTGAGAGTTGGCATATATAAATGACTAAACATGAGAGCCTGTGATTGCGTAAGTGACTGTATGGATCAATGTGTACTTGTATCAGTGAATGTAAAAGAGAGTAAGTATGTGTTAGTATATGTTTGTATAAGTAAGGTTTAGTGTATATAACTTTGTAGTTGATGAAATGGGAGTGTGATTGATTCTTTGCATAACTGACTAGGTGTTTGAGTAACTTTGTGGATGAGTGTCAGCATGTAAGTGTCTGTATAGGTGTATGAGTGGATATGATAGTGTTCTATTGATGAGTGATTGTATGTATGAGTGATTGTATGGGTGAATGAGTGGATGTGTGTGTAGACTTAGGAATCAGTGAGTGTGTATGTAGTTACGGGTATTGGTGTGTCAATAATTTCAGGAATAGTAGTTTGTATTTAACACTGGGTGTATCAAAGGTTAGATTAGTGTGAGGAGGTGCATCGTATTATCACATGGATGCTGTCATCAGTGATGTCATCAGTGATGTCATTTGAGATGTCATCAGTGATGTCATCAGTGATGTCACTGACCATGTCATGAATGATGTAATATGTGACATCATCAGCAGTGGATTGCGGGCGCGCGAGTTATAGTGAGTCCAACTAACTATAACGTGGGAATTTCAATGGTTTTGTATAAGTAAAATGTTCAGCTAACTATAACATGTGTGAAACCTATGGTTTTTTCAGTGAATTTGAAAGGTTTTTTAAATGCTAATTCCTAACTATAACGAGTGTGAAACCTATGGTTTTTTCAGTGAATTTCAATGGTTTTTTAAATGCTAATTCCTAACTATAACGATTGTGAAACCTATGGTTTTTTCAGTGAATATATATATATATACTTCCGGGCAAGGAGGCGAGCAGCAGCACCTCATAGAGAAATATTTCATGCCGCAGTCTTGACGCGGGCGCCTGCTTCGACCTAAGGGCCACAGTCCTTGCAATAGGAGGGTTGGATTTTTTTTTTTTAAATAAGCTCAAAAGGTTTATCCTCTACTATTCCTATCATTCTTGCTCCTACGAATTCTTTTTATTCTCAAGCACACACCAACAGTATTGTTCATGAACGTATTTAAGAAGTTGCATTCAAAAAATGATACCATTTACATATTCTTTTTAAATTGTTCTTAGAATTCTGGTCTCAAGCCTTAAGCCAACATGTGTTTCGTCGAATCAGGACAGTACCAGCGAATTCCTCAGGGCTGGTGTTCTGTGTACCTTTACTTTTTTCTTTGAGCCTGTTCTACTTCTGTCCAGGTTCTTCTAATCGCTTGTGATTCCAGTAATCCTTCCTGTGTTGTCTATCAATTGTTTCCGTATTTGTGGTAGAAGTAACTCTTCTGGCCAGTACAGCGTACTCACTTAGACATATGGGAATTGACTGAGCGCACTTGCCACTCCCACAGGAGTTAGACTCGGCAAAATTACCTTGGGGCAGATTTACAATAACTGGCGCATCCCTGCATATCAGCAGGGATGCGCCAGTATTGTGCGCCATGCCTCCGCCACCATGGATGCGCCGCATTTACAATGCGGCGGACCATGGGGCAAACACAGCACAGATGCGTGACGCATCTGTGCCGTAAAAGCGGTGCATTGCTGGAGTTGCGTCGCAAGCACGATGCAGCTCCAGCAATGCTCTGGCGGGCCCTATTCTTACAATGCTGCGCCAATCCTTACGCCTGCTTCAAGCAGGCACAGGGTTTTGACGCAGAATGGGCCCAAAAGTGACTGAGTGAAATCTTGTAGCTTTCACTCAGCCACTTTTAGGAGGCGTTCCTGCACTGGAACGCCCCCCCCTGCACAGGAACGCCTCCTTCTGGCGCAGGGCTTTACAACGTGATGCATCTCCCAGATGTGTCACGTTGTAAGTACCCCGCACCATTGTGCATCTTTGCGCCGCCGTTGCGTCACAAAAGTGACGCAACAGCGGCGTAAAAGGTGCACCAGGGGCTTGTAAATCTGCCCCCAAGTGTTTACCAGGAGTATAAATCTATCACAAATACGGAAACAATTGATACACATGGTAAAATGTAAAGCCTCAACTATGGAACGAATCCTGGTTGCAATGGCCTGTTTTTGTAAAAAACTGGGATCTAAACCCGTTGGGACGATAAAGAGATCTACAATGCAAAAACAATCTCAGCAACAAGATACAGGGCTGGGCTGTGGGGAATGGTTCCAATAGACTCCCGGCAGAAGATAGAGGATGGCTTTTTAAAAAGGGTTGCATCCCTCCCCGCCTCGCTTTCTAACTATGTTTGACATTTTGAACTGGGCCTACCTTATATACCGTACACACTAAGACTTGCCCCGGTTATGCTGTGGCATTCTATGGAGAAAAAACATAATGGATATCAACCAGCTGATAATAAGAAATTGTCTTGGTCCTCTGGGATCGTATCTAGCCCTGGTGCTTTATTAGGGATGATTTTCTTAATGGCTTGACTTATCTCCATATATGTGATGTAGGTGGCCTCCAGACATTCACTTGGCTCTGCGGGTCTACTCACGTAAGTATGAAGCCCAGCAACTAGGCTGCTGCAAGGCTGGCATAGTGCCTTTGGGCCTGTCAAAACACGTTGGGAATCTTCAGTTACACCTGGCATGGAATACAAACTAGATAAGTGGGCAACCCAGTCTGATACCCCAATGTGATTTTCCTTAGGACAGACGCCATTACAGCTTCCCAGGGACACCCTATTCTAGAAGGATCGTTGATCTCGGCCTCTGGCTGCTCCCAGCAGACCTTCTTATCTCCCACACTCCTAATCTCTTTTAACTTCTATACCTTTATTTGTACACACCTGCCTAGTTATTTGAGTCTGCAATCTATTTTGTTGCTTTATAGCATCAGCGAGTGCTTCCCATTCCCCTCTAACTGCTTATTGTACCAAGAAGGGAGCCTTTTCTTTACTATTTCCTGCTTAGTCTCCACAAAGAAATAAGGGGCATATGTACAAAGCTATTTTCCTGTCATAAATGGAGACAGGAAAAATGCATTTTGGGATGTACAAAGCCCAAATGCAATCCAGTAACTTTTTACCGAATCCCAATTTGGGTTTTGCGAGTCAGTATTAGGAAGGGGCAAGTTAAGGGCATCGCTCCTTAACCCCTTCGGTGCTGATGACGGCTCCCGGTCGTCATCAGTTACGGTGGGCGTGTGCTGATGACGGCCGGGAGCCGTCATGACCACACCCGTGATCGGAATGTGCTGCACAGGCGCAGAATTCCGGCCGCAGCCAGGGGGTTAATACCGAATCGAATCACAAGGGTATGTGCAAATGTTTTGCAACCAGAATGCAGTTGCACAACGTTCACTTTTTAACACCAATTTCACTTTGGTTCTAACACATTATCAAATGGGGAAGGGGTCCTTCCCCTTTGTGAGTGCATGCAAAAACGTTTTTTCAGACCACTGCCTACTCCTAAAAAATGAAAAGAAAAGGTAATTTTTATTTTTGAAATGATTGCCGTTTTCCTTTAAGGAAAAAGGGCTGCATTAAAAAAAAGCATTTTTTTTTTTTGCAAACGCAGACATAGTGGTTTACTGTCCCTGGCAGACCACCATACCTATGTTTTGTTATTGATTACCAATGGGTCTGAAATTGTGACCTATTTCATGAAGATTAATGAGGTAGGTCAATTGCAACCCACTGGGAATCACAAATGAAACACAGTGGAGTTTCGTACATTTGGAATTGCGATTTCCTAATTGTGATTCGAATGGAATCACAATTAGGAATCACATGTGACCCGAATTTCTTAACCCCTTCGCCGCCGGTAGCGCTGTGCTCATGACAAGCTGAGCTCGTCATGACCACGCCCGTTTGATGGAACGCCCAGCACAGCAGGGTAATTATCCCTGCGTGGGCGTTCCGCAACGGTCATGACGAGCTCAGCGCGTCATGAGCACAGCGCCATTGTGCCTCATGACGAGCTGAGCTCGTCATGAGCACCTAACGGGTTAAGCTTAAAAATATCTGGTTGAGCAAGGTGTTGAGATTGTCCAAGGTCTCCAGTTTATCCAACAACAGGTCCAGTAATAGCATCCCCCATGTCATCGGCTACTACTTTTTAAAATCTCTCTAACTGACTCCTTTGACTGGGTCATTGCACTTAATTTAACTCTGTGACGATTATTGGTCATTCTCAACTTTCTTTTGAATGGATCTGGTAAGTTAGTATAGACAGTGCTGGCTAGAATCCTGAGGGCATTATGCTCATTATCTTGGAGGGGTATTACAATCATGTCAGTTAGGCAGGGTCAAAGTCTTACATCAAGCAGTACATAGTCAACAAGACAGGTACTCTGTCGGCGGTTGAATGTATGGTTGCCCTCTCTATTGGAGATAGTTCTGCCATTACAGGCTCGTAATTCGTAATTCCTGGTTCAGGGCGAATGCATTCAACTGGACTGCCAATACGGGCCATTTTATTATAGGTGGAATTACTAGTCCCAGTATAGACCATGCATTATCTTCCTGCATGCATCAAGAGTTGCGTATTGGCAATTGAAGTCCCACCCACAATTTTTATCACCCCATCAGGAAATGCTGCTAGATGGGAAGAAAGGAGCTCTATGACTGGGAATTCTGTTTTTTCCCAGTGTCCTATAGAACACATTATAAACAGTGTAGACTATGTTGTGGGGAAAAGACAAACTGATAGGTAAAATATCAGGTGAGTCCAACTTGATTTCTTTGACCATACAGGGTAAGATGGCGTTAACCCAGATCGTGAGCCCCATGAGGGACTGCCTTTCCCAGTTGTAGCAGCTTTCTGGATAAAGTTAGCAAATCCTGCATGGAACAGGAGTTTTAATGACCAAGTCTCTTGGAAGAGACAGAGGTCATGTTTGTCAATAAATTCACACCATTCTATGCAGATTAATTTAGAAGACAGCCCTTCAACATTACAAGATACTAGCTTGGTGGTGGGAGCCAAGAGGCTGGTAGCAAGAACCCTGACATTACCTGGGCAATGGGATATACCCTTACTCCAATATTTCAGGAGGCAAGGAAAGAGTGGTACTATACATGGTAGGTCTAGGCTTTACTTATTGCCCATGATTAAATATTCCACCTTGGGAATGTTGCCTCACCCCCTAAGGGGACTATCCTATGGCCATGGCTTGGCATTTCATCTGGCAACAATTGATGGCGTCATGCCTAATTCTGGTGTCACAGTGGACAGTAATATTCTGCTGTCCACTCCCTAGGCCCCTGGAGTCTTTCCCTACTGTGCTAGCACATCCACTAAAAGGTGCAATCTTACTGGAATTATCAATTCAATCTACACCAGCCAGAATTTCGAAGTGGTTAGGGGTCAGCATTTTAAAAACGTCACCATTACGCATGGAAGTGGTGTTCCTACAATCAAGTGCTGTTAACACCCTCGTTGCTGCCGACTGGGAGCCAGCCTGACATGTGGACCTATTTTGTAAAAGTAGTCTAAGGGTAGTAGTTTGATGTTATTCCTGGTTATCTGCTTATTTAAATGCCCAAAAAGCCGGCCCTGCAGCAATAATGGGGATCTAAAGTTGACAATGACACAATCACGATATTGATTCATCAGCCCCGGCCTGATCAAACCCATCCTTCTTGTCAGTAAAATATTGCTAGCCGGGAGGGAGGAACATCTCTATGCCATCTAAGCCAGTTCAGGGTTTTGTTCAAAAGTTCTTCGTGTGACTCTCTCTGGTGCATGTGCAGACGGGGACTCCAGAAAGTAATACCACATAACGGCAGGAGGTAGATTTATCACAGGTTGACTGACTATTCAAAGATTTCCACTGGGCGTAGAATTTTCCAGGAGGGACTCTTCATAGGGAAAAAACCTCTCTGGCAGGTTCAGATTTTCACAATGTGATGGGGGAAGAGGCAAGCAGGGATGGTTCCATCCAATGTTCGAAATGGTGGATTCTGGGCAGTGACTGTCTATTGTAGGTCTCAAGGATATCGCAGGTCCCGCTGTGCTTGAAGAGCTGCTTTGACCGGCCACCTGATCCTTATTTGCCCTGCTACCCGTACTTGGAGCTTGTGCAGCTTGATTCTGTATTAATTGTTTTCCAGTCAATTCATGCTCAATTGCTACCAGGCAGGCACGTACGGGAGATAGTTCTACTAATAACAATTCCTTGACCATAATAATACAGTCCTCCATCAGCTGTGTTACCCCTGATGGTATATGCAGGGCTCATGTCGGGGTACCACGCAGGTGGACGGCGTCCCCCCACTTATTTTACCGGGTGGATGCCGTCCCCCCTGCCAAACAGCTGGACTTCACTCTTTGGCCTCTCTGGGATGAGGAGCTCGGAGCTCACAGCACACTGCTCACGTGCTGACTTCTCAGATGCAATCACATCTAGGGGTGAGTGAGGGGAGGCAATGAGCCCGATGGTGCCAGCCACATTTCGTGACGTCACTTCCTGTCGTGACATCACTTCCGGTGACAGCGTCCCCCCACTTCTTTTTTTAGGACTTGTGCCCTGGGTATATGCATGGTGGCTCCCTCCAAGCCCTTCAAAGGAGTTCATGTTGGCTGTACAGGAGTGCGAGGCATGAAAGGTAAACTTGTTCGGCTGGCAACCTCCATTGATTTAATACGAGCCGCCTGCCTGGGTTGTTTTGCAATAGTGGAAGTCTGAGGGCTATCCAAGACAGGTGGCACAATGTCATCATTCACAACCCCATTACTCACAGTGGGGGAGTCCAAAAATAACGGCCCTGATGTATTAAGTTAAGGAGGAAGGGGAGCCAGGGCACACCTGCAGCATCAGCAGAAAGAAAAGTCTCCTTTCTGTGAATTCAATATTGGTGCTAATGAGCCCAATAGACCTTTGTATCATCCTGTCTATCGAGGTACTTTTGACTGGAGGTGTGGCAATGGGGGGCCACCTACATCTTTTCTGTTGCTAATTCCCACAAACACTGCAAAACACAAGACGAAGAAGAGAAATATATGAAAAGGGTATTGCAGACAAGGCCTAAGGGGGGCGGCCCATCCTCCGGGCTCTGACAGGCATGGATGAGCCTGCTCTTGGCCCAGGTTGGATACTGGCACTTCAGGTTGGTGTCTGCTCCTTCCCCACAGGCACTACTTGGTTTCATGTGGCAGGTAGTCCCATAGTAGCGTCCCACACTGCGTCACGGAAAGGTGATATAGCCAATGGTCCAGAAATGCCACCACTGGTGAGAATCCAATGCATCAGGGGCTAATCAGCAGTAGTAGCTAGCAGGAGAGAATCCACCCACTACCCATTCACACATGGGACAGGGTGGCAGCACGAGAAGTTAGGGTCTCTGCAGGTCCCAATGACCGACAGAAGGCTCTATGGTGGAGGAGCAAACAGTGAGGGGGGGCAACACATAACGGAAGAGAAGGCCTCACCGGCACCAAGAGGAGCATGACACTCCCCAAAGGCAGGTGACATCAACATTTTAGAGGGGAGACAGCCCATAATTTCCCAGCAAGTGCCCCCGCAAATGTCTCTCCCGAAACCCTGAGTTACAGGAGGCGACCAGTCAATTCAGTACACTCAGAGGTGAAAGAAACACCCTCCCATCAGCCCCACGGTCGAAACACTGTATCTCTGGAAGCGTACACATGCCAACCTCTCGGAACCATCCACAGGCCGCGCAGCAATCCTTGGGCAATCCTTGAGCTGGCCACGCCCGTCTCCGGCGCCGCTGCAGTCAGGGGACAGCACGCAGAGACATGGCCCTGCCGCTTTGGGGTCACATTGGGGGAAACCCATCCGCAAACCGTAGGTCGCTGACAGTCGCTGCAACCCTGTGGCCCGGGGGAGAACTCAGCTTCTTGCAGCACCTGCTGCTGCCCGTCTCTCTGCTGGGTTAGCAGGAAGCAAAGCGAGGGACCCCAGGGCTCCTCGCTGGCAGAGAGGGAACCTCAATCCACGACCTCCTCAGGTAGCAGCTGGCAGCTCCTGGAAAGTATGTAACTCCCCTTTGCAATCAGGTGTGCAGACAGAATATCGAGTTGTAAATATCAAACTACAGAAAGAGTGAGTCCTAAATATCGTGAGTGAAAAATATCGACAGCAAGAATATCGTGGTCAAGAGTATCAATTTTAAAGTAAGAAATGTCGTTTTTAAAAGTATAGAAGTCATTATTATCGTTTGCCAAAATATAGTTATTTAAAATATCGATTTTTTAAATAGTACTATGAATTTTAGCATGTATTTTAAATGTATGTGCTTTGTTTTGTATAAGAATTGTTTATGTTTTTTAATATATTTGTTACATTTTTAGTAGTTATCAATTTTATTTTAATAAAAGTTTGTGTTTTTTAGTTCCGTATCGGAATGTGGGCTTATTGGAGAATATGGAAGGAAGTAAGTTAATTATAATAAATTAATGATTATTTTGTAATTATTAATATTTAATTATATGGGATATTATAGAGTTATTTGTGGGAAGTAATTTATTATTAATAAATTATTAATTGATTGTTAATCAATATTAATTAATTAATTGCTATTTAATTGTGGTAATGGTGTAATCTTTTCGGTGTGGGTTGTAGGGTAATTAGGGATAAAGGTTGGGAGCTCATTTATTTTTAATTAAGTAATAAAAAGTTATTAATTAGTATAAATTAATTAATTGGAAAATAATTATGGAAATTGTGTAATTAATTTTAGGTGCGGGTTGTGGGGCTTAAAGGGGTAAAGGTTAGGAAGTAGTTTATGTTTAAATAATTATTCATTTGTCGTTAATAAATATTAATTAATTAATTGTAAATTAATTATGGAAATTTTGAAATTAATTTTAGGTGAGGGTTGTGGGGTTTATGGGGGTAAAGGGTAGGAAGTAATTTATGTTTCATTAATTAATAATTCGTTCTTAATTAATTGAAAATTGTATATGGAAATTGTGTAATTCATTTTAGGTGTGGGTTGTGGGGTTTATAGGGGTAAAGGGTGGGAAGTAATTTATGTTTAATTAACTAATAATTAGTTGATAATTAATATTAAATAATTAATTGATATTTAATTAGAGGACTTGTTTATTTTTGGTGTGTGTCAGTTTTACTTTTATAGGCGTAAAGGGTGGGGAGTAATTTAGTTTTACTTACTTTATAATACGTTGTTAAATACTATTAGTTTTTCAAATGAAAATACGTTTTAATTGTGTAATTAATTTTTTTACAGTTTAATTTTAGCTGTGGTTTGTGTGAGTTATAGGGATGAAGTGTGGGAAGTTTATTATTCTTTATGCATTTTAATTTGTTTTATGTTAACTATGTAAGTACATTTTTTTGTAATTTAGATGTGAGTTTTGAATTGTGTGGTGTAATAGGGTAGGAAATAAAAAAAAGGAAATTTATGTAATAATTATTGTTTTGTTTCCAAATAATTTCTAATTAAAATATTTATTTGTTTGAACATGATTTTTTCTTTTATTTGATATATTTTTTGTCATATGCATTTAACATTATGTTAAATTTATTTGTTTTTACCTTTTTCACATATTTATATTTATTTTTAATTTTTTGTTTTTAAATATTTTTGTTGTTAATATTTTGTTTGTTTTTAATTAGGATCTGACAATCTGATTTTTTTTTTATTTTAATTTTTTTATTTATTTTGGAAAGACTTTATTTGCATTTGCCAATAGTACATTAGAACATTACGTGCATCAAAATGTCATTGAGCAATACGTTAGCATCATCTTAACAACGTTACACGGCTATTTAGCCGACAACCCACCGGTCCGGCAGCGTGCGTTAATCCAGTATCCATGGCAATCAGAAAGATAATTATCAAGCATGTTTCGTCTTATTTTTATAAAGTTACAAACAAAACTGTAGACTCATTACTAACATGTAGTCACATATAGCTAGAGCAACGTCATCATATAATCACCATTTGGAGCACAGATTCCAGAGTAGATTCTCATCCCTCCCCGAACGCAGACCAACCATTACCCCATGTGCCCAGTACTCTATTCTTCTCCTGGTCTCTTCCCACCCCCTAAGGTCTCAATCGCTCATCTCCTCCTCATCTTCTGAGCTATCCACCTCTTCTTCAGAAAGTGGATCGCATAAGTCTCCTCTGTATTTGTTCCATGGCTGCCAGATCCCATTCCATTTACGAGAGTTTGCACGCATTTTATACACTGAACGTTCTACTAACATGAGTCTGTCCATAGTCCTGCACCACAGCGCCAAAGTAGGTGTCTCCGCCACTCCCCACCTCTGTGCAATGTCTCGCTTGGCCACCATCGCCCCGATCGTAACCCATTGTTGTTTCCTGCGTGTAAGGTTAGTCCCCTCCCACACATTCTGCAAACAGACACTCGGGTCTGGCGTAAGTGATGTCTCGAGAGTCTGGGAAATGGTGCGCAGGACCTGCCGCCAGTAACCTGAGATGGCCGGGCATTCCCAAAGTGTGTGCAACAGTGTCCCCTCCTCCCCACATCCTCTAAGGCAGTATGGGTTGTCCGCCCTGCTCATTTTGTGTAAGGTCGTCCTAGTGTAATATACCCTATGTAGTACATTAAGTTGTATCAACCTGAAACGAGCGGAGACGCCCGCCTCTCGTGGCGACGCCAATGCAGCGTTCCAGTCCGTGTCATCCAGGGCTCCCAGCTCAGCTTCCCATTTCTCTCTCAGTTTGACTAAAGGGTCCGGGAGATTGTTTAAAAGTTTCCGATAGGTGAGTGAGGTGGCGCCTGTTTGCATGAATTCCGTAAGGAGGCGGTCTTCCAACGGCGAAGAGTCCGGGACAGTCGTCCCTGGCTCGATCACTGCCATCAATGCATGCCTTATTTGCATGTACCTGTAGGTTTCATTGTTGCCTAATGCGTATTGCTGCTGCAGTTTCGGAAAAGGGATCACGCCAGTAGTGGTCCAAAGGTCCCCTACTGTCGAGATGCCAATGTTATCCCATTGGGTAAATCCCTTGCTGGTACGAAGACAGCCCAACCGTTTGGTATCCCACAATGGAGTAAGTTTAGTTATGACCCCCTTCCAGTTAAGTCGCGCTTGTGCCCTGTGCCAGAGTAGCACGGTGTGTTTAGTAGGTCCAGTCAGTTTTGTTGTAAGTCCCGGAGTATACAGTGGGGCCAATAAGCTGTGCGTGCCTAGTTGTGCCCGATCCGCTGAGTACGCCGGGTCAGTATGCGGGGCGTGAATCCATTGGTTGACGACCTTGAGCTGCGATGCCCAATAATATAGTTGAATATTCGGCAACGCTATTCCCCCGTCGTACCACCCACGATTAAGTTTGATATGCGCAATTCTGGGCGGACGTTCTCCCCATAATAGGTCCGTCATCAGCGCGGTCACCTTCCGGAAATATGAAGGTGAGACCACGACAGGGGCATTCTCTAATACATATAGTAGGCGCGGTAGCGCCATCATTTTGAATAACGCCGCCCGTCCCAACAATGTTAGAGGTAGATTCTTCCAGTGTCGCACGTCCGCACTAAGGCGAGTGAGAGGTGGCAGTAAGTTCAAGTCATAGAATACCGCCGCGTCACGAGCGACGTGGATACCCAGATACTTAAAGGAAGTGTCGGCTACCAGTAACGGGCATTCATTCGGGAGAACCGGTGCAGGACCCTTCAGTATGTACATGACTGATTTTGACCAGTTGATCGTGTATCCGGATGTCAGACCATATGTATTGCACATGGCTAGTAACCTCGGGACACCCGTCTCGGGGTTGGTTAGGTAGATGAGCATATCATCAGCATATAGGGAGACTCTATCCTCCCACGTGTCTCCCCAGTCCAGTCCCTTCAACAACGGGGTATCCCTGATGGCAGTAGCCAGTGGCTCCAAGGCCAGCGCAAATAGCAGGGGGGAGAGCGGGCATCCCTGTCTCGTCCCCCTTGCCAAAGGAATTTCCCGAGAGATGTGACCGTTGGCTGCCAAACGTGCTACCGGCTCTGTATATAGCAGAGTGATCCATGAGATGAATTTGGGGCCGAAGCCCATACGGGTCAACACTGCGAACAGGTACTGCCACTCTACCATATCAAACGCCATTCTGGCATCCAGTGATAAAATGGCCGCAGGCTCCGTCAGCAGGTGGGCACGTGCCAATGCCCCGTGCACACGGCGGAGATTCAATGCCGTGCTCCTATGCGGCATGAAGCCCGATTGGTCTGGGTGGATGAGATGGGTTAGGTGCGGGGTCAGTCTATTCGCCAGCAGTTTCACCAAGATTTTTGTCTCAGCGTTAAGGAGCGAGATCGGGCGGTATGATGTGCAGGCCATGGGCGGCTTGCCTGGTTTCGGGATGGCTACTATGGTGGCCATCCGTTGATCTGGGGGCAAAAACCCCTTCTCTCGACACTCCTTGTACATCTCCAACAGAGGAGGGCTTAGGGCGTCTGTCATAGTCTGGAACCATTCTATTGGGATCCCGTTGGGGCCCAACGCTTTACCAGTGTGGAGTGCAGCAATTGCCGTCTGTATTTCGCCCAACGTCAGATCCTCCTCCAGTTCATCCACCGCTTCCGGTGGCAGAGTCGCGATCTGTGTACCCTGAAGCGCTGACATCGCCGCTTCCGCCGTGACTTCCTTCACCGGAGTGTAGACTTCCCGGAAGTGGTCAGCTAAGATCTCTACAATCTCATCGGGGCGTGAGTGTGATATCCCTTCCGAGTCCTCCAGCCGTAGTATGTGCCTACAACCCTCTCTTTTTTTATCTAGCCAAGCCAGTAGCTTGTTTGCCTTGTCTCCTATGTCATACACCCTTTGCGCTGTAGATTCTATGTTTTCTACTGTGCGCCGCTTGAGAAGGTCGTCATGTAGCTGTTGGCAAAGATGGAGTGAGTGTAGTGTGTCCTCTGAAGGGCGTGTCATGTGGTCTGCGTTTGCTTTTTCTAGTTTCAATTCCAGATCTAACAGTTCCCTCATTTGTGCGCGTTTGTGCCCCGTTATGGTTGAGATGGCCTGCCCTCTCAATACTGTTTTATATGCCTCCCACAAGGTCGTAGGGGAGGACACCGAGCCAGTATTCTCCCCAAAGTAGCACCTGGTCATTTTTTTCAGGTCCCTGCGGACACGGGGTACTCTAAGATACCCAGGGTAGAGTGGGTATGTTCTCGTACGTGCAGTTGCGGAGCACGACAGGCTCAGCGTCAGGGGGGAGTGATCCGAGACACCT
Organism: Lissotriton helveticus; assembly: GCF_964261635.1. Taxonomy (NCBI): domain Eukaryota; kingdom Metazoa; phylum Chordata; class Amphibia; order Caudata; family Salamandridae; genus Lissotriton; species Lissotriton helveticus. The sequence goes on from NC_136073.1 coordinate 242,132,341, forward strand.
CGGGGTCGTATCGTCGCCTCAGATATCGTGAGTTGGCCGCCTCCCAATGTGAGGAAGTAGTCAATGCGGGACAGACAGTTATGGGTAGCCGAGTAATAAGAGTATTGCTGATCTTCGGGGTGTAGGTGTCGCCAGATATCTACCAATCCCTGGGCCTCAATGAATTCGCCGAAACGGGACGGGCTATTCATCAGCACCCGAACCGGGAACCTATCTCGTGTGGTATCAGCCACCGCATTAAAGTCGCCTCCGACTATTAGGTCCCCTTCCGGGAGTTCCAACAAGAATTTTCCCAGATCTGGAAGCGCCGTTGCATGTAGTGCAGGTGGAATATACACCGACACCACACTAAGGGACCGCCCCTCCCATTGTCCCCATACCGCTGCAAAGCGGCCGTGACTATCAGTTTTGGTGCCCTGTGGAATGAATCGGGTTGTTCTCTTCATCAAGATACCTGTTCCCCGGGAGCCTGAAGTGAAGTCTGAGTGTGCTAACATGCGATAACCTCTTCTATCCAGCGCCCTACTAGCTTTACCCACCAGATGTGTTTCCTGAAGGAGGATCAGATCAGGAGTCAGTCTCCGAATGGACTGAATCACCAACCCTCTTTTTATCTTGTCTCCTAACCCCCTGACGTTCCATGATACCACCTGTAACGGTTGTACCGGCCCTGTGTTGGTACGGTCATCTACCCTAGTAGGTCGTGTTGTGTGCGCCATTGTGTGTCTGTAAGGACGGACCCTGAATCCCCTGGACGCGTCCATACTCCTGCAGTGGTGTGCTGACTATCGGCAGGCGTGCAGTGGCACGCGCGAGGCGCCCTCTCCAGCTTACTGTGACTATTGTGAATTTTCGCGCAGTTCTGTGAGTCAAACTTTTCAAACAGTAAAACATTTCAACCCCCCCTACCATCCCAATTCCCCCCCTCCCTGCCTCCCTGCTACTCGGACTTAAAACTGCCCGCCTCCCCAATTTAGCAGAGTGCCTGATCCCACCCAAATACAAAAACATCGTTACTTGCTTGTCGGGGGTGAAGAATGCTTCGGTATCAGCGACCCCTCATACCCTCCACGGAGGACCGTTACCCAGTATCCACGGCGGCCCAGGCCACAGTCCCAATACCAATAAATGTCCAACTGCCGGGATGCTATTCCACTTCCTCCAGACCTCCAGTAGCAGTGTCTCTCAGCGGCGAGCTTCTGTCTTCCGTCAGTCCTGCCGCCCGATGTTCTGTCTGATCTCCTGTTCGTTGGCCTCTCTTAGTCCGTCCCGCTCGGTGGGGTTGAGAGGCAGGGCGCCAACCATCCAGCCAGTCTCTAGCTACGTCCGGATTATCAAAAAACCAAGTCCTGTTTTCCGCCACTACCCGCAGCTTGGCCGGAAATAACATGGAGTATGGGACCTCTCTCCGCCTGAGTTCCTTTTTAATCTCCAGAAATGTCTTTCGTTTACGGGCCACCTCCGCCGTGTAGTCCGGAAAAAAGGCCAATGTAGAGTTTTGGATCTTTACGGGGGGGGATATCCGTGCTGCTTGGAGGATGGCATCTCTATCCCGGAAATTAAACAGTCTCGCCAGGATAGGTCTGGGCTAAGCTCCAGGTTTTGGTTGACCACCCGGGACCCTGTGTGCTCTTTCTACCGAGAAGAACGTCGACAGGCCCTTAGGTTGGAGTTGTGTCTTGATAAGTTCTTCCACAAATAGATCAGTCGCTCTTGTACCTTCTGATTCAGGGACCCCAAGAATTTGAATGTTATTCCGTCTGGAGCGCCCTTCCTGGTCATCAAGCTTTTCTTTTAGTAGTTTATTCTCAGTCACCATTTTCTCCATCGCCATCTGAAGCTCTGAGACATCCTCCACCAGCGACTTCGTCACGAGTTCCAACGAGCCCACCTTTTCCGCCATTTTGTGGAGATCTGCTCTGATGAGGGTGACTTCAGATGAGATCGAGCCCACCGTGGTCTGTACCTGCGAGAGCGCTCGCATGACGTCATCCAGTGTCGCTTTTTTCGTTCCCGCTCCGTTTGCTGTTTTCGCGGAGTTGTGCCTTCCGTCCGCTGGAGGGGACGCAGACGCCTCGCAGGTGTATCTCTCGATACTTGTTTGTGTCGCGCTGCCTTTGGGGCCCCTGCCCGCCATCTTGTCTGCCAACGTTCCGCTGGGTGCCAGGAGAGTTATTCTGCCGCGGGGGCCGGGCAAGGGAGCGGTACCGCAGTCCAATCTGTAGCGCGTTGGATATGCCCCAATCCCAAGTCACCCTGATCCACTATGGAGCCGCGGCCGCGGCAGTGATGTGGAGCGTGTTGTTCTATGCCCCCAGTTGCACACAGACTCCTTCCTCACGATTCGAGCGTTGGCCGCGTCCTACATATGGTGAAGCTAGGATGTGTCCGACAGTGCCCGGCGGGGCAGCAACACCCAGGGGTCCAGTATGAGGCAAGGGGCCAAAGCACCGGTCCAGGCGACCACGGAGCCGTGCAGGTCACCCAGCGCCCGCGCCCCCCCCCACCGCCTCAACCGCCCGCACTAGTATTGCGGTCTCCAGGTGTCACTCCAGTTCCAGCTCCAGCGTAGGGAGGGGGGGGGGGCACCAGAGCCCGCCCGGCCGTCCGTCGCCCCCGCGATGCGCCCCCTCGCCCCGCCACGTCCCGCAACAGTGAGTCACCCTCTTCTCAATTGTGGCTCTCAATCGGCGCTCAAGCAGTGTCTCTCGCAGCCTCACCACGGTCGTCGGGTCTTCCACACGCCCCAGGCAGGGCAGCGCCGTATTCTAGCGGGTCACCTCGGGCTCCGCTCTTCAGTGCACGGCCACTTCCGGCCTGTCCCTGCCCGCTCAATAGCACTTCCGGTCGGCACCTATGCGCGCTGGAGGTCCCTGCTTCTGGCCCATGTACCGGCCGTGCCCACACTCGGCCGTATCTCCGCCGTCCGGCTGTCAATTCATGTCGGAGTTTCTGCAGCCTGTGCCGCCCGGTCCCGGAACCCCGGTACCTCCGTCTGAGGTCGGTTTTAATCACGGATCAAGGCACGGATTTTTGGAGAGGTCGCTTCTTCACCGGAGCTGTCCCTCTAGGCTGCCGCCATGCTCGGCTGCTAGCCACGCCCCCCCCAATCTGATTATTTTTAAAGACTCGTGGGAGCTATTTTTCTCTGCCCCACTCTACATGCAGGGCATAGAAGGCCTCAATTTTTGCCTCCAAATTAACTCCTCATGTTCCTTTTCGGGCATTCTCATTTATAGACCGCCTGATTGTGCAGCAAATAATGTCTGGATCTCTGCAATTTTATTGCTGAAAAATCGCTATTCCATGCCAATTTTACGGCCCTTGGTGATTTTAATCTGCACGTGAATGACCCTAACTGTGCACAAGCAGTTCAGCTGGTCTCTTCCTTAGCAGGGGCCAATCTTAGGCAATTGATATCCTCTCCAAAGCATAAAGCAAGCCATATCCTTGATTTAGTTTTTTCTAACATCTCATCTATAGGTATGGAGACTCCCCGCCCAATGGTTTGGTCGGATCACTTCTTGATTCCCTTTTCTGTTAATCTGGTCAAACCCGGCCAGGCCAAGAGCAAGCGCTTCATTATAAAAAGAAATTGAAAAAATCTGACAGCAGCACCTCTAAGCCCAATTCTTTTTTGTAAATCTTTTTATTAGCATTTCAAAATAGTGCAATATGAACATAGTAGTACCATCAATAAACGGATCATCACACTACCGCATTCGTCGTTCAAGTGGTAAGGTTACACAGCTATATATACAATGTAAGGCACATATGTTACAATAAGCAGTCATGAGGACATAGTTACATCACATTCCTGCACGGCAGGGTTTGCATTTAAATACTCCGTCAGATATTTCCAATAGTCTTTTGGTCTGGACCGGGCTGGCAATTCCTCTTCATATGTTATCAGTGTAACCTGACAGTGGGACATGTCCTTAAGCCATTGCCCAAACTCAGGTGCCAATCTACTTTCCCAACACATAGCAACCCGTCGCTTGGCAAGTAGCAGCGCCACCGCACAGAATTTTCGTCTTGTCGCTTTAACATTATGCACAAGCCCCAGCAGACATACACGGATATTGCAGGCAATGACAGTACCCACCATTGCTGTTATTGTGGTAGTAACTTTTCCCCAGTATTCCTGCACCTTCAGGCAATACAACGCTAAATGTATGAAGTCAGCTTGATCAACTCCACAACGTTTGCATCGTGCGTCTGGCCGGAGCCCATATCTACAGAGTTTCATGGGTGTATAGTATGCTTGGTGTAGGTACTTGAAGTGGATAATTCTCAAATTACCGTTCGTAGTCAGCATTTTGATCAATATGCAGGCAGTCTGCCAATCTACCTCTGTGAGTGGATTTTCTAACACTGTGCTCCACCTGTCCCTGGCCTTGTGAGAGTCATAGTTTAGTTCATCCTGTGCTACTGTGTATAAGCGGGACACTAAATGTGTAATGTTCTGGGAGGCAAATATGAGCTGCAAAGAGTCAAGCTGTACTGGTTCGTTTGGGTAACAAGGATATGATTTCTTGATGGCTTCCTGCAATCTATAGTAGGTGAAACGGAACATCAGTGTCTGATTCTGTATAAATGCTAAGTCTTGCGCAGTATTAAATTTCCCGTTATGATATAGGGCTCCCAGTGTAACCAACCCTACCTGTCGCAATAGTCCCACACCCACCTCCTCATTCGTAACCGATAGTGCAGGATGGAAATGCAATGGTAGAGCCGAAGCATAAAGAGGCAGTTTATGTGCCATTTGTTCTAAGTGGTACCACGCGTCGTTGGTAGCATCTATCGTGCTAATGTCTTTCGCATGCAGTGGCGGACGCTTATGACTGATGATTGCTGTTAGTGGTATTTGCAAGGCATCCCCCACCTCCACAGCCGTGTGTGTTAAGATTGGGACGTTATGATACCAGTACGCGGCATATTGTGCCTGAGCACATAGGTAATACAGGAAGAAGTCAGGCATGCATAGTCCCCCTTTCGAGTATGGTAAAGTCAAAGTTTGCAGTTCAATACGTGCCTGCTTGCCCGCCCATATCAACCTGAGCACTATTGAGGATATTCTTTTGAAAACTTCTTTCGGAGGGGGGATGGGAATATTATTGAAGAGATAGAGGAGTTTGGGAAGTATTACCATTTTTACAATCGCTATGTGGTCAGCAAGTGACAGTGGTAACTTTATCCACCGGTTCACTTTGTCTTCCAATCCAGCCATCACTCTCCCATAATTTGGTCTGATAACAAGTTCAGGGTCTCTGTGGAACCATACCCCGAGATATTTAATGGGGTCAGTCTGCCATTCCAACGGGAATTCAGTGGTATGTGGAATCGTGGTGTCAGTGAGTGGAATGATGGAGGATTTGTCCCAATTTATTTGGAGCCCAGAATGCCGGCCAAATTGAATATACTCACGCAGTAGTGGCGACAAGTGCTTCTCAGGATCACGTACATACAAAAGCATGTCGTCTGCGTACAGTGAGATGTGCAGTGGTCTGCTGGGAAACTGCAGTGCGGACGGGTGATGGTGCTGTCTGACTTTGCAGGCAAGCGGTTCAAGGGCAAGAGCAAATAACAGGGGAGAGAGTGGACATCCCTGCCTAGTACCACGTTCTATGTTGAAGGCATCCGATACATAACAATTTACTCTAATTCTGGCCACTGGGTTTGTGTATAGGAGCTTAATTCATTGCGTGAACATTGGGGGGAAAGCCATTCTATTGAGTATCGTGATGAGATTAGACCATTCAATAGAATCAAATGCTTTAGCGGCATCTAACATGACCGCTATCGCTTTGGTGCTTGGGATCAGGTAATGAGATAGCGCAAATAGCGTCCGGGTGTTGTGCAAGGTGGCTCTAGATGGTATGAAGCCAGATTGGTCTGGAAGGACCAAGTTAGTCATGAGGGGTCGCAGTCTCGTAGCGAGCAATTTGGCTAGAATTTTAGAGTCCACATTTATTAATGACTAGCAGCCCGTCCCGACGTTGTCCGGGTATGAATTGCTGCCGGCCAGTAGTATATTGTTTTGTAGGATTTCGTTTTGATAGCATTTCTTATCTGTGAAAGGCCTGTGAAACGCTCCGATTCACAGTGCACTGCTGATGCACTTAAGAGTGCACGTTCAGTAGTGTGTGAACTCGAGTTTCGCTACTTTATTTTTCCTTGCAATATTATATAGCGCGAACTCGACAACATGGCATGAGCACAATTTACATTACAGAAGAACACATTCATTTGTGGTAGGCACGGATAGACAAAGCGATTTGCCTGGAATCACAGGATGTAGAGCTGATGCCGAGATTCGAACGTAGCTCCCCAGCTCTAAAGTTCGCAATTCTAGAACTTGTGGCGGGAGGTGTGTCTAAAAGTGTATGTCGGTGCTGGCCATCAATGAGAGAGACCTGTGCATTTTTCAAATCGGTGGTGAAAAAATATGAGTATGTTGCTGGAGATGTGGGCACCGTGACACCAATGTACTTACCAGGGAGGGTAAACACCCATTATTCCGCAACTTTCTTTCCGCATACCATCACTCCTCATACTTTCATTACAAAAGTACCATGACTCCGCAATGCCATTATAACGCCTGGCATTACATTTTATATGCTTTTACCACGCATACATTTACAACGAAATTCGTTGTAAATGCATGAATGGTAAAAGCATGTTTTTTTAAATGTTTGGATAAGGTAAGTATGGGTATAGGGGTATATGTTTTGGGTTACTGAGGTATATGTTTTGAGCTGTTTGGGTATTTTAAGGGTTCAGATATAGTTTTGGGTTATGGGGTACAGGGGTAGTTTTAGGGTTTAGGGATAGGTATGGGTTTTGGGGTACAGGGGTATTTTTAGGGTTCTGGGCTAGGTTTGGGTTTTGGGGTATAGGGGTATTTTAGGGTTCAGGGGTAGGTTTGGGTTTTGGGGTACAGGGGTATTTTAAGGGTTCAGGCTAGGTCTGGGTTTTGGGGTACAGGGGTATTTTTAGGGTTCAGGGCTAGGTTTGGGTTTTGGGGTACAGGGATATTTTAGGGTTCAGGGGAAGGTTTGGGTTTTGGGGTACAGAGTTATTTTTAGGGTTCAGGGCTAGGTTTGGGTTTTGGGGTACAGGGGTATTTTTAGGGTTCAGGGGTAGGTTTGGGTTTTGGGGTACATGGGTATTTTAAGGGTTCAGGGCTAGGTTTGGGTTTTGGGGTACAGGGGTATTTTAGGGTTCAGGGGTGGTTTTGGGGTACAGTGGTATTTTTAGGGTTCAGGGCTAGGTTTGGGTTTTGGGGTACAGGGGTATTTTAGGGTTCAGGGGTGGTTTTGGGGTACAGTGGTATTTTTAGGGTTCAGGGCTAGGTTTGGGTTTTGGGGTACAGGGGAATTTTTAGGGTTATGGGGTAGGTTTGGGTTTTGGGGTACAGGGGTATTTTTAGGTTTAGGGATAGGTTTGGGTTTTGGGGTACAGGGTATATTTATAGGGTTAAGGTGGGTTAGTGTTTAAGGGTGTTGGGGTATTTTAAGGAGTAAGGGTGGGTTATGATTATGGGGTGCAGGGGTATTTAAAGGGAACAGGGTGGGATTAGCACACGATATGAGACATGGCATAAAGGGCGGAACGTACCACACGCCCCCAGCATTTGTCACGCCACCAGCACACGCCCACAGCACAACGCAGACAGGCCCACAAGGGACTACTTTGCTGGCACGGTTCTTTTACCTTTTAAATGTATATGGTGGGCGTCTGCATAGCCTATGTTCTTCTGCTGCAACTGCCCTTTCCAACGCTGTATTGGGTGTTGTGATTGGTGCTGTGGTTCCTGAGATTACCCGCCTCAAAGGTTTGGGCTCTCTCTTTATTATATTAGTATAGATAAGGGGCGATATGAATCGCATAATTCAGGATCTTTTGCTGGTTTTAACAGCGCTATCACTACCGCTTCCCTTAACGTTGGTGGGAGTATGCCCTTCTCAAATGCATCTCCATACATCGCTACTAGCCGGGGCGCCAGTATATCAGTGAATGCTTTGAAAAATTCACATATAAACCCGTCCGGACCAGGAGCCTTTCCATTGGGTAATGATTTGATTATATCAGAGACCTCCTCTACAGTTATTGGAAGTGAGAGATAGGTGCGCTATGTGTCCGAGAGCCACGCTATGGCCACATCTTCGAGATAGTTAAGGATTTCGGCAGGTGTCGTAGTGGGCTTGGATTTGTATAACTTACTATACGTGGCTACAAAACCCCTAAGTATGCCCAGCGGGTCTGCACATGTGTTTCCAGTATCATCCCGAATCTGCAGTACGGCCTGAGACCCTCTTCCCTCGCATATTCTGGAGGCAAGTACCCTACCCTGTCTGCCACCCTCACCAAATGCTCTAGCTCTGGGTCTTTTATGGACATACTTGATCTCATCCGCTGCAGATGATTGATATTCTGTCATTATCTCACATATTTTAGCCAGCACAGTTGGATCATGTGTCTGTTCATATTGGCTTTCTAACGATTTCAGTTGTTTTTCGCACCTGTGTAGTTGTGTACGGATATCTCTTAAGATCCCTACTGTGGTGCTTATACAAACTCCACGTAATGTGGCCTTAAATGCCTCCCAAAGAAGGGACAGGTCATCCGTGGAGTGTTTGTTTGTATAGAAATAATCCTTAATTGCTTTGTGTATGGTATCCGGGTAAACTGAGTCTGTAAGGGCAGTAGTGTTGAACCTCCAACTATATGGTGGTGGCATGTAGCTCGGAATGCGAAGCGTCAGTATGATGGGATTGTGATCAGAGAGGGTCTTGGGCATATGTTTAATCCCCGTGGTCCATGAGAGGGATTTGTCAGAGCCCAGCCAATAATCAATACGTGATCAACTATTGTGCTCAGCAGATGAATGTGTTGCTTCTCTAATGTTGGGGTGTCGTACTCTCCATATGTCTTGTAATTGCCAATCAGCCATGATATCAAGCATCTTAACCCGTGCCTTTCTGTGTGGCTCGGTCGTTACCCCAGATCTATCCAGTTGATCATCCAGCGCTAGATTTAGATCACCTCCCCATAATAATATCCGGTCCGAGTCGTCATGTAAGTGTTGACAAACCTCATGATAGAAGTCAGGTGCATCAATGTTTGGACCATATGTATTAATCAGTAATAGTCGCTGGCCACGCAGTGTCCCCTTTAGTATCAGGTAGCGCCCCTGACTGTCAGCAATCGTATTTTCAATTTTAAAGTTGGTGCCATTCTTCACCAGGATCGAGACCCCTCTAGAGTATGTTGAGTATGTTGCATTATGAATGGATTCTGCCCATCGGCGGCCAATAGTTGAATGAGAGTGTGGTGCTAAGTGAGTGTCTTGGAAGAGTACTATGTCAATATGCCACCTATCCAGTCTTGCAAATAGCTGCCTGATTTTCTTCGGATTAGCAAACCCGCGTATGTTCCATGTAAGTAAATTCAAGCGTGATCTGTCCGGTACATCATGGGTCACAGTTGACATTGGTAGCTAAAAACATTTTTACAGAACATGTGCATGCAATGTCCCCTTAGGTAGATAAGCCAACATTGTGTGCCTGTCATCAGTGCATCATGAACAAAACTTCCATCTCGAATTTTAGCAATGCATCTTAAGTGTGACGTCCCTTGAACTAGTTCAAAACCCCAACCCTCCATCCCACCACCCACATCAGCAGCCTAATCCAGCCGAAGCCATGATCCCCCCCTAACAATCCAGTAATACATAAACCGTGTGGGGAGTACCCATGTGGGGGTCCGCCTAGGGTACATTACAACATCCAACTAAATGGATGTGGGCAGATCATAATATAATCATAGACAAACATAGTATAACGTATATGATAATAGAGTTTAACAAAAGAAAAGGCAGTCGTCTTAGCACAAGTAAGTTGTTGATGCCACAGTGTGTACACAAATAGTATTTCTTGGTCCACGATGAGGTACGACGTCAGTGCCTTCCTATTCTACACAGTTCAATGGCTTTTCAAAAAACATGAGTCGAAGTACTACTAAACTTATCGATGGCAGCGCCCAATGTCGATATGTCCCCAGAAACAATGTGGGTAGCTACAATATGCATTATAACAACATGTATTATTAACGATATCACGAACCCTGTTACAGAGCGGTGCAATCAATGTGCCTCAGATTTTAGGTCCCTTACACAATAACACAACAATATGTGTGCAGGTATAAGTCTACTAGAATGACCGAGTGCACTACCCTGGCTGGAATGTCGCTGAACAAATCAGAGGTGGAGGTCTCAGGTGCCCGCCCCATTAATAGGCATGCAACGGCTGCATCGTAGTTCAGATATATCACCTTAATAATCTTATTCACCCAATCAGCAAACGTACATTCTCGGCACTGTTTACGCCACTTGTGTGCCAAGTCCGGAGACATCATCAGTGTCACATACACAATGCTTCGCCATTTCCAGATTCATGTGGCCCTTGATATGTAGACTTACCAATGAGGCAGCAGTTGACGATCTCTTGTGTTGTTCTGAGAGATATCAGCGCATCAGGCAATTAGAAAATAACCTACCTACTAGCAGGTCTCCTCTGCTCGGTGGTGTGTGCAGCAGTAGACATTCAGTCCGAGTCATGTTGTTGGTCGTCTGTTTTACGCTCCTTGCGGTGTTACCCAATTTTCTCGATGAACTCCTGAGCTGCCTTTGGCGTAGGGAGGATCGTCGGCTTGCCATCCCAGGTTATCTTCAGGTGTGCGGGATATAACGTTGCATAGTCTATCTGCATGGTTCGTAGCTTCGCTTTGACTGCTGCAAACTCCTTGCGCGCCTGTTGTACCGCCATGGTATATTCAGGGTGAAATTCTAATTGGTTGCCTTGATAGTTTACTTGTTTCTTTTCTCTTGCCATGCGTAAAATACAATCACGATCACAATAGTTTAATATACGGGCCACTATGGGCCTAGGTGTTGCCCCTGGGGGCGGGCGAGGCGCTAGTCACCTGTGGGCACGCTCCACTATGAACAATGGGGATAGTTGTTCTGCACCAAAAATCGCTCTGCACAAATCCTCCACATATGTTTCCCTGCGGCCTGTGTTTGTTGACTCAGGAACCCCCGCGATTCAAGCGTTATTTCGGCGGGATCGCGCTTCCAAGTCCTCAGCTTTACTTTTAATCACATCTAGTACTTTCTCCATCCCGCTACACTTAGTAGTGTTCGCTTGTGCTTCATCCTCCAACGCCGACAGCCGATTCTCTGCTTCATCCAATCTCTCGCCCTGCCTATCCAGCTTGGTCGCCATGTTGTCTACGCGACTTGTGAGGTGATCCAGTTTGCCATTGATATCCTGGAGGCTAGTTTGAATGGCCTTGAGGATGGACTCCATGCCAGCGTCTGATGTACCTTCCATCTCAGCCTCAGTGTCCGATTGAGTCGTAGGACCTCGCACTGATCTTCTCGATTCAAAAGATAGTTCTCGATTCTAGTCCATAGTGAATACAGTTTGGTCCAAACTGTATTCACTATGGACTAGGGGTCTATAATAATTGAGACTAACCCTATGAGTCCATTTATATCTGTTTTTCACCAGTACAGATCGGACAGTTAATAAAATAGTTGAAAGTCACGATTTTGTACTTTTTATAATTTTTTCACTCTATTGCACTCACTTAGCACAATTTGGCTTGAGTACACCCTCAACACACACAAGAACCAGCTCCGCTGTAAACAGGCGTTGCAGCACACTGGAAAGCCATTAGGTCTTTCCAGTGGGAACCCAGTGATGAAGCATGTCACCACTAGGTTGGTGAGTGAGGGTTCTTAAACAACTTTTTATGTATGTTGAGTTTTCTTATCCCTCTCTTTCCCTTCCACCTCACATATTAGTTTGAGGTTGTTTGTTTGTTTCTTCTTCACTCTTCTGTTGTTTATTGATAGTATAATAGGGGTTTGAGAGTGAATAGCCATACCCTTGCTCTCCCGTTGTTATTTTGTAACTTTATTGAGAGCCACGCCTTTTTGCATGACGCACAATCCGGATTCCGGGCAGGTTTCAGCGCGGAGACCACTCTCCTCTAGGTGGCGGAGTCAGTGAGAGGGTCGCTCGATTCAGGGGCATCAGCGTTGCTGGTGCTCCTAGATCTGTCTGCGGCATTCGACACAGTCGACCCTGCCATGTTGGTTCAGAGATTATAAGACATAGGCTTCGGGGGGAAGGTGCTGGCCTGGCTGAAATCATATCTGAGCGGCCGAACTCAGAGAGTCTCCCTACAGCCATTTGAATCAAAACCTAAACACCTATGGTGTGGTGTTCCTCAGGGCTCAGCACAGACCCCTCTGTGTTTTATTCTGCACTTAGCTCTGCTTTTCGCTTTAATTGCCAACTGGGGGGTGAAGACGATCTCTTACGCTTACGATACCCAGTTGGTGTTCCCTTTTCAAGAGTGTACGGTAGATGCTGTCAAGAATTTTAAAGGATGTCTGAGAGACATAGCATTGTAGATGAATAAAAACAAGCTAAAACTCAATGTAGGAAAAACAGAGGTGCTGTTTTTCGGACAGGGCCCAGTGCCAGCCCCAGATTTGTGGTGGCCGTCAGAAATGGACATACCTTCTACCCCTGCCACTAATATTAAAACTGTAGGCGTGAGGTGGGAGGCTGGTCCTTCCTTCTCAGCTCATATTCAGCAGGTCTCTGCTACTTGCTTCAGCAAATTAAGAAACCTCCGGAAATTTTTACATTTCCTGCCAGAAGGCTGCGACAAATCCGTAGTCTATGCCACAGTGACATCTAGGTTAGACTACGCAAATGGTCTATACCTCGGCCTTCCTAAATATTGATTAGACTCCTCCAGATGGTACAGAATGCGGCTGCAAGACTAATCAGATGCATACCTTTTCAGCATCACGTCTCTCCGCACTCACACAAGCTTCATTGGCTCCCAGTAGCCAAAAGAATTGAATTCAAAGCCATGACTCTGGCCTACCGGGCTCTAAAGGGTAAATGCCCTGGATATCTTAAGCAAAGACTCTGCTGTTATAAACAGAATAGATCTCTGAGGTCAAATTCACGAAATTTGCTTTGCACCCCACGCTTTGCGAAAGCCCGTCTGGGTGGTAGAGGGTTCTCAGTGAGGATGGCCAAAATGTGGAACGCCCTGCCTGGGAACCTCCACCAAATTGACTCAGAGACCTGTTTTAGAAAAGCACTGAAGACATGGCTCTTTAGGCCTGACTAGGCTTGGGATCTCTGCCTGAACCTCTTTGTGTGTAATGCCTGCTGGTTAGAGCGCCGGGACACCTCTGTTTAAGGTAGCTGTTTGCGCTTCAGTATTATTATTATTATTATTAGAGTGAGAATATTATTTGTTACCCCTCCCAATCCAACTCTTTCCCTACTGTTGCACTGATTGGAGTGGGAATAGTAAATTTGGTAAACATCCTTTACGACTGCGTTACAACGCAGTCCATTACACTACATTTTTTACTCCGCTAAATCTTTTACCATGCAGGTCTTTATACTGCATACCATTACAACGCATTCCCCATTGCAACGCCTAGTGGAAGTAGAATAGTAAATTGGGTTATAATTCGTTTTAATTTTAATTTAGGAAGTTTTCTATAGTGCTGGCCTGACCCTAGGGTATCGGAGCGCTTTACAGCAGATACATAGCAGATAATCACCAGATACATAGCAGATAGTCACCATATACAAAAAATAAGGGCGACATGTTAATAGAAGAATGCACAATAAAAGAGCAACACATTGTAGTGCAGGACAGATTTGCCTTCAGGGTTATTCGGAGTTTTGAAGTTGGAGCAGAGCTTGATGTCTGCTAGCTGCCTCGAGCTATCCACTCCCTAGGGAGCTGTTGATGAACAGGGTTTTGAGTTGGCGTTTGAATTCAACAAACGAGGAAATGGTTCTGATGTGAGGGGGAATGGAGTTCCAGATTTTTGGAGCGCTTCCGGTAAAGGATCGATCCGCAGTTTTTTTTCTTCTACTTTTTGGTGGGATGAGTAGGATGGAGTTTGAACTTCTCAGGTTCCTGGTCTGGCCGGCTTTTTTGAGTTTTTTCACCAGGTATTCGGGTTTGCCGGTGTGAAGGGCTTTATGGGTGAGGCAGGCTGTTCTGAAGCTAATCCGCTTTTCGACTGGAAGCCACTTAAGTTCCCTGAGTGCAGGTGAGATATGCTTGAATTTCTTGATACCGGTGATCATTCTGGCAGCCGCATGCAGCGTTGTCTTGATGGGAGCCAAATGCAATTTAGGAACTCCAGAGAGGACTGTGTTCTCGTAGTCCAGTCATGACCGTGCCAGAGATTGGGTGGCCTGTTGGAGATCACTGGGCGGAATGAAGGGTTTAATTTTGTTCAGTAGTCTAAGGTTAAGGAAAGCACTTTTGGCCGAATTCTTTATGTGTCTCGTCATGTTCTGTTTTGGGTCTAGAGTGATGCCTAGAGATTTGACAAAGTCTGCTAGAGTGAAATTCCCGTTGAGCGCATCAATGGCGTTTAACCATTCTGTAATTTGGTGGTTATCTTCCTTACTCGAGATGAGGAGTGTCTCCGTCTTATCGGGATTTAGTTTTAAGTTTAAGTTTAAGTTTAAGTTTAAGTTTAAGTTTAAAATTATTTATAGAGCGCACGTCTACCAACGGTTTCTTGGCGCTTTTAAGGTGGTTGCATGTCAGCCAGTGTTGCAGAGAGGTCAAGGAGAATGAGGAGGCAGCATTGGTCAGAGTCTAGTGATCCGTTGATATTGTCGATGATGTTGAGGACCGCGGTTTCTGGACTTCAGCCTTTTCTGAAGCCAGACTGGTGGGGGTCCAGGAGGTTGATGTTGTTCAGGTGTTGGGTTAGTTGATGTAATACGCATCTTTCTAGGGTTTTAGAAAGGAGGGGGGGGTTCAACACGGGCCTAAAGTTGTTCAGATCCGTAGCATCTAGGCTGGGGTTTTTCAACAGGGGTGTGACTTGACCCATTTTATTCCGGTCTGGGAAAGACATGGCTTGTTAGTTCGGACTGGACTGTTCCCATGAGGCACAGGGTCAGAGCTGATTTGCATATAGCCAGTGTCTAACCCAGGGTGGTGTGGAGTGCAAAAAAACGATGGATTTAGGCCCAGATCCTTGTACTGGGGTGAATGTATGACATTGTTCTACATTCTGTCCATCATCTGTGTTTTTTGCAATTTTCACCCTGAGTGGGCTGGGTATGCTCAGACGTGAGTCCCAGGCTCTCCACACCACTGGAGTCAAGCTATCCAGGCTGAATGAAGGCTGATAGCCAGAAACCGGTCCTTGGATGCTTGATTCCGGTCTGGGAAAGACATGGCTTGGTAGTTCGGACTGGACTGTTCCCATGAGGCACAGGGTCAGAGCTGATTTGCATATAGCCAGTGTCTAACCCAGGGTGGTGTGGAGTGCAAAAAAACTATGGATTTAGGCCCAGATCCTTGTACTGGGGTGAATGTATGACATTGTTCTACATTCTGTCCATCATCTGTGTTTTTTGCAATTTTCACCCCGAGTGGGCAGTGTATGCTCAGACGTGAGTCCCAGGCTCTCCACACCACTGGAGTCAAGCTATCCAGGCTGAATGAAGGCTGATAGCCAGAAACCGGTCCTTGGATGCTTGATTCCGGTCTGGGAAAGACATGGCTTGGTAGTTCGGACTGGACTGTTCCCATGAGGCACAGGGTCGGAGCAGATTTGCATATAGCCAGTGTCTAACCCAGGGTGGTGTGGAGTGCAAAAAAACGATGGATTTAGGCCCAGATCCTTGTACTGGGGTGAATGTATGACATTGTTCTACTTTCTGTCCATCATCTGTGTTTTTTGCAATTTTCACCCCGAGTGGGCTGGGTATGCTCAGACGTGAGTCCCAGGCTCTCCACACCACTGGAGTCAAGCTATTCAGGCTGAATGAAGGCTGATAGCCAGAAACCGGTCCTTGGATGCTTGATTCCGGTCTGGGAAAGACATGGCTTGGTAGTTCGGACTGGACTGTTCCCATGAGGCACAGGGTCAGAGCTGATTTGCATATAGCCAGTGTCTAACCCAGGGTGGTGTGGAGTGCAAAAAAACGATGGATTTAGGCCCAGATCCTTGTACTGGGGTGAATGTATGACATTGTTCTACATTCTGTCCATCATCTGTGTTTTTTGCTATTGACCCATTTTAAGGCAGTCAGGAACGACTCAGTTTTTCAGAGAGCTTTTTATGATTGTGCTCCTGAGGGGAGCTAAGGCGTGTTTCAGTTTTTTGGTCAGTAGGTGAGGAATGAGATCTAGGACATGCGCTGAGGGTTTTAAGGTGGAGATCAGCCTGACTATCTCAGTTTCCTGAATGGGGTGGAAACTTATCCAGGAATTGGAGGAGGTACCAGGAGAATGATCAATCGATCCAGCCACGATGCTCTTCGTGGGGTGCGTGTTGTTGATGTCCAGTGAAAGTTCGATTTCGTGATCTTATCATTGAAGAAGTTGATGAAGTTGCCGCATAATTCTTTGGATGCCTGTATAGAGGAGGACACAGGCTTGGAAGTTTGTTGTCTAATAATGCTATAGAGCTCCTTGGGTCTGTTTTTGGCACTGTCCATCGCCAAACAAAAAAAGCTGGATTTCTTGTTTTTGATCTGATTGTTGTACTTCCTACGGGCAGATTTGAGTTGCTCGCGGAGGATGGAGGTAGGATTATTTCTCCACTTTCTTTCTTTGGCTCTTAGTTCTCTCCTTTCAGAGTTGAGGTCAGAGTTGAAACAAGATCTGGATGGAGTGGCTCGGCTCTTTTTCCGCTTTAGGGAAGCTAGTAGGTCAAGCATGGACATTAGCTTTGCGTTGTAGCACTCAGTGAGTTCATTTGTGGAGAGGTGGTCATTGGTGTCAGGAAGAAGTCAGCTTATCCGTTCTTCAAGGATTCCCACGGGAACCTGGGAGAAGTTTCTCAACTGTTTGGGGGGGGTCTTGCATAGGTGCTTGAAAGAGAGTTAGTTGATTGATATGAAATAAGATCATGTGGTGATCTGACCAGTCGACGGGGAGTATGTGATTGATTGTGATTGTGTTTCTTTGAGTGATGATGGCATCCAGGGTGGCTCCTTTGTAGTGCGTCTCCCCTGTGCAGTACTGGATTACATTTTTGTCACCTAGGAGACTAGATAGCGATTGTGGACAATGCATTGTAATTAATTGCGTTGTTAAGCCCTGAGCTGTAAAAGATTTTGTGGAGTAAAAAATGTGGGATAATGGCACGCTTTGTAAATGCGAGCGGAGTAAAGTGTCATATTTGTACATTTTACCCCACCACTGTCCAAAACTTTCCATTCTGTAGCACTCACTGGAATTGGAATAGTAAGTTTTACCCCTCCCGCTATCCAACACTTTCCCAAGTGTTGCACTCATTCGAGTGGGAATAATATTTTTTACCCCTCTGCTATCCAACACTTTCCCTACTTTTACAATGATTGGAGTGGGAATAGTACATTTAATCTCTCTGCAATGTAACAATTTCACTACTGTTGCACTCACTGGAGTGGGAATAGTAATTTTTAGCCCTCTGCTATCCAACACTTTTCCTACTGTTACACTTATTGGAGTGGGAATAGTATTTTTTACCCCTCCACTATCCAACACTTTCCCTATTGTTGCACTCACTGGAGTGGGAATAGTATTGTTTACTCCTTCCCTATATAAGAACTTCCCTACTGGTGCACTGACTGGAGTGGAAATAGAAAATGTTATCCCTCCGCTATCCAACACTTTGCCTACTGTTGCACTCACTGGAGTGGGAATGGTCATTTTTACCCCTCCGTTATACAACACTTTCCCAAATGTTGCACTCATTGGAGTGGTAATAGTAATTCTTACTCCTCCGCTATCCAGCCCCTTCCCTAATGTAGTACTGACTGGAGTGGGAATAGTATGTTTTACCGCTCCGCTATCTAACATTTTCCCTACTGTTGCACTCATTGGAGTGGGAATAGTAATTTTTACACATTCGCTATCAAACACTTTCCCTGTTGTTGCACTCACTGGAGTGGGAATAGAAATTTGTACCTCTCTGCTCCTGTTGTAGGTGAGGGTATATTCAGGGGTTAGGGTTGGACACTGGTAAAGGGAGGTAAAGGTAAGGGTAAATTTAGGGTTTATGGGTGGGTAGTGGTAGCAGGAGGTAAAGTTAATTTTTGGGTTTTTTGGTGGCTAGTGGTAGTGGTATAGGGAGATAAGGGTAATTTAAGAGTTTAGGGATGAGCAGTGGTAAAGTGAGATAAGGGTACATTTAGGGTTTAGGCACTGGTAGTGGTGAAGAGAGATAAGGGTAAATTTAGGGCTTATGAGTGAGCATTGGTAAAGGGAGGTAAGGGTAATTTTAAGGTTCAACTGCAGTGGTAAATTTAAGACTAATTTAAAAAAAAAATAGTTTAATGTTTTAATTTATAATACAATGTTTTTTTAATATATTTATGTTATTGATATATATATATATATATATATATATATTACCTACTGGCGGTCGCCAGTAGGTATATATAGTTAGGAGTTTTTCTCTATGGGATTTTTGAAAATTCTATGTCTAATAACTTTGGCGTTTGTGGACGGAATTGGCTGAAATTTTCAGGAAAATGGAACATTTTGTTTCTGAGCAGCCACTGAAAATTTGGGGGGGGGTTTGTCAAGGGGGGGCTGAGAAAAAAGGGGGGGTCCCAAAACGTGTTTTTAACATTGAGTTTTCCATAGGGCGGTTGGCCTCACTTTTAGCCCGAACGGCTGAATGGATTTGCACGAAACTTGGCAAAATTGTAGGGACTGGTAGCCCGATGTGCCTTTGCTAGGTCTCAATATATGTGCTGCAGTGGATTTTGAGAAATTAACGTTCAAAAAAAGATATATATCTGTAACAGCGGACCGGGCAGCGCTCCAGTTCACGTACTTTTCGCGTTACGGAGCTTTGTGAAGCGAAGCTGATTGGTTCTCCGGCGTCTGTAAACATTCCAAACAGTCCGTAGCGGCCGCCATCTTGTCTCTCGGTAGGATCGAGAGACAAGAGGAGGCCAAAGC
The DNA here is from genome assembly GCF_964261635.1 of Lissotriton helveticus. Lineage (NCBI taxonomy): Eukaryota > Metazoa > Chordata > Amphibia > Caudata > Salamandridae > Lissotriton > Lissotriton helveticus. The sequence goes on from NC_136073.1 coordinate 242,151,388, forward strand.
GAAGGGGCAAATGACCATAAGGGGGCATAGTAGATCCTCCCTGACCCCCTAGGTTTGATGTGGAGGTTTTAAAAGGGCCCCGCGGGGCAAAAAAAAAAAATAATAATAATAATCGAACGGCTGAATGGATTTGCACGAAACTTGGCAAAATATTAGGGACTGGTAGCCCGATGTGCCTCTGCTAGGTCTCAATATATGTGCTCCAGTGGATTTTGAGAAATTAACGTTCAAAAAAAGATATATATCTGTAACAGCGCTCCGCTTCGCGTACTTTTCGCGTTACGGAGCTTTGCGAAGCTGATTGGTTCTCCGGCGTCTGTAAACATTCCAAACAGTCCGTAGCGGCCGCCATCTTGTCTCTCGGTAGGATCGAGAGACAAAAGGAGGCCAAAGCGAAGGGGCAAATGACCATAAGGGGGCATAGTAGATTCTCCCTGACCTCTTAGGTTTGATGTACCATTTTGCCAAGTTTGGTGTAATTCCGTTCAGCCATTCAGGCTGTAGACGTATCTAAATGTCCTATGGAAAATTGCATGGGGAAAACACATTTGAAAGTGTTGAAATTTAGAACCAATTAAAATGTTACTTTGGTTTTGTATTTGTGTGTGATGAAAGTTAATTGGTTATGTATATATCTAAAATGAGAGGAAACCACAGCCATTTTGTGATACTACTGTCTGAGGTATATTTGTGAGGAATTTTTGGTGCTCAATTTCTGGTGTTTGATTTACACAGTACTAACACTTCTCCTACTTTTAAAAAGGTGAGTTGTTAATTTGTAAGGGGAACTATGTTGTACAGTTTAAGATAATTTGAAAAATGTTTTCTGTTATTTATTTACAGTCCTTCTGTTATACTAAATACTTGATAAAGTTAGTTTTATATTATGTATTACTAAAAACGATAAATGAAAGTGATTATTTTTTTCTGCAATTTACAGCAAGCAATTTCAAAATAAAATGGCTCACAATGAAGAGAGCGTGGCAATTTCTTTTGAATTATCCACTACATTTATTGAAATTGACAGCACCAATAATGAAATATTCTCACAAGGAGGAGATGACTTGAATGATTTTTTTGATCAATCTCTTGATGGCGAATTTATCGAATGTTTGGAGACCATAGAGTTACAAGAATCATCATTGCAGACTTTTCATGAGGAGATTCCTGATGAGATGATTGAAGAGGAAATTCCTGATGAGGACATGTTACTAGTTCTTTCAAATTTTGAAAATTCAGAAGAATAAATTTATATTTAGAAATCAAAAATTGTTTGAGACATTATTCATTTTTTTTTTTAATTTATGAGGTTGTAGCGAAGTGATTGTAGTATAAAATGAGACTTATAGTATAGAGTGCAACATTTTTATGTTACATGGTAAGTTTACTCATATTTACTTTCCTTCTCCCACTATATTATCTCCAATGTGTATTTGACATCTCTTCTTCATCTCCGGCCTCCTTTCTCTCACTGTCTGTGTCTGATGCATCTTATCGCTGCCATTTTGTGTAATTACAGAAGAGAAAAAAATAAAATAGTTCGGAACGTGAAAAGGGGGCAAAGTAGAGTACCCCTCACCCCCTAGGCCTTCTCAGGCGGTCCCAAAAGGATCAGTTTCTGTTTTCCTGAGAGATTATGGTATGAGTTCCATATACCACAATAACTTGCATTACAACATGCAAGATATCTATCTCCTATTACCAACTTTTGGAGATATTCGCGCTAAGCGCGAATATCTCCAAAAACTAACACCTGCCCTGAGCAGTTCTTAGCCATGTTATCCAATGGGAGGTGGATAACATGGCTAAGAGCATTAGCTCGGTAATGCATGAATATCGCTGACTTTTTAGCGATATTCATGCATTGCGGCCGTTTTTTATCGCATTTGCGATAAACCTTGATAATAGCAAGGTTTATCTGCGATAATTTCTGACGATGCTTAGCGGTAAAAAATTCGTTGCTAAGCATCGTTAGCGATAAATATCGCTTAACTTTGGTAATATGCATCAACGTCTGTTAACGTTCGATTCGAAGGAAATGAGGAAGTGTTGAAAAACATTGTCTGCGCCATCTTGCCTTTTTTGAAATGCCACACTTTTGTCGTGCACGGCAGCCATTTTAGATGCCTTGACCAGACCCACTCTCTGCACGCTGTTGATCCGTAGCATGGCTCCCCACCCTCGCAAGCATCTTCCCCAGGCACTGGTCACCCCCGCTCTCTGTCTTATGCATCGGCAATAAACCTCCCCCCATCTGCGCTGCTCTTCCCTGAGAATCACACTCTGTGCCCGCCCGACACCTCCCTTTCGCCCTATTCACTACCGCACCCTCTGACACTCCTCTTCCTCTGTGTCCGATTGTCCAGGCTATCAGCTAGCCCTGCAGATGTAGTTTATGGCCCCAGCTGTAAAGAATCACCCCTCTTCAAAGGAGTTATAGTAGATCAAGGCCCACACCCGATGAGATCCGTCAAACCACACGCGTTCCTACTATCTGAAAACCATCCTGTATTGTGATTGGGGAGGGGACCGAGCCTGAAGCGGAAGATTCCAGGGATGACTCTTTGTACATCAAAGTTTTTACAATTATGTGTCACATTAAAAATATATAGCACTCCAACAAAGTAGTAGGAATATAAAACTTTAATAACTTATAAATATATACAACAAAATAAAAACAGTAAAAACATTTAAACAATGAAGAGACCGTGGCAATTTCTTTTGAATTATCCACTACATTTAATGAAATTGACAGCACCAATAATGAAATATTCTCACAAGGAGGAGATGACTTGAATGATTTTTTTGATCAATCTCTTGATGGCGAATTTATCGAATGTTTGGAGACCATAGAGTTACAAGAATCATCATTGCAGACTTTTCATGAGGAGATTCCTGATGAGATGATTGAAGAGGAAATTCCTGATGAGGACATGTTACTAGTTCTTTCAAATTATGAAAATTCAGAAGATCTTGCCTGGGTGCCGCACTGATTTGGGTATCCGACGCGGGGCGTCACGGGGGGTGGGTTGTCAGTAGCGGTCTGTTGTGCGAATAGTTCCAAGGCAGCAGAACGCGCTGAAATCTGGATGGCACGAAGGTGATGTCTAGTAAGTTGCCGCCCAGCAAATAACGGCGTGGGGCGCCGCGGGGGGGGGGGTGCGGGGGGGGGAGGCAGTCCAAAGTTCCGTTAAAAGGGCAAAGGAAAGGATCGGTGGTTTGAACCATCAGTCAAAAAGGGGAGGGGGTGCAACAATTTTTCCTACCGGGTCACACTGTGCTTTCACCGGAACTGAGGTCTGCAGGTTTCTAGTCATTCAAACTGAGGCTGGCGCCAGCATGGGAGCGCCGACGTCCCGCGGCTACAGTTTCGTCACTCCACGGGCGATCATGGCAGTCATTCCCCATCGGGGGTGTCTGCGGGGGCCGGGGACTCCCGCGGCTCCTCTAGAATCTTCAAGGTCGTGGAGGACTACGGTGGTGGAGTCAACCAGTGACCGGGCCATTTCTTCATGCTGGGCCCGCTCTTGCCAGGTCGACCGCCATTTTGAGAGTTCGGTAGCTACCGGCGATCGCGGGGTCAAATGAGCGGACGGGCTCCACCCTGCCGGGCGAGACGTTGCAGCATCGCCACAGTGGAAGAACCCTTTTCCGGGCGCCTGGAGCGCTGAGGGTGCAGCTGGGAAGCCTCCACCTGGGGAGGCGGGAGAGGCCTGTTCGCACCGTCTCTCCCACCCAGTGCACCCCACGGCGTCTCGCTTGACATTTGTTATGGCCGGACCAGGCGATGAGGACGAGGGGGAGGAGGGTCGGAGGCATGTGCAAGACATCCCCCCCCAGTGTTGTCGCAGCCATTATAAAAGAAAGAAGAAATGTCCCGTCCGTCTTTGGGCCGGACCTCCGGTGGATGGCGGCCGGACGCCCTTTGCTCTGGCCCCATGAACGGGTTCCTTGGCTCATCCGGTGGGGCAGGCCTTGGCGTGTGGTGCCTCTCCTGGGCCTTTCGTGCAGTGGCCTCTCCACTCCCAGGCCCTCCATGGATGCTGGCCCAGACTGGGAGAGAGAGGGTCTAACCTGCAATGCTCCAGGGTTACCGCCACCGCGGCCGGATCCCGTCGGCCTCGGCCTCTGGTTGATGGTGGCCGGACTGGGAGAGAGAGGGGAGGGTCGAGGACACGGACATTCCCCCCCCTGCAACTCTCCAGGGTGGTCGTAGCAATCCCCCTGGCCGGGTCCCGCTTGCCTCGGCCTCGGCCTCTCCTCCGGCTACACCCTACGTGATGATCTCCTGGCCGACGGTTGGCAGCAGGACCCGCCTTATATGTGTTGCTTCCGGCTGGGCGTAGCCGCAAACCTGTTTCTCAAACAAAGGATATTGAGGCAAATGTGGCGCATACTCTCTTCTTAACCTATTGTATTCCTTAACACAATCTAGATCCGCACAAATGTTTGTGACATCACACTCAATCAAGTACAATCCCGATAAAGTTTCCAGAATGGGGCGGATGTCTGCTGACTTGTATCTTTCCCAGTTTGCCGTTATTTGGGCGTGGCAGGCGGTGGGACAGACACGTTTTGGGGCAGTGAGGGGCGATGAAGCCTCGTTGCCTTGTGGCCGTTGCAATGTCACACTTGGTTTCTCTTACTGTTTTCAGGTTTCTTATTACGGGCTTACTTCTAATGTTTCTTGTTTCTAGGACAATAATAGGTTTTATCATTACGTATTGTTATCGTTTCTTTGTTTGTTATTTAATAAAAAGTTCATCAGTGGCCTACTGATTTTCGTTTTCCTATTCCTTTCTTTCCAGGTTGTTTTATGCTAAAGTTTCTGTTAACAGGATACAGTGATCACTTCGTTATTATTGCATATGTCCTTTTCACTAGGGGTGCTCTCTGGTCGGGCCAGATGACCTATCTCTAGTAAATGGTCCGGGTGAAACAGGTGCATCAATCAGTGGGGAGTAGATAGGCATGACAGATTACAACGGGGGACAAAGGTCCGCATTACCTACCCTTTCACTACTTGCAAAGATTTTCCTACGTTTATTTGCAAACAAAAAGAACCAATTCCCAAACAGTCAATGTTCGGGCAAACAATCAATCAATGAGGAACGAAATAGGCACGACGTGTTAAAGGTTTGCGTTACCTACCTTTTACTATCTGCAAAGGGAGAGAGAATATTCCTATTCTTCCTCGTTTGCAGGCAGAGAAGATCCTTAAGAGAACCAACTTCGAACAATTCAATGCTCGATTCAAACAATCAACAAGGGGTACTGTGAACACAAATGAACGCCGCTTATGTACATACACATTGCTATTTTCAACAGGTTGTTCCTAATGTTTCTATTTTAGCCAGGTCAAAAAGAGATCCCATTAGTGGCCTACTGATTTTGCTCGATTCCTTTTGTTTTTTTACACGATTTTTCGCTATCTGCAAAGACTAAACAGAGTATTGCGACTCTGTGCTTGTTTGTAAATAGAGAATGAACCAAAGAGAACAATCAATGAAATGGAGAGAGAAGCAGGCACGACGGATTACAACGGGGGCAAAGGCCTGCGTTAACTACCCTTCACTATCTGCAAAGAGGGAGTACTCCTAATAGAAATGAGGGGGGGGGGCAGCATTCAAAGCAGATCAGTGTGCATAAACACGAAAATGTTTTTACTTACCACGTACTTGACATTCGACAGCTTATGATATTTGCTATTAAAAAACCATTGAAATTCACTGAAAAAACCATAGGTGATAGACCATATATAGTTAGGAATTAGCATTTACAAAGCCTTGAAAATTCACTGAAAAAACCATAGGTTATAGACCATATATAGTTAGGAATTAGCATTTAAAAAAACTTATTTTACTCACACAAAACCATTGAAATTCCATATATAGTTAGTTGTACTAACTATATATCGCGCACCCGCAATCCACTGCTGATCATGTCACATATTACATCATTCATGACATGGTCAGTGACATCACTGATGACATCACTGATGACATCTCAAATGACATCACTGATGACATCACTGATGACATCTCAAATGACATCACTGATGACATCACTGATGACATCTCAAATGACATCACTGATGACATCACTGATGACATCTCATTTGACATTACTGATCACATCACTGATGACATCATTCATGTGATAATACGATGAACCTCTTCAGACTCTAATATAACCTTAGATACACTCAGTGTAAACACAGACTCACAGATTGTCATTCATCCATGAAGTTACACACACACCTAGTCAGTCATGCAAACAATCAATCACACCTCCATTTTCCCAACTATACAGTTATACACACCTTACTTATTCAAACATATACTAAAACATATTTACTCTCTTATACAATCCTGGATACAAGTTCACAATGATGCATACAGCCACTCACACATTCACTGGCTCTTATGCACAGTTATTTATATATGTCAAGTCTCACATGTACTGTGTTTTACATATGTACTTACTTTGACATGTAGCACTGAGATATCCATTCACTCACCAATACACTGATGCACACAGTCAACCGCCCATACAGCTGTTTCCACATGCACTTTTGAACCCATACATCTAGTGAATCAACTGCTCACACATCTATGCACAGAGTCATACACCTCCCAGCCACCCACACACACACTCAGTCTCCCATACAAATACTTGGGCAACCAATCAATAACCCATATAGTTACTCATATAGCTACTGAACAACACATGCAGCAGTTTTCAGAACAACAGACATAATGATGCACAAATTAAGACAGTTTAGTCACTAACCCATGCACTCAGTGAGACACATTTAATCACTCACTCATACAGTCAGTCATGCACCTACTAAATCCTTCATCCAGACACTTATACATCCACTCAAGACATATTTTAACTTTACAGAAAAATACAGTCACTGGATGTTGTCATCAGTGATGTCATCAGTGATGTCATTTGAGATGTCATCAGTGATGTCATCAGTGATGTCACTGACCATGTCATGAATGATGTAATATGTGACATGATCAGCAGTGGATTGCGGGTGCGCGATATATAGTTAGTACAACTAACTATATATGGAATTTCAATGGTTTTGTGTGAGTAAAATAAGGTTTTTTAAATGCTAATTCCTAACTATATATGGTCTATAACCTATGGTTTTTTCAGTGAATTTTCAAGGTTTTGTAAATGCTAATTCCTAACTATATATGGTCTATAACCTATGGTTTTTTCAGTGAATATATATATATATAGATATGGGTATATATATGTATATATATATAAGTATATATATATATATATATATATATATATATAAGTATATATATATAAGTATATATATATATATATATATATATATATATATATATATATATATATATATATATATATATATATTAACAAACAAATTGTCCTGTCGCAGCGGGAGCTCGATCCAGTTGGTGCCCGCAATGAGACCAGGACAGTGTCTCAAATAATTGCTATACACTTACACTACCGTGATCAGGAACTACGGTTCGAAACGGGTAGGAGTTGTTACCTCACGTTTGTGAATAAACTAACAGCGTGAATCATCAAGAAGTGTGCCGCGATTTCTTTGTTGTATAGCAATATATATATATATATATATATATATATATATATATATATATATCTATACATATATATAAATATGCTGATGGCAATTTAGTGGGATACTCCGTTCCAGTGGTGCTGACACCACTCTGCTAGGGTTGGGGGCTCCCTTTCATGGACAAATGGGATGGATGTTAATTTTGGGGGCATGACCCGCTCATCTCTGCTGAAGATAGATGGATTTTCCTGAAGTAAATGCATTCAGAGGAGAGCAAGGCAGGCAAGAGGGGTATTCACATGAACTCTTGCAGACTTGAGATGGACACGTTTTTGCAAAGACATTAGTTTGTTGTGGCAGCTACTGGGCAAAGCACCTGGGAAGAAGAAATATATCAAAATACGAACTGTGAATATGTGCACTTGCAAATTCCAGAAAGGAACTTTACTATCTTCCATGGTGCTTTCTGGGACATTAAGATATTTGCACTATGAAAATCAAACAGTCCGCCTTTAAATTTAGTCACCTGACACCACAGACTTCCTATCAATGATTAAGGCTGTTATATATGCATAAACGCGTCTGGATAAGAGGTGCTGCCACATGTTATTGATTAAAGCATGTTTCATCTTTGAAGTCAGGCTTCGGCTTATTTTCTCTGTGCTGCTGGCAATTTAGCGGGATACTGTGTTCCTGTGGTGCTAAGGCCACCTTGCTAGGGTTGAGGGCCTCCTTTAATTGAGAAATGGTAATGGATGCTAATTTTAGGGGCATGACCCGCTCACCTCTGTTGAAGATAGATAGATGGATGTGAAGATGGGGTCATGGGTGTGGCCGGCATTGTGCATGTCGTTAGTGACAATCTGTTTGAGGCAAAGGTTGTTCATGGAGTCTAGCAGGGCGGCCAAGTCGGTTTCTGAGTGGTCCTTAAGGTGGAAGTTGGTAAGCTTAATGGGGTCCTTGTGGATGATGGCAATTCCTCCTCCGGGTCTGACTGGCCTTTCCATGTTGGTCCGTTTGTAGTTGGCTTGAGTGGCAGTGGCTAAGTTGTGGGCTTAGTACTTCTTGAGCCAGGTCTCTGTGAGGAACTCTACATTGGGCTTGTGGTGGTGATGGTGTCCCAGAGTTCAATGGCGAGTTTGGTCAGGGAGCAGATATTTAGTAGCATGCATTATAATTTGGGCAGGTGGTTGGTGGACTTTGTGGGGGCCCTTGGTTCCGTGGAGTCACAGGTGAAATGACAGTGGCAGCAGTCAAAAGCTCTTTTGATGTCCACGGGTAAGCATGTGCAGCAGAGGGTGCTGCGCCGTCCTGGGTCCAATACTTGGAGAGTGGTGCTTGAGTAGCGGTGAATGATCAGTGGGCCAGGGGTTCGGGGTGCAGTCGGGGAGTGGACAGGCACAGACAAGGCTTGCTTTTGGCAAGCCGCTGGGGTGGCCGCATATCGCCCGGCATTAAGTAGCTGGGGGGGCAGGGTGGATCATGCAGTAGATGATTGATTATGCAGAAAATGCAACAAATCTATACTTATTCAAAAAACACCGCTACTGCACAGTCACATAATTCCTTGGAAGTAGCGCCGGCCGCAGATTGCTCTGAAAGCTGTCAAGGAGTGAGCAGTGAAATGGATGCAAATAAACGTGCTGATCTGAACTTCGTGTGGCTTTGCTTTAATTTGGGGCTTCCTGTTTAGACTATATGGATATTGGCTGTTTGCCCAGTCGAGAAGCGAGGCCCACCTTACGAAGGGTTCGTGCAGGCTCTGAGAAGGGGCTTGCAAAGACGGAACGAAGACAAGAGCAGCTCCAATGCAGGTGGTGCTGCCTTGAGCACGAATTCACTGCTGCAAAGCGCAATCTGAGGGCTTACAGCGCTTTACTTTACTCCACTTGGTGAATACTTGGTTCAAATTGCAAGGACTGTTGAGTGGCCCCACTGTGGGAAGAGGGCCAGCGTACTACAAGGCACAGAAGGCTTTGCGATTTAGCCACGCCCACTGTGGCAGGTGCCAGTGATTATATGAGCAGACGCGGCCAAAAACTGCTCTTCCAGCCCTTCGTGAACAATGCCTCTGAAGAAAGGATTATTTCCTGAAACGCGTCAGGCTTTACATGTTCAAAGATTGCTCTGAAAGCTGTCAAGGAGCGAGCAGTGTAATGGATGCAAATAAACGTGCTGATCTGAACTTCGTGTGGCTTTACTTTAATTTGGGGCTTCCTGTTTAGACTTTATATATATATATATATATATATACATATATATATATATATATATATATATATATATATATATATATATATATATATATATATATATATATATATATATATATATATATATATACATATATACATATATATATATTACCTACTGGCGGTCGCCAGTAGGTATATATAGTTAGGATTTTTTCCCTATGGGATTTTTGAAAATTCTATGTCGAATAACTTTGGCGTTTGTGGACGGAATTGGCTGAAATTTTCAGGAAAATGGAACATTTTGTTTCTGAGCAGCCCCTGGAAATTTGGGGGGGGTTCGTCAAGGGGGGCCGAGAAAAAAGGGGGGTCCCAAAACGTGTTTTTCCCATGTTAATTTCCATAGGGCGGTTGGCCTCACTTTTAGGCCGAACGGCTGAATGGATTTGCACGAAACTTGGCAAAATTGTAGGGACTGTTAGCCCGATGTGCCTTTGCTAGGTCTCAATATATGTGCTCCAGTGGATTTTGAAAAATTAACGTTCAAAAAAAGATATATATCTGTAAGCGCGCTCCAGGCAGCGCTCCGGTTCGCGTACTTGACGCGTAACGGAACTTCGCGTAGCGAAGCTGATTGGCTCTCCGGTGTCTGTCAACATTCTAAACAGTCCGGAGCGGCCGCCATCTTGTCTCTCGGTAGGATCGAGAGACAAGAGGAGGCCAAAACAAAGGGGGAAATGACCATAAGGGGGCATAGTAGATCCTCCCTGACCCCCTAGGTTTGATGTGGAGGCTTTAAAAGGGCCCCGCAGGGCAAAAAAAACAAAAACATTTTTTTGTTTTTTTGCGTGGGGAGCGCCCGGTCCGCGAACCGGGAAGCGTTCTGGGGAGCGTACTATAAGGAAAAAAGAATGATAGACTTTTCAAATACTGTATGTTAATTGATTGTTGGTTTTGTTGATTATTTTTTCATTTCTTTATTTTTTAAGCAATTATTTATTATTGTGATTGTGTTTCAAAATTTAATAACATTTCTAACATTTCACTGTCTGAAATGTCGTTATTTTCATTGAACATAGCTTGTAATCTCTGAGTGTGTAAAATGTCCTCATTTTGAAGGAGGTCATCTACTGCTTGCACACATTGCAGTAGTTATTGGTCCCAAGTTTCATCCATAAATTCTATATAATTTGGATCAATTAATTCTTGGCTGCTCTCTTGCAGGACAATTTGAAATGAAACTTTCTGTTCGCCTTCCATGTTGCCTGAAATTTGGATAAAAAAAATATATATTAGTAGAGATAGGGCACTGTTGGGATTAATTTTAGATAGGCAGTTTTTATCAGTGAATTTATCTTTGGGCAGTGTATAGTATCAGAGTGGAAGTAGGAATATAAAAAAGTGTATGTGATTTAACGTAAGTAAATTCATAATTATACAAGAGAAACCTAACTCCATCCATAACTATAACAGAGAAGTCTATCTAAATCTATAACTACTACAGAGGGATAGTATATAACTATCAGAAAAAGTTTACCATATTAACTGATAGTGCACAATATACTTCAGTTTTTAAAATAACAACTTACCTTTACAAAGAAGTTGAAGTGATTAGTGAAAATCCAATTGAAATGTACACCAGGAAGCAGAAGTCAAAATGGCTGTGTTCCCTTCTCTTCCTTTAAATATATTCAGGTATATAACGAATCAAATGTCAGGTAAAAAAAGTAGAAAATGAAAGTAACATTTTCATTGGTTGTCAATTCCAACACTTCAGATGTGTTCTGTGAAGTAATTTACCTCACGGTATTTAGAAAGGTCTGCAGGCTAAATGGCTAAATGGAATTTCAATCAAATTTGTGAAAATGGTAGGGATTGGTATGTAGTATGAGCTAATCTATATTTGGTGAAAGTGTCTCCAGTCGTTTTTCTGTAAATTACTTTCCCACCTTTTTTGATGGAGCGCTTCCCGGGGAGCGCCCCCGTACGCGAACTGGCGAGCGCCCCGGTACGCGAACCTGAAGCGTTACGGGAGTCCACCATTTTGTGTTTCGGTCGAATTAAGATACAAGATGGAGGGCAAATAATGTTCAGAATGGGTAGAAGGGGGCACGGTAGACTTATCTTGACCCCCTAGGTTTTCTGAGGGTGGCTGAGGAGGCCCATATGTGTGAAAAAAAAACATTTTTTAAAAAAATTTCGCGAGGTTAGCTTCCGGTTCGCGTACCGGGTAGCGCCCCGGGGAGCGTACTTTGTTGAAAATTAGTGAAAAAAGTTAGAGTAAAATAATAATTGTGAGTGATCAGATGTAGGGTAGCTCTGAGAAGAGCTTTTGGGTTTATGGTACATTTAGGTACTTATAAGTAGGTACCAATGCACAGTCTTAAATTCAGAATGAAAATTCTGTTGCCCTCATCTGAGAAGTGAACTCCATCTCCTCTGTAGATATCTTGCATGTAGTAACGCAAGTTATTGTTGTACACGGAGCCCATTCCATGGTCTCTCATGTAAGCTGAAACAGATTTGTTTACATGCTTCCTCGATTTCTCAATTTGTGGACAAAATTGGTTCGACCACCTCCATTTCTGTCTTTGGCATATATTTGAATATACCAAGGCAGTTTGAGGAAAAAGTGCCATTAATTGCTCAAAGGTGTCCTTTAAAAGCATTTCCAGACCTACCCCAGTCAAAGTGCCCAAATCATTACCTCCACAGTGCACAATTAACAGGTCAGGTTTTGGCAAATGCATAAAGGTTTTCACCAATGGTATCAATTGGTGACATTTTAATCCTCTGTGGCCAAACCACTTAATTTCCACATCTTGTAAATTGAGGTTAGGTAAATTTCTGTTCTCAGCATACCTCTGAGCCCAATAGATGTAACTATGTCCAACAATCCAGACGGAAAACATGGTGAGAGAAGGTTCTGCTGCAGTCAGATGAAGTGTGGCAATGAAATGGCAGTTGAAAAAATAAGAGTTTAAAATGAAAAAAACTGTGGAGTTTCTGTGTTAATGAAGCAGTAACAGTGATTGGTGGATTTTGATTGCTGAAAACAGAAAGTTAGGGTGCATGGATGAGTTCTTTGAAAGATGTATTTTGAATGGTCAATAAAAAATCATTAAATGAAAGATTGCACTGGATATGCAGGTGCACTGAGAGTTCAGAGTTCAATTGAAACATTGTTGTGTGAACTTGCAAACACCAGAGGTCTTCCAGGAGGTGGTTGCTATGCAAAAAAGGCAGAGAGGGCAGAGGGGGGAAGGGTTTTGATTTGAAAAAAGTGAGGGAAGAGTTTTGATTGGGTGACATGAGAGATATGTGTGAAGAATCACAGCATTTCTGTGCTTTCTATAGCTGCAGCCTCTGGAGTGCATACCCTTTGTTCTGCTGAAGACAAATTGGTGTATTTCTGAGACTGTTTTGAAACTCATAAAGTATTTGCTAAGGTGAGAAAAGATTTATTTAATTTAGATAGAGAATAGTATGCTTTAAGGAGAAAATTATGAAGAAAGTTGTGTTTTTAAAATGTTGCTTTGTCTCAAGTGTTTTACAAATAGATTATGTTTCTTTGAGAAATTGTAATTGGAGAAAATGTGAAGTATTAGTACTGACAGGGTGTTTTTGTGCATAGGAGCTGTGCAGTGTTTTCAAATTATGACTTGAAAATCGTTTTTGAGGAAAAGGAATGCTTTTAAAATTTATGACAAGGACATAATGGTGTCTGCTTCTTTATAAGGCATTTGAGTGTCTCTGATGTTATTTTTCCCATTTTAATGTAAGACCTTTCCCCGTGGTGCAAATTCCTTGTAAATATGCTCCCACCTGTGCTTGGCAAATTTAGATTTTGATTGTTTTTAGTTACATAGCCATGTTAAAAGTGACCCAAAAATGCTGCAAAGGCAATCAAAAAACGCTTCCATGTGTCTTAAGGACATTTTAAGTCATTTCCCCATGTGCAGTGTTTTGAAATTATGACTTGAAAATCGTTTTTGAGGAAAAGGAATGCATTTTAAATTTATGACAAGGACATAATGGTGTATGCTTCTTTATAAGGCATTTGAGTGTCTCTGATGTTATTTTTCTCATTTTAATGTAAGACCTTTCCCCGTGGTGCAAATTCCTTGTAAATATGCTCCCACCTGTGCTTGGCAAATTTAGATTTTGATTGTTTGAGTTACATAGCCATGTTAAAAGTGACTCAAAAATGCTGCAAAGGCAATCAAAAAACGCTTTCATGTGTCTTAAGGACATTTTAAGTCATTTCCCCATGTGCAGTGTTTTCAAATTATGACTTGAAAATCGTTTTTGAGGTAAAGGAATGCTTTTAAAATTTATGACAAGGACATAATGGTGTCTGCTTCTTTATAAGGCATTTGAGTGTCTCTGATGTTATTTTTCCCATTTTAAATTAAAAGACCTTTCCCCGTGGGGCAAATTCCTTGTAAATATGCTCGCACCTGTGCTTGGCAAATTTAGATTTTGAGTCTTTGAGTTACATAGCCATGTTAAAAGTGACCCAAAAATGCTGCAAAGGCAATCAAAAAATGCTTTCATGTGTCTTAAGGACATTTTCAGTCATTTCCCCATGTGCAGGGTTTTCAAATTATGACATGAAAATCGTTTTTGAGGAAAAGGAATGCTTTTAAAATTTATGACAAGAAAATAATGGTGTCTGCTTCTTTATAAGGCATTTGAGTGTCTCTGATATTATTTTTCCCATTTTAATTTAAGACCTTTCCCCAAGGTGCAAATTCCTTGTAAATATGCTCGCACCTGTGCTTGGCAAATTTAGATTTTGAGTCTTTGAGTTACATAGCCATGTTAAAAGTGACCCAAAAATGCTGCAAAGGCAATCAAAAAACACTTTCATGTGTCTTAAGGACATTTTCAGTCATTTCCCCATGTGCAGGGTTTTCAAATTATGACATGAAAATCGTTTTTGAGGAAAAGGAATGCTTTTAAAATTTATGACAAGAAAAGAATGGTGTCTGCTTCTTTATAAGGCATTTGAGTGTCTCTGATGTTATTTTTCCCATTTTAATTTAAGGCCTTTCCCTGTGGTGCAAATTCCTTGTAAATATGCTCGCACCTGTGCTTGGCAAATTTAGATTTTGAGTCTTTGAGTTACATAGCCATGTTAAAAGTGACCCAAAAATGCTGAAGAGAAATGAAATGAAGAAGCAGACACCATTATTTCCTTGTCATAAATTTTAAAAGCATTCCTTTTCCTCAAAAACGATTTTCAAGTCATAATTTGAAAACACTGCACATGGGGAAATGACTGAAAATGTCCTTAAGACACATGAAAGCGTTTTTTGATTGCCTTTGCAGCATTTTTGGGTCACTTTTAACATGGCTATGTAACTCAAAGACTCAAAATCTAAATTTGCCAAGCACAGGTGCGAGCATATTTACAAGGAATTTGCCCCACGGGGAAAGGTCTTTTAATTTAAAATGGGAAAAATAACATCAGAGACACTCAAATGCCTTATAAAGAAGCAGACACCATTATGTCCTTGTCATGAATTTTAAAAGCATTCCTTTACCTCAAAAACGATTTTCAAGTCATAATTTGAAAACACTGCACATGGGGAAATGACTTAAAATGTCCTTAAGACACATGAAAGCGTTTTTTGATTGCCTTTGCAGCATTTTTGAGTCACTTTTAACATGGCTATGTAACTCAAACAATCAAAATCTAAATTTGCCAAGCACAGGTGGGAGCATATTTACAAGGAATTTGCACCACGGGGAAAGGTCTTACACTAAAATGAGAAAAATAACATCAGAGACACTCAAATGCCTTATAAAGAAGCATACACCATTATGTCCTTGTCATAAATTTAAAATGCATTCCTTTTCCTCAAAAACGATTTTCAAGTCATAATTTCAAAACACTGCACATGGGGAAATGACTTAAAATGTCCTTAAGACACATGGAAGCGTTTTTTGATTGCCTTTGCAGCATTTTCGGGTCACTTTTAACATGGCTATGTAACTCATTTTAATTTCATTTTAAGTCATTTCCCCATGAATGTAGGTATACAATTGATTTATATGTTGTGTTTAAAAACGTTTTTTGAAATCAATTACATTTCTGGATATGTACTGCTAGAGCTTCATGCACCTTAAACAAACCTCTGGATAGGCTACACCTTATCGTCATCCTGAATTAATCATTTAAAATGTTAGGGACAGATTTATGATAGGTGTATGCCTCTTTTGCGCCACTGTGCGTCACTTTTGTGACGCAGTGGCGGTGCAAAAGATTTGCTATGTGGCGACAAAATTACAAATTGATGCATCTAGGCAGATGTGTCATGCTGTAAAAACCTGTGCCACATGAAACCGATGCAGCAGTGATGCAAAAGATGCACCATGTTGCAAGACAGGCCTCACTTCATCTCCAACAAGATAAGAAGCTGAGTCTTCTGTAAATGTGAAAATTGTTGTATACACTGCTCAACTTCTGTGTACTCTTTGATATGCTAGACTCCATCTGCACTATGAGGTAGCTAAGCAAAGGAAACACAGGTGATGTAATTGTAAAATGAGGAAAAGAAACTCCACATTTTTCAATTACATCACCTGTGTTTCTTAAGTTTACGAATGACATTGTGCAGATGATGTTAAGGTCTGTCCACGGACACAAAAGAGGTCTGGCCTTTGTTCAAGAGTGAAGTGCACATGACTTACTTCATTAGTAGGCCTTCACATGTATTATCTCCTCTGTATTCTTCAACAAGCGTAAATTTGATCTGCAACCCTGAGTAGACCTCACCTTAAACAAACCTCTGGATAGGCCACACCTTATCGTCATCCTGAATCAATCATTTAACATGTTAGGGACAGATTTATGATAGGTGTGTGCCTCTTTTGCGCTGCTGTGCGTCACTTTTGTGACGCAGCGGTGGTGCAAAAGATTTGCTATGTGGCGACATATTTAAAAATTGATGCATCTAGGCAGATGTGACATGCTGAAAAGTCCTGTGCCACATGAAACCTGCGTCAGTTTTCATATAAGTGTTTTGTTGCAAGGTATGCATTAATTTGCAAGAAAGCCCTGTAAAACTAACACAGTGAAATTTAGAAGATTTCACTGAGTCAGCTTTATAGCATTGCTGAATGAAATCCTTATGCCTGTTTGAAACAGGCATAAGAAGTGATGCACCATGCAATGTGAGGGTTCCTCCTGTGCATTGCAGTAGACGTGTCGCGCTTATGATGTGATTCCTGCAATGTGCTGCTTTTGTGGCACAGATGTGTGACGCATCTGTGCTGTTTTTGCTCAATGGTGCTCCACATTGTAAATTCGGCACACTATGGCTGGCAGAGCAGCGGTGCACATTAACTGGTGCATCCGTGGGGATGCGCCATTTAGCATAAATCTGCCCCTGTACATTTAAGTATGAGCAGGGGACACAGAGTCGGTGAGGCTTATCCAAGGTTAAGAAGAGATGAGTCATGTTCACTGAAAACTTGGACATAGGCTTCACTTCCTCAGCATCGCTGGACATGGCTAAATAATAGCTGCAAAATGTTACTCTTGTTAAACAATTTTACTATTATAATCTCTGAGATTTGTCTCTTACTCTGCAACATCTCATTGTTGTTCTCTTTCTTTAAAGATAACGACAACATCAACCATGAGTGACAATCAGCAATCAGTTGATTATGACATTATCATTGAACTTGTAATTGAAACATCAGTGGAAGTAGATCCCTTGGATGATTTAAATTCTGAGGATGATGAAGAAAATGATGAGGATGCCGATTTGTCAGAATTGTATGATATAGGCTGGGAAGCTGACGTGCTTGAGCCTATGGAACTATAAACATATAAAAATTTATAATAAATGAAAAGTAAAAATGTAAACCGTTTCATTTAAAAATAAAGACACCTTCAAAAACAGGTTATGTGTAGTGTCTTCAATAAAATATTAAAATATGCTCATAAAATTAGATCAGATTCACATATAAAATAGCACAGGTAAAATGAATATGAATTCCATTTCTTTTCTGCTATTTCTGTATTCTAAATTTGCCAAGCACTAAAAAATATTCTATGTAAAAATGTGTAGTAGTGTGTTAAGTTTTTGATGACTGTTATTGATTTACTGTTTGGTAATAGTGGTTAATAACATTTTTTATTATATTTTACCACAGATTCAACTGCATATCATTTCAAGATTTCACCATGCCAACCAAGGATAGAGTTAGAAAGGCTGCAAAACGTCAAAGACAGCAGGTCCATGAAATAATGCAGAAGTCCTCTAACAAAAATATTTGTCAAGTCACCAAGAAAGCACCGGGTAAGAGCACAAAAACATTTATAAGAAATATTTGTAGTAAAAAAAATATTACTACAGAAAATGTTTCAGTCCAGAAAAAGAGAAGCATTTTAAACGGAAAGGAAAGGCCAATCAAAAATGTTACTGCTAGACCAAGAGATAACTCTGTGCATGATAGTAGAAGGAAACAACAGTTTAGAGACATTCGTAAACGAATGTTCCGCAACAGGATAATTGGCAATTTGTTAAAAAATATTAATTAAGGTCAACAGAAAGTGGTTTTTTATAAGAGAAAAAAAAAAGTTGAGAAAGTTATTGATCAGGCATTTGAAATTAAACGTAAGTTATTTATTTTGATAATCAATAGAATTAGGAAGCTAAACAAGGCAATTTATGATTTCAAAAGAAATAGTAGATGGAAGAGAATAGTTAATCGTAGTAATTTTTGTGAAGTTTTTTCCGGAGAATGGATGCATAGTTCAAGTTGTGAGGCATTTTTTAATGAGGAGAGTTATTTCCAGGATAATGATTTGGTGCATGCAGTTGACACCAGTGGTCGAGCTTATGAAGTGAAAGATGCTTGTCCAGTTGAAAAAGAAAAACTTGTGACAACAGAGACAGAAGAGGTGTTAGGTAATGAGGTTTTAGGAAGACGTCCTAAGGGTCCTGTGTACACCTGGAAGTGTAGTAGTATTTGCAGTGTGCGACAGGATTCCATCAATTTGCTTTGTGATTTTGTACGGACATTTAATAAGAAAAGTTTGAAGCAGAAAATGAAGTTGTTGCAAGAATTAGATCCTTGCAGAGTGAGAGAAGTGACAGGTTTGCATGGTCATTCACTGGCTTGTCTTTCCAGGAGAGTATGCCAGAGTGTTTTTCATCATTTCAGGATGCTAGCCAGTGCATCATAATAAAGTGAGGAAATTAGTTAGAATGTTGTATTATGCTAAGAGTCCAGCAATTATGCTTAAACAATTATGCGCTGCTCTTTTGCATGGTTCTGAAATAGATGTGAAGAATATTTGTGAAGAAATTGAGTTTTGTTACTTTGGAAGTAAAGAGGAGAATGTTGAAATTGACCAAGAAGAAGAGGGTAATGTGGAAGATAGTGTACAGGTTTCCAGTACAGATAATTTTCAGAGGGAAATTGCGACGTTTCAGGTGAAATCAAGTGAGAAGCCTAATTTCACTTGTGTGTGTTGTCGACGCACTTATTATAAGAATCAGACTAAGTTAGTGGATTTATATGCAAAAAGTGAAAGGGAAAATAATAGTGAATGGAAGGATTTCACAACATATTTGATGGTAGAAAATTGTTTTGATTTGGGATCGGATCAACGTGTGTGTACTTATTGTTGTAGCAAATTAAATCAAAACCAGATGCCTGCTAGAGCAGTTCATAATAATCTGGAATTGGTTGAGATTCCTTCTGAATTGAAGGATTTAAATACTTATGAATCTATTTTGATTCAAAGTATCCATCCCT
Source organism: Lissotriton helveticus (assembly GCF_964261635.1). Lineage (NCBI taxonomy): Eukaryota > Metazoa > Chordata > Amphibia > Caudata > Salamandridae > Lissotriton > Lissotriton helveticus. Next base: position 242,170,936 of record NC_136073.1, read on the forward strand.
TTCAGGCTATTGTAAGAATGGAGCCAAAGACAGGGAAATTGCCTCCATCAGATTTACAGAGAGGATTAAAGGGAAGAGTTGTTTATTTGCCTCTAGATTTGAAGAAAAACATTAACACAATTGGAGTAGAAAAAGTGGAAGAGGACCCTCTGGTTATCTTAGTTAATGGGGTTCCGACAAAGAATAAGAAAATATGGCAAGATTTAGTGGATGTTAGGAAAGTCAAAAAGGCAACATTGTACTTGAAAAAAAATAATAAGTACTATAAGAATATATATGTTGCAGAAGAGGAAGTAAGTGAGGAAGAGGATAGCGATTTGTGTGCTGGTCCAATTGAGAAAGTAGAACCCTCTACTAGTGAAGAAATATATGAACATTATAGTGTTCATCCTTTGCATTCCAAGGAAGTCATGGGGAATGCTATTGAGTTGTTTCAAATGAAACAAGCCAAAGGGAGTCCCATTAGTGTTTGGGAGGAAAGTTTGGAAGCTCGGTGTTTCCCACAGCTTTTTCCAACAGGTCAGGGAGGAAGATATGATGAGCGACCTCATCAAATTCCTGCTTCTGAATACCGGACTTTGCGATTGTATGCAGGAGATGCTAGGTTTCGACAATGTATTCCCTATTTGTTTCATCTCCTGTTTGAAAGCGATCTGTCTGGACTGTCATATGCAGTGAACCACATCTTGAAAAGTGGTATACACATGCAAAACATCTCGGCAAGTGACTTTATGGATAAAGTCAATGTCCAAGACAGTATTTTGGATTCTCACCTGATTAATCTCATGGCGTGTCAGCGTGGTACTAATGAGTACTGGTACCGTCGTCATGGTGATTTAAAATGTATGCTGAGGAACTTAGGAACTCCCACATGGTTCCTCACTCTGAGCGGTGCCGAGTATGGCTGGGAAGACTTACTTGAATTTCTACGAGAGGCAAATGGAAACATCGAAAACATCGAATTCAAGACACCCGGAGAACTGTGCTCTTTGGATTCAGTCAATGTATGCCGGTACTTCAATCATAGATTTGAAGCTATGATGTCTTTCATCATGAATAAGAAGAATCCACCTCTTGGAGAGGTGTTGGATTTCTTCTGGAGAAAGGAGTACCAAGCAAGAGGTGCTCCTCACATACATATGCTGTTGTGGATCAAGGATGCACCTAAATTTGGAACAGATCCAGAAGACTCAGTGATGAGTTTCATACAACAGTATTCTACGTGTGCTGTTCCAAACGCAAAGGAGAAGAAAAGCCTAAGAGAAAAAGTTCTACGTTTCCAAAGCCATCGTTGTGGAAAGTACTGTCGTCGTAAATTCCGAAACAAGGACAAGTTCTACACCAAATGTCGTTTGGGATTTCCACGACCGGTGATTTCTAAAGGAAGAGTAAACAGTTTGATGTCTTCGCTGCGACATAATGTGATGAAGAAATCACCTAAAAACACATACAATTTGAAGAGGAACGAAGAGTCCAAGTACATCAACGACTACAACCCGGTGATTTTGTCCATGTGGAATGCTAACATGGATATACAGTTTGTGGCTGATAACTGTATGGCTGTGGCTCGGTATGTGACATCTTACATCACCAAAAAAGAGAAGACAGAATTGAAGGATATGTGGGAGGACATTTCCCATGAAAAGAGCCTCAGTAAGAAGTTGTACAGTTTCAGTCTGAAGATGTTGTCGCATCGAGAAATCGGAGCTTACGAATGTTCTGACCGGTTGTCTTCAGCAAGTCTCTATGCCAAATCTAGGAGTATCGTTTGGGCGAGTCTTGGTCTTGCTGCAACACGTAATCGAGTTCTGAAACCTGTGCGGGAAATTGAGTATTTGGCGGAAAAGGAGTCAAACAGTACCGACATTTTGAAGACCAACATGTTGGATACATATTATCCAAATCGAAGCAGTCACCTCGAGAATGTTTGTCTGTATGAGGTTCTACAAAATTACATATTCAAGAGGAACATCAAAGAAGATACTGAGAAAGGAGTGTATGCTGTAATTGGAAGTGAGGGATGTCTGGTCAAGCAAAGAAAATGCCACTTGGTAAACCATCGAAAATTGAGTGGCGAATCTCCTGAAAAAAAGGAGTTTTTCTATTTAGCACTTTTGCAACTTTTCAAGCCTTGGCGTGCAGAAGAGGAACTGCTTGGAGATTTCCTCTGTTGCGAAGACTCTTTCACTGCCGCCAAGGAGACCATAGAATGTCCTGCTTTTCCCAAATATGTAGAAATGTTGAATGCGGAAATCGAGCAGGAAGCAACGATTGCAGCCGAGATTGCCAGAGACAGTTCTCAGGACAGTCAGAGTTCTGCTTCATTGAGTCAGGATCCACTAGGAGGACCTGTTATCGAAAATGAAGCTGCCACTGCCATGAATGAAGTGGAAAGAGCCATGGCACATGCTCAGGAGGATGCGGTTAACTTAGAAGACTTGGAAAGACAACTCAACGTTGAGCAGAGGAAAATATATGACGAAGTTACCAAGCAAATTGATCATGGATTAAGTCATGAGAAGAAAGAGTGCTCATGTACGTCGTTGAAGCCTGTCCGACTGTACGTGAGTGGAGAAGCGGGAACTGGAAAAAGTTTCCTCATTAAAGCAATTTCATGTTATTTGCAGGAAAGGACTGAGTCATCGCTGTCTTGTGTTGTCATCGCTCCAACTGGACTGGCAGCACATAACATTAAAGGGATTACTTTACATCGTTTACTGATGCTGCCAGTGGAGCATGACAACAAATTACAATATCACAAGCTATCTGGAGATGCTTGTTGTGAAGTTTCAAGAATCTTGAGGAAAATGAAACTTCTTATCATTGACGAAGTAAGCATGGTTTCCATTGTCATGCTTGCCTTTGTGCATTTGAGAATGCAAGACGTTCTCAAAACAGAGTATGATGTGTTATTTGGTGGCAAACACATCATTGTTTTCGGAGATCTTCTGCAGCTGACACCAGTGAAAGGGCAACCTGTGTTCAAAATGCTCACGCATGAAGATACCAGGAAGTGCCTAGGGAGCATTGGCAACGTCAATATATGGTTAAACTTCAATTATGCTGAACTGCATGAAAATATGCGTCAGGCGAAGGATGAAGTTTACAAGAATATTCTACAAGATGTTAGAATTGGAAAAGTGACCGAGCATGGGAAAGAAGCTTTACATGCACGATTACTGTCAAATTTATATCCAGAACAAGATGTTGTGCCTGAGAATATTTTTCAGAAAATTACTGAGAAGAAATCTGGAATATGTTTGATGCCAACTCTTGCAGAATGTGCCATCTTCAACAACAAAATGTTGCATTTAGAAAAGCAAGAGATTGTGAAACTGGAAGCTATTGACACAGTAGAGCATATGGGATCAACAATTATTTTGTCTGAGAATTTGAAAACAAAATTGGATTCATTAGAGAAGACTATATCTAAAACTGCAGGTTTTGAAAAGACTCTGAATGTGTGCTTGAACTGCCGTATAATTTTAAGAAGGAATTTACATGTTGAAAGAGGTCTGGTAAATGGATCAATGGGTAATGTTGTTGATTTTGTGAAATACAGAAATAGAGATGGAATTGAATTTTTAAAAATTAAATTTGATGGCATTGAGGAAGTACAGCTAATTGGTCGTTGTTCTGCTAGATTTTTGCTTGTAAAAGACTTATATGTTCGCCGTAAGCAGTTTCCTGTTTGCTTGGCATATGCGATGACAATCCATAAATCGCAAGGTTTAAGTGTAGACAGTGCATTGGTGAATATTGGCAGTTCTGTGTTCAAGGAGGGTATGGCATATGTGGCATTGTCACGAGTTAGAACTTTATCGGGATTGTATTTGATTGAGTGTGATGTCACAAACATTTGTGTGGATCTAGATTGTGTTAAGGAATACAATAGGTTAAGAAGAGAGTATGCGCCACATTTGCCTCAATATCCTTTGTTTGAGAAACGTGTGGTAGGCCGGAAACGAACAAATGTGACCAATACTTGGGAGGTTGTAGCAAAAAGACGAAAAGTCGATGAACCAGAAATTATAAGCAGAAACAAAAAGGATTCTGTTGAAGATGTTGTTGGTTTTCAATTTGAAAACAGTTCTGGTGTCAACTGCTATGCTAATGTAGTGGTTAATGTTTTGTTTTCTCTAGAAAATGTAAAAGAAGAGATTGTGGTCAATTCTGATCAAAGATTTTGCAGTTTGTTAAATTCTGTGTTAGAGAAATGTAGCACTGATAGAACAAAAATAGAAAGTGTGTCTGAAATTCGACATCTGTTAGACAGATGTTCAGGTCAAACACAATTCTCTCAAAATATTCAGCAAGATTGTCAGGAGTTTTTAATGTATATGCTTGATGTATTGCATGCTGAAGGTGTAGATGTAGATCACCTGTTTGGGCTTTCTTATCAATGGCAGCATGACTGCGAGAACTGTAGGGTATCAAGTACTACTAGTGTAGACTCAGAAAGATTTATATATTTAACTTTGCCAGACAGTAAATCAGTCTCTTTTAATAAGCTAGTAAAAGCAGCTGATCACAACATGGAATGTAGCCAATGTAAATCTGAAATGATGTCAACATTATTTATACGAACATATGGCCAGTATGTCATTTTAATGTTCCAACGATGTAGGCCTGATGGAACAAAATTGACAACTTTAATTAAAAATGTTGTGGCTTCACAGTTGTCAATATCAGGAAGGACTTTTGTAACTGTAGCAATTATATATCATGACGGTCCTTCAATAACATCAGGACATTACACAGCTTATTTAAAGTCTAGAAATGGCTGGTCATTCTGCAACGATTCTGTTTTAATTTTCAAAAAAAAATTGCCGTATGACCTTAAAAATTCTTACCTGGTGTTTTTAAAACCAAAATTTTAGGGAAAGAATCTCGGGATGTGCTCTGAGGAATTTCAAGAAGTTCTAATGGCTCCTACACGATTTGGCCTTGAGGATAAGTGTAGTACAGAGACATAACTTCTTACCATAACACTGGACGTCATGGAAAAATAACTGCACTTTGAATGAGTTCAGAAAAACTATTTCTTTTTATAAGCTAATTCAAGCAGCCAATCAAAACATGGAGTAGAGGGAATGTAAGTCTGCAATGCTGTCTACTGTTTTATATTGCTTTGTGATTAAAAGTGATGTAGAGAATTAAATAATTGTAGTAGTCATAGAGGTAGTGTAAGTCTGCTTCATAGTAAGCAGTATCAGTGTCATAGGAAATGTAGAACATGAGTGAGCAAGAAGGGTAAGATATTAGTAGTCCAGGATTGTGAAAATGATCTTCAACATTTTAATTCTGAAAGTTGCGGAAATACAACATGACGGGATTGGCTTACAAGAATTCCAAGAGTTATAAATGGCTCTGACATGATTTGGCCCTGTGGAAACGTGTGGTAGAGAGCGAGAAGTCATTTATTGTATGTAACATATTTTTCAAAACGATGGAGGTTTTCTTTCAGAAAGTGGCGGGCTGAAAGTAATAACAGCACAACAGAGTGTAAGCTGTTCATAGGACATCCTTCGACGTCATGGAAAGTAAGTTAACTTTAAGGAGTTCTGAATTCTGATTTGTTATGTTGTATGGGTTTTTTAAACACAATCATTTTGATTGTGTTTTTTTTTCCCACTGTTATATGATGAATACCTTCAAGTCACTGTTTTTAGTGAAATTTGATACATTCTGAGAACAGCAAAAATAAACCATTTAACATGTATAATTAATTCTGTACTGTTTGCATTTATGATGTACATGTAGAACTGTGTAGGAGGCATGGAGAAGGTGAGGCTTCTGTAAGTGTCAAAGTTGTTGCATACAGTGCTCATATTCTACGTAGTCTTTCATATGATAGACTACATTTCCACAATGAGATACCTAAGCAAAGGAAACACAGGTGATATGATTGTGGAATGAGCAAAAAAAATTGCACGTTTTTCAATTATATTACCTGTGTTTCCTAACATTACACATCACATTGTGTAGATGAGGTTTAGGCCTGTTCCTGGAGACAGAGGAGGTCTGACATTTGTTCAAGAGTGCAGTGGACATGACTCACTTCGTTGGTAGGCCTGCACATGTATTATCTCCTCTGTATTCTTCAACAAACCTAAATTTCATCTGCAACTCTGAGTAGGACTTACCTGAAACAAATCTGTGGATAGGTTACACCTTATCGGCATCTTGAAACAATCATTTAAAATGTTAGGGTCAGATTCATGATGGCCGTGCGCCTCTTTTGCTCCGCTGTGGGTCACTTTTGTGTAAAAGATGCACCATGTTGCAAGATAGGTTTCAGTTCATCTCCAGCAAGATACCATCAGTTTAAAATGTATATAATTAGCACTGTGTAGGGGGCATGCAGAAGCTGAAGCTTTTGTAAGTGTCAAAGTTGTTGCATGCAGTGCTGCACTTCTGGGTACTGTTTCATATGCTGGACTACATCTGCACTATGAGATACCTAAGCAAAGGCAACACAGGTGATGTGATTGTGAAATGAGGAAAAGAAACTCCACATTTTTCAATTACATCACCTGTGTTTCCTAAGTTTACGAATGACATTGTGCAGATGAAGTTTAGGTCTGTCCACGGACATAGAAGAGGTCTGGCCTTTGTTCAAGAGTGAAGTGGACATGACTTACTTCATTGGTAGACCTTCACATGTATTATCTCCTCTGTATTCTTCAACAAGCATAAATTTGATATGCAATCCTGAGTAGGCCTCACCTTAAACAAACCTCTGAAGAGGCCACACCTTATCGTCATCCTGAATCAATCATTTCAAATGTTAGGGACAGATTTATGATAGGTGTATGCCTCTTTTGCGCCACTGTGCGTCACTTTTGTGATGCAGCGGCGGTGCAAAAGATTTGCTATGAGGCGACAAAATTACAAATTGATGCATCTAGGCAGATGTGTCATGCTGTAAAAAACCCGTGCCACATGAAACCGATGCAGCAGTGATGCAAAAGATGCACCATGTTGCAAGACAGGCCTGACTTCATCTCCAACAAGATAAGAAGCTAAGTCCTCTGTAAATGTCAAAATTGTTGTATATACTGCTCAACTTCTATGTACTCTTTGATATGCTAGACTCCATCTGCACTATGAGATACCTAACCAAAGGCAACACAGGTGATGTGATTGTGAAATGAGGAAAAGAAACTCCACATTTTTCAATTACATCACCTGTGTTTCCTAAGTTTATGAATGACATTGTGCAGATTAAGTTTAGGTCTGTCCACGGACACAGAAGAGGTCTGGCCTTTGTTCAAGAGTGAAGTGGACATGACTTACTTCATTGGTAGGCCTTCACATGTATTATGTCCTCTGTTCTCTTCAACAACTCGAAATTTCATTTGGAACCCTGAGTAGGCCTCACCTCAAACAAACCTCTGGATAGGACACATCTTATTGGCATCCTGAAACAATCATTTAAAATGTTAGTGTCTTGCGACACTTTTGTGAGACAACAGCAGTGCAAAAGATGCACCATGTTTTAAGATAGGCCTCACTTCATCTGCATCAAGATACTGTTAGTTTAAAATGTATATCTTTAGGACTGTGTAGGGGGCCTGGAGAAGCAGAAGCTTCTGTAAGTGTCAAAGTTGTTGAAAAACTGTTTGTCCTTCAATCTTTTCCCTTGTCTTTTCTAATTTTTAAATACATGTTTTAATATTTTTCAAATGTTTGTTCTCTCTTTCACAGATTGAAAGTATAAAAATAAAAAGTGAGTAAGTTAACGACAATTATAAGGTAAATGTTTTGTACTCTTTTCGTTACATTTCTATCACATTCACCTACTATTAGTTCCACAGCTTCATTTCTTTAACCCTCAGTTTCCTGCCTTTGCTACTTTCCTCATTCCTTTCTCTATTACCTACTTACTCAACTCCTTCCACTCTTTTTCTCAGTCCCTCTCTTCTCATAGTTCCTCACTCTTGTTCACTCACTCCGTCTCTATTACTCTTAGTGTCTTTGACTGATCACTCTTTCACTACTTGTTCATAATGCTTTCTCTGTGTAGTTGAAGCACACTAAGGGGCATATTATGAACACAGCCAATAAAATTATTGCTGTTTTTATTGGCAAAAAACTGCTGCAAAAGTGGTTTTAGCGGCAGTTTTCTGCTGCAAAAGCGGCTTTAGCGACACATTTCTGCCGATAAAAGCTGCAAAACTTTTATTGGCTATGTTGATGATATGGCTCTATGTTATTTACATTTCTTTGCTGTTTCAATTAATCTTTTTCTGTTATTTTTTCTTTTCTGTTTTCTGTTTTTTCTCTCTGTTATTCCACATGCTTTAATCTTATTTTGAACATTCACTCACATTCTCCAAGAAACTCTTCTTTGTTATTGTTCTACTCTCTTTTTTTTCTTTCACTTCCTTATCTATTTTGTTTTTCACAATTATACCCTCTTCCATCTTTTCTTCGGTAAATAGGTCTATTAAACAGTATCTCTGGTTTACTCCCTATAGCTGTCTTTCTTTTAACATTACTCTCTGTTTACTTCCCTTATACTTACTCTTCTTTTTTTTACAAAAAAACATTTTTCGGTTCGCTCCCGGTTCGCGAACCGGGAAGCGAACGGGGAAGCGAACCAAAAGAAATAGAGCTTGCCAGAGTGCTAAACATTCTAGCAATTTTTTTTGAAAGGGGAGGTAGTTCTGAAAAGAACTTTTTTTTAAATGTTTTTGTTGTTTTATATATTTTTTTATTTTTCTGAACATTTTTTGTTTTTTTTGTATTTTTTGAACAGTTTTATGTTTTTTTTGTTTTTGATGGAGGGGAAACAACAAAAAACAGGCATTGGAAAGGGCTCAACAGGAGCAAAAAAAAAATTACTGTCGGGGCGTTTAGGGCAATTGTGATTTTCATAAGCTAGGTTGATTAAGGTAATGCTCATATTGCCACATGACAGTAATGCACCGCAATACAAACAGGTAAACTTCATATGGACAAAGTTGTCCTGAATGTTTGGCACGGTTTCCCGTGCCTCTGCTCCTGTCAAAGATGTCTGTGATGATGACCTGGCCACAGGAGTTGGTGGGTTGTCCTGCAGGTCACGCATCTCTGCCCGGCTGTAGTTTAATGGATGCCACCTGCTCATGTGACGATGCATGGTGTAGTTACCGAAGCTATACTTTTTTAAGGTGCCTCTAGATAACTTCTCTTTACATATGAGGCAGGTGACATATCTAGCATTAACTTTCTTCTGCCCTTCAGGGATTGAAAAAAACTGCCAAATAAAAACTGGTTTTCCGATGAGAAACCCGGGGCTGCTCTTGTAAAAACTGTGGTCCTTCTGTCTCCTCTTCCTCTTGTTCATCCTCTTCCTCCTCTGTGTTGCTGATGAACTGGGGAGGTGGTCCTCTCTTCCCATGAGGAGGTGGTGGTGGTGGTGGGGGTCCACCAGCTGAAGCTACCAATGAAGCCATTGCTCAAATATCAAAAAAGGTCTTCCTCTCACAAAGATGAAAGTCAGAGTGAGGAAAGAAGGAGGGGTTTTCATCATTTGGGAAAAACAATAGTTCTAAACCAATGAAAAGTGTTATTTTTAGGTCACCTGACCTAGCCTTACATCATTATGAAACCAAAAGTGAAATGAACCAATGAAAAGTTTTATTAACAAGTCACATGACCTGTTACGCTTATGTTACGCGCTGCGGGTCGCTGCGCTTCGCGCCTCGGTTCGCGCTCCGGAGCACTTCAGGCTGCCTGAACATAGCTTTCCACCAACCAATAAAAGAAAGCACGAATTAAACCTACCTGCGTTGGGCCTCCTTTCCACAGGCAACTTTGTGTGTTGATGTTACTGCGGCCCCGCCTGAGCCGCGAGGAGTGCTCCACTGCACAATGTGCAGTTCCGTTGCAGTGCCAACCTGCGCTGTAGCTTTGGAACAGGTCGGATGCAGCTGGTGGTTGTAAACAGCGTGACAGACTGCCACTGTGAACTACAACCCACTTGGGATTAATAATATGCAAACAGGAGGCATTATACGGCAACACTCTGGGTAAGAATTACCAGGACTCCAAAGACCAGCAGGCCATCAACATGGCCACGCCCACCTGGGCGCGCCCACCGGGGCGGGAGACACACCTTGATGAAAACCGCCGTGATTCCTGTTTGACTTTTGGCCCGCAGCCCCTGAGGAAGTGATTTTCCATCACGAAACGCGTTGGGCGTTAATCTTTGTCGAACACAGCAGGCTGCCTGAACATAGCTTTCCACCAACCAATAAAAGAAAGCACGAATTAAACCTACCTGCGTTGGGCCTCCTTTCCACAGGCAACTTTGTGTGTTGATGTTACTGCGGCCCCGCCTGAGCCGCGAGGAGTGCTCCACTGCACAATGTGCAGTTCCGTTGCAGTGCCAACCTGCGCTGTAGCTTTGGAACAGGTCGGATGCAGCTGGTGGTTGTAAACAGCGTGACAGACTGCCACTGTGAACTACAACCCACTTGGGATTAATAATATGCAAACAGGAGGCATTATACGGCAACACTCTGGGTAAGAATTACCAGGACTCCAAAGACCAGCAGGCCATCAACATGGCCACGCCCACCTGGGCGCGCCCACCGGGGCGGGAGACACACCTTGATGAAAACCGCCGTGATTCCTGTTTGACTTTTGGCCCGCAGCCCCTGAGGAAGTGATTTTCCATCACGAAACGCGTTGGGCGTTAATCTTTGTCGAACACAGCAGGCTGCCTGTACATAGCTTTCCACCAACCAATAAAAGAAAGCACGAATTAAACCTACCTGCGTTGCGCCTCCTTTCCACAGGCAACTTTGTGTGTTGATGTTACTGCGGCCCCGCCTGAGCCGCGAGGAGTGCTCCACTGCACAATGTGCAGTTCCGTTGCAGTGCCAACCTGCGCTGTAGCTTTGGAACAGGTCGGATGCAGCTGGTGGTTGTAAACAGCGTGACAGACTGCCACTGTGAACTACAACCCACTTGGGATTAATAATATGCAAACAGGAGGCATTATACGGCAACACTCTGGGTAAGAATTACCAGGACTCCAAAGACCAGCAGGCCATCAACATGGCCACGCCCACCTGGGCGCGCCCACCGGGGCGGGAGACACACCTTGATGAAAACCGCCGTGATTCCTGTTTGACTTTTGGCCCGCAGCCCCTGAGGAAGTGATTTTCCATCACGAAACGCGTTGGGCGTTAATCTTTGTCGAACACAGCAGGCTGCCTGAACATAGCTTTCCACCAACCAATAAAAGAAAGCACGAATTAAACCTACCTGCGTTGGGCCTCCTTTCCACAGGCAACTTTGTGTGTTGATGTTACTGCGGCCCCGCCTGAGCCGCGAGGAGTGCTCCACTGCACAATGTGCAGTTCCGTTGCAGTGCCAACCTGCGCTGTAGCTTTGGAACAGGTCGGATGCAGCTGGTGGTTGTAAACAGCGTGACAGACTGCCACTGTGCACTACAACCCACTTGGGATTAATAATATGCAAACAGGAGGCATTATACGGCAACATTCTGGGTAAGAATTACCAGGACTCCAAAGACCAGCAGGCCATCAACATGGCCACGCCCACCTGGGCGCGCCCACCGGGGCGGGAGACACACCTTGATGAAAACCGCCGTGATTCCTGTTTGACTTTTGGCCCGCAGCCCCTGAGGAAGTGATTTTCCATCACGAAACGCGTTGGGCGTTAATCTTTGTCGAACACAGCAGGCTGCCTGAACATAGCTTTCCACCAACCAATAAAAGAAAGCACGAATTAAACCTACCTGCGTTGGGCCTCCTTTCCACAGGCAACTTTGTGTGTTGATGTTACTGCGGCCCCGCCTGAGCCGCGAGGAGTGCTCCACTGCACAATGTGCAGTTCCGTTGCAGTGCCAACCTGCGCTGTAGCTTTGGAACAGGTCGGATGCAGCTGGTGGTTGTAAACAGCGTGACAGACTGCCACTGTGAACTACAACCCACTTGGGATTAATAATATGCAAACAGGAGGCATTATACGGCAACACTCTGGGTAAGAATTACCAGGACTCCAAAGACCAGCAGGCCATCAACATGGCCACGCCCACCTGGGCGTGCCCACCGGGGCGGGAGACACACCTTGATGAAAACCGCCGTGATTCCTGTTTGACTTTTGGCCCGCAGCCCCTGAGGAAGTGATTTTCCATCACGAAACGCATTGGGCGTTAATCTTTGTCGAACACAGCAGGCTGCCTGAACATAGCTTTCCACCAACCAATAAAAAAAAGCACGAATTAAACCTACCTGCGTTGGGCCTCCTTTCCACAGGCAACTTTGTGTGTTGATGTTACTGCGGCCCCGCCTGAGCCGCGAGGAGTGCTCCACTGCACAATGTGCAGTTCCGTTGCAGTGCCAACCTGCGCTGTAGCTTTGGAACAGGTCGGATGCAGCTGGTGGTTGTAAACAGCGTGACAGACTGCCACTGTGAACTACAACCCACTTGGGATTAATAATATGCAAACAGGAGGCATTATACGGCAACACTCTGGGTAAGAATTACCAGGACTCCAAAGACCAGCAGGCCATCAACATGGCCACGCCCACCTGGGCGCGCCCACCGGGGCGGGAGACACACCTTGATGAAAACCGCCGTGATTACTGTTTGACTTTTGGCCCGCAGCCCCTGAGGAAGTGATTTTCCATCACGAAACGCGTTGGGCGTTAATCTTTGTCGAACACAGCAGGCTGCCTGAACATAGCTTTCCACCAACCAATAAAAGAAAGCACGAATTAAACCTACCTGCGTTGGGCCTCCTTTCCACAGGCAACTTTGTGTGTTGATGTTACTGCGGCCCCGCCTGAGCCGCGAGGAGTGCTCCACTGCACAATGTGCAGTTCCGTTGCAGTGCCAACCTGCGCTGTAGCTTTGGAACAGGTCGGATGCAGCTGGTGGTTGTAAACAGCGTGACAGACTGCCACTGTGAACTACAACCCACTTGGGATTAATAATATGCAAACAGGAGGCATTATACGGCAACACTCTGGGTAAGAATTACCAGGACTCCAAAGACCAGCAGGCCATCAACATGGCCACGCCCACCTGGGCGCGCCCACCGGGGCGGGAGACACACCTTGATGAAAACCGCCGTGATTCCTGTTTGACTTTTGGCCCGCAGCCCCTGAGGAAGTGATTTTCCATCACGAAACGCGTTGGGCGTTAATCTTTGTCGAACACAGCAGGCTGCCTGAACATAGCTTTCCACCAACCAATAAAAGAAAGCACGAATTAAACCTACCTGCGTTGGGCCTCCTTTCCACAGGCAACTTTGTGTGTTGATGTTACTGCGGCCCCGCCTGAGCCGCGAGGAGTGCTCCACTGCACAATGTGCCGTTCCGTTGCAGTGCCAACCTGCGCTGTAGCTTTGGAACAGGTCGGATGCAGCTGGTGGTTGTAAACAGCGTGACAGACTGCCACTGTGAACTACAACCCACTTGGGATTAATAATATGCAAACAGGAGGCATTATACGGCAACACTCTGGGTAAGAATTACCAGGACTCCAAAGACCAGCAGGCCATCAACATGGCCACGCCCACCTGGGCGCGCCCACCGGGGCGGGAGACACACCTTGATGAAAACCGCCGTGATTCCTGTTTGACTTTTGGCCCGCAGCCCCTGAGGAAGTGATTTTCCATCACGAAACGCGTTGGGCGTTAATCTTTGTCGAACACAGCAGGCTGCCTGAACATAGCTTTCCACCAACCAATAAAAGAAAGCACGAATTAAACCTACCTGCGTTGGGCCTCCTTTCCACAGGCAACTTTGTGTGTTGATATATATATATATATATATATATATACACTACTATTATAAAGAGAGAACTTTGAACCTTTGAGGCGGGTAAACTCAAGAACCACAGCACCAATCCAAACACCCTATACATCGTTGTAATTGTCAGGGTCTGCAGATGGACATAGGCTATATAAAAAGATAAAATATACGTTCTTTAAAATATTTACGATTAAAAAAAAGTAGTCCCTTGGAAGTAGCGCCGGCCGCGACGTGCGTGCTGACATCAGGAGCGCGGGGAGGAGCGGCGTACAGGAGCGTGAGGAGGAGCGGCGGACATGAGAGCGGGGAGGAACGGCGGACAGGCGGGGAGGAGCGGTGAGGAGCGGCGGACAGGCGGTGAGGAGCGGCGGACAGGCGGGGAGGAGCGGCGGCTGAGGTAGGTGAAGCGGCCCGTGTGCGGCTCATTGGGGGCCTTGAAAGTGGCGGGTGCGCTCCGGGGGACCCACGGACAACGTCGGGCGGTCGGGGGCCCTGGAGCCTGAGACAACATCGGGGCGGGCGGGGGCCCAGAAGCCTGATTGCTCCCGGACAACGTCGACATGGGCTGCTAGTTTACTCATAATTCTGTAGTATGCTGAAAGTTTTGCTCCATTGAACTTTATATGCCAGTGTTTTCCATTAATCCAATACTTAATAGCTTTCCTAATTGATTAACTGCTGTAACACATATTTATTAACTAACTTGTGCAGGTGTGTTAGTCTTAATGTGGGTTTCATTGATGTTTTCTAGTTGGTAGTCATATGGGATTCTGCCTGTAGTATTTGGCGAACCACAGGTATTATTAATACAATAATGCCTGTCCATCAATTTACAGTTTTGTCAGTGTTACTATCTGCCTGCATGTACATTTTGTCTGTCTTTTTATATCTCTATCTTTAGATCTGCCTACCTATCAATCTGACTGTCTAAACCCCCACAGCTCTTTATCTCTAGAAGTAATTGCTATATAGCAATGCTCTGTGTATGTCACTGTGTGCAGCTGTCTCTCTTGGTATATTTCTGTTTGCATTACAATAGCTGCACACAAGCGCAGATGGAAAAGCCTTGCCTTTTAGGTTTCAACTGCACGGTGATTGTGCAGTGCTTGCAAAATCACATATAACGAAAAACAAATATCTCAAAAGGGGCTTAGAGCCCACTCATTACTTACCATTAGTTTACTCCCATGCCACTCTTATTTCCTTTATTCCTATTGGTCAGTACCTCTTCCTGCCTACAGCTTCTTCCCGGCTTCATGTCTTCACGCTGTGGAGCTTGGAAGAAGTACTGCTTCAGGCGGCCAGTGCCCTTCTACTGGCTGTGCACTTTTTTACTTTCCAGCATCCATATTCTGTTCATTGCTTGCCCATCCCTACCACCACCTCACTTCCATCATTGCATGCCCTTTCCCTGATCGTTGCTGGCCCTTGCCTCCCAACACCTTGCTCCCGTCAACTGCATGCTCCTTCCCCACCTAGTCATAGCTTGTTTTATATAGCACGAAGTCGATTAGAAGGGCTTGGAGCACTTTACATGAGTGCTAGTTACATTACACAAGGACACATTCATTTTTTAAATCATGGGAAGATCAAGCGATTTGTCCAGAATCACAACATGTGGAGTCGGTGCCGAGACTTGAATTTCATCCCCCATCTCCAATGTCAGAAGCTCTGGCCGTAATGCCACACTCTCTCCATGCTCAGTGTTCTAGCTAGCTACACTTTGACACTCTTGTAACTGCAATGGGCCTTTGTTCAAGATTATAAACTGCATATTAATTATAGGGAAAATAACACTTTTACTGGTTTGTAGGTGCATAGCTTAAAGTCTGGCCACGTCATATTGCTTTAAAAAAAAAAAAAAAAAAACTTTACGCTATGTACCACAGTAGCTCTCACCGCTGTACAACATTAAAACAAAATTGACAAAGGCATAAGATCTTGCATAAGCGAAACCTATTGGCTTTGCCAATGCTTGTTATAACCAGTTGTTAGTTGCGCTGCATTGTTGTAAGGCTGCTCTGTACATTTCACGGGGATAAATCAAATGTTTGCCTGCTTTGCATGCGTGGTTCTAACGCCTTTACTTGTCTCCCTTCTCCAGCCTCCCGAGGCTTCACATCCAATGCTTTATCTTTGCTGATAATATCTCATGGAAAGCAGATGTAGTGACACCCAGCACATCTACTGATAATGCTTCAGAATTGTATCCATCATGCACTAAAGCAGAGAGAGCAATTGAGAGACAACACATGAAAAAAAAGAGAGTGAAGAAGAGAGTGAGCAAACGAGAGGGAGACACAGAAAAGAAATGAGAGTGAAAGAAAGAGCCACAGAGCTGACAGAGAGAAGTAAAGGGAGAGAATAAGTGAGAGAGAGGGAGAGAGAGGGAGAGACGAAGGATGAAGGGGGCAGAGAGAAGCAAGGAAACAGAGAGAATGATGTGGGGAGAGGGAAACAGACTGACACAACGAGAAATAGAAACAAGTAGAGGATGGGAAAGACTTTGGAGATGGAGAGATGAAAAGGGAGCGAGAAAAATGGAAAGAAGCAAGGGAAGACGAGGGAGACGAGAGAAACAAGAGAAAGTGTTGGAGAAACAGAGAAAGACAGCAGAAGAGGGGGAGAGATGTAGAAAGCCACAGGGAGAAGAGAAGGGGAGCCAAATGAAGATACTGATCAGGATAGATATAGGGGCAGAGACGAAGACTAAGAGCAACAGAATATGGGAAAGGGGGAAGGAAGACAGAGACAATCAGAAAAAGAGAGAGAGAGACAGAGAGAAAGGAGGAGACAGATATTATGAGATAAAGAAAGAGGAACCGGAAGAGGAGCCACGTGTTCTACTCTGTCCTTCAAGCTATACTATGCTGCTTTGTAAAGGGTGTGGCTACCCAAAAGCGTCCCTTCCTTCATATAACACTTTCATCGAGAAAACCCGATTGCATCTTCTGAATCAGAAATGTATAGCTGAGACGAGGAAGGGCTTTCATGCATTTTTGCAGAAAACTGCAATGGTGTGTGTTTGAAAATCACATATAATCCTCTTGTTGGGTGTATGCTATAATATGATGCCTTTTAAAATTATACACTTTTTATTCCGTTTTTATTTTGATTCCAAACTAGATTTACACGCATTGTGGCATACATTAAGAAGCACAAGTACTATAGAACATGCAATAAAAAGAGAACAGTCACAGTAAATCGATCAGACGCATCAATCAGTCGCACAAGATGGAGCAATCGTACATTGATGATAATACATATAGCCTGAACTTCATTTTGGAGCTACAACCCCTTTTTAGCACTGATAAATAAAGACAGACCGTGCAATGCATCCTCTCATTGGTAGACAACCCGAGTAATCCCAATCTACTCATATCAGATCCTGCATTCTCCACACCACTCACCGGGAGGGTCCGATCGGATGCCTGGGAACATTAATACCTAAAAGCATCACACTAATCTATTTTAATCTAGACCTACATCCCATAATACTACATGTGTTACAAAGGATTTAAAGGCTATTTTAATACACTCACTCAACTCTGCATTCACTCACTGCTACCACTCAAAGAGCTCCACTTACAAATGTGTTGAGCCCACCCATTCACATTCAGTGTCTGGGTGAGGTTCCAATGATGAAGGATGCCACAGGTGGTACCTGTATGTGGGGACCCTATATGGGTGCATTACACTTTGTTGTGCACATGAATTTGGCATCCTGAATCCACCATTCTTCTTCAGTTGTGTTCAACCCTTAATTTGGTGATGGAATTGTTGACCCAAGGGTTTTCTCTAGAAGACAACCAGTGGCGGTGCGTCCATTGGGGGCGTTGGGGCGTTGCCCCACTAGCTTGGACGACCCGACTGCACTGCAACATGTGTAATAATAATTTTGTTTTTATTCATGGCAAACAGTGAAAAATGAATCGGTGCCGAGCGCACTAAGGCCCCGGGAGAAGCCCGACAGGATCGGGCATCCATAAGGAAGTGGGCCGGCCGGCCCGTGGGGGGCGGTGCTGCGCCAGAGATTGACAGGCAGGCAGCGCACAGGCAGAGGGTGACGTTACTGTACTGCCAGTGAGTGCGCATGTAAAAGGCCGGAGAAGACCAGATTTTGACTGGCCCGCGCATGCGCACCCTTTACACTCCCCCCTCTGCCACTATGGAATATAGGCATGGACTCGGGGCCCCGGGTCTCGTAAGGGGCAGATTTCAGTCTGCTCTGCGCTGTGCCAGGATTGGTTGGATGCTGCAGCAGAATGGTGCCGCGCGTGGGTGTTGGCTGGTCTGAGCCAGAATCGTCGGTGATTGGCCATTGTCCCTCGTCGCTGGAATCATGCCAGAGAGCTGCTCACATGGCCAGTCACGACAACAACACCATACGGGAAAGTGAAACTAAGTAAGTGCCTGGTTCATGTGATGACTATAGTGAGACTAGAGTCAGTGGGCGCGTGAGTCGTGACTGAGTCTGAGGACGGAGTGACTGTGTGCTGACTACTCGTTGTGGTAGTCGTCATCGTGACCACCAGTACTGACTGCGTGTCGTCATGTGTGTGTGGATTCGACGGTCGGACCGCCTGCTGCTGCCACCCACCCCACGTAAGAAAGACAGTTATAGTTTAGTTATTTTATTTATTATGCAGATGCGTGGCTGCGTGGCGGGGGGAGGGGGTTGCTTAGGGTGTGAAACACTGCTCCCAAATAAATGCAGTCTTGCCTTGGTAGTAGGGTCCAGGGGCCCTGAGTTGGGTCTGTAATTTATGCGTCGGGTAACGGTTTTCATTTCTTTCGGTGAGCAAAGTCAAAACAGGGGCCCTTCAGGAAACGGGAGAGCGAGCGGCAGAGATAGCTATCAGGTGCCTGAATCCAGTATCTCTACATCACGTGTGACTGTGTGTCATTATGACGATGACAAATCTTTTTTTTGTTTAGTAATACGTTGTTGTAACGTCTAACTTATTTTTATTAATGATGCACATAGGTCAGATTTGAGTGAGAGAGAGAGCTAGAGATTGTGAAACGGGAATGTCGAGAAACGGATAAGGGTGAGTCATAGAACCTAGAAGTAGAGAAAGAGTCGAGGTGAGTTAGAGGCAGACAGGTGAAATAGTGAGAGATGTATAGGGCGGTGCAATGTAAAAACACCAGTGAGGTAGAGAGCAGGGCAAAATGAAACGTGGCATTGGCAGACATGCTAGAGAGAGTAGCGAGCGAGAGAGGGCTGATGAACAGCAAGAGAGGGAGGGATACAGAGGTGAAACAGAGACAGAGATGAGGCAGAGAAAGAGTGGTGAGGTTTATACAGATGTAAAGGAAAGAGAGGGTGATCCGATACATAATGCAGACCCAGCAGTGTAGGGAGCCCCGAAACCCCACAAGGCCCCCCCCCCACTAAGCCTCAGAACTATGAGTATCTGTGAGAGACACTGAAGAAACAGAGATGGAGAGAGAGATGGTGGAGGTAGACGGGTAGAGGAAAATGCACTGAGAAAGGTGTAAGGTATTAAAAGAGATGAAGTAGAGGGAAGAGCAGTAGAACGGAGATGGTGAAGCGGCGAGTGAGTGGAGAGAGGTGACATGGGAACAAAGCAGTGGAGTGCAGAGAGGTTTGAGGGAACGTTTAGGCAGGGAGAGCAGCTTGAGAGGTAGAGGTGTGTAAGTAGGCACAGAAAGTGGCAGAAATGAAGTTGTGTGTTGTAAAGACAGTGAGGTTCGAGAGGTATTTTGATAGAGAGTGATGAGGAGACATAAGTGAGCTAGAGAGAGCTGACATGGATGAGAAAAGGGGCAGAGATGTGGAGAGAGGTGGAGAGTGAGGTAAAGCTAGAGGGGGAAGCTGTGTACGTGACGTCATGTAAGGAGAGGGAAGGGCTGAGATTATTTTAAATGTAATTTTTTCAACTGTCTGGGAGCCTGAGGGTTAAGGTTGAGTAGGGTGGGCAAGCCCAGATCAGGGATATCTAAAAGATTTTGGGGGGCCAGGGCCAAAGGTATTTTGGGGGCCGCTGATTGGAACAGCTTTGAATGTATGACCCAGTTACAGCTCATTCATGGACTCTTTGGCAAGGTTACTGACAGTGCTCAGGCACACTGGTCTAAATTCTAAAGGTGTTTACATCTAACATTCAGAGATAGTGATGTGTGTTTTCAATACTGTACACAGCAGCAGCTCACCAATCTTACTGCAAAGAATCTCTGTCACCCTCTCCCATTTCTCTTATGTGAGGTCCTGTTTTCTAAAAAACATTTTTATGGATGTTGCATAAAAAAGAAACATATTTGTCTACAAAAGGTCTTTAATAGACTCTCTTTCATTCCTCACATTAAAAATCAATTGATGGAAAAGTTATTTAAATCAATCTGTTTAAGAATTATTTAAGGTCATAAGGCCAAGACTTTCTCAGGGGGCCCCTGAAAGGGTGAGGCACTGAGCCAGAGCCCACTTTGCTCATGCCTTCAAACGTCTCTGGCCCAGATGTAGAGTTAAAATGTGTTTTATGCACACTGTTTCACTTTATTGTGGAGTCCTGGGAGTTAGGACCCCCGACTCTTTGCTCATGTTTTAAACAGCTCTGATTGAATGAACCAGTTTGCCTTTGCTTGATGAATAGTTTACCTTTGTTTTGCTACATACTTTAAATTATTCGGATACCTCATTTTGTCCTCCTTTGCCGCATAATTCCAGCTTCCCTGATTGCAAGTGGGGATTTATAAGTCCCTTCAAGAGAAATTGCTAGAACTGGCTGAAAATGCTACATTTGAAACGTGGCCACCTGGGAGCTGTTGCAATGCGAAAGCACGTTTTGTTTGAACCTCAGAGAAGAGGAAAGCAGGTTTGAAGCATCATAAAGATGAGTGCCTTTCATGTTGTGACGTGGTTTTGATACAGTTAGGCTCCTGGCTCACCCATCAACATTGCAAGCAGCCGGGCTAGCCTTTGGCATTGGGTAACCGGGCGCCGATCTTCAGAGGGGTGCAGGAGTGGCTACAACAGCTGAGCCTCCCTCTAACCTGGGGCTAGAAAGAAAAGTGTAGTAAACACACTGTACTAAGTCTGTCTGTCTTTCTCCCTTCTTTCGCTCCCCCTCACCTTCCCCTACTTTCTCAACACACTGACAATTGAAGATGACAAGTGCGTACCTTGTGCCAAGTTTTATTTCGCCCAGGGCTTTGTTTGAGCAGAGAACAGCAGCTCTGATTGCAGGCCTTGATAATGCCATGATGACAGACAGAGAAATATGTGTGAAGAGAAATTTCGAAATCAACACGAGATGTTTTAATTAATGAGGCTCGTAAAGTTAAGCTGAAATGCGATGTTTTCTGTTTTAAAAAACATATTAGGAGGAACTACTACACCTGTCAACATCGAAAGTAAAGAGTTCAAATCATAATTAAAAAGAAGGTGGTTTCCTTCAAGCCAGCAACAGCTACAGCATTCGAGGGCTTCCCCACGCAAATTAACTGACCCGAGCCAAAACAAATCATTGATTCCCCATGTTAATTCCCATACTTCCCTACTTGGTGTAAATCTATTCAGCTCACTGCTTTTGAGCAATGTGCTTTTAAATTGGTTCCCACGGTGGTCTTGAAGGGGATAACAATGTAGGCATCACTGGACTGTAGGTGACAGATTCCATGGGACCGTAATTCCAATGTGGCCTCATGAGTTTTTTCTTCCTTGGACCTTTCGGGTACTGCACAACCGGTCCCACTGTACCGAGAATTGAAAGCAGCCTATAAAAAGAGGGGGTGAGCAGACCGTGGCCCCACGACCATTTTCTGTAGGTAAAACAAAGAAACAATCATTAGGGGCGCAGGCACTGTGGTACTGACTCTCGGCACAGTGGTACTCAGTGGGACCCTCCTTAAATCCTTTAACTATTAACTGTCCGTCCGGCAAATTCCACAATTCCAGTCGGTCAGTATAGCACAGTCAGTGACACTGTGTGACACTCTCTGGCCTACGGCCATCTGACACCAGGAATCCCTTGTCACACTTGCATGCATTGCTGAACCATTCTAAAGGCCCACGTCCAAGGAACCTGGCTTGGCAGGACCCCAGGTGTAAATACAGGGAGCAAAGGTGCCAACCGTTTCCTCAACAAACCGCGGCTGAATAATAACCCATCTAGTGCCTGTACTGTTCCTTCACATATGTAGACAAAATTGCTGTTGTAACTAATTACTCATAATATGGCAAGGGTCACATCAGTCTTCAAAAATAATTACACCAAAGGGGTACGGCTTTGCATATGTTTTCCTCCCACACCACACATTCGTAGCATCTGTTCTCTTCTGGAGGACAGCCAGCAATCCATAGAGCAGCATGCATGCAAACATGGGTCACATGTTTAGTTGTCTAATTCACTGATGGAGGCTACATTTATTTTGGCTACATTTATTTTAGTTTGCTGAACTATTTTCTGTGCCAATTCTACCCTGCCCACAATTCTTACAGGGCAGGTGGGCACCCACCATTCAGGGGCCCAATTCATTTACAGGCCTATAAATATCTTTGAGATATGGGAGGCTTAGGGGCCTGCGGGTGAGTAGGGGGCGAATCATTTTGTGTTACACCACTAATTTCCAGAACTACTAGCTTGACATTATGCAGTCAATGTGCATGGGGAATAGAAAGCACACACATCACATGGTGACTGGTCCAATGGTTTATTGCTTTTTCCAAAGAAAAGAGGTAATTTCATAGCATACTTTTCTGATGAAAATTTTAATTGCCTACACTGTTCACATATGAACTCTGATTTGTTCAGTTTCTGAACACGTTGCCTAGCGTCATGGCGCCTACATTTTATATGGCCTTTCACATAAATACTGTTCAGAAAACGTCGGTTTAACAGAAAGCCATGGCGTTCAGTGCAGACAAGAAAGGGGCCGCCTGCATACATCTTTGTGAGCCCAGCGATTTCCAGGAGGAAATAATAAAGGCAGGCTCATATGCAGGCCAGGGTGTGTGCACTGGGCAGGCGTGACGTCGTGCTGTAATTGGTGGTGGTGGCGGTGCATCGTGCATGGGAGCAATCTTAGGCTGTGCCAGCAACACTTTTGATCCCCTAAGTTCTCAGTCTCTAGTGCTGCGCAACAGCTCTGATGTTATGTAATTTTTAAGTGTGTTATGCTGCAGGTGTTATTTATTAGTAATGCTATGTTTTGGCCTATTATGTTATGTTATAGACCCATTTGCAGAGCGCCATTGGGGACTTATAAATGTTTAGCCATGCAACATTGCTGTTGCACCAAGGATATTGTTCATGTTTTTCCGAGAGAGGGATCAGAGTTTTGTTTAATGGAAGTTTTGACTCATGGAAAGGTAGCACAGACAGGCGTGCTGAATTTAGATACAAAAAGTAAATATGTTGAATGGTGATAGTTTGTGACCTGTTTAGTTGGTTCTTTTGTTGTTTGCAGTTTAAACCAAAAAAGGTGTTTGTTTTGTTGTTTGCAGTTTAAATGAAAACAATCTGTGAGGTTCTCAGCATTGTATCTTGAAGTCTGTGATGAAGCTCTGTTGTTATACTGAATGAGCAGCTACCTAGTATGTTATATGACAGCTCTTTAATGATGTAATCCCTGCACTTTCACAATTGCTGTATTAACCTTCCTGCTTTCTCAGATTTGCTTGGAAATGCACCATTTTTCCACTATTTTTTCAAAATTTTCTCGGGGGGAATTCCCCCCGAACCCTCCTTAGGGGGTTCGGGCTCGCTCGCTACGCTCGCTCGCTACGGTCCAGTATGATTATCACTTTCCGCCCCACCTATTTCAAATGTCACCAGCCGCCACTGCAGTTCAAACGTTGACCAACTTCGCTGTCTAATTAGTACTCAAAGCCAGATCCACTGAGCAAGAGGGGAAGACATATCACACTGACAGACCATGGAATTTAAAAATATCTTCTAGCAATGTCATTACCATCAACCTTGTATATCTAATCTTAGTTGGCGCTGACCTGTCTCACATTTTTTGGGGATGAGAGCTTAGTATTCCAAATCTGGTGTTGTGTTATAGGATGTGCCTCTGGGGTGCAACAGGCTTGTGCTCCATTTGTTTGTGCCTTTGTGGCACTTGGATGTTACATAGAGGACCACAGATACGTGTGCAGCCTCTTCTGAATACAGATCACATTGGTGCAAAATTTTCACTAGCCTTATTGTTGGAAAGCCTTTCCTCACCATGCCGCAATACAATTGAGTGAACCCTTTGCCTTTGCACCCATGTCATATTACAAACGCTGCAGCAATGGCAAATAAACAATGAGAAGTCTTACGCCGGGTAAGAACTGCCCTGAGCACTCTGGATGCACTAAAAGTGCGTGATCATAAATAAACTTGAGGTAGAATAACGTGATCTTCAAACTTCATGAAAGTTTTATTCATTAAAGTAATTCAAGTGAATCCAGAAGCGATAGTTCATTAATACATATTTCTTCATATGTTGGTTAAACTTCTAGAAAAGATATCTCCATATCAAATCATGGCACAATTCAACATAAGGTACAATGGAAACCCCAATGCATTTCGTGCTGAACCAGCACTTCTTCAGGGGGATATATTTCTAGAGAAAAAGAGAAATGAAACACTCTGTAGTTTTGCCGATGTACAGGAACACGGAGAGCACAAAAATGTGTTCAAAAACAAGTTTTGTGAGAGGGTGCCAAAGGAAGACCCCATATACTTATGAACAAGTGAAAGAGAAAAGTTCATGTCTCGTGGAACAAAGTTAGGTGCTCGTGAAAAGGCTAATAAGCTCAAGAGATAATAAATCTAACCATAGAAAATACAGGATCCCTAATAGGGGCATCAGAATAGGAATATAAAGAGATATGCTTCTAAATAGTGAGAAAGAAAATATCACGTGAAGCAAAGTTTAGTGCTCGTAAAAAAGGCTAATAGGTTCGTGAGATACAAAAATCTAGCCATGGAAGATCCAGGATACGTGATAAGTGCACCGAGATAGGAAAATAAGGAAATGCGGGAACACCCATTGTCAGAATGAAGTTACGGTTTGAAAGAAAAAACGGCGAAACTTCCACCTAAATCTAGAAAAGACAAGATGTAAAAAACGTACCCATCACCAAAGAACGGGCATGTGTAGAGAAGGAATAACATCGGTAGGTCCGAGCCATAACCCGGAAGACGCCGAGTAAGCGCACAAGCTCCCGTGAAAAGGAAAATGAATGGAAATAGAGAAAGGACACTTGAACGTGGGGTGTGCACAAAGCCACCGGTGTAGAGAAAAATGAAAAAAGAAATAGGACTGAGGGAGTATTGGGAGAGGTGATGGAAAATATAAATACAAGGAACCACAATCAAGAACCAAAATGAATAGGGTAGAAAAGGCAATTAAATGTACAGCCAATCTTGAAGAAAACGCAATAGAATGTGGCAAGAAACACAATGTAAAATGGAGTACAAACAACCACTGTCGGGAAAATATATGTGAATGTTCATAATGAATCGGGTAAAAAAACAATTGAATGTGCAAACCAATGTTGAAGAAAACACAGTAAAATGTGCAAATTTAGAAGTAAACACAGACAATAAATCAGGGGTTCTGTCATGAGTACAGGTTAAAGAGAGATCATGATGTAAAACAGTACAATATTTTAAAGGTGACAGCTAAGTTCAATTCTGTCATTAAGCCCCTTAGGTTGGAGGGCTTGTAAATAGTAAATCCAGTGAAGTTCACGTTGTAGTAGATACTTGCTATTGTCTCTGTGGGGAACTTTGCTAACCATCTCCAAAATTAGGTACCGGATTTGACTGGGGTTATGAGATTGTGAGATAAAGTGTGCTGCAAGACATGACTTCAAGTTCTTGGTGCGGATGCTGCTGCGATGTTCATTAAGTCTAGTCTTAATTTTACGTTCTGTTTTTCCCACATATGGGAGGCCGCATGGGCATTTCAACATGTATACAACGTTGGTAGAGTCACAAGTTGCACTGACTTGAAGATGAATAGGGGTACCTTTGGTGGGGTGGCACAGTGTGTTTCCAGGTATAATACTGTTGCAATGCCCACAATTATGGCAAGGAAGAGTCCCCTTGTACGTACTCACACTTTGCAAAGTCGGTTGTTTAAGGAGAGTTTGTATGTTTTTGGAGCATTGATATGCAAAAATAGGTGGTTTTTCAAAAATGTTATTGAAATCTTTTTCCAGATTTAGCATAGGCCAGTGTTTGCGAATCACTTCCTTGATCTTTTTGGATTGAATTGAAAATTTAGATACGAAAACAGAACGGTTTTCGTCTTCAGGAGTTATGTTTTTTGGTTTGAGTAGGTCATCCCTGTTGAGACACATGGCTCTCTCTTCTGCAGTTTTAGTTAGTTGAGTAGGGTAACCCCGCTGTTGAAATTTTGTGATGATTTTTTGACTATCCTGTATATATAGGTCATTTGTTGAAGCAATTCTTTTGGCACGTAATAGTTGGGAATACGGTAGATGACGTTTCAAACTGGGTTGATGAAAACTACGATAGTGTAAGTAGTTATTTCGATCAGTTTCTTTGGTGTATATAGATGTTACAAAACAATTATTGACCAATTTTATCTGGACATCGAGAAATGATATTTCAGATCTACTGTGAGTATGAGTAAACTGAATCCGGTCATTGATGTTATTGAGTGAAGCAATGGCATTGATCAATTGTGCTTCAGTACCTTTCCAGATCAGGAAAATGTCATCGATGAAACGATAGTATGAGCACAAGAATGGCTTCCAATTTTTGTCTTTCAAAATGTGTTGACTTTCAAAATGATACATGAACAAGTTCGCATATGCTGGAGCCGCACAGTTGCCCATGGCAACTCCAGACAGTTGCAAAAAATGCTGATTGTTAGAAGTTTTGAAGTAGCTGTGATGTAGAGTGAATTGCATAAGTTCGAGTAAAAAAATCTTTAAATCAATGGGTTTCATAGTTTGCAGAAGTGCTGCTTCCATGGCCTCAAGTCCCAGATTGTGGGGAATAGATGTATAAAGTGAACTCACATCAATAGTTGTCAGAATGATAGATTGGTCTGTGGGGATATTGATTTCATGAAGTTTTCTCAAAAAGTCTGTAGTATCTTGAATGTATGTGGACATAGCTTTTACACTGGGCTGAAGAGGTTTATCAATATAAAGTCCAATTGGTTCATGAATTGAACCACAAGTGCTGACAATCGGCCTGAATGGCGGTTTTGTGGGATGTTTGTGGACTTTCGGTAGCAGATAAATATAGGGCGTCTGTGGATGTTCTTTGATGAGGATTTTTTTGTCTTTTTCTGTGATTGTGTTGGCAAGGATTGCATTGTTCACTATCGTCATCAAGATAGTTTTGAACTCGTTGGTTGGATCCGAATTTATCATCATGTATAGATCTTGGTTGTTAAGATGAGAATCTAAATTTTCAATGTAGTAACTACTATCAAGGGCCACAATGGCGCCACCTTTGTCCGCTTTGGTGATTCTCAACTCTTTGTTGTTTGCTAGCTGTTTCAAAGCTTGTCGTTCATTTTTGGAAAGATTAGATTTTTTTGAAACATTGGACGAAAAAATCCCATGTAATTCACGTTGTATCACAGTTTCAAAGTTATCCAAAACTTTGTGGCTGGTGGGAGGGATAAAAGTACTTTTGGGACGGAGGACATTACGATTGAGACACTTCTTCACTAATGTATGTGTACCTACCAACACAAGTGAAGACAATACTCTCATGGGCCTCCGTCCCAAAAGTACTTTTATCCCTCCCACCAGCCACAAAGTTTTGGATAACTTTGACACTGTGATACAACGTGAATTACATGGGATTTTTTCGTCCAATGTTTCAAAAAAATCTAATCTTTCCAAAAATGAACGACAAGCTTTGAAACAGCTAGCAAACAACAAAGAGTTGAAAATCACCAAAGCGGACAAAGGTGGCGCCATTGTGGCCCTTGATAGTAGTTACTACATTGAAAATTTAGATTCTCATCCTAACAACCAAGATCTATACATGATGATAAATTCGGATCCAACCAACGAGTTCAAAACTATCTTGATGACGATAGTGAACAATGCAATCCTTGCCAACACAATCACAGAAAAAGACAAAAAATTCCTCATCAAAGAACATCCACAGACGCCCTATATTTATCTGCTACCGAAAGTCCACAAACATCCCACAAAACCGCCATTCAGGCCGATTGTCAGCACTTGTGGTTCAATTCATGAACCAATTGGACTTTATATTGATAAACATCTTCAGCCCAGTGTAGAAGCTATGTCCACATACATTCAAGATACTACAGACTTTTTGAGAAAACTTCATGAAATCAATATCCCCACAGACCAATCTATCATTCTGACAACTATTGATGTGAGTTCACTTTATACATCTATTCCCCACAATCTGGGACTTGAGGCCATGGAAGCAGCACTTCTACAAACTATGACACCCATTGATTTACAGATTTTTTTACTCGAACTTATGCAATTCACTCTACATCACAGCTACTTCAAAACTTCTAACAATCAGCATTTTTTGCAACTGTCTGGAGTTGCCATGGGCAACTGTGCTGCTCCAGCATATGCGAACTTGTTCATGTATAATTTTGAAAGTCAACACATTTTGAAAGACAAAAATTGGAAGCCATTCTTGTGCTCATACTATCGTTTCATCTATGACATTTTCCTGATCTGGAAAGGTACTGAAGCACAATTGATCAATGCCATTGCTTCACTCAATAACATCAATGACCGGATTCAGTTTACTCATACTCACAGTAGATCTGAAATATCATTTCTCGATGTCCAGATAAAATTGGTCAATAATTGTTTTGTAACATCTATATACAACAAAGAAACTGATCAAAATAACTACTTACACTATCGTAGTTTTCATCAACCCAGTTTGAAACGTCATCTACCGTATTCCCAACTATTACGTGCCAAAAGAATTGCTTCAACAAATGACCTATATATACAGGATAGTCAAAAAATCATCACAAAATTTCAACAACGGGGTTACCCTACTCAACTAACTAAAACTGCAGAAGAGAGAGCCATGTGTCTCAACAGGGATGACCTACTCAAACCAAAAAACATAACTCCTGAAGACGAAAACCGTTCTGTTTTCGTATCTAAATTTTCAATTCAATCCAAAAAGATCAAGGAAGTGATTTGCAAACACTGGCCTATGCTAAATCTGGAAAAAGATTTCAATAAAATTTTTGGAAAACCACCTATTTTTGCATATCAACGCTCCAAAAACATACAAACTCTCCTTAAACAACCGACTTTGCAAAGTGTGAGTACGTACAAGGAGACTCTTCCTTGCCATAATTGTGGGCATTGCAACAGTATTATACCTGGAAACACACTGTGCCACCCCACCAAAGGTACCCCTATTCATCTTCAAGTCAGTGCAACTTGTGACTCTACCAACGTTGTATACATGTTGAAATGCCCATGCGGCCTCCCATATGTGGGAAAAACAGAACGTAAAATTAAGACTAGACTTAATGAACATCGCAGCAGCATCCGCACCAAGAACTTGAAGTCATGTCTTGCAGCACACTTTGTCTCACAATCTCATAACCCCAGTCAAATCCGGTACCTAATTTTGGAGATGGTTAGCAAAGTTCCCCACAGAGACAATAGCAAGTATCTACTACAACGTGAACTTCATTGGATTTACTATTTACAAGCCCTCCAACCTAAGGGGCTTAATGACAGAATTGAACTTAGCTGTCACCTTTAAAATATTGTACTGTTTTACATCATGATCTCTCTTTAACCTGTACTCATGACAGAACCCCTGATTTATTTTCTGTGTTTACTTCTAAATTTGCACATTTTACTGTGTTTTCTTCAACATTGGTTTGCACATTCAATTGTTTTTTACCCGATTCATTATGAACATTCACATATATTTTCCCGACAGTGGTTGTTTGTACTCCATTTTACATTGTGTTTCTTCCCACATTGTATTGCGTTTTCTTCAAGATTGGCTGTACATTTAATTGCCTTTTCTACCCTAATTATTTTGGTTCTTGATTGTGGTTCCTTGTATTTATATTTTCCATCACCTCTCCCAATACTCCCTCAGTCCTATTTCTTTTTTCATTTTTCTCTACACCGGTGGCTTTGTGCACACCCCACGTTCAAGTGTCCTTTCTCTATTTCCATTCATTTTCCTTTTCACAGGAGCTTGTGCGCATACTCGGCTTCTTCCGGGTTATGGCTCGGACCTACCGATGTTATTCCTTCTCTACACATGCCCGTTCTTTGGTGATGGGTACGTTTTTTACATCTTGTCTTTTCTAGATTTAGGTGGAAGTTTCTCCGTTTTTTCTTTCAAACCGTAACTTCATTCTGACAATGGGTGTTCCCGCATTTCCTTATTTTCCTATCTCGGTGCACTTATCACGTATCCTGGATCTTCCATGGCTAGATTTTTGTATCTCACGAACCTATTAGCCTTTTTTACGAGCACTAAACTTTGCTTCACGTGATATTTTCTTTCTCACTATTTAAAAGCATATCTCTTTCTATTCCTATTCTGATGCCCCTATTAGGGATCCTGTATTTTCTATGGTTAGATTTCTTATCTCTTGAGCTTATTAGCCTTTTCACGAGCACCTAACTTTGTTCCAAGGGACATGAACTTTTCTCTTTCACTTGTTCATAAGTATATGGGGTCTTCCTTTGGCACCCTCTCACAAAACTTGTTTTTGAACACATTTTTGTGCTCTCCGTGTTCCTGTACATCGGCAAAACTACAGAGTGTTTCATTTCTCTTTTTCTCTAGAAATATATCCCCCTGAAGAAGTGCTGGTTCAGCACGAAATGCATTGGGGTTTCCATTGTACCTTATGTTGAATTGTGCCATGATTTGATATGGAGATATCTTTTCTAGAAGTTTAACCAACATATGAAGAAATATGTATTAATGAACTATCGCTTCTGGATTCACTTGAATTACTTTAATGAATAAAACTTTCATGAAGTTTGAAGATCACGTTATTCTACCTCAAGTTTATTTATGATCACGCACTTTTAGTGCATCCAGAGTGCTCAGGGCAGTTCTTACCCGGCGTAAGACTTCTCATTGTTCCTTCGTTATTCACACCTTTTGGAACCAGAAGGTGTTTTTCCTGAGCACCTAAAAAACTGTTATCAAGAATTACTTAATCACCCTTTGTATCCACGTTTGGGAGTGCAGCGGTTCTCCTCCAATTGTGCAATGGCAAATAAGCCATTCAAAAGGTGCACTGATTGTGCACTGCATAGAGGGGGTGGTGGCTCAGAATTAGTGAACCTCACAAAGTTGTCCTATAGAAGAGGTTTGCAGGTTCATTAGGGACCCCCAGAGACCCCCCCCCAAAAGACAGGTGAACTATGACAATACATCTGTATGTGAGGGATCCCTGCTGCCCCTCAAATGTAAGGCACAGTTTGCCTCCATTCAAAGATGGTGCTGCAGTATCAAACCTTAGCCCTGTCTTTCACTAATATGCCCTCCTAGGTCCAAATGTAAACTGTGAGAGTTTGCTAATGAGAACAGGGCATTTATGGTGTAATCAGGCACACCGAGTTAAGTATGCACCACAGCACAAACTCGGACACCGCACCTGATTTTTATCTGGGTCACAGGGCAGAAATCCTTCAAGTCTCACTAGTGACTTGCACCACCCATTAAACAGTTGTAAACTAACTTCCTTGGTTCTGCTGGATGACTTCTCTTTATATGTTAAGAAGCGAGTGCATTATGTGCATGTTGTGCTTGATAAAGAGCTATATTTTTAAAGAGATGGTGATGTAAATTTATGTCTTTTTTTGCAGCGTTTACACATTTGATTTTGGCAAGCATCACATCTGTCATGTACTATTAAATGGGGTATCAATCATGCCCTCTTGATAGTCGTATGTTCTTTTGATACTCTTGATAATAATATGCCTTTGTATAAGCCTTATGCAGTGCATATACTATTAAGTGCCCTTGAAACTCTTGTACCCTCAATACTATCATGCCCTTTTGATTCTTTTATGCCCTCTTGATACAATCATGCTTGTTTGATACTCAATGCCCTCTCGCTGGCAATATGTCCTCATGATACTCCCATACCCCCGGATACTCGAATGGCCTTTTGATACTATCACACCCTTTCGAGAGTCTTATGCACTCTTGACACTGTCTTACCCTGTTGGTACTCTTTTGCGCTCTTCAATGTATCAGGCCCTCTTTATACTCGTATGCCCTCTTGAAATTGTCATGCCTTATTGATTTTACAATGTGCTCTTGAACTCTTTAGCCTTCCTGATACTCCCATGCCCTTTTGATACTCCTATGCCCTATTGATGCTGGCATGCCTCTCTATGATCTTATATCCTATATATTATTAGTTTTTGTCCCCTAATCTGTCCTGATTAAACATGAGGACTCTCAATCTGACAATGAACAAATCCTTCCCTTTGCTTACTCTCATTGCCAAACGAAATACCCATGATTGTGACAATGTGGATCTTTTTACCTACTTTTGATTAGTTTGAGCTAGAATCATTTTTGTTGAAACTGCAATTTATGCCACAGATGGTGGATTGTCTTGACTATGTCATAACTCCATATTAAGCAGAAGACCCTGTGGCTACAGAATGGCACACTACCAGTGGCACAAACTGATACATTTACAGATTGGAACACCTATGTATATGCTGCCTACACTTTCATCTCATGTAAACTCAACCATACATGTGGTACTGCCCATGTAACCTAAGTGACGTCCAAATGTTGTCCCATGTAAATCGCTTTTCAAACATGCCAAGAGATAATGTCTGGGCGATACAAAAATAAAATAAGTAAATACTGTGAAGGTCAGAGATAACTCCATGAGCAAAGGCACTCTATATTAAGACAAACACTAAGCCACCTGTGAAACACTGATAAGGACTGTGCCTGTGTGGGGCAGACGCCTTTTGTCTTTTGTAATAAAGCCTTTCAAACATCATACAAACACAGAAAACCAAAGGAAGTAGCCATTCCTCTTGTCCTGTCTGTGTGTGTGTTTGACCTTGGATATGTACCTGTCCCTGACTTGTGGTTATGACTTTATTAAAGAGGTATCAGGATTTCACAGATATTTACATTTCATTAAGGTTATACAATAATTCAATAAAAAAATCATTTATACATATTAAAACATACCATCATTTTTGGATGTTGGTATAAAACACCGTAGCTTCGGTTACTCGGGTTCTAGCATAAAAACACACATTCCAAATGTTTTACTCAAAGTCTCATAAACCTTTACTGGTAGAAGGAACACTTCAATCAGGAGCGGCCAATTCACTAAGGTAAATATACATCTGTAGTTGAACTCATATGTAGATCTACCCCTACACCCAAGATAAATTGGTACTATTACCATTAGTTGAGGCCAACACAACTTTTGAATTACGTCTTTAGTGAGGTATCATTTTACTCAGGCGAACAAATGGAACGCTGGGTGGTAGGTTTGTGCCGGCATAGTGATCCCAATTAAAAATAGTGGGGAAAAAGTGATTTTTTTCAGCAAAACTTAAGCTTTTCACTGGATTCTGGGTAGGGAATTGGTGGGGGATCCACACAACTCATATCTACCCGGACCCCCCAGGGTGTCTGGGTTTAAGAAATGTGTGGGTTTGGTAGGTTTCCCTAGCTGGCCGCCGAGCCTGGAGCCAAAAACTCAGGTAACCCCCCCCCCTTCAATAACAGGTTGTTTTGTGATAGGTAATTTTGATGTCCCAACAATACTTTTTGGGCCCTAGCCTGTTGCGGGTACTTGGCCCACCCACACAAGTGAGGTACCATTATTATCGGGAGACCTGGGGGAACGCTGGGGGGTAGGAAATTTGTGTCAGCCGGTGATCCCATAACTTTCCCAAAACGGAAATACGAGAACCCAGAATCCCTTGCAAACCTCGAATTTAGCTGGAAAAAAATCACTTTTTTTCTGTGTGAGAAAGTTGTGGGATCATTGGACTGACTCAAATTTCCTACCATCCAGCGTTCCCTCAGGTCTCCCGATACAAATTATACCTCACTTGTGTGAGTGGCCCAAAAAGTGATTTTTGGAGGTAAATGTGATGTTTGCAGGGGATTCTGGGTAGGAAAGTTTTGGGGGTCCACGCAAACCATACCTCACTGGACTCCCGCGGGTGTCTAGTTTTCAGAAATGTGTAGGTTTGTGATGTTTCCCTAGTTGGGCGCTGAACCCTGGGCCAAAAACCCAGGTGATACCCCCCTTGCAAAACCAGGTCATTTTGTGATAGGTAATTGTGATGTTTCCTCAATACGTTTTGGGTCCTTGCCAGCTGTGGGCACTTGGCCCACCTACATGAGTAAGGTACCATTTTTATCAGGAGACATGGGAGAACACTGGGTGGTAGGAAATTTGTGTCAGCCCAGTGATGCCACAACCTTCCCGCACAGGAAATGTGCGAAAAAACTGGGGGTTTTCAGCTAAATTTGAGGTTTGCAGGGGATTCTGGGTAGGAACATTTTTGGGGGGGGCGGTCCATGCAAGCCATACCTCACTAGAATCCCCTGGATGTCTATTTTTCTGAAATGTATGGCTTTGGTAGGTTTCCCTAGATGGCCGCCGAGCCTGGGGCCAAAAACCCAGGTGATCCCTGATAATCGTGATGTCTCCACAATCTGTTTTGTGCCCTTCCCTGTTGCGGGCACTTGGCCCACCCACACAAGTGAGGTACCATTTTTATCTAAAGACTTAGATCACCCATCCTGGATACCCCTGGGTATCTAGTTTTCAAAAATTTATAGGTTTGAGTTTCCTTAGGTGCGCGCAGAGCTAGGGTTCAAAAGCTCCAGCTAGGCACCTTGCTAAAAAAGGTCAGTTTTCACTATAAAAATGTGGTGTGTCCACGTTGTGTTTTGGACCGTTTCCTGTCGCAGGCACTAGGCCTACCCATACAAGTGGGGTACCATTTTTATTGGAAGACTTTGGGGAATGCGGGGTGGGTAGAATTGTGGGGATCCACGCAGATTCCAGAACTTTACATCACAGAAATGTGAGGAAAATGTGTTTTCTTTTTAGAAAGTTTGAGGTTTGCAAGTGATTCTGGGTAACAGAACCTGGTGAGAGCCAGATAAGTCACCCCAACCCGGATTCCCCTCGGTGTCTAGTATTCACAAATGTATAGGTTTGCTATGTTTCCCTAGGTGCCGGCAGAGCTAGGGTTAAAAATCCACAGCTATGCCCTTTGCAAAACAAGGGGCCAGTTTTCACTGTAAAAATGTGGTGTGTCCACGTTGCGTTTTTTTGACTATTTCCTGGCATGGGCACTAGGCCTATCCACACAAGTGAGGTACCATGTTTCTCAGAAGACTTTGCAGAATGCCGGGTGGGAGGAATTTTGTGGATCCACGCAGATTCCAGAACTTTCCATCACAGAAATGTGAGAATTTTTTCTTTTTTCAAAGTTTGAGGGTCGCAAGGGATTCTGGGTAACAGAACCAGGAGAGATCCACTCAAGTCACCCTATCCTAGATTTCTCTGGGTATCTAGTTTTAATAAATGTATAGGTTTGCTAGGTTTCCCTATGTGTCGGCTGAGCTAGGGTTCAAAATCCACAGCTAGGCTCTTTGCAAAAAAAGGGTCTGTTATCTATGTAAAAATGTGGATTGTTCACATTGCGTTTTGGGCCCTTTCCTGTCGCGGACACTAGGCCTACCCACACAAGTGAGGTACCATTTTTTGGGGAGACTTAGAGGAATACAGAATTGTAGAGCAACTGTTATTACCTATTGACTTTGGATGCATTACTGCCTTCCAAATGTAAGACAATGTGTAAAAAAGAAGACACTTTGAAAAATGTCCTATAATTAGGGCTCCCGGTTTTATGGTATTTACTCTTTGGTAATTTCTGTCTGTATTTACCCATATTTATTTTTTGTTAACTTTATCTGTATTTATTCATATTTATTATGGGTTTTGTGAAAAAAGTAAAGCTGAAACTGGTATATTTCCACATTTATTTAACTAATAAATATGCTGTCATGCTTGAATGCCTGCAAGGTTTCAGTGATGTGAACACACACGGAAGATAAATCAATGCACATATGAAAATATGCAAATTTCAGTGTCAGCCTTGTGCATATCTACCTCTGTTTAGTAAAATTCCTTTCTTTTTTAACCCCCTTACCTATTAATCCACACAGTTATTGGCCTGGCAGTCATGGCAAAGTGTATTTAGAATCACTCAAGAAGCACCCAATTTCCGTTTTTATCCACATTTAAAATAAATACAACCAAGAACATAAATGCTTTTCTGTCTGTATTTATCTGTAAAAATCCATAACAATGAAAAATAGGGAGCCTTACCTATAATTCACATGCTAGTATGGGGACCCACAATTTTGGAGATATGCAAATAGCTACTGTTTTTAAACTCTATATTTTGTTTCCATTTCAGAAATACATAGGTGTCGTTCATACTGATTTTTCACTGTTTATATTTTCCCAACTTAATTGCTATATACCAGGGACACAATAAAAAACCATTGCAAAACACTGCTCAGTTATTGGCTCTGGGTTTGTCGGGTTCTTGGTAAACCTACAAGTTCTATATATCCCACAACCAGAAGGGTCCAGCGGATGTAATGGTATATTGCCTTAAAAAATCTGTTTTACTTAAAAGAAGTTACAGGTGAAAATGTTGGCATAAATGACTGTTTTTTTCAACTTATTTTCAATTTTCCTATTTTCAACTGTTAGTTTCTATTAAAAAAACCTTGAAGGATCTACACAAATGTCCCCTTGCTGTATTCAGAATTCTGTCTACTTTTTGTAAATGCATAGTTTTCCAGGATCCATTATTGCATTCCGACCCATTTCTACCATTAACTGGCAGGAGTTTGAAAGCACAAAAAATAGCAAAAATAGGCTATGTCCCAGTAAAATGCCCAGACTGTGTAAAAAATGTAGGTTTTCAGACAAAAGTCTGCCAGTCCCTGAAAGCTGGGAAGATGGTGATATCAGCACCACAAACCCTCCGATTGGTTTATAGGCTTCTTAGTCCTTCCTTATGATGGCCATGTCGTCATTTGTATCCTTCCATGGCTACTGGCCCCTATACTTCGAGTTTTGCACAGTATGTGTTAATTAGATTGTGAGCACTATTTTCTTCCTGTGTCCTGTACCTTCTCCCCACTCCCACAGTCTGTGCCTTCTCGCCCGCGGCACTCCCATTGTTTGTGCCTTCTCGCCCCCCTGCCCCCCGGCCGCACGCACTCCCGATTGCAATGCAATAGGTCTCGCGTAAATGCCAATCCTATTGCATTGCAAATGCTTGTTCAATTCATTTTCTTTTTTACCACAGACGTAAACTCTGTCCTGGTTCCATTATTGCCTTTGGTGCCTCAGAGTAAGAGGCACATTGTAAAGGCAATTACAATGCAATTACACGAAAACAACAAAAACAACAAATACAACACTGTACCCACCCCTCTGATAATGCGCTTCGGGGGCCCTGCAACAGGGTTGAAGTGTTGTGCTACAAATCACAACAGACAATCTTTATATTTTAATGGAGCCTTTAATATGTGCTACTGCCTTTGTCCCCGTCCCTACTCTAACTGCCCCTTTCCTGTCTCTGCTCCTCCTCTTCCTCTGGCCCCCTAGCTCCGCCCACTCCCAACTACTAGAATGCATCACAATCTTACATCTCCCCCCTTGTTAACGAAATGAACTTAACGTCCAACATATTTATAGTTCCTCGATCAGCCACACGGGTCCACGGGCCGTTCATTTGAGCTATGGAGACGCATCTCCGTTTCGTTGTGTGTCTTTCTGTCGCCTTGACGAGAGCATCCTTTACTACATGAGTAAATCTTTGCAATTGCACAACGTCTCGTGTGATCTGCGTATGCTCAGATTCGTGGTGATTTTCAATCAGCTTCTGGGTGATCCACTCACCTTCAGTGTCTGAGGTGAATGTGAAGGGCTCAGCTTGATATCGGCAGTCTGTCTTCCTTTGCAACTCTTGTTCGATTGACGCTCGATCTCCTTTCTGAGGGGATGTTGTTCTGGTTCTCTTCCGAGCACC
The DNA here is from genome assembly GCF_964261635.1 of Lissotriton helveticus. Lineage (NCBI taxonomy): Eukaryota > Metazoa > Chordata > Amphibia > Caudata > Salamandridae > Lissotriton > Lissotriton helveticus. The sequence goes on from NC_136073.1 coordinate 242,208,805, forward strand.
CGCATGTACTTTTACTTCTTTTTGTCTTGTCCGGTTGAGGGCAACACTGCCCTCCTGTTCAGAGTAATGGATGCCAGACGGTAAGGTACTATCTGAAGAGATTGTCTTGGTATGGTTTGGGGACTCATTTGCTGCCTCTGGTTGTCTCATCCACTCCCGCTTGCGTTTGGGACTGGTGAACCCTTGGAACATCTGGGCATATGTATGTTTCTCTCTCATCCGATAATGATCTGTCTCTATTGACATGTCTGGCTTTCCTTGCAGATTGACGGGCTGGTCCTTTTCCATCCGGTGAGTAATGTCCACTATATCTGTTTTTCTTTTGTAGGCCCTTTGAGTCAGCCTCGCTGACCCCATCAGGGATGATGGTGCATTATTTATGTCTTGATATACTTGTGACTGACATGACAGGTTGTCTTGTGAAGTGATTGAGTATTCAGAGACATTGGTGTGAGGCATGTTGCTCTTGATGGGAAGAATGTCCCTTGGTTCTATGGTGTGTTCGGGTGGTTGACGCCATGGCCGTTGTTGGGACCATGACTCGGTTGAATCGGAAGAGTCTTTTGTCGTTTTCCTTTGAGAAAGTTCCTTTGAGTGTGTCCTGAATGGTAAATTTCTGAAATAGGTAGGCCGTGACGGGCTGCTCCTAGAGTCGGAAGTTTCTTTGGGATATTTCTCTGGGGACCTTTCTCGAATTGGCTTCGGTGTCATCTCACTGAGAGGTTGTTTGATAACCACATGTTTATGTCTTGCGTTTGATCCCAGGGTGCTTCATATCTGCCTCTCTCACATGATGGTAATGACCTCCTCTCAGTTTCCTCGTTGTCTCTGATGTCATGGATGCGTTTGTCTTCCCCTTTCCGGTGTCTGAGTGAATTAGTCCATCTTATGCGGTTGGCTTCTTATTCCCGCTTGCTTTGTGCACTGACATCTATGCTATGGGTGTGATGTGTTCTACTGCTTGATGCTTCCTCGGACGCATCTACAGAATTTGGCGAATAGCGGGATGCTCGGGGGTGCTCGTGTGCCGATTTCCGGTGTTGACATGATTGTTCTCATCTTCTGTAGTTTGTTTTTCTTGCCCGCTTGTTGGGCAGACTGCCATCTTGTCTATGGGTGCGAACTGTCCCACTTGACGCTTCATCCTCTTCAGAATAGTTTGTGCCATGCTTTGAATGACTCCTTGAGGTTGTGTCAGTGAGACTGTCACAGTCCTGGATTGTCCCGGTCTTTTGTATTGTTGACTCGGAGTATTCTATGTCCCTTTGTCTCTCCCGCTGTCTTATCTCTGGTCTGCCTTCACCCTCCCTCTTTCTGGTTTTGTTTGTTTCTTGGGTTTTGTTCCCAGACATGAGGGATGTCTCTTTCCTGGTATCTTTGTGTCTTGCATTCGGGTGCAATTCTTTTGATATGTCTCTTACTTTGACCCGCCCTCCAACTTCGGCCTTTCTGATGATTTCCTTTAGCGACCAATGCCCTCGAAGGATCTTGCGCTTCGTGTTAGAATTTGAGCAGCCTTCGATTATCCGGAGCCAAACTGCCTCCTCACTTGTAAATGTATTGAAATGGCAGCATGGTACCAAACTTTGCAACCGGGTGATGAATTTTGGCAATGATTCTCCTGGTTCCTGCCGTGCTGTGTTGAAGGCGATGCGATCATGATCCACGTCTACCTGTGCGTGTAAATGGACACGTAGCTTCTCTTGGAGTCTTTCGTAGGTCTCTGTGTCCTTTTCAGGAAATGTTCTGATTAGGCGTCGGCCCTCAGGACCTACCAGCTGGAGGAGTAGTATTAGACATTTTCTATCTCTTCGCTCACCAATTGCTTCAAGAAAATCGTCCAGTGATTCCAGCCACCGGTTCCATTCGAGACCCAAACTCCGAGTGTCCATCTGTGTCACTGGGGGCGGCACTTCAATGCAAGGATTGGATCGTTGTGCTGCTTTTCCCACCACCACGAGGGAGGAAGATTCTGATCGGCTATGGTCACAGGACTGTTCACTTTGCTCCCGTCTTCTTCGCTGACTCTTTTCAGCCGAGACCCTTGGTCTGGCCGTTTCCTTTGAGGTTGGTAAGCTTCGCAACTGTCTCGATAGGCGCCAGTGAATAAAACTTGGATTTCTTGAGTTCAGAATGGCCACCACTCAGCTACACTATGCGTGACTCATGGCTCGCTTTCTTTAGAGTCGCATGTTAGCTGCAGGTGATTGTTGGCTCTTCCGCGAAGGTGCCTGGCACACTTGACATCTTGTTCACTCATGTGTCTCTTTCTGGATTGGTGCAGGTTATCCAATCACTTCGTCGATGAGAGAAGGATTCCTTGACATTCATCTACTCACGCTTCTGGATCATTTATTTTCTTAGTTCCCGTTACTTTTAACTGTTTGTCTCCACGTGGTGCTGAACGTTTACTTTGGCACTTGTCTTTGCTCGTGCTCGTTACATTCAGGATCTGCATTTGCTTGTGCTCGTTCTATTGCGCTGTTTTCTTCGCTTTGTCCTTGTATTTGCTTGTGCTTGTTTCATTTGGCTGATGCGTATTCTTTCATTCCGTTTGCCACTTGCGTTTATGAATGTTTGCTCCTTCACGTTTCCTAACATTTGTTTGTTTACATTTGCCAATGCTTGTTCCTCTGAACCTGCCAAGGCTGGTTCCTTATTGTTCACTTGCAGTTATCACTGCTTGTTTTACTTCCTTTACCAAGGCTTGCTTGCTTGATACTTGTTTTGTCTTTGCTAATGCTTGATTGCTTATCTCTTGTTGTTGCCAATGCTTGTTTTGCATTTACCAATGCTCGTTTGCTTGCTTTTCCATTGCTTGTTTTGTGCTTGCAAAGGCTCGTATACTTGCCTCTTGCCTTTGCCACGGCTTGTTCGGTCTTTGCCAATGCTTGTTTGCTTGTTTCTTGCCTTTGCCAATGCTTGTCCTGCATTTACCAATGCTTGATCGCTTGTCTCTTGTCTTCGCCAATGCTTGTTTGGACTTTGCCAATGCTCGTTTGCTTGCTTCTTGCTTTGGCCAAAGCTTATTTTGCATCTACCAGTGCTTGTTTGCTTATATCTTGTCTTCGCTTGCTTCTTGCTTTTGCCAATGCTTGATTTGCATCTACCAATGCTTGCTTGCTTGTCTTCGCCAATGTTTGTTTGTCTTTGCCAATGCTTCTTCGCTTGCTGCTTGCTTTTGCCACTGCTTGTTCTGCATTTACCACTGCTTGTCTGCTTGCTTCTGGTCTTTACCAATGTTTGTTTGTTGTCTTTGCCAATGCTTGTTTCTGCAAGTTCTGCTTAGCCTGTCTCTAAGATGGCCGCCTCCACACTTCACAAGGGGATGTCTCTCCGGCCGCCTGACTTCAAGATGGCCGCCGTTCTGGAAATCTCGTCCTCCACGAGACTTGATGCCATTCACTCTCCAGGCTCACAAGTTTCCTCGGCACTTTTCTTTAGGCAGCACAGCCTCAGCGATTCCTCAGATGCTCCTTGGACACCAGAGCAGCCAGGTAGGATCGGGGTAGGCTCCCGATCTCTTCTCGTTAGGCACGTGCCGTTTTGCACGCATCGGGAGTGAGCAAAGTTTTGGCGCGCACCGGCGCTTCACATAAAACGCTTCCAGCGCTCGACTGCGCTTCGTCCTCAGGGCTCCACGCGACCGGACGATCACGGAGTAGGGGCAAATGCCGCTGGCCTTCTGATCTAGGCGGCGGTCCCAGGGCAGACACACGTGTCACAACAGCGCTTTCTTCTTTTGCGCTACACAGGACGGGACGCTTCTTCTCAGGGGTTTATAGGTGACAGACTGCACCATCCCACCCTCGTCGCCAGCTGTAGTGTCGTGCTACAAATCACAACAGACAATCTTTATATTTTAATGCAGCCTTTAATATGTGCTACTGCCTTCGTCCCCGTCCCTACTCCAACTGCCCCTTCCCTGTCTCTGCTCCTCCTCTTCCTCTGGCTCCCTAGCTCTGCCCACTCCCAACTACTAGAATGCATCACAATCTTACAAGGGTATGCCCTGTAAGTTCAATGATACACTATAACCATGGAATGCTTATAATATAGCGTGTAAACACATTCAGTGTCTGGCTGGTAGACGTACAACAGCGAGCAAGGTTTCAAATATGGACGTTATTTTAAATCTGCCAGGCACTGAGATCCAACCCAATATGTCCCCCACCGAATTCGTTTTTTTTCCTCTTTTAGGGAGGTGTTTAATATGTTAATGCCTTCATCTGTGTGGGGGAGGAGGATGTATGGCCCCTGTCACCTAGCGACGCATCTGTCCCGCTCCCAAAGACACCAGACCAGGCAGGTGCGCTGAGGCGCCACGACTCTGCTTCGCCCATGGCGTGCCCCATCGTCCTCGCCTCCTCCCCGAGCCGGGCTCTGGCTATGGGCTACCGGCTCCAGGGGCTCCCCAAGCTAGCCTCCTCCCACGGCGGGCGGCAGTACACTGTCACCGTGAGTCTAGAAGACAGCGGCGAGTTGTTCTTGGTCCCCGGGTGCAGCCCCCAGAACCGGCTCCGGGAGCGGAAGAAGCAGCTGAAGACCGTGGCAGGGCCCCGGCCGAGCTGCAAAGGCTCATCTACCTGGACAAAGGTAGGATTCAGGGGGGTTCATGGGGTACTGTACAGTGGCATCTGTAGGTAGTAGGGTCACTGAGGTGTGTACTTGGTTAATAATTATGAGATCGCTCAGAATTTTTGAAAGGATTTAAAAGGTGGTTTCAAAACCTTAATGCACTGTAAAGTCATCATCCAGTGTGACAGCAGTCCCCCCTCCTCCCAAGGCATAGTTTCCACTGGATCCAGAGCTCCAGGTTGTTTAGTGCCCGGGGACAGAAGCACATCTGGCCTACCTTCATTCTCTGTGTTCTGGTGCTGTACAAGTCATTACCACTTTATAAATGTAGGCATACAAGCATGTCCAAAAATGCAAAAGAAAAGGGATTGAGTGCGCTGATCTGTTTTCTCTAAACATGGTTCTAGCGCCTCATCAGGGCTAGTAAGTGGTATATGAGTATACCACCACACCATAGTATGCCATACTTGGGGCCCACAAATCTCTGCCAGTGCTCTCCACTGTGTGACCCTGTGCACATCATGATTATTCGCAAAGTTATAGTCCATTGGCACCTGCATACAATAATGGCTTTTGCATAAATACTACACAGTTTATTAATTATGACTGAGATTTGCAGAACTTCAGGCCTGGCCCTGCCCTGGATAAGTTGCCTGTGTTGTAAACTGTGCGTGCACCCAGTGAGGTCTAAGTTATTCTGCACACCAAATCACTTTGTGGAGCTAGTCATCCCCATGTCTAAGCTATTCCAGACACCATCGATGTGTGCAAAAAATTTAAAAAAAGTACTTCTGTAGATCCCAGACCTTCCTTCCTGCGCAGTGAACATTCTGCACAGCATGTAATTCTAGTTTTACTAACTTTATAGCTTGCAAAGGAGGCTACATTCGTTTGAGGTTGTGGTCCCACAGCTAGAGCTGCCAACTTTGGAGCAGGGGAACCAGGGGGCTCATTATGATGGTGGGCGGACATCAGTCCGCCCACCATCATCACGGTGATGGGACCGACCGCCAGACATGCGGCAGTCCCACCGGCCCAATTAGGATGCGCCCGCCATACTGGCGGGTGCATCTGGTATTTTACCATTGCAGATGGTGCTGCTGGCTCCAGCACTGTCCGCAATATTAAAAGGGCATGCACAGCATTTCCATACACCACGTGACAGGCACCACACGGTGCCTGCCACTTGGTGCAGGGAACTGCAGGGGGTACCCCCCAATGCACCCCCCACAAACGTCAGGGGCCCGCAACGAGCCCCCAAAGCCAATCCCCGCCCATCAATCACCCAAATCCTAATATGTTTTAGGTCGAGCCTGGGCAGCGCATACGTTGCTCTGCGAGGCATGCTGTATTCAGGTATGGCATAGAATCTCCGCCCATCTTTTCTATAGGCTCCTTTTACTGTCCTTTCAAAATCGTTGCTTATGATTAATAAATAGGCTTAGTAGTCCCTCCTTGGTGCCACCTTGTCTGCATTTGTAACCTCCCATGAGTACTAGGCTCTTCACTTGTGTTGTTACACAGTCTGCTTTATCGAAGCGGTGAGCATTATTTTCTTTAATGATCTAACACTATTCCACGCACGATGTGCTTTCTTACAAGGCAGCATGCTGCCCGCGTTTATATTTTTAATAGTAATGTATTTATTTCATTTACAGCGCAGTCCGCTTTCACTTTAGGTGCCGCACTTATTTATTTACTTATTTTACAGCGCGGCCCACCTTCACTTTAGCGGCAGCACTCATTTATTTATTTATATTACAGCACGGTCTGCTTTCACTTTAGCGGGAGCGCTAGAGAACCTTTCTTTATTTATTTTTTCTTTTTGAGTGAAAGCGTGCCTTACTTTGCTTGCACTTTAATGTTGGTAGTGCCCCTTTCTTTAGACGCTGCTCACTGTAAACTGAATACAGCGAGCAGCATCTAAAGAAAAGGGCGCGGCCACCATTAACCCCTTGCGGGGGCTCATTCCCCCGCTGTGCTGGGGGTAGGGGGGGTGTACAGCGCCCCGGTGCTCATGACGAGCTCAGCACGTCATGAGCCACGGTGGTCGTGTGCTCATGACGAGCTGAGCTCGTCATGACCACAACCGTTTGTGTAGAACGTTCGCACAGCAGGGGAATTAGCCCAGCGTGCAAGCATTCCAACGGTCATGAGCACACGAGCACCGTGGCTCATGACGAGCTGAGCTCATCATGAGCGTTCAAGGGGGTTAAAGTGATCTTGCAATTGCAATTGTTCGAGCTACTGGCATTATAAATAACAATGCCTTTTATATGTGTGTTGCTTTTAAAAACACATAAATAAAAGGCATTCTCATTTACAATGCCAATAGCTCAAACTCTCCCAAATGCGAGACCTATCGCATTGAAAATGCTTGTTCTGATACTTGCCTAATTTTGTCAAATAAGCAGTCCAATCAGACGGGCTATTCCACCTTTTATGGCTGGTCCGGCATGGAGCATATTGCACTCCATTCATAAAATTCCCATTTCCCAGATGAACGGTTACCTCCCTTGGGCCTAATCTTTAAATTTATCGTTTTTATGCAACCTTTCATGAGTCTAATGTCTCATGAGGCTTTCATCTTAGCAGACAGATGAGGTCACAGTGAAATAAGTCAAGGAATCATTCTCCAACAGGTCCATCATTAATGGATGAATATTGTATTAAATAAAAACCGGTCAGTGACCTACGGTGGTCCCTCTAGGCATGAAGTGGATGGAACAGGTTCAGCCTCGCCTGGAGGTATGGCAAGTAGGGCCAGCTCGCGGAGTGCCCTGAAAGAAAAAGGGTGGTACTTGAACTGCAGAAAGATCCAGGAAACATAGTGCTAGAGGGAAGAGACTGGGTGGGCTGGAGCAGCATCATGAACTCCACCCATAGATGACCTAGCAAACCCCAATGGCTTGGCAGTCCTGGTGGGTAAGTTTGGTGCTTGTGCAGGCATGGGCGAATACTCATGGGCTGAAACTGTGCTTGACCTGTGAGGCCTGTCGAGAGAGGATGAAGACATGGGAGAATGATGGCTCAGGAAGAGACAACCCTATTGTTCTGGAATGTGTGATTGTACCTAGGAACAATAGCATCCCCTCCAGGGGCGTAACAAACACCCCCGGAAAATGGAATGCATCAAGAAAAAAGCCTCGCAATATTAAGGAATCGCAAATTTTGCGATTCCTTAATATTGCGTAAGCATTTAAGGAATCGCAAATTGCGATTCCTTAAATGCTATGTATGAAGCATTTAAGTTTTGCGAATTTAGGCTAAGAAATCACAAATTACCACCAACTTGTAGTTGGTGGTAATTTGCGAATTCTTTTAAAAATGCACTTTTTGGCATTTGTAAAGGTGCCATGTGGCGCTCATACATGCCCTTAGGGCATGTATGTGCGCCATATGCGCACACATGTCAATTTCAAGGGGGTGCAGCAGGGTGTCCTTAAGACACCCTTGCACCCTTGAAATTATTCTCAATTTGCGATTAGCAAATTGCGAATCGCAAATTGGGAATAATTTCACATTCATTCCTATGGGCCTTCTGGCCCATAGAAATGAATGGGAAATTATTCCTTAATTGCGATTAGCAGTTTGCTAATCGCAATTAAGGAATTTTAAGAAATCGCTAAAAAATAGTGAATTTCTACATACATACCATTTTACAATTCTCAAATAGCGATTCTCAAAAAATCGCTATTTGAGAATCGCAAAAGGGTATCTTGATACATCTGGCCCTATGTGATTCTATCACAACAGCGTATGCAGTCAATAGATTACATTTCATAACATGGCTGCCATTTGTGAGGTAGAGGCCAGTAGTTCGTAGTCAGACTTTATGGCACTCGTTGTTGCTCTTTTTAAAGGTTTATTGTCCTTCTGCTGCTGCAGTGGGAGTAAATAAAAGAAACTGTACACGATTCAAGCCGCAATGGAAGTAGTGTAAAATTTGGAGGTTTGATGGAATAACCTTGTGCGCCAGAGTCTAAAACGTCAATAGCCATTCAGTGTCGGCTCTCCGGCTGTTAGCGGAGATAAGCTGTATAAAAGCAGATTTATTAATAAACATTAATGTTCAATTTTGTGTATTTAAGTTGAGATAAGGAAGCCACAAAAACCAATCTATTGGGTCTCTGACTGGTTGCATTGAACGCCTATGAAACGTGGTTAAAAAGGTTGAACAGCTCTTTCAGTCTGTGCTTTTCCTTTTCCAGACAATAGACAAAAATTTGCTTTTTCCCTAGTTGTTATTAATTTACAATGCATCAAATAATGCGTTTCAAAGTAGCCTGCAAGTAATGCTGCAAATGTTCAAGGTTCATGCTGCCTGCTGGTTTAAGTGTACTTTCATTCATTTTAATAGATCATTTTCCATCACATAATGTCATTTCCCCTTGTAAGTTGGTTAGAGGTTCACTTTGCTTATTAATTCTGGGAGGGTTTCTAGTCAAGTCAAGTCAAGTCATAAAATTTGTATAGCGCACTACATACCCAGAGGGTTTCAAGGCGCTTAGGAATGGGAGGAGGATTATTTGTCAAATATCCACGTTTTAAGCTGCTTTCTGAACGCTAGGTGGTTCTGGGTGAGGCGAAGGTAAGCGGGGAGTGAGTTCCATGTTTTAGCAGCCAGGTATGAAAAGGATCTGCCTCCCATGGTGGTCTTGTTGATGCGGGGTACAGTGGCGAGGGCTTGGCTGGAAGAGCGTAGTTGGCGGGAGGGGGTGTAGAAGGACAGTCGAGAGTTGAGGCAATCTGGTCCGGTGTCGTAGAGTGATTTGTGTGCGTGGGTAAGCAGTCGGAAGGTGATCCTCTTATTGACGGGTAGCCAGTGGAGGTCTTTAAGGTGACCAGAGATGTGTTCGTTGCGTGGGATGTCCAGTATGAGCCTGGCTGAGGCGTTTTGGATTCGTTGGAGTTTCTTCTGGAGTTTAGCGGTGGTACCTGCGTAGAGGGTGTTTCCGTAGTCCAGTCGGCTCGTGACCAGAGCGTGGGTGACTGTTTTCCTTGTTTCGGGGGGGATCCAGCGAAATGTTTTTCTGAGCATGCGAAGAATGTTGAAGCAGGAAGAGGATACGGCGTTAACTTGTCTGTTCATTGAGAGTGAAGAATCCAGGATGACGCCAAGGTTCCGTGCGTGGTCTGTCGGGATGGGTGCTTTTCCGAGGGCTTCCGGCCACCAGGAGTCGTCCCAAGCAGTGGGGGATGTACCTAAGATGAGGACTTCTGTTTTGTCTGAGTTCAGTTTCAGACGGCTTTGTTTCATCCATTCGGCAACTTCTTTCATTCCTTCGTGTAGGTTAGTTTTGGCGGTGTTGGGGTCTTTGGTGAGTGATAAGATCAGTTGGGTGTCATCCGCGTAGGAGATGATGTTGAGGTTGTGTTGTCGTGCAATGGCCGCGAGGGGGCTCATGTATACGTTGAAGAGGGTGGGACTGAGTGAGGATCCTTGTGGTACGCCACAGATGACTTCAGTGGCCTCGGACTTGAATGGTGGGAGGCGGACTCTCTGTGTTCTTCCGGAGAGGAAGGAGGTGATCCATTCAAGTGCTTTTTCTTGTATTCCGATGTTTCTGAGGCGCTGTAGAAGGGTGCTGTGGCAGACTGTATCGAATGCTGCAGAGAGGTCGAGGAGGATGAGGGCGACTGTGTCTCCATTGTCCAGTAGAGTTCGAATGTCGTCTGTTGCTGCGATGAGGGCGGTCTCAGTGCTGTGTTTTGCTCGGAATCCAGATTGAGAGGGGTCGAGGGATTTGTTGGCTTCGAGGAAGGCGGCGAGCTGGTTGTTGACGGCTTTCTCGATGACTTTGGCCGGGAATGGAAGGAGAGAGATGGGGCGGTAATTTTTGAGTTCGGTGGGGTCCGCTGTTGGTTTTTTCAGAAGGGCGGTGAGTTCAGCGTGTTTCCAGTCTTCTGGGAAGGTAGCGGAGTTGAAGGAGCAGTTGATGACGTCTCGGAGGTGCGGTGCTATGACGGAGTCTGCTTTGTTGAAGATGTGGTGAGGGCATGGGTCTGTGGGGGATCCTGAGTGGATGGAATTCATCAGGCGGATGGTGTCCTCAGTGGAGATTGGGTTCCAGGCGTTAAGGGTGTTCACGGGGGGAAGATGGCCAGCAGATGGTGGGGTGGGTTGGTTTCCGGGTTGGTTGTCAAAGCTGTTGTGGATGTCTGCAATCTTGTTGTGGAAAAAAGAGGCTAGGGAGTCACAGAGGGTTTGAGAGGGGGTGATGTCGTTGGAGTTGGCCGAGGGATTGGAGAATTCCTTGACGATGTTGAAAAGTTCCTTGCTGTTGTGGGCGTTGTTGTCAAGTCGATCCTTGAATGCTGTTTTCTTGGCATTTCGGATCAGTTGGTGGTGAGTGCGGGTGGCGCTTTTGAAGGCGTCCTTGGTGCTGGTGGTTGGGTCTTTTTTCCAGGCCTTTTCAAGGGAGCGGCAGAGTTTCTTGGACTTCTTGAGATCATCGTTGAACCATGAAGCTTTCTTGCTGCCAGGTTTGCTTTGACGTTTTTTCAGTGGTGCTAAGGTGTCGGCGGTGTTGGATAACCAAAGGGTGAGGTTGGCGGCGGCTTCGTTGGCGTTAGAAGAGAGGGCTGGGGAGTTTCGAAGGAGCGATGCGGAGATTTGGTCCGTGGTGATTTTGTTCCAGTTTCTTTGCAGGGTAGGATGGGAGTGGTTGATGGTTTTCGGCTTGTTGTAGGTGAAGTGAACGCAGCTGTGGTCGGTCCAGAGGAGGTCCGTAGTGTGGCTGAAGGAGACATGGTTGCTGGATGTGAAGATGGGGTCGAGTGTGTGACCTGCGATGTGGGTGGGGGAAGTGACTAGTTGTTTAAGTCCGAGGTTGGCGAGGTTGTCCAGGAGGTTGGTGGTGTTGCGGTCGTTGATCTTTTCAAGGTGAAAGTTGAGGTCTCCCAGAAGGATGTAGTCTTTGGAGGGGAGCGCGTGAGGAGTGATGAAGTCCGTGATGACTTCACTAAATTTTGCGCGGGGTCCTGGTGGTCTGTATAGGAGGGTGCCTCTGAGAGTGGTCTTGGGGTCGATGTGGATCTGGAAGTGAAGGTGTTCGGAGTTGACGAGGTTGGCGTCAGAACTGGTTGAGATTCGGATGGAGTTCTTATGGACGATGGCAATTCCTCCTCCTGTGTGGCCGGTACGGTCCTTGCGAGTGATCTTATAGCCTTCCGGGATGGCAATGGTGATGTCTGGGGCTGAGGAAGCGTTCATCCATGTTTCAGTAAGGAAGGCGATGTCCGGAGAAATGGTGTCTAGTAGATTCCAAAGGTCAATGGCGTGCCTGTGGACTGATCGGGTGTTGATAAGGATGCACTGTAGGTGGTTGGGGTCGGGAATCTGTGGTGTGGTCGTGGCGGAGATGTTGTCGGTACCGCTGAATTTGCAGGAGAGGCAGGAGAAAGGTCCATGGGTTTGTCCAGGGGCGGCTAGGACGCAGTTGGGAGCGCGGCCGGGGTTAAGGGCTAGGAGGGTGGTGGCATCGTAGGTAAGGCGGGGGGGCTGGGAGGGACGGGGGACAGGGGGTCTGGCGCTGGGCGCGGTCCAGGCGCGGACGGGCGTAGACGGGCTTACCTTTGGCGCACCTTCGGCGCGGATTGGGCGCGGTCGCTGCGCGTAAACGCTGCGCGCGGGAGAAACTGTCATATATGGATGGTGGAGGGGGAGGGGCGAGGGCGTCTCAGCTGGGAGGCGGGTCGGGCACACGAGGAGCACAAAAACAAACAAAATGGAGGCGGAGGGGGGAGGAGGGCGGAGCGCTATTGGCTAACGCGCAAAACAATGTAATTAACAGCAGGCACAGTCAATACTTCGAGCGCTAAGGAGGCAAAGCGTTACACAGGCAGGCGAAATTGAATGCAGCTGAAATAAGTCAATCTTTGGCAAAGCAGCGCTAAGGAGGCAAAGCGTTACACAAGCAGGCGAGATTGAATGCAGTTGAAATAAGTCAATCTTTAGCAAAGCAGCGCTACGATACCACGTGTCTGCCAGGGACACTGGGAGCGACCACTCGGACCGTCAGGAGGAGCGAGTCACAGCGTCTAGGAGCCGAGCAGCGCTATAAGAAGTCAGTGGGAGGGCGTCTCAGCTGGGAGGCGGGTCGGGCACACGAGGAGCACAAAAACAAACAAAATGGAGGCGGAGGGGGGAGGAGGGCGGAGCGCTATTGGCTAACGCGCAAAACAATGTAATTAACAGCAGGCACAGTCAATACTTCGAGCGCTAAGGAGGCAAAGCGTTACACAGGCAGGCGAAATTGAATGCAGCTGAAATAAGTCAATCTTTGGCAAAGCAGCGCTAAGGAGGCAAAGCGTTACACAAGCAGGCGAGATTGAATGCAGTTGAAATAAGTTAATCTTTAGCAAAGCAGCGCTACGATACCACGTGTCTGCCAGGGACACTGGGAGCGACCACTCGGACCGTCAGGAGGAGCGAGTCACAGCGTCTAGGAGCCGAGGAGCGCTATAAGAAGTCAGTGGGAGGGCGTCTCAGCTGGGAGGCGGGTCGGGCACACGAGGAGCACAAAAACAAACAAAATGGAGGCGGAGGGGGGAGGAGGGCGGAGCGCTATTGGCTAACGCGCAAAACAATGTAATTAACAGCAGGCACAGTCAATACTTCGAGCGCTAAGGAGGCAAAGCGTTACACAGGCAGGCGAAATTGAATGCAGCTGAAATAAGTCAATCTTTGGCAAAGCAGCGCTAAGGAGGCAAAGCGTTACACAAGCAGGCGAGATTGAATGCAGTTGAAATAAGTCAATCTTTAGCAAAGCAGCGCTACGATACCACGTGTCTGCCAGGGACACTGGGAGCGACCACTCGGACCGTCAGGAGGAGCGAGTCACCTAGAGTGAGTTTATGTAATACGATTTCTACAATGCTGGCTGGTCTCTGCCCCTGTAACTATAAGGTCAGCCTATTTTACCACCTCGTGATTCTCTGCTCCCATGAACCTACAAAACGGGCTGCCAGACTTTTTGGCCTGTTTATTGGTGACACGCTTCATGTCGGTCTTCTTGCTAACTTTGGATTTAGAGATTTAACAGACTTTCCCTGCCTTTTAAACTAAACACTTTCCATGACCGTTTGCGCTTTATTTTTTAGGTAAATCTCATGGTATTCTCTTGTTGATTTGAATTGACTAATCAATTGCCTTTCAATTTCAACGATGATTCTTAGTTTTAGATAAAACTTCATAGTTTGGACTTTGAATCTTGTGTTGTGTAGGTTTTCATTGTTTGCTAGTGCCCTCGTCCTGAGGGGCTCACATGGCCCCGGTCCATATATTCGGCCCTTTGCGTAAAAGGAGCTAACATATGAATTAGAGGGCATGCATGGGGCCTCGGTGCTCAACCCGTCTTGGTCCCAAAACATTCAAAATAGGAATATTCAGGGACTGGTCATTTGAATGAATGAATGAATTAAAAATGTATATTGCGCTTGAATGCTCAAGGGCGTCTAGGCGCTAGGTCATTTGCTATTAGTACACATAGAAAGGACTGTGGAGTTGGGAATTTGGGGCTGATTTCCAAACCCATATAAGAGAATGTAAAAGAGTACTCCAGTAGTACTACTTCCAAATGCTTTTGTGAATCATCCTTGTTTTCTGTATCATAACTATATATCTGGGCATGCCTCCCACAGACACAAAACTACCTATGGCCCATAGGCTGCCCCTATGGATGGAACTTTTCCATGCCTTTAAATTGGCAACTAATTGTAATAAAATCAATAATGAAAAGATATGTTGGGGGTTGTACTTCAGTGTGTCTGTCCCCTCCATCTGCAGGTCTGCCCCTTGTATCTAGCTGGTGTTAAGTTGGCAGTGAGTGTTGTTGATTTGCTTGAGGTTCCTCAGCCAGAAACTCCTGAAATATAACGTTTCAGCTCGATATTAAAAAGCCTGCAGCTTCTAGCAGATTCCAGAGATTCATTTTAGAAACTGCTAGCTACAAATTCCCATGTATCATTCCATCCAAAATATGAGGGAAAGACAGCCCAGGGCGCAAGAGCAGAATTTCACTTTTTATTAATATTGTCACCTAGAGGTTTAAGGCTGCTAGTTCATGACATTCAGATTCAACCTTAGCAGCTAGCTTGACTGAGCAAAGTTCCAGAATGGCTTGGCAGTGGTTTAACTTGCAAAGTTTTCACCTTGCAAAATTATCATTATTCTACCAAATACTACGATTAATAACTGAAGTTTACCAAGGTTTCTGCACATGTTTTTCTCTAAAACTGAGACTATTAGACACATTTTAAATGCTTGATTAAGATTCAGGCAGAGTGGTATCTCCGGCTGAAATACCACTTCACCTGATGACATGAGGTCCATTACTTGAGCACCTGGAATTACCAGGTATGGGATAACTGAACTTGACTTTAATGGCCGTAAAAGCCATCTGGTAAAATCGGCTGCAAATTGGGAAAACTCTGGAGGCACAAGTGCAGCCCACATACACGGATTCCCTCCTATGGTACTGCGAAGAAGCATGAAAGGCTTTCCCCTGGCTGGCAACACCATCCCCCGCTTAGACGCCTTTTCCAACCTGCATTGAACTCAATTGATGTATTTACCGCCTGCTCAAAATAGGTGGTAAATGGAAGCAGAAAAATGCCCATTATTCCACACACAGAATTTACCTGGTAAAATCAGGTCAGCATGTTATTCCCCATTCCCAGCAGAATTACTCGAAATCGAACATTGCAGGGGAGGAATTGCTGGTAAGAATAAGTCATTCTGGTCCTACTGGTCCTCTTTCATTGCCCAACGCGTAAAGAAGTCCAAAAGATTCTCAGCCTTTTGACTTCTTTGAAAACCCCACTTAATCATTACTGGAACCCAGGGACCATCACCGAATCATTATTGGAATCCAAGGACCCCCACTGAGTAAATACTGGAAGCCAGTGACCACGGCTTAAGAATTATTGATAATTTGAACCACAAAGCAATGTATAAAACATACAGAAACAGACACCCATCAAACAAATATACAAATGATGAAATATTTTACTGAATTCACAAACAAATTTAAAAAATCTAAACTTGAATGGGAAGGTTGGAGCTTTTCTAAATTCAATGGAGGCCACTCATCATTCATACTATATTCTGTGTGATGCTTTTGCTCCCATGAGACCTTAATTTTTAGCATCCAATTTCAAATTTCTTCACATTTACAGAATGCTATAACATTTTAATTTCTACATGTTGCTTCTTTATTTACATAAACTTTATCAAACTGTAAATATTATTTAATTTTCTAAGCAGTCGCTGACCCCCTTAGCAGGATTCACAGGCACCCAGGGGTCCCCAGACCCCAGGTTAAGAACCTCTGTTTTAGAGAGAGAGAAAAAAGACCACCAACATTCTTCCTGTCTCAAAGTCATGAGAAAAATAGGGGTGGGCACAGCTTACGGAATTGAACTCCACGTAATTCTGCAAAATGTTCACAAAAAACTCCATGAAATTCCACAGAGTTCCACTGCCCACCCCCTACGTACCCTTGGTATATTTGGCAACTCCAACTTTTGTTATCGTTGGCTTCCAAACAAAACTTTGTCCTCCCGGCACTTATTCTTTTACAAATGTAGTTGCAGCCTGCGTGTGGCCTGGCCAGTTATTGAGAGAGGCACCAATCCCCATTCCATTCTCTTGAATGCTTTGGTGAATGGCTTTGCTGGAATTCAGAATCACTTTCCAGAGCTGAAAATAAAAGAGGCCAATCGCCCTGCCTTGTCCCTCTGCGAGAGTTCAGCTCAACTCCCAGAGGAGCCTTGGGTCTGTTGCAATATCCCGCAGCAGAAATGATGAAAACTGGCAGGCGCATCACCAGTAAGCTCACACACAGCCTCCTTGGATGAACAACAGGGAGCAATGAACTGAGAAGGAATAAGCAATTAAAGCGGTTGCTAGTTAAAAAACATCGACCTAGAGTGGACATTTGCAAAAAACTGCTTCTACAGAAGGTTTTATCTTTGCTTGTTAATTAACTCTGGACTACCGAGGAAAGCGCTGACTTTTACAACAGTTTGCATTTAAGTTTCATGATGACATCCTATTCAGGTCAGGCTACGACCAGTAGTGTCACGACTAAGGCTCAAGTGACACTAGGCCCAGCCCTTCAGCAACTTCTACTTCTGCAACCTTACTCTGATAAGAAGTTCTAGAGCTCTGACACTTTTCACAAACTTTTAAATTTTCCACTCCTCCTCGCAGGGATCAGAGATATGCCCTCTGTGCCTCGTGCCCGCTAGAAAAGCAGGACTCGCATTTACCATGGCTCTGAGGTGCACTGTCACAATTACAAAGTTTTACTTGTACTCAAGGTCCTTAACCTCGGAACAATGGAAGTCCAAGTTGGCCCTCACTCCGGAATTACACGGTGCACGTTACCCCATTCTGTCATGGCTTGCTCTGTCTATTACAACAAATATGCTCCCACCCAGAGCGCCTTTTTAACTACATACAATAGCATTAGATAACAGACATCGGTTCACACCTGACTCACCTTAGTGCAGTGATTGAGAACATTTTTGAAGTCAGCCTGCAAAATGATCCTGAAGAAGGGCAGTGAGGTGGGTCCGGGTGGGTAGCGGCTCCAACTCCTCCAATGCTTGAAGAATGTCTGCATCACCAGGAAGGTGCAGAAGAGAAAATGGAAGGTGCACTTGTTGCAAAGTCTGTACGCAAACGTCAAGATTTGTTCCAGAGTTACTTCTTTTTAATCAATAAATCTTTTTAAAACTGGCACACAGCCAACGTGTTTTGTTCCTGATTCTTGCCAGAGGGAACTTCGTCAGGGCTCCTATATGTTCAGCAGGTCGAGTAACCAGGAAGGTGCCCCAGGGCAGGAAAGACCAGGATCCTAACAGAAGCTCCATGCTTGCAGTTTTTCTCTAACTGTCCTTCCTTAGTTGGCCACAGACGGACCCAACACTATGGATCTAATACTTTCGCACCCAGAACCCTGAGGCCGCTCAATTACAGAACGTCCTAAGAGACGTACAGCATGAACATGACATGTGAGGGGAAGAGCCTATGTCACAGGGGTCCAGCTACTGAAGAGCTAGAATGTTAGCCTAGCATTCAGAATGCATCAGTGATGGGCGCTATCATGACTATGGAGGTACACTTTGTACAGCATGTGTAGATTGGGTTGGCACAGGTAAACTCAGCCAAACTGTGGGCGGCAGAGTTTTTGCCAAATTCCATGTTACAAGCAGAGTGCGGAGTAGTAAAACTCAGCAAACTCCGTCGGCGGAGCGGGGTTTACCACACACCCCTAGAGAATAACAGCTTTATAGTGAACTTGTGAGAAGATAACAGTCACTGTGGAAATACTTGCACTTTAGGGAAAAGATTGCCAAATGTGTGGGGGGAGATTGTGAGTGGGTAAGCATAGGAAAATCAGGACATTTCACAAAAGATTCCAATAGTCGGTATCTCCGCAAGACCATGCTTGCATAATAAAAATTTGAAAAACCCTAATTTCCATGAACTATGATTTTGGAGCCAAAGGAATGATATACTATTGCTCCATAGTAGGTGTTAGAATGAGGTACAACTCACAACATTCAAGTATTATGTATGGATAATATACATGCAGGGTGAACAGAATTATGCGGGTCAGCATCCTAAATGTTTTCCACAAAATTATGTGTATACCGCAGTAGTCACATAAATCACTTTGTGGTATAATCTGCATATTTCAACCCAAAAAATGTTTCATGCCAAAACAGATCAAAAGTTACTTACAAAATCACCACACATTGTGCCACACAGGGGTGGCTCCTTGAGAAGGTTAACTGGTTACCTTTCATTTGCTAAATATTGTACTCAGGTGTAAAGGTGTCGATAACGGAAAACTTTGTTAAGCGCATAGTGAGTGCAGAGAACTCTGGAAAGGAAATCTTCAGGATTGTCAGATCCTCTACCAATCCTTCAGTGATGGAGGGAAATACATAGCCTTCCCCCTCCCTGTGCACAAACCTATCTGACTATTGTGAGGGAAAAATTTAGATAGTACACGCCTCATTTACAGCTGGGGCTGTGACGGTGGAGTCACATCCATATGGAATCATAAATTCCAATGGCACCTTCTCAGTATTTCTCCCTATAACTTTGCTGGAATCACTGGCCAAAATCCTAAGATGCAAGTCTGACTCCCCGAGGATCCCTGCCTCCCTAAGCTTTTTAGGTCGTTGGCACACGTGATTAACTCGGTATTAAATCACATTTGAATTACCTCACTGTCCACTGGCGTTTTCCCTGATGTTTGGGAACATGCTTTTCTACTACCCTTTCTTTGAGGAAAAAATTCAGAAAGCACACGCCTCATTTACAGATGGGGTGTGACGGTGGAGCCACATCCATCTGGAATCATACATTCCAATGGCACCTTCTCATTATTTCTCCCTTTACCTTTGCTGGAATCACTGGATGAAATCCTTAGATGCAAGTCTGCCTCTCCGAGGATACCTGCCCCCCTAAGATTTTTAGGCCGTTGACACACATGATTAACATGGCATTAAATCACATTTGGAATACCTCGCTATCCACTACCCCTATTAAAAAAATAAACGCTGACCCTACAGAGCTTAGCAATTACCGCCCAATCGCACTACTGCCTGCACCTGCAAAAATGCTGGAAAAACTGGTGCAACACCAACTTGCAAATTTCATAGAGGCACATGACATCTTGCATGACACTCAGTCCGATTTCTGGTCGGGATATAGCACCGGTGGAGGTGGCGGAATCTGTGAGAATGACTGTGGATGCAGGGGATTCAGCAATGCTGGTCCTTCTAGAACTGTCTGCAGCGTTCAACGCAGTTGCACACCCAATCATACTGGACAGACTCAAACAGCTGGGATTGCGGGGGGTAGTAGTCTCCTGGTTCCAGTCCTATCTTAAAGGCCGCTCTCAAAGGGTCTTTCTCCAACCCCATAAATCTGAACCTAAGCCACTATGGTCCGGAGTGCCTCAGGGCTCTACCTTGAGTCCACTGCTCTTCCATACCTATCTGGTGCCACTTACTTTACACTCTCATTGCATCTTGGGATGTGAAGTCAGTCTCCTAAGCGGATGACACCCAGTTAGTGTTTTTGTTCAAGGATCACTCTGCTGATTCGTTTGCCAGATTTAAGGGGTGTCTGAAGGACCTCTCAAGCTGAATGAATAATAACAGCTTTAAACTAAATGGAGGTCTTGTTCTTTGGGCAGACGTCCATTCCCTCCGCAGGTCTATGGTGGCCAGCAGAAATGGGATTACCACCATTACTGGCAAAATCGGTCAGGAACCTAGGCATCAAATGGTAATGGGTATCTCAGGTGCAGGCTTTGTCCATATCTACAAAAACGCACACTGAGATCCAACTCCCAGCACCTGCTTTGTGTACCTTGCTATGCTAAGTCCCGAATGGGTGGTAGGTCCTTCACAGTTAGGACTGCCAGGTTGTGGAACTCTCTGCCCTCCCATATGCGCTTGATTTAGTTCTCCTCTTGAGAATATGTAAATGTAAATGTAATGTAAATGTAGTATACTTGTAAAGCGCACAGCTGCCCCAGCAACGGGGCGTCCCGGCGCTGTATAACTCTGGGGAACCCGTCCTGGCTTTCTCTGTGGGATAGTCCCTTGCTGGGAGTCCCCAAGGTGGAGCCAGGCATCCCCGGAATTGGTGGGGCCGTTGTGGAGATTAGGCAAGCTAATGCCCAGAGTTGCCGAGTGGAACCCCTGATTAGAGTAAGCACTGAAACGAGAATTATCAAGTCCGCTGACCAAGGTCCACGACCCTGCCGCGTCGGGAATTGAACTCTGGTCCCAGGCCGACTTCTGCTCTCAGGCCTGCTGCCTCTAACCAGTGAGCCACACTACTCCACTAATGTCTTTATGATAGAAAGGCTTATGAACTCTATATACTATGATGCAATATTGATATTCTTATGTCCTCAATACTATCATGTCCTATTAATACACGTTTGTCATCTGGCTGGTAACATACCTTCATGATACACGTATACTCCCTTGATACTCTTATGCCCTTTTGATACTGTCATGCCCTTTTGATGGTCTTATGCCCTCCTGATACTTTCATGCACTGGTGGTGTTCTTTTGCCTTCTTGAAATGATCCTTCCCTTTTTATACTTTTATGCCCTCTTAATACAGCCCTCATGGTGCCCCATGCCCTTTTCACTTTATCATTCCTACTTGGTTCTCTTGAAACTATTTAGCCCTCTTGATACCCCTATTCCCTCTTGCATTCTGTGGCAGACTAGAGAGACTCGCAGTGACACATACAGGACTTAAAGTGGGTTTTATTGGTTTTAATATTCGCCTTCGACGTAAAGTGCTTCTATAATAGGGAAGTGGGCCTTTACTTTCTTTCTTCTCCGGGGAAAGACGACTTTGACGGGTCTCCACGCTTCGTCTTCTCCACTCCAGGATGATTGGGACGAGAACAGATTCCGTCCGGACGTTCCGGGACCCAAGAAAAGAAAAGATAGACCGACCTCAGTCTGGTGTCCAATTTTTACAATGTGTAAGGGAATGGGTAGTGAGGAGACACTCGGTGCACAAAAGCATAAACAAAAGGGATGTGCTGCGAGGTGCTGATAGTGCTCAGGGCAGGGAGTGACAGGAGCGTTCGAATGGTGACTCAGGGAGGTTTAAACCCCTTCCTTCCCGCCCAACCCAAGATACGGGAACGTACCTGTGTAAGCCACGCTTCCCCTGAAGCGTGGCTGGGCGATACGCCTTGTCGTTGGCCTCTTGGCTTTGCTGTTCTCTCGGCTGCGTCCGACTCTCTTCTCCTTCGCTACGTCCTCGTTCGGTCTTCACTCTCTCCTCCACGCTTTCTGATTCCTCTCCTCCAGGTGTCGAACACACCGGCGTCTGGGTGTTTCTGGGATTTTCTTTGTCTTGACCTGTGCGTCACAAAAGGGGGCTGGGCTTGTTCCAAACTCGGCCCAATTAAAGAAGCAGAGTTCGCTTTTATCCTCCGGCACAAACACTGCTGTCTTCGCTCGGTCCCAGGTTTAAGTCTGCTGTGTAGAGAGAGGGGAGAGGGCACCGTTGACATTTATACGGGTTGGACTCATGCCTGCCTTGGATCTGGGCTGTCTCACCACGTCACACACCATCCCCCCTGGATTTTCCCGATCGGGGAGAGGAAATAGGGAAAGAAAGACTGCACTACCGTTATCTGTTCCCTTGTGATGACAGACTCTAAAGGAGAATGGTTGTAGTAACAAAAACCATCTCAGTTCTCGCGGATTTTGTGAGATGTTATGGCTCATCCATTGAAGTGGAGCATGGTCAGTGTGTAGGGTGAATGGGTGGCCCTCGAGGTAATACCTTAATTTGTCAACAGCCCACTTTATTGCGAGACACTCCTTTTCTATTGTTGGATATTTTAGTTCCCTGGGGAAGAGTTTCCTGCTGATGTAGAGGATGGGGTGTTCTACACCATCAGAGGACACTTGAGATAAAACAGCCCTCACGCCATAGTCAGAGGCGTCGGTGTGGAGGATAAAAGGCTTGGTGAAGTCCGGAGAGGACAACACGGGGCTGGTCGAATGACTCTCTTTAGGGAGTTAAAGGCTTTCCACATGTCTAAGGTGGGAGTATGATACGATAGTGCTTTCAAGTCCTTTTTTAGTGTTTCTATAAGTGGTGCAGCTATCTCGGAGAATGAAGGTATGAAGCGGCGGTACTACCCAATAAGCCCGAGAAAAGCCCTCATCTCGTTCTTACTCGTAGGGAAGGGGGGTGTCTGCTATTGCCCTGACCTTCTCTATCTGGGGTTCGATCATTCCATGTCCCAGGACATATCCCAGGTACTTTACTTTCTGGTACCCTATAAGGGATTTTTTTGAGTTTACATGTAGGCCATCTTTTTATAGACTACCAAAAATGGTTTGCAGATGGTCTAAGTGGCTTTCCCATGAGGGACTGAAAATTATAATGTCGTTGAGGTATGCGGAGCTGAAGGACTGGTGTTCTCTCAATATTTCGTTCATGAGGCGCTGAAAAGTAGCGGGGGCTCCATGCAGTCCAAAGGGGAGGACATTAAATTCGTATAGGCCGTCTGGGGTTGCAAAGGCAGTCTTTTTCCGGTCCTCTTCTCGTAAGGGTACTTGCCAATAGCCTTTGGTCAAGTCCAATGTGCTAATGTACTGCGCCTCTCCGAGCTTTTCGATCAACTCGTCTATCCGAGGTATCGGATAGGCATCGAAGGAGGAAAGTGAATTCAATGCGTGGAAATCCATACAAAATCTTGTACTACCGTCGGGTTTAGGCACCATTACAATAGGCGAAGACCATTCACTCCGGGAGGGCCTGATTACGCCTAGCCATAACATTTCCTGGCCCTCTTTTTACACAGCCGATCTTTTGGCTGCAGGAATCCTGTAGGGACGCTGTTTGACAATGGATCCAAGTGGGGTTTCAATCCGGTGTTCTATCATCGTGGTCTTCCCGGGCAGATCTGAAAAGAGTGGGGAAAATGGCTTCAATACTTTGTGCAGGATTTCCTGCTCTGGTTGCCTGAGGTCTTCATTAACCACCAGTTCTTCTATCGTTGAGGATGGGGAGGACCCCGTGGGTAAGGTGAGATTAGTGGCCTTCGGGGGAGGTCCGATCCATTTTTTTAGGACGTTAATGTGATAAGTCTGTGTCTTTCCAGATGATATCTGAATTCTATAGCTCATTTTGCCAATAGTACCGACCACTTTATATGGTCCCATCCATTCAGCCTGGATTTTTTTGTAGATGACGGTAGTAATACCAGAGTCCCATCGCCTACCTCTAGTCGTCTCCTTTATCATAGCATGCCTTTTGTCTTCTCTGGCTCCTCGCCAGGTTGGAATAGGCCAATTCTCTGATTTTTCCCAAGCTGTTCTTAAGAGACCGGCTGTATTTTAGGATGCTTCGTTCTTCCCCTTGTTCTTCCGCCTCCCAGGCTTTTTTTGTCATTTCCAGTAATGTCCTGGGCTGGCGTCCATATAACATTTCAAAGGAAGAACATCCCAAGCTGCTTTGAGTCTGTCCCCTTATAATGTACAAGGTCAAGGGGAGTATGAGGTCCCAGTCCCTTCCATTCACCGAAAGCATCTTCTTGAGGGTAGATTTGAGAGTTCCGTTATATCGCTCCACCAGTCCGTCAGTCTGGGGGTGGTATACCAACGTCTTTATTTGGTGGAGGTCTAAGATTCTGCATACCTCCTGCATCAATCGGGACACAATTGGGGTGCCCTGATCCATTAGGATCTCTTTTGGGAAGCCTACTCGTGAAAATAATTCAATAAACTTCTCTGCTATAACCTTGTAGGTAGGGGTTTTCGGGGTAAAAGCCTTGGGGAATCTAGTGGCATAGTCCACTATGACTAGTGCATACAGGTTTCCGCGTCGGCTCTTAGGGAGGGGTCCTATCAGATTCATCCCGGCTCTTTCGAAAGGGGTACCTATTATTGGGAGCGGTTGCAAGGGTCCTGCTGCAGGGCGATGAGTACTCTTCTTTTGACAGATGTCACATGCCTGACAGTGTCTCTTTATGTCTTGATAAACCCCTGGCCAATAAAAATAACGCAACACGTTCTGTGTGGTTTTTTCGCTCCCTACGTGCCCCGCAAGAAGGTGTGTGTGGGAGTAGAACATTATCTGTTCTCTGAAAGAGGATGGGACTAACAACTGTAGGGGGTCCTCTTGATTTCCCTGTCAATACAGGAGCCCTTCCTTAATAATGAATAGTGGAAATGTGGGTTCAGGGTTGTCTTCGGTAAAATGTGCCTGTTCCCATGCGTTGAACAAGGTGGCATCATTTGCTTGTGCGAACTTAAAGCTCCTATCGGTGGCCCATGGTTCAGATGATATAAAAGCGGGGATACTTATGGGTTCTTTTGAGGCGGGGAGGTTTATGGTTTGGGTAAACAGTTCAAGGAAGTGGGGGTTGTCTGTCCCTATGATTATCTCTTCGGGGAGTGTCTCTAAAACCACCACCCTGACCACGTGGGTCTTACCCTCGGTTAAGTCTAGGGGTACGTTTGCCACTGGATAGCTTTTTATGTCTCCATGAACACACTTAATGTACACTAGAGTATTTGGTACCACTTGCTTGGACTTTACAAAAACCCCTTGAATCACCGACTGCTTACACCCAGAGTCTAACAGGGCCTTGATTGTTTTCCCATTCACCCGCACATTTACATGATATGCTCCTCCTAGTTCAGCGGAATAGAGAACTGTCTTGGGCAGGTATCCTACTTCCATGGGCTCTTCTGGACTCTTTCTTTGTGGACAAAGCCGAGCTAAGTGCCCCCAGGCCCCACACTCAAATCATTGAGGGCCCTTACAACTGGGGATATCAGGTTTAGGGGGACGAGGCACAAAGGTCTCCATATTTTGGCGTGGTTTCCTTTCAACCTTGATGGGTTGTTTGATGGGCTTTTCTATCTCCCAAGGGTGTAATCACGGTTGAGCCCTTGCGAACGTGGAGGCCATTTCCATTGCCTGGGTGGTCGTCAGGTTGGAATGCTGACACAACCACTTCTGAGTCCCGTAGGGCAAGGCTTCTAGATATTGTTCTAAGTAGATTTTGTCCATGATTTCCTCCTTAAAACTAAACCCGGGAGTAAGCCACTTATCGGCGGCCATTTTTAATCAAAAAAACAAAGTTGTAGGATTCTCCCCTCTCTTTCCTAAAACGCACTCGATAGGCCTCTGCGTTGAGACCTAAGTGATCCAAGATGATGGTTTTAATTGTGGCATAGGGTGAGTTCCCTGTGGCGTTCGCGACCTGGTAAGCCGCCTGGGCCTCCCCAGTTAAAAGGGGAGCTAGAAAGAATGGCCACTTCTCCAACGGCCATCCACAGACTAGGGCGACTCTCTCGAAATTGAGCAAAAATGCATTGGGTTCTTCTCCCACCGTATACTTTTGAAGGGAAATCCCTGATGGGCTGTGTTGAGGACGGGTTTCCCGGTTAGGGGTGCTGCTACTGGATCAGTCATTAGCTTCTGCACCCCCTCTATTTGGGCTGATATGGTGTTCTTGAATGTCTCTCTGTCTGCTTGGGCTGAGTTTAACTGCTGTTCAACTACCCATTCTAATTGTTCTTGTCCTTTGATAAGGTGTTATAGCAGGTCTTCCATCTTGGGAGTACAGATGGTTATCTTGGTGCCCGCATTCTCCACCACTTGTGGCGGACTAGAGAGACTCGCAGTGACACATACGGGACTTAAAGTGGGTTTCATTGGTTTTAACAATCGCCTTCGACGTAAAGTGCTTCTATCATAGGGAAGTGGGCCTTCACTTTCTTTCTTCTCCAGGGAAAGACGACTTTTACGGGTCTCCAGGCTTCGCCTTTTCCACTTCAGGATAATCGGGACGTGAACAGACGCGTCCGGATGTTCCGGGACCCAGGTAAAGAAGAGATGGACCGACTTCAGTCTGGTGTCCAATTTTTACAATGTGTAAGGGAACGGGTAGGGAGGAGACACTCGGTGCACAAAAGCATAAACAAAAGGGAAGTGCTGCGAGGTGCCGATAGTGCTCAGGGCAGGGCCCAACCCGAGATACGCGAACGTACCTGTGTAAGCCACGTTTCCCCTGAAGCGTGGCAGGGCGATACGCCTTGTCGTTGGCCTCCTGGCTTTGCTGTTCTCTCGGCCGCGTCTGCTCTCTCTTCTCCTTCGCTATGTCCTCGTTCGGTCTTCTCTCTCTCCTCCACGCTTTCTGCCTCCTCTACTCCAGGTGTCAAACACACCGGCGTCTGGGTGTTTCCGGGATTTTCTTCGTCTTCGACCTGCGCGTCACAAATGGGGGCGGGGCTTGATCCAAACTCCTCACAATTAAAGAAGCAGTGTTCGCTTTCGTCCTCCGGCACAAACACTGCTGTCTTCGCTCGGTCCCAGGTTTCAGGCTGCTGTGTAGAGAGAGGGGAGAGGGCACCGTTGACATTTGTAAGGGTTGGACTCATTCCTGCCTCGGATCTGGGCTGTCTCACCCCGTCACACACGCCTAATACTTTCATGTCTTCTTGATACTCTGATTTCCTCTTGATATTATCATGCCCTTTGGATACTCGACTTGTACTCTTTTGATATCATTATTACTTCTTGATGCTCCTATACCCTCAGGGCTATTCGTTTTTGTCACCTAATCTTTCCTGATTGTACATGAGGTCTCTCACTTTGACTGACAATGAACAAACCCTTCCCTCTGCCGGCTTTCATTGCGAACACTCCTAAATACCATGTTTGTGATTAATGTGGTACTTTCTAACTACTTTTGATCAGTTTGAGCAAGAACCATTTTTGTTGAAATCTGCAAATTATGCAGCAGATGGTGTATTGTGTGGAAAATGTGGTAACTCAATAATTAAGCAAAAGCCTCTGTGGTGGCAGAATGGCACGCTTGCAATGTCACAAATTGATGCTTATGCCCTGTGGACTACCTTCATCATATGTTGTCTACAGTTTTTTCTCTTGTAAAGTTAAGTATACATGCAATAATTCACGTGTAACTATAAGGATGTCCAAATGTTTTACTATGTGAATCGCTTTTCTAACATGATGCGGGATGATGTCTGCACGATATAAAAAACGAAATAGGTAAATACTGTGAAGGACAGAGATGACTCAATGAGCAAAGATACTCATATCAAGAAAGGCACTAAGCCACCTGTGAACACTGATTAGGACTGTGTTTGTGTGGGGGCAAATGTCTTTTGTCTTTTTGAATAAAGCTTTTCAAGCATCAATCACACACATCGAAAATGCAAGCAAGGAGCTATTCCTCTTGTCCTGTCTGTGTGTGTGTTATACCTCTTGTATGTACCTATATTTGAAGAGTCGTTCTGACTTTATTAAAGAGGTATACAGATTTCACAGATATCTACATTCCATTAAGGTTATATAATAATTCATATAGTTTTGTATCATTTATGAAAATTAAGACATACAATTATATTTTAATCTTGGTATAAAACACGGTAATTTCCGTCACTTTGGGTGTAGGATAAAAACACATGTTTACATTTTTTAACATCAAAGTCACATAAACGTTTCAAGGTTGCATAACTTTTAATTAGGAAGAGCCTGATTTACAAAGGTAAATTTACATATCTAGTTGAAATCATGTGTAGATCTACTCCTACACTTAAGATGAATAGTATTATTACTATGTGTTGAATCCAATACAATTACTGTTATAAGTTTTTTTTTTCCATTATGGCTCTAAATGAAGCAACAGTTGTGTTTACCAGGGGCTTATGTGTATTTCCATGTAACATTGTAAAAACATCTGCCTTTTGAGTTTTTAATATTTTTGGTTATATCAATATTGGGAATGTGTGTTATACTGTATTATTAATGTGGATTAACTGGTTACTAAATACCCTATGAAGTCGGAAATAAGTCTGGACGCCAATATTAATCAAAGTTAAGGACCCGATTTAGAGATTGGTGGACGGGTTACTCCATCACAAACGTGACGGATATCCCGTCCTTTGTATTACAAGTATTTCATATAAAATGGCACTTGTAATATGGCATGCAGGATATCTGTCACATTTGTGATAGAGTATCCCATCCCCAAACCTCTAAATCAGACCTTAAGTTAGAGGTCATGCTTTATTAGGGCATCTTTGATTAGGTCATGCTGCTATGGATGAAGTAGAAAGGGTTAGCACCATGGGCAGGGTTGCCAGAGGGCATATGCACAATCATCTGTAAACAGTCCAAATCTCTCTCATCTCTAGAGACCTGTAAACCTGACACTCCCTTTAGGGGCACCTTAGAGGAGGCCTCCAGGGCATTACTTACACTGTTAGCAGTCCTGTGTTTTTGTGTCATAGCAAATGTGTTCTGGGTTAGTTCAGTCAAAACCCAGTCACCAAGATTTGGGAGGCCCAGTGTAAGCCCATAAGAGATTATGATTGAGGTATCATAGTGGATTGAGAAGAAGCATAGGGGAGACTCTGGGTATATCCTGGAGAAAGATGTATGTTGCCTAGGCAGAAACGTCTAGTCTTCATCTGTAGAATTGTACCTGCATTCATTTTGGGCAGACACCCACAGATTAGGTGCTAGCTGTTTGACACATGGAGATACAGGAAATATGAACCTTCCATCAGATGAGAGACACAAGTGATGCAGCTTGTTTGAACTGGTATCTTGTGAACTAAAAGCAAATCTCAGAATTCACAAGCTAGATCTGTCAACATGAAAGAATTTGCCACTCCTCTTTGTGTGGTTGCTGTTACTGCACAAAGACATTTTAGGCATGGGCAAAGCGGACAATTGCCAAGGGCATCCATTTTCCATGGGGACCCCAATGAAGTGATAAAAACTGTAAGAAGTTTCTTCTTCCTCCTACTCCATCTATATGTCAACCTCTATCCCTCTCTCTGACTACCTCTACCTCCGACTATGTCTCTCTCTCTATCTACCTATTCTTACCTCACCACTATTTACTTTTTAATCTCCTTCTTATTCTCTACACTAACTATCTCTGTCTCTATCATCTCTCTTTCCGTACCTTGCACACACCCCTTTACTCCTCCTTCCTACCACCCTCTAACTTACTCTTAACTCCCTCTGTCTACACTTTCTCTCGTCACCTCTTCCCTCTCTACTATGTTTAAAATTCAAGACTGAAAATCATTATCCTTTAGACCAAAAACATCAACCCTGGTATACACAAGAAATCTCACAGAGCAGTGCCCATATGCAGACAGTAGGAGAAATGGGGATGAGCCATGCCCTCAGCGACATTACCTAATTCAAAGCACACAAATGTCCAGTCAACACAACCAATTCCAATTTCTATAAGACAACCTACAGAATAAAAGCTCACTTGCAAGCCATTAGGCACTGCATCAAGCTGTTGCTCGATTAGTCAATCCCTCAATCAGTCAACAAAATGCAATTTCACCAACCCCTCCTTCACTGATAAGAATGAAAACACCAAATTGCTAATTGTCAACAGCAAACAGACATTCACACCACCTCATATACTATCCCTTGCTGCACATCAAAGTGGACGACTTTAATCTTTTACACTGAATGTTACCATTTTTAACTCACTCAATGAAACCCCATATTAAAATGAGATGCTCCGTACATCCTTTGTTCAATCAGTTCAAGGAGATACTCTCACATCCATCTTCAACATCATCATTTCTTAACTCAGGCAAGGAACCTTCCCAGATGCCCTCAAAACAGGAAAGATCATCTTGATTCCTAAGTAGATGAACATGTACCAACCCGGAACACATACACATACGGTCTTGTCTTGCCTAGTTGTGCTTTTCCTACTACACCTCTCTCTCTCTCTTTTTTTTCTCTCTCTCTCTCTCTCTTTCTCTCTCTCTGTCTCTCTCTCACACACACACTCACTCTCTCTATACCTGTTCATGGTAATATATATCACTTCTCTCTACCTTATCAATTACTACATCTGCACCCTTCTCTCTACCTCACTTTTGTACTTGCCCTTCTCTTTTACTACAGTAGTGCCCCCTCTCTCAATTACCATCTACCTCTCTGTCTCACGTATCTTTCTGCCACATGTCACCTAATATGTTCTACCTCACCCAGCTTTCTTTATCTTCCTCTACCTATTTGTACATTTCTGTGTAAGTAACTCCTTTCTCTCCCTCTCAACTCTCTTTATCTCATCTGTTTCTACCTTACCTCTCTTTCACTACACCTCTATGCCGAACATCACATACTCACCCCTCTCTTTAGTACTCTCTATCTAATTATTCTTGATGCCACCCCTTTCCCTGCCCCTTGCTGATCATTTTTGATTTAACCACCCTGTTCCACTCCTCCAGCTACCTCACATCTTGCTCATCCTTGTCACACTTTACCTCATTTTTTCTCCCCCTCTCTAGCCCTCACCTCTATTTCAACCCTCCCTCTGTCTGGCCCCTCCCATTTCTCTTGTGGAGAGTAAGAGGTCACTGTCTAGGCAGAGAAGTGCACACATAGAAAGAGGAGGAGAGGAAAAAGTCAGGGGAAGAGAATTAAGGGGGAAATATCAGATATCACTCGATAAAAAATCCAGGGATCTTTGATTTTCCCGGTTACTGTCAGAGTGTC
The DNA here is from genome assembly GCF_964261635.1 of Lissotriton helveticus. Classification (NCBI taxonomy): domain Eukaryota; kingdom Metazoa; phylum Chordata; class Amphibia; order Caudata; family Salamandridae; genus Lissotriton; species Lissotriton helveticus. Next base: position 242,239,487 of record NC_136073.1, read on the forward strand.
ATTTAGGAAGGGAGATTTATTTGTGATTATGAATGGCAGCTCCTCCACTATGGCGGAGGAGCATCACCTCACTGCTTTTAAGCTGTGCAAATAAAGGAAACATAAAATGATAATAACTTTGAGTTGTTATCATTTTATGTTTCTGAGCTGCTTTGCGGCCGGGGCTGCTCTGCTTTTAGAGCAGGGCAGGAGTGGTTTTGCCACTCCTAAGTGCACATGACTGTTTCACATGCTGATTTCAGCTGTTATTATAGGACGTCATTTCTGAAAGTTGAATATATAACTTGTGTTCTAATAAGAACATTAAATTAGCTGGTAACACTGAACTTTGAGAACAAAATTGGCAGAAGCCTATCTTCCCTTCTAGTAGTATGATAAAAGGAAAGGAATGGGATTGTGGAAGCAACAGACAACTGAGATTATGTTTCATGAGGAGTAGGTGTGTTCTGAAGGACATTGTAGCATGATGATGTTGTATGAACTAGGCCCCTCGTGGTTCTGGGTGGACTCTGAACACAAAATACATAATATGTGAGAATGTGTTAGGGTGCGTTTAATGGGAAGTATGATGCAATCACAGAGTGTATGCTGAAGAAGAATAATGTTATTCTTGACCGCAGCTCCCGTGTGGTGTAATTCATCTGCATGCTCCTAGGCTGGGGAAGATGCTACAACTGTCAAAGAGTAGGGGATGAGCACCCGAGAAAACAAGACTGCTCTCCCTGAGAGTTTGCAACAATAAGGCAAACCGCTTGTGCATGCCACATGTGCCCAGAATCAATACAGAGCTGTCTGCGACCAGCAGATGTGGAGTCAAAGTCCAGCTCCCGCCCAGACACGGCTGCAGAAGAGATCGAAGGCCCTGCAGAGGATCATATTCAAAACACACTCCAAAACCACCGACAATGTGGTCGACAGAGATGCTGCACCATGCTCCAAATACAGAACAATTAATCAGGCAAAGCAAAAAAGATAATGAGACCAACAACAAGGTACAATCATTTACTCACAGTAAGTGGCAATTGAAGATTCTGCCACCCAGGTTCAAGCACAAGACTAGTGCTTGCAGAAGTTGTCGGTGCCACCCTGCATGGTGAAAGCAGTCTGAGCAGAAGGGAGGGTGAAATACTCTGTAGCTGTGTTCCTGAGGCCACCACCACCTTTCAACACTTCTCAGAAACAGAACATTAATGCCAGATGGGCTGCATGGATCAAAACATTTGATGACTTTATAGATGCGCTAGAGGAAAAAGTTGACAAGAAGATCATCAAATATTTGAACAACCTTGCAGGTGATGACGTGAAAGAAGTACTAAAGAAAATCTCACAGACTCGTGTAAACTTGCACCAAAAGTTGAAGGAAGCGTTGGAGGCTAAGTTCAATTCAACGCTGAATGTCGGCTATGAAAGTTATATCTTCAACCAAGCATGATAACAGGTTGGAGAAACAATGGCTGAGTTTGCTGAAAGACTTGATGCACTCATTAAACTTAGCAAGTTCTATGATGACTTCACTGATGAAGAAGGCATGCGAATCAGAGTTCATTGATGACTGCCATTAAGATTTGTTTAAAAGACGCATGCTGAGAGAAACACTCAGTCTAGAGAAAATGCTGATGGCTGCGAGTGCGGAATAATGAGCAGACTGACAAGCTGCTGATATGGAAGCAGGAACAGCACACAATGAATCAACATTGACCATGAAAAGCAAGCACAGACATAAACAAGATACATGTAAGTCAACGTCGTCAAAGAAAATAAAGCTATGCTTCCAATGTGGATTTTTGTTTCCCCATGAAGACAAATGTCTAGCCATAGTACAAGTCTGCAAAGGGTGGGGGAAAGAGAACCACTTAATGACTGTGTGCCAAGCCAAAGACAAATCAAGTAAGAAATGTCGGCAAGAGAAGAGGGACCTGAGAATGTTCCACAAGTATTCTCTCCACGCCCCTACAACTGAAAAGCCACATCAGCTATGACAAGTAGAAACCAGGCAAAATCAATTGTCATCAACCTCATCATACAAAGGTTCACTATTAAGTACCAGCGAAGAAGATGGATGTGTACTGATGATATCTACCAAAGGATGGCATGCACACATGGGGTTAGCTGCCTGTAAAGAAGATCACAGTCCAAAGAAGGCTCACCAAATAAAGCAACACACTTAATTTGGGCACTGTCCCCAATTCACATTGAAAGTGAACAATCGCCTAATATCTTTAATCATAGACAGTGGTGTATGAATTATTATTGTTAGAAATGGGGTGTCTAGTTCACAGTGGTTTGCACATTGTCGGGACTCTCACACCCAAGATAACCCCTGCTCACCCCCTTGGTCGCTTGGCACAGAGCAGTCAAGCTTATCCCAGAGGCAATCTGTAAAGTATTTGTATACACACACAAACTCAAAGGCTAAGATGCCCCCTTGCATTGAGAGGTAGGGGTTAAGACTGCAAGAATACGACTATGATATTGTGCACAAACCAGGAAGGATCAAAACCGTGCAGATTACTTTTCATGAGTGCCACTACCTTGTCACAGTTCAACCTCAAGTACAGCTGAAGCAATTCTCAACTTTATTGTGAGATCCAGCACACCAGCGGCTCTGTCTGTGGAACAAATCATTGCTACCACCGATGCAGATAAAGACATGACCATAATCAAAGCATTTATTTCCATGCAATCATGGAGGGGAAGTACCCGGCCTGTTGCCGATGATTTTGAATTCCAAAAGTTCAAAAATGTATAGAATGAGCTAGCAGTCACCCAAGAAGGCATAATACTGCAAGGTTCAAGAATCCTCATACCTGGAAGTGAGTCATCAAGTTGGCCCATGAAGGACTCTGTGGTATAGAAACCACTAAAACAGATGGAGTGTGGTTCCCTCGACTAGATGAGCGAGTCTAGAAGAGCTGAAGGTGTGCTACATTTGCAGTTGTTTATCTCCCAAGGTGATGCGGCACCCAGGGACATTGTTTGATCTTCCTGCCCATGCCTGGGAGAGAGTTGCAGTTGATGTTTTCTGGGCCTCTAGTAAATGGTCACCATCTCATGGTAGTCAAAGATGAATATTTGCATTTTCCTTTGGTAGAAGACCTATCTTCAACAACCCATGACAAAGCCATAGAAAGGCTTGACATCTTTGCAATGTGGGGTATCCCCCACATCCTCAAATATGATAATGGCCTGCCCTTTAACAGCAAAGAGTTCAAATAATGTTTTGTCCGACTCAACATCAAACAGTAAAAGAGTACACCCCTCTGGCCCCAAGCCAATTGTGTAGTCGAACAATTCATGGGCACCCTCAAGAGAGCCATACAACGAGAGTGAATTGATCGGAATCAAGCCATGTGCCAGGCACTCCAGGCCTAAAAATCAACTCCTCACTCCACAACTGGTGAGAGTCCATCTACCTTGCTAATTGGGAGAGTCATCAGAATAAAACTACCTCAATGGACCCCAGATTGAAGAGTGAATCCTGACAAGGTTCGGGAGACTGAAGCGACTAGGAAAAGGAAAATGAAAAGATATGCAGATCAACGTCGCCATCCCCAGGAGACAGCCTTTGACAAAGGAGACTGATTACTGGTTAAGCAGAGACAAAGACGGGAAATGAAAACTGCTGTTAATGAACCTTCACAGGTCATGGCGGGCAAGGGACATATGGTGGCAGTACATCGCCCTGGACAATCCATCACTCGGGCCACATCACATTTAAACACCTACAGCAACACTTGGCTGGTCCTGTCACCACATGGGGGACTCTGTCAGCAGGTCCGGCGGAAGCACCTGAGCTCATACAACTATTGCCTGATCAGGGATGGACCTCGATCACCTTGGCTCACCCAAGCCAGCTTAAAAAGGCGAGCCCCTCAACGACTAATTGAGGAAATGTGATTTTAGTGATGTCTATCACTTTTATTTAACAAAGGGGGAGTTGTAGGCACATGTGTGGTGTAATTCACCTGCATGCGCCTGACCTGGGGAAGATGCCGCAGATATCACGTCCACCTCAGTACACGTGCATTATATCCAATGACACTTGTAATAAGGTGGACTGTATATCAATCATGTTTGTGACTGAGCACCCATGCACCACACTCTAAATCAAACCCTAAGGTTCAAGGAGGTTTTAATACAAAAGAGGGATTATCTGTATTTTTTTCAATGTGGTATCTAGTTATGTTTATACAGTTTGTGTTTGCTTTTCTTAACCCCTTCCATGCTCATGAAGAGTCATAGTGGAGCTGTGCTCATGACGAGCTGGGCTCGTCATAACAGCCACGGCCTGCCCACGCGCGATTGATTCCTTGCCTGTGCGGGAGAATTAATCAGTGGGCGGGGTCGTGAAGAGCCCGGCTCATCATGAGCACAGCTCCACTGTGACTCATGACGAGCTGGGGGGTGCCCTCCTCCCCCTGCGCCGTGGGGAAATTACCCGCGCGGTGAAGGGGTTAAGAGTTTATTCTGTCTTTGATAATTTGTCATTGGGACATTATTACAATATGTCTATTGAGACTATGAGGTAGATTTATGCAAACACCTATCAGGTAGGGGCAAAGGCACAAAAGAGATGATAAATTCCTTGCTAGGTTTTATGATAGCCATCATGTTGCATTATGTGGCTTCATTAGAACTATCTACAGTACACCTGAAAAACCATAGCATTATAGCCCACCGCAGCGGGCTATACCGGCCATTGAAGGCCCGCTGCAGCGTTAAAGGCCTGAGCAGAAGGCGAGGGACTTTAACAAGGCAGCCAGACTTTAATAGCCGGCATAGCCCAGCTACGAAGGGCTATAAGGCTATTAGAACATTCTGCCACTAGAGGGCAGAATGCTCTAACAAATTAAACAAAGGCTTCAGGTAGCGCGAGGGGATTGAAATCCCCTCAGGCTCCCTGAAGCCTTTCTTCACAACTACAAAGAAGCATTGGAATGTTGGAGCTTCGGGCTTACAGCAGCCATTATAATCCCAGAGCTATTCCATTGGTTTAAATGGAGCTTCCAACCTTCCAATGTTCTAATAGATAATATGGTTACAGAATAGTGTAGAGTGTGCTTGCTGTGAACGTTGACTAAAAATATGACTGTGTATGCATTTCAAATTAGCATGCACCTGTGACTTTAAGAAATGTTCTCCGAATGAGTAAGGCATTATTTAAACCTCTTACTGAAATTGAATGATTGTAGCCATGTGGTTTTTGCTTTCTGCTAATTTTTGCTGCTTCGTTAATTCAATATTGTTTGTCCTAAGTAGGGATTTAATTAGTTTAAAATCTAGAATACATTTCAAATTGTTCTGAAGAGGATCCCCTAAACTTGTGTTGACTGGGGTCTCAAAAATCCTGAAGGTGTCCATGGCAACGAACCAGAAAAAACATTATCTGGCTGTTACAGCACTGTGAAAACCGATCTGTTTTCTCTAGGCTGAGGCTGGCAAAGGATGCTGTCAATAGTGCTAAAGCATTTATATGAATGGCCTGTTCTTTTGAAGAACACTGTCTTCCGGTGACCTTTCGCTGAAAGAGAAGCTCCAGTTTCAAAATTTCGTCTATGATTTGATGGCAGGATCCATCCTGTACTCTAAGATGGGGTTGTAGTGTTAAAGCCATCACAGACACTCTTTCCCGGTCTTCTTTGAAAAGGCTTTCCTGTAAATCACTTGATAATACATTTTTCAGGTGAAGGAAGTAGCAGCAGTGTTAAGATTGGCCCAGTTCAGTTTGGGGATAGGCCACGGATCTGCAATGCACCTTTTGACTTTTAAAATCACTCTTGTAGTTAGTAGTTCACAGTAATATTCTTAAGGAAGTTATTGTTGCTGTTTTAAAATATCTATTATTCTTCTGCTAGAAATAAAAAGAATTGTGCATGATTCCAGCCTCCTTCAGAGTTGTGTAACATTTGCGGGTTTGATGTAATAACCCCCAAAATGTCACTAGTCATTCAATGGTATTTCGCTGCGATGTTGGGTCCAAGCTGTTATTTGAGATGAACATAATTAGAATACCTTTTCAGTCCTTTCAGCCCAATCCGCCATGTCTAGGCCTTAAGTTCATCAGAGAATATGTGGTTTCAACCCCTTTTGGTGCTTTTTTTACAAACCTCTCAGCCTTAGTCAGAGAAGGCAGTTTCCCAGAGAAAATATGGCTTATGCGGGGGGATGTTCACTGAGTCTTTTGATCAGTAGCGGCTTGCACAGGTAACAGTGGATGCACAGGTAACAGTGGTGAGTAAGGAGGGGGTGGGGAAGGGTGAGGGGTGGTGGAATTCGACTGACGACGGGCTAAGTAATAATAAATAAATAAATTAAACCACTCACTCTGCTCTCGCTGCATCGCAGTGTCGGCGATGTGGCGATCACGGATCACTGACAGAATATCGACGGACCGAATATCGACCTACAAGAATATCGAGTACAGAATATCAAAGGACAGAATATCGACATCCTATCTCTACAAAGGAAAGTACAAAAATATTGAAACAAAAACATCGGAGTTTAAAATATCGTTTTTTTAAATGTCTTAAAAGTAATATAATAATAATTAAATAATAAAAATAATTAATAAAACATAGTTATAATTATTTTAAAAGGATAAAAATGATAAATAATACATTTAATATAAAACAATTAAACATACATATTTAAAAAAGTATATATATTAACCTAATAATATTATTACATAATTATGTCATTAAAATATAAAATGTTAGAAACATAATAGAAATTATACATACGTATATATATAAAATAAAAGAAGAAAGGGAGGTCTCCTCAGAGATCCAATAAGGGACAAGGAGAAGAATATTGTGAAACAGAGAGGTCCCTACAGTTTTACCAACTAATCATGGATTCAAACACAAGAGCAAATTTTAACATCCACTGACCACACAAAAATCACTAGTGCCACAAATAATATTACATAGTCATAGCCAAAAATTAAAACAGTATATTGATCGCTTGAAAATGATCTTTAAACATACAAATTGTATTCAAAACAATACATTGTTCTGTACAGAAGTACCATGAAACAAAATTAAAAACGTGTCAATTTTCATAGGCATATAAAAACAGAAAAAACAAGTTGTCGACACAGCGTTTTGGTTATTGGTTTTACACCTTCATCAGGACAGTTTTCTCGCATTAATTAATTTTTTCTTATTCCAGGCTACACCTTAGTTTGAAGCTCTCTTTTCAGGTTCCATGAATTGTGTTTCATCAATTAAATGGAGTCAATATCCTCTTAATTCAAAACCTGAAGGTTTCCTTGTTGACTCGATGTATATATGTACAAGGGAGCCACCAAGGTCTGTATCTTTTTCAAAGGATACTAGTATAAAATTTACAAGGCCTTGGTTGTGCTTGCGATTGTATGTCGTTGCACTTCTCAGGGGATGTCCTCCTTTTGTGGTTTTTCAATTAACCATCTGCTGAATAGAGTCCGGCCTCCCTGCTCCGCTTGTACTTCTGCCGCGTTAATGGATCAGATCAATATACTGTTTTAATTTTTGTCTATGACAATGTAATATTATTTGTGGCACTAGTGGTTTTTTGTGTGGTCAGTGGATGTTAAAATTTGCTCTTGTGTTTGAAACCACGATTAGTTGGTGAAACTGTAGGGACCCCTCTGTTTCACAATACGTATATATATATATACATAAACCTGTAATATACATATAAAAATAAAATATATATGTAATAAATGCAATAATTAATATTAATATGTATTTGTACAAACATATTTTACACTACATTAACTATAACAGTAGGGAAAAAGTTGGATAGCATAGCGGATAAAATTACTATTCCCACTCCAGAGAGTGTAACAGTAGGGAAAGTGTTGGATAGTGGAGGGGAATAATTTACTATTCCCACTCCACGGTGTGTAACAGCAGGGAAAGTGTTGGATACCAGAGGGGTTAAAATGACTATTCCTACTCCAGTAATTGCGACAGTAGGGAAAGTGTTGGATAGCAGGAGGGTCACACTCCACTGAGTGCACCAGTAGGGAAAGTGTTGGATAGCGGGTGGGTAAAAATTACTATTCCCACTCCAGTGAGTACAACAGTAGGGAAAGTGTTGGATAGCGGAGAGGTATAAATTAATATTCCCACCCCAACAAGTGTAATAGTAGGGAAAGATTTGGATAGTGGAGGGGCAAAATTTACTAGTCCTACTCCAGTGAGTGCAACAGTAGGGAAAGTGTTGGATATTGGGTGGGTAAAAATGATTATTCCTACTCCAGCAAATGCAACAGTAGGGAAAATTGATGGATAGCGGGTGGGTAAAAATTACGATTCCAACCCCAGTGAATGCAACAGTAGGAAAAGTGTTGGATAGCGGAGAGGTATAAAGTAATATTCCCACTGCAACAAGTGTAACAGTAGGGAAAATGTTGGATAGTGGAGGGGTAAAATTTACTATTCCTACTCCAGTGAGTGCAACAGTAGGGAAAATGTTGGATAGCGGGGATGTAAAAATGTATATTCCCACTCCAACAAGTGCAACAGTAGGGAAAGTGTTGGATAGCGGGTGGATAAAAATGACTGTTTGTACTCCAACAAGTGTAATAATAGGGAAAGTGTTGGATAGCGGGAGGGGAATAATTTACTATTCCCACTCCAGCAAATGCAACAGTAGGGAAAGTGTTGGATAGCGGAGGGGAATAATTTAGTATTCCCACTCCCCCCAAAAAATTAAAATGAATTAAGAAATAATTTATTGGTTAAAATAACTTACCTCCCACCATATTCCCCTATAAACAACACCACCACCAATATTGTAAAATAATACATAATTAACAAAATTATTAAACAATGAATTAATTAATTAATAACAATAAACAAACAATTTCTAAACCATCAATAATAAATTATATCACACAATTAACACTATAAAATAACTTTAAATAAATATTATATAATTTATTTTTTATTAAAATTAACTTACTTCCCACCCTACTTCCCTATCAACCCATGACTCACTCCCTAAAAAAATTACACAATTAACATATTCAACAATTAATTATTAATAATTAATATCAAATTAATAACTAGTTAACATAATTTTGAAACACAATTAACAATATAAATTATTAACTACATAAATCTGAATTAACAGAATTATTAATTAATTCATTATAATTAAATTACTTCTCACCCTACTCCCCTATCAACCCACAACCCACTCCTAAATAAATTACACAATTAACATATTTAATAATTAATTGTTAATGATTAATATCCAATTACAACTAATTAATACCTTTTTTCAACACAATTAACAATATAAAATATTAACAGCATAAATATTACTTAATACAATTATGAATTAAATGAATTATAATTAAGTTACTTCCCACCCTACTCTCCTATAGCACCACAACCCGCTCCTAAGAAAATTACACAATTAACATATTTACCTATTAATTATTAATAACCAATTAAAATGTAATTAATAACAAATTCATTAAAACAATTAACAATGTAAATTATCAAATACAATAATATTAATTAATTCAATTATTAATCAATTAATTTTAATTAAATGACTCCCCACCCTATTCCCCTATGAATCCACAACCTGCTACGGAACTAAAACACAATATATATATTTTTTTCATTAATAACTTCTAAAAATGTGTTATTTAACACGCACTCTCTCTCACACACATTTAGAATACATTTATTTAACCTTAGCGCGTATGGGGTTTTAACTTAATTCCCTGCCTCCACTGATTTCTGTGGGAGTCTGTTCCGTTCAGTACCAGTGGTTTATCCATCTTTGTTGATTGACTTATTCTAAGGCTTTGCTAGAGTACAATTGAGCCTCTTTTGTCACTTTGAGGGTTGTAGTAGAATTAGAAATGAATTTTGTGAATCAAAATTGTCATATGTTGTGGTTGCTTGTATGGCTTTTGCTGGTCATGCCATACTTGTGTCATTTTGTTCCATTAGGATTAACGGAATAAACGACAAACGAGGCAGTTTGAAGCAACGTTGAACCTGCTTGCAGCTCTGCACAGTTCCAGTGGTCCAGTCTTACAAAATAAAGCTCTTTAAAGGAGAAAACAAATCTGCATAGAATTGCAATAAGCACTTAGACCCCAGATTTATCCACACATCCAACTCATGATTATTGAATTTCATCCTAAAGAACCTGTTAAATCTGTGTACCTTGGTGATTTGCCAGAAAATTCACAGCTAACAGCAATGTTGCCTCTAATTTTGTTCCTCTGTGTGGGGCAAAGAAGGATATCTGTGCACCACAGCCCAGGTTGCGTACACCAGCATGCACCGAATCCCTAGGAAAGCAAATGAAGTGTGTAAACTACCAAGTGCTTAATGTGTGCTTTGATTTGATTCCAATTACCCTCTCAGTCACCATAGAGAGGCCAACATCTTTAAATTCATTTGTAAGGTGGTCTGTCACCTTCAGCAGTCTTGGGGCTTGGCCAATTGAATATTTAAGATCCACGAGTGTGGAATCCATTGAAGAAAGGATTTATTTCCATTACTTGTTTAATTTCAGAAAATCACAAGCTCTGGTACACCTTTTGGAATGATAAAGGATAATCAACAACTGTCTAGAACAACAAAGAGCAAAATAGAACTAAATGCTCTCTAGCAAATGTCCATTAGGTGCAGGTGATCAGATGTAACAGGAGGTACATGCAACCTGAGATGCTATTTCTCACTCACATTCACTTTTGTGCATAAATGCTCCTACAGACTAAACGCAACTCAACTGGAGCACATTTTAACCTCACTTCTAACACCAAGCATACTACAGTCAGGTCAATCTAAACAAACACTGCCAGGTATCCCGCACTATTACAAAGTTACTTACTTGAACATCCAGAAAACTCTTTTGGGGTGTCATGATAATGCAATATTAAGTAATAAAATACATATGCTTTCTTTAATTCCATCAATTTAATTAGATCACTTGAAGGTTAAGGTGCATTTCTATGAAAGAAATTCGGGAAAGGGAATTCAACATCTATGAGTGTCTAGAATAAATAAGGAGTGTGATACAGGCTGGATACACTGATGGAGCATCAGATGCCTTCCAACTCATCCCTAAGTATATTATTTATTGTTGAACAGACACACAGCAACAGTCCCTCTCAAATTGGGTGTAATGTGCAAACTAATGACCATTAAATAGACATTTCTGTCTCTGTATAATGCACAGTCAATAGGGCAGGCAGGCATGCAGCTGGTGCACAGCTAATAGTTACATTACCAGTTCGCAAGCACACTCTGCTTAGAGGTTTGAACATAATAATCTCTGGCACCACAACCAAAGGGGGATTTTGCCATTTGCAATCAAATGACATAGAACTACCTGCATTTACAAAAGGAACCATGGTTGGACTGACTGATAGGGCAATCAGGAAGTGCCCGAAGGACTAGCCTGACAGGTCAGTGTTTGGGCCAGTTTTTCTGCTGTTTTTGGGCCTGTTTGTTTGGTTTGGTGAGCCAGTTTTTACTATATTGATTTCCCTGATATAAAAGAAAACATTGCCTGCAGCAGCTCGCATCTATACAGTCTTCCATACCTTGCAAAACACCTACACAGCATGCCCTTGAAAGTAAAAAAAAAGCCTTAATTTGCAAAGAGAGGCCTTATTTTTAGCAATCAAATTTCAATAATGGCGGCCACTTTTATTTTAGTGCCTGTGCCTATTTTCTGTCCCAGCCCGACCCTGAGAGGAACTACCCTTGGTAACGGAAATAAAAATAGTTTTACTTTTAACCTCAAACCAATGCTGCTTGAAGGAAAAATTTAGGTTGTCACCTGTTTCAAGTTAGCATCTCACCAGGTGATAAGACTCCCAGCCCTGCCTACGGTTTGTATTGTGTGCTGGTCACTGACCTCTAAGTCAAGGGCAGGGCCACTGGAATTACATGATTGTACGGCGGCGGAGTTTTTTCGCATAGTTGTGAATTTGCCACATAATCCATCATCTGCTCCATAATCTAACATTAGATTGGATAGGCATAATCCATCATCTGCTCCATAATCTAACATTAGATTCGATAGAAGCTCAAAAAAAGGAGGAGGTCTCGCCATTATTCACTGTAACAACTTTACATTGCGGACAGAACGTGTCCCTGTTACGACATGTGAAGCAGTCAACTTCACCAGCTCAACTCCTTACTCTAATTCAGTTAAAGGCACTCTTCTTTATCGCCACCCTGGTCCCCGAAGTGTTTTCCTGACCACCTTAGGTTGTCTCCTTGAACCAGTGGCAGGGGAAAACAATTTTACCATCTTGGGAGACTTTAATATCCATCTGGAGGCTCATGATAACCCCGACACTATGGCTCTTTGGTCCGAAAGTGAAGCGGAAGGCCTTAGGCAACTGGTCCCATCCCCGACTCACTCCCCGGGCCACACATTAGATGGCCTTTTTTCCAACCATAACCTAATCACTCTAGGAGAAATTCTCCCTTTGACATGGACGGACCATTCTGCGGTCCTTTTTGACATTAAAACAAAGAATAGCTCTATTCTGCCCACTAAATCTCCGGCCCCTAGAAGTTTTAAAGCTTGGAAGAGTACTGATGTGGCCGAATTTAAATCTAAACTGCTTGCCTCTCAGATACCTGGTATCTCGGATCCCGAGATAGCAGCCATCAATTACACTAACTGGATTCAGGATACAGTTATTGTAACGGTTCCTACAAAGAAAAGGTCTACCAATAGGGTTTCTAGTTCTGCCCCTTGGTTCAATCAAATTCTTAGGCTTGAAAAACAAAGTTGTAGACGGCAAGAACGTAAATGGCGATTACACTACAATCGTGCTGAAAGATTATGCTACAAACAAAGGCTGACCAAATATAAACAGTTGGTCATCTTTGAAAAAAGTACATTTTACAGCAGTCAATTTGAATCTGCACACGATTCAGTTAAACACCTTTATCAGGTTGTCACACACCTATCGGGACAAGGTACATCCATTTCTGTGGATGCCACTCAAGAAATGTGGGACTCTCTGGCAACTTACTTTCAAGGAAAAGTCAGTGACATCTATTCGCACTTCAAGACACAAACTACTGTTGTGAACGTATCTAGGACCCTATTTAAATATTCCCGATTTATGCCCTCATGTGGTTATAACAAATTATACCCTTATAAAGGAATAAGAATCAAATCCATATTTAGCCATAGCCAATGCAGTCCAAATACGGCAAGGTTACTCCCATAGACTCCTAGAAAGTACAACGCGTTCTTTAAACAAACCAAGCCTCCAGCAGCCCGGGAATTCCCCCTGCTTTTGTTTTGATTTGTACAAGAACTCCTGGAGTCCAGAAAGAACTGTAAGTTCTTAGTGACGTCTTATGTCCAACCTTACGTCAAACTCGGCACCTTCCAGGTATAAATATACCAGCATTTGCCTTAAGCAAACACACGGTGGTTTGGAGCAGAGCGGCTATCTACTTGCCCGACGCCCAGCTGATGCGAGTGCTGAAGGAAGCCGACCCTCCCATTGACGCACTGAGAGAGACGCTGTCTTTTCTCCTGCCGAGAAATCCAGCTCCAGTGTTTCCAGTCACCCTTGCGGGTTGCTGGGAAATCGAGTCCTGAGAAAGAGATACAAGACCTCCTTCCTTCTATAACCAAGGTACGGAGCTGATTAGATCCTTAGAGAATTCTTGATTCAGATTCTTGGCAAAAACTAACTTAACTTAAACTGCAGCTCACTTACTCCTTCCCACGTACTAGGCTTAGGTTAGGTACACTGGGGTAGGCGTATCTTAGAAGCACCAGTTGAGCACGTTTAGTCAATGATTTTATGTATGTATATATTTTATCCATTTTAAGTATCATATGGCTCAGAAACCATATCAATGCTTTTACAGTATTATTTCATAATACTACTTTTACTGTACGCACTTTACTTCATGATAAGTATTGCAATTGTGGCAATTCACTTCTCTTGCATGAGAAAGAAGACTGCTCAATAAATAACACATTTTATTGAAAACGCCTGTCTCTCTATTTCTCTGCACTCCTGGTGAAACTAAGCATGCACGATTTACTGAGTGAAATAGCTGTCTATTGTTTTCACACGACTCTGGAGATATACTCCTTGTTCTGGAGGGAGAAAAGTTGTCATGTTTATGCGGTTGTCAGAAACTAATCCCTTCTTGTCTAATCAGGAAAGTTAACTCCTTCCTGTTCATTCGAGAAAGTTTCTAGTGACCTCTGAGCTAGCTGGCATTCATAATTAAGTCTAACATATTTAATAGAGACCTAGTCGACCTCAGTCCTACGTCTAAACTATCGTTTATGTTATTCCAATGCGCAGAGCCTATTGGGAATATAGGAACTACACTACATGGCGCCAAACGTTTGGTAAGGCGATAATCTAACGCTAGATACTAGAGTAACTCAGTCGTGCTTTTCACACAGACCCCTTTTTCCCGTAAAAACTCCAATAGACGTCTGGAGTGGGTAAAAGGTTAATATCTGCCAGAACTTAGTAGGAAGAGATTCCTATGTATTAGTTTTCGGTTTAGTCAACGTTGAAGGATACAGTGTTCCAAAATATTGTGCACCTAATCTTTGTTTCCTCGAAACTTGCTCTGCAACAAAAAACTTTCTGTCAGAAAAATGGGAGAAAGTGATGATGAAAGGAAGGGAGCTAGAATAGCAGCTCAACTTTTAGCGGATGACACAAGTCTCCAAAATGAAGACCCGAATGTTATAATCATTCCGGTAAATGTAAGAAAAACTATAACTTTTAAACTTATAGAAAATGGACTATCATCAAGAGGTGGTACAGTCATATTTGTGGTAGAGGCCCATGAATATCGGCAGACAGAGGTATTCTATTCCTGGATACATTTTCCAGTAGCACATGCTGTGATACACAAATTCCATTATTACAAAATAGAGGAATCTCCAGAGGAATACACCCCTTTCGAGGACGTTGAAATTCCACTAACATACCAAGAGCACCTGCTCTGGTTTAATGGCGCCCTAAAACATCAAAATCACATTACCAGGCTCGGTCCACTAGGTAGACCAGGAGCCACATGGCCGGTTCTAGCCAGCTACACACCACATCCCGACATTGGAAAAATGTCAAGCAAAGAACTTTTAGTTAAACTTAAAGAATTAGCAAAGGCACAAAAAGAATTAGTTCAATTGGCAATTGACGGTACAACCTGCCACCAGAAATTGAAAGAAACAGATATAGCAGAAGAACCATTTGAACGTGCCAGAATCATAGAAAAATCCTATGAAGAACTAGGTAGAGATAGTTTGGGTGGGAAACCACTAAAACCACAACTAACTGAAAATCCTGAAAAAACCTTTATTAAGAATAATCTCAATACTTCAAAAAAGAGGTGGGAGGGTAATAAGCAAACTACTCCCAGAGAAAAACAGTTTCAGTCCAGAGGAAGGTCTCCTCAGCGGAGAGATAGATCTCCAGAACGAGGAGGCAAGTCTCCCCAAAGGGAGCGCTCTGAGAAAAGATACAACCTTAGAGATAGGGATAAATTGAGAAAACCTGACAGATATCAAGATCTTGATACACGTCCCTCTCGATCTTTTCAGACTTCCTCACAGAAATCGGAAAGAAGAGGACGGTCAGAACACAAAGAAGAGCACGTCAAGTCCAAAGACAAGGAACCTGCTCATCAAAGTAAAAAATTACAATTTCCAAAAAAGAAGGTAGCTAGTATTAAAATAAAACATGCCGAGGATTCTGAGGACACAACTGAAAAACGGAGAGTGGGCCCAGACAATGCTAGACAGCGCAGCAGAAGTGATCATAGCTCGCAAGATCATGATGAATCTTCTGGAGACAGTGGACACGAATGAATACATTCAAGTGGAAGCTGCAGACACCAGAGTTAGCAAACCCCATAAATTATATGAAATAACATTACGTATAGAGGGGGACAAAACTAGGAAAATAAGAGGTCTCTTTTGGGATAACTTATCTAAAGGCTATGATATCCTTCTAGCAGAAAAAGACTGGCCACCAGAGTTTGTCAGGGAGTGCCCAAATGGCGAAGAAATGATTATGCCTGCCTTCTCAAATCAAATTCCAATTAATAAAAAATACACATTTGCAAGAAAATGGGCAGTGACCCAAGCCCCTGCTAATATAAAAATCATGTAGGATGGGATGAGGATTCTCCTCACCATAAAATTCAGTTAAAAAATCAACCTGCTGCCCAAAGGCAGTATCCTGTTAAACAAGAAGCTAAAAAGCAAGTCAGGGAGATCTTAGATCAACTTGAATATCAGGGGGTAATTGAAACATACACCTCACAAATGAACAATCCTTTGTTTCCTGTCTCCAAGCCAGACGATTCATATCGTCTAGTTTTGGACTACAGACACCTAAACTCTTGCTGCAAAACATTTGCAGTACAAAACTCACACAGTGCAGCACTAATGAATAACATTGTGCGCAAAAAATATAAAACAATATTAGATATCTCAAATGGTTTCTTTTGTCAAAACATTGCACCTGAAAGCAGGTATTTGATCGCTTTCTCCTGTATGGGGGCACAAAAACTATTTTGCCATCTCCCACAGGGATTCAAGAATAGCCCAGGATTATTCTCAGCCAGGGTAACAGAGTTACTACAAATGTATGATGATGAGGCATTATCTTATGTCGATGACATCTAGCTTACTGACGACGACCTGGAGACACACTTGAAAAGAGTGAACACCATAATACTTGGGTTCGCAGCTGAAGGGTACAAATTCAACTTTGAAAAGTCACGAATTGCTCACCTAACTGTCCTGTTTTTAGGATATGAATTATCAAGTGAAGGCAAAAGCCTAGCAGACAACTTCTTAGAGAAGTGTGCAGTACTCCAAGCACCAAAAACGCTGAAGAACTTACAATCTAGGTTACAAACTAGGTTTCCTGAATTTCGGAAGAACATACATTCTAAATTATGCAGAGAGGGTTAAACCTCTCTATGAATTAATAAAAGCTGATTTCAAACCAATTATTTGGACTCAGAAACACACAGAAATGTTACGATCATTACAAACAGACATGTTAACTAAAACAAAGCTTCAAACACGCGCAAACGAACGCAACCTTGTAATCCGAGTCATCCCAGGAAGATGCGGATTCACGTACCTAACCTCTAATGAGGGAGAAACGGTACCAATAGCTTATAAATCACACTTGTACACACAAGCTGAAATGAAATTCAGTTCTACTGAAAAAATTCTAACTGCGGTTCAAACTGCTGTAGCAAAAGAAAGAGCCCTCGCACAAAGTAAACGAATATTAATCGTTACATCGGTACCTGCCCTGGAAGCAGTAACAAGAGCAAGCATTCCGAATGCTAAAGCTCTATATCCGAGATGGATACAATGGGTTAATTCTCTTGCTGCACCAGATGTAGTATACGAATTTGATCCTAATTTAAAAACACAAGAATTTCTTCAATACAAATATGAATGTCATCTGCCGACCGAAATCCTGCCTCTCGAACATTATGGCTGTATAATATATACAGACGCTTCAGCACAACCCCCAGTTGGGGGTAAACAAGCATATAGTGCTGCGTGCGCGATTGTTAATGGTCGTTGGCACGATGGAAAATTTAGACCACTAGTGACTAAAACTCAATCTTTAGGAGATTGTACAGCTCAGCGAGCTGAACTACAGGCTTTTAAGATGGCGCTTGAAAATACCGTCCGCGAATACCCCACACTAATAGTGTGCGATTCGTATTATTGCGTCCAGTCTTACAACGAATACTTGCAGAACTGGGTTCAAAACGGTTTCAAAGATGCTAAAGGTGGCACAATCAATCATACGTTGCTTTGGGAACAAGTAGTTCTTTTACAGAAGGAACTACAAAAGACTCACTTGATACATACATTGAGTCATCAACGTGATGGCGTTCACGTTGCAGGGAATTCATTGGCTGAAGAGGCCGCGAAGGCGGCTGTGCAAACGGCTTCCGTAGCTGCCATTACCCGGTCAAAAACAAAAATAGACAGCGAGATAATGCTAGCTGTCAGTGCTTCAGTAAAAGACAGTGGTAAGACACTCCCGAAAGGCTTTCCAGTAAAGTACTCATACAAAACTGATGCAAATAATGTTCCTTTTGCCGTAATCCCTGGAGCGGGGAATAGAGCAATTCCTAACATGGAACACAGGTTAGGACTAATTTTAGCGGCACATGAAGGGCTAGCCTCTGCACATGCAGGTGTTTCCGCCACAGTATCATTATTAAAACACAGATATTGGTGGCCACGCATGAGAAAACAAACTAGAAACTATGTTCTAGAATGTGAAATATGCCAAAGAATGAAAGTATCAACAGTGAAACGACCTGCACAGACGCCCCTTCTAATCTCAGATAAACCATTAGCGTGTGTTTACCTGGACCACTGTGGTCCCTTACAAAGGGATGGCAACTATAAATATATCATGGTCGCAGTGGATTCCTGTACGAGATTCATTTGGATGTGGCCCCAGCGCTCGGCTGATGCCAGAACTGTTATAAAGGATTTGCGAGTCTTTATCGGCACATACGCAATTGGCATGCTACATTCAGACCAGGGTCCTGCGTTTAGCTCTCGAGCTTACAAGGAGGCCATGGCCAGCATGGGCATTGCATTGCGGTACTCTAGTCCATTCCATCCCAAGGGAAATGCGGTAGTGGAGAGAAAAAAACGTGACATAAAGCAATCTATAACGGCGAGTGTATTAGGTTCGGGTGATGGGTGGGTCAAACATCTAACAAGTGTCCAATGTAGTCTTAACAATCTGCCAAGAAATTCTTTAAGAGGTATCACTCCGTACGAACTTTTGTTCGGTACTAGAATGATTATCCAGGATTTAGATTGTCAGACTTCAGTGGTGAAAGAAAACTCCTTTGATATCAACGATCGTTTGGCTGTTTTACAGGACTTAAATGAAACAAGAAGAAGTCTAAGTAACAAAAAGCTAAAGCCAACGGCCACTGAAGAAAAACCACCTGTCCCAGCAAGATCTGTCTGGGTTCCAAAGATTGGGGATCTAGTCAGAGAAAATATCGCGGTGAAGAAGGAATTGGGCCTTCTTACAGAAAAGCAGTAACTGTCTTAGCTATCAGCGGAACAAGATCAGTAGTACTACCGCCCCTTGCTGGTAAAAAGGAGAACAGAGTTGTATCAATCGACCTGGTAAAACCACAATCATGTGGCCAATAATAAGTAGTAGGCCCAGTGGACTCCCAAGAAGTAGCAGAAGACCAAACTTTGCTACAATCCAAGACGTTCAAACTGCGAGACTAATCACTTTTGATAGACCTGTAGTAAATAAAAAAGGACAATGCAACAAAGCCATGGAACTTGTGCCTCTTGAAACCCAAATTGCAACAGTTTGTCAAGAAACACCTGTCTTCAATGATGTAGCTTCAGACTATACTAATGTGACAAAAGAAGATTCAAAGACTAAAGAAAATCCGGAAGCAATTCCAACAATTGACAGAACTGCATCTGGCTACTTCATCAATTTTGATGACTTTTCTGATGATCCAAGTGAACATGAAGAAACACCAGCAACAAAAACTTTCAAAGAAAAAATGACTGAACTCTTTCATCAACTCAAAGAAACATATCTGATTTCACCATGGATTGAATTATGGATTGTGTTAGGTGTACTTTTCCTCCTACTTTGGCTCATCTTAATTTTATGTTTGGGTAAATTTATTGATGGAAAATATAGTACAATGGACACAGCAAGTCAGAACATCAATTTGGTCCTAAAGCCTCACAGATGATCTCACATCGAGAAAAGAGAAATGTCATCAGTGAACATCACAGCCATTCCAATACCTGGTGGTGTAGCATGGGACAAAACGGATTACGAAATCTATGGCCAGATTGAGCTCTTGAAATATCCACACCAGTTCAAGGATTCCTTAAGTGACTTTGTGACACCAAGTACTTTCTCTGATGATTGGGACTTTGAAAATATTAATAATATGATGTCAGATTTAGAAATGTCAGCAAAATTCAACAAACATGATTATTTGCAGGGTTCATCAAACTATGAAGAAATGTACTGTTATAATCATTATGGTCATCACCATTTGCATAAATCTGCTAATCCTAGAAATGTTTTTACTTATAATCAATGGGAACATTGTCCCACACCGCCGAAAGGCAGCTCGAAAACATTTTATGAGAAATTCCCATACTTCTCAGGATTTAATAACACTGATCCAGCAACGTTTTATTTTAAAATAAGACAGGAATGAAAAACATGTTGACAAAAACTAAATTGATTTATTCTGAAAACTTTTATGAAAAAATGTCTACATTTTGTTTTGAATTTTGGAAAAATAATATTGAAACAAAAACCATCTGGGGTACAAAAGACTGGCAGGTACACGGTCTAGAATCATTATTTAGAGCCTGCATGATCCCAGAACAGATAATATTCCTGAATGACACCATTCAACAAACAACCTGTCTTGGCCTAGCCAAGATAAAAGACTTAAACAAACCGTCTATTCCAAAGCCCATACCTGATAGTAATAGCACTACAGATGTGGAGATAGACGTATCCCATATTTTACACCAAAACAGAACAAATCCTGATTGGAAAAAATGGTTGATCTGGCCCACAGACACTAATAACTGTCAAGCTAGATTCCTGAACAAAATACAGGGGTTAAAGCATAACAGGCCAGACCTAAGATATTCCCAGAGACAACATCCAGGGATAGTTACAACATACAGTGTAGGAAAGCTATGTCTCGAATGGCTACAGAAATCCACACTGGCTGAAATTAAGCAACACTTAACTTTACTTAAAGAAGGTGCTGACTTGCGAGATTTCATAATGGGGCCTTGCAAATAGCGTCAAAAACGTTTCATATACGGGGCGGAGCCAGCAAGTGCGGAGAATGGCCGCTTAGTTCCCGGGCTCCGCCGGCGCCACCACTGACACCTGCAAAATCTTGCTTCGACCACGTTCCTTTCCCGCACCCGACACCCCTGCTGTCGCTGGCACCTCTGGTGACGGTCCAGTCCGTCCGCGGGGATTCAGAGTCGGCACAGACGCCGGCTGGAGACTCGCACGCCGGAGCGACAACTGGGTCCGCAGACCGCGGCCTCAGGTGGGACTGCAGTCCGGGATACGTAAGGGGACGTGCGGCCGCTGGGGAAGCACTGCCCGCCGGCGGGCCCCCCTTCTACATAACGGGCCACATTGGACGCGGCGGAGAGGGAGGGCGCCACCTCGAGGATCCGGAGGCTTCTGCCCGCTATAGCTGACCACCCGCACAGCGACAGGAGGACCAGGATCGCCGGGGCGCAGAGGGCCCCAGGCCGCCATCTTAACGCGATCGCGGCCGACACTGAGGGAGGCTGCAGCTCCAGCGCCAGGAGCGTGAGGCGTACACGGTAGGAGGGCGAGGGAGCGGCGGGTTACTGAGACTGAGGTGGCCTGCCCCCCCCCTACAGTCTATCTTCTGGGGCGAGGAGACAGTGCTGGCTACAGCGAAGGCGGTGACCCCTATGAACCGCTCCACTGCTTGACCGGTCGCCCTCTAGGTGGATAGACCAACGCCACTTCATTGGTTGAACGAGGCTGTAATTGCGGCGGAGGGTGACGCATTGTGTCCTAGCTAAGAAGAGCGGTCCTCCTCTACACGCCATCTGGACCCTGAGGGGTGTGCTCTGACCCTTATATCGCTGAGAAACTTGCGAAACCCCCGGGCGCAGGGACGAGTGTCTACGCCACAACAGCTCTCTTGTCGCTGGCGCCTTCTTGCCAGCGGTGCGAAGCGGGCACAAAACACCGCCCAGCATGGGGAAAGGGGATAGGACTCAGAGCAAGCTCCCCTTCTCACAGAGGCGACTCCCCATGCAAAGTACCTCGGCACCGCGTGATGAAGTAGAGACGCATGCGGGAGACGCACGAGAAGCTGACTCGGACATAAAGTCTATGCTCCGCTCCATGGAGCAGAATATCCAGTGGAATATAGCGGCGCTGGGAACCAAGATGGACGCCATGTCCTACCGCATGGACCGCATGGCGGAACGCCTCGACAAACACTCGGAACGCCACGACATGGCTGAACGACGGATCACAGAAGTGGAGGAAGGCCAGACGGAGTTGGACACGGCGAGACGGCGGGCGGAGACACTCATCAAGACACTCCAGGACAAGACGGAGGATTTGGAAGCAAGGTCAGGTCGCTGCAATCTACGCATCACTGGCCTTCCGGAGAACACTCAGATGGGGAAGATGGAACTCTTCGTAGAAAAACTGCTCATCACCCTTCTAGGTGACGGAGTGTTCTCCGCCATGTTCGTCGTAGAACGTGCACACCGCACGCTGGGCCCCCAACCTAAACCGGGGTTCCCTCCCCGTCCAGTCATAGCTAAGCTACTAAACTACCGAGACAGAGACACGGCGCTTAGGCTGGCACGCACCAAAGGGGACCTACAATATGAGGGGTCTGCGATTTCCATTTTTCCGGATTTTACGGCGCGGGTACAGGAGGCAAGGAAGCAATTCGCCCCTCACAAGAAACGCCTCAGAGACATGGGTCTCGATTATGCAATGTTGTACCCGGCCAAGTTGAGAGTGAACAGACAGGGGCACTCACATTTCTTCACGGACCCAGCGGAGTTGCAGAAGGCCTTGAAATCGTGGGCCAGGGAACGGAAGGATGGCCTATCCGATAATCAACAGAAAGCGGACGGCGGCCCAATGGATGAACAGGATTGAAATGCGTATCTGATGTCTAGGGAACAGTGAACTCAGGAGGTGGACTTTGCTTCTTGAGTTGGGACGGTTCTGGCATCGTGGATGATCCCCGCAGAGATGGTGTGGCAGATAAGTGGAGCTGGGGTTTAAGGGTACAGATGGTCAAATGTGCACTTACCTTAACACATGCTCTGCTCACTCCTGGCACATTTGCAAGATGGCGGATTGTGGATATTACATGTGGGGTGGCGGGGGCGGGGGGGGAACAGGCACGAGATAGCTGGACGAGACTCTGCAACGGACTACGGGTCGATGCATTGATGCTTTATTGGTGGCGCTGGGCGGGGGGGAGCTGGGTGCCGGAGCTGAGGGTTGAGCACAGAGTACGAGCTGCCTTGCTACCATCGCCCCCGAGCGCTATGCACATAGGGTTGTTGAATTTGTTGTGGGGGAGGGCTGGGTGGGCTGGGGACATGCAAGGCCGAATTGGGGAGGGTCTGCTGTGGGAGGTGGGTGGGACGTTGGGGAGTGTGTTTGGGTGCATGTTATTGCTTTCTTTGACTGCTGTTGCGCTACTAAAAGTCTCTTGGTTATATCCTGCGGTGCACACTACTGCCATTTACCCACTGCACTGCCTGTGCGACTCTGTCCCTCCGGGACACCAGACCCCTTTTCGACATAACTGCAATCCTCCATTCCCCAAACAAGGCTATGGCTGACGTAGTGTGGTGGTGGGCTTTACTACCCACTCACGGGGAACACTTACGTGGGTCAATCCGCGTTCCAAACTCGTGTTGACATTCCTCGAGTCGGACCCTGAGGGTCGCTATGTAATATGCAGGTGTAGAGGTAAGGGACATGACTTAATGGTGTCTAATGTATACGGTCCGAACTATGATTGCCCCGATTTCTACACTGCGCTGGCCCGGAAGTGCAAATCATATGACTACACTAACTTGCTCTGGGGCGGGGACTTCAACTTAGTACTGGACCCAGATCTAGGTAGGTCAGCTACCTAGCTACATCCCGATCCAGACATATTGGTGAGGGAAAACTATGGAATCGCCTATAACAGGCTAACCGAGGATGTGGACAGATGGTGTAAGCTCCCGGTGTCTCTGGCGGGTCGCATCGCACTCATGAAAATGATTGTACTCCCGAGGTTTTTATTCCTATTTAACAATATTCCGGTGATACTCTCTAGGGCCTTCTTTAAAATGCTGACGCAGACTCTAACGCGGTTGGCTTGGGGAGGTAAACAGCCACGGGTCCAATGGCAGGTTCTAACGCTTCCATATGAACAGGGTGGCCTGGGTGCCCCGGATATGGAGAGGTACTACAGGGTCGCACAGGCGACTCACCTGCATACATGGGGATCGCAATATTCCGCATGTGGTGCTCGAGACCCTGTTTACGGACCCCCTCCCCCCACCGGCTACGGTTTTTGAGCCGGCCACGCGTCGGGTAGGATCTCTGGATTCGATCTCATCGACTAATCACGCATGGCATTCGTTGGCCAAGAGACAGGAATGTGCACTCTTATACTCCCCACTTGCTCCGATTGAGTGGGTTGTCTGGCTGGCGCCACTGCGGGAGAAAGGGGTCACGCGCGCTCTTAAACAATTAGGCATATCAAAGCTGGGAGACCTGTTCAAGGACGGGACGGTGGTTACGTGGGAACAGGTTGGCCCTTCCCGAACCTCGGAGACATTGCTGCACCGTTTCCACCTACACAGGGTCCGCGCAGCGTTTCATGAGCTACTTGGTCCGACTATGGCCGAACCTCCCGAACTTCCAGAACTGACATATGTTATAAAAACGCCTTCGCCGAGCCACTTGATTTCGTGGCTATACAAGTCAGGACAGACTTGTAGGGAACAATCGCTCCCGAAAGCCCGATTGGCGTGGCAACGAGACCTTAACACTCCGATAGACGACTCAATGTGGAAATATTGCTGCCTCACCACTAGAAAAGTTTCGCTCAACGCCAGGCACAGGCTTATCCATTTTAAATTCCTGCAGCGAGTGTACTATACCCCTGAACGCTTACACAGATACGGGCTCCGACAAACGTCAGAATGCGAACGTTGCCACACACAGGTGGCTGACTTCATCCATCTAGCGTGGTC
This sequence comes from Lissotriton helveticus, assembly GCF_964261635.1. NCBI lineage: Eukaryota > Metazoa > Chordata > Amphibia > Caudata > Salamandridae > Lissotriton > Lissotriton helveticus. The sequence continues at coordinate 242,264,336 of NC_136073.1, forward strand.
TTGCCCGGGTATCAACAAATTCTGGGAAGACATATTTCAAGAATTAGGGCAGATACTTGAGCTGGAGCTCCCGGTCGACCCGGCGCTGGCATTACTGGGCCACACAAAGACCCTGCCACCGGCGACGCGTCGCCTGGCAGATATGGGGTTGCTAATGGCTCGGAGAGCGGTGGCACAATGCTGGATGAGAGGCCCGCTTCCGACTAAACATAGGTGGGCCAGGGATATGCTGTTCGGCTGCACTCAGACGCAGCTCTATAGCGAGCTCCAACCCCCAGTTAGCAGACCAAAAAAATGTTGGGACCTGTACCTGACATATAGATCCACTAAGGATGCTGCGGATACAGCTCAGGAGGAGACGGTGGTGAGGCAGGAAGGGGAGGAGAGCACAGAAGATCAGTTGAACAGTACCCTATATCCCGAGTGGGACGGTTGATGAGGCATGGGGATCCTGTGGGACACTAGAGGGGCGCACGACTTATAGCGGACACTGACACGGGGGGTACACAATGCGAAGGGTCTGGAGGGAGGGGGTGGACGGCGGGAGGGAATGGGATGAAGTGGGCGTAGAGTTGGGCAGAGTGGCACACTGAACCTAACTGGCAGAGTAATGGCGGAGGGAGGCACATAGGCAGTCCGGGGGTAGGGGAGGGGGTGGGTGAGATTGTTGTGGGAGTTCAGTTAGATTCCAGTTAGGGTGGCAGACACATACACTCCGCCGTAGGATTCACTACACCTCTGCATTCTTCGCTCCACTTTCACTTGGGAAGGGGGGCGGGGTGACGGGAGGCTGCAGGCTTGGGGCACGGACTGGGCGGTATGCTCCGAGAAGTCGTTTATGATATCTTCTGTACTGTGATTGCCCTAGTTTGCTGCCGGCCCCAGGGTTGTAAGGCGTAGAGCTGTGTATGTGTACTAATGCCAAATAAAAGTTTATAAAAAGAAAAAAAAATAAACGTTTCATATACGCCGGTATATACGCTGCTTACAACGAAGCTTGGAAAGTAATGCAAATTGAAACTGCTGAAAAAATACGAGAAATTGATCGTATTAATTTGGAAAAATCACTGTCTATAGTGGAAAATGAGTTAACGACTCTGTCCTCCAGAATTTATTCACTGGACAGCATTGTATCATCTGCTATTGATATAATAGAGCAGGACTTGCTAATGTTACAACATGGCCAGTCCCAATTGCGTTCTATTGTACAGTTAGGCTGGACGTTACAAAATCTGCGTTCGGGCTATGTAGCATGGCGTCTAATTAACATAACGTCATTATTTTCTATCTTTAACCTTACTGATAAACAAATCAGTTTGGCACAAAAAGGAGCAGACTATACGATTCTGAGCATTGAAAAACTTGAGAGATTACCATTGACAATGTCAGAGAGACCTGTCAATGAATGGATAATACATGGTACAATTACAATTCCGTAAACAACTTTTCAGTTTCAGTATTGCCAAAAGTATATACCAGCAGTCCTGTATGAAAGGTTGGGTAAAGGATACATCAAGTCAACCTGGAATTTACCTTATGCACATAAATGTTATAGTGAAGGGAAAAAATAAGTATTTCTTAGTGGTAACAACTGTAAAAAATCACTAAGCGGTACACTTCTGTGTCAAGGTATTAGCTTGCATGGAGCCTGCGAAGGTTCATCAAATAACCTTTCATGTCACCTGTATGGCACTCCTGCAACACAGATAGAGCCTTTTTTCAGACAGCTTTCCAATGGCAGCTGTGTTATAATAAGTGACCACAGCTGTTGTGGCATGGTGCCAGGAAAAGCCTATCTCGTGAGCGTTACTTCCAGGGTCATTTGCTGTATGCAAGTATTGTATCCAAACAACAAACAAGACAAGGAGGCAGCAATATGGCCTTCTCTGAATATCTCTTCTATTCGAATTGATACTTTAATAAGAATGAAGTCTATTCTTTTACAGACAACTGTGCCTTTAACCTCGTCCAAAGAGACGTATGATCTGCAAGTTGCAAGGACAGCGGCAGAGATACATACCCTATTATCGACAAATTGCCCCGTGCATTTCGTAGAAATGTTAAGCCAAATTTTAAACATGTCTAATACCAGTGGCATCGCACATGTATTTAAGACAATTTTTTCGGGACTGTTAGCACCCTTTGAAACAGTTATGGGCATCTTCCAGAATTTTGAGCATTCTGTATTCGGCGGCCTGCCTCTTCTTTTGAGACTCGTAGCAGGAATTTTATTTTTGTTCCTTCTGCTCCGATATGGCAAGTCAAGCCACAGACAAAACTCAGGCTACAATGGAAGGAAGGATCGTGGCTATACGATACCGAGAACGGATCACTAAAGTCCTCGGCTTTGCCCGGCTAAGAGAACTGAGTACTATCTGGTTTCTTTCATTCAGACCAATCTGGCAAGATTGCATCTTACCTTGCTTCGATGTCTGCTATGCGGAGAAGAATGTGTGTTGGACGTCTGTCTTACACTACCATCAGCAGTACCTATGGATATCGATACTTTGCTTGGTTCGGTAACGGCTCATACAAGGTGTTGTCCCCAGCTGCTACCTATTCTGATGACGGCATTCGTTGAGACTTCACCATTACGATTAGGTGGCGTTGAAGTACGAGATGAAAGCATCACCACACAGGTACAACCTTCTGTGAGCATTGCTGATCCAGACATCGATGATGGCAATGATTCTCACATATGCACTATTACAGCTTTTTCGAACTTGGTCGAACTTTCACCTACTGTTGTAGACCAATTTTTCGCAAGCCTGTCTGATATGATGTTCTCTCCTAACAACGAGAATAACTTTTGAAACAACGAGCCCTGAACTCTGAATTTGACCTTCAGTTTTGATAAACAACACTACTGAAAACAATTGGAACTATATTTTTCTGGCACATGGTACTCTGCTTAAAGTAGAACTATTCTTAGAGAACAGAACTTCTATTTTTAGAAACTCTAGAGACAATATTTTAACTTAGCCTCTAGCACATGTACAGTATTGTATAAATATGTGATGAAATGGTCTCAACCTTCTTTTCTGTATTAAGAGCCATTTCATAAATGTAATTTTCGCAATTCATTCAGCCAATATTTATGTATACATTATCTGAATGATACCACTGCTTGAAAACCGTACAGTACAAATACTCATTTTCGTGTATATACCATATACCATTTCAAATGCAATTTATGTATTTTGGGGTGGGTTGGAAAACACATGCATCATTATATGTTTAGTATTGCTTAGTATTTAGTAATGATGGACATTATACGTGGAGTGGGTGTTGTGAACGTATCTAGGACCCTATTTAAATATTCCCGATTTATGCCCTTATGTGGTTATAACAAATCATACCCTTATAAAGGCATCAGAATCAAATCCATATTTAGTCATAGCCAATGCAGTCCAAATACGGCAAGGCTACTCCCATAGACTCCTAGAAAGTACAACGCATTCTTTAAACAAACCAAGCCTCCAGCAGCCCGGGAATTCCTCCTGCTTTTGTTTTGATTTGTACAAGAACTCCTGGAGTCCAGAAAGAACTGTAAGTTCTTAGTGACGTCTTATGTCCAACCTTACGTCAAACTCAGCACCTTCCTGGTATAAATATACCAGCATTTGCCTTAAGCAAACACACGGTGGTTTGGAGCAGAGCGGCTATCTACTTGCCCGACGCCCAGCTGATGCGAGTGCTGAAGGAAGCCGACCCTCCCATTGACGCACTGAGAGAGACGCTGTCTTTTCTCCTGCCGAGAAGTCCAGCTCCAGTGTTTCCAGTCACCCTTGCGGGTTGCTGGGAAATCGAGTCCTGAGAAAGAGATACAGGACCTCCTTCATTCTGTAACCAAGGTACGGAGCTGATTAGAAACTTAGAGAGTTCTTGATTCAGATTCTTGGCAAAAACTAACTTAACTTAAATTGCAGCTCACTTACTCCTTCCCACGTACTAGGCTTAGGTTAGATACACCGGGGTAGGCGTATCTTAGAAGCACCAGTTGAGCACATTTAGTCAATGATTTTATGTATGTATATATTTTATCCATTTTAAGTATCATATGGCTCAGAAACCATATCAATGCTTTTACAGTATTATTTCATAGTACTACTTTTACTGTACACACTTTACTTCATGATATTTATTTATTTATTCATTTTGTGTACTTATATAGCGCGGTTCTGTCGCCCCAAGGGCATCCTGGCGCTTGAGATCCGGTCAACAGCACTTCCACTGCTCAGCCAATTCTAGGGAAAAGTTGGGTTTTTAAGGCTTTCCTGAACGGAAGGTAGTCCCTAAAACTTCTTAAAGGAAGTGGCAGGGAGTTCCAGAGTTTGGCCGCTGCAACACTAAACGAGCGGCCACCCATCCTTGCTCTCTGGAACCTCGGAACCACCAACAGTTGAGCCGAAGAGGAGCGAAGGGGCCGCGGGGCAGAATACCAGGCAAACATATTTTGCAATGGCACTGGGCCCTGTCGATGTACCGCCTTAAATACTAGGCATGCCGCTTTGTACACTACGCGCAGGTGCACCGGCAGCCAGTGTAGATCCCTTAATGCTAGGGTGGAAGAGCTGAGGTTAGGACGAGAGAGAGCCAGCTTAGCGGCCATGTTCTGCACCCGTTGTAACTTCCCCAGCAGACTTTTTGGTGCCTCCAAAAGTAGCGCATTACAATAGTCTAAGCGACTCAGTATGGTCCCGCGAACTACTTCCGGCCTGGCCTGTGCAGGGAGAAGGGGCAGTACTTTACGCAACATGCGTAGCAGCATCATGCACGAAGAGATGGTTTTGTTAACATGCATGTCCAGCTGCAAATTTGGGCCGAAGATGAATGAATGAATGAAATTATTTATAGAGCGCACGATGGCCAAACGGCTTCCTGGCGCTGAGAAGTCTGGGGAACAGAACAAGCAAGGCTAGGAAGAATATTAGCAGGGGTAGGCCAAGGCGAACAAGAATGTTTTAAGTGCTTTACGGAAGTGTGAAAAGATGGGAATAGAACGCATAGAGAGAGGGAGGGAATTCCAAAACCGGGGAGCAAGAACAGAAAATCTGGAGCCACCAGTGCGAGTTTTGCGGAAGCGGGGGACTGTGAGGAGGGCAGAAGAGGATGAACGGAGAGTACGGACAGGGGTGTAGGAGGAAATAAGGGAGTTGATGAACGCCGGTGCTGAGCGATCCAGAGCCCGATAAAAAAGCACCCTAATTTAAACAAGGATCTCTGCGGGATAGGTATCCAGTGAAGGGATTTGAGGACAGGAGTGATGTGAGAAGTTTTGGGCAAGTGAAGGATGAGTCGGGCAGCCTGATTTTGGATAGCTTGCAGGCGGCGGGTTTCGTAGGCAGGAATGCCCACGAACAAGCTATTACCATAATCAAGGCGGGAAGTGATGAGGGCAGAAATGATAATTTTAAGGGATTCAAGGGAAAAGAAACGAGAAATTTTTCGGATCAACCGAAGAGAAAGAAAACAGGAAGATACAATAGCGCTGACCTGGCCATGCATGGACAGGTCCTGGCTGACCTTGATGCCCAAGGTTTTTACAGAGGCGACCGGGGTGGGAGGGGGACCGAGGGAGGGGGGCCAGAAAGCAGAGGACCAAGGGCTGGATGGGCCGCCAGTCAGAACAAGCTCAGTCTTATCTGGATTGAGCTTGAGGTGATTGGCGCCCATCCACCCAGAGATAAAAACCATGGTGGAACGGAAAAAGGATAGGGAGTGAGAAGAAGAAGAAAGGTCAAAGACAAGCTGGAGGTCATCTGCGTAGTTAAACACCGAGACCCCCAGCTGAAGAAGAGAAGAGATAAGTGGGTGAATATAAAGATTGAAAAGAAGAGGAGAGAGAGAGGAACCTTGGGGAACCCCACAGGGCACCGGGAGGGGTAGAAAAGCCGGGGAGGTGAACAGCTTGTGAACGGCCTGTTAGAAAGGACGTGATCCAGGAAAGGGCAGTACCTCTAATGCCCGCTGCGCTGACACGGTCTAAAAGGATGTTATGGTCGACCGTGTCAAACGCAGCGGACAGGTCGAGGAGAATCAAGGCTTGGGGAGAATTAGTGTCGGCCTTGGCTTTCAGCTCGTCGAGAACGGCGAGCACCACGGATTCGGTCGAATGACCCGAGCGAAAGCCCGCTTGGTGAGAAGCAAGGTGTTGGTTCTGCTCAACATAAGTAGAAAGACAAGAAGTAACATAGGATTCCAGAATTTTAGGAAGGTAGGGAAGGAGAGAAATGGGCCTGAAGTTAGAAGGGAGGGAAGATTCAAGACCAGGTTTTTTAAGAATGGGGGAAACAATAGCAGATTTAAATGAGGAAGGGACCGATCCAGTAGAGAGGGAAGCATTAAGAAGGGAAAGAGGGGCAGCAGGACAAGAAGAAAAGAGAGTTTTAAGAATGCGGGCAGGGGCACAATCAGTGGGGGAGCCAGACTTGATATTTGTGAGTAGGCCCAAGAAGGAGTCCAGAGAAAGGGGGGGGAAAGAGGAGAAAGAAGAATTGGACATAGAAGGGCCAGGGTGAAGAGGGATAAAAGGAGTGACAGAGATGTTAGATTTGATTTTGACGATCTTCTCGATGAAGAAGTCGTTTAGAGAGGTGCAGAGGGCCTGAGAAGGAGTGAAGCACGGTCAGAAGTGGCCAAGTTATTGACCAAGGAGAAGATCTCTTTAGATTTATTAGCCGAAAGGGTTACTTGTTCGGAAAAGTACTTAGACTTAGTTGTGAGAATAGGTTTCTTGTACTCTTTAAGAAGAGATTTATATTTCTCCTTGAGGTCGGGGCGGTAGCTACGGCGCCAAAGGCGCTCAGAGCGTCTGAGCTCTAATTTAAGGGCCTTGAGCTCAGGGTTGAACCAGCGATGAGCCTCGTGTGGGCGAATGGACTTAACTAGCTTGAGAGGGGCTACCAAGTCGCAGGCAGACGAGAGCCAGTTGCCAACTGCAACGGCCTGTGAGTCAAGGGAAATGCCATTAAGGTCAGGGGAAGAAGAAACAAGGGAATGAGAGAGGGAGGACAGATCGGCACGATTCCAACTGCGTGCAAAAACATTCTTAGGACGGAGGTGTTTGTGAGGGAAACCAGTATTAATAGTGAAATAAATGAGAGAATGATCGGACCAAGTACAAGGGAGGATGCTGGGGGGAGAAACTATATCCGAGGATGACCAAACTTGGTCCAGGGTGTGTCCGAGATTGTGGGTAGGGGTCATTACATGAGACTTGAAATTAAGACAAGAGAGAGTGGCCGTGAAGTCCTTGGACGCTAGGACGCTAGGTCCTCCCTGGGGTCGCCTGGCCAGTAGTTAAAATCACCTAGCAGGAGCACAGAAGAGTTGTTAACTACGAGGGTAGCAAGAAGCTCCTGCAGGGAGGCCACAAACGTAGGCATGCTCAGGGGGGGGCGATAGACAAGGACGACAGTGAGGGGTGCGAAAAGATTGGTAGAGCGGGCGACTAGAAAGTCCACCCCAGCTATAGGAGATTGAGGGAGGAGCTGGAATTGAAGGGTGGATCGGGCAATCATGGCGACACCCCCCCCCGGTCTTGCCGTTGGGGCGGTCAGCCCGGAGGGCATAATAAGAGTCGGGGAGGATGGCTAGAATGTCAGGAAGAGAGGCCTCAGTGAACCAAGTTTCCGTCAAGAGCAGAATATCAGGGGAGTCAGTGGTGAGAAGGTTGAACAATTCCAGATGATGCTTGCCTGCCGAGCGGGTGTTAAGGAGGTAGGCAGAGGCAGTGTGAGAGGGTAATGGGGTTGTGGTGGGGGGAAGTCTGATGTCCAGAGAGGGCAAGGTAGGCGCAGGGCGTGGAGGGGTGACACGGTCTGAGTGAGAGACGTAGATACCTAGGGTAACAAGGTGCTGCCTGAGAGAAAGGGGAAGGGGTACAGCAGCAGTGCAGGTGAGGAGTTGTCCAGATGTATATACCAGAGAGGAAACAGGGGATATGGCCCCTGGGCCCGTCCGGCCGCGGACGGGCGCAGACGGGCTTAACTCTGGCGCAACTCCGGCGCGTTTACGGCTCGCCCGCTGCGCTCGTCCGCTGCGCTGACGCATGGAGGCCGTATAAGTAGGCTATGACGAGGGAGGTGGGAGGAGTCAGCAGGGCGGGAAGGGTGGGGTATTTTAAAAAAGAATAGCGTCTAGCACTCGTATTCAGCGCGACGGCGAGGCGGTGATTCTGCTCTTACTCAGCAGAGAAAATGAAGGTATTTTAAAAGAAAATGTTCCCAGCGCACAGCATGCGAGCCCTCTGCCACCGGGCTGCTTGTCTGTGCTGGGGGAAAGTGGGCGGAGCCTAAATAGGCTATGACGAGGGAGGTGGGAGGAGTCAGCAGGGCGGGAAGGGTGGGGTATTTTAAAAAAGATTAGCGTCTAGCGCTCGTATTCAGCGCGACGGCGAGGCGGTGATTCTGCTCTTACTCAGCAGAGAAAATGAAGGTATTTTAAAAGAAAATGTTCCCAGCGCACAGCATGCGAGCCCTCTGCCACCGGGCTGCTTGTCTGTGCTGGGGAAAAGTGGGGGGAGCCTAAATAGGCTCCGCTCTAAGATCACCCCCAAGTTACGAGCTGACTCCGCAGCCGATACCGTCTCGGGGAACGTGGAAGGCCAGAAATTCTCCGGAAGTGCCCGCGGAGTCCGGTCCATGGAGCAGTGGAGCACCTCAGTCTTTGTGCTGTTAAATTGTAGGGAATTGGCCCGAAGCCAGTCCGCCGTAGCTGCCATGCAGCGATGGAAAGTCTCCAGCGGGACCGCATTACTTCCTTCCAGGGAGAAGACCAGCTGGGTATCATCAGAGTAATTAAAAGCCGAGATACCGAAAGATTTTATAAGCTGGACCAGAGGGCGGAGATAGAGATTGAAGAGTATGGGGCTGATGGCCGAGCCCTGTGGGACCCCCTGCCCTACTTTCCGCAGCTCTGACCGAAACGGGGGGAGCGTGACCATCTGCTGCCGGTTATTAAGGTAGGATACCAGCCAGTCTCTTGCCCTCTCTGTGACCCCGCACTCCTCGAGCCTCCTGATGAGGGTCCGATGGCAAACCGTGTCGAACGCGGCCGACATGTCAAGCAGCACCAAAAAGGCTGCCCGACCACTATCGACTTGCGAACGAAGATTGTCCAGAACGGCTACCAGTGCGGATTCCCTCCCATGCGCAGGGCGGAAACCAAACTGCGACTCATCGAACCATCCAATTTCTTCCAGGAAGCCTGAAAGAGAGCGGGTCACCCACTTTTCCACGATCTTAATAGGAAAAGGGAGCAGGGAGATTGGCAATTTCTTTAGTAAGAGCCCCCACCGCAGATGATAAGTAAGACATAATTGATTTAGAATGTCTAGGCACTTTAGCGTTTTTCCCCTCATCATCGCAATTAGGAGCTTTCTTGTGCTTACCCATTTCTGGTAGATGTTAGGGGGGTGGCCCCGCCCCGCCTCCTTCTGCCACGGACTGCCAAAGACTGCCCCGCCCTTGTCCCGGGCTTCTCCCGGACAGCTCCCGCGCGCGACTCGCGGGGTGAGTGAAGATCACGGTATTTGAAGCACCTCCGGGCACGCTGTTGATGTGGGAGCTGTGCGCCGGCCCCGGGGCTGCTGGGAAATGCTACCGCCGTTGCCCTCACGGCACTCCCGGTCGGCCAGCCGTTCCCCTCACGGCGCTCGTGGCTGTGCGATGCCCCAGCAAGAGCCAAGCAGGTAGGTTCACACTCCCCCAGGGGCCTCGTCAAGATCGCGGTATTTGAAGCGCCTCCGGGCGCGCTGTTGATGTGGGAGCTGTGCGCCGGCCCCGGGGCTGCTGGGAAATGTAGTTCCCGGCTGGGAACTATCGCCATTGCCCTCACGGCACTCACGGTCGGCCAGCCGTTCCCCTCACGGCGCTCGTGGCTGTGCGATGCCCCAGCAAGAGCCAAGCAGGTAGGTTTACACTCCCCTACATAATTTCAGTGGTCCTGGCCAGGGGCTGCATTAAACACTTTGCTCAGTTCTTCCCATCCAGAGAACCTCTTTATATTTCTTAACAGCATCTAAGAGCATTAATGCTTTGTCAGGGTTTCTGCAGGGTTCATAAATACTATACCATATAATTTCTTTCGATGTACTTTACTTTGTGCAGGATGTGTGATGATCTGCAGCTAGAGTTGCCACCTGGTTATCTTTTACCGGCACCACTTGTATTTTAAAGTCCCGGTAGGTACAAAAAATAAGCAAAATCGCTTTAAGCTGGTATCTTTAGCCCTTATCTGTATAACTTTAAACAAGCAATTATACATGGCAAGCACTATTAAATGTGTTCTAGAGTGGAATTAACGATCCCTTAGGCGTAATTATGGTAAACAAAGGCAGAAAAGTAATATTACAAGAGTACATTCTAATTTTTTTACAGTTCTATTTAGTATCACATTCACATCTGGGCCTTTGCAGACGCGTAAACAACACCAAATGGACTCCTGGAAAGGTATCAACCTTAACTGCAGCTCCTTCTTGCCAACAGCCCTAAGAATAAAACTGCCACTTAACAACTCGGTTCCTTTCCATGTATTCTAAAAACAGGACATTGTGTGCCCCATACCATGCAGATGTTGGCAGGAGACAGACTACGCAAAAGGCCCCTTGTGCAGCTCCCTCCCCCAGGCTAATCGGATAACAGACGGTTGTTTTAGTGAAAATTGATTGCTTGGTCCCCCAGCAGCCCCTTTGTGCTCTGCATGCACAGGCTATTGTGCAACTTTCTACCACCACAGGGGTCTGACACACCTGACCCCCTTCCCAGCTGGGTCACTTTATCTACGTTGCATAGCGTCTAGAGAGACACTACCTTTTACACTGATCATCATTTTAAGATACGGACAGATAGCAAAAGGCAGCATCTCTCCTAATGCCTCGAATGTTCTGCTCGCTTTCAGATAAGCTCTGGGTGTCTGGTGAAGGCAGACGCGCAGCCTGGGGGGAACATAGACTGGCATATATATTGGCCATCAGGGTGCAATCTACAATAGCAGAACATTTGCTACTTCATTTTCAAAGCATAAGTTTGGATATTTTATTTTAAAATTCATACACTGTGCACTCTTTGTAACAAAGATCAGACTCACTGCATACCATCACCGTTGACATTTGGAAGATGCGGCTGAAGCCAGCCCAAAATTTTACACACAAACCAATGTGTAATGCAGGATGCGTCACGTGGGTCACACTTTGTGACCCCGTTGTGGCGGCCACATTGGAAAATGGATCTCCATATTCAATAATCAACCAAGGAATATGGATATATTCAGTGGCGTAACGAAACCTAAGGGGCCCCCTGCACATTTCACAGAGGGGCCCCCAAACGCCCTGGACCCAGTCAGGTGCTTTAAGGACAGGGACCTCACCGCCCGTGCATAATGCACGAGGGAGCACCCTGGTGCCTGGGGGCCTTCCGCACCATGGGTGCTGCGGGGGCTATTGTTACACCACTTGCTACACACCAAGGATTAAAGTGGCTTGTGGGAAAGGTGATGGTGTGACCATGTATTACAGAAAATAAAGTACCTGCTGCCGTAGATGATAATGATATTGTAAGTCACCTTTGGCCTTGTTCCGCTATATGTGGTACAAAAGGGGGTGGAGATGGACAGAGCGTCTGAGCCAATCAAACACTCACACCCAGTCAACAGATCTGGGTTTAATCCATCACCGTTCTTTAGCCCACTCTCCCACCCCAGTTCAGACATGGCCATATGCAAATCAGTCTGACCCTGTGCCTCATGGGAACAGTCCAGATGCTCCGTCCATCACCAACCCTTTTGTACCACTTTGTTCGCCATAACTTGGCAGGGTATGCTCAGACGTGAGTCCCTTGCTCACTTTGCCACTGGATTCAAGCAAGCCGGGCTGAAGACGGCTGAAATGCCAGAAACCGGTCCTCGGAAGCTTGTTTCCGGTCCAGGGAAGGCATGGCTTGGTAGTTCGGGCTGGACTGTTCCCATGAGGCACAGGGTCAGACTGATTTGCATACGGCCATGTCTGAACGAGGGTGGCAGAGTGGGCTAAAGAACGGTGATGGATTAAACCCAGATCTGTTGACTGGGTGTGGGTGCTTGATTGGTTCAGATGCTCCGTCCATCACCACCCCCTTTTTTTTACCACTTTTTATCCCATAAGTTGGCAGGGTATGCTCAGACGTGAGTCCCTCGCTCACTTTGCCACTGGATTCAAGCAGGCTGGGCTGAAGACGGCTGAAATGCCGGAAACCGGTCCTCGGAAGCTTGTTTCCGGTCCAGGGAAGGCATGGCTTGGCAGTTCGGGCTGGACTGTTCCCATGAGGCACAGGGTAAGATTGATTTGCATATGGCCATGTCTGAACTGGGGTGGCAGAGTGGGCTAAAGAACGGTGATGGATTAAACCCAGATCTGTTGACTGGGTGGGAGTGTTTGATTGGTTCAGATGCTCCGTCCATCACCCCCCCCCCTTTTGTACCACTTTGATCGCCATAAGTTGGCAGGGTATGCTCAGACGTGAGTCCCTTGCTCACTTTGCCACTGGATTCAAGCAAGCCGGGCTGAAGACGACTGAAATGCCGGAAACCGGTCCTCGGAAGCTTGTTTCCGGTCCAGGGAAGGCATGGCTTGGCAGTTCGGGCTGGACTGTTCCCATGAGGCACAGGGTCAGACTGATTTGCATATAGCCATGTCTGAACTGGGGTGGCAGAGTGGGCTAAAGAACGGTGATGGATTAAACCCAGCTCTGTTGACTGGGTGTGAGTGTTTGATTGGTTCAGATGGTCCGTCCATCACCACCCCCTTTTGTACCACTTTGTTCGCCATGAGTTGGCAGGGTATGCTCAGACGTGAGTCCCTCGCTCACTTTGCCACTGGATTCAAGCAGGCCGGGCTGAAGACGGCTGAAATGTCGGAAACCGGTCCTCGGAAGCTTGTTTCCGGTCCAGGGAAGGCATGGCTTGGCAGTTTGGGCTGGACTGTTCCCATGAGGCACAGGGTAAGACTGATTTGCATATGGCCATGTCTGAACTGGGATGGCAGAGTGGGCTAAAGAACGGTGATGGATTAAACCCAGATCTGTTGACTGGGTGTGAGTGTTGGATTGGTTCAGATGCTCCGTCCATCACCACCCCCATTTGTACCACTTTGTTCGCCATAAGTTGGCAGGGTATGCTCAGATGTGAGTCCCTCACTCACTATGCCACTGGATTCAAGCAAGCCGGGCTGAAGACGGCTGAAATGCCAGGAACCGGTCCTCGGAAGCTTGTTTCCGGTCCAGGGAAGGCATGGCTTGGCAGTTCGGGCTGGACTGTTCCCATGAGGCACAGAGGCAGACTGATTTGCATATGGCCATGTCTGAACTGGGGTGGCAGAGTGGGCTAAAGAACGGTGATGGATTAAACCCAGATCTGTTGACTGGGTGTGAGTGTTTGATTGGTTCAGATGCTCCGTCCATCACCACCCCCTTTTGTACCACTTTGTTCGCCATAAGTTGGCAGGGTATGCTCAGACGTGAGTCCCTCGCTCACTTTGCCACTGGATTCAAGCAAGCCGGGCTGAAGACGGCTGAAATGCCAGGAACCGGTCCTCGGAAGCTTGTTTCCAGTCCAGGGAAGGCATGGCTTGGCAGTTCGGGCTGGACTGTTCCCATGAGGCACAGGGTCAGACTGATTTGCATATGGCCATGTCTGAACTGGTGTGGCAGAGTGGGCTAAAGAACCCTTGATGGATTAAACCCAGATCTGTTGACTGGGTGTGAGTGTTTGATTGGTTCAGATGCTCCGTCCATCACCACCCCCTTTTGTACCACTTTGTTCGCCATAAGTTGGCAGGGTATGCTCAGACGTGAGTCCCTTGCTCACTTTGCCACTGGATTCAAGCAAGCCGGGCTGAAGACGTCTGAAATGCCAGGAATCGGTCCTCGGAAGCTTGTTTCCGGTCCAGGGAAGGCATGGCTTGGCAGTTCGGGCTGGACTGTTCCCATGAGGCACAGGGTCAGACTGATTTGCATATGGCCATGTCGGAACTGGGGTGGCAGAGTGGGCTAAAGAACGGTGATGGATTAAACCCAGATCTGTTGACTGGGTGTGAATGTTTGATTGGTTCAGATGCTCTGTCCGTCACCACCCCCTTTTGTACCACTTTGTTCCCCATAAGTTGGCAGGGTATGCTCAGATGTGAGTCCCTTGATCACTTTGCCACTGGATTCAAGCAAGCCGGGCTGAAGACGGCTGAAATGCCAGAAACCGGTCCTCGGAAGCTTGTTTCCGGTCCAGGGAAGGCATGGCTTGGCAGTTCGGGCTGGACTGTTCCCATGAGGCACAGGGTCAGACTGATTTGCATATGGCCATGTCTGAACTGGGGGGGCAGAGTGGGCTAAAGAACGGTGATGGATTAAACCCAGATCTGTTGACTGGGTGTGAATGTTTGATTGGTTCAGATGCTCTGTCCATCACCACCCCCTTTTGTACCACTTTGTTCCCCATAAGTTGGCAGGGTATGCTCAGACGTGAGTCCCTTGATCACTTTGCCACTGGATTCAAGCAAGCCGAGCTGAAGACGACTGAACTGCCAGAAACCGGTCCTCGGAAGCTTGTTTCCGGTCCAGGGAAGGCATGGCTTGGCAGTTCGGGCTGGATTGTTCCCATGAGGCACAGGGTCAGACTGATTTGCATATGGCCATGTCTGAACTGGGGTGGCAGAGTGGGCTAAAGAACGGTGGTGGATTAAACCCAGATCTGTTGACTGGGTGTGAGTGTTTGATTGGTTCAGATGCTCCCTCCATCACCACCCCCTTCTGTACCACTTTGTTCCCCATAAGTTGGCAGGGTATGCTCAGACGTGAGTCCCTTGCTCACTTTGCCAGTGGATTCAAGCAAGCCGAGCTGAAGATGACTGAAATGCCAGAAACCGGTCCTCGGAAGCTTGTTTCCGGTCCAAGGAAGGCATGGCTTGGCAGTTCGGGCTGGACTGTTCACATGAGGCACAGGGTCAGACTGATTTGCATATGGCCATGTCTGAACTGGGGGGGCAGAGTGGGCTAAAGAACGGTGGTGGATTAAACCCAGATCTGTTGACTGGGTGTGAGTGTTTGATTGGTTCAGATGCTCCGTCCATCACCACCCCCTTTTGTACCACTTTGTTCCGCTATATGGTCATGGAGCTCCTCAGTGAGTTGCAATATCCTTATATAATGTATGGCAGGGGCTACTTTATCTTATAAAGTACAGCCACCAGTTTAACTATGGCCTAATGTATGTCCCCCTACAATTTGCTTCTAAGGACACTACAGATAGTTCCACTAGTGATATTCTAGACAATGCATACAATATAAAACGCATAGAGAAAATACTGCAGATCACTGTGATTTTCCATGCAGGCATGGGTAATTGCTAATTTGGGTAATACACTTAAAATACTTGTAATTGAATTACCTTTTCAATTTACCTGCTAGGATTGAAATATATTACGTTCCCACACAAGCAGTGCTTAATTTGAGCCGGTGGTTTCCGTTGTTCAACACTGGATCTTAATTTGTTTCCGGTGCTCCGCACTGGCACTTAATTGTTAACATCACACTTAGGACAGTCTGCCACATGGTGGCGCTTCTCATCCAATTCAGAGATGAGCAGAACAATGGTTGTCAATATCATACACATAAAAAATGACTAATATCTGCTGCCATCATCATTCCTTTAGCTTTGGGGACCTCGAATAATTTAAACTATAGCACTTGCTGGCAAGAGAGATGGCTATTAGTTGTTTTGGCAGCGATGGCAGGGTTGATGGCTGGCGCAAGGTGCAGTGGGCTCCTGGTCAGGGCCCTGGCACTTAATATTTTACAAACTAAGCACTGCACACTACAACTCCCCTTGTGTGCAGAGGACACTATGCCTTCCTTTAACTATTTAAAAAAATGCTATCTCTGTTCCCTTACAACAGACCATTAACAAAACAAGATCCCTGTGCAAGGCACAACTGTGCTTGTCATTGAGAAAAAAGGCTGGTGTTGTAGGAGAGCCTTTTGAGGGAGGGAGTCCACTTCCTTAGCACTCACCTACCACAATCACTCAAATTCAATCACCCCTCCACATCCTTCACCACTCATTCAACATTCCAGCTATATTTTGTCCCTCCATTGCCCCAAGTAGAGTAATGGTTATGTTTCTGCAGTTGCACGCATCCTCTTCCTATGGTTGCCACCTAACTGGTTTTATATGGGCATGAGCTATATTTTAATGTCCCGGCTGGTACAACAATTAGAAAAATCAGATTGGTATTTTTTCCCCTTATTAGTTCATAGTTTGAACAGGAGTTGTAAGAAGAAAACACATTAAGTGTGCTCTACAGCTGCCCTGGTGACCCCTGACTGACAAAGACAGAAAGGCTATATTCAAATGAATAACAATCTTTTCTTATAAAGTTCTATTTCAGAACCATATTGGGGCCTTTTTTCAGAATGTTTAATTGTGAGCAGATGGCTATATTTGTCTGTTGCAATTAAAGGTAGCAACCTTATCTCTGCCCCAATAAGTTCTGTGCAGCCTCTTCCCCTCTCATTCAAGCAGTGCTCTAAGGAAGATGCTTTCTGTGAGTAGGAGTGGGAGTGGGAGGGGGTATCTGCTCTTTTAGGGGCCTGGCATGCTCGGAGTCAAAGAGAAACAAAAGTTGTTATTTTGTTTCTCTTCACTTCTGAGTTTGCTGGTGTCCGCAGAGCAGCTCAAAGCAGGCTGCAAAATGCATCTGCTTTACAGGAGACACACACCCTGGACAAACAAGCTGAGGGGACTCCTTCACATAAAGAATAGTGGGGGCCCCCCGCACTGCGGGAGCTGCGGGGGTGTCCGTTACGCCACTGATACATTAATTTCAAGACATTCTGGAGAAAGACTTACGTCCGGAGAGCTTTATCAGCAACCCTATACCTACGATTGGTTATAATATCATGTCATAAAATTTGAATTTAAGGGCTTAAATTCAGAAGTTATATGTTGAAGAGAAACAACAGCTTGTTCTTGAATGGCTAGACCAAAGAAATGTAGCAATCACGTCAAATCCCTGAACAAGTGTTATTACCAAAAAGTGATTTGTTTTTCACAAAAGACTTGTGGAGAGTTCCCTAATGTATTCTCAGGAAAAGTTAGTGAATTACAATATTTTCACCATAAGAAAATCTTAAAAAACAGTTCCAAAGTAGTGACACATAAGGTGAGGAACACCCCTCTTAGCATAAGAGATGAAGTCAGGAATTGGGCAAATTAGTAAGGATGGTATTATCGAAAGAATAGAAGCAAGTGAATGGTCAGCCCCTTGAGTTGTGGCACAATGAGATAGTGGTAGAGTTAGGCTATGCATAGATTACATGATCTTAATCAAAATATATTGGTTGATAAGTTTATACTTCCAGAATGAATGAGATACCAGCCATGACAAAGGGGGATTCCACTTCACCATGGTAGTAACATTTTGACAGCCTTCATAAGGCGCTGTGGATGTTTCAAATTTGCTCTGATGCCATTGGGGTTGGCATCCACTGCTTCTGTATTACAGCGATTATTGTACCAACTTTTTAGGAATCACAAAGCTGTAATTTTCTTCTAAGATGACATTCTTGTCCTGGGGAATGGCCAGAGTCTGAGACATGTTTTGAGTGGGTTAAGTGACAAGGGACTCACGGCTGAGTTAAAAAAGTTTAGGTTTGTCTTGAACTCAATATCAACTTGGGACATGAAATTAGTAGAAGCGAATCACATCAATGAAGAATTCATAGACACTATTGGAGACTCTCCTCCACCATCACCAAAAGATTAAGTTAGGTTCTTTCTTAGCCTCTCAGTGTTTTATGCAAAATTTGTAAAACACTTTGCAAAGAAAGCTTTTGATAGTAGGCAATTATTGAACAAATCATTGTTTGAATGCATACAGAATCATATTCACACAGTCATGCACCTTCAAGGTTTTTACCCTGAGGCTCACATTGTTATCACTACTGATCATAGTGAAAGACGTTTGCAGTTGGTGTTGTCACAAATAAGTAAGGATGGTTGTGATGCAGCTATATCCTCAGCTATGTGTTCCCTTTTACCTGCTGAAGAAAAATTATTTTCTTTTTAGGGAGAAATATTGCTATATGTGTGGGGAGTTGACACAATTCGACAAAATATTTGAGGGTCAAAATTAATTTTCTGTACTGATAATAAACCTTTTGCTAAAATACTGTCAACAGCAGGAAAGGCAAAGAACACTGCTAGACCTGGGCAGTGAACTTCGCTCCGTTTGTTGAGTTTGCAGTTTTCTGCACTCCGTGGAGCACGCAGTGTTCCAAAAATCTCCGCTCCGTGAGGAGGAGTGAAGTTTTTTTCTCATTTGTGCTCCCCAACATTAAGTCGGTGAGTGAGGAAAATCCAATGGTAGACCACCTCCAAGCGAGATTTCACAGCGCAGGCGGTCACGGATAGTTGCGACCACTCGCATTGAGAAACCTGCCATTCATGTTGAGGAATCTGCCGCTCAAGTAGAAAATCTGCTCGAGTGGCAGAAAGAAGCAGTACCCTCTTACACTGTGCATGGAGCCGTTTGTGCTTACTTTCCAGCACGGAACAAACACCAGGCGCTAAAAATCAGCACGAATGATGTGAACTAACAAACTCTACCACTTGCAGAACTCTGCGTAGATCGACAGATTATTTGCAAACTCCACCCAGGCCTAGTTATTAGAAGTTTGGCAAGGATGTCAAGGAGGTTACTAAAATACAACTATAACCTACAGTATATACCAGGTGTAAAAAACAACGTAGCTAATTGTTTAGGAAGTGTCCCACTACTAGCCAAAGAACATATTCCTATGTGATGGGAAGGATATAGTGTAGCTATGCTAAATAACAATAGCATAGATATTATTTTCAAAGAGCTGTGAGAAGAAGGATTTGACCCAGTTCTTAGAGAAGTGAGGAAGTATGTGACCAGTAACTGGCCTGCAAAAAACTATAGTAGGAGAGGTCAAGGATGGACTGTCATGGCAAGATGGTGAGTTCCTGATGAGAGATAGCTAAGTGATTACCCCAATAAAATCAAGAAAGAAGATCTTAGAAATGAATCATGAAAGTCATATAGGCATCATTTGAAAACAAAAGAAGGACCAAATGGCAAATATCAAGTTTCTTTATTCATGTTTCAGAACTCTGAAGAGGTCCACATAAAGAAAAAACATACTGATAAATACAACATATACTGTTTCTATAACAAAATGAAATTCATTGAGACATATTCAGATTCAGATCATTAGCCCAAAATTCACATAAATAGATGCAACCTGTATTATTTCTCTAAAACACTAACATTCATTGAGACATACCCACATTTGGATAGTTGGCACAAGGTTCAGAACTAGACTAGTGTAAGTTAAAGAAACATTTAAAAAAAGTTAAAAATTAGAAAACAAAACAATTCATTAAAGTCTGTAAAGCTTCTGAAGAGGATTGTACTGACAGTTTCAGGGAAATAGGCCTCAACCATTTAAAATGATGCAATAAAAGAGCAGGACAGACGGATAAAACATGCTTCAAATATTGGATCCAATTCTGGCAAAAGTTACATACTTCAGGAATTCCATTCCATTAACATGTTAGACAATTTAGAGGTAGGATATCCCATCACAACTGGATCCAAAAGCATTTAAAACTGTGTGATGTGTTCCATTTTGCTTATGGTTGTGCATTGTTGACTAACATGGAGTCTTTTACCTTTGGATATCCACGTTTTTTGGCACAGGCCACACTGCCCAGACAAAAACTAATGGCCTGCGAGGCTTGTTTTAAACTACCCTTTAGTTCAGAGGGAGGGAGCGTAAGCACTAAACTTGGCTTCAGCCCAAGTTGGGTTGTAGCATACTTAACATTTGTGAAGACTAGTGTCTTATTCTTCTTCTCTACCAGGATGTACTTTCTCATGTGGTGCCTTAATGTGTCCTCTTCACTCCTCTCAAGCCAGCCACCCAGTGAACAACCCCTGCTAGGCCTTCAAAGTATGAAACTTTAATTCCCATTTCCAACCTTAATGCTGCCACAGATATTGATGTTTTGAAGGTGGTGAGTCTTCTTATCAAAACCTGCCCTTTAGTTTTATTCAAGAGATGGGAAAATGTCTTCTACCTGTGTCGCCGTAAAGTGCACTCAAACCTTTGGCCTGAGATTGGGCTTTACACATGTTGTTTAGAATGTGGTTGTGTCTCTCAGATTGCTGCACACTATTTTCCCTAGAAAAGCATAGGTTTTCACCACTTCCAATTTTTGGATACCCAAGTGCCAGGGTAAGTTGCCACATTTTTTTTTGTCTTCCCATGGAAGCAGAGTATTTTGCTTTTAGAGGTGTTCATCTTTAAATAATGTGTGTCAGCATATTGTTGCATAGCTGCCAGCTGGTTGTTAAGACCCTAGGGAGTAAAATCCAGAATCACAGTGTCATCTGTATACAGAAAACATGAGAATGGCTGCCCCCCAATAATCAGTGTTATACCCGTACTTTGTGAGAGATAGGCATGTAGGTCCAAGATGTATAAGGAAAATAGTAGTGAGGCAAGGAGGCACCCTTTTTTTGCGCAATTGTTCATCTGGATTTCCCTAGAGACCCCACAATCACCCCCTAATAATACTTTACTACATGTGAAATAGTGGGGGGCAATGATTAGATGCAATATGGTACCTGGCATTCCAAAATCTGACTACTTTTTCCACAACACCGGGCGATCAACTTTATTGAATGCTGGGGAAAAATCTATAAATGCAGCCTATATCACACCACCTCTATTGGACTCATACTTCTCGTTAATTAATTGTAGGGCAGCTATATTGTCAAGGATTCCCTGCTTTTTCCTAAAACCCATCTGCTTAAGCTGTATGATTTTATTGTGCTCTGCCCAGAAATTTAACAATGCCAACAAACATATGGAAAAAACTTTACCCACTGCATCTAATATGCAATCTGACGATAATTTACTGGAATATTACGGTTGCCTTTTTTAAATAGAGGGACAGTAATACTTCCGGTCCAAGAGGTGGGCACTATCCTATTCTCATAACATGTTTTAAAGATGGGGAACAGCACTGTGGACCAAAGGGTGGCTTGGCTTCCTGTTTTATTATGGAGATTGCCACTTCGTCTGGTCCCATAGCAGCAGAAGAGAGCATTCCTAAAATGGCAGATCACATTTCCTTTTTATCTGGGAATTATATACAGATAGACTGGAGTCCAGAATGAGGTTCATTTGTAACTCACCATTTGCCGCATATAAAACAGAGATACATTTGATCCAGCTATCTTCCATGATTATGGATGGAGCAGACCTAACCCTTGTTCTGCACCCTTCTGTATCTATTTCCCCAAAATCTTTCATCTGCTTCTTTGAAGCGGCCTCTCGCAAATCAATCCATATCCAACCACATGCTTTCTTTTTTAAGCTTGCCTGTAAGCAGTTTCTATGCCGCTTCAGTATAGACAGGTGGTTATTTCTCTCAATAGTATATAGAATGAACTGCTTCCTGACCAAACCATGTATTTCCTTATTCAATTGGAGAATTGAGAGGGAAGTTGTCTTTCTAGGGACCTTTGGGGGTCTTCGAACAGAATTTGTTACAATCTGCTTCATAAACTGATTGGAAAAGGGCAGTGTTGACCTCCCAAGTGTCCAAATTATTAACTGTATCTTCTAATATGCCCTTCAAAACAATTTGCAATATTGGTGGTCAGGAATTGAAGTTGAAACTGAAAGAGTTGTGAAGAAGTGTGTGGGGTGCTCCTTTATAAAATAGACCCAGATTTCTTTTACAATACTCTTGCTTACATTGAAGAGCCCAGAGGGATAATGGGAAGCGTTAACCATTGGTATATTAGGTCTCATTTTAAATCAAAGGGTACTGGGAAATATGAGATCGTCTTACTAGACCTATTTTTTAAGTGGCCAGAATTGTGCATTTTGGGCAAGGCTGATTCTAATGCTATTTTAAAGCTTCTGGAAGAAACCTTCCAATGTGAAGGCATTCCCAAATAACTTCTTCGACATAATGAGACACACTTTGAACTTTGGGACATAATTAATGTGATTGGGTTTCAAAGTTTTTTAAATCTGGAAATAATATTACTTGAAAACACCCATCTCGTTGTCGTCTAGCTGGGAACTACACTGTTGAGCTTTTCAACAAAATCCTAGTGGGAAGCATTCAGAATGGCAAAAAATTGTGTAAGAGTTGAAAATTTGAAGTAAAAAAGGCATTGTGAGTTTACCGCACTACACCAGTCATGACGGGCTATAGCCTTTTTAGGGAGAGAACCATTTACTAAAAACAATCGAAGATGGATGAAGATCAAGAGACAGAACGAATTATCTTAGAAGACAGTAAATGACAATATTAATTAGGCACAAGTATTTTTTAAGGAATATTATGATTGTAAAATTGAGTGCAGAATGTAAGGTTCACAGTTGGTGATTGGGTCAAAATGAAGGAACAAAAGAAAAAAAAAGGAAAGGTAAGTGGAAATTTAACGTTAATTTGAAGTGTTAGAATTATTCACCAACTGAGCGAAGATTTGGCATTTTAGTAAATTGGAGTTGTGTAATAAGATTAAAATCAGTCTGTTCTAATATATAATATAGTATAAAACCAAGGGGTAGATGATCGATTAGGGTACTAATCACTCTGTTAGTTTAAGGCAAACTTCATAATTAACCTCTTCCAGTCCCCCTGATGACTGTATAGGTTTGAGACAAGCTCCAGGGCATTTCTCCCCATTCTTGCTTGCAGCATCATCCTCCGAAACCCTCCCTCTTTGTTGTTTGCCCCCTCCTGCCCCCTCAGAAAGAAATCCAGCCAAAAATCATGGCAATGGGTGTCAAGATGCTATAAAGATGCAAATTGCACTGCGCTCCCTGCTCTGCATGGCCTTTTTGGTGCTGTCTTCATATGGGGCCAAAAAGGCAAACTTCACCTCGAATGTAAGATAATTAAACTTTTTTTGTGAAGGCAAAGAAGAATTACATACTAACAAACTGGATCACTGCCCCTCACGGTCAGTGCTAGCCACGTCATAGCACTTATTTTTCTTTCAGCCATGCTGCATTGTGGCAGTGCTGCTGTACAACATGGCTAAGAGAACTTGGCAAAGCCAATCGATCTCCAATAGGCAAAACTTAATGGCTTTGCCAAAACGTGTTTTATTCCTGTCCACTGGGACCACAGAAAGTCTCATGGTCTAGCTGCAGCAGCTCGCTCCGTATGATCAAAAATATGTTTCATCAGAAGGCCCACAGAGGACGCAACAGGTGGTTGATTCAATGCCAAAACCTGCTGCTGCTGACTCTCTTACCTCTGTACCTGCTTCAAGTTTCTGGTCTCTTCTCTCTTTAGGGATATGTCAAGTTTTTCTGCACAATACAACCACAGTGCTTGACGGGATGAAAATATATAGAGAATTTTTCACTGCAGGCATACGTTTTGGAAAGTTGTTCTATGTACTATATACATATGCACTCAGGATTTGTCTATACACGTTGGCGTTGGCACTGTAAAGACCCAAATGTTATTAAAATGAGAGGCAAATTTAAAACTTTGCAACTGAATGAAGCTGCAAAGTTTTGTGCACAACATTAGGGAGGTCGAGAAGAAAAAACAGAGGGGCATTATTCTGGAGAAGGTTAACAGAGATAATCCAGTATTCAAGTTTTGGCCACAGCCCACTTCAATGACTGAGACCCGGTTCTGTTGTCCCTCTTGTTATCTGCCATTCACTCTCTGACAAACAAAAGTAGACCGGCAAAGGGTGACTGAAATCACAAAAATGGTATGCAGAACAGGGGATTGGACTGGGAAAGAAGTCTCCAGCATATTGAGTTCCGCCGGGGGTGTAACTATCAGTAATGCAACAGGTGCAGTGGTGCCACGACCCAGGGGTCTGAAAGTTACGACCAAACTAGAGGATGGCGCAATTTTGACTGCCTGCATTAGGGTCCATACACCCTTGCTATGACACCGTCTGTAGCTGTGACCAGTGGCAGCCGGTAATTGTAGCATAGAGTGGGGCGATGGGACTCACATGCACATATACTCCCTCACTCACACCCATGCATTCACACACATGCGCAAACCCACACATCCATTCACAACACTCACTCCCAAATAATCCTACATACAAGCATCAAACATTGAAAAAAATCACACTTACCTGCACAGGTCTGCCTTGGAGGTCCCAGGAGGGTTGGGACTGCTGCCTTCTCTCAATTGGCTGACTATACGTCAGCCAAGAGGGGAGGTAGCAGTCCCTACCTGGTCACAGAGTGGGGTGGGGTCAGTGAGAGTTGCTGATCTCATCCCACTCTCTGATGAGGGCTCAGTGATTGACACTCGGACCTCGGCACTTCAGGGCTTAAAACTGAAGTGGCCAGGTGCGATGCAATCAGTGATGCTGCCCCTCGTCATGAGGGAGAGGGCCTCAAGTTGCTTTGCCAGGCTGAAGTATCCATCCACAGAGCCATAGCAGGCGGCACTCACATTGCAGCCAAGACCTGGAACGAGCTACCAGCAGGCATCGGACGCGCCCCCTCCCTGAACACCTTCAGGAAGACCCTCAAGACCTAGCTCTTCGGCTAAACAGATCTGCAGACCCCCCTCCCCCTCAGCGCCTTGAGACCCTCACGGGTGAGTAACGTGCTTACAATTCCCTGATTGATTGAATGATTGATTGATTGATTGAAAAAGTCATGCCCACAGGAGCTGTGACCTCTTCAGCCTGACAAAGTTCAGACCAGGCAGCCAGGAGCATGCTCATGTCTTGCTCCTGGCTGCCTGGCCTGAAAATAAAGAGTGTCTGTCAGGCTGACCTTTGCTCAGCCTGACATGCACTCTTCTTTTTGGGCGAAAGGTGAGTGGGTTATGGCCCCTCTGCTCGTTAGTACCACCGCAGCTGCCTGCGACCTTCCCGCAGAGCAGCGAGCAAGAATTTGTGGACACAGCAGTGAAATCAGCCAAATTTTAAAAAAGCTGTTCATGCACGTCTATTGTCATCACTATTTACACTTATTTGCCCCTGTGCTTTATTATCTTTACAAAACGTTGATATCAAAACTACTACTTGCTGGAGGTTCTATTTATTGCCTCCTGTTGGAAGTAGAATTAATAATAGGATATCAATTCGCCACAATAACACAGACATGCTTTAAATCACTACTTACACGTCAATCTTAGCTTATTTGGAAGCAGGTTCAATGGTGATAGTATTCATAGCAATATGAAATGCATTCTGGGAGTATTGCAGGTGAGATTTTGGTGTTGAGATTTGTGGATGCTGTGGCTTTGGGATGCCAGTACCCTTATCATGATATAGCTTCCTTCCTCCCCTTACTGTCTTTTACCCCAACAAAGACCACGCACAAGGCATATTCAAAATGTAAACAAGTGCATCACAAATTGCCCTTCCTCTTGTGATTCCCTAGGTTAGATTACAGCTTTTGGAACGTACTCCTTATTTTTTTAGACCTGTTACTTAGGGCCTGATTTAGATCTTGGCGGACTGGTTACTCCATCACAACAGGGATGGATATCCCGTCTGCAGAAATCTAAATCCCGTAGGATATAATGAGATTTAGATTTCGGCAGACGGGATATCCGTCCACGTTATGATGGAGTAACCCGTCCGCAGAAATCTAAATCAGTATTCATTTCACAGAGAGCAGCAGAATGGGAGAAGAGTTGAGAAGTACTCAAGGAACTACTCTAAAAGAGATTTCAAAAAGCTATTTATACCCTTTACAGGCTGTAAGAGTGCAGGCCAGAGAAGTGCGCCCAATTACAGGAAAAGTTGTGGAATTGTCAGAGAAGCTACAAACTCTTGCAGTTCAGGTCTGCACTGGAGAGTGCAACAGTGAAGGATGAAGCTGAGAATCGAAACCCCTGAGGCCATGGGGCAGGAAGGTGTGCCTTGTATGGCAGTGACTTCACATTCATGTTTGCTAAGTTATTTGTTAAGTCTATTAAGCAGAAATGAGACATGGCCTAGGTCAACAGGTAGACCAATCTGTTAACAGTTATTCCAGAACAAGTGAGTCGGTCGTGTCTCGCAGAAGGTAGGAAGGGAACCCATGAAGCATCTGATGTTCTTTAGAAATCGATTTCACAGTTTTGGGGATCAGCAGCAAAACGTCAGATTTTAGATTTGGCCTTGGCTCCAGCTTGGAGAATGCTAGTTTAATCCAGAAAGGACCAGGAATTGCGCCATGAGGTGAATGAGTGCTGGAGGTTTGATTTTCCAAAATAGGTGGGAGTAATATAGATGAGTTTTGGTGATTTTGCAACATGTGCTTTTACATTCTGCCCTGAATAAATGGTGAAACCCAAGGCTTTAAAAGACAATAGAAGACTTGGTAACACACGGAATGGATTATTTTGTTCAGGACACATTTGGACATGCTGATGCATTTATCTGAGTTTACCTGGTTTCGTTTCAGAGAAAGGACATTTCTCCAACTTTGTAGGTTAATAAGAAAGAACCATAATTCTACTGCAGTTACTGAGAAAGAAAGTCTTGAGGCACAACTGTTTATGATCACCCTGTTGGTGAACAGCCACAGATGCATGCACCCAGCAGCATCACTTTAACTGGGCATTCAGGACGACACAGTTGCCTCTCGGAGAATTCACCAAGCTAGGAGGAAGAAAGGGGCTGTTGATGACCTCTATGAAAGAACTAGACCCTTACTTTACAGACAGATAAGAGCCAGCTCAGAATTGCCTCATCCACCCCCCTGCATCCGGTAAGCATGTGAAGGTGGATTTTACGGTTGACAGTGTCAAAATCTGCTGAGAGGTCGGGTATCACCATCATCAATAATATGCAGAGCATCATATTGTGCCTTCAGAGGTGTAGTTCTTGCACTTCCATCAGAATCTAGTTGGGTTGTAGGATATGGTCTTTAAAAAACTATTTACCATCTTCTTGATGATTTTCTCAAGTAGCAATCTTTTAAATGGTTTTATCTGTTTAATATCTGATGGGCTGCATGTAGTCCATATGTTGGATGAACTGTGGAGGCCCATCATATATTTAGCAAACTATTCAAAAGACTCTATTCCAGTTGTAAGTCAAGAACAGCTTCCATCATGCACCCCATCAACAAACAGAAATCTCTCAGGATGACGTAATGATGAAGGGCCAAATATACTTGAGAAACACTCCCTGTTGGCACCTCTACTGGCATGCAGCTCACCCACAGCATTGAAAGCTTTCATGGAGCACTTGGTATGTGTTACCATGTATTGCTCATGCAGGGAATATGGATTTGGAAAATGCTTTCTGACAACTATCCCTCCTGAATACTGGGTGTTTGACACAATCTTAATGAATGTGTCCAAATGTGGCTCAATGTAAATCAGTGGCTGCTTGCTGACCCAAGGGTTCTCTCAGATTTGGCCCTTCCGTGCAGGCTGGAACCCTGGCTTCACTCGAGGGATGGTGTCAGATTGCTGCTACCCACATAACATCTGCAGGTGGTGCTCATCTCTCTCCAGGGACCAGCTTTTGGCTCAGCTCTACTTACAGAAAAGTACAACACACTCACACACCGGTACGCATGGGAAAAGCCCATCAAATGACAAAGGCCATGTCTGCCAGAACCACTTGTTGCCTCAGAGTAGCAGCCATTCCAGAAACCATTAGATTAGCACTTCTTGCATCGTCCCATCCAGCTTCCAGAAATACCTGAAACATGTTAGATCACATCTTCTTTCATCATCCTACCAGACAAGTTGATTTTTTTCAGGGGCAAGCAGTTTTATTGTCACTTTTGTCTGATGAACACATAGACAGAAACAAAACATTTTGATAAGCAGTGGCAGAACTCTGTCACACTAGTGCTCACAACCTATTAGAGGAGAGAACAATTCCATCAACTTTGAAAAACTTTGAAAAAGCGTGGAGCCTTGAGCACCAGGTCATTTATTTAAGATATGCCTGTCTTTGCTTAGCAAGAGTTTTGGGGGCATTCTGAATGTAACTCTTGGCAAATTGGGTACCCATGACAAAATGCTGGAGGTGGTGTATTTGAGGTAATTCATGCCACTAGGTGTATTCGTGGCAAACGTCTGGTGCTGGCAGACCAGAGGCCATTCTTGTCATGCGGTAGCCCATGGCACAATGCTGGTGCTTACATCCTGGATGTAAATCTTGGCATTAGGGCCACACTTGGGAAACTTCTTGGTACATGAAGTTCCAATGGCTAAATGATGGTACTGGTACATCCAGGTAATTCTTAACACAATGGGCACTGGTAGCAAAATACTAGTGCTGGCATAGTGGTGGTCATTTTTTTGCATATGTAGTACCCTTGGCAAAAGGCTGCAATATACATACTAGACATATATTCTGACATAAGGGACAACAGTAACAAAATGCTGGTGCTGGCACAATTGAGGTCATTCTTGGCATAAGGGACGCATATGGCAACATGCTGACATACTGAACGCAATGTTTGACATTAGGAAGGACTGCAATGGCACGTGGAGTTGTGAGGGGACGTGCAACTTTGAGCATGAGGAGGCACCCATTTCATTGAGGATACCCATGACAAAATACTGGCCCTGGTACAGTGAAGGTAATTATTGACATACAGAGGGGCACTCAACACATACTTTGAGAACAATGGGATCAACTTCTGGGGAGCGTCAGTTTTCATTGGCTTGGCACACAATAAAAGTGCTTGAAGATTTAAACCCTCCCATGCTCATGATGAGCTCAGCTCGTCATGAGGCATGGTTGCGCTGTGCTCATGACGAGCTGAGCTCGTCATGACCCGCGCGGCGCTCACACTCGGGGATAATTCCCCCGCGGTGCTGAGCGTTCCATAGAAACGGGCGTGGTGCATGATGAGCCAAGCTCGTCATGAGCACCGGGGCGCTGTGCGCACTCCCCCCAGCGCCAAGGGGAAATTACCCCCGCGGCCAAGGGGTTAGAGAACAGGCTTTCAGAGCTACTGCCTTTTGAGCAACTGTGTGGTTAAGTATCACATTTTCTCGGGGAGAGACCTGCCCCCCAATCTTGCCTATAAGAAGTTGAGCTTGCTTGCTTCACTCACTCATAATGCGTGTGAAGTAAGGAGCATAGGTAAAAAGCTGGAGACCTTGATTGACATCAATACTCAAAAAGTGTGGGAGCTGAGTCCTATGTGCGAGGGATATTGATGACTCAGTCTCCTTTTGAGCATTCAGGAATGATGAAAATGAATTCCATGTGTGCAGTTTGATTCACTTTTATCATAATTTCTTGCCACTGATTTTAGAAATATTTATGTGATTTTTCACTGTTGGTTCCTCAAATTTCTTAAGTTTTCAAGCACTTCTCACCTCCCGTTTCTACAAAGGTGGGTAGAGCAGAGCTTTTCAGACAGTTTGACTTAGCCTCTACCCACTACCCCAGCATTCAAGCAGTGGCAGCCAGCATGACTCGCTGGAGGAGTGTGGTGGCAGGCGTGGAGGTGGAGGGGTGTGAGTGCATGAGGTAGCGCAATGGAAAACAATAAAATGACAACACTTACCTTGTTGCCGATCCCGCTGCCGCATCTCTGGTCCTTGCTCCTGCTCTTCTCGAGGGACAGGAAGCCAGGCTCTCCTGCCCAATCATTACGCTGCAATGCAGCATTGTGATTGGTTTTGAGCGTCCTGGTTCGGTGCTCAACCAGGGAATGGGGGACTGGGCTTGTTCTCTATGCAGGCTGCAATACAGCCTGCATGGAGAATGGGGAAAGTGCACATGACTAGTTTGAGCGGCCCGAGAGGGATGACCAAACGGTAATTGAGCAATTAGGAGTGGGCAAACCACTCCTCTCCTGTCCTGCTCTGTGAGCAGAGCAGCCCCGCACACCTGCTCGCCCACAAAGGAAGGAAACATAAAATGATAATAACTAAAAGTTATGCCTTAACACTGCTCAAAGCAGTGAGGCGACACTCCTCCACCATCGAAGAGCAGCCGCCACTGTTCAATAGTTCTTATCCAGGTTTTGTGTGTTGAGCAACAATCACATTTCATTTGAGCCTGTAGCCTAGAAAGACTTCCGGGAACAGTAACAGGCCTGCTGGGCTTTTTTTGCAGTACAAATCTCTGATCTCAGCCACTCTGAGGCAGGCTGAGTTTGGAGTCTTCTTTCTGGGATCAGATTTTGTGACATTCTAATGGGTGACAATTACTCTGCCATAGAGGAGGGAGACACTTCAAGCCTCCTGGTACAGAGCTGCTACGGCTCACTATATTTAGACAATAATCCATGAGTGTAGGCTTCAGATAGGAGGGGACGGTGCCCTCCACTGCTCTTAAAGGCAGTCTTTTCAATCCATCAGTGCCTCTGCATTCAGCAATTAGCCCATCACCAAGCACAGGTGACGTGAGCTCTCTCTGCCTTCAGAAGCTAGAACTCTGTATTGTGGATGGAGGCAGTTGTTCACATCACTGCCCCATAACATGCAGAGCCAGGGAATTTAGGATGCACACTGAAGCAAAGCACTATTTTACATCATTACACCATTAAATGCACAACGAGGGGGTGCTCTGCTCATTCCTGCTCTGTAAGATGTGCAGCGAGAGGGGGCAATCTGCAAACTACTGCCACATAACATGAGCAGCAACAGGATGGACTCTGTGCGCTACTGCCCTATAACTTGAGCTTAGAAAGAAGGCAGTTTACACATTGCTGCCCTCTAATATGCAAGGTTCACATAGGCGCTCTACAAATTATTGACCTATAACCTTCGCAGAGAGAGGAGGCAGTCTGCATAGTATTGCCCTATAGCATGCCCAATGAACTGATTGGATCTGCACATTAATGCCCCGTAATATGCTTATTTTTCCACAGTGAGTGGAGGCAGTCTGTGCATTACTGCCCTATAATGTGCAGAGAGAGGAGGCAGTCTGCACATTCCTTCCCCATGACTTGCAGAGCGAGAAGGGACACTCTGTACATCACTGCCCCATGAAATGCGCAGCAAGAGGGGACACTCTGTACATCACTGCCCCATGACACACACAGCGAGAGGGGCCACTCTACACATTACTGCCCCATGACATGCACAGCGAGAGGGGACACTCTACACATTACTGCCCCATGACATGCACAGCGAAAGGGAACACTCTGCACATTACTGCCCCATGACATGTGCAGTGAGAGGGGACACTCTATACATTACTGCCCCATGACATTCGCAGCAAGAGAGGGCACTCTGCACATTACTGCCCCATGACATGCGCAGCAAGAAGGTACACTCTGCACATTACTGCCCCATGACATGCACAGCGAGAGGGGACACTCTGCACATTACTGCCCCATGACATGTGCAGTGAGAGGGGACACTCTATACATTACTGCCCCATGACATTCGCAGCAAGAGAGGGCACTCTGCACATTACTGCCCCATGACATGTGCAGTGAGAGGGGACACTCTATACATTACTGCCCCATGACATTCGCAGCAAGAGGGGACACTCTGCACATTACTGCCCCATGACATGTGCAGTGAGAGGGGACACTCTAATCATTACTGCCCCATGACATTCGCAGCAAGAGGGGACACTCTGCACATTACTGCCCCATGACATGTGCAGTGAGAGGGGACACTCTATACATTACTGCCCCCTGACATTCGCAGCAAGAGGGGACACTCTGCACATTACTGCTCCATGATATGTGCAGTGAGAGGGGACACTCTATACATTACTGCCCCATGACATTCGCAGCAAGAGGGGACACTCTGCACATTACTGCCCCATGACATGTGCAGTGAGAGGGGGCACTCTGTATATTACTGCCCCATGACATGCACAGAGAGAGGGGACACTCTGCACAATTCTGCCTCATGACATGCACAGCAACAAGTGGCACTCTGCACATTAGTGCTCCATCACATGCACAGTGAGAGGGGACATTCTGCACATTACTGCCTCATGACATGCACAGCGAGAGCGGGCATTCTGCACACTACTGCTCGATGACATGTATAGCAAGAGGGGACACTCTGCACATTACTGCCCCATGACATGCGCAATGAGAGGGGGCACTCTGTACCTTACTGGCTCAGTACATGCGAAGTGAGTGGGGGCACTCTGGACATTACTATCTCATGACTTGTATAGCGAGAGGGGACACTCTGCACATCACTGCCCCATGACATGTGCAGTGAGAGGGGGCACTCTGTACATTACTGTCTCATGACATGCGCAGTGAGAGGGGGCACTCTGTACATTACTGCCCCGTGACATGTGCAGCAAGAGGAGACACTCTGCACAATACTGCCTCATGGCAAGCACACCAACAAGGGGCACTCTGCTCATTTTTGCTCCATGACATGCGCAACGAGAGGGGACACTGCACATTACTGCCCCATGACATGCGCAGTGAGAGGGGGCATTCTGCTCATTACTGCTCCATGACATGTGCAGCGAGAGGGGGCACTCTGTACATTACTGCCCTATGACATGCGCAGCGAGAGAGGGCACTCTGCACATTACTGCCCCATGACATGCGAGGCGAGAGGAGACACTCTGCACATTACTGCCCCATGACATGTGTAGCGAGAGGATATAACATGCGCTCTGAGGCATGGCACTATGTTACTTCTCTACCCCATACAAATGCACAGTGAGAGGGGGCAATGTACACATTACTGACCCATAACATAGACTGTGAAGGAAAGTACTCTTTATGAATTACTGGCTCATAGCAAGCATGGTGACTGGAGGCACCTTTCTTCATTACTTCTCCATCATTTCAGTGAGAGCTGCCATTTTAAGCATTACTATAACATAACATGCACAGTGAGGAGAGGTGCTGTGCACATCATACCCCGTAATATGCTCAGTGAGGGGAAGTAATTGACTTGCAAAAATAATAGGAGTGGCTACGTTTTTCTTAAGAACTCGCTTCCTAGTCTTAATTCCAACTACTATTCCACCACTCTACGCTTCTTGTCTGTACACCTAAGCAGTGCTTAATTTGTAAAAAACGTAGTGCCGGGGCTCTCGACAGGAGGACACTAGAGCTTGCACCATCCGTTGCCCATGGCAGCACTGCCAATGACAGCACCAACATACTACTAATCATCCCACTCATAAAAGTGTGACCATTCATACTATACCAGATCCCCAAAGCTATAAGAATGGTTTTGGAGGCAAATACTAATAATTGGAAATTGAAATTGAAATAATATACAGAAGTTGTTGTGCTCACACCTAAATTGGCAGACACCACTACCATGTAGTAGACAGTCATAAGCCCGGTGCTGGCAATTAAGTGCTGGGGCTGAGCACCGGAAAGCACCTGCACAAATTAAGCACTGCACCTAAGTCTTGCAAGTCATTAGAAGGTCTGGTGTTAGTTAAGACCTTTTAATTTTGCCAAAATTATATGTTTCATTTACTTACTTAAAGGGACTTTAGTCCACTTCTTGTCATCCATTGGTCTGATGTTGTTTCATTCACATTTTAATTTCACTCATTGCAGCATACAGTGTGTGGCATTGGGTGAGCCTACTTCAGCCACTGGTCAAGTTCACTTTGGGGGACCACATTTTGCTCTTTCACAAGGAGCAAAGCCACAAACAAGTCAGTTCCTTTAAGTGCCAGTGTTTTTGTTTTTTCTTAATAATTAATTTAGTGTTGCCTTTGTGTTTAGAGCCTGGTGTGATAGCAGCATGCTTCTGATGTTAACCCAATTCTGACCAAGCTGTGGATTTTTCTTTGAAATCCGCCATAGTCCAGAGAGGGTAGAAACAAGCTCTCCTATTAGTCTTACTTAAAAAAAAAACTATGTCTTACCCTAAATATGCTGAGCAACTGCAGATCAATTTCACGTATACCTGCAGTTGCTAAAAGGCTGGAAAAGGGGGCTAATAGTAACCCTGGGCGGGTAACTCCACTCCGCCAGCAGAGTTTGCGGAGATTTGCCTACTTCGCGCTCCGTGACGGAAAAACTCTGCCTTCGCGGCGGAGCGGAGTTAGCTGCTCCCTCCCACCTCCCAAAGTCTTTAAAAACGTAAAAAAGATGCCACTTACCTGTTGTCAGCCACCTCCCTTGCCTGGCCGCTCGCCGTCCTGCTCCTCGGTCCTCGCGTCCCCTTCTGTAATAAAAAAACCACTACGTTGTAAGTCTGACACGCGTGCGCAACTTACCCTTTTTCTGGAAGTAAACTCTCTCCTTCATGATACACACTCTGGCTTTTGAGTGGGGTGCAGCACAGAGTGCCTTGTTGGAGGTCTCCAAATTAATTAAGGCTAGTCTTGATCAGGATGCGGCTGCAAGTGTAGTACTGTTGTATTTGTCTCTAGCAGGTGATATAGTTTCTCCCCCTATCTTACCGAATAGGCTGAAGAATATTGGAGCCCATTGACCAGGTTAGACCTTGATCAAATTGTATCATGAAGACAGGTCTCAAGTAGTATTTCTCACCCCTTTTAATTCTGCCGCAACGTCGCTTGAGTATGAGGTCCCCCAGGGGTCTGCCTTGAGCCCTACTCTTTTTAATGTTTACTTGGAACCCTCGGCAAACCTTGTGGAATCTTGCAGCCGGAAGGTGATTTCTTATGCTGATGACACCCTGCTCCTCATGTCCTTCCAGGGCAAAGCGGGAGATGCTTTCAAATTCTTTTAAGTTGGTGATAGAATGAGTAAAAGTTGTCTTAAATTGAATTACGATGAAACGCAAATCGTCTATTATGGCACTAGTCAGTACCCTGAACTGGTGGGCTTCGTATCATGATGTGCCTCCTGTTCCATCTTCCTATGCTTCAGGTTTGATTCCGCCTTGTCTTTCAAGCCACAGGTCAAAACGGTTTCTTCGAGCTGCTGTGCAACCATGAATGCTCTCAGGAGGATGCTGCACCTAGTTCCAGTAGCTGCCGGGAAATCCATTATCTATTCTGTGGTCACCTCATAGTTAGACTATGCCAATAGTCTATATCTGGGTCTGCCGGCCTACTTATTGCACCATCTGTAGGTCATTCAAAATGTGCCTGGCCATCTAATCCTTAAAGCTTCAGTGTGCCTATCAATGTCTGCCTATTTAAGTCAGTTGCACTAGCTGCCCATTGCGAGCCGCGTTGAATTCAAAGCAATCATGTTTGCCTATAGAACCCTGGAGCAAAAAGGCCCTTTTTGCTTATGAAAAAGGCTTAAAGCCCACTGCCAAGGCAGATCCTTAAGATCTGACACCTTAAAACTTCTGTATACCCAGAGGGTTTGCAAGGCTAGAAGAGATGGAAGATCGTTTGTGTTTTTAACGGTGAAGCTTTGGAATTCGTTTCCGACTTTACTTCGTTTTGCCCCATTATAATTTGTTTCCAGGAAAAGTCTGAAGATGTATCTTTTTAATGCATTACCCTGCTGTCCATGGGACAGCTTGTTATGTGTTCCGCCCATTCTGCTAACGCCGTAATGCTTCCTCAGAAGCAGCTGAGTGTTTTATAAATTGTATTGTATTGTATTGTACGTGAGATCCCGTCTCTCTTGCCAATGCTGTCTGTTGTAATTTCGTTTTTGGAATGTTTTGCTCTTCTAACTGCTGCTATTTCACAGCATACCAGATTGTGCACATTTGAAACTCTTCGGTATTAAGTTATCCTCTTTTTTACTTTTTTCTTTCTCTCCTTTTTTCTCTCCTTTACTTTTTTCTTTTCTTCTCTCTTTCTTGCCTTCTTTCCTTAATTCTTTCTTGCTTTCTTTCCTTCTTTGTTTCTCTCTTTTTTTCTCCTTCCTTTGTCCCTTGTTTCTATCCTTCTTTTTTTCCTTCATTCATTTTATCTTTTTTTCCCATTATCTCAAAGGTAAGAGGCTTGAGCGAATGCCAGACTGAATGACTTTTTGAAGTCTGTGTTAGCCAAGACTTTTAATTTTACTAAAATTATGTGCCTAACAAAGGGGCATATTATCAAGGGGGTTTATCTCCGCTTTTTTGGCTTTAAAAGCCAAGAAAGCAGAGATAAAATGATCTCCCTATTACCTAGCTGTCGCTAACACCAGTTAGCGACAGCTAGTAGGAGATAGCGACCATCTTGGGCCCCGCTTTGCATGTCAGTGAAATGTATCACTAATGACATGCAAAGTGGGCGTGCCAAGATGTTACCGACTGGAAACAGTCGCTAACATCGCTATCTCCTATTACCAACTTTTGGAGATATTCGCGCTAAGCGCGAATATCTCCAAAAGCTAACTCCTGCCCCTGAGCAGTTCTTAGCCATGTTATCCAATGGTAGGTGGATAACATGGCTAAGAGCATTAGCTCGGTAATGCATGAATATCGCTGACTTTTCAGCGATATTCATGCATTTCGGCCGATTTTTATCGCTTAGGAGATAAACCTTGATAATAGCAAGGTTCCTAAGCGATAAAAATCGCCGCAGCTCGGCGATAAAAATATTGCCGCTAAGCCAACATAGCGATAATTATCGCTAGTTGTTGGTAATATGCCCCATAGTTACTAATAGAAGTTTTCCGCCAGACTTCATCCATTAGTCTGTGGTTGGTGTCGTTTACATTTTTCATCCATCCTCTCCAGCATGCATCAGCCCATGGCAGCCATTGGCTGACTACAAGTCACGGCAGGCCACCCATTCACAAGGAACACATACATACACAAAGTAGTTCCATTAAGTCTAAGGAAATACTATGCCAATGTGTAATTTCTTTAGACCAAAATAAACGTTTTTGCTTGCTGCTATTTTTTTGTAATTGACCAGGCCTCTGCATATTTTCAAACATTAAAGTTTTGATAAGATCGTGACAAAACAAAACAACAATTGACAGAAAGCTTGCTATCAATGACAGACCTATTGGCTTTGCCAATGCTTGTTTATTTTCCCATTGTCCCTAAATCAGTTGCCAATAACTATTTAAAGGAATGTATGCTACATTTTAGAATAGTGCTACTCATGGGGATCAAACTATACCTTGCAAAAGTCCGGTTCAGGTTACACAATAACATGGCTGTTAAAAAAGATGCACTGTACATTTGTGCTTTCAGCAATTCCAAGTCTACTTCTTTACAAACAGGCCATGCAGCCACCTCCATCTAACAGGCTGGGCTGAATACTTCAAGCTGTATTCACTCAGTGGGAACTAACCTGCAGCACTACTGCATTCCATAAGATGTCTAACACTAGTTTGGTGCGTCCTCTCCTCAGACATTCAAGAAATGGACAGAAAGTAATATCAAGAAGTTGTTAAGAAGAGCTTTGTGGCCACCTTGTCTCCCATGGCAAATGCTTCAGCATTTAAGGTCAAACATTCCATTGCAACCAAACGTTTACAACTCTTACTTTGCAGTTTCAGTGGCAGAAGCTTCTTCGGAGCCATGTTGTCTTCACAGATGCTACTATGGAATATCGAGGTTAGGAATATTGTGATGCACTAATATCATGAACAGATTAACAAAGCACAAAATATCAATAGGTAAGTGCATATAGAGGAAGTATAGATTTACTATTCCTAGCTCCACATCTATGCATCATGAAGAAATATATAATATCAAGGTACATGTGTATGGAGTTAGGTATAGGAAATCTATTCTAACTTGCCTCCAATATTGTTTCCACGATATTTGGAGCCATCGAGATTCCTACCTCGATATTTGGGGGCCACATTCCTTCATGCTATTCCTTCATATAGCAACTGGAGTCCCCTTGCATGCTGGATTTCACAGGTAGTATGGTGTGAGATTTGAACCAGAAACCAACTCACTCAGAATTTGGGGAGGTGAGACCACTTCTTCAGGCTCTATATAGGCTTGCTGACCATGAGATTACAACAATGGTGTAATCTGCATAGTTAAGGGAATTTCACGCTACCCAGGTTATGCTAAATTACCGAAATTACACCATTGTGCCATTTCACATAATTGCACACCACTTTCTGTAAACCATTGTATAAATGCTCCAGTCACTGTAAACGTTTGCAGAAAATGTACAGGAAAAACAGAACACAAGATGCCGTTCGGGGTTCTTTCATTTTTGTTGACTATTTTTTCAGCATAAAATGTGTCCTTGCATTAAAAATTGATGCAAGGACCATTTTCATGCTAAAATTCGCACTGAATGATGGATTTGCATTTTGCAAATCTATGCTGAATTTTGCGCAATTATGTGAAAGAAAATTACACAAATTTCAAATTTCAGAATTTGAGTAGTAGAATTAAAATACACCTTTCACATCTCTGGGTACCATAGATATTCATGTATCAAAACACCGTCCTGGAACTGGGCACTTAAACAACAAATTGCCCTTTTAAGCTCTTGCTCCAGGACAGGGGAAACTTAGTGAATGCAGAATATCACCAATTATATGAGACATAAATGCATTAATGTGATTGATCCGTCGTTGAGATGCTCACTTCGGTACCTCGGCTTCTGCACTGTAATCCTGGCTTTGGCACCTGACCAAAGAAGTGTGTGATTCTGAGCAAGCACTATCTCATTGTTCCATAAATTGTAAATAAGTAAAAAACAAAAGTGCTGTATATCTCAGTTAAACTTTCCCTTCCCGTCTGACACTGGTTTCTGAAATTTGGACTTCATGCTGAACTGACCCCGCTCATCAGGCCCTGATTAGGAATGTAGGAGCTATTTAGTGCACCTGATAAATAACGATACCAGTTTCTGGTTTGTAGTTGGCTCTGTTTT
Organism: Lissotriton helveticus; assembly: GCF_964261635.1. NCBI lineage: Eukaryota > Metazoa > Chordata > Amphibia > Caudata > Salamandridae > Lissotriton > Lissotriton helveticus. The sequence continues at coordinate 242,303,007 of NC_136073.1, forward strand.
AGGCGGCTCACAGGAGAAGCGGGCTGGTGCAAGCTGCCTCCTGACGAGAGACCCGGCACTTATATTTTTACAAATGAACCAGTGGGCTGAGTACTTCGTTCATTGGGTGCAATAAATAGCATCTCGTTTATGGGGAATTACGTGCGGCTTTTGGTGTTTAATACGTCTTAAATCCACATGATATGGTAAATGCCTTATGCTTTTTCCCAGGTTTGACCTTTTGAAATGTAACTAGAGTTATTTAACAGTACTGATAAACGACAGATGCGGTAAATACTCGCAATTCCGACCCGTGCATAAACAGGGAATAATGCATGAGTTGGAGTATTATTAGCAACTCGTAGTCAATCAGGCCCATAGTGTTCTATGGCGCCTCATGTTTAAGGTGTGCCTGCTCATATCAAAATGTTCTGTGCAAAGGGATGTGATACTCAGTGGAACTAGGTCTGTGTAATATCCAGGGCCAGATCTCACTTAAGGCAATTTTTAGCTCCTGTCTAATGTGCCACCAGAGGAAAAGTGCCAAATGCGTTTTACACAGATTAAAGTTGGTGCCAATGTTATTGAAAACAGACAGCAAAACTTAATTTCGCCCAATTCTGCAAAAATCACTCCCCGTCCTCAGGGGCATAGGAAGAGAGGTGCGGTGGGTGCGTGCCAGGGGGTCATCACTGAGGGGAGTGACAAAATGGCAAAAATATGTGTTTTAAATACATATTTTTGTCATTTTGTCAACCCCTTCAGTGATGACAATTCTCACCCCCGGCTTAACAAAATGGCAAAAATATGTGTTTTAAACACATATTTTTGACATTTCGTCCAGCAGGGCATGACAAGAAATTTTCCGCACCGGGTACAGGGGCGGCTCTAGGCTCATAGCGGCCCTGGGCAGGGAGCGTAGGTAGGGGGGGCCCGGAGGAACAGGTAGGGGGCTCCCGGAGGAACGCAGGCGCGGAGGCCAGTGAAGAGGGGGGGGTCAGGGTGTTTGGAAGTGGAACAGAGCCGGAGGCCGCCAAATCCCTGCATGGGGCCGCCACGCAAATATGTATCCATCCTCAGAGGATTATTATATTAAGGATATATATTGGTGTGGCGACCCTGAGGTTTGGTGGCCCTGTGCAGGTGCACAGCTTGCACATGCCTAAGGCCGGCCCTGCCGGGTACCACCTGACCTTGCTACGCCCCTGCCCGTCTTGCCGTATGTCTCGTTAGTAGTACTTCCCAGTGAACTAACATGAGAAGGTTTCTTGCGACTTTTGAATTTGAGGTTGTACTTTTGGGAAGGATATTGCAGTCACCAGATCTACCGCAGAATTTGTATAGGGTTCATTTTTTTAGGTGGCAATTTGGCAGATGCCAAAAATTGGAGGATGCCCCCTTCTCAAAACGGAATGTCACCTGCTTCATTTAGAGGCGGAAGTATGCTCTGCTTACGACGGTGGCCCCAGCATCCTTTGCTGTCCAAAAGAAAACACTCTATGCTTCACAGCCACAAACTGGCATGACGTCAGAACTCCCGCTCTACTGAAGAGGGGGGTCTTTCCACTGCCATGTCAGCATGTTTTATTGCCTATCCGCGACCACCATATGCAGCGCGTCCCTCCCAGACTGTTGGCAGCAGGACTTCAAGTGGGAAGAAAAAACTGGGGGGCATCTCAAAGGGATGTGGCCACTGTTATAAAGGGCCTGTATGCAAAAAATCTGTGCTTAGCATAGTGTGCCGCCGACTGGTATTTTGCTGTATTTATCATTACATGCACATATAAAATACAACAAGTAACATTACACCTAAACAACCCAAGACTATTGGCTTTGTCAATGGTTGTTCGTTGCGTAAGCAGGTACTATGGCTTCATTGTATATAATATAAAAATACTTCAGTTCTGAAAAGATGAGACTGTGAAAGAACTAGACTCTTTAGAGTTGCCTCAAAAGCATTGAAGGGGCCCAGTGGGCACTACTGCAGGGTTAAGAAATTTGTTTTCACCCTAAGGGTGAGGGCAAAAATGGAGAGCCCGGTAGTGGAAATAATCTCTGTTATGCACTGAGAGAGCATGTAAAACCTAAAGGTCGGGGACAATCGATATTTGCCCGGCGGTATCGCCTCTTTAACCCACGAAACATTAATCAATGAAGAGGCAGGCGCTGGAGACTGGAAGGCAGGAAACAAGGTTTTATTTTCTCCGGAGGAGAAACACATCAGTTGGACAGCAGGTATCGTTCTGAGGTGCTCTACCCGCATCTTTGAGGCCTGGCCTCTTATACACAAGTTTGTCACTTTATTGCATGTAACACATTCCCGTTAATACTTTGATGTACGGAAAGACATCCCCGGGATCTCCCCCTCGGGCCCGTTCCCACACACATTTACAGTAGAAGTCCCCACCCCGGTCACAACAGGTGATGGTTATCGCGCAGCTGGATATTCCGCCAATTCATGGAATGTGGGAGGTTCGATTGGATCTCGAGGGGTGGGGGCTTTGATCAACTCGGGGGTCCTTTGATGAGGGAAGCTTCCTACTGTGCGGGGAGGGGCGAGGAATGGTATCGGCAGAGCTAGGTGTTGGCCTGGGAGCAAGGAAGACAAACGGGCACAGGAAAAGGGGGTTTTTGTATCAAAGGGCCGGGGACTATAAAAAGAATGAAGGGAGGGGTCGCGCTGGGAACAGGATGGGGCTTTGAGGCAGAGCTGCGCTGAAGAGGGGTTTATGACTCAAAAGCATGTGCGAGCGAGGGGGGGGTTGGTCAGCGTGCAGGCTTGGTGAGGGCGAAGGGCTATGTCGGGGGCCAGTGGCATGCAAAAGGGATGGTCCTGATCGAGGCACCTAAAATGGCGGGCGCGCACGACAAAAGTGTGGCATCAGGGGAAAAGGCAAGATGGCGCAGATAATGTTCACCAAACCGTACTAATTTTCCACAGTCCTCCCTTTAACATATTCAAGACATCTTGCTGATCTATTTCCTATTCAAGTCTATTATGGTGGGCATAAGAAAAAGCAGTAGGAACCCAGGTGAAGGAGTCGTAAACATTACATTTAAGATCTCTAGTTTCAGGAGGCGGGTCTATTGATAAACTTTGATAAACTTGTTAGCAGGAAAGTCATAGTAATGTAATACAAAAAAATGATTCTGTAGCGGGCAGTGAGTACATTGCATACAGGTTATTATATACGGGCTCTATATATATTTGGTTGGAGCATAATCAATACAATGGTGGCTGGGAGAGAAACGAGACGTAGCAAAAACGATGATTGAGGATGTCAATGTTCGAAGTTAATGAGTTCTCAGTACTGTTTGTTGTCCTTTGTTGGCGCTGTGGAGCACCGGCGGTGGAGCTAAGGGTCCAGCTCTATTCTATGTCCCGTGTTGCAGGGCACGACCTTTTCCTCGCGTTTCTGGTCAAAAAGGTCCTTTTCGCCCTGTGTCCTTTGGAGTCGATAGTCAAAAAGTTCAGATGGAAGAAGAGTGTAAAAATAGTCCATAGGGTAGGTCGGAGAAAAAGGGGGATGGAGCAAAGGCCAGACCGAGAACAGACTAGGGGAACAGAAAATTTCAGGTTGGCGGGCTCATGACCGAGTTTAGGGAGCGGGGACCTTTCGGCACACATTTGAACATTAGGCAGGGGCATCAGGTTAGCCCTTTCCTCTCACTTTGTCGGAAATAGTGCCTCGTCCTGCAGCTCCTTTCTGTCGCGGTCTCGCCTCGGCCAACGTCGCAGGTGTTCCAAGATCTGTAGTCAGGCCACGTGCTCCCACATCCGGTCCTTCTTTCCTCCGACAGTCGTACCCTTAAATGAGTTCGAAAAGACAGTCTTTAGAGAATTGGCAGAGGAAGGTAATCACATAAGTCTATTTCTCTCCCAGCTCCAGGTAAATGAGAATAGAAACGTCCGTTATATTAGGGTTCACAACTGACATATAAATGATCGATGGTGGGCCTGCTGGATTTACTACGACTTTCCTTCACAACTATTTATTATAGTCACAACAGTTCATCTGATGGAGACCCACCTTCGTAATACAAGCCTGACAAAGCTATACCATTCTCTAGGGGTTTATATTTACAAAGGGTGTTGCGAGCTATCAACATGGTACTAATAGGTATCTCGCTGAGGGACGAACATAGGCTAAACATCTTTCATCTTATCAATGCATCCTGCCTTTTAACTAAACATTTTCGCTTTTCAACAAGGTTCATTGTAATGGTTTTCTTCGCTTAGGTCTAGTCTTTAACTTTGCAAAACATCATTCTGGTTCCTATGCAGCCTCTCACGGCCTGATTACTAAATTAGAAAAGACAGGGGTCTCATGGGAAGAACAACTAGGGGCATAGAAAACTGCAGTGAGGGACTATCATCTTGCTTTGTGTTATGAGGGCATTATTTAGCAGAAGGCCACAGTTCGGTTGGTAAGCGTTCAGTGATATTTTTCGAATTCCCAACTCTGTAGTTCGCTCATCAACAAATTATTCCTAGGAACAATGGCTGGCCTGCGTTAGTCGTAAATTGACCCATCTCTTACAACCGGGGGTGAGGGACAGTAAAAATCTCATCTAGGGCAGCTGATACAAAACTGGGTGCGTCCTGGGAAGATGGGAAGGTTTCGATTACCTTTACGGTTTGGGGATTGCGACAATTCAGAACGTGGAAGGTCGCGTTATCTGGGGCACTCTATTCCATCAGGGGAGCCGCTGACATGTAGTTCCCTTATTACGGGTCAGATTAGGGAACCTCAGTCGTCTTACCTGTCCTTTCCCTTATGGTCAATTCTTGGTTTCGTCAATTTAGCAGAAAGGAGAGGTAGTGACACGGTCTCATGGTGATTTTATTACAGACAAGTTTTGTGCAAATACTGGCGGTATTTGGAGCCAATTGGGTGGTGCGCTAGGGGTGGCAGTACGCCAATTTCGGAGCTAATCGCTCGGAAGAGTGGGAGTGTGAAGGAGAGAGAGAGAGAGAGAGAGAGAGAGAGAGAGAGAGAGAGAGAGAGAGAGCAACAGCAGGCTAAATAGTACACGTGCGACATGGAGAGTGGCAGTGTATTTAAGAAAGGCTATTTAATGCATTACACAGCAAAGGGCATTTACGGGTCTGCGTTAGAATCTTGAAAGCATGCAGTTTGAGGCGGACGAGCATTAGACAGGGTAGAGGGGACATGCTTTGAGAAAGAGGAAAAAAGGGTACCACTGTGTCGCATTTTCTTGCATTCTTGGTCCTTCGACCAGTTGAGTTAACGCTTCAGTCACACACACACATTCTCTCATAGTTTCGAACATACGTGACATGGGTTCATTCGTGCAGCATGGGTTAAGGGTGATCATTTTTCATCAGATCATACTAAATTTATGGGCTCGTTAGCTACGTGAGTAGTTTGTGGGCGTGCTTAGGCGCCACCTTGCAGCGTTGGTCCGCTTCGCGTATCGGACGGGGCGAGGCTTCAGATCCTCGCCATACCTCGGTTGCGGCCCCTGATGTAACCTGTAGAGGGAGGGAAAAGAGGGGAAGGGAGGGGGACAACATTCGCGCATATCAAATACATGTATTCGAGAGTCCTTTACTTACCTCATACTCGTCTTTCCTCCTCGGGGTAGAATCCCTGGGGTATGGTTTCTGGAGTCGGGGGGGGGGGGGGGGCCAGTGTGTCCTTATAGGTCGTGTGCAGGGAAACGTAAAAAGGAAACCAGAGGTACCTAGTGCGAGGTATCTAGTTCGTAGATGTATCTCACTATCGGGGTCCTTAGATCTCCTTCAACGCTGTGACGTTCTAAGGTTCTTCAGTTCTTTGGTCAGCTCTGTTCCCTAATACCTTTGAGCGTCGTACTTTATAACATTTACATCGTTTTAGTTTACCCTTCTTTTACATTCCATCATTTATACCGTTTCGTTTTACCCATCCTCAGAAGTCGAGGTCTTTCTCCACGCGAGAGTTCATGAGTCAGTCGCGTACCTTGAAGGCAGAGTATCGTGTCGTAGATCCGATCCTTCCTCCGGGGCTGGGCAACCATCTTTTAATAACCTTAAAGAGAGAGCAGAGTAGGGTGCACAGAAAAGAACTCTCCCGCCGATCCCACATTTTTAAGTAAAGCATGCAGTACCCGTTCATAATTTCGAAAAACCTTTATTTTGCAAAATCATTTCAGTACGTGGATTTATGAGGGTGCAATCGTATTTGGCCGGACGCGGCAATGACTAAAGTGCGTACAGTGGGGGTGTTGTTTTGCAGCAATAAAAACATTCTATCAAGTGGTTGGGGGATCGGGGGCATTTTATTTCATAATAGTCAGACTAGTGGCAATCAGATTTCCTATATGCATACCGTGTGCGTGCGTCATAAGCGAGGTTATACATCAGCTATAAAAATATAATACATCGTACATTTGTAATCAACATTTTTAACGGGGTCCTTTTACATGTTCGTCGAGTGAACTCTCCTTCTTTCTCGTCAAGTGTACAAAGGATCATATACATGTCTCAGAACATCAAGTTTTTTATTTAGCAAAAAGAAACACCACGAGGTGTTCGTAAGTTCCTATTGATACCGGCGCCATTTTGGGCGGGGCCGGGTCAGTCCGGAAGTAGCATCAGGAAAAAGTTTCCTACAACTGGCGGTTGGACCAGAGTCCTTTTCGGCAGTTCTAGAATTCATGCTAACAGAAGGAGTGGCAATGTCATGTTTATTTCGCTGGTGATCAAGGCAGTTGTCCCTTACCGGAAGCCTGCAGGGGCCGAGGGCTCCGCCGGGGACCTTCGTAGACTCTTCAAGGCTGTGGAGATGCTGTCGGAGGTGGGAGCTCGTGCTCCGGTGGGCAAGCGACCGAGTTACATTGCCGTTCAAAGTTACTCTAGCGGCCGAGGCCGCCTTCCAGCGGGCCCAGACGCCAATTTGAGGCCCTGCAGCAGTCCCCTCTCGTCGAGTCTGCAAGAGTGGAAGAGACCTTTCCGAGGACAAGTAGGGAATGGAACTCTGTGTTGTGGAAGTACGGCCACCTGCGGCGCACGTTTCGGTGCTGCACAAGTATCGGTGCAGCCGTTGCATATTCGGTGTTCCGAAAATATGGGCACCGTTGCATGTTCGGTGCTGCGCAAGTACTGGGGCGCCACCATGGTATGTTCGGTGCTACGCAGGTATTGGCACCGCCGCCTGGCTGGGGGAGTTTGGCGTTGGGCCGGGGGCTGGGAGACCTCCTATCTATGGAGGTGGGAGAGGCTCGTCCGCGTCGCCTCTCCCTCCCAGCTCAACTTGGACTAAATTCCATGGAGGTACGAACAGGACGTCCCACCGTCCAGAGCTGCTGCGGCTGTCACGGAGGGGAACAGAAAGAGGTGTCTCGTTCTTCTCTGGACCGGGCTTCCTTAGGTTATCGGCTGCGGCCGGACTCAGTTGGCCCCGGTCCCTGGCCATGGGTGGTCGGACCGGGGGGGGACATGTGGCGGGACTGCCTGCAACTATCCAGGGCCGCTGTGGCTGGGCCGGGGAGGCATGTGGCGGGACTGCCTGCAGCTACCCAGGGCCGCTGCGGCCGGACTCCGCTGGCCCCTGCCTCTCCTCCGGCTCCCCCATATGTTAAGATTTCCTGACCGAGTGTTGGCAGCGGGGCCCACCTTATATGGGTTGCCGCCGGTTGGGCGTAGCCGTAACCCTGCCCTACTTTGGAAGGTTCCAGAATGTGGGGGGGGGGCAAATGTTCTGTTGACTTTCATTTTCTACAGTTTACCGTTCTTGTTTCTAGCGTTATTGTTTCTTGCTTGTTATGTTAAAATAAAAGTTCGTGTTCATCAGTGGCTTACTGATTTCGTTTCCCATTCCTTTCTTTCCAGGTTGTTTCAGGCTAAAATTTCTGTTAACAGAGTTTATGTAACACGGAAGCACGTGCAGAGGGATGACGCAGATTCATACATTACGTACACACAAACTCAGACGGGGAGACAGTAAAAGTATGACACACAAGATCCAAAGACAAACATAAAAACAGTTATTGGCCATAATTATCTTTTTCCGTCTGTTAATTTAGAGCTAGGCTGGGTTCCCGTCTTTACATTGTCCGACCTAGGAAAACTCGAACATGTCGCTGAAATTGTTCTGGCGAAATCTGTGCCATCGGGCATAATCAAACGTGGTGGTTCTATCTGGTCTGTCCATGTGAGTCTGATTCTTCTTTGTCTCGCTCCTTTTCCCTTTCTGTCGGCCTGTTATTCCTGTCGGCCCTCTATTCCCACTCTTGCTCAGCAGAGTCGGGCATTGTGCTTTCCAGTGTCCGACACATCTACAAAAAGCGCATTGGTCTTGCCCTAAGTCTGGCCGTCCTGCGCGTAGTGTCGGGGGATAACTTTCGGGTCGTGGTGTCCAGGGGTTGTCCTGTCGATATATTTCTCTACCTGCTCTGTCCTCGTCTTTTTTCTGTCGTTGCATTGCCTCTTTGCGCCACATACCGAGACTGTCGAGCATAATAGGCGTTGTCTTATTATTGCGAAGAGCTATTTCTAACGTTTCTATTTTATCAAGCTCAAAGGATCCTACCAGTGGCCACTGTTTGTCTTGACTTTCTTTGGTATACCTGTGCCACAATTTATTATAGGCTATGGTAACTAATCCATAGTTTATGAACATGTCCTTATTAGGGGTGCCTTCCAGCGGAGCTAGATGATCCACCTCTAATAAACGGTCCGGGCTGAACCAATTATCAATCAGTGGGGAGAAGACAGACATGACGGCTCGCAACGAGGGACAAAAATTCAGCACTGCCTATCTTATCACTGTGCGCAAAGACTAGACAGAATATTTCTATTCTACGTTGTTTGCAGGCAGTGAATACCTCATGAACCTATAATAAAGAATAACCAATAACAAGGAACAGCCAATAATAAATAAAAATAAAATAAAATCAGTGGGGAGAGTAAGTAGGGCGCAAAAGTCTGCGTCCTCTACCCTTTCACTATCCGTAAAGAGGAATCTGTTATTTCCTGTTTGCAGACAGAGAATCTCCAGAAGACAATCCGTGAACAGTAGTTCGGGGTCAAAGAACCCAGTTAATCAGTGTGGGAGAGGGAATCTCCCGAAAACCGTTAATAAATAATAGGATTCAGTGGGGGAGAAAAATAGGCACGACGGCTGCGTTACCTATCCTTCACTGTTTGCAAAAGGGAAAGAGCCTACTGTTTCTCCGCGTGCAGACAGTGAATCTCCAAATAAGTTAACAAAGAGTAATACTAGTATTTTCTTGAACAATCAGTCAATTATTTTGCAGTTTGTCGTGTTTACACGACCTTACCCGGACCGCATGGACAGTTTCTTGTCTTCCGAATCCAGCGCCCGATCGTCCTCTGTTTCTCGTATTCCTCACAGCACTCCTAATGGTTCCCAGTCAGGACCGTAGATCACTCGAGAGAGGTCTGTTCGGAACTAGTGAAGTTCGGATGATCGGCTGCCAGACGAGGGTCTATTGGGCAAGAGCTCTCCCGATCGTTGCAGTCGTTCACTCTGTCGTCAGGACCTCTCCCACTGGATCCACGAGTCGCTGATGGGCCCCACGCTTGGGACGCCAATTGTAAAACCTAAAGGTCGGGGACAATCGATATTTGCCCGGCGGTATCGCCTCTTTAACCCACGAAACATTAATCAATGAAGAGGCAGGCGCTGGAGACTGGAAGGCAGGAAACAAGGTTTTATTTTCTCCGGAGGAGAAACACATCAGTTGGACAGCAGGTATCGTTCTGAGGTGCTCTACCCGCATCTTTGAGGCCTGGCCTCTTATACACAAGTTTGTCACTTTATTGCATGTAACACATTCCCGTTAATACTTTGATGTACGGAAAGACATCCCCGGGATCTCCCCCTCTGGCCCGTTCCCACACACATTTACAGTAGAAGTCCCCACCCCGGTCACAACAGGTGATGGTTATCGCGCAGCTGGATATTCCGCCAATTCATGGAATGTGGGAGGTTCGATTGGATCTCGAGGGGTGGGGGCTTTGATCAACTCGGAGGTCCTTTGATGAGGGAAGCTTCCTACTGTGCGGGGAGGGGCGAGGAATGGTATCGGCAGAGCTAGGTGTTGGCCTGGGAGCAAGGAAGACAAACGGGCACAGGAAAAGGGGGTTTTTGTATCAAAGGGCCGGGGACTATAAAAAGAATGAAGGGAGGGGTCGCGCTGGGAACAGGATGGGGCTTTGAGGCAGAGCTGCGCTGAAGAGGGGTTTATGACTCAAAAGCATGTGCGAGCGAGGGGGGGTTGGTCAGCGTGCAGGCTTGGTGAGGGCGAAGGGCTATGTCGGGGGCCAGTGGCATGCAAAAGGGATGGTCCTGATCGAGGCACCTAAAATGGCGGGCGCGCACGACAAAAGTGTGGCATCAGGGGAAAAGGCAAGATGGCGCAGATAATGTTCACCAAACCGTACTAATTTTCCACAAGCATTTCCAATGTAACCCAGCTGTTCCCCCCTCCTCCCATAAAAACAAACACAGTTTACAGATTTTCTTTTGGAAATAAGAACATTGGCCACCTGTAGCCATACAAAAGGGGATGATGGATGGAGCGTTTGAGCAAAGCAAACACTCACCCCAGTCAACTGATCTGGGTTTAATCCATTACCATTCTTTAGCTCACTCAGCCACCCCAGTTCAGACATGACCATATGCAAATCAGTCTGACCCTGTTCCTCATGGGAACAGTCCAGCCCGAACTGCCAAGCCATGTCTTCCCTGGACCGAAACAAGCATCCTGGGACCGGTTTCGGACTCTTAATCCTCATCAGCCAGGCTATCTTGAATCCAGTGGCCAAGTGAGCAAGGGACTCATGTCTGAGCATACCCTGCCACACTTAGGGCGAACAAAGCGATACAAAAGGGGATGATGGACGGAGCGTTTGAGCAAATCAAACACTCACCCCCTGTCAACTGATCTGGGTTTAATCCATCACCATTCTTTAGCTCACTCAGCCACCCCAGTTCAGACATTGCCATATGCAAATCAGTCTGACCCTGTGCCTCATGGGAACAGTCCAGCCCGAACTGCCAAGCCATGTCTTCCCAGGACCGGAAACGAGCATCCTGGGACCGTTTTCGGATTCATAATCCTCATCAGCCAGGCTATCTTGAATCCAGTGGCCAAGTGAGCAAGGGACTCACGTCTGAGCATACCCTGCCACACTTAGGGTGAACAAAGCGATACAAAAGGGGATGATGGACGGAGCGTTTGAGCAAATCAAACACTCACCCCCAGTCAACAGATCTGGGTTTAATCCATCACCATTCTTTAGCTCACTCAGCCACCCCAGTTCAGACATGGCCATATGCAAATCAGTCTGACCCTGTGCCTCATGGGAACAGTCCAGCCCGAACTGCCAAGCCATGTCTTCCCTGGACCGGAAACAAGCATCCTGGGACCGGTTTCGGATTCATAATCCTCATCAGCCAGGCTATCTTGAATCCAGTGGCCAAGTGAGCAAGGGACTCACGTCTGAGCATACCCTGCCACACTTAGGGCGAAAAAAGCGATACAAAAGGGGATGATGGACGGAGCGTTTGAGCAAATGAAACACTCACCCCCAGTCAACTGATCTGGGTTTAATCCATCACCATTCTTTAGCTCACTCAGCCACCCCAGTTCAGACATGGCCATATGCAAATCAGTCTGACCCTGTGCCTCATTGGAACAGTCCAGTCCGAACTGCCAAGCCATGTCTTCCCTGGACCGGAAACAAGCATCCTGGGACCGGTTTCGGATTCATAATCCTCATCAGCCAGGCTATCTTGAATCCAGTGGCCAAGTGAGCAAGGGACTCACGTCTGAGCATACCCTGCCACACTTAGGGCGAACAAAGTGATGCAAAAGGGGATGATGGACGGAGCGTTTGAGCAAATCAAACACTCACCCCCAGTCAACTGATCTGGGTTTAATCCATCACCATTCTTTAGCTCACTCAGCCACCCCAGTTCAGATATGGCCATAAGCAAATCAGTCTTACCCTGTGCCTCATGGGAACAGTCCAGCCCGAACTGCCAAGCCATGTCTTCCCTGGACCGGAAACAAGCATCCTGGGACCGGTTTCGGATTCATAATCCTCATCAGCCAGGCTATCTTGAATCCAGTGGCCAAGTGAGCAAGGGACTCACGACTGAGCATACCCTGCCACACTTAGGGCGAACAAAGCGATACAAAAGGGGATGATGGACGGAGCGTTTGAGCAAATCAAACACTCACCCCCAGTCAACTGATCTGGGTTTAATCCATCACCATTCTTTAGCTCACTCAGCCACCCCAGTTCAGACATGGCCATAAGCAAATCAGTCTGACCCTGTGCCTCATGGGAACAGTCCAGCCCGAACTGCCAAGCCATGTCTTCCCTGGACCGGAAACAAGCATCCTGGGACCGGTTTCGGATTCATAATCCTCATCAGCCAGGCTATCTTGAATCCAGTGGCCAAGTGAGCAAGGGACTCACGTCTGAGCATACCCACCCCCTTTTGTACCGCTTTTGGCCGCCATAAGTGTGGCAGGGTATGCTCAGACGCGAGTCCCTTGCTCACTTTGCCACTGGATTCAAGCAAGCCGGGCTGAAGACGGCTGTAATGCCAGAAACCGGTCCTCGGAAGCTTGTTTCCGGTCCAGGGAAGGCATGGCTTGGCAGTTCGGGCTGGACTGTTCCCATGAGGCACAGGGTCAGACTGATTTGCATATAGGCATGTCTGAACTGGGGTGGCAGAGTGGGCTAAAGAACGGTGATGGATTAAACCCAGATCTTTTGACTGGGTGTGAGTGTTTGATTGGTTCAGATGCTCTGTCCATCACCACCCCCTTTTGTACCGCTTTTGGCCGCCATAAGTGTGGCATGGTATGCTCAGACGTGAGTCCCTTGCTCACTTTGCCACTGGATTCAAGCAAGCCGGGCTGAAGACGGCTGTAATGCCAGAAACCGGTCCTCGGAAGCTTGTTTCCGGTCCAGGGAAGGCATGGCTTGGCAGTTCGGGCTGGACTGTTCCCATGAGGCACAGATCAGACTGATTTGCATATAGCCATGTCTGAACTGGGGTGGCAGAGTGGGCTAAAGAACAGTGATGGATTAAACCCAGATCTTTTGACCTGGTGTGAGTGTTTTATTGGTTCAGATGCTCCGTCCATCACCACCCCCTTTTTGTACCGCTTTTGGCCGCCATAAGTGTGGCACGGTATGCTCAGACGTGAGTCCCTTGCTCACTTTGCCACTGGATTCAAGCAAGCCGGGCTGAAGACGGCTGTAATGCCAGAAACCGGTCCTCGGAAGCTTGTTTCCGGTCCAGGGAAGGCATGGCTTGGCAGTTCGGGCTGGACTGTTCCCATGAGGCACAGGGTCAGACTGATTTACATATAGCCATGTCTGAACTGGGGTGGCAGAGTGGGCTAAAGAACGGTGATGGATTAAACCCAGATCTTTTGACTGGGTGTGAGTGTTTGATTGGTTCAGATGCTCCGTCCATCACCACCCCCTTTTGTACCGCTTTTGGCCGCCATAAGTGTGGCAGGGTATGCTCAGACGTGAGTCCCTTGCTCACTTTGCCACTGGATTCAAGCAAGCTGGGCTGAAGACGGGTGTAATGCCAGAAACCGGTCCTCGGAAGCTTGTTTCCGGTCCAGGGAAGGCAAGGCTTGGCAGTTCGGGCTGGACTGTTCCCATGAGGCACAGGGTCAGACTGATTAGCATATAGCCATGTCTGAACTGGGGTGGCAGAGTGGGCTAAAGAACGGTGATGGATTAAACCCAGATCTTTTGACTGGGTGTGAGTGTTTGATTGGTTCAGATGCTCCGTCCATCACCACCCCCTTTTGGACCACCTGTAGCCATGGCACGGTGGCATGGGCGTATCAGTGTGAGTTGTTTCTATTTACCTAAAGTGCTCCTCTCACGTTCGAGGGTATACACTGAGAACCCCTTCGCCCCCCCCCACCCCTCCCCGAGGCGTGCGGGTGTCTTCTGCACCTTGATTGTGGGGATGCTCCATAGCTATGAATCTGTCATAGTCATATCAGCCTAGATTTGAGTGACATCAATAAACTTTGCATTCAATGTTAATGTTCTCAACCCACAGGATAAGCATGTGCTGCAGAAAATAGTGTGAGCAAACATGAAGGTCCAAGCATTGTCAACTCAGCCTTTTATTCTTTCGGGTGGAAAAAGTGCGTGGCAATGACTCGGTTAATTGCAACATCTCTAGCAATAGATAGGAGTTGGATTATTTATTTATTTTATATTGGAGACAATATTATATAATTTGTCATAATAAAGCAAACACATATTTCAGAGTTGTGACCTTCAATTGTCTAGCCATCAACTTTTCTTTTCTCTCTCGCCCTCTTCCACTCCTGCCGCCTCGTCGGGTAACCACTTATTGATAATTATATTGAGTGATCTGTTTTCCGAGATCAGCTATCAAGGCCTGGTACATGCCGGTGGTTGACAGCATCTCTAACCTCCACTACCCCGACACGGCTATTTTTAACCCAGGCTTTTATGACCAGTATCAGCAGTGCCGCTTGCACGCCGAGTCCAGACTTTCTATTGGTCTCCCGTGGAGGGCGCGAAATGTACCAGGAACGGAACATTCTTAGGAAAAATGTATTTTTGAATGTGTGCCTCGGACGTCATCAGGCCCATGAATCATCATTTTCATAAGCACAATGACTAGCCCTGTCAGCAGACAGAGTTGCAGCTCAGCTGTGTGCGAGCTGCACCGCCATTAGAGGGTGAGAAATGGCAACTCCCCGAGCTGTGACGCAGGAAACTGTCGATTCCATTAAAACAGTCAATATGTAGAATTAGTTCCTCATTGGTGCCTCTGAAAGGATAGGGCCAATTCTGACTGATGATCCTGATGGATAGCATGCCCGGGTAGGGAAGAGCCTGACGTTGATTCTGAGGCTTTGATAGGGATTGCCATTGGCCAAGTCTACATGAGGTTGATAGGTCTGCAAACAGAGGCGCAACTAGAGTCACATTTCAAATTTCGGAGGGGGGGGGGGGCTAAGAAAGATTTTCCAGCAGTAGGCAGAGTGGAGAGGCAAGGACTCTAAGAAGGGGTGATAAAACAACAAAGCCTCATTAACAATTAAATGGTCTTTTAAAGCCCTGTGAAGTACTCGGTGCGGCTGTGTGTGTGCCCGGGAAGCTGTCTCAGCCCAGGCTGACACACACAATAGAAGGGGCTGAAGCCCTTTGAGCCCAATGGGCGTTGCGCGCCCGTCTGCAAAGCTAATGAGTGCCTCTGAAAGGCAGTGAGGGCCGGGGAATAGTCATTACATTTACAGTGGATAATACAGAGACTCACAATGGGCTTTGGGTCAAAAAGAATATTCTTGTCACTCTCATTTACTTCTTTTTCCATGGATTTTCTTCCTTATCTTGAGTTTGTTCCTGTACTGAAGCATTGAACCTTTACCAACCTTGTGATTGGGGGATGTGTATCCTTCCACTGCTTAAAATCAGGGATCTACATTTTTCTTTCGCTTTTAGCCCTCCATGTTAGTGCATGTGTTTTCTTGCGCTCTCTCACTATTTTTTGCGTGGTCCTTCCCCTCCACAACATCTCCTCTTGCACTCTCCATTTTGCTGGCTCACCCTAGCTTGTGTGTTGCTTCCCTCATCATCTCATTGAACTTTTTTTTCAACCCTCTCCCCAATCCTCCTTGCTCATTGCGGCTACTTGTCAGTGGGTTTAAGCTGCTCCCTTTACTCCACCACTCCTCTGTTGCTCCTCATCCTTCTCGATCACCCCCAGTTTTTTATTTAACATCCTCCTTGCGAGTTTCGCTGTTGTGCCCCTTCCATCGTGTTTACTCTCTCTGTCGACCCTGTACCACTCCATGCTAGATGCGCAATTTACTTTACCCATGCCTCATGGTTGTGTAATGCACCAACACTGATAAAGCCAATAGCAATGATTGGCCATACTAAAAGTACAGAAAACAATAATACAACTATTTTTCTCTATTTTCAAGTTGGCGGCCATTTTGTGTGATGCAATGTAATGACATCATTAACTCACCTGGAATTTGTCCCTATAAAAGTTTCCCTCACCTTACATCACATACTCCTGTGAGCCAACATATGTAAATATGACTTGGATTGCAGCAGCTTCCTACCATTCCCAGTGGTCTTTAGACCCCCAGAAGGGTACTCGGGTTAGAATGTTCCCTCCATAGGTGGGCAGGGCAATTTCCTTGTACACATCTTTCCTGCTCTGGCTACCATGTGTCTACTCCAAAGAGGTGGATCATTAATTCTAAAAAGATATCCAGGGCCAGAGGGGAACTGGGGATAGAATGTTCCCTCCATAGATGGGCAGGGCAATTTCCCTGTTCACATCTTTCCTGCTCTGACTACCATGTGTCTACTCCAAAGAGGTGGATCATTAATTCTAAAAAGATAGCCAGGGCCAGAAAGTAAATCTGGAAGACAGTTTAATGTGAGGATAAACTCACCTGGGTGAGCAGTGCCTCGCCATCAGCAGCTAGGCACACAAGGAAGGAAACTGCAGCTAAAGAAGCCTTTATCAATGATTTTGGAATATTTGCGAACCTTATTTCCTCACATACACACGAAACTCGCCATGCCACCATCTAGCTCCTGTCATATGAAGCATTGGCAGAGCCAAGAGGTCTAGAATTTCCAATGCTTTCCAGCTGCCACTATTGGCTTTGCCATTGCCAGATGCTTTTATTTTGTACCTGCATCCAAGTCATGTTTATATCTCTTGGCCCACAGGGGTAAATTCTAAGTGAGTGCTAAGAACCTGCCTGAGCGTAAATCTGCCAAAAGTCATTCTAACGTTCCTGATTCTAGAGGTGCTAAAGTGCAAGTGGATCTTTGATGAACTACATTACTTACATCTACTCCACATTAGTTAAAAAACTGCTGTGTCTATTGTCCCTGAGGTGTTTTCTGACTGTAACCTTTTCCAGAATCAGGAAGAACTTGTATCCTGCTGCATCATGATGTTTTACATCTGAGATGATAACTCAGAGTTCAGAGTTATGAATGAAACACTATATAAATGTAATCACAGATCATTTGCAATGCCTTTTAATACCCAGCCTAGAGCTAGCATGGCAATATTCATTGCTTTCATCAGGACCCATAGCACCCTTGCTGCACCAACAGATAATCTAGGGACCCTATTGGAGATGAATCCTCATGTGTAACTGGTTCTTGTTTCATTTAATAAAACTAACCCTATTTTAAAAGATGGATGGAGTAATCTCCATTGGCCTAGATCAGGACTTAACATCCACAATGCTGAGACTACTGCACCTACCAAACTAAAAAATGATCACCAAGCTAGCTGTCATATCTAAAGCATTGGCTCTGATACTAAGAAAAGACTACTTTTGTCGTCAACAGTGGGGAGGAGACAAGACTCAGGAGGACCAATCCCGAATTGGAAACAGAGGGAGAATAGAAGGTGATCCCTGGAAGGATGGGGATGGAGCTGGAAGTAGAAAAGCGTGGAGCAAGACGTGAGACCCGAGAATAGAACACGCTAGGGCCACACCATCTGGGCGCAGGAGGATGCTGACCCTAACGAGACTCTAGAAGCATGGAGCGAGGAGTGGTGGATCCCCACGGAGGAAGGGTACGAGCCGCCGCAACTCAGGAGAGTTGCAGCAGAAGAGTAGGTGATTTTTGAAGAGGGCGGTATAGTTAATGGGGCAGTCGAGACCATACTAGTATACTGGAGGATACGTGCAGCGGGTGGGAGTATTGAAATTATTGTTTCTCTTCTCTTTTCTTCCCACGCCCTAGCTCTCAATATTTTCCTTTTAATATTTTCCCCCTTTCCATTATGACTGTATTTTTCTGGGGAGACTCCTAGAGGAGAGACAGCCTGGTCAAGGGAATTAGGGTGGTTTGCGAACTGCCTATGTATATGTATATTCTTTTTTTCTTCTTCTTCCCCGTCATGCGAAGTCTTCACAAAAAGGGATTGAGTGGGAGGAAACTCTTGATGAAAGTCAATAAGTCCTCATCTTAAAGTGTAATAGAACCAGAAGCCACATTTACTGTCCTGGGATAGGAAAAATTCTAGGGTCAAACAGGGGTGCAACTGCATTTTTTCCTTTGTTTGTTTCTTCACGAAGAGTGCATTATTTGAACCTCTAAATCCACCATCCACTGTGTGTGGTGACAGTTCTTTTCTTTTCTAGTACTGGGGAGAGTACTTTTAATTAACACTGCTTATTTTTTTTTCTTTTGAGCCCCCGGGTGAGAAACTCTTTTGCAAAGTCGATGCACTGTAAGAGAACAGAGTAAAGAAGAAATCAACAAAGATCACCCACAAGGGTCTAATTAATGGAAGAAACATAGTGTCATCAGTTTATTTCATAAAAATAATAAAATAATCCATCATTAAGAAATACATTCAGCCTCCTTCTTTTTCCGCCCATCCCTCCCACATGAGGGGAGCATTTAGCAGTTTTCACTGCCCCTTACTGCCAGGGTTTTCCTGGCGGGGATGGGCAGTGAAAACTGACCTCGAATTCCACCTATCAAAATTAGCTAGGCAGAACTACAGGTCTGCCTCTGGCAGCCCTCTGTAGGGTTATCGAAGGTGTTTAATAACAGTGGAGACAGAGTAGTCTCTGCCGTGATTAAACCTAAGGTCCTCCTATAAGTACATTTGGCGGGCGTACAACAGTCTTGGCAGTATAGATACTCTCTCACAATGTAGATGAAATATCTATACCACCAAGATATAATTCAGCCCTTGATTCCCCTGCTCTTCCCATGCAGGGAACTCAGGTTTTGGGCACCAACTAAAAAGAAAGTGAAAATCATGGAAAAACACCCAGTGGTGCAAGGCTACCGTAAAAGAAGACACATGGCAGACCTGCTAATTAAATATTCATTTTTGATGGTCCTGGAGAACCCCATTACACCCCTTATTGGTTCTCTTCTATTTTTCCCTTTGGTTGTGTGCCCCACGGGAGAGCAGAGGCACCATCATCTGTTGGTTAAGTGTTGTGGGTGAGGGGACTGCACTGGTTGCCGGAGCCAATCAAGAATATTTGACAACAAGTAATCCTATGTCTTTTGAGGCCCAAAGAACATTACCCTAGGATAAATCTACCATAGTTTTAAAATACTCCTAAGCTGGAGCTTTTGCTCTTCAGCTTTGGAGTGTGGAGACTCTCTAATAGTTTGTTCTATGACTACATTGAGTCCTAAAAAATTTAAAAGAAAGTCTCTGAGATCTATATTTGTGGTTGCTTCTAAAAGAAATTCTTTACTGTTTGCAATGCTATTGCCTGTAATGATTCAATTAGAATATGACTGTTGTTACCATTGATTATAAATATGGTATATTTTCCGAAGTTTAATATGTAGTTATTATAAGCAATGTGGGACACCCTGACAAAGTCAACAGATCTTCCTTATAATTAATGACACCCCTTTATAATTGTTGTCGAATTACTTTATTCGATATATTTATATCATAAAAGTACATACATTCCGAGCCTAAAATCGCTTTTAAAATAATATATCCAGTTCACAATTATAAAAGACAATAAAAGTACTATATACAATTATAAAAAAACCTGATAACAGGAATTAAAATGCAACAGCAGCGGTATACATATGGACTTTCTATGCAGGCAAGATCTAGGTTTTATTTGTATTTATCAGCATAGTACGTGTGAGCCAGGCACTTGTTAAATACTTTGCAACCCCACATACGATAAACAAAGATGTTGTGTTTGAATAGAGGATGCGTAGGGCAACCCTATAGTCACTGACTCCCAGCTCCCTGCATACTGGTTTTAACTATCTTGATCTAGCCCTCTTGTATGCTTTGCAGGCAAACAAGAAGTGCGGTAAGGATTCAGTCACACATGAGCAGCTTGGACAGATAGGATGTGGAACCCACGTTCCTTTCCTGCCCTCGGTGAATTTGTTAAGAGGGAGTGTCCCATACCTCATTTTCAGGAAAAGTGATCTGTCTTTTGGGATTTGGATGAAATCTAAGAATGGTTCAATCTTCCTAGTGGGCTTATGTTCCAAAAATTGAGTAGTTAGGGCTCCCCACTTTGTGCTCTTTAATTCCTCGGCATGTACCCACTCCCAATAGATTTTTTTAACAACTTGCTTGGGAGGTGAGGACTGGGAGATCCAAAATTCAGCCAATCCCAACTTCATGACCAGCTGCCTCAGTTTATTAAGCCACTGTATCTTATTCACAGTATTCAGAATGATCAATTCGTCCATCACCAAGGCGTAATTTGCCAGTTCTGGTGTCCTTCTCAGGCGCACCCAGAAAGAACAGCAAAGGGCGGAGGCGAACTATATCTGAAATCGAGCGTTTGCCCATGTCATGAAAAAGGGGCTTCAATGGAGTCGAGGTAGGGAGGGAAACTAAGTCCCTCAGAAACTTATTCTCGCCTCTAACCAAATCAACTGTATTCTCACAGCCCCATAGTTCAGACCCGTAAACTGCAGAGGCTAACGCCTTCCCTTCATAAACAGCAAGAGCCGGGGTATAGGCCTGCTGACGGACATTCGCTGGTTTCTCAGAATTACTCCAGATACTCTTTTAAGGTTTAGGAGCATTTTGGCAACATGGGAGTCCCATTTCATTCTGTTGACACCCCTTTATAGTGTAATGTCATATCTGATATAAGTGGGGGGATTTTTATTATGAGATTCAGGACTCACTTAGGGGTCGATTCCGATTTGGGAAATAAATTCATACGACGATTCGTATTTGTAGCCGTTTCCGTACGAATTGTACAAATCCGTCCGAATCGCGTAGTATGATCCGTTGCGAGAAAATATGTCTGAATCATTGCGAACCATACGAAAATAAACGCGATTCATACGGTAAACGTCGTGTATATATTGCGCTGGCGAGACTTTTTGCCGCCCCACTGCCGCTGCCGGCGACTGCCTTTTACGATGTAGACAGGCGCACAGGACTGCTGGACTCTTTAAATGCACCCCAACACGCCTGGAAGGAACTCTTGCAGTACCACTCTGGGGTGTTATTCTATGCACCGCTGATGCCCATCGAATGGATGGTATGGCTGGGCCCGTGTAGGGACAAAGGCGTTTTAGAGGCCATGAAAGCCCTGGGTACAAGCACTGCGGGAGATATGTTTGTTGTCTGAAAACTATGTATAATGTCGAGGCCCAGGGGATGCGTCCTACAGGGCTGCAGCGCTTTCAATTCCATAGACTTAGGGAGGCTTGGCACGAACAGCAAGGGGACGAACTGAAGGAACCCCCAGAATTGAAAGAGCTCACTCATGTAATTTCTACGGAAGAGCCGAAAAAAATGGTATCCACTATCTATAAGATAACTATGTCAGAACGGGCAGCTGGATATAACAAAGCGCGAATATAGTGGCCACGTGACTTAGATGCACAGCTTTCTGATGAGACGTGGCGTTATTGTTGCTCCAGCACGAGATCCGTTTCCCTGAATGGCAGACATAGGCTAGTACACTTCAAGTTTCTTAAGAGAGTTTACCATACGCCGGAAAGGCTTCACAGGTTTGGACTGCGTGACAGTGCAGCATGTGAGAGATGCAGAGCTCCAGATGCGGGGTTTTTTCATCTAGCGTGGGAGTGTCCAGGTGTACGGCAATACTGGGGGGAGGTGTTTCAGGAGATGAGTAGTATCATTCAGGCCGAGATTGTCCCTATCCCGCTTCTAGCATTGTTGGGCTATTCAAAGCTGTTGCCTAGGGCACAGCGCAGGTTGGTTGATTTGGGGCTGCTCTTGGCGAAGAGGCGAGTAGCGATGTGTTGGATGAGGGGACCCCTCCCGAAGACGGGGCAGTGGCTTGGAGATTTAACATTTTGTTGCACGCAATCAGAACATTACAGCGAACTACTACCTCCAAGAAGCAGGTCCAAGAACTTCTGGGGATTATACTTTGAATACAGAGATCGGCAGAAGATGGAGACCGCAGGAGAAACAGAAGAGAGGGACACCGGGAAGGAGGAAAGGGACATGGATGCGGGCTAAATAGGTTCCCCTCCAAGGACACAGAGTACATATAAGGGACATTTTATGCAGCACAGGGCTCAACTTTGGCTATCTGGGTATCAGGATGGCTCAACAAGAGACATGTAGCGCAGGGACACTATTTGTAGGACGGGAAGACACCTTTGGTCTGTATTTGTTTTTTGTTTCTTTGATAAAAAGTGGTTGCATTTCTCTCCCTAGTGTACGATGCAGGCTGATATCAGTTTTGTAAGTTGAAATATTTTATTGATACGCCGCCCGACCTCAGGGTTGTGGGCTGAACGGCTGTGTGTGGTTCTGAGATAAGAACTCCCTTCTATTGGAGTTGCCTGCTAGTACACTTATACAAATTGATCTTGTGTTTTTGTATTCACCACAATAAAATACAAATAAAAAAAAAAAAACGTCATGTATGAGCAATTTGTACGGAGGGCAACACTATCACATTTGCACCGTACCACTAAAATCAAGGGGTGTATGCAGGGGGTGTACGCACCGTACACCTACGACCTTGGGGTGTATGAACCGTACCCCTACAGTCCGTATACCTATGATCATGGGGTGTACGCTCGGGGACATACGCACCGTACCCCTGAAATCCAGGGGTGTACGCACCGTACCCCGATGCACCGTACCCCTGCAATCATGGGGTGTACGCACCGTACCTGGGGGGATCCGTTTCATACGCATTTCGAGGTGACATCTGTTTTTTCGGACGTTTTAAGCTCCCGTAGAAAAAGAGTCGTACGGAGTGTTGTCGATACGATTCGTACTTACTGGGTCGGAAATGCAGCTTCGATCAGTACGGACATCGCGTACTGCGCGTTCCTTATGCGATTCGTACGGATTAGTGAGTTGTACGGTCTTCGGTACGATTCGTATGGAGAACTGCTTTGGGTGCACATCGTACTACATCGTACGTACGGGTACGGTTCTGCATACGATTCGTATGAGAAAAAAGCTCTGTACGGCTATTTGGAGGGCATTTTACCGAATTGGAATCGGCCCCTAGGTGTGAAATGTAATATGAGGGTGTTACCAATGGTGTTTTCCATAATTTAATGGATAGTTTTTAGAAGTGTGTGTTTTTAAAAGAAAAAAACAAAAAAATAAAGTACATTTTAGCAAATAAAATGACACCAGAATTACAGAAATCCAATCAGTGGCACTGGGGATATGAATTTTGAATGTTTTAAATAAAAAGTAAAAAGCATTAAGCTCCAATCACTGTGAAATGGTCGTGGTAGATTGGAAACAAGGCGGCATTGGAGGCCGACCACAAAGAAGCACTGGTTGATACAATAACCTGATTTGACCCAGTTGGAAGTTTTATTTTGGGATTTTTAAAAATAGTTTTTATTGGCATTTCACAAGTTTGACTGTATGTACAGCACTTCAAAATATGATTACATATATCAAACATTAAGCTTTAAGGTCAGTCTCAATATTTGTAGCACAGTACAATACACCAGGCATATGCATGAAGTAGCAACTAGTACATACCAATAACATATTAGGCAATTTACTAACTCAAAAGTTGAACCTCCCCAAGGATCCGACCCCTTAAGCTTACGCATCAATAACTAGCCAGTATATGAAGGCAAACATCCTAATGCAACTAACGGTCATCCACAATGTAACACAATTTGAATGGCTATTGGTACAGCCGTGATCAGTGACCCTTCCACTTTCAGGCTCTGCCATAGTCTGAGTCCCAACCATCATGGCACAAGTTACTGTGCAGTCATCCCGAAAGAATCTCCTCCTGAGGTCCTATAAGTACTTGCATCATACCTCCCCGGGAAAGCAAATCATGGGACACTCTCTCATCTCGATGAAACCACCACATTTGCACCCCTTCCGCTCCATCCCACTCCAGTAAGTCTTTCTCCACTACCTAAGGAGGGGGGGTTCTACCACTTTTTTAGTTTGGTACATAGTCTTAAATATTGAAGTTAAAATTCTTTAGCGGGGCAAGGAAGCAGGCGGAAGTCAAAGCAGGGCTCTCTGAGGACAGATAGCTGTTGGAGGAGAAGGTCTCGATGAAGCAATGGTTTTTGACTGGAAAGCTCTGAGTGGGAGAAATTCTACTTTCATGCCCAGGAAAGGTCCCTCACCAGCCAGATATTTTTGGTGCCTTTGCCCAGTAAATATGTCTTTGTTTACACTTAGCGATACAAAAGGGGATGATGGACGGAGCGTTTGAACAAATCAAACACTCACCCCCAGTCAACTGATCTGGGTTTAATCCATCACCATTCTTTAGTTCACTCAGCCACCCCAGTTCAGACATGGCTATATGCAAATCAGTCTGACCCTGTGCCTCATGGGAACAGTCCAGCCCGAACTGCCAAGCCTTGTCTTCCCTGGACCGGAAACAAGCATCCTGGGACCGGTTTTGGATTCATAATCCTCATCAGCCAGGCTATCTTGAATCCAGTGGCCAAGTGAACAAGGGACTTACGTCTGAGCATACCCTGCCACACTTAGGGCGAACAAAGCGATACAAAAGGGGATGATGGACGGAGCGTTTGAATAAATCAAACACTCACCCCCAGTACACTGATCTGGGTTTAATCCATCACCATTCTTTAGTTCACTCAGCCACCCCAGTTCAGACATGGCTATATGCAAATCAGTCTGACCTGTGCCTCATGGGAACAGTCCAGCCCGAACTGCCAAGCCATGTCTTCCCTGGACCGGAAACAAGCATCCTGGGACCGGTTTCGGATTCATAATCCTCATCAGCCAGGCTATCTTGAATCCAGTGGCCAAGTGAACAAGGGACTCACGTCTGAGCATACCCTGCCACACTTAGGGCGAACAAAGCGATACAAAAGGGGATGATGGACGGAGCGTTTGAACAAATCAAACACTCACCCCCAGTCAACTGATCTGGGTTAAATCCATCACCATTCTTTAGTTCACTCAGCCACCCCAGTTCAGACATGGCTATATGCAAATCAGTCTGACCCTGTGCCTCATGGGAACAGTCCAGCCCGAACTGCCAAGCCATGTCTTGCCTGGACCGGAAACAAGCATCCTGGGACCGGTTTCGGATTCATAATCCTCATCAGCCAGGCTATCTTGAATTCATTGGCCAAGTGAACAAGGGACTCACGTCTGAGCAACCCTGCCACACTTAGGGTGAACAAAGCGATACAAAAGGGGAGGATGGACGGAGCGTTTGAACAAATCAAACACTCACCCCCAGTCAACTGATCTGGGTTTAATCCATCACTATTCTTTAGTTCACTCAGCCACCCCAGTTCATTCATGGCTATATGCAAATCAGTCTGACCCTGTGCCTCCTGGGAACAGTCCAGCCCGAACTGCCAAGCCATGTCTTCCCTGTACCGGAAACAAGCATCTTGGGACCGGTTTCGGATTCATAATCCTCATCAGCCATGCTATCTTGAATCCAGTGGCCATGTGAACAAGGGACTCACGTCTGAGCATACCCTGCCACACTTAGGGCGAACAAAGCAATACAAAAGGGGATGATGGACGGAGGCACAGGGTCAGACTGATTTGCATATAGCCATGTCTGAAATGGGGTGGCTGAGTGGGCTAAAGAATGGTGATAGATTAAACCCAGATCAGTTGACTGGGGGTGAGTGTTTGATTTGCTCAAGCGCTCCGTCCATCATCCCCTTTTGTATCGCTTTGTTCGCCCTAAGTGTGGCAGGGTATGCTCAGACGTGAGTACCTTGCTCACTTGGCCACTGGATTCAAGATAGCCTGGCTGATGAGGATTATGAATCCGAAACCGGTCCCAGGATGCTTGTTTCCGGTCCGTGGAAGACATGGCTTGGCAGTTCGGGCTGGACTGTTCCCATGAGGCACAGGGTCAGACTGATTTGCATATAGCCATGTCTGAAATGGGGTGGCTGAGTGGGCTAAAGAATGGTGATGGATTAAACCCAGATCAGTTGACTGGGGGTGAGTGTTTGATTTGCTCAAGCGTTCCGTCCATCATCCCCTTTTGTATCGCTTTGTTCGCCCTAAGTGTGGCAGGGTATGCTCAGACGTGAGTCCCTTGCTCACTTGGCCACTGGATTCAAGATAGCCTGGCTGATGAGGAATATGAATCCGAAACCGGTCCGAGGATGCTTGTTTCCGGTCCGTGGAAGACATGGCTTGGCAGTTTGGGCTTGACTGTTCCCATGAGGCACAGGGTCAGACTGATTTGCATATAGCCATGTCTGAAATGGGGTGGCTGAGTGGGCTAAAGAATGGTGATGGATTAAACCCAGATCAGTTGACTGGGGGTGAGTGTTTAATTTGCTCAAGCGCTCCGTCCATCATCCCCTTTTGTATCGCTTTGTTCGCCCTAAGTGTGGCAGAGTATGCTCAGACGTGAGTCCCTTGCTCACTTGGCCACTGGATTCAAGTTAGCCTGGCTGATGAGGATTATGAATCCGAAACCGGTCCCAGGATGCTTGTTTCCGGTCCATGGAAGACATGGCTTGGCAGTCCGGGCTGGACTGTTCCCATGAGGCACAGGGTGAGACTGATTTGCATATAGCCATGTCTGAAATGTGGTGGCTGAGTGGGCTAAAGAATGGTGATGGATTAAACCCAGATCAGTTGACTGGGGGTGAGTGTTTGATTTGCTCAAGCGCTCCGTCCATCATCCCCTTTTGTATCGCTTTGTTCGCCCTAAGTGTGGTAGGGTATGCTCAGACGTGAGTCCCTTGCTCACTTGCCCACTGGATTCAAGATAGCCTGGCTGATGAGGATTATGAATCCGAAACCGGTCCCAGGATGCTTGTTTCCGGTCCATGGAAGACATGGTTTGGCAGTTCGGGCTGGACTGTTCCCATGAGGCACAGGGTCAGGCTGATTTGCATATAGCCATGTCTGAAATGGGGTGGCTGTGTGGGCTAAAGAATGGTGATGGATTAAACCCAGATCAGTTGACTGGGGGTGAGTGTTTGATTTGCTCAAGTGCTCCGTCCATCATCCCCTTTTGTATCGCTTTGCTCGCCCTAAGTGTGGCAGGGTATGCTCAGACGTGAGTCCCTTGCTCACTTGGCCACTGGATTCAAGATAGCCTGGCTGATGAGGATTATGAATCCGAAACCGGTCCCAGGATTCTTGTTTCCGGTCCATGGAAGACATAGCTTGGCAGTTCGGGCTGGACTGTTCCCATGAGGCACAGGGTCAGACTGATTTGCATATAGCCATGTCTGATATGGGGTGGCTGAGTGGGCTAAAGAATGGTGATGGATTAAACCCAGTTCAGTTGACTGGGGGTGAGTGTTTGATTTGCTCAAGCGCTCCGTCCATCATCCCCTTTTGTATCGCTTTGTTCGCCCTATGTGTGGCAGGGTATGCTCAGACGTGAGTCCCTTGCTCACTTGGCCACTGGATTCAAGATAGCCTCGCTGATGAGGATTATGAATCCGAAACCGGTCCCAGGATGCTTGTTTCCGGTCCATGGAAGACATGGCTTGGCAGTTCGGGCTGGACTGTTCCCATGAAGCACGGGGTCAGACTGATTTGCATATAGCCAAGTCTGAAATGGGGTGGCTGAGTGGGCTAAGGAATGGTGATGGATTAAACCCAGATCAGTTGACTGGGGGTGAGTGTTTGATTTGCTCAAGCGCTCCGTCCATCATCCCCTTTTGTATCGCTTTGTTCGCTCTAAGTGTGGCAGGGAATGCTCAGACGTGAGTCCCTTGCTCACTTGGCCACTGGATTGAACATAGCCTGGCTGATGAGGATTATGAATCCGAAACCGGTCCCAGGATGCTTGTTTCCGGTCCATGGAAGACATGGCTTGGCAGTTCGGGCTGGACTGTTCCCATGAAGCAAGGGGTCAGACTGATTTGCATATAGCCATGTCTGAAATGGGGTGGCTGAGTGGGCTAAAGAATGGTGATGGATTAAACCCAGATCAGTTGACTGGGGGTGAGTGTTTGATTTGCTCAAGCGCTCCGTCCATCATCCCCTTTTGTATCGCTTTGTTCGCCCTAAGTGTGGCAGAGTGTGCTCAGACGTGAGTCCCTTGCTCACTTGGCCACTGGATTCAAGATAGCCTGGCTGATGAGGATTATGAATCCGAAACCGGTCCCAGGATGCTTGTTTAGGGTCCATGGAAGACATGGCTTGGCAGTTCGGGCTGGACTGTTCCCATGAGGCACAGGGTGAGACTGATTTGCATGTAGCCATGTCTGAAATGGGGTGGCTGAGTGGGCTAAAAAATGGTGATGGATTAAACCCAGATCAGTTGACTGGGGGTGAGTGTTTGATTTGCTCAAGCGCTCCGTCCATCATCCCCTTTTGTATCGCTTTGTTCGCCCTAAGTGTGGCAGGGTATGCTCAGACGTGAGTCCCTTGCTCACTTGGCCACTGGATTCAAGATAGCCTGGCTGATGAGGATTATGAATCCGAAACCAGTCCCAGGATGCTTGTTTCCGGTCCATGGAAGGCATGTCTTGGCAGTTCGGGCTGGACTGTTCCCATGATGCACAGGGTCAGACTAATTTGCATATAGCCATGTCTGAAATGGGGTGGCTGAGTGGGCTAAAGAATGGTGATGGATTAAACCCAGATCAGTTGACTGGGGGTGAGTGTTTGATTTGCTCAAGTGCTCCGTCCATCATCCCCTTTTGTATCGCTTTGCTCGCCCTAAGTGTGGCAGGGTATGCTCAGACGTGAGTCCCTTGCTCACTTGGCCACTGGATTCAAGATAGCCTGGCTGATGAGGATTATGAATCCGAAACCGGTCCCAGGATTCTTGTTTCCGGTCCATGGAAGACATAGCTTGGCAGTTCGGGCTGGACTGTTCCCATGAGGCACAGGGTCAGACTGATTTGCATATAGCCATGTCTGATATGGGGTGGCTGAGTGGGCTAAAGAATGGTGATGGATTAAACCCAGATCAGTTGACTGGGGGTGAGTGTTTGATTTGCTCAAGCGCTCCGTCCATCATCCCCTTTTGTATCGCTTTGTTCGCTCTAAGTGTGGCAGGGAATGCTCAGACGTGAGTCCCTTGCTCACTTGGCCACTGGATTCAAGATAGCCTCGCTGATGAGGATTATGAATCCGAAACCGGTCCCAGGATGCTTGTTTCCGGTCCATGGAAGACATGGCTTGGCAGTTCGGGCTGGACTGTTCCCATGAAGCATGGGGTCAGACTGATTTGCATATAGCCAAGTCTGAAATGGGGTGGCTGAGTGGGCTAAAGAATGGTGATGGATTAAACCCAGATCAGTTGACTGGGGGTGAGTGTTTGATTTGCTCAAGCGCTCCGTCCATCATCCCCTTTTGTATCGCTTTGTTCGCTCTAAGTGTGGCAGGGAATGCTCAGACGTGAGTCCCTTGCTCACTTGGCCACTGGATTGAACATAGCCTGGCTGATGAGGATTATGAATCCGAAACCGGTCCCAGGATGCTTGTTTCCGGTCCATGGAAGACATGGCTTGGCAGTTCGGGCTGGACTGTTCCCATGAAGCACGGGGTCAGACTGATTTGCATATAGCCATGTCTGAAATGGGGTGGCTGAGTGGGCTAAAGAATGGTGATGGATTAAACCCAGATCAGTTGACTGGGGGTGAGTGTTTGATTTGCTCAAGCGCTCCGTCCATCATCCCCTTTTGTATCGCTTTGTTCGCCCTAAGTGTGGCAGAGTATGCTCAGACGTGAGTCCCTTGCTCACTTGGCCACTGGATTCAAGATAGCCTGGCTGATGAGGATTATGAATCCGAAACCGGTCCCAGGATGCTTGTTTAGGGTCCATGGAAGACATGGCTTGGCAGTTCGGGCTGGACTGTTCCCATGAGGCACAGGGTGAGACTGATTTGCATGTAGCCATGTCTGAAATGGGGTGGCTGAGTGGGCTAAAAAATGGTGATGGATTAAACCCAGATCAGTTGACTGGGGGTGAGTGTTTGATTTGCTCAAGCGCTCCGTCCATCATCCCCTTTTGTATCGCTTTGTTCGCCCTAAGTGTGGCAGGGTATGCTCAGACGTGAGTCCCTTGCTCACTTGGCCACTGGATTCAAGATAGCCTGGCTGATGAGGATTATGAATCCGAAACCAGTCCCAGGATGCTTGTTTCCGGTCCATGGAAGGCATGTCTTGGCAGTTCGGGCTGGACTGTTCCCATGATGCACAGGGTCAGACTAATTTGCATATAGCCATGTCTGAAATGGGGTGGCTGAGTGGGCTAAAGAATGGTGATGTATTAAACCCAGATCAGTTGACTGGGGGTGAGTGTTTAATTTGCTCAAGCGCTCCGTCCATCATCCCCTTTTGTATCGCTTTGTTCGCCCTAAGTGTGGCAGAGTATGCTCAGACGTGAGTCCCTTGCTCACTTGGCCACTGGATTCAAGTTAGCCTGGCTGATGAGGATTATGAATCCGAAACCGGTCCCAGGATGCTTGTTTCCGGTCCATGGAAGACATGGCTTGGCAGTCCGGGCTGGACTGTTCCCATGAGGCACAGGGTGAGACTGATTTGCATATAGCCATGTCTGAAATGGGGTGGCTGAGTGGGCTAAAGAATGGTGATGGATTAAACCCAGATCAGTTGACTGGGGGTGAGTGTTTGATTTGCTCAAGCGCTCCGTCCATCATCCCCTTTTGTATCGCTTTGTTCGCCCTAAGTGTGGTAGGGTATGCTCAGACGTGAGTCCCTTGCTCACTTGCCCACTGGATTCAAGATAGCCTGGCTGATGAGGATTATGAATCCGAAACCGGTCCCAGGATGCTTGTTTCCGGTCCATGGAAGACATGGCTTGGCAGTTCGGGCTGGACTGTTCCCATGAGGCACAGGGTCAGGCTGATTTGCATATAGCCATGTCTGAAATGGGGTGGCTGTGTGGGCTAAAGAATGGTGATGGATTAAACCCAGATCAGTTGACTGGGGGTGAGTGTTTGATTTGCTCAAGTGCTCCGTCCATCATGCCCTTTTGTATCGCTTTGCTCGCCCTAAGTGTGGCAGGGTATGCTCAGACGTGAGTCCCTTGCTCACTTGGCCACTGGATTCAAGATAGCCTGGCTGATGAGGATTATGAATCCGAAACCGGTCCCAGGATTCTTGTTTCCGGTCCATGGAAGACATAGCTTGGCAGTTCGGGCTGGACTGTTCCCATGAGGCACAGGGTCAGACTGATTTGCATATAGCCATGTCTGATATGGGGTGGCTGAGTGGGCTAAAGAATGGTGATGGATTAAACCCAGTTCAGTTGACTGGGGGTGAGTGTTTGATTTGCTCAAGCGCTCCGTCCATCATCCCCTTTTGTATCGCTTTGTTCGCCCTAAGTGTGGCAGGGTATGCTCAGACGTGAGTCCCTTGCTCACTTGGCCACTGGATTCAAGATAGCCTCGCTGATGAGGATTATGAATCCGAAACCGGTCCCAGGATGCTTGTTTCCGGTCCATGGAAGACATGGCTTGGCAGTTCGGGCTGGACTGCTCCCATGAAGCACGGGGTCAGACTGATTCGCATATAGCCAAGTCTGAAATGGGGTGGCTGAGTGGGCTAAAGAATGGTGATGGATTAAACCCAGATCAGTTGACTGGGGGTGAGTGTTTGATTTGCTCAAGCGCTCCGTCCATCATCCCCTTTTGTATCGCTTTGTTCGCTCTAAGTGTGGCAGGGAATGCTCAGACGTGAGTCCCTTGCTCACTTGGCCACTGGATTGAACATAGCCTGGCTGATGAGGATTATGAATCCGAAACCGGTCCCAGGATGCTTGTTTCCGGTCCATGGAAGACATGGCTTGGCAGTTCGGGCTGGACTGTTCCCATGAAGCACGGGGTCAGACTGATTTGCATATAGCCATGTCTGAAATGGGGTGGCTGAGTGGGCTAAAGAATGGTGATGGATTAAACCCAGATCAGTTGACTGGGGGTGAGTGTTTGATTTGCTCAAGCGCTCCGTCCATCATCCCCTTTTGTATCGCTTTGCTCGCCCTAAGTGTGGCAGGGTATGCTCAGACGTGAGTCCCTTGCTCACTTGGCCACTGGATTCAAGATAGCCTGGCTGATGAGGATTATGAATCCGAAACCGGTCCCAGGATGCTTGTTTCCGGTCCATGGAAGACATGGCTTGGCAGTTCGGGCTGGACTGTTCCCATGCGGCACAGGGTCAGACTGATTTGCATACAGCCATGTCTGAAATGGGGTGGCTGAGTGGGCTAAAGAATGGTGATGGATTAAACCCAGATCAGTTGACTGGGGGTGAGTGTTTGATTTGCTCAAGCGCTCCGTCCATCATCCCCTTTTGTATCGCTTTGTTCGCCCTAAGTGTGGCAGAGTATGCTCAGACGTGAGTCCCTTGCTCACTTGGCCACTGGATTCAAGATAGCCTGGCTGATGAGGATTATGAATCCGAAACCGGTCCCAGGATGTTTGTTTAGGGTCCATGGAAGACATGGCTTGGCAGTTCGGGCTGGACTGTTCCCATGAGGCACAGGGTGAGACTGATTTGCATGTAGCCATGTCTGAAATGGGGTGGCTGAGTGGGCTAAAGAATGGTGATGGATTAAACCCAGATCAGTTGACTGGGGGTGAGTGTTTGATTTGCTCAAGTGCTCCGTCCATCATCCCCTTTTGTATCGCTTTGTTCGCCCTAAGTGTGGCAGGGTATGCTCAGACGTGAGTCCCTTGCTCACTTGGCCACTGGATTCAAGATAGCCTGGCTGATAAGGATTATGAATCCGAAACCAGTCCCAGGATGCTTGTTTCCGGTCCATGGAAGGCATGTCTTGGCAGTTCGGGCTGGACTGTTCCCATGATGCACAGGGTCAGACTAATTTGCATATAGCCATGTCTGAAATGGGGTGGCTGAGTGGGCTAAAGAATGGTGATGGATTAAACCCAGATCAGTTGACTGGGGGTGAGTGTTTGATTTGCTCAAGTGCTCCGTCCATCATCCCCTTTTGTATCGCTTTGTTCGCCCTAAGTGTGGCAGAGTATGCTCTGACGTGAGTCCCTTGCTCACTTGGCCACTGGATTCAAGATAGCCTGGCTGATGAGGATTATGAATCCGAAACCGGTCCCAGGATGCTTGTTTCCGGTCCATGGAAGACATGGCTTGGCAGTTTGGGCTGGACTGTTCCCATGAGGCACAGGGTCAGACTGATTTGCATATAGCCATGTCTGAAATGGGGTGGCTGAGTGGGCTAAAGAATGGTGATGGATTAAACCCAGATCAGTTGACTGGGGGTGAGTGTTTGATTTGCTCAAGCGCTCCGTCCATCATCCCCTTTTGTATCGCTTTGTTCGCCCTAAGTGTGGCAGAGTATGCTCAGACGTGAGTCCCTTGCTCACTTGGCCACTGGATTCAAGATAGCCTGGCTGATGAGGATTATGAATCGGAAACCGGTCCCAGGATGCTTGTTTCCGGTCCATGGAAGACATGGCTTGGCAGTTCGGGCTGGACTGTTCCCATGAGGCACAGGGTCAGACTGATTTGCATATAGCCATGTCTGAAATGGGGTGGCTGAATGGGCTAAAGAAAGGTGATGGATTAAACCCAGATCAGTTGACTGGGGGTGAGTGTTTGATTTGCTCAAGCGCTCCGTCCATCATCCCCTTTTGTATCGCTTTGTTCGCCCTAAGTGTGGCAGGGTATGCTCAGACGTGAGTCCCTTGCTCACTTGGCCACTGGATTCAAGATAGCCTGGCTGATGAGGATTATGAATCCGAAACCGGTCCCAGGATGCTTGTTTCCGGTCCATGGAAGACATAGCTTGGCAGTTCGGGCTGGACTGTTTCCATGAGGCACAGGGTCAGACTGATTTGCATATAGCCATGTCTGAAATGGGGTGGCTGAGTGGGCTAAAGAATGGTGATGGATTAAACCCAGATCAGTTGACTGGGGGTGAGTGTTTGATTTGCTCAAGCGCTCCGCCCATCATCCCCTTTTTTATCGCTTTGTTCGCCCTAAGTGTGGCAGGGTATGCTCAGACGTGAGTCCCTTGCTCACTTGGCCACTGGATTCAAGATAGCCTCGCTAATGAGAATTATGAATCCGAAACCGGTCCCAGGATGCTTGTTTCCGGTCCATGGAAGACATGGCTTGGCAGTTCGGGCTGGACTGTTCCCATGAAGCACAGGGTCAGACTGATTTGCATATAGCCATGTCTGAAATGGGGTGGCTGAGTGGGCTAAAGAATGGTGATGGATTAAACCCAGATCAGTTGACTGGGGGTGAGTGTTTGATTTGCTCAAGCGCTCCGTCCATCATCCCCTTTTGTATCGCTTTGTTCGCCCTAAGTGTGGCAGGGAATGCTCAGACGTGAGTCCCTTGCTCACTTGGCCACTGGATTCAAGATAGCCTGGCTGATGAGGATTATGAATCCGAAACCGGTCCCAGGATGCTTGTTTCCGGTCCATGGAAGACATGGCTTGGCAGTTCGGGCTTGACTGTTCCCATGAGGCACAGGGTCAGACTGATTTGCATGTAGCCATGTCTGAAATGGGGTGGCTGAGTGGGCTAAAGAATGGTGATGGATTAAACCCAGATCAGTTGACTGGGGGTGAGTGTTTGATTTGCTCAAGCGCTCCGTCCATCATCCCCTTTTGTATCGCTTTGTTCGCCCTAAGTGTGGCAGGGTATGCTCAGACGTGAGTCCCTTGCTCACTTGGCCACTGGATTCAAGATAGCCTGGCTGATGAGGATTATGAATCCGAAACCGGTCCCAGGATGCTTGTTTCCGGTCCCTGGAAGACATGGCTTTGCAGTTCGGGCTGGACTGTTCCCATGAGGCACAGGGTCAGACTGATTTGCATATAGCCATGTCTGAAATGGGGTGGCTGAGTGGGCTAAAGAATGGTGATGGATTAAACCCAGATCAGTTGACTGGGGGTGAGTGTTTGATTTGCTCAAGCGCTCCGTCCATCATCCCCTTTTGTATCGCTTTGTTCGCCCTAAGTGTGGCAGGGTATGCTCAGACGTGAGTCCCTTGCTCACTTGGCCACTGGATTCAAGATAGCCTGGCTGATGAGGATTATGAATCCGAAACCGGTCCCAGGATGCTTGTTTCCGGTCCATGGAAGCCATGGCTTGGCAGTTCGGGCTGGACTGTTCCCATGAGGCACAGGGTCAGACTGATTTGCATATAGCCATGTCTGAAATGGGGTGGCTGAATGGGCTAAAGAAAGGTGATGGATTAAACCCAGATCAGTTGACTGGGGGTGAGTGTTTGATTTGGTCAAGCGCTCCGTCCATCATCCCCTTTTGTATCGCTTTGTTCGCCCTAAGTGTGGCAGGGTATGCTCAGACGTGAGTCCCTTGCTCACTTGGCCACTGGATTCAAGATAGCCTGGCTGATGAGGATTATGAATCCGAAACCGGTCCCAGGATGCTTGTTTCCGGTCCATGGAAGACATAGCTTGGCAGTTCGGGCTGGACTGTTCCCATGAGGCACAGGGTCAGACTGATTTGCATATAGCCATGTCTGAAATGGGGTGGCTGAGTGGGCTAAAGAATGGTGATGGATTAAACCCAGATCAGTTGACTGGGGGTGAGTGTTTGATTTGCTCAAGCGCTCCGCCCATCATCCCCTTTTTTATCGCTTTGTTCGCCCTAAGTGTGGCAGGGTATGCTCAGACGTGAGTCCCTTGCTCACTTGGCCACTGGATTCAAGATAGCCTCGCTAATGAGAATTATGAATCCGAAACCGGTCCCAGGATGCTTGTTTCCGGTCCATGGAAGACATGGCTTGGCAGTTCGGGCTGGACTGTTCCCATGAAGCACAGGGTCAGACTGATTTGCATATAGCCATGTCTGAAATGGGGTGGCTGAGTGGGCTAAAGAATGGTGATGGATTAAACCCAGATCAGTTGACTGGGGATGAGTGTTTGATTTGCTCAAGCGCTCCGTCCATCATCCCCTTTTGTATCGCTTTGTTCGCCCTAAGTGTGGCAGGGAATGCTCAGACGTGAGTCCCTTGCTCACTTGGCCACTGGATTCAAGATAGCCTGGCTGATGAGGATTATGAATCCGAAACCGGTCCCAGGATGCTTGTTTCCGGTCCATGGAAGACATGGCTTTGCAGTTCGGGCTTGACTGTTCCCATGAGGCACAGGGTCAGACTGATTTGCATGTAGCCATGTCTGAAATGGGGTGGCTGAGTGGGCTAAAGAATGGTGATGGATTAAACCCAGATCAGTTGACTGGGGGTGAGTGTTTGATTTGCTCAAGCGCTCCGTCCATCATCCCCTTTTGTATCGCTTTGTTCGCCCTAAGTGTGGCAGGGTATGCTCAGACGTGAGTCCCTTGCTCACTTGGCCACTGGATTCAAGATAGCCTGGCTGATGAGGATTATGAATCCGAAACCGGTCCCAGGATGCTTGTTTCCGGTCCCTGGAAGACATGGCTTTGCAGTTCGGGCTGGACTGTTCCCATGAGGCACAGGGTCAGACTGATTTGCATATAGCCATGTCTGAAATGGGGTGGCTGAGTGGGCTAAAGAATGGTGATGGATTAAACCCAGATCAGTTGACTGGGGGTGAGTGTTTGATTTGCTCAAGCGCTCCGTCCATCATCCCCTTTTGTATCGCTTTGTTCGCCCTAAGTGTGGCAGGGTATGCTCAGACGTGAGTCCCTTGCTCACTTGGCCACTGGATTCAAGATAGCCTCGCTGATGAGGATTATGAATCCGAAACCGGTCCCAGGATGCTTGTTTCCGGTCCATGGAAGACATGGCTTGGCAGTTCGGGCTGGACTGTTCCCATGAAGCACGGGGTCAGACTGATTCGCATATAGCCAAGTCTGAAATGGGGTGGCTGAGTGGGCTAAAGAATGGTGATGGATTAAACCCAGATCAGTTGACTGGGGGTGAGTGTTTGATTTGCTCAAGCGCTCCGTCCATCATCCCCTTTTGTATCGCTTTGTTCGCTCTAAGTGTGGCAGGGAATGCTCAGACGTGAGTCCCTTGCTCACTTGGCCACTGGATTGAACATAGCCTGGCTGATGAGGATTATGAATCCGAAACCGGTCCCAGGATGCTTGTTTCCGGTCCATGGAAGACATGGCTTGGCAGTTCGGGCTGGACTGTTCCCATGAAGCACGGGGTCAGACTGATTTGCATATAGCCATGTCTGAAATGGGCTGGCTGAGTGGGCTAAAGAATGGTGATGGATTAAACCCAGATCAGTTGACTGGGGGTGAGTGTTTGATTTGCTCAAGCGCTCCGTCCATCATCCCCTTTTGTATCGCTTTGCTCGCCCTAAGTGTGGCAGGGTATGCTCAGACGTGAGTCCCTTGCTCACTTGGCCACTGGATTCAAGATAGCCTGGCTGATGAGGATTATGAATCCGAAACCGGTCCCAGGATGCTTGTTTCCGGTCCATGGAAGACATGGCTTGGCAGTTCGGGCTGGACTGTTCCCATGCGGCACAGGGTCAGACTGATTTTCATACAGCCATGTCTGAAATGGGGTGGCTGAGTGGGCTAAAGAATGGTGATGGATTAAACCCAGATCAGTTGACTGGGGGTGAGTGTTTGATTTGCTCAAGCGCTCCGTCCATCATCCCCTTTTGTATCGCTTTGTTCGCCCTAAGTGTGGCAGAGTATGCTCAGACGTGAGTCCCTTGCTCACTTGGCCACTGGATTCAAGATAGCCTGGCTGATGAGGATTATGAATCCGAAACCGGTCCCAGGATGTTTGTTTAGGGTCCATGGAAGACATGGCTTGGCAGTTCGGGCTGGACTGTTCCCATGAGGCACAGGGTGAGACTGATTTGCATGTAGCCATGTCTGAAATGGGGTGGCTGAGTGGGCTAAAGAATGGTGATGGATTAAACCCAGATCAGTTGACTGGGGGTGAGTGTTTGATTTGCTCAAGCGCTCCGTCCATCATCCCCTTTTGTATCGCTTTGTTCGCCCTAAGTGTGGCAGGGTATGCTCAGACGTGAGTCCCTTGCTCACTTGGCCACTGGATTCAAGATAGCCTGGCTGATGAGGATTATGAATCCGAAACCAGTCCCAGGATGCTTGTTTCCGGTCCATGGAAGGCATGTCTTGGCAGTTCGGGCTGGACTGTTCCCATGATGCACAGGGTCAGACTAATTTGCATATAGCCATGTCTGAAATGGGGTGGCTGAGTGGGCTAAAGAATGGTGATGGATTAAACCCAGATCAGTTGACTGGGGGTGAGTGTTTGATTTGCTCAAGCGCTCCGTCCATCATCCCCTTTTGTATCGCTTTGTTCGCCCTAAGTGTGGCAGAGTATGCTCTGACGTGAGTCCCTTGCTCACTTGGCCACTGGATTCAAGATAGCCTGGCTGATGAGGATTATGAATCCGAAACCGGTCCCAGGATGCTTGTTTCCTGTCCATGGAAGACATGGCTTGGCAGTTTGGGCTGGACTGTTCCCATGAGGCACAGGGTCAGACTGATTTGCATATAGCCATGTCTGAAATGGGGTGGCTGAGTGGGCTAAAGAATGGTGATGGATTAAACCCAGATCAGTTGACTGGGGGTGAGTGTTTGATTTGCTCAAGCGCTCCGTCCATCATCCCCTTTTGTATCGCTTTGTTCGCCCTAAGTGTGGCAGAGTATGCTCAGACGTGAGTCCCTTGCTCACTTGGCCACTGGATTCAAGATAGCCTGGCTGATGAGGATTATGAATCCGAAACCGGTCCCAGGATGCTTGTTTCCGGTCCATGGAAGACATGGCTTGGCAGTTCGGGCTGGACTGTTCCCATGAGGCATAGGGTGAGACTGATTTGCATATAGCCATGTCTGAAATGGGGTGGCTGAGTGGGCTAAAGAATGGTGATGGATTAAACCCAGATCAGTTGACTGGGGGTGAGTGTTTGATTTGCTCAAGCGCTTCGTCCATCATCCCCTTTTGTATCGCTTTGTTCGCCCTAAGTGTGGCAAGGTACGCTCAAACGTGAGTCCCTTGCTCACTTGGCCACTGGATTCAAGATTAACCCTGGGCGTAGTGGGCGGAGTGGGGCTCCGTGGAGCTACGTGAAGTGGGCGCACAACTACTCCCACCCACGCACTCCGCGTAGCCCCACTCCGCGCCGCCCGCCTCCCTCCCGCCCTCCCTAAGTACATAAATAAAGGAATAAAAAGCTTTTAAAAACACTTACCTTGTCTGCCGCGTCCCCGGGGCTCCCTCTCGCCGTCCCGCGATTCGCGCCGCCACCGCATCGGATCCTAATGCGCATGCGCGGGCGGCCGCGCATGCGCATTCCTCACGAGAAATGCACATGCGCGGCCGTCCGCGCATGCGCATTAGAATCCGAAATGGCGGCGCGCATCGCGGGACGGCGAGAGGGAGCCCCGGGGACGCGGCAGACAAGGTAAGTGTTTTTAAAAGCTTTTTATGCCTTTATTTATGTATTTAGGGAGGGCGGGAGGGAGGCGGGTGGCGGCCGGCTACGCCCCGTCTGCGGAGCGCGCGTAGTGCCGCCTGGCTACGCCGGCTACGCAAAATGCGTAGGAGACGGCACTCCGTGCACTCCGTGCACGGAGCGTAGCTGGCCGCCCAGGGTTATTCAAGATAGCCTGGCTGATGAGGATTATGAATCCGAAACCGGTCCCAGGATGCTTGTTTCCGGTCCATGGAAGACATGGCTTGGCAGTTTGGGCTGGACTGTTCCCATGAGGCACAGGGTGAGACTGATTTGCATATAGCCATGTCTGAAATGGGGTGGCTGAGTGGGCTAAAGAATGGTGATGGATTAAACCCAGATCAGTTGACTGGGGGTGAGTGTTTGATTTGCTCAAGCGCTCCGTCCATCATCCCCTTTTGTATCGCTTTGTTCGCCCTAAGTGTGGCAAGGTATGCTCAGACGTGAGTCCCTTGCTCACTTGGCCACTGGATTCAAGATAGCCTGGCTGATGAGGATTATGAATCCGAAACCGGTCCCAGGATGCTTGTTTTCGGTCCATGGAAGACATGGCTTGGCAGTTCGGGCTGGACTGTTCCCATGAGGCACAGGGTGTGACTGATTTGCATATAGCCATGTCTAAAATGGGGTGGCTGAGTGGGCTAAAGAATGGTGATGGATTAAACCCAGATCAGTTGACTGGGGGTGAGTGTTTGATTTGCTCAAGCGCTCCGTCCATCATCCCCTTTTGTATCGCTTTGTTCGCCCTAAGTGTGGCAAGGTATGCTCAGACGTGAGTCCCTTGCTCACTTGGCCACTGGATGCAAGATAGCCTGGCTGATGAGGATTATGAATCCGAAACCGGTCCCAGGATGCTTGTTTTCGGTCCATGGAAGACATGGCTTGGCAGTTCGGGCTGGACTGTTCCCATGAGGCACAGGGTCAGACTGATTTTCATATAGCCATGTCTGAAATGGGGTGGCTGAGTGGGCTAAAGAATGGTGATGGATTAAACCCAGATCAGTAGACTGGGGGTGAGTGTTTGATTTGCTCAAGCACTCCGTCCATCATCCCCTTTTGTATCGCTTTGTTCGCCCTAAGTGTAGCAGAGTATGCTCAGACGTGAGTCCCTTGCTCACTTGGCCCCTGGATTCAAGATGTAGGAGAGTAGGGTCTGCTATCCTATGGTCACCCCAAATTTTTGCTTTTTGCTTCACTGGTTTATGACTTAATGTGGCTGTGGTCCTGCTAATCAGACCCACAGCCTGCTGTTCTCTCTCTAAATTGTTACCCATGTACTTTAGGTGCATAACGAAATTGGAACTGGTTCACCTTATTGGCCCCTGTAACAGTGTATCCAGGTACCCAGGGCATAGGTGCTTCCAAGGCCTACCAGGGGCTGCAGCATGTATTGTGCCACCCCTGGCCTGGCCTCCATATTTGACACAACTGGCTGATCACTCAGCTGGGGTAAGTCGGTGTAACCACCCCTTACTTAGGTGTAGTATGCCTACACCTAACCTAAAATGGACACATATGTTCCTATCAGTCACTCCTAAGGTAGGCCTCATCAATCCTGGAGGCAGTGTGCTTGGAAATATGTGAGATGGTGCTCTGGCATGAGCTGAGCCTGTCTGCAGCTTTCGTAACCATGTCCTTTAGCTGTTTCATGATATTGCCATACCATATACTCTTAAGTGCATTATGAACCTCGCGGTTAAATGCTATCTTGGGTTTGGCTTTATCAAAACATGTCGAGTAAGGTGTCATACGAATTGGAATACTACCCCCTCGCCAGTTCTGGCGACGGGGGTAGCATTCCACCCTTCTAAAGGGACACAACATGTACCTAGCCTGAACCCCGGTTAAAGTTAAACAGAGCCTCAGCATCACAAAATGGATGCTGCCACCACAGACACAAGTCTGACCTCCTGCTGCTGGGAGTCCTTCCAGCGAGGGCAGCTTGGACAAAGGGTTTCCTGCCTTGGGAGGTGCTAGCACCACCCCAGACAGGATTTTGTGTATTGGGTAGGACAGGGCTGAATAGAATCAGACATGCCTGGGGCACACAAGGTGTCCCTGTGCATAGGCCAGTTCAAACCGGTGCTGGGGCTTTCCAGCCCCAGTCCTGGCACGAAACTGGACAAAGGAAAGGGGGTGTAACCACCCCCCTTCCTGGTCCCACCTAGAGGAGGGACCTAGTAGGTGATCCGGCCCCCCAGATTCGAATAAGAGTGGGAGCTGTGTCCTGAGACATCAGATCATCCTGAATCAACTTGAAATACAGAAGAAGACTGGACTTCGACATTCTGCTGCACAGAAGACGGAAGAGAATCTCCCTTGTGGCCAAGGAGTGACCACCCTGTGAATACAGGCACCAACCAGCAACTCGACGTCTGCTTTGCCGCCGCCTCCCGCCGGAGCCCAAGCCCAGAGCCTGACAAGACCCAGACTCCCAGACTTCTCACCGCCCGATCCACAGTCCCTGCAAAGAAGGGACCCATGGAGGCACCGAGAGACGTGGGACCGGACATCTTGGAAGACCCCCGAAACGCTGACTGCACAGCATCAGAGGCACCCTCGATGCTGTGCTTTGGGGTTTGAGAAGCCCTAACCTCGAGCAGCCCTTGCACCAAAGATCAGCCCCCCAGCATCTCCACGATCTGCGTGGGGCCCTTTTGCACCGTGCCACTCAACGCACCATCCCGGCCACTTGCCACGTGGCTAGCGGCCATCTTGGCGACGAAACCTACAACTTTCACTGCGGGTCTGGTTGCTCCAGACTTGCCCTTGCTCCTGTAAAAAGGAGTACCTGCTCTGACCTTGCTGGTCCGAGTAACAAGCCTTTTTCGATTCCTGCGTGGCTTGCAATAGCCAAGGCCTGTTTGCTCCAATCAAGTTGCTGCCACCGCCAACAGCAAGAAGCCTGCGTGGGACAGCTTGTGACCGACTCCTGGACGTCTTCGACCCCTCGTGTCCACGTGGCTGCAGAGAGAAGCTACACGACATCACCTGTTTGTGCCCAACATTGCCTGGTTCCACTCTGGTTCCACGGTAGTCACTGGCTAGTGACTTTGAACATTGTCCCCTCTGCTTTCAGGTCTTCACCTCTTCAGATCCACCCTTGGATCCACCGGAACTCTTCACATCGAGTCGCCTGCAGCATCTTCAGCTCCAAGCAACATCGACCTGCGTGACGAAACCCGACACTACTTCGACCCTATGCACCCGCTTCCTGTGGGTGAGGTAACTCAGCTCCGCCGGTGTTCCCACACTGGTACACACCTCTAGTGTCTGTGTCTCAAGTTTCATCCTTCTAGGTCACTCGGAAGGTTCCTTTTTAACTAACTTTGTAACTTTTACGCACCATTGACATTGCATTGGTAAAGCGTGCACTTTCCGCACTGCACCCGAGTCCCGCGGGCCTTTCCCGACTTCTTCACTGCTAGTCCCGAAGAGCTCCAGCGATTCCCCAGGCCCTTGGCCTCTTCACTTTCCCCATAGTGGTTCTTATACCACTATTTTAGTATATGGTTTAGGTGGCCCCTAGGGCTCATCCATATTGTGCAACTTTTGTGTATTTAAACTGTGTTTTGTTTTAACGCATTTGCTTCTGTGCTCATAAAGAGTATCAGGGATATTTGTAGTAATAAATCTATATATATTTTCAATATATATCTGTGTGGTGTCCTTTCATTTGGTATTCAAGGGATTGTGTATGGTAAAACAGCTTGCTTCACATGCCTTTACAGAATTTAGCCTAAGACTGCTTAGTCCATGCTACCCCTAGGATAGCTTGTCTATAAGGTTGACTTTACAACCTGCACCATAAGGGTTGCTTGGCATGGTACAAGGTGATCACTAGAACTAGTGAGCATCATATACCAGGCCAACTTCTCACATTGGTGAGCAGCGGATTGGGATTTGAGCTTGCTGTTGTTTTACCATTACAATCTTTGAAAATATCATTTGAAAGATCATACAGGTACCTGATAGGTACACTAAAAACAAGACTAGATATACTTAAGTTCTACTGAACTTAGTTGTTGTAGATGATAGGGAGTAGCACACCCTGACTACAACTACTAGATAGGTTTTGTAGGAAAACACAAGTGTAGGTAGATTGCAACACATCCACCACACTAGAGCAATGTCTGGAGCAGAGGGATCCACTGGAACCACCTCTGTTGAGAGTGACCCTCCAAGGGCACCATCCAAATTTGCTATCTTTCCATTTAAGGAACTGAGGCAGCTGTGTTCCATGAGAGGAATCAAAACAGGTCCTTCTCCTACAGCAGGACACCTCAGAGAGCTATTAGACCAGTCTGAAGCTCTAAAGAACTCCAAGCCAGGCACCTCAGGGACTGGTGAGGAAGTTTCTCCTTCTGAAGATGATACCCCTGATGCCCCTGTCCCTGTCATCCAGATAGATGAGGAAGACCAGACCCCTGGGAATTCTCAGCCTGAGGAAGAAGAGGGAGAGGAGGTAGAAGAAAGTGATTCTGATTATGATAGAGATAGCCAGGTGTTAGTCAGCAGGCTTAACCAGGCTAACTTAAGCTTATTTGGGACTGAAGGTGGGTCCAACCCATTCAGACCCCCAAATGGACTTAACCAGGAGCATAGGAGGAGGAGGAATCACTCAGGTGAATCCAATACTTCCCATGTTTCTAGAGGTTCTCATGGCAACTCCAGAAGGGAGTTGACTAGCCCTCAGAGAAGGGAACATGAGGCCAAAATGAGAGAGGCTGAACTTAGGATCCAGAGACAAGAATTAGAAGTTGCCCTGGCCAAAGAGAAACTTACTAGAGCAAGGCAGCCTAGAGAGAGTGTATTAGATTCCACTGGTGGCAGCACTATCCCTAAGGATAAAGACAGGTCCTATGACAATAGAAACCTGAGTAAGATTGTGCCCCCCTACAAAGTTGGGGATGATATCCACAAGTGGATGACTGCACTTGAGAGAGCTTGCAAAGTACAGCAGGTCCCTCAGGAGCAGTGGGCAGCCATCTTGTGGCTCTCCTTTGAAGGTAGAGGCCGAGACAGACTCCTCACAGTTAGTGATGGGGATTCTAGAAACTACCTGGTCCTGAAGAGTGCTCTGATTGATGGGTTAGGCTTAACCACTGAACAGTACAGGTTAATGTTCAGAGATACCCAGAAGACACAGACTCAGGACTGGTCTGAATTTGTTGAATGTGCCACTAAG
Organism: Lissotriton helveticus; assembly: GCF_964261635.1. Taxonomy (NCBI): domain Eukaryota; kingdom Metazoa; phylum Chordata; class Amphibia; order Caudata; family Salamandridae; genus Lissotriton; species Lissotriton helveticus. The sequence continues at coordinate 242,347,517 of NC_136073.1, forward strand.
GCTCTGGAGGGCTGGTTTCTGGTAAGTAAGGTTACAGACTATGAAGGATTGTACAATTTGCTTATGAGAGAACAGATTTTAAATAACTGTCAGAACCAGCAGTTGCATCAACATTTGGTTGACTCAGATCTAACCTCTCCCCAAGAATTGGGAAAGAGGGCAGACAAATGGGTTAGAACCAGAGTTAAGCAAAAGAACCAGAACCAGAACCAGGGTGGTGACCAAAAGAAAACAGACCAGAAGGGTGGGGAGCAGAAAGCTAAAGACCAGAAGTCTTCAACAGGGCCCCAAACTAATACTGAGGGTGGGTCCCAAACTTCCAAGAAGAAGAAGAAAGAAGGTCAAAGAAAACCCTGGTGTAGCTTTTGCAAAAACACCACTCACTGGACAAGTGATTGTAAAAAGGGTGGAGCCACCAACACTGCAGCCCCTAAGGCACCTGCACCCACTAGTACAGCTGGCAGTGTTGGACCACAGACTAGGAGGGTAGTGGGTATCACCTTAGGAACTGATGGAGATTCTGACCTAGTCAGAGTCCCCACACAGGCTGTTCTGATCTGTGATGGGGAGATTGATTTCTCCCCTACTATCAGTCCCAATAATTTGGGCAAGTACAGACAGACACCTTTAATTAATGAAAAAGTGGCTCAAGCATACAGGGACACATGTGCCAGTGTCACTATGGTGACGCCTAGCTTTGTGGACCCTGGACAGTACATACCAGGTGATAATTACCTGGTGACCAATGCCAGCAACGTCACTACTACACATAGTGTGGCAATTGTTAACTTTTCCTGGGGAGGGGTAACTGGCCTAAAAAGAGTTGTGGTTAGTGCTGATCTCCCAGTAGAATGTTTGTTGGGGAATGACCTGGAGAGCTCTCTATGGTCAGAAGTTGAGTACCGGACTCATGCAGAGATGTTAGGGATATCATCACATGTCCTTGCTGTGACCAGGTCACAGGCCAAAAAGTGCCTCTCTGAACCTCAGGTCTTGGATCCGGGAACAATGGACCAAGTACCTTCCAAGACAAGGAACAGGAGGGCAAAGGCTGTGCCTTCCCAAATGCCTACAAGTGAGGATCAGCCTTCACAGGAAGATGATTCTGAGACCCCTGAAGGAACTGTCCCTATAGAACTTGAACCTGATCAGGTTGAGTTTCTGGGGACAGGGGGACCTTCTAGGGCAGACTTGGGGCAGGCTCAGTTATCCTGTCCTTCTCTTGAACCCCTCAGACAGCAGGCTGCTGCTGAGGCTGCTGGGAATGCTCAAGGTACCCATAAGGTCTATTGGGATGAGGGGCTCCTTTATTCAGAGGGTAGAGACCCCAAGCCTGGTACAACCAGGAGGTTGGTCATACCTCTGCAATTTAGGGGCTTCCTTCTTACCTTGGCACACGATATTCCCTTAGCAGGACACCTAGGCCAGAACAAAACATGGGACAGACTTGTCTGTCACTTTCACTGGCCTCACATGTCAGAAGATACCAAGGAGTTTTGTCGCTCCTGTGTAACCTGCCAAGCAAGTGGCAAAGCAGGTGGTACCACAAAGGCCCCCCTAATACCACTACCTGTGGTGGGGGTACCCTTTGAACGAGTGGGGATTGACATTGTTGGTCCAATGGATCCCCCTACAGCATCTGGGCACAGGTTCATACTGGTGGTGGTGGACCATGCCACCAGGTACCCAGAGGCAATTCCACTTAGGACCACAACGGCTCCTGTTGTGGCCAGGGCCTTACTTGGAGTTTTCTCCAGAGTGGGGTTTCCTAAGGAGGTAGTATCTGATAGAGGTGCAAACTTCATGTCAGGTTACTTGACAGCTATGTGGAAGGAGTGTGGTGTTAACTATAAGTTCACCACCCCCTATCATCCACAATGCAATGGGCTTGTTGAGAGATTCAACAAGACCCTAAAGGGCATGATCAAAGGATTACCTGAGAAGCTCAGGCGAAGATGGGATATCCTTCTGCCCTGCCTTCTGTTTGCTTACAGAGAGGTCCCACAAAAAGGAGTTGGCTTCAGCCCCTTTGAATTGTTGTTTGGACATCCTGTAAGAGGACCCCTATGTCTGGTGAGGGAAGGATGGGAGTTACCTCTCAAAAAGCCCAAGCAAGACATAGTGGACTATGTACTTGGTCTCCGCTCCAGGATGGCTGAGTATATGGAGAAGGCTTCCAAAAACCTTGAGGCTAGCCAGGCCTTACAGAAAGCCTGGCATGACCAAAAGGCTGTCCTGACTGAGTACCAGCCTGGACAGAAGGTATGGGTGTTGGAGCCAGTGGAGTGGCCCCAGCAGCACTCCAAGACGGGTGGTCTGGACCCCATACAATCATGGAGAAAAAGGGAGAGGTTACCTACTTGGTGGACCTTGGAACTCCCAGGAGCCCCCACAGGGTGCTCCATGTTAACAGGCTGAAAGCATATGTTGACAGGGCAGACATGGGCTTGCTCATGGCTACAGATGAGGGGCAGGAGGAAGAGAGTGACCCTCTCCCAGACCTGCTGACTCAGAACCCTGAGGATGGCTCAGTAGATGGTGTGGCCTTAGATGGCAGCCTCACTGAACATCAGCAAAATGACTGTAGACAGGTTTTGCAGTCATATCGACATATGTTCTCCCTGACACCCAGTCAGACTAACTGGTGTACCCATGTGGTGGACACTGGTGATAGTCTTCCTGTAAAGAACAAAATTTACTGGCAGCCTGACCATGTCAGAGACTGTATCAAGGCTGAGGTACAAAAGATGCTGGAATTAGGTGTCATTGAGCCTTCAGAGAGCCCCTGGGCTAGCCCAGTGGTTCTGGTCCCCAAACCTCACACCAAAGATGGAAAGAGAGAGATGAGGTTCTGTGTGGACTACAGAGGACTCAATGCTGTCACCAGGACAGATGCACACCCAATTCCAAGGGAAGATGAGCTCATAGACAAATTGGCTTCTGCCAAGTTTTTTAGCACATTTGACTTGACAGCTGGCTACTGGCAAATCAGGTTAGCTGAGGAGTCTAAAGCCAAGACAGCATTTTCTACCCCCAGTGGGCATTACCAGTTTGTAGTGATGCCCTTTGGTTTGAAAAATGCACCTGCCACCTTCCAAAGGTTGGCGAATCAAGTCCTTACTGGGTTGGATGACTTTTGTGCAGCATATCTGGATGATATTGCTGTCTTTAGCTCCACCTGGGAGGATCACCTGGTCCACCTGAAGGAAGTGCTAGAGGCTCTGCAAAAGGCAGGCCTCACTATAAAGGCAACCAAGTGCCAGATAGGGCAGAGTAAGGTTGTGTACTTGGGCCACCTTGTGGGTGGAGGACAAGTTCAACCACTGGAGAGTAAGATTCAGACCATAAAGGACTGGACTCCTCCAACTACCCAGACTCAGGTCAGAGCTTTCTTGGGCCTGACTGGGTACTACAGGAAGTTTGTTAAGAACTATGGGTCCATTGTGACTCCTCTTAATGATCTGACATCCAAGAAGATGCCCAAAAAGGTTCAGTGGACAGAATACTGTCAAAAGGCATTTGATGACCTGAAGAAGGCCATGTGCTCTGCACCTATCCTGAAGAGTCCTGACTACTCAAGAGAGTTCATTGTCCAAACAGATGCTTCTGAGTTGGGAGTGGGAGCTGTGCTTTCACAACTTAATGTAGATGGTCAAGACCAGCCCATTGCTTTCATTAGCAGAAGGCTGACCACCAGAGAGAAACGTTGGTCAGCCATTGAGAGGGAGGCCTTTGCTGTGGTGTGGGCCCTGAAGAAGTTGAGACCATACTTGTTTGGCACTCACTTCAAGATTCAGACCGACCATAAGCCCCTCTTATGGCTTAATCAGATGAAGGGTGAAAACCCCAAACTGCTCAGGTGGTCCATTTCCCTACAGGGGATGGACTTTACAGTGGAGCACCGCCCAGGGACTGACCATGGTAATGCAGATGGTCTCTCCAGGTACTTCCACTTAGAACATGAAGACACAACTGGTCAAGGTTAGTCTAATGTCCCTGCGTTTGGGGGGGGGGGGTTGTGTAGGAGAGTAGGGTCTGCTATCCTATGGTCACCCCAAATTTTTGCTTTTTGCTTCACTGGTTTATGACTTAATGTGGCTGTGGGCCTGCTAATCAGACCCACAGCCTGCTGTTCTCTCTCTAAATTGTTACCCATGTACTTTAGGTGCATAACGAAATTGGAACTGGTTCACCTTATTGGCCCCTGTAACAGTGTACCCAGGTACCCAGGGCATAGGTGCTTCCAAGGCCTACCAGGGGCTGCAGCATGTATTGTGCCACCCCTGGCCTGGCCTCCATATTTGACACAACTGGCTGATCACTCAGCTGGGGTAAGTCGGTGTAACCACCCCTTACTTAGGTGTAGTATGCCTACACCTAACCTAAAATGGACATATATGTTCCTATCAGTCACTCCTAAGGAAGGCCTCATCAATCCTGGAGGCAGAGTGCTTGGAAATATGTGAGATGGTGCTCTGGCATGAGCTGAGCCTGTCTGTAGCTTTCGGAACCATGTCCTTTAGCTGTTTCATGATATTGCCATACCATATACTCTTAAGTGCATTATGAACCTCGCGGTTAAATGCTATCTTGGGTTTGGCTTTATCAAAACATGTCGAGTAAGGTGTCATACGAATTGGAATACTACCCCCTCGCCAGTTCTGGCGACGGGGGTAGCATTCCACCCTTCTAGAGGGACACGACATGTACCTAGCCTGAACCCCGGTTAAAGTTAAACACAGCCTCAGCATCACAAAATGGATGCTGCCACCACAGACACAAGTCTGACCTCCTGCTGCTGGGAGTCCTTCCAGCGAGGGCAGCTTGGACAAAGGGTTTCCTGCCTTGGGAGGTGCTAGCACCATCCCAGACAGGATCTTGTGTATTGGGTAGGACAGGGCTGAATAGAATCAGACATGCCTGGGGCACACAAGGTGTCCCTGTGCATAGGCCAGTTCAAACCGGTGCTGGGGCTTTCCAGCCCCAGTCCTGGCGCGAAACTGGACAAAGGAAAGGGGGTGTAACCACCCCCCTTCCTGGTCCCACCCAGAGGAGGGACCTAGTAGGTGATCCGGTCCCCCAGATTCGAATAAGAGTGGGAGCTGTGTCCTGAGACATCAGATCATCCTGAATCAACTTGAAATACAGAAGAAGACTGGACTTCGACATTCTGCTGCACAGAAGACGGAAGAGAATCTCCCTTGTGGCCAAGGAGTGACCACCCTGTGAATACAGGCACCAACCAGCAACTCGACGTCTTCTTTGCCGCGCCTCCCGCCGGAGCCCGAGCCCAGAGCCTGACAAGACCCAGACTCCTAGACTTCTCACCGCCCGATCCACAGTCCCTGCAAAGAAGGGACCCGTGGAGGCACCGAGAGACGTGGGACCGGACATCTTGGAAGACCCCCGAAACGCTGACTGCGCAGCATCAGAGGCACCCTCGATGCTGTGCTTTGGGGTTTGAGAAGCCCTAACCTCGAGCAGCCCTTGCACCAAAGATCTGCCCCCCAGCATCTCCACTATCTGCGTGGGGCCCTTTTGCACCATGCCACTCGACGCGCCATCCTGGCCACTTGCCACGTGGCTAGCGGCCATCTTGGCGATGAAACCTACAACTTTCACTGCGGGTCTGGTTGCTCCAGACTTGCCCTTGCTTCTGTTAAAAGGAGTACCTGCTCTGACCTTGCTGGTCCGAGTAACAAGCCTTTTTCGATTCCTGCGTGGCTTGCACTAGCCAAGGCCTGTTTGCTCCAATCAAGTTGCCGACACCGCCAACAGCGAGAAGCCTGCGTGGGACAGCTCGTGACCGACTCCTGGACGTCTTCGACCCCTCGTGTCCACGTGGCTGCAGAGAGAAGCTACACGACATCACCTGATTGCGCCTGACATTGCCTGGTTCCACTCTGGTTCCACGGTAGTCACTGGCTAGTGACTTTGAACATTGTCCCCTCTGCTTTCAGGTCGTCACCTCTTCAGATCCACCCTTGGATCCACCGGAACTCTTCACATCGAGTCGCCTGCAGCATCTTCAGCTCCAAGCACCATCGACCTGCGTGACGAAACCCGACACTACTTCGACCCTATGCACCCGCTTCCTGTGGGTGAGGTAACTCAGCTCTGCCGGTGTTCTCACACTGGTACACACTTCTAGTGTCTGTGTCTCAAGTTTCATCCTTCTAGGTCACTCGGAAGGTTCCTTTTTAACTAACTTTGTAACTTTTATGCACCATTGACATCGCATTGGTAAAGCGTGCACTTTCCGCACTGCACCCGAGTCCCGCGGGCCTTTCCCGACTTCTTCATTGCTAGTCCCGAACAGCTCCAGCGATTCCCCAGGCCCTAGGCCTCTTCACTTTCCCCATAGTGGTTCTTATACCACTATTTTAGTATATGGTTTAGGTGGCCCCTAGGGCTCATCCATATTGTGCAACTTTTGTGTATTTAAACTGTGTTTTGTTTTAACGCATTTGCTTCTGTGCTCATAAAGAGTATCAGGGATATTTGTAGTAATAAATCTATATATATTTTAAATATATATCTGTGTGGAGTCCTTTCATTTAGTATTCAAGGGATTGTGTATGGTAAAACAGCTTGCTTCACATGCCTTTACAGAGTTTAGCCTAAGACTGCTTAGTCCATGCTACCCCTAGGATAGCTTGTCTATAAGGTTGACTTTACAACCTGCACCATAAGGGTTGCTTGGCATGGTACAAGGTGATCACTAGAACTAGTGAGCATCATATACCAGGCTATCTTGTGTTAGAAGTTGGCCTGGTATATGATGCTCACTAGTTCTAGTGATCACCTTGCTGATGAGGATTATGAATCCGAAACCAGTCCCAGGATGCTTGTTTCCGGTCCAAGGAAGACATGGCTTGGCAGTTCGGGCTGGACTGTTCCCATGAGGCACAGGGTCAGACTGATTTGCATATAACCATGTCTGAAATGGGGTGGCTGAGTGGGCTAAAGAATGGTGATGGATTAAACCCAGATCAGTTGACTGGGGGTGAGTGTTTGATTTGCTCAAGCGCTCGGTCCATCATCCCCTTTTGTATCGCTTTGTTCGCCCTAAGTGTGGCAGAGTATGCTCAGACGTGAGTCCCTTGCTCACTTGGCCACTGGATTCAAGATAGCCTGGCTGATGAGGATTATGAATCCGAAACCGGTCCCAGGATGCTTGTTTCTGGTCCATGGAAGACATGGCTTGGCAGTTCGGGCTGGACTGTTCCCATGAGGCACAGGGTCAGACTGATTTGCATATAGCCATGTCTGAAATGGGGTGGCTGAGTGGGCTAAAGAATGGCGATGGATTAAACCCAGATCAGTTGACTGGGGGTGAGTGTTTGATTTGCTCAAGCGCTCCGTCCATCATCCCCTTTTGTATCGCTTTGTTCGCACTAAGTGCGGCAGGGTATGCTCAGACGTGAGTCCCTTGCTCACTTGGCCACTGGATTCAAGATAGCCTGGCTGATGAGGATTATGAATCCGAAACCGGTCCCAGGATGCTTGTTTCCGGTCCATGGAAGACATGGCTTGGCAGTTCGGGCTGGACTGTTCCCATGAGGCATAGGGTGAGACTGATTTGCATATAGCCATGTCTGAAATGGGGTGGCTGAGTGGGCTAAAGAATGGTGATGGATTAAACCCAGATCAGTTGACTGGGGGTGAGTGTTTGATTTGCTCAAGCGCTCCGTCCATCATCCCCTGTTGTATCGCTTTGTTCGCCCTAAGTGTGGCAGGGTATGCTCAGACGTGAGTCCCTTGCTCACTTGGCCACTGGATTCAAGATAGCCTGGCTGATGAGGATTATGAATCCGAAACCAGTCCCAGGATGCTTGTTTCCGGTCCATGTAAGACATGGCTAGGCAGTTCGGGCTGGACTGTTCCCATGAGGCACAGGGTGAGACTGATTTGCATATAGCCATGTCTGAAATGGGGTGGCTGAGTGGGCTAAAGAATGGTGATGGATTAAACCCAGATCAGTTGACTGGGGGTGAGTGTTTGATTTGCTCAAGCGCTCCGTCCATCATCCCCTTTTGTATCGCTTTGTTCGCCCTAAGTGTGGCAAGGTATGCTCAGACGTGAGTCCCTTGCTCACTTGGCCACTGGATTCAAGATAGCCTGGCTGATGAGGATTATGAATCCGAAACCGGTCCCAGGATGCTTGTTTTCGGTCCATGGAAGACATGGCTTGGTAGTTCGGGCTGGACTGTTCCCATGAGGCACAGGGTCAGACTGATTTGCATATAGCCATGTCTGAAATGGGGTGGCTGAGTGGGCTAAAGAATGGTGATGGATTAAACCCAGATCAGTTGACTGGGGGTGAGTGTTTGATTTGCTCAAGCGCTCGGTCCATCATCCCCTTTTGTATCGCTTTGTTCGCCCTAAGTGTAGCAGAGTATGCTCAGACGTGAGTCCCTTGCTCACTTGGCCACTGGATTCAAGATAGCCTGGCTAATGAGGATTATGAATCCGAAACCAGTCACAGGATGCTTGTTTCCGGTCCATGGAAGACATGGCTTGGCAGTTCGGGCTGGACTGTTCACATGAGACACAGGGTCAGACTGATTTGCATATAGCCATGTCTGAAATGGGGTGGCTGAGTGGGCTAAAGAATGGTGATGGATTAAACCCAGATCAGTTGACTGGGGGTGAGTGTTTGATTTGCTCAAGCGCTCGGTCCATCATCCCCTTTTGTATCGCTTTGTTCGCCCTAAGTGTGGCAGAGTATGCTCAGACGTGAGTCCCTTGCTCACTTGGCCACTGGATTCAAGATAGCCTGGCTGATGAGGATTATGAATCCGAAACCGGTCCCAGGATGCTTGTTTCCGGTCCATGGAAGACATGGCTTGGCAGTTCGGGCTGGACTGTTCCCATGAGGCACAGGGTCAGACTGATTTGCATATAGCCATGTCTGAAATGGGGTGGCTGAGTGGGCTAAAGAATGGTGATGGATTAAACCCAGATCAGTTGACTGGGGGTGAGTGTTTGATTTGCTCAAGCGCTCCGCCCATCATCCCCTTTTGTATCGCTTTGTTCGCCCTAAGTGTGGCAGGGTATGCTCAGACGTGAGTCCCTTGCTCACTTGGCCACTGGATTCAAGATAGCCTGGCTGATGAGGATTATGAATCCGAAACCGGTCCCAGGATGCTTGTTTCCGGTCCATGGAAGACATGGCTTGGCAGTTCGGGCTGGACTGTTCCCATGAGGCACAGGGTCAGACTGATTTGCATATAGCCATGTCTGAAATGGGGTGGCTGAGTGGGCTAAAGAATGGTGATGGATTAAACCCAGATCAGTTGACTGGGGGTGAGTGTTTGATTTGCTCAAGCGCTCCGTCCATCATCCACTTTTGTATCGCTTTGTTCGCCCTAAGTGTGGCAGGGTATGCTCAGACGTGAGTCCCTTGCTCACTTGGCCACTGGATTCAAGATAGCCTGGCTGATGAGGATTATGAATCCGAAACCGGTCCCAGGATGCTTGTTTCCGGTCCATGGAAGACATGGCTTGGCAGTTCGGGCTGGACTGTTCCCATGAGGCACAGGGTCAGACTGATTTGCATATAGCCATGTCTGAAATGGGGTGGCTGAGTGGGCTAAAGAATGGTGATGGATTAAACCCAGATCAGTTGACTGGGGGTGAGCGTTTGATTTTCTGAAGCGCTCCGTCCATCATCCCCTTTTGTATCACTTTGTTCGCCCTAAGTGTGGCAGGGTATGCTCAGACGTGAGTCCCTTGCTCACTTGGCCACTGGATTCAAGATAGCCTGGCTGATGAGGATTATGAATCTGAAACCGGTCCCAGGATGCTTGTTTCCGGTCCATGGAAGACATGGCTTGGCAGTTCGGGCTGGACTGTTCCCATGAGGCACAGGGTCCGACTGATTTGCATATAGCCATGTCTGAAATGGGGTGGCTGAGTGGGCTAAAGAATGGTGATGGATTAAACCCAGATCAGTTGACTGGGGGTGAGTGTTTGATTTGCTCAAGCGCTCCGTCCATCATCCCCTTTTGTATCGCTTTGTTCGCCCTAAGTGTGGCAGGGTATGCTCAGACGTGAGTCCCTTGCTCACTTGGCCACTGGATTCAAGATAGCCTGGCTGATGAGGATTATGAATCCGAAACCGGTCCCAGGATGCTTGTTTTCGGTCCATGGAAGATATGGCTTGGTAGTTCGGGCTGGACTGTTCCCATGAGGCACAGGGTCAGACTGATTTGCATATAGCCATGTCTGAAATGGGGTGGCTGAGTGGGCTAAAGAATGGTGATGGACTAAACCCAGATCAGTTGACTGGGGATGAGTGTTTGATTTGCTCAAGCGCTCCGTCCATCATCCCCTTTTGTATCGCTTTGTTCGCCCTAAGTGTGGCAGGGTATGCTCAGACGTGAGTCCTTTGCTCACTTGGCCACTGGATTAAAGATAGCCTGGCTGATGAGGATTAGGAATCCGAAACCAGTCCTAGGAAGCTTGTTTCTGGTCCATGGAAGACATGGCTTGGCAGTTCGGGCTGGACTGTTCCCATGAGGCACAGGGTCAGACTGTTTTGCATATAGCCATGTCTGAAATGGGGTGGCTGAGTGGGCTAAAGAATGGTGATGGATTAAACCCAGATCAGTTGACTGGGGGTGAGTGTTTGATTTGCTCAAGCGCTCCGTCCATCATCCCCTTTTGTATCGCTTTGTTTACACTTAATCACCTTTTTGGTGTTCGGATTCCTCTAGTTGGGCAAGACTATAGGTTGCAACTGAAGGGTGCGCCACTAGGTCACATACCTTTTCCACAAGGTCCCGCCAACAAGGGTTTGCTGTTGCTAAAATGCTACAAGCAGGGGACATCTAACTAACTTGGTAGGTTTCTCACATCCACTGGAGGTCTTTGGAGCCAAATTATTTCTAAGTCCTTGGTTCTAACAGTGAATGCAGTCCAGCCAGACTCAGCCAAGGGTTCTGGGACCTCAGTAACAGCACTCTGGTGCCAGAACTCACTCCAAAAGAGGCAAATAGCAGGGTCCAGGGCACGTCCAGTTTGGAACTGCTCAGCTTGGCAGTTGCAGGAAAGGTCTCTTGTAGCTTGTTGTGTTCCCTTAGCATGGACAGCACGTCGGCCGTATGTCTCTTGGACTCCACTACTTGGTCCTGGGTCCAAGAGAGAGCAGGTCAAGTCCTTCAGGACTCTTCTTAGATCACAGACAGCAGAATCAGCCCTCCTATGATGTTCCTCTGGTCTAGTAAGATTCTGACCAGGGTGCTGGGGATCCACATTTATTCCTGGTGCCCGCTTGTGGGTGGGGGTGACTCCTCGCTTCTTCAAATTAAATAGGGCAAAAGTGCCCATGTTTTACCCTACAATCTCTTGCATTATTCACTGTGTGCCCTATTGCAAACAATCCCACAGTGCCCCTCTCTGCCTAAATCCAACGTGATGAAACTCTTCTCCCCTTGTGAAGAGCCTGTGTGTCCACCCCAGATGTGTGGCCAAGGAAATGAGCATCCCTTCCTCCGTGGTCACTCTGAACCAGTTCTAGGGTATCTCCCCTGACTAGGGGAACAAAATAAAGGACCTGTCCAGCTGTAATTTGACATATGCCTGTGACCAGGGATGACCCTTTGAAGTAAACCAAGTTCCTGAGCACAACGCAAATGTTCAACCCGACAGATAAACAAACTCCCCCTTCCACTACAACCAGAGCTTTGCCTATGCTCTGTGAGAAGTGTTTACAGCTCATTCAGGTTGTGAGCATGCAGAGGGCTGCAGCTGTAGGCTAACACAACTTAGCCTCCAGGGTCTATAGGCAGGAAAAAGATAACCTTTTAAAAGTATATTTTCCTAAATATTTATTAGAAATCTGACTTCCCCATTGATTTGGGGTTTTAATAAATATTACAAAGAGTCCTGGGGTGTTTTTGTGCTTCATGGCCATAGATAGCATTATTAAATGTTATAGTGCTTCCTACTGTTTCTCTATGTAACATCTAGCCTTTCTACAGTGAAAATAGCTTTTAGGTGCTAGTCAGTATAAGGACACATTTAATATTAACTTTATACTTGTCCCACTTTCAAATACCAATGACCCTGGCTTATGGGCAATAAGGCCTACATAGGGGAGACTTATATATATAATATAAAAGGAAAGTTAAATGCCATTAGTGGACTGTAGCACTTATTGCGCCATCATTTGCAGTGGCAGTGTAAACATTGCTTCAGGATTACCAATGCAGTCCGGCTGCAGCAGTGAAAAAACTCTGCTATTCAACTTGTCAAATCAAATCCTTTTGACATTTTGATGCGTTTTGCGATAAAATATAGTGCAGCATGCCATTTCTTTTCACGTGAAGACATGCAATTTCACCTAATTTCACGTAATTTTTCTGTATGTTCCTGTGGTTAATCAACTGCAAATTCCATGAATTTCACATGCCATGGTGCATTCATCGAATGTCGAAGTACCTCTAATATATGATTATTGCTCATATATTCATTGGTTATGTCAATAAAGTTTGGGCATTATATCCCTGGTAGAAATTAACATATGGTGCATAATGTACTACTTTACCAGAAGTGATGCTCAAACAATAGTGGTTACAATAAGGCTTCATGCAGCCAGTGCTTAAAGCAGCACCTACGTGTGAGTGTGAATTTGTATCAGACTCCAAGCAGTTTGCTTCAAGCTTGAGTAGTAATTGTTCATTTAGAACCCACCAACAGTTGTGCACAAAATGTCTGATAACTGTTTGTTGCATGCTGCAGCAATCATGCAGTTGGTGTAATTACCAGGAGGTTTGACAGTAATCCAGTGGTAATTTCACTGTAATTTCTCAATGCAAAAGCTCATTCACCTCTATTTTACCTCTGAAAAGGTGTTGGACTCTTGGGAGAGGTGTGGCGCCGCGGCCAGGGCGACTGACGCTGGAATCTGGGGACCACGGTTCGATCCCCGGCTCCGGCTGCAGGTTAGCCCAGCACCATGTGACTCTGGGCAATAGCTCGCTTAATCTTCCCGACGGCCCCCCAGCGCCTAGAGACCCTTTCGGGTGATTGTGCGCTTTACAAATGTGGACTTTACTTTACTTTTACTTTACACCGTGTAGTACCTTCAGGAGACTTTACATAAACTTGAAAAATCAAAATACAATTATTATTTAAGCCAATAAAGAGAGTTGTGAGTAATTTTTAAAGGGTTTTATTTTCTAGTTAAAAGTTAAGGTTCTCTGACCCTTTATTCATTAGTCAAATATCAATCAAGTTACAGAATTTGGAGAACAGGAAAAATAGAATTAATACAGAACATATTATAGGTTGCATACAAAGCATTCCATAAAGGAAGGGAATGAGACATCAAATGTCAGTCAGAATTCTTTAAAGAGTTCAGGAAATATAATTCAAGAGTGAATTATGCAAGGCTAATCAATAATTAATAATTGGCTAAAATCTCCCATAAAGAGAAATAAATGCATAAGACAAATACATAATTTCAAAACTAATTAATTAGTCAAAGCATAAACCTAAAGTTTTAGCATCTAAATGTAAACCTTGTGCCCTGGTCTGTTCCACCTGCCTTGCTATGAATCACAAGAAGTGAGACAGCCCGCCCTTCACAAGACCACAGAGGAATGTGATCTGCCTTGCCAAAAATATGACGTGCCCCCATCTCCCTCTATCTCTCCTCGGACGCAATCTCCTCCCAGACTGCACCCGCGACGTTCTCGTACCTAACCCATATGATGTCTGATCTCATCAGCTTCTTCTCCTCTTTTCCCTCTCAGACTAAGGCCCCCTGAGGCTCAAGACTTAAAAAAATGAGCAAACACACCCCCTAAGAGGTCATTATTTATACTTTAATTCTTGGCTGACTATACTAATAATGTTGCAGTTTTCAGTAAAGCTTGCACTGGGATTGGTTAGCATAGATGACATGAGGGTCTCACCATCCTGTTCTCATTGGCAAATACAACCCATACCCTTTTTAACAAAGGAAGCGTTAATGCTTAATACAGTCTTATTGTTTCACCATCAATAATTATACAAATATGCAACATTAAGACAGGAAAAGGTATTAGTCCATTTCTTCCTTCCTTTCACATCGCAGTTCAATGTGGCCATGACTCTTTGGCTCTTTAGTTGAGGGAAGCTGGTTCTGCGCATGCGTCTCATATTCAGCACAATTCCCAGCCAGGCTGGATTCCCAGGTAGCAATTTTATGGTGGGCCCATAAACAAAAACAAACACAAAGAGTATTAATTTATGAAATTCAACCCATTATGTTTTACCTCCCCCATACTAGTACACTGTATTAGTTATTACATAGCAAAAGCTATTAGTTTAAAGCAGCTTTTCTATTATTTGTGCAAAACATGCAAAAATAAGCAATGTACAACATAGCATAATCATGCACTAGTGCAAATTTTCAAAGCACACACAGTTAATACATACTCATAGCAACATGTTCAAATGTGTTAGATAGCTTTTCATGCAAAATGCGTTTGACCCGTGTAGTGTTGGTGCATGGTTAATTAATGCACAATATAAGAAGATGTGTTATGAACTGAATATGTATTGTCTAAATATGCAACAAAGCCAAAGTCTCTTAAAACAGGAACAGGGAGTGTAGATTACAAGGAAAATGAGCTGGGAAGAGAGAACACATTCAATGACTATCTTCAAAGCTAAAAAGGCCACTGAAATCACTAGTTTTCTCTACACTGCAAAACACATGTTAATTCAGCACAAGCATTTCAGACTGACTAGGCCTCATTTCATGTTTCATGTGTCATGTGTTTTTCACTTACATCAAATCTGCGTCATTTTAAATGCAGTCTGTCTGAAGCAAAAAATAAAACAATGCCTGACTCCAGCTGAAATCTGAGCAACATCAATCCTTCCTTTTGATCATATCAAATCATGATACCTCAAATGATTTGTAAATCTTCACACTTATTTAATTTCACAGGTGACATTTTTATTGCAAAAGCAGAGCATATAACAATTTTACTTCTATTTCTAAGGCAAACACAAGTCTTGTCTGTAATCAGATCATATATAACCAAACACAAATGTTTAGTGCAGAGTTCTGTTAGTAGCTTCTTGGAACTGTTAGTCCTCTCTAAAATAAATAACTAAAATAATAAAAGGAGAATTCAACAGGACAGTTTCAGCATTTCTTTGTCATCAGCTTGCCATCAGTATGGTTCATACAGTGTGGCATTCTGTACTTTTTCCATGCAAATTTGACCACTTAGATGCTGAGAAACTCTGACAGAGCACCATCAATTCTTTGTACTTTTTTTTTCCAATCGGAGCCTTTCACTCTTATTTTCACTTTCATCAGATTCAGATGTTTCAGAACAGCATCTCTCAGATCAAAGTCGTTGCATCATCCATTATGCAGATCTTGTGTAGCAGCTGCAATCTGGTGAGAAACTGCATTCTCTACATCAAGCAGACATGTCTCCTCTTCAGTGTTTTTCACAAGTGCATTTGCATGTACATTTTCAAGCCACTTCGGTGATGCTGAAACACAGTCTTTTGCACAGTGTAACTCTGTGCTGCCTTTGTGTTGCTTTATTATTCTTGAAACTTCAGGCAGATAGCTACAATCCATTCCTTGTCCAACCCGTTGTTCTGCTCTCATCATCTTTAAGACCTCATTATGATCTGATTTCAGAGAAAGTGGCAATCTATACCTGGGCATCAGTTTTTGCAATAAAACATTTGCCACTATGCAGTTGTCACTTTTCTCAAAAACAGTACTGATACAACCCTGTTGTTCTGCTTCTGAAACATTTTCTTGAGCCTCTTTTAATTCACCTGTGAAGATTCAATTGAATGTATATGCTAACAGAACACAATTTTGTGTAACTGAATTAGCATTTCTCTCTCCCATGACAACAGTGACTCCCATTTGAGCAAATATGCTGCATGTTATGGTAAGGGCAAACAATTTAGAATTTAGGGCTGAGGTAACTACTGAAAGCCATGAAGCTTTGACCACATAATGTATAAGGAGCACAGCATGTGCTGCTCTTAATTTGTCACAATTATCTTTCAAATATGGGCCATATACAAAATGAACATTCTTGGGCTCAATCAGACGTTCATCCTTAAAGTCTGATCTTGGCTTTATGCATATTTTCATGACATCTAGACACTTATATTCAGTTTTATCACAAACCAAATAATTTGCTGCATTTCTGTGAAGTTAGGTTCAAAGGTCATTGGGAAATACATCACAGACCTTTGAAAACATTTGTGTTTTTGAATAGGCACTGAGAGAGCGCAGCCCTCCCTCTCACTGCAAATTGGTGTATTTTCTTTCAAATAATCTTTCATTCCTAGTGCTGGGGCACAACATTTTTTCTATTTCAACTCTAGGAATGCTTTTGTGCAATTGTTGTTTAACCGCATCGTTGCGGCACATTTTCCCCTGCTGCGCTGAGTTTTTTAAAAACCCATTATTCATGACGAGCTGGGCTCGTCATGAGCGTGCTGGGAGGCTACCTCATGACGAGCCCAGCTCGTCATGAGCGTCGAAGGGGTTAATGGAAGCAGATCAGACACATCATTGTGTGTCAGCCTCAGTAAAGGCTTAGCCACTAGGGTAAGGTTGGGTAACCACTCTCTACAGCAGCCAACCATTCCCAAAATTTCCCTGACTTCTTTCTGAATTTGAGGTGGATTTATCTGGTGAATTATTTCCAATCTTTGGTGACACCTTTCTACCTCCCTTTCCAATTATGTGTCCCAACATTCATTTTCTTTTTGACAGTACTCCTGACTATTCTCATGCAATGGCACCGTGACATGAACTTGGCAGAAATCAATAACAGTGCACCATTCTACAGCACAAGGAATGTGAAAAAATATATTGGCTGGATTCGGTACCATGGGACAACATGGAAAAATATGCTAACAAGCCCTAGCACACATATACTGCCTCTTTATATACATTAATGGTCCAAAAACAATTATACCAAACAATAAGTAATAATGGGATGTTGTAGGTTTAATGTTCATTCCAGTTACATTCCAGTGGGACCCACTACGGTCGTACGAGGAGCAGAGGACAGACTATAAGAAGTTAGGGCGCTAATAAGTGGTATTACGAGCAGCTAATCACAGCTTCGTACCTAATGGAACTACTTTCACAACACGGAACCAACGTGAGTGTCAGACAAACTTTTAGCAGAATTGAGAGCTTTGAATCTTATCCCAGCCTAAACAGGGCCAGGACGGAGGTATGACCTGCAGGAAGTCTTTAAGCAGAACAAAGTCTACAAAAGTGATACAGTCCTGAGGAAGTCGCAGGTAATTTCACCATAAGCGACGAAACACGTGTTGGCTTGAGCAACGGGAATGAACATTAAACCTAGAACATCACATTATTACTTCTTGTTTGCTATAATTTTGTTTTGCACCATTAATGTGTATAAAGAGGCTGTATATGTGTGCTAGGGCTTGGTAGCATTTTGTCAAGGATCTTTTAGGGATCTGTATTGTGGGGTACTGGATGATTCCCCTCTCCCTGAGCACCATAACCTAAAAAGTCAAGTATTGTTAAACACAGACCGTTACTAGTGAGCACCACTACCATATAGGGCATAATCATCCCACACAGTATCCAGCATGGACATATAATGCTATTAATCTCTTGCAGTAATCTGTTCTTTTCATTTAGTTTCTGTGAACCTGTGATCAGAAAGTTACATAAACATCCAATCAATTCCATCAAAAATCATTTACTCAGTTTATCTCTAATTATTGGTAACATCTCTCCCACCTTTTCTCTCAATGAGTAAGCTAAAGCTTCTCCCTCATCCTGTTTATTATTTTCCCTAACAAGGTCTGGTGGTTTCTTTTTCTTCTCATATTTTCTTGCCCATTTCTCTCCTAATTTCTCAACCCCATTGCATTTGAAAATATATTTTATTATTTCTGCAATGTGCAATTACATTCCTGAAGAACACATTTTCTCATTTGCTTTATCATCCATATGTACCCTGAAACTTTTCTGAAATGGAAAACTTCCTGAAACATCACTTTCATAATTTTGAGCCAAATCTGTAATTCCATCATGTGTAGTTACTGCACGTGCAGCTGTTTCCTTACCCAGGGAAATTAATCTTTTTCCTGACACTGGTTCACATTTTCATGATTTAAACAGCAGGTTCTGTTAATTTCTTCATGTTCAAATGTTGAATTTATAACACTAAGCTGTCTCTCTTTGTCATGTTATGTGTTAATTTGTTTCTCCATGATCTCTATCTTTTTAATCACAGCTGCTTCCTCAAAGCAGGTTTGAAAAATCCCATTTTCAAATATATTCATTTTATCCTGGGCTGCACATGTTGTAAAGACCATCCCCCCCCCACATTTTTCAGTGCTTGGACTGTCTGGGATAATTTCTATTCAATAATCTGTGAATTCTGAGTTTCTAAAATAAACGCTGCCAGAATCACTCCTTCTGAAGCTCTTTGAACCCTTTGAGTAGGGACCATATTAATTGGGACAGTCATCATTTTTCTAGGCATTATCTGTGCATCTGCAGTTTGCAATTTTTGGACGGAGTTAGTCACATTTGAAGCAGTAACACCTGGAGATTTCAGTGTCTGTGCTGAATCAACAGATAGTGGGTCAATCTGAAATGTCTGCACAGTTCTCTCAGTCTGTGTTTCTCTCTGTTCAACAGAAGCAGTAGCTATTGTAGTACTTACTGGTACACTATTTTCAGCATTTTTAATGGGAACCACATAAAATGGCGGACACTCAATTAACAATGAATCCATTATTTCATCCCCTGAATCATTATTTATTTGAAGCTTTTTGTCATAATTAATTCCCTTCTCCTGTATCTGGTGCTTTACCTTTTTATCCTCACTTGCTTTGTCTCTTGCTGTCTTTTCCCACATGCTTAAAGCTTCAAATTGTGCATCTTTAGATGGTGTCTTTATTTCACATACCACTTCCCTTAATTTGTCAATAATTTGCAATTTAAAAGTACCATCTTTTGGAAACCTCAAAGGACCTTCTTTTTCAGTAATCTTGCACCATTGGTGAACCCACATACATGAATTCTGCCCCAAATTGGTAGACATACAATGCACAGGTGTTCCTTCAGGAGCATCACCAATTAAAAACACATTTTTCACTTTACCTCCCAACAGTTTCTTTAAACCTTCAAATATTTTCATTTCTGCAATAGTTCAATGCAATTTCTTTTCTCCAATACTGTCACTCTCAATTTCAGTCAGTTCAACTCCTACTACTGATCCTCCACAAACTCCTACTGCAATATTTTTCATAATCAGAATTTTATTATTAACAACATAAAAACATTTGCTACTCTGTCTGTTCCACTAAATAAAGGATAGATTTATTTTCACTGCCAGTAACACATTCCGCTTACTCTTCACAAAGTAAGAACTTCCGTTTACTGTTCAAACACTGTGAGTAAATCCCTTCCGCTTACCGTTCACTCCAGCTCAGAAGAACCTGCTACTCCTTCAGGGTTACCCTTCCTAGGTGATATAACACCAAACTTTCACCAGCGAACTCTTTGCTATCAATTACTCTCACTTTTACAGAGAAAATAGTCCATAATTTAACACTGCCAGCCCTACCTAGCTTCTCAGTGTTATTCCAACAGACGAGTAACCTCACTGCAGTGTGGCTTCCATTTACCAGTAGTGTATAGTGATACCTTCACATCAAGCTGGTTGCAAAAGTGACAGGTCCGGCAGGAAAATCCTAGTCTTAAATTTGACAGGTTAGTCTTAAACATTTTGACAGGCCTAGTCTTAAACTTCTGGCCTTAAATTTGACAGCTCTGGCGGGAAACCCTGGCCTTAAACAGTCCATGGCCTGAAACAGGCCTGGTTTTAAAAGGACGGGGGTGACATGTAGGGATATTCCCAAGCAGTAACAGGCTGCAAAATATGTGGTAATTGTGTATATGTTTAAAAGTGCAAAGGAAAGTGTGTGCATGTAGGCTGGAAATGTCTGTGCATGTTTAAAACTGGGGGGGTTGCAGACAGCTGCAGGCAGAACAGCTGCTGAGCAGGCTTGAGTCCCCACCCCAGTGTGTGGGACGTGTTTTTTATGTTTGAAAAAAAAGGGGAGCTTTTAAAATGTAGCTGTTGGGAAACCCATAGGGTGTTTTAAAAAGCACAAGCCATGTTCACTTTCCCAGGAAGGCTTGGGCCTGTTATAAAATAATAAACCACAGCCACCCTGAGCTTTGAGATGTTGAAAAAGACAGATGTCGTGTAGAGGCAAGGCTTCCCATGAGAACCTGAAACAGGATGCCAACTGTTAGGATGTAATTCACACACCCCCAAACCCCCTGGTCCCAAATTGGACAGCTCTGGCTGGAAAGATGACAGCCTAGTCCCAAACTTGACATGCTGGCAGGAATTTTGACAGGCTAGTCCCAAACTTGATATCCCTGGCAGGAAAGATGACGGGTGATGGGTTTAGTGCTGGGACAAGAGCCGGTTCCCGGGGGTCCCTACTTCCCAGGAGAAGGACCAAACAGCTTTAACATATGAGGCCCATTATAAAAGTGTCCAGAAGATTTAGATATGTTTGCGATAGCCCCAAGCACCCTACTCTTCCCAAGATAGGCCATGAGTGTAATTACCAGATGTATACAGCATAAACTGTACAAGGATAGAAAAAAAGGTTCCCATCCAAAGACCCCCATGACATTGTTCTAAACCCCCTCAAGTCATAAAGGGTGTGGGGGCTTTTAATTAGCATGCTTGGACAGGTATAAAAAGGCCCCTTAAGAAACACTGTCAAACAACCATTCAAAAAACCTTTGGGGGAGTGACTGGCGTGGATTGCTTTAGCTGTACCTTGTGGACTCCTTCACCAACAACCAAGTCAAGAAACCTTTGGGAGTGCCTGGCCTGGATTTTGCTGCACCTTGTGGATTTCTGCAACAAAGACACCCCTTGGAACTTAAGGCAAGAATGGACCTGAGCAACTTCTCCCAGATTGAAGCCGCCTGCGACAGTTTAAGGAAGGTAAATTAAGGATGGCGCAAGGATGTATGTTTATGTGGTATTTAAAGTATACAAAACTGTATTTTTTGAAAATGCTAAAGAGTACTTTGTAAACTGTTAATGTTTAAGGCGCTGCGACATGTTTAATGTGAATAATGATGCCAAGGAAGTTTTTTACAAGACGTGAAATGTAATGTAAATGTCTTTAAAATGAATAAAGGCTTTGTTGAGGCATAGAGTTTAAAGATATGTATGTATGTATTTAATGTTAATAGGGGTGGTGTTGTGGGGGCTGGCACAGAGTTTGAGGGGTGTATGCTTAAGGTACAAAATGCAGGGGTCTTAATAGGGTCCAGATGCAGGAAGCAGCGTACTTTGCAACACATAGAAATATTGTATCTATAGTTCACTAATGCTTTAAGTGTGGCAGAGCTCAAACATGTAATAAACAAGGGTACATATAAAATAAATAAGGCCTTTTTTTTTGTACTCACCAAGCCCTTGTTATTTGCGTGTCAGAAGTATGCGTCTGTACCCTTGTAGGAGCTCTTGTAGGGTGGTCCTTCAGTATGCTTGGAGCTGAGGGGGCTCTGGGGGGGGGGGATCCATGGTCCTGGTGTTTTTTGGGTATGAGGCCCTTTTTTAAAATAAGCCCCAAGCCCGCTTCTCCATGGCGCTGCTCGGGGCGAGGGTGCTGAGTTCCTGGTGTCCTCGTGGCTCCTGGGGCCCTTGTGCTGCTTCTTTTTTTATAATCAAATACCCACGAGCCCGCTTATCCATGGCGCTGCTCGGGGGTGCTGGGGTGTGGGATGTGTGTCCTGTGGGGCTCCAGTGCCCTTCTTTCCCGCTTTTTTATAATCAAATACCCCCGAGCCCGCTTCTCCGTGGCGCTGCTCGGGGAGTGCTGGGGCTTGGGTTGCATGTCCGGTGGGGGCTCCATGCCCCGAATGCTGCTGATGTCCCGTTTAAAAAAAAAAATGCCCCCGAGCCCGCTTGCAGATGGCGCTGCTCGGGGGTGTTGTGGGGTAGGGGCTCTGATGTCCTGTGGGGCTCCGGGCCACTGAGTGGCGAGTTTGCCGCCTTTTTTTTTTTTTTAAATGCCCCCGAGCCCGCTTCTCCATGGCGCTGCTCGGGGGTGTTGAGTTTGCCGCCTTTTTAAAAAAAAAAATGCCCGGAGCCTCCGTGGGTCGCTTGTCGATTCTTTTTTTTTAAAAATGGTCCGAGCCCGCTTGCGGCTGGCGCTGCTCGGGGCTCTGGTGTCCTGTTGGGCGCCGTGCCCCGAATGCTGCTTCTGTTTCGATGTTTTTTAAAAATGACCACCGAGCCCGCTTGCGGCTGGCGCTGCTCGGGGGCTCTGGGTCGGGGTCCTGGTGTCCCGCGATGCAAGTTTTGCCGCTTTTTAAAAAACAAAAAAATACCCCCGAGTCCGCTTGCCTTAGGGCGCTGCTCGGGGGCTGCGGTGGTGTCAGGACTGGGCTCCGGAGGTCGTGTCCCAAGGCGTTGCAGGGGCCTCTGGCATTCCCTAGGTTCCCACGGGGCCACGTGGGTCCATGGAGCAGCGGCAGCATGGCGGCTGAGTGCTTCTCCGGGGCTGCAGGGTTAGGTCCGCCCCTTCAATGATGTCACCAATGCATCACTGCAGGGGCGGACCTTACCCAACAGCTCCGGTGTGTGTGTGTTTTTTTTTTTTAAATGTATTGAGTAGCGCAAACTTTACCCTGGCTGTGTCAGAGCGCTTCACAATAGGAATAGAAAATTACAACTGAACAAATTACAAAAAGCAGACGATAAGTTACACGAGGTAAAAGTGACATTTGTGAGCAAAACAAAATACATGAGGTAGCAAGCGGGCATTACAGGATGCAAAAAAGTGACATTTGCGTGCAAACAAAATACATGTGGTAGCAAGTGGTGCATACATGAGGCAAAAGTGCGCAAATTACAAGCGCAAACGTTAAGTTATGGGAGGAAAAAAAGTGGCAGGTGTGCAGGTTACAGGTAGAGGCAGAATACCGCAATATAAGGCAGACACTCAAGCATAAGAATAAGCGCTATGTAGGCAATTGTGGCGTTGGCGCAAGTATCAAAAGCCTGCAAAATGTGAGAGGAATTAAATAAGGTGTTACAAGAGAAAAGTGGCGTGTACATGTTACAAAAGAGTGGCAAACACATTTGCGCAATGTTTGCAAGGTAGGATGTTGGTGGTACATTAAGTCATTTACCCAGAAGCATAGGATATGGTGTAGGGTGCTTCTATTTATTTTAAAATGTCTGCTAACGCTATCCCCAAGGGTGCATAACTATTACAATACATGCTTTTGGAGCTGTACAGTCACCCCTTTTTTTTTTTTAAATGGTCGCCTAGCATGTCACAGATAGAGGTTTTTAAAAAAATGTGTGTTGTTGTACCCACCCTTGTAAATGTATACCTGAATTGTTTGAAGTTGTGATACTAGTGTTTAAGAAAGGTGCCTTTAAAACCGCTGCTTTTTTTTGTTGTTGTTGTTTTAATACAGATGCAAGACTCTGCGAAAGCAGCCGTTACCAATGTACCCCCGGCGCTGGACACCCCTGTAATAACTAGCAACGCCGTAGACTTGACAACACCGCAGCCAGGTAAATATATATATTGAGTTGTGTAGTTCTACGTAGTTTTGTAAAACAAGCTCTCAGAAGTTCTCTTTTTTCTAATGTGGATCTCATGTATGTATACTTTTACAGCTTATGATCCCGACCTACAGCAAGTTTTTGAAGATCTTATGGTGTTCCTCGAGGCTCAAGGAGCTCTGAACAGTGTGCAAAACACTTCAGTTCCTACATGTAATTAAAAAGGCCTGTTATTTTAAACTGTCTAAGACGCTGGGGAGTTGGCGGGGTAGGCCACAGTCCTGACCCTGAGGGTGTATAGTGGGACTCCTCAGAAAGATGAGTAAGGCTGGGTAATATTTTTTCTTTACAGACACCCCCACGTTATGCCCGAACGGCGTCGAGGTACAAGAGGCGGCGCGATGTTCAAAAGAAAGCCCTATGAAGAGGAAAGCTTTACCTTCTAAAGTGGGACCCCCGGCAAAGAAAGGAGTTGCAAAAAGACCTCTATCAGGTGTGTTTATTACAAAGGGTGTGTAAAGTATAGCGGTGTTACAGACTCTCAAGCAGAAGGGTAGAACGACTTGTAGCAAAGCCTATAAAAAAGGTGGCTGTGTAGAACTTAGGATTGTGCTGATTGTATGTGTTCTTTTTATGCTTTCTCTAATATATATATTTTTTCTGTTTATATTTAGAAGCGGCTCAGAAACATGCTGCTGAAGAGAGGTCGGCGAAGCCCTTAAGGGACATTACAGCAGCCGTCCAGAACAGCAGAAGCGCTGCAAAAGGCATGAGTAGGCGTGTACGCCATGAGAAACTCTCAACGTCCTACACACCAAACATGATGAACAATCCTCTACAACAATCTATTCTGCACAGGGGTAGGGTCAGCACCGGTGGAGTGTTTACAAGCACAGATAACACAGGGCAGGGTCTGTGTAAAACAGCTACAGAGGGTCTGAGCCCTCTCAGGGTATCAAAAGGGAAAGGTGTCTCAAACACTGCCTCCCTTAAGAAGAAACATAGGGACTCAGAGAACCTTCCCAACCTTTTAAAACATGTGAAGTCCTCCAAGGTATTCACAGAACCCCAAACAGAACCCTTAAACCTAAAGAAGATAACGTCGGTGCTCCCAGAGGTCCAGGCAAAGCCCTTAAGCCCTGAGAAGAAGAAGATACCTAGGACCCCTGAGCCCCAAGCTAACCCCTTAGACTTATCTGTAAAAAGGGATGCTAAGCCCTTGAATGAGGCCTATACACCCATGAGACCACCAAGGAGGCGGTAGTTGTACCTGTGGGTGTAGAAGAGATGGCGCCGCCACAGCCCCCTAAAACATCGCGCCTTTCAAGAAAACATCTGAAGCTGAAACCGGGGGTCCCTAAGCTACAGATAGCAGCGTCCCTCAGCAACCATAATGCAACGCTGGATCCACCCAGCGTCCTGAAACCCCAGACAGTACCAAATAAAATAACTGTACATGTAGAGGTGCACGCCGCTGAGCAGACCCCAAAGCCGGTTGTAAGTGTTCAGGCACAGCCTAGGTCTCAACAGGTAATAATATGCAACCCCTAGAAGGGCCTTCTATCATGAACAGCCACGCTCTTGAGGTGATGAGGGGGATGGTAGACAGCATAGGTAGAACCCCTGAAGCGGTGGACCAGGGGTCTTTGAGCACAGAGCTCAGAGGGTTTACAGAACCCAGGTAGCCGGTCACCACACCCTGACACAGGCATTTCAGCTAGGACCCATGATTACAACGACAGCTCCTCACAATGCTCATACCCATTGTACCCTAGTACCCCTCCAGGGGCATACAACCCCACCAGCCCAGCTGCCAACCCCGTGTACAGCCCCGTGTCCAGCCCCGCGGCCGTCGTAAGCCCCAAACCGCCCTCAGCAACAAGTGTGGATGACAATACCACGGGGGCCCAGTGGGTACATCCGCTTTTCCCATACAAAGTTTGCAATGTTCCGCTCCTGTCCGCACCAGGGCGTTGGCAGGGGGTCCCTATTTCTAGAACACTAGCGGAACAGGCTTTACAGAATGGTGCTATGGCTGTTAGCAGTATAGAGGGTCCTGAGGCGTTGCATCCATTTATAAGGCCTCGCAAGGTCGGGCCCTCTAAGCAGGCGCAAGACGAGTCTGTAAACACATATGAGGTATTTGCGGCTCATGTAAAAGAGATGCAGATGGCGGTTCGAAAACTAAAACGCCAGGGGCTCGCCGCAAACATAAAATGGGGGTCGGGATTACCAAGACCATGTACACGAGGGAGGCCCATCAGAAGATCGTGCAAAGGGTTGGGATGTGTAAAAAAGTGATCATCCAGGCGTGTCAGGCGGCTGTGGCAGACATATATGCTATACGGGCATGACTAGGGCAGTACCAACCCCTAAAGACCCCCACAGCCACTGGTGCTCATAAGAGGCCCCCAAAATATACCCGTAAGGTCCAGAGTTTAGTGACAAAGTCTGTACGCTTTTTACAACTGCTCAAGCAGAGCCCATCTGCTGCCCCAGAACGCCGTAGACAAGACAACACTCTTTCCCTAGACCCCTTCAAACAAGACACATCTGTTTCCCTAGACCTAGGGGTGGAACTGTAGCGGAGGCCTCCATGAACAAGGCGTACAATGACACCAACCCACCTGTTCAGATAGGCTGGGGCATGGTATCTCGAAAAGCCTGGGTCCGTAAAAAAAAAAAAGTTGCTTAATAATACAAAGCAACGCCGGCTTTTAATAAATAAGCTGAAGAAGGCGAGAATATGCGCTACCCGCAGGTTTATAAGGACCCCTAAGACATGTCCCACCCTGACCTCCCAAAATGACACAGCAGAGAACACCTCCGCAAATCACACTCCTACTGATGAGGGCCCAGAGCCCTTGTTTTTAGAGAGTGTTAGAAGTTACACTCACAATGTAGAGAGGTTTAGGGCCGTAGAACACTATGAGGAGTTTAGATTTATTAACCTGCACCAAATAACATCATCCGATCATGGTGTTTTAGCTATACATCAGGCTGTGCAGGAGCTCATAGAAAGGTTGTTACACAATGTGGGGCCTAATGACTTTTTCCAACTCCGCTTCCAGGGGCAGGGGTTTGAAACTCCGTTGTTCACCAGGCGGAAGACCCGAGATGTTTTAGACGCTGTGCAATTTTTAGAAAACCTCTCAAGGCTTTTACAGAGTAAGGCTGAACTAGTCGCCTATGGCACTTTTAGAGTCATAGCCCTCATTGTACGGGGGCGTGAGGGGGGTGTTTCCAGACCTTTAAAGAGCATACTCTACAGTCAAATAATTGGTTAGAAACAGCGGTGGCTGCTCAACTTTAACAACGACCATGCCAATACATGTCTGGCGGCCAGCATCGTGGGGCTGCTGATGGATCGCAAGACCCCTGGCGCTGTCATCATGTCTGGAGCTGCTGAAGCCCATGAGGTTCTTGAAATACCTCCTGACCGAATGGTCGGCTTTGGCGATATAGGTCTTTTTGAGAACTATTTTGCCGTGACGGTGAAAGTTCTTTATCACAACGGTTCCTGGAAGTACTTTACAACCGGGGAACCTGTGAGAAACAAGACCGTATATGTCCTCCACGCCGAAAATCATTTTTACGGCATCTTGAACATTAAAGGTTTTCTGGGGGTCAGGTATGTGTGCGCCCACTGTGACCATATATACAGCAATAAAACATACCACCAGTGTGAAATGCATTGTAAGATGTGTCAGAGGGACGGGTGTATAGAAGACGCTACCCTGAAGGTGAGGTGCGGCACATGTAGGATGTTTTGTCGCTCGCAAAACTGCTTGAGCATACACGAGAAATCTTTCAACTGCGTCCCTAAAAATGGACTGCAGCGAGTGTGGGCGGTATGTGGCAACAGATCACAAGTGAAAAGGTATGATATGTCCCCGTTGTCATGTGTCTTACAAGGCCGGCACCAACCACCAGTGTTATATGGTTAAAGGTCTACCTCAGACCAAGACCGAAGACTATATAGTGTTTGGTATAGAGTGCACACAAGAGACGGGGGTACACCAGCCTAACTATATTTACGCACACCATCTAACTTCCGACGACAGCTGGGAGTTTGAGAGACGAATGTGCGTTGGTGATTTCCTAAACACTTTCATTCAAACCAAATTCCGAGGGTATACCATGCTCGCCCACAACTCGAAAGCCTATGACTCCTTCTTTATTCTGCGAAACATGATTCGTGAAAAGATACAGGTGGAACTCAAAACCCAGGGGTTTTTAAAATACGGTTCATGGACACCCTGAATTTCCTACCCATGAAATTGAGCAAGCTGCCAAAGGCCTTTGGGTTCCCGGGGTGTAAAGGTTATTTTCCACACTTTTTTAACACCTGGGCTAACCAGAATTATGTGGGGCCCATGCCTCCTCCTGACAGCTACCGGGTTCAATACATGATGCCTGACGAGAAAGTGAGCTTTCTACAATGGTACTCTGAAAACCGTGAAAAGGAGTTTCACTTTCAAACAGAGTTGAAAGCTTATTGTCAGGCTGATGTAATGATCCTGCGGCAAGCTTGTAACCTCTTCAGAGATGCTGTGGTGTCTATGACTAAAGAAGTCACGGTCTTGAAATCCAAAACCCATGAAATGCTGCAAGCGGTCGAATACATAGACCCATTTCAAAACGTCACTCTGGCATCCATGTCTATGTCCATCTACAGGATATTGGAACAGGGTTAACCCATAACAAGTCACTGAGACCTGGGTATTGGAAGTACTGGAAGGAAGGGGTCTCAGTGAGAGAGCAATTATAATTATAAATTTTTAAGGAAAATTAGACCACAATGAATGAATCCAACATTGTTTTTATTCACAATGAGGAGCACTATATCAAATATATTGACATTTTCAAAGCATAAAGTAGGTCGAACGGTGCCCAAGGGGGAAGGGGGGAAGTGAATTTGTGAGGATGGTGTGTTGGAGGTATGTGACAATAAAACCAAGAAATATCAAAAATTTAGAAATATTTACAGTAGTGTTTTCATTTCATTACACATCGGATGAATCACTGTGCTAAATACATACAAATATGTCATACTCCAATAATGCAATTAATGTCAAAATGTGGGTAAGGAGTTGACAAAAAAGACGTTGTCGACGTTTCGACCCTCAGATTGGCGCAGGGTTAGTTGAGCCCTTGCAGTGGGGTCTTCTTCAGGACAGGGAAACGGGCAGGCAACCTAGTAAACATGTATATATAGAGGATAGTTGTAATGAGATGACGGAATATATCCATTTATACGAAAAACGACATTAGAATTATTATTCAATAGCACACATTGAAGAGCGTACCGTGGTACTGGGCACTTTGTCTTATCACTGCTTTAGTCCTCAGAGTGGTTTATCAGAACTACAGTTTAAAAGAGAATGAAACGTAATTTAGCATTAACTAGGTGTGCACAGAGCACTACAAAGGAATCATGATAATAGTGAAAAAGTCTCACCGATGGTTAATCAATTCATACATGGATATAGAGGAGATATGGAGGGCGAAGCCAGCCGCTTGGCGGCGACACAGTCAATTTCTGAAAAAATAACGGTATGATGGTTTAAGGGTAGTGAAAGGTTCCACCATAACTGGTGAATTACTATGAAAGACAATTACCAGGAAGACGTCCGCTTACCGGCGTCGTCCAAATCAGGTCTATGGTCGTTTGATCAAGCCCCTCGTTGTCAGTAAATATCTGTAAAAACGGGGTATACACGAGCTTAGAGATTTGTGCATATACGTGATATCCGTATAACATTGAGTGGTCATGAGGACTTACCAAAGTAGTCCCACTGATTCAATCTCGTGAGGATCACAACCTCGGGGCCGAGGGTTGATCTGTGAAAAATATATATGTATATATCACACACTGAGCCGTTGTGAATACAGTTGGCATTGGTTGAGTCACTTGCAATAAAGAAGCGCTGGGCGGGGAATCAGCAGTGGCTTACCTGTTTGCCGACTGGATCAGAGCAAACAAAACGCTGGCGTCTAGCGAGATGGAGCCGGTTTCCTGGTTTGTGAAATAACCATGGAAACCGGGCATGTGATCCGCGCACTACCAAAGGAGCGCGAAGACAGACTGCGAGTGGTATTGTCCCATTTAAGACGGCGAGTTAGTTAAATTACCGGCTATGTGGGGTAGTCATTAGTTTGTATTATATATTGTATTCAGGGTTCATGCCCAAATATTGAGCCTTAGAATACGATATATAAATGTGGCCACGGCATGGAAGATCGTATCCAGGTTGCCATGACGACAGGAAGCTAGACTCGGCATGTGGTTAAACATCGAGTTGCAGGGAGCCCATGTTAGGGACACGGCTAGATGGCAAATACATTTAGAATGATACAGAACTTGAATACAGGTACATCATCAGCGCCGTTCAGTTGCTGATAAGTATTATTGATGAATCAAAAACGAATAACAGGAACATATCTGATGTCAGTAACGGGGGGAGTACCTCTCTGCAAGAGGGTAAAGTCCCACTCAGATTACATTAGATTGGTTCCTAATGACCAGACAGAGTGTTGATGGGCCTTTACCCTCGTGTGAGAGGTACGCCCCCCAATAATATGCCAATTCTATGTGTTACAGCACACAAATGATTAATATGATCTGGAGGTTTTCCAGGCTACCACCAACACTCTGTCTGGTCATTAGGAACCAATCTAATGTAATCTGAGTGGGACTTTACCCTCTTGCAGAGAGGTACTCCCCCCGTTACTGACATCAGATATGCTCCTGTTATTCGTTTTTGATTCATCAATAATACTTATCAGCAACTGAACGGCGCTGATGATGTACCTGTATTCAAGTTCTGTATCATTATAAATGTATTTGCCATCTAGCCGTGTCCCTAACATGGGCTCCCTGCAACTCGATGTTTAACCACACGCCGAGTCTAGCTTCCTGTCGTCATGGCAACCTGGATACGATCTTCCATGCCGTGGCCACATTTATATATCGTATTCTAAGGCTCAATATTTGGGCATGAACCCTGAATACAATATATAATACAAACTAATGACTACCCCACATAGCCGGTAATTTAACTAACTCGCCGTCTTAAATGGGACAATACCACTCGCAGTCTGTCTTCGCGCTCCTTTGGTAGTGCGCGGATCACATGCCCGGTTTCCATGGTTATTTCACAAACCAGGAAACCGGCTCTATCTCGCTAGACGCCAGCGTTTTGTTTGCTCTGATCCAGTCGGCAAACAGGTAAGCCACTGCTGATTCCCCGCCCAGCGCTTCTTTATTGCAAGTGACTCAACCAATGCCAACTGTATTCACAACGGCTCAGTGTGTGATATATACATATATATTTTTCACAGATCAACCCTCGGCCCCGAGGTTGTGATCCTCACGAGATTGAATCAGTGGGACTACTTTGGTAAGTCCTCATGACCACTCAATGTTATACGGATATCACGTATATGCACAAATCTCTAAGCTCGTGTATACCCCGTTTTTACAGATATTTACTGACAACGAGGGGCTTGATCAAACGACCATAGACCTGATTTGGACGACGCCGGTAAGCGGACGTCTTCCTGGTAATTGTCTTTCATAGTAATTCACCAGTTATGGTGGAACCTTTCACTACCCTTAAACCATGATACCGTTATTTTTTCAGAAATTGACTGTGTCGCCGCCAAGCGGCTGGCTTCGCCCTCCATATCTCCTCTATATCCATGTATGAATTGATTAACCATCGGTGAGACTTTTTCACTATTATCATGATTCCTTTGTAGTGCTCTGTGCACACCTAGTTAATGCTAAATTACGTTTCATTCTCTTTTAAACTGTAGTTCTGATAAACCACTCTGAGGACTAAAGCAGTGATAAGACAAAGTGCCCAGTACCACGGTACGCTCTTCAATGTGTGCTATTGAATAATAATTCTAATGTCGTTTTTCGTATAAATGGATATATTCCGTCATCTCATTACAACTATCCTCTATATATACATGTTTACTAGGTTGCCTGCCCGTTTCCCTGTCCTGAAGAAGACCCCACTGCAAGGGCTCAACTAACCCTGCGCCAATCTGAGGGTCGAAACGTCGACAACGTCTTTTTTGTCAACTCCTTACCCACATTTTGACATTAATTGCATTATTGGAGTATGACATATTTGTATGTATTTAGCACAGTGATTCATCCGATGTGTAATGAAATGAAAACACTACTGTAAATATTTCTAAATTTTTGATATTTCTTGGTTTTATTGTCACATACCTCCAACACACCATCCTCACAAATTCACTTCCCCCCTTCCCCCTTGGGCACCGTTCGACCTACTTTATGCTTTGAAAATGTCAATATATTTGATATAGTGCTCCTCATTGTGAATAAAAACAATGTTGGATTCATTCATTGTGGTCTAATTTTCCTTAAAAATTTATAATTATAATTGCTCTCTCACTGAGACCCCTTCCTTCCAGTATGTCCATCTACAAACACATGTTTTTAATGCCCTAAACTATAGCTCTAGTACCGCCAGACCTCTATAACGGTAAACAGAAACGTTATTCAACCCCCTTTATCCAATGGCTCATGCACGTCTCTGAGAAGGAAGACATACAAATTCAGCATGCCTTACAGGGTGGTGAATACCGCCTGGGCCCCTATTATTTATTTATTTATTTCTTGGCTTGTATAGCGCTTGAATCCACTCCAGCTGGAGTATCTCTGCGCTTTTAGAACCGGTGAGCTAGCAGGCATGATATGAGGCTGACAATTTAGATTTCATTTTTAAACAGAACAGTTTTTAATAATTTCCGGAAAGTAAGATGTTTTTTACATTGTCTTAACTGTAGAGGGAGTTTATTCCATAACTTGGGACCAATGATGGATATGGCCCTATCTCCATGTCTGGCTTTTTTAACTCGAGGAACTACCAGAAGGAGATCACTGCTCGATCTAAGGGATCGTGCTGGAATGTAAGGGGCAAATCTCCGCTCAAGATAAACCGGCCCCTGTCCATTCAGGCACTTATGGATCAAGCAGCCTGGACGGGTTCTCTGTAATTAAGGGTGTGCCGACGGCCTTTGAATTCAACGGTTGTTTTTACCACGGCTGCCCCAAGTGTTACAAACCCCACGAGTATAACAAAATGCTGGGTGACAGAATTGAACACTTATACAGACGTACTCTGATAAAGGCCCAGTATGTTGAAAACCAGGGCTTTGCTATGAGAGTTCTTTGGGAGCACGAGTGGTTAGACATGTTAAAAACCGACACAGACCTCTGCTCTTTTCTTAAGACTCGTCATTTACCCACACCTCTGGAACCCCGCGACGCCTTATTTGGGGGGCGTACAAATGCCATACAACTGTACAAGGCCGTTGGTGAGGGTGAGAAAATACACTACTATAATTTCACCAGTCTGTACCCTTTTGTGAACAAGATGAAGTTGTACCCGCTGGGTCACCGCACCATCATCTATAGAGATTTTAAGCCCCTATCCGAATACTTTGGGCTTATCAAATGTGAAATCTATCCTCCTAAGCAGCTTTACTCCCGGTGTTACCATGCAGAGTCGATGGCAAGCTGATGTTCCCCCTCTGTCGAACATGTGCTATGCTTAAAGAAGTTGACGGCTGCAGACACACCGATGAACAAAGGATGCTCACAGGGACCTGGTGTAGCATCGAGGTACAAGCTGCCTTAGAGAAAGGGTACAGGCTAGGTAGAGTACACGAAGTGTGGCATTTTAAGAGCACTACAACACAACTCTTTGCCCCCTACATTAATTTGTTTCTCAGAGACAAACAGGAGGCCTCAGGGTATCCTGAATGGTGTACTAGTCATGATGCAAAACAGAAATACATCGACGACTACTACGCTCACGAGGGTATCCGTTTACGCCCCCATCTGATAGAGGTCAATCCTGCACGCCGCCAGTTAGCCAAACTCTGTCTCAACTCCTTATGGGGAAAATTTGCACAGCGCACAAACCTTTCAAATACTACCTTAATATCAGATCCTGATGAACTGTTCAAGTACCTGTTTGCCCCATGCTACGAGGTGTCCCGCTGCGACTTTATCGATGACGATACCGCGGCTTTGTGTTGGAAATACACCCAAGAGTACCCCACATCGAGTAACAACATAAACATTTTCATAGCCTGCTTCACGACAGCCCACGCTCATCTAGAGCTTTACGGGGTTATGGATAAGCTCCAGGATCGCTGCTTGTATCACGATACAGATTCTGTGATTTTTCTGAGCAAGCCGGGGGATAAAGACCCTCCTCTGGGAGATTACCTGTGTAATCTAACCAGTGAGCTAGATAAGGATGAGTTTATAAAAGAATTCAATTCCTCCGGGCCTAAAACATACAGTTACCGTACCAACAAGAACAAGATGTGTATGAAGGTCAAAGGGATAACATTAAATGTCAGCAACACCCTAAAAATCAATTTTGATAGTTTGAAGAATCTGGTGCATGAATACGCTACAGCAGACGATTCTGAGAATGCTAAAACCATAGTCGCGAACCAGCCCTGCATAGTCAGATCCAAAAAGAAGTGGGAAATCACAACCCAGCCTCTACATAACACATTGCGAGTTGTTTTTGATAAAAGGGTCCTGACCACCGACTATAAAACACTGCCTTATGGTTATTAGACTTATTAGAGAGACAGCCGCCACAGCATGGACACGAGGTTACAGCATCCGTTCTCCTGCGTGCTAGCAGGACCATCAAACTGCGGCAAAAGCTACTTTACAAAAAAGCTCTTAGAAAATGCCGGCTCTGCTTTATCACAAACCCCTAACAACATTGTGTGGCTTTATTCATGCTGGCAGCCTCTTTATACAGACTTGGGCCGCCGGTTCCCACAGATCAAATTTATAGAGGGTATACCGGATAACCTCAACGATGATGAGCTACTACCCCCAACCCTTGTAAATATGATAATTGTTGATGATCTAATGCGTGAAGGTGGTGATCATCCCGATTTAGAGAGAGCTTTTACCCAATATTCCCATCATCGTAATCTAAGCATCTGCTACATTGTGCAGAACTTGTTTTACAAAGGCAAGAACAGTAGGTCTATAGCTCTCAACGCTTCATACCTTGTTTTATTTAAAAACCCTTGTGACAAACAACAAATATCCGTCATAGCTAAACAGATGTACCCTGGAAACACACACTTCTTCATGGAGGCCTTTAAAGACGCTACAGCAAAACCCCACGGGTACCTGTTGGTAGACTTAAAAAATGAAACTCTAGAAGACTATAGACTAAGGGCTGATATTTTTCCCCCAGAGCTACCTGTAGTTTACACCCCAAAGCCCAATACCAGGACCTATAAAAAGCAGCGCTGATGTCTTTTAGAACCATTTACAGCCCCAACCCTTATAACGCACAGTGGTGACCATGTCTGCACACCTACGCCGCAATTTAGCCCTCCTGAAAATGCTTGTTAAAGCCAGTCCCCAACATCGAAAGGCCATCCTTGCAACAGCTTCTGACGATTTAGTGGCGGCCATTTCAGAAATAGCCCTAAACACCCTAAAAGGCAACGTCCCTATATCAAAGCGTCAGTTACAGGTTCTGAAGAAGAAGAAGGGGCTTATCAAGAAGCTCAGTAATAAAAAGGCCACACTCATCACCAAGAAGAAACTGGTGAAACAGTCTGGGGGCTTTATAGGTAACTTGCTGGGGATAGCTATACCTGTAATTACAAGCCTCCCAGCGGGTCAGTGATGGATCATGCCACAAAAATGTATCTGGTTCCTAGACGGCAAATGGAGCAGCTGGGGTCCACCTCGGACAACGCCTGGGATATCCGTAGAAATGAGACTCTACGCCTGGATACTGAAATTAAAGACATTTTAAGCAGGACTGATCTAAACCCCTACGACAAGGCTAACCTATTGTTCTGCTCGATTTTTGGGCTCTATTTATGAGTGATGGTGACTTTAAGCTTGCTACCATCCTGAATCTCTATTCTTGCCTTGTGTTGGTCCTTTTAAGGCCTTTTTGCCATACCTAGAAGCATAAACTAGAGTATAGCTGCTTAATATGATGATAGATCCCTTATTGTTGACTCTAATCCATCTATTGCCTATTGGCTTTGACATAATTATGTGTCCTTTCATGATTCTACCTATAGTAGAGGGTGGATCCTGTTGTCTTGACTTTATATTACATATTGGTATGGTTTGTGTAGGTACTCTGATAGAGCTAAGTGTTATTTCATCCTTCTCAGGCCTACAAGGCCCAGAACTAGAGAGACTCCATTTTGCTTTCTGTCCCTGCAGACTGAGATGCTTGCAGGGTAAAGGTGATGTTTTAGTTATGAGGTGTTGTTCGCTCTTTGCAAACCAGAGAGAACCGGCCAGAGCTGAATCTAATCAAGAAGTGTCCCTGGGCTCAAGTCTCTAGACGAAACAAGCAGCTGATCACTGTGAGAGCGTCTAGCGCAAGGAGCCTGGTGCATGAAAGTGATGGGAGGAGGCTATTGGTTGGAACTTTCCACTAGAGGAGAGCATTCTATATTAGCGAAGTGCAGAAGAGGAGGAGTGTCAGTTGGTGTTTTGGACCGTTCAAGTCAGTTGCAGTGGATTCTGTGAATGGAGAGAGAGAAGGCAGATGATTGCTGAAGTTGGAGAAAGCAGTCAGATGAATCTTAGAACAATGTTGTAACTGTCAGCTGGAGCTGCCGGTGTATCCGGATGCAGATGGAGGAGTGGAAGTTGCCAGCTGGGGCAGCTGAGCCAGAGGAGTGAAGCTGTGGTGATGGAAGGAGAGAGAGAGAGCCCTGATTCCACCAGGAGAGAGAGAGAGAAACAGTCCTCCTAATAGGGTGAGGTGTTCTAAACTAGTTTGCTTTACACATATATATATATTAACCTTGCTTTGATTTCCTAGATTAGATTCCCTACTGTAATGTTTTATTGTATTACTAATCCTTTTCCTTTCAGCAGTGTGCAGTCTATTTACAGTTTCTGTTAGATAGATGTGGATGTGGTCTTTATAGAGACCCTGCAGATCTGTGTATGTGTCTGTTATGTGTTGCTGATGAGTGTTATTATTGTGTAATAAAGATACCCCAGTTCTTAGTGAACCATTGTGCAGAACTTATTATTCTGAGTGAGGCTAACCTTTCTTCTAGTCAGGTGCAGGTGAACGGATGCATCTCCCGTCCATGTGGGTCTGAGCAAGGGGGTAGAGGAGAGCTTATATTTGATAATAACCTTTGCATAGTGACTCGGTGTGCTTCTTATTTTTGTATGAAAAGGTAACCTGTTCTTCTAGTCAGATGCTGCTATGTGAACAGATGCTAACCCTGATCAGGTAAGTGGTAACTGAATAAGGGAGAGAGGAGCTCTTGGATTGAAGGATAGGTGGTACATCAACTAATTTGGCAACTATTGTGTGATCCAAAATAATGTAGTACTATACCCCTGATGAATAGTGAGACTGATCCCTTTATGTGATGGTAATCATAGGACACTGATACTGCCAGGTAATAAAGATACCCCAGTTCTTAGTGAACTGACATGTGCTGTGTGTTCTTGTATGAGAGGGTAACCTGTTCTTCTAGTCAGATGCTGCTATGTGAACAGATGCTAACCCTGATCAGGTAAGTGGTAACTGAATAAGGGAGAGGGGAGCCCCTTGAATTAGAGAACATGTAGTACATCACCCAATTTGGCAACTATTGTGTGATCCAGAATAATGTAGTACTATACCCCTGATGAATAGTGAGACTGATCCCTTTATGTAATGGTAATCATAGGATATACTGCCGTCTGGGTAGAGAGGTCTGGGTTCGAATGGGACCGCGAGGCCGCCGATTCTGAGACTGCCGTCTGGGTAGAGAGGTCTGGGTTCGAATGGGACCGCGAGGCCGCCGATTCTGAGACTGCCGTCTGGGTAGAGAGGTCTGGGTTCGAATGGGACCGCGAGGCCGCCGATTCTGAGACTGCCGTCTGGGTAGAGAGGTCTGGGTTCGAATGGGACCGCGAGGCCGCCGATTCTGAGACTGCCGTCTGGGTAGAGAGGTCTGGGTTCGAATGGGACCGCGAGGCCGCCGATTCTGAGACTGCCATCTGGGTAGAGAGGTCTGGGTTCGAATGGGACCGCGAGATCACTGATTGCTAATATTATAGGAGGTACATGGTATGTATCTTAGGAATTCCCTGTCCTTAGGGGGTAGATACCTGTTGTGAATAGGTCCTAGGGAGGGGCAGAGAGTAACGTTCTGGCTGGGTTAGTGAGGCTCTGATGAGCTGGCTCTATCTAATCAGGAAATCCAGGCAGAACATTTGGCGTAGTCTGGCAGTTTTCGCACGAGTTGCGGGGAGTGACCCCTGTTATGTAGTTGGACTTAAAACCCTTTCAAATTTGTCATCTGTGGACGGTCTGTGGATTGCATGGTGAGTTGTGGTCCCTGACCTATTGGCTTGAACAGTTAGAGTGTGAGGAGATTGCAGTATATCATGGCATCTGACTTATGCAGTGTAGGAGATATGCTTTTCATCTTGGTGTTTGGCCTGTCAGGCTGGAAGGGTGACTGTGTGTGAGGGGGCCAATTACGTGGTCCCTGACCTATTGGCTTGAACTGTTGGAGTGTAGGGAGATTGCAGTACATCATGATATCTGACTTATGCAGTGTAGGAGAAATGCTTTTCATCTTGGTGTTTGGCCTGTCAGGCTGGAAGGGTGACTGTGTGTGAGGGGGCCAATTACGTGGTCCCTGACCTTTTGGCTTGAACTGTTGGAGTGTAGGGAGATTGCAGTACATCATGATATCTGACTTATGCAGTGTAGGAGAAATGCTTTTCATCTTGGTGTTTGAACTGTCAGGCTTGAAGGGTGCCTGTGTATGAAAAAGTCTTGTAAATTGCTTATCAAATGGCTTGCTGCATTTGCTTATGCTGTGAAGTGTGAAATGTATTCTGTGATATAACTTGCTGAAAATCTTGTGAATAGCGCCTTCTGACTAATGCTTGCGTGCCTTGTGCATAGCGCTTTGCGCTTCTCACTTGTGAATAGTTTGTTGAATCCATGTGCATAGCGCCTCGGGTGTGACTAGTGGAATTATTTGTGAATTGCGAATCCATGTGCATAGCGCTTTGTGAGTGACTAGTTGAATTATTTGTGAATTGCGCCTTGTGCTTCTGACTTGTGAGTAGCTTTTTAAGGATCTTGTGCATAGCGCCTTCTAACTAAGGCTTGTGTGCCTTGTGTGTAGCGCCTTGTAAATATGGTCTGTAGTGCCTTGTATATTTGGCCTGTGAATAGCGTGTTATCATTGTGTTTCTTGTGAATAGCGCCGTGTGCTTAAGGCTTTTGAGACTTTGTGGATAGTGCCTTGTAAATATGGTCTGTAGTGCCTTGTATATTTGGCCTGTGATTAGCGTGTTATCATTGTGTTTCTTGTGAATAGCGCCGTGTGCTAAACATGTATGAGTGGCTTCTTCAGACCATGTGCATAGCGCTTTGTGCCTGAGATTAGTGAATAGTTTGCTCCATTGAGCAGGGAAGGGTTGGATCCTTTCTGTCTGTTGGGGGAGAAAATGTGTTTTTGAAAGGAGCTCGACTGTTATGTGAGAACGTGAGAGATTAGTCCTGGGACTTTCCCTTGTGTCTGCTGCACTCGGGGAAGGCTTAGGTTTCAGCTGCCA
Source organism: Lissotriton helveticus (assembly GCF_964261635.1). Taxonomy (NCBI): domain Eukaryota; kingdom Metazoa; phylum Chordata; class Amphibia; order Caudata; family Salamandridae; genus Lissotriton; species Lissotriton helveticus. The sequence continues at coordinate 242,386,778 of NC_136073.1, forward strand.
AAGGGTTGATATCTTGAATTGAGACAGCAGTGTTCATTTTTACGTACTGTTTGGAATGCATCCACGGGTTTCTGTGGGTCTTCCCTTTGTACACATGATTTAATGAGTTTGACTCGGAGGTGTACATCAACCTGTCGGAATGTGAGGGGGTGTTTTGATCGTTTTCAGCTGTGCACAGGTGGTGCAATCTTCGGTTGTGGAAATGAAATTATTTCAATGTAGAATGTGCTTTAATTGGTGAAATGCAACCGTGTGCTTTTAAATGAAATGATGACTCTGGCCCTTTTTATAGGTAGAATGGAAAAGTTTGCACACTTAATTATGAATTCTTGGTTATGCAATGCAAAATGTTATGTTGCCCCTTGTTTAATTTGATGGTGTTTCACATGTTATAAAAAATGAAATGTGTCTGCATGCATTGTTGTTCTAATATTTTTTCCCTTTCAGCAAATAGTGAACCGTTATGACAGACTTGTTTGATGTTCGTGTATACAGTCAAGGGTGGATATGAGGTTCTATTTTGATTTTGACTTTAATACACTCATATCCCTTACATCAATTTAAAATTGCTTTAGTGCAGAATGCCGTCTTTTGAATGTTGGTTAACTTTTCATATGGCTATAGAAAAATAATAGCTTAAGAACTTGATTACATTAGTTAGAGAAATACAGTGCTTGTCTGAAAGGGGAAGGGTAAAATACCAGCTGCATGGAGTTTCATTTAAAAATGTGTGAGAAACTCCACAAAGCAGAAGTTGTTGTAACCTTGAACGAGATAACTCAGGCCCGTCCTCAGACCAGATGGTGGGAGCCTTGTATGAGTGAAGGCTCCCTTTGGCCATTACCCAATTTCAGAGGAGAGAGAGCTGTCTCCTATTTTGTTATGATTGGAATTGAGCCAGCCCCTGAGCGCGGATGGCTCTGAAGGGAGGGGCTGTTTCTCAAAGGAGTGAGAGAGTGACTAGGCCCCAGCCCTTCTGACTAGTGTAAAAAAAAAAATTTGGGATTTTGCCCAAACAAATTATGGTATAGGTAGAGTGTTCAAATTATCCCTTGGATTTAGAGAGTTCTTTTCAGGAACTAGGAGGTTTTCTTCTTACAGAAATGAAAAGCACTTGGGGTGCTTTTTTGAATGGAAAATCTTCTTTTATAAGATGATTGATGCTTATCTCTCGTTTCAGGTTGATGGCTTGTGCGGGAGTGCATGGATGTTCTGCCCCGCCCCGTTTGTTATTTTGTTTTTTTATTTTCTTGTTGTTATGTTAGTTTGTTATTTTCTGAAATGCGGAACCAGCTTGGGCCCAAACTACACCGGAGCTGATGGCGAGAAGCGGTGTCTTACGGCGGATAGCTGGAGTTCCATGGATGACAAGATCAGATGGGATTCCTTCCTGGCAAAGAACTTTGGAGCGGTGTGTCTTGCACACTGGAGAACTGTCATACCTGCTTTCTGTTTTAGAAAGAACAGACTAACTTTTTTGATAGAGACACTTTTAATTCCTAAGAGAAATTTTTTGGTGACAAAGCCAATAGTAAGGTGATGATTTTTTTTTTAAAAAACCATTGGTATTTGGTTATAATGATGTTCCTTTATGAAAGGAGTCTACAATGTAATTCCTTGGCCTGCATTCTTGAGTCTTGCATTTTTTCCCATGTTTCTATTTCAGATGGACATAATGCCACTTTTTGCAGTTACCACAAACAGGCCCCAATGATAATGTTAAATATGCAGTCCTGTTTATGCTTTTGATTTTCCAGTTTGAAAGATGCAGTGCCACATTCATAATTTGGCCTTTGGTTTAATGATGCAAATGATTTTGTTTGAAAGTCATAGGGTGCAGTATATAATTAGTGAGCTGCTTTAGTAATCTGATGCCCTGTGATACATGATATTTTGATCTTAGTATGCTATGCTATTACAGATTGACTTTACACTTGTTTATCTTTCACCTATTGGATAGTTTTCCTGTTTTCTGTAAAACAGTTTTGCCAATGAAAGGAAAGTAGTGTTCTGCATGATGGTGCACACATGTGTTCCACAGATTGATACAGAGGGATTAGTGCACACTGTTTCCTGAGTTAGATGACTTATGACCTTTGCCTATTGACTTTGGCATGGTCTCCTATCACTTAGTTTTTCAAGTTTAAGTTTCAGCTATTTTAGCTATAGGGATTTCTGGACAGACTATGTCTGAATTATCTTTTAGAAGAGTATATGCACCACACTTAGATCACTGTTTCTGATTTCTTGCTTGATATGCATAGTGCTACACCAGCTATTTTGTAGGAATGGGGTTGTCCTTGTTTTCCTGTTATTACGCTTTTACTTTGATCCATCAACTTTTAATTGGAGCAGTGGGATTAGTTCCAAGGGTGGTCACCCCAGACTTTAAGTTGTCCCGGGAGGTGTGTCATTTAGTTAGGTCATGTCCTAGATTTACTAGTAATAGTTGCCCAGACATTGAGGACCCTTTGTTATGTCTATTTGTCAGACTTTACCAAATCCTTTCTTAAGTTGACCGAAGTAGGTAGGCCTCATTTAGGCCCTTTGTTATTTTTACTTCACAGACATGTCCCTACATTGATAGATTTCATGAGTTAGTACTAGAAGTTGAGGCACATTTAGTTCAAGGATGCTTAGGTTAGTTTCTTAAGTTGGCCGAAGTAGGTAGGCCTCATTTAGGCCCTTTGTTATTTTTACTTCACAGCTACATTAATAGATTTCGTGAGTTAGTACTCGAAGTTGAGGCACATTTAGTTTAAGGGTGCTTAAGTTAGTTTTTGTGGTTATCAGATATTTTGATTTGTTCTTTCGGTGGTATTTCCTTGGTTGTCATTCATTTTAGGGAGTCTTTTTGTTTTTGATTTTGTTGATAGATCATGTCGATGTTTGTTTATTTGGTTGTTGTTGTTTATAGATGTTAGCAAGTTAAAGTCAAAGGGTGCAATGTTCTGCTCGATTTTTGGGCTCTATTTATGAGTGATGGTGACTTTAAGCTTGCTACCATCCTGAAACTCTATTCTTGCCTTGTGTTGGTCCTTTTAAGGCCTTTTTGCCATACCTAGAAGCATAAACTAGAGGATAGCTGCTTAATATGATGATAGATCATGTCGATGTTTGTTTATTTGGTTGTTGTTGTTTATAGATGTTAGCAAGTTAAAGTCAAAGGGTGTAATGTTCTGCTCGATTTTTGGGCTCTATTTATGAGTGATGGTGACTTTAAGCTTGCTACCATCCTGAATCTCTATTCTTGCCTTGTGTTGGTCCTTTTAAGGCCTTTTTGCCATACCTAGAAGCATAAACTAGAGTATAGCTGCTTAATATGATGATAGATCCCTTATTGTTGACTTAAATCCATCTATTGCCTATTGGCTTTGACATAATTATGTGTCCTTTCATGATTCTACCTATAGTAGAGGGTGGATCCTGTTGTCATGACTTTATATTACATATTGGTATGGTTTGTGTAGGTACTCTGATAGAGCTAAGTGTTATTTCATCCTTCTCAGGCCTACAAGGCCCAGAACTAGAGAGACTCCATTTTGCTTTCTGTCCCTGCAGACTGAGATGCTTGCAGGGTAAAGGTGATGTTTTAGTTATGAGGTGTTGTTCGCTCTTTGCAAACCAGAGAGAACCGGCCAGAGCTGAATCTAATCAAGAAGTGTCCCTGGGCTCAAGTCTCTAGACGAAACAAGCAGCTGATCACTGTGAGAGCGTCTAGCGCAAGGAGCCTGGTGCATGAAAGTGATGGGAGGAGGCTATTGGTTGGAACTTTCCACTAGAGGAGAGCATTCTATATTAGCGAAGTGCAGAAGAGGAGGAGTGTCAGTTGGTGTTTTGGACCGTTCAAGTCAGTTGCAGTGGATTCTGTGAATGGAGAGAGAGAAGGCAGATGATTGCTGAAGTTGGAGAAAGCAGTCAGATGAATCTTAGAACAATGTTGGAACTGTCAGCTGGAGCTGCCGGTGTATCCGGATGCAGATGGAGGAGTGGAAGTTGCCAGCTGGGGCAGCTGAGCCAGAGGAGTGAAGCTGTGGTGATGGAAGGAGAGAGAGAGAGCCCTGATTCCACCAGGAGAGAGAGAGAGAAACAGTCCTCCTAATAGGGTGAGGTGTTCTAAACTAGTTTGCTTTACACATATATATATATTAACCTTGCTTTGATTTCCTAGGTTAGATTCCCTACTGTAATGTTTTATTGTATTACTAATCCTTTTCCTTTCAGCAGTGTGCAGTCTATTTACAGTTTCTGTTATATAGATGTGGATGTGGTCTTTACAGAGACCCTGCAGATCTGTGTATGTGTCTGTTATGTGTTGCTGATGAGTGTTATTATTGTGTAATAAAGATACCCCAGTTCTTAGTGAACCATTGTGCAGAACTTATTATTCTGAGTGAGGCTAACCTTTCTTCTAGTCAGGTGCAGGTGAACGGATGCATCTCCCGTCCATGTGGGTCTGAGCAAGGGGGTAGAGGAGAGCTTATATTTGATAATAACCTTTGCATAGTGACTCGGTGTGCTTCTTATTCTTGTATGAAAAGGTAACCTGTTCTTCTAGTCAGATGCTGCTATGTGAACAGATGCTAACCCTGATCAGGTAAGTGGTAACTGAATAAGGGAGAGAGGAGCTCTTGGATTGAAGGATAGGTGGTACATCACCTAATTTGGCAACTATTGTGTGATCCAAAATAATGTAGTACTATACCCCTGATGAATAGTGAGACTGATCCCTTTATGTGATGGTAATCATAGGACACTGATACTGCCAGGTAATAAAGATACCCCAGTTCTTAGTGAACTGACATGTGCTGTGTGTTCTTGTATGAGAGGGTAACCTGTTCTTCTAGTCAGATGCTGCTCTGTGAACAGATGCTAACCCTGATCAGGTAAGTGGTAACTGAATAAGGGAGAGGGGAGCCCCTTGAATTAGAGAACATGTAGTACATCACCCAATTTGGCAACTATTGTGTGATCCAGAATGATGTAGTACTATACCCCTGATGAATAGTGAGACTGATCCCTTTATGTAATGGTAATCATAGGATATACTGCCGTCTGGGTAGAGAGGTCTGGGTTCGAATGGGACCGCGAGGCTGCCGATTCTGAGACTGCCGTCTGGGTAGAGAGGTCTGGGTTCGAATGGGACCGCGAGGCCGCCGATTCTGAGACTGCCGTCTGGGTAGAGAGGTCTGGGTTCGAATGGGACCGCGAGGCCGCCGATTCTGAGACTGCCGTCTGGGTAGAGAGGTCTGGGTTCGAATGGGACAGCGAGGCCGCCGATTCTGAGACTGCCATCTGGGTAGAGAGGTCTGGGTTCGAATGGGACCGCGAGGCCGCCGATTCTGAGACTGCCATCTGGGTAGAGAGGTCTGGGTTCGAATGGGACCGCGAGATCACTGATTGCTAATATTATAGGAGGTACATGGTATGTATCTTAGGAATTCCCTGTCCTTAGGGGGTAGATACCTGTTGTGAATAGGTCCTAGGGAGGGGCAGAGAGTAACGTTCTGGCTGGGTTAGTGAGGCTCTGATGAGCTGGCTCTATCTAATCAGGAAATCCAGGCAGAACACCTATACACCAGCACTCTCGAAAAATTTCTTAAATTACTACGGCCAGTGGAATACCGAGAAAAACAAGCTGACTCTATATACCCCAGACTCTGAACAACCAGCTGCTCAGGCCCCCGACCTTCAGCCCCTACAACCGCCTCCCGATGGTGCGACAGCCTCAGATACCTTTGTTGGAGACCTCCTAAAAAATATAGGTCAAAGGCACAGAGGGGCTGCGCAGATGCTAATGAGTAAACTCGCCGCTTCTAAAGACCTAGCCTCCTGGAATGACCGCGGCGAGTTCCTCTACAAGGGCCAACCGGTTGCAGGGTCGCATATGTACGATCTAGTCAAAGGTCTCACACACCCCAAAATCCTAACGCCTCAAAATGCCCCGAGAGGCTGGGAGCAGTTTCTGAGGGCCGCTGCTGAACTCAATATACCCTCCACGCTTGTTGGTAATAATGAACACCGTCGCCTGCTAGACAATTTGAAGAGTCCCCTACTGCCATCGCCTACAGGTTCTGAAGGCCACAGACTATCCCCTAAATGGTCTACACAGCCGACGACATCTCGAAAAAAAAATACATTGCCCCAGCCACCCTTCGCATGGATTTTTGAATAATTGTGTTTGTGATTTTTTATTCCTAGGTTTCTGCAATAAAGTTTTGTCAACTAAATATTTTGTAATAAACACCTTGTTATAACTTTACAAACCGTCTCAGTCGTCTTTCAAAAAACATTTTATGGTGCATGTATATTGAAATAACGAGTCTGAATGCATGTTTTTAAAAAATATAATGGCTTTTATTTTATACGTTCAACATTAAGCATACAACTGTTATAAACGCTTACAGTTTTGACAAGGTACATATTCTGTTTTCACAGGTCTGACCGACACCCTGGTGTTTTCTTTTACATATTTCGCAACTATACAGTCATTGTTAACAAGATCCCCTGGATATAGCTTTAAGAAATTTCTAAACGAAAGACCCTGTGACATTTTACTGATAAAATAAATACAATGTTCCCCGCATGTGATGGCCATGGAATCCTGCACCCTTAGTTTGTTACACTCCACCACAGCTGCAGCTTTTTTCACAAACTTGAATATAGGTGTTGTATAGAGTTTGTGCTCAGGGAACTCTGCTGTACTGTCAAACACTGTAACCTTGTCAACATCTATAAACATGGCCGCCCAATGTGTCCCAGCCTGGTCATGCGGGTCTGTGTTAAAGACTAGGGTGCATGGTCTTTCTGCCCCTATTTCGCCTGGTAGCCCATCGCTAGGGAAAACACCCAAAAAGTATTTCCTAGCGTATTTATGTCTGCTTAAGAAGTCACGTATCTGCACCGTATCCATTTCACAAATGTTTTTAAAGATAGTCAAACAAAATCTGCCTTGCGTGGTTGATCTGAATGATGCTGTCGAATACAGAGAATACGACCATGTTCACATTAGTCGCCAGTGGAGCTGCGAATCGTATTGCAGCTTTTAGATTCCCATTTTTTACCAGGTTGTAGTGATCGCCATCTTCCATGTCCGGTGTCAGGTCGAATGCGAACAGCGTGTATCCACGGCCATAGCCTTCTCTTGACACCGCTACACCGCAGTCCCTTTGATGCTTGCCTGTTATCGAAACCAGTCCCTGATATTCCCTGATGTAATGCCCTGTAGCAAAACTGGGGGTGTAGGGTTTTGCAGGAATCACATGGCCCTCATGGACCAGCGCCGCGTAGTTGATGTTGTAGTGTTTAAAATTGAAGGGTTTTGTACCCTATGATGATGAGCTTTGGTAGCTGTCCCAGAAATAAATTCTGCTGTTGTGTTAAGCGGGTACCTGCAGGGATGATGAATACCTTCAGAGCTACTCTTTCCACAGCGTACTTGGCGTTGGATATTTGCAAAGCTTCGGCGTGCGCTAACCTGACGCTCGGGGACACTTTCACTCTCTTTACAAACAGGCTCGCGGCCTGTATGCTCAGCTTGTACTGTTCAGAAAAGGGGGTGGATCAAGCCCTGATCTTTGGACTGGGTAAGAGTGGTCTGCTTAATTCAGACACTCTGTTCATCACCACCCCCCTTTTTTGAATCATTTTGTCCACCATAAGCGTGGAAGGGTATACTCAGACATGAGTCCCTTGCTCACTGCTCCATCAGGATTCAAGCAAGCCGGGCCGACGAGGCTGAAATGCCAGAAACCGGTCCCCGGTAGCTTGTCTCCTTTCTGGTGAAGAATTGGCTTGGTAGTTTGGTCTGCCCTGTTCCCATGATGCACTGGGCCAGGGACAGACTAATTTGCATATAGCCAGGTTCTGAGCTGGGATGGGGCAGTGAGCTAAATAACGGTGATGGATCAAGCCCTGATCTTTGGACTGGGTAAGAGTGGTCTGCTTAATTCAGACACTCTGTTCATCACCACCCCCCTTTTTTGAATCAGCTTGTACTGTTCAGCATCCCCGTTGATGAGGCAGAATGAGTCCTTGTTGCGATTGAGCTTGATCTTAAGATCAATTCCGTTGATGAGCAGTTTATCTTGGAAGAAGAGGTCCGAATGTATGCGCCCCAGGAGGTCAAAGGTACGGCTGTCTGCAGCCTGCCCCTCTCTTTTTATAAAGCCCTTATTATCACCATCCAGAGCTGTGATTTCAAACTGTCCGTGTGTATCCCTGTGAAAGAGACCCGCTGAAAGTTGTGTTTCAAGGGCGTCGCTACTGTAATTTAGAATGCTTTCTATGTAGGCTCTGTAGGCGTACATGTTATCGTTCTGAGTGATGAGTCGGTCGCCCAGGGTGATGTCCACTTGATTAAACATGGTAGCTAGAGGGTAAGCGATCGGTGCCACTTTAGCGTCGTTGGCAATGTCGGACCCATCCGCTTTTACGATTTTACACATAAGATGCAGCAGAGTGTTGTTGAGATCCAAATACATATCCGTGGCCCATGACACAAAACTCTATAGGTGCCAGCTGTGTCAATGCTGCTAAAGGTGACACCTCCATGAAGAAGCTGTTTTCGATGCTTGTCTGCGTGGGTTTTAGACTAAACAAATCTAACTCTGATTTGGCGCACTCTCCAGATCCACAATGTATGAAGGCCATGGCTGTGTTTACAAGGCTTTAAAAAATATTTACTTTAGAGCCGGTTCGCTTCTTCGCAGCTCTCTTCCGTCTTGGAGCTCTTCTTTTCTGAGGGCGTTTTGAAGCTGTCCTCCTTTTTTTATAGGGGGCTGGGGGACCCCGGCGTCTGGAAACACCCCGTTTCCTTTTGACACTAGCGCGTGGCTTATACATCAAACCAGCTCCTTCTTGAGGCTGCTTGTTCATGCGCTCTGCAACTGCCGATGTAACAGACCCCACCACCTCCTGGGCAATGTTCGTGGCAGCCGCCTTAACATGAGGTTTTGCAATTTCATAGCCTCTTCTCAGGAAAGGGATAGCTCTTCTAAACAGACTCCTAAAGAATCCTCCTAATCCAGCCCCGTACATAACGGGTGAACTTTGAAAGTACGGTGGTCCTCCATAACCGGCTTGACCTCTGTAATAGTCTCTGTACATAGACGGGTCTCCGTAGGTTTTCATAACCACCATGATGGCTGCTTAATACCCTCTGTCGTGTCTAGGCCTTAAATGAAGCTTGACAATAACTTTCCCATATTTAAAGGCCACCGGCTCAGATTGATCATCGTAGATCATAATTGAAATAGTGTCAAAATGGTTTTTAGAAACTGCGACGTAATCAGGTTTGTTAAATTGTATGTTGACCATGGTATTATTATCACCCAGCACATGCACCCACCTTAACAACGGCGAGTAACTATCACCTATCCTCTGAGACTCTACAATATCGCTGTACACGTAGAGCGTGTAGAACCCCCCCATTAATATCGGGGCACGTGTGATCTTGTTCCACGGGGCTTTTCACATGTTGTACTGTCCCTAAAATCCTTTTTAATTTACCTGAGCAGCAGTTAAACAGGGTGTTTCGATTTATGGATTTAAGAAACACCTTCCTTCTCACATTATCTAGCACCAGATGAATATTCGGATGTGGTTCTATACCGGCTATGGATTTGTTGATGGCTTCGATAATGCTTGAAACGTGTGGGTAGTAGCCGGGCGGGAAGGATGTGTATATGCCCGTGGGGTCCTGTTCCCTCTTGATGTGAAACTTGGTTTCGGCCGCTGTAAATGTATTCCATGTCCTAGGGTATTGTATTTCTGTTAGGGCAACCTCCGAGTCACCCTTCAGGTCCACAGCCTTAGCCAATTTGACGGTGTAATTAGAAATCTGATTGTTGGGGAACATGTCCTTAGAAGCGTTGGATGGTAAGGTTATATAAAAGGGTGTAGTCTCCATCGTGGCAGCGACTTTTAGCTTACACACCCTTCAGGGAGCTGGCCAACACCCAACTGTTAAATTTCTCAGGCCAGCCGCGCCAATTGACATATGCCTGTCTCTTAGTACCTGTACCTTTCCTTTTCAGAACCTTTTCAACCCTATACACGCGGTTTGGATCATAGGGCACCTTTTGTAACTCTTCCTTGTAAAAGGATCCCGACACCGTTTCCCCATCGTAGTCCTTTAACCTGTAAATATGCAGCCCTTCCTTAAGCTCCACACTTTCCACTATAAATATTTCATCACTAAAGGTCTGTTGGTAACCCTTCGTGAAGACTCCTTTCAGTTTTGAAATCCTGACGTGATCACCATTTTTAAAAACAGACTTCTTCACCTTTGTCCCGAAGTTAGGCCCATACACATTTCTCCAAACAGTTAACGAATTACTAGGTGTTACCTCTTCAGGTGCCATTTTGATGGTCCTATGATAACTGGCATTATATACAGCTAAAAAAGCCTGTAGAACATCCCCGTATCTGTATGTATTGTTGGCCGTAAAATACCGCCACATCTTAGTCTTTAAAGTTCTGTTAAACCTTTCTACAACTGCTGCTTTTACCTCCGTGTGTGTTACAAAATGTTGAACATTGTGCTGCTTTAATAATTTCTGAAATGACTTGTTTAAGAATTATTTTCCTGCGTCTGTTTGTAGTTTTTGAGGAATACGCCCCTTATCGAAGATGGCTTTAAAAGCGGCCGTGACGCTAGCTCCACTTTTATCACGCAGCGCCTCTGCGTAAGCGTACTTGGACAACACATCTATGACTGCTAATATATAACAGGCGCCGTCGTTATGTTTTGTTATATCTTGAAGGCTGATTATGTCCGCTTGCCACTGATAATCTATACACGCATTGACGATTGTAGGACGCCTCTTAAAGCGTCTTCTGGCTGGTTTATGTAATGAATACGCCTCCTCTCCTGATAACCATGTCTTCACAGCATCTCTGCTCACCGACTCCTTTTCAGCCACAGCCCTTCTATATAGAGCTGCGCCGCTTCCAAAGCTACCAACCCCTCTTGTATCATAATAAAGTTTTCTTAACAGGCCCTCCGACATGTTAGCAGTCATTACAGTACAGGAAATGAAAGACGCTTGTTTTGTGTAAGAACATTTGATTAAAAATAATGAGTATTACCAAATCACAAACAAAAGGGGTTTCATATCTTTTCACAGTATACGTAGTAAGTACGGTTTAACACATATATGTTTTTTTGGGTGTAACATTCTACTACTTTACTTTAAATACAAGCTAGCACGTAACAATGCATCAGGTCTTATCTATTATAAAACAACTTTTGTGGTGCCAGGGCCACTACTTTCCTGCTTTTTAGAAACAGATTACACATGCGCCTTTCTATAAGTCTTTGTGCCAACTTTTTGTCACAGCTCACACGTGTGCACGGCATACTTCTTAGTTTTGCGCAGGGGTCGTTGGCATAGCGTATCTCCTTTACTTTCGCCGTTATGATCTTCACCATGTTCGGGTGGACAAAATTATTTTCATCGCTCATGCCGTGCACCACCCTTAGCAGCTTATACATCTTGTACGGATCAAGCAAACTACATATGTACCGGACTACACGGTCTCTGTATGATCCGGCTAGACACTTGTGCGCCCCCTGTTGAGGGTCTCTAATACGATGGCCGAAACACATGCTGTAATAGTCCCTTTTGACGCATGTGTGTACAACCACAGCTACGAAACCTTTAACACTTGATATGGGGTCTCTGTTGAACCCTGTCGTTGCTTTTTCAGAGGCGTTGTTCTTAGAACCATCTTCACATTCCATGGGCAGAGGTGAACTTGAATTTGTGGAACTTCCAGTCTGGTTTGCACAGCATATACAGGACAGATTCAAGCTGCGACCTTTTGCAGTCTGACCCTGGGCCTCAGTTCTTTTCGGCGTTTCATCCTAGGTTCAAAAGATAAATATTGACAACTCGTTAGCGGTAGAAAGACAACAAACTTTCATGTAAAGGGTCTACGCCTAACATTTTTAACATTTTTCTTTTTTAACTTACCACCACATTTTCACCACCCTCTGCAGCGGCTCTGAAATCTTGAGAGTCTGTAATATCCATCGGCGATCCCTCATCTTCCACGCTTGTATCAGGCTGTTGCACAACGACCTTCGTAGGACTCATAGCCTTCTGAACAGCCATGGTTTCATAGATGTGCGTATTAGGAGGGGGCATAGTTTGATTTTCTTGGGGTGTTTTGAAGTAGGCGTATCCCAGCGGTGTTGCTCTCTAGAGGTCCAAAAACAAAAAAAAAGAAATATTAGCGTTTGCTAGTTGTAGAAATAAAAAATACATCCTTATGATAAATCGCTGCTCATAACATTTTGACTCACCACCACATTTTCACCACCCACGGCGGCGGCTCTGCCATCTTGAGAGTTGTTAATATCCTGCGATGCCCCATCAGCCGCGGTTCTGACATTTTGAGAGGCGAGAATAACATCCGAGGCCCCCTCATCTTCCACGGTTTTATCAGGCTTTTGAACAGGAACATTCTCGGGAACAACACCCTCGTGAAAACCCAAGTCTTCATAGACGGGTGTATTAGGCGGAACTATGGATTCTTCCTCATCCTCCAACTCCAAGAGCATGCTTTGCTAAGATGCCAAGTCGCCACTCGAACCATCGGTAGAGCCGCTGACGCTCTTAATCGGGGACACCGGGCACCGCCAATTCTTGAGTCCGGGGGCGCTAAATCGCTTAGCAAACCCACAGCCATAAGCAGTAACGTCGCAACCCATATCCTTAGGTACTTCTGGTTGAGCATTCTCGTCCATGACCAAAGGGCTTATGATTCTGTAATAGCTACTGACGGGGATCTGTGAGCCACCAAACCAGTGTTTTCTCGCAAATGGGGTGTAGCTCTTCTTTTCTGCCATGGCGACCCTTCGCGTAGTCCAGCGGCTGCTTGCTATACCAGGCTCCTGACACAGGCTTATATGTATTCTAAGAAACCACAACCCCTAAAAGAGGCATACACCTCTACACCATAACAGGGACACATGGCCTCAGGGCTGTCCCGCCACGCCTATGTCTCCAAAAAACAACCCGCCCCTATGACTCATTCGCCCCCTTCCGGGACAGCTGCGCACCCTTGTCAACACTCGTGCCAACTGTCACTTGTTGTTGCCAACAGTTTAAGGCCAGGACTGTTTAAGGCCAGGGACTGCTTAAGGCCTGGGTTTGCAGCCAGAGCTGTAAAATTTCCAGACAGAAATTTAAGACTAGGCCTGTCAAATTTTAAGACCAGGCCTGTCAAATTTAAGACTAGGGTTTTGCTGCCAGACTTGTCAAAATTTTTAAGACTAACCTGTCAAATTTAAGACTAGGATTTTGCTGCCAGAATTGTCAACATTTTTAAGACTAACCTGTCAAATTTAAGACTAGGATTTTCCTGCCAGACCTGTCACTTTTGCGACCAGCTTGATGTGAAGGTATCACTATACACTACTTTTACCACCCGCTATTCCTTCCCTGGGATTTCCAGACAACTCATTTTTCATGTTAAGAACATATAATTAATAATCAAAAATTCTTGTCCTATAAAATTAACAATATAATCAATAACACCATCAATTCAAAATGAGCAAAATTTCACCAACATTCAAAACCCTTAATGTTTTTAACACTTCAAAAATACATCCTAGCACATTAAAAACATTTCACAACCCTATTGATACTCATACCACTCCAGCAATAACCTTCTTGCATCACCTTCCAGTACTGCTTTGCCAGTCTTCAGCTCCTGAGCTTTGGAGTCAGAAATCAGGACTTGGACATTTATCTAACTGGGCAATAATTTTCTAGGGCTATTTAGGCTTTAAAACTAAACTATGGTCCAAACTGATCCAGTGGGTTGGGGTTTTTCTTCACTTTGATCTGTATTATCTAAACTAATTTTCACAGATCAACTTTCCTCCTAAGGTCAATAGACTATTAGTCAAATAGTTGATGTTGATATTAATAATCCTTAATCACCAAACTAATTGATGATAACCATACCAGAAACGGATCCAGCGGTAATTTCACTGTAATTTCTCAATGCAAAACCTCATTTACCTCTATTTTACCGCTGAAAAGGTGTTGGACCCTTGACACCGTGTATTGCCTTCAGGAGACTTTACATAAACATGAAAAATCAAAATTCAATTATTATTTAAGCCAATAAAGAGAGGTTCTTTGACCCTTTATTCATTAGTCAAATATCAATCAAGTTACAGAATTTGGAGAACAGGAAAAATAGAATTAATACATAACATATTATAGGTTGCATACAAAGCATTCCATAAAGGAAGGAAATGAGACATCAAATGTCAGTCAGAATTCTTTAAAGAGTTCAGGAAATAGAATTCAAGAGTGAATTATGCAAGACTAATCAATAATTAATAATTGGCAAAAATCTCCCATAAAGAGAAATAAATGCATAAGACAAATAAATCTTTTCAGAACAAATTAATTAGTCAAAGCATAAACTTAAAGTTTTAGCATCTAAATCTAAACCTTCTGCCCTGGTCTGTTCCATCTGCCTTTCTATGCTTCTATGGAGTGAGACAGCCCGTCCTTCACAAGACCACAGAGAAATGTGATCTGCCTTGCCAAACATATGACGTGCAAGGCTAGCCTATGCCCCCCACCTCCCTCTATCTCTCCTCGGATGCAATCTCCTCCCAGACTGCACCCGCAACTTTCTCGTACCTAACCCATATGATTTCTGATCTCATCTGCTTCTTCTCCTCTTTTTTCTGCACTGCAAAAACACATGTTAATTCAGCCCAAGCATTTCAGACTGACTAGGCCTCATTTCATGTTTCATGTGTCATGTGTTTTTCACTTGCACCGAATCTGCATCATTTTAAATGCAGTCTGTCTGAAGCACAAAAATAAAGCAATGCCTGACTCCAGATGAAATCTGAGCTACATCAACAGTAATAGTGTCACATCAGCTGATAAATCTTACACATTTTTGAAGCAGCCATGGGTAATCAGAGAGATGATGCAGAAATGAGTGGCAATGAGAATGTTACTGCCATTTATTCCTCTTATTTACTAAATGTCGTCAATGATTCAAGAATGGTTGTTAAAGTGCCATTACAGCTACGGCTATTACTTCCTTATGTAGGAGTGGGCTCTTAAGAGGTCCGACATTTCATAAATGTTTTAACATCTAGAGGTTTATACAGATGAAGGTAATTTTCAACAACTGGTGCACCAAAAGCAATGCAACTATTAATAAGGAATTATGGTTCCTACAGGGTTCTAAGAACACTAATGCATACACTAGAGCAGGTTTCTCCAATGTCGGTCCTCGAGGGCCAGATCCATGCCAGATATTTAGCATATCCATATTTAGATAAATGAGGTAATCCTAAAAATCTGGCATGCATCCGGCCCTCCAGGGCCGACATAGGAGAACCCTGGACTAAGGAGCTGACCTTTTGGCAGGCAGCCCACAAGCTTGCCAAGTTGGCAGATGCCTTCCTTTCCACCCCGTGCCCTGCAAAGAACTGCCTGCTATAATTAGGGATCCCCACCTAGCATGTGGGGATCTCTGTGCCTACAATGCATCTATCAGTGCTCTGCATTCACTGTAGACACAGCTTAAGCTAAGTGGATGCCATGTTTTTGGCCCATCTGCAGTCTTTTTTGTTTTTCTCAAACTCCCAGAGCAGGGATTTGTTTGAGAAAGACAGAAATCAATTGCCCTGGGCTGCTTCTGGTTGCTATGTCTTGCAGGGTGGATGTAGGCATTGAAAATCTATAACTGTAGCCCTGCAATAAATCAGGCAGGTCTTCCCATACTGCAACTCACCAGTCTAACAGATGGAAGGCTCCAAGGTCAAGAGGATCTATTTGTGGAGTAATCTGAGACTCTCTATTGGAAACCTAGTAGTTACCCTTCCTTTAAATGGTGTCTTCACAAATTATGATCTCCCTGAAAAGCTTAGCAATTTTTTATAGTAAAACTTAAACAACAATTCATTATTAGGTCCTTTTATAAAATCTCTTCAAACACACATCACATCTTGAGAATACATCTTACTCTTTTCATTTTTCTTTCTTATTGTATATTTCAAAGTGCTCCAGACCGGAGACTCCTATTGCAATATATTTTGGTGTGGCCAGAAGACAAACCTTTTTTTAAGATTACATTGAGCAAGGAGGATTTCTATAGCACTTATGTCCATTGCATCGAGTTCCACAGTAGGACTCCTCTTATTTGACCCCATTCCATAAAGGAGATGCCAACCATGGATTAAGTCAAATAAACCACGCTACTGGAGAATGGAGATATCCATCGGTGGCTTACAATTGTTTCCTGACATGATCATGATATACCTATGGATATATGTTTATGGTATTTCTGTAACACAAAGCCAGTCAAAAGGCAAAGGTGCACTGTACAAGCTGGTCAAAAACTAGCATAAATTCAATGCGAGATAAGAAAGGTAGCTGGACTGTGGAACCTTAATAGATTGTGATGTAGTGTTCTTTAAAGTGATGAGTTCTAAATTACAGCAGTGATGTTTGCACAACAGTACAGCACAAAGAGTAATGTTGTTCTTCAACCGGCAACTTTCATGACATTTGCTATTCCTGATACATAAGTGGTTCTTATTGCCTAAACTTACCAGTCATTCAGAAGCAATGTCCAATTAGGAAACTCCAGATTCCAATATGGCATGATGCTTTGATTAGCCTACTTAGCTGGGACAGAGTTATCACAAGTGAAGTACAACTTACATTTGACTGACATTGCTCCAGCTTACACTGGCCTGCTATTTTTCAATTTTTTTTTATTTTTAGATACCCCTGCCAGGATCAACACACTGAGGATTCATCTTGTTGAATTAAATATTGTGGAAACCATAATAGGGGCATCTCAGCATTTTTTTTTACAATTGACCTCTCTGGGCCTCTCCACAGAACATCAGCTAACATTTTCTGATTTTTGTATATTGTCTTTGTATTATGAATCTGCTTTTTGAAATGTATTGACTCCTTTGAAGTTCTGCTTTATCTTCATCTAATTTATGTTCATAGCAGAAAAATTGCTGTTATGAAGATCTGTGTTCTCAATGTACTAAAATACATATTATTTGGTGAACATTTGGCGTGGTGTTTTTATTGGGAGAAGTGTGAGAACACTGGGTGGTAAGAATTTTAAGGTGTCTCGCAGATTGTGAAATATTCCTTCACAGAAATATGACGAATGTCCATGATTTAGCCATAGTGTGGTATTTGCAGGACATTCTGCGTAAGTAAAAGTATTGGACCCACGCACGTACGCAAACCTAGACTTCCATAGGTACCTTATTTTTAGAAATGTCTGGGCCTGGCAGGTTTCCCTGATTGCCAACCGAGCCCTTGCCTAAAACATAAAGCTAACAATATCACCAGAATTGGACAATTAGCAGTGCAAAATCGTGATGTTTTCATGTGTCTTAGGGGTTTTAGGGGACCTTTGCTTCCACATGCGATAGCTCGGTCACACAAGTGGGGAACTATTGTTATTGGGAAGTGTAGGAACGCTGTCTGGTAGGATATTTGAGGACCCCTGCAGGTTCTATTTGCGTGGTCTAATTTTACATTTGTTTTGCTGTGTAACGCCAGTACACACAGCGTGCTGCCCAATACAGCAAAACAAAAAATCAAACTTGAGACTTATGGGAAGCATTTCCCTCCCATGCCGATTTTGATTTCCGAAAATAAAATAAATAAATAAAATGTTTTTGGTGTTTTTACCAATAAGTCAAATCTTTATTTCAGTACATTGCCGTACATAATACAATCACAGCCTAAAATGATCAAATCTGTATAGCAAATAAAGCAAAAATACAATAAATATTTCTGACCTAATACAATAAAATACGTACATTAAAAGTTTCATTTTCTTGTGACAGATATTCGGTTTATGACCGTAAGACTGGTAGAGCCTAAGTTTATACCCTTGTATTAAAAAAATACTATATCCTTAGAATAAAAGATTTAGTGCACACACATGACCTCAGTAGGGCCAGGTTCTATTCGCTGGATATTCAGCTTCTGACTCATTCTACACGTCAAGAGCAAATACTGAGAGACTGCAAAGAATATGCATCGCCTGGTGTCCGATTTCAAAATTCTTAATATCTCTTTATGTTTCCTAACAACTACTTTTCGGGACACTTTTCCCTACCATTTAGATAGGCTGGACAGAAAAATATGGCGTGCTCAACCGTTTTCTTGGACATTCCACAATAGGAGCACAGAGAGTCTACTGTCCTTAAGTCGCATGCCCATTTAGCAGTAAATAATAGAAGCAGGACGGTCCCATATCATATTTGCAAAAAGATCTTCCTGGCAGCTAAAGGTTCCATCTCAGCTAAAAACTGCTCTTCTTTAAATTCCTTCTTCATCATAATGGAAGCAAATCGTAGAGAACCTAATGTTGACTACCTGTGAATGATTCTCTTTTTGTACTGCCAGTAAATACTCTAAATGGATAGTTTAATGGTCACAGAGGCCTCCCTCTGGCAACCCATAATCTCTCATTCCCAATCATTATGAGGATCTCCTTTACATACTTAATCCAGGGAATGTTACCAGAAACATTTTCTTTTCCATTACTGTGGATGACCCATTGAAATTCACTGCACTCTGAAAGTAGTGTGGTGGGTGTCAATAGGTTGTCGTCTGCTCTAAAGCAGTTAATACCCAGCAAATCCAAACAGCCTGATGTCCTGTCCAACAAGAATTGACAACACGCTGCTGGGATATGGTGGTCAAGTTGCACTAGCTTCTTTGTTCCATGATCATAGGGGACTTCTCCTGTTCCAGGACACTCACAGAACGGCAGACTTTTGGGACTAGGCAATAACGAATAGCACACGGATTGTGGTGCTCCCAAGTACAGAGAGTTGCAGTAGTCCAGTCTGCTCAGAATAATGCTCCTCACTACAAGAGATCTAGCGTCAAAAGGCAGTAGTGGGAGAATCTGGCGAAGTGCTCTAATCGGGGCGAAAAAGATACTGACTGTTTTGTTGGCATGGGACTCCATCTTTAGGTTGTCATCTACGATAATCCCTAGGTTAGGCACTGTTTTGACTGGAATCAGTGGTTTGTCCTTGGGGGTGAGTCGAAACTCCAGTGGAACATGTCGAGACATTTTGGCCGTGGAACAGTACACCATCCTAAGCCAATTGGAGGTCTTTTGCATATACTCCTGGAAAGTGTCCATAGTTACTGCTTGATTCCCTTCCAGGGAGAACACCAGTTGTGTGTCGTCCGCGTAGTTGACTAAGTCAATTCCAAAGGACTTGATAATGGGGATCAGGGGGCGCAGGTATACATTAAATTGAATGGGGCTTATGGCAGAGCCCTGCGGCACCCCATGGCGCACCGGGGTCTTAGTGGACGTGAATGGTGTGATAGTCACAGCCTGTTGTCTAGCCGTCAGATAGGATTGCAGCCACTTCAGTGCCCGTCCTTTCACACCTATATTCTCTAGTCTTTCAATAGTATAGTGTGGTTCACCATGTCGAATGACACTAGGACAGATGGATTGCCATTGTCGGCCCGCTTTCTTAGATTGTCCATTACGGTCACTAACACTGTTTCAGTTCTGTGTCCTGGTCGGAACCCAAACTGGTCCTTATCTAGCAGATGATTTTCTTCTAGATATAGGGACAGTGATTTACTTACTGCCTTCTCCAGTATTTTTACCGGGTATGGTCGGAGAAAAATAGGTCTAAAGTTCACTGGGCTTGTAGGGTCAAGGGATTTTTTTTTAGCACTGGAGTCACAACTGCCTGCTTCCAGAGATCTGGAACCATTCCTTCTTCCAGTCACTGACAGCAAATCTGTCGCAGCCAGGGAAACAATTCTTGCCGAAAATCCTTCCAGATCCAATGTGGAAGAGGGACCGGGGGGAACCCGAAGATACACTTTGAGCAAGGCTATTAAATGCATCCTCGGTAAGAGGTTGAAAACACTCTAAAGTGGGTGGCTGACGGCTATAGCATGTTTATGTCTGTAACTCTTCAGCTAGAGTTTGAGATAATTCATCCTGACTGTTGCTGTTGCTGGCATTATTATCCCCCACAATTTTGATAATCTTCTCATCAAAATGGGCTGTAATGCCGTTGCATAGTTTTTATATTGCAACCACCTTGTTGCCCATACCGACTGGGTTGGATAGGTCTTTTATGAAACTAAAAAGTGCTTTAGTACCATTAGATGCTTGCAAGATGGATTTAGCATAGAATTCTGCTTTGGACCTAACAATAGTTTCCTTGTACAGAGCCTTCAGTAGTTTCAGCTCTTTTTTTTATCTGACTCTACATATGACCTTCTCCATTTCCTTTCGGCCTGTCTGCATTTTTTCCGTATCAGTTTCAACTCCTCACTGTACCAGGGGGCTGAGGGCTTCTTTCTGTTCTTCAATCTTTTCACCGGGGCAATCAAATCCAGAGTACCGTTATTATAGTTACAGTAGGTTTGATAATTGTCTTCAACTGAGTCGTTCTAGGAATGCCAGGTATACTCTGTTTCTTACTAGCTTAGCCCATTCTCTACCTTTACGTTATTCACTGATCTAGGCAATAGTATCCTAAAGTGAATAAAAAAATTATCAGTTCAACTTTGGGGCAATACATCCATCACCTCTGTCTCATTCCGATTAGCAAACATGCCCTCCTTGATGGGTTGGCTGATGTTCTAGTTGGTGTAAGCTAAGGCTTTCACAGGTTTGCCTCAATTCTCTCAAATGGGGTTCCGGGTTCCCATTGTCCCAGAGATTAAAGTCCCCTAAGATAACCATCCTTGAGTGGGCTAAGGTAAGATCGGCGAGGGTGTCAAACAGGGCTTGATATTGGGTGTTTGCACTCGGAGGTCTGTAACAAACTACTACAGTTAATATTCTTCCTCTTGCCTCTTGCAATGAGAATTGTGCTATCTATGTTCTCTTCAAAAGTAATATGGAGCTACAAAGTTACATAATGCACATGACACTTTTGGATAAAACTATTTGTGACTGCAACAGCACTTGGGGAGAGGGAAAAGAGAAAAAGGGGGGAATATGGAAATGTTAAAAAATTGCACAGTAGAACACTTGATGCACTTTAGATTACATCATAATAAATATGCTCTTAGTATAGTTGCCACAGAACCACAATACTTAACAATGCACACAACACTTTTGGGACAGAATTATCTTGATTACAATAGCAAAAGCAATAGCACTAGTCACTTTATTTTACTATATATATATGAAATAATGACATGTAAAGAAGCTCTGAAAGTAATGTCTTTAAATATTAATCGACTTAAAATTAGGCGCAAAACTCAGGCTGTTGAAAGTTGGTTAAGGGCTCACACCCCATATATTATACTTCTGCAGGAAACCCACTTTAAAAATATGATTAGCCTGAGTAAAATCTTCCAACAGTGGGCTGTGTCCCTATGCTTATCAAATGCTAGCTGTGCACAGAAGAGCATAGGGCTATAAGTTGATAAACATATACCATTTCAGATAAAGGCTATACAGACAGACTCTGGGGAAAGATGGACATTTATGAATGGGAGACTGAATGAATCAAACATAACTATAGCAACAATTTATGAGCCAGACTTAGATAACCCTCTCCATTTGCTAGAACTAAAGCAGGCTATAAGCAACAACCCAGACCAAGTCATTTTTGGGGGTGATTTTAATTTCCTTATTAGACAATAAGCTACAAAGGGCTATAGCTCTAGCCAATTGTAAAAGGGAACTAGATTGGATCTACTTCTGGTGCTTTCATCACCCTAAGAAACGGGAATTCTCATGCCTTTTGGCAAAATATAATACTGTTTCCAGAATAGATTATTTTTTAGTATCACATGGGCTGAAGCTGATCACTCATGAATATATCCCTAATGCCTTTTTTCGATCTTCACTGGTTAAAATGGAAGTGTCAGGATTCGGGAATGAAAGAGCACCCTGACAATGGTATTTTAATAAAGGTATTTGGAGTATGAAGAATGGTGTGCAGGGGTATCTGATGAGATTAAAAGCCTCTTTATGATTAATACTGGCACCTATCATGTAGATATTGTCTGGGAAACCTTTAAGGCTATGCTTCATGGCTTTATCACAATCAAAGAAATCCAGCAACAGAGAGAGAACAATCTAAAATTATGTGATCTGGAATCTAGACTGGAGCAAGCTAGTAAAATATATCTACAAATGAGAAACTTAGCTGCAAAGCAAGCGTTTACATAAGCTAAATCAAATATGCAGAAATACTATTATATACAGGACAATATTGCCAACACTGCCTATCTTCAGAGGGTATATGAAGACTGTGGAAGGGAAGACTACTGGCATGGCAGGCCAAAGATCGACAGGTTAAAAGGATCTTATCCCTGATAGAAACAGAATCAAAGGTGCAGATTACTAATTTCTGGGAGATTGAGAATGCTTTACTAAAACATTATGAGAACACATACCAATCAGATCAGCAGAGTGCAGCTGGTCGTCTTTTTAGACAAACTCCCTATTCCATTTCTATCTAATGAACAAAGTCAAATGATGGTATCCGAATTTTCTCTTGAGGAAATAGAGAGAGTGGGAAACTCAGTTTCCAAGGGTAAATCATCTGGCAAATATGGTCTATCAGCAGGATTATATAAGAAATTTGCCCCAATATTAAACCCACAATTATTACAGCTTGCCATCTACATCCTAAAAGGTGGAGAACCTCCTACATCATTTCATACTGCCTTGGTAGTTAGCAATTTAAAGAAAGATAAGAACAAGGAAAACATTAATTCTTATAGGCATATAAGCATATTAAACATAGATTATAAAATCTTTACAAAACATTTGGCAAATAGGCTAAATAAGATCATAGGCTCAATTATCCACCGAGACCAATGTGGGTTTGAGGCAGGCAGACAGCTTTTTACAAATACATTTTTTTAATAGAAGATCTGGGCTACATGAGCCAGAATAAAATACAGGCACAGGTGTTATTTTTGTATGCTGAGAAAGCTTTTGAATTGGTGTCCTGGCAAAGCCTATGTTTAATTTTTGACAGATGTGTGTTCCCAAACTTGTTTATACAAATTTTAACTTGTTTGTATAAGGATGCCTTGGTGCAAATAAATATTAATTCCAGAAATGTAGGTTGTTGCAGAGTAAATAGAGGCACCTACCAGGGATGTGCCCTCTCTTCAATACTCTTCACCCTGTTATGAAACCACTGGCAATAGCCATTAGGCAAGAAGCTTTAATATCAGCACCATTGTATGGTATGTCTAATATAAAATGATATGCTGATGACATTGTTCTCTTTCTTAAACCCGGGGAAAATATCCAGAAGGAAATTTTTGCAATATTTAGGGAGTTTCAAGCATTTGATGGGTATAAAATAAATAACGCCAAGACTGAAATTTCTCTCGGTAGTAGTTCACAAGATACACTAATACATGAATTTCAGCTACTATGCAACTCAAGACCTAAACGATATCTAGGCATATTTGTCACTCAAAATGTGAATGATCTAAACAGATTAAACTACGTTCCACTAATACAAAAGATCAAGTGATTATTCGCAAAATGGAACCAACTACCTAGTTCAATAATTGGACTGGTAGGACTAATTTGCATGTCTATTCTACCACTCTTTCACTTTTTATTTTCAGCAACCCCTCCGCATTACAAATATATATTTTTTAAAGAAATAGAAGGGGTGTTTTCATCTTTTATATGGACTAACAAGCCTCCGAGATTGGCACGAGCCACTTTAGGTAATCTAACCAAGGAAGGAGGCATGGCCCTCCCCAATCTAAGGGAATATCATCATAGAAGTTTTGCACATAATGCATATAGATTTTTCAGCCACTCTGATCCACTTTCCACAGAAATCTGTTTTATAGCAAGAATCACTAAGTAATATAAAATCCCGGATCCAATGAAGCTAGTAAAAAATCCCAAAAAGTGCATTATGAGGCTCCAGTGGCTTTTAAAACAAAAAGCATAATTGCTTAGGTTTTATGATATTCCTTTGATAAACAGTTTAATATGCCTGGCAGACCTTTACATCAGGTAACAGCAGGTCGTTGAACCTAACATTATAATGAAATGGGAAGAGAATGGATATACAATGGTGGTTTATTTTATTAATATTGACATCTGGAAAAAAAGGACTCAGATTGAAAATGGTCTAAGTTGCTGTAAAGACATACTTAAATGGTCTTTCCTTCAAATTACATTTAAAAAAAAATATAGATCCCGCTGTAAAGTTGGACCTCACTGAGGCTCTCTTGGAGCTAACAACATGTAGCTCAATTAGCGGCTGGCTACAAATCATAAGAGAGCAAAGGGACAATAGGATGTATGGAAAGGCCCAAGTTAGTTGGCTAAGTATGGGCGCAAAATCCGCTCCGCTCGCGAAATGTGCGAATTTTCGGCAATTTCGCGATCCGCAAATCTTGCAAAATTGCTGAAAAATTAGCGAATTCGCGAGCGGACAGATTTCTTTTTGGGCCCCAGGAAGCACAGTTAAGGCAGGTGCTCGAGTTGAAGCTAACTTTGTAACCATTTTAGAATGGCGACGGCAAGCTGCCAAAGAGCTTGCTGGCACCATTCTAAAATGGTTACGATGTTAGCTTCCACATGGGCACCTGCCTTAACTCTGTAAGTGCTTCTTGTGGGCCAAAAATTAAACCTCAACAGGAAGCACTTACAGATATAAATAAAGCAGGTGCCCGAGTTGAAGCTCAAATTCAGTAACGTTTTAATCAGCCCAAAACATTCGTGAGCACGGTCGAGGCTGGGCAAGTGTGCTTTAACCCCATATATGCCGTCGAAAATTAGCTGTAATACCCGAGGGAGGTCTTTGCATCCCTGAGTTTCTCAAGCGCAATCCCCGTTCCTGTGACCAGGAGGCTGCTTTCTCCTCACCTACTGCCCTGCTCGCTCTCTGACCCTTTATACACGAGGCATGTTGACATGCATAGAAGCCCCGCACACACTAGCGGTATCAAACATCTTCCCGCCCTTTACCAACTATGATTGACAGCTCACTCACGGGACCTTGGCGCCTTTTGGTGCTGTGGCAAAGTTACAGGCACACATGGTCAGTGGAGACAAATATCTGGCCCTACGCAGCTGCAGTGTAGGAAAAGCACTATAATTTACCCAACGAGGTAGCACTTACTGGATTAGCCAGTAATACTCCAGTTGAGTAGAGGTATTGCACAAAACGGTGGCATCTTCGTGGATAACTATGCAGGGCAGGATTCATTCTGGCACGAGGCTCCTGTCACAAAAATTAAACCTCAACAGGAAGCACTTACAGATATAAATAAAGCAGGTGCCCGAGTTAAAGCTCAAATTCAGTGACGTTTTATTCAGCCCAAAAGCATTAGTGAGCACGGTCGAGGCTGGGCAAGTGTGCTTTAACCCCATATCTGCCGTCGAAAATTTGCTGTAATACCCGAGGGAGGTCTTTGTATCCCTGAGTATCTCGAGCGCAATCCCCGTTCCTGTGACCAGGAGGCTGCTTTCTCCTCACCTCCTGCCCTGCTCGCTCTCTGACCCTTTATACACAAGAGGCATGTGAACACGCATTGAAGCCCCGCACCACACACTAGC
This sequence comes from Lissotriton helveticus, assembly GCF_964261635.1. NCBI lineage: Eukaryota > Metazoa > Chordata > Amphibia > Caudata > Salamandridae > Lissotriton > Lissotriton helveticus. Next base: position 242,412,374 of record NC_136073.1, read on the forward strand.
GGTATCAAACGTCTTCCTGCCCTTTCCCAACTATGATGGACAGCTCACTCAAGGGACCTCGGCGCCTTTTGGCGCTGTGGCAAAGTTACAGGCACACATGGTCGATGGAGACAAATCAACTGGCCCTACGCAGCTGCAGTGTAGGAAAAGCACTATCATTTACCCAACGAGGTAGCACTTACTGGATTAGCCAGTAGTACTCCAGTTGAGTAGAGGTATTGCACAAAACGGTGGCATCTTCGTGGATAACTATGCAGTGCAGGATTCATTCTGGCACGAGGCTCCTGTCACAAAAATTAAACCTCAACAGGAAGCACTTACAAATTAGCTGTAATACCCGAGGGAGGTCTTTGCATCCCTGAGTTTCTCGAGTGCAATCCCCGTTCCTGTGACCAGGAGGCTGCTTTCTCCTCTCCTGCTGCCCTGCTCGCTCTCTGACCCTTTATATACAAGAGGCATGTGAACACTCATAGAAGCCCCGTACCACACACTAGCGGTATCAAACGTCTTCCCGCCCTTTCCCAATCCCAACTATGATGGACAGCTCACTCAAGGGACCTCGGCGCATTTTGGCGTGGTGGCAAGTTACAGGCACACATGGTCAGTGGAGACAAATCTTCTGGCCCTTTACGCAGCTGCAGTGTAGGAAAACCACTATCATTTACCCAACGAGGTAGCACTTACTGATTAGCCAGTGGAAAGTACTCCAGTTGTGTAGAGGTATTGCACAAAGCGGTGGCATCTTCATGGATAACTATACAGGGCAGGATTCATTCTGGCACGAGGCTCCTGTCACAAAAATTAAACCTCAACAGGAAGTACTTACAGATATAAATAAAGCAGGTGCCTGAGTTGAAGCTGAAAGTCAGTAACGTTTTAATCAGCCCAAAACATTAGTGAGCACGGTCGAGGCTGGGCAAGTGTGCTTTAACCCCATATCTGCTGTCGAAAATTAGCTGTAATACTCGAGGGAGGTCTTTGAATCCATGAGTTTCTCGCGTGCAATCCCCGAGTAGTTCCTGTGACCAGTAGGCTGCTTTCTCCTCACCTGCTGCCCTGCTCGCTCTCTGACCCTTTATACACAAGAGGCATGTTGACACGCATAGAAGCACGGCACCACACACTAGCGGCATCAAACGTCTTCCCGCCCTTTCCCAACTATGATGGACAGCTCACTCAAGGGACCTCGGCGCCTTTTGGCGCGGTGGCAAAGTTACAGGCACACATGGTCAGTGGAGACAAATCTTCTGGCCCTTTACGCAGCTGCAGTGTAGGAAAAGCACTATACATTTACCCAACAAGGTAGCACTTACTGATAGCCAGTAGAAAGTACTCCAGTTCAGTAGATGGAAATCGCAAAAAAATCTGCGATTTTGCGGGAAAATCCATGAATTCGCAGACTTTTTTGCAATTTCACGCAAATTCGCAGACCGCAGATCCGCACAATTCACCCATAGTTATAATTGGCACACTAAAGAGGGCCTCCAGATTTCAAGGTGTGTTTGGAACAGAATTAATACATTCAAAACAACTTCACTAAGTGGTGACAATTTCAGGAACATGCAATTTTACACCAATTGGTTACTATATAGGACCCCAGCTTTCTTGCACAATATATACCCCAGATACAAGACCTTCAACACCTAAATGACGCCTCTGGCAAACATTGTCAGAAAAAGCGATCTCAACATCATATTGTATGTCGATGATACTCAGCTCATTCTCTTGCACTCAGCAGACCCCAACACCACTAAAAACATCTTCCAGAACTGAATGAAGAATGTTGCAGATTGGATGGAGGACAACTGTCTGAACTCTGAAGCTCAACACTGACAAGACCAAAGTGCTGATCTTTGACAACCACGCTTCCCTCTGGAACGACACCTGGTGGCCTGCCTGATCTTGGTCCCACTCTCACATCAATAGACCACGCCCACAACCTTGGTATCATCGTGGACAGAAAATTCACCATGAAATGACAGATCAACACAGTCTCCTTCGCCTGCTCCCACACTCTCCGCTTGCTCCAAAGAATATTCAAATGGATCTCCATCAGCATAAGAAAAACAGTATTGCAAGCCTTAATAACCAGCTGGCTGGACTACGACAACACACTGTATGCAGGTACTACAATCGAACACACGAGATGGCTCTAGACAATACAGAATACAGCGACCAGACTTATCCTCAACCTGCCTAAATGGACCCACATCATATAACAACTGAGAAACGTCCACTGGATCCCCGTCCAGAAAAGATGCCAATTCAAATTACTGACACACATCTGCAATGCCCTCCAGACCAGCACAGATGAACCATAGCGTGATCTTCCACCAACCATCCAGAAACTTTGCTTTGGCTCCTTTGCCCTCGCACAGACACCACGCATCTGCGGCAGCCACAGCAGAGGTCACTCCTTCTCCAACCTTGACGCCAAGTCCTGGACCTCCCTCCCCCTCCGAGCATCCCCCTCGCTGACGGACTTGTGGAAAAGACTCAAGACCTGGCTCTTCTACTAAGCCCAGCAACCTAGAGCCTGGATACCCTCACAGGTGATAAGTCGCGTTTTACAAGTACTGATTTATTGATTGATTGATTTGATCTTCTGGTAGGTGCTGGACATCCGCGTCAGGATGATGTGCAGGTAGTTGTTGAGGAAATGTCGGAAGTGGAGGAGACTTTCAGGTAGACTTGTGTATTGGTGAGTGTTGATGCTGTAATCTGTGAGTAGAGCACCATGTAGTTCCATGTAGAGGTTGAAGGTGACAGGAGACAGTATTGACCCCTGGGGGACTCCTCAGTTCATAGGGATTTTTGGGGACTTGGAGGTGTCCTCAAACTTGTGTTGGTAGCATTATATTCTTTAAAATGTGGAGAGCCAGCAAAGGAGTTTAAGGGAAGTCAATATCATAAATAGAAGCTGGACAGTTTTCTAACGATTCTCCACATGCCAAATAGGTCTAAAGTTCACTGGGCTTGTAGGGTCAAGGGATTTTTTTTTAGCACTGGAGTCACAACTGCCTGCTTCCAGAGATCTGGAACCATTCCTTCTTCCAGTCACTGACAGCAAATCTGTCGCAGCCAGGGAAACAATTCTTGCCGAAAATCCTTCCAGATCCAATGTGGAAGAGGGACCGGGGGGAACCCGAAGATACACTTTGAGCAAGGCTATTAAATGCATCCTCGGTAAGAGGTTGAAAACACTCTAAAGTGGGTGGCTGACGGCTATAGCATGTTTATGTCTGTAACTCTTCAGCTAGAGTTTGAGATAATTCATCCTGACTGTTGCTGTTGCTGGCATTATTATCCCCCACAATTTTGATAATCTTCTCATCAGAATGGGCTGTAATGCTGTTGCATAGTTTTTATATTGCAACCACCTTGTTGCCCATACCGACTGGGTTGGATAGGTCTTTTATGAAACTAAAAAGTGCTTTAGTACCATTAGATGCTTGCAAGATGGATTTAGCATAGAATTCTGCTTTGGACCTAACAATAGTTTCCTTGTACAGAGCCTTCAGTAGTTTCAGCTCTTTTTTTTATCTGACTCTACATATGACCTTCTCCATTTCCTTTCGGCCTGTCTGCATTTTTTCCGTATCAGTTTCAACTCCTCACTGTACCAGGGGGCTGAGGGCTTCTTTCTGTTCTTCAATCTTTTCACCGGGGCAATCAAATCCAGAGTACCGTTATTATAGTTACAGTAGGTTTGATAATTGTCTTCAACTGAGTCGTTCTAGGAATGCCAGGTATACTCTGTTTCTTACTAGCTTAGCCCATTCTCTACCTTTACGTTATTCACTGATCTAGGCAATAGTATCCTAAAGTGAATACAAAAATTATCAGTTCAACTTTGGGGCAATACATCCATCACCTCTGTCTCATTCCGATTAGCAAACAGGAGGTCTAAGACATGCCCTCCTTGATGGGTTGGCTGATGTTCTAGTTGGTGTAAGCTAAGGCTTTCACAGGTTTGCCTCAATTCTCTCAAATGGGGTTCCGGGTTCCCATTGTCCCAGAGATTAAAGTCCCCTAAGATAACCATCCTTGAGTGGGCTAAGGTAAGATCGGCGAGGGTGTCAAACAGGGCTTGATATTGGGTGTTTGCACTCGGAGGTCTGTAACAAACTACTACAGTTAATATTCTTCCTCTTGCCTCTTGCAATGAGAATTGTGCTATCTATGTTCTCTTCAAAAGTAATATGGAGCTACAAAGTTACATAATGCACATGACACTTTTGGATAAAACTATTTGTGACTGCAACAGCACTTGGGGAGAGGGAAAAGAGAAAAAGGGGGGAATATTGAAATGTTAAAAAATTGCACAGTAGAACACTTGATGCACTTTAGATTACATCATAATAAATATGCTCTTAGTATAGTTGCCACAGAACCACAATACTTAACAATGCACACAACACTTTTGGGACAGAATTATCTTGATTACAATAGCAAAAGCAATAGCACTAGTCACTTTATTTTACTATATATATATGAAATAATGACATGTAAAGAAGCTCTGAAAGTAATGTCTTTAAATATTAATCGACTTAAAATTAGGCGCAAAACTCAGGCTGTTGAAAGTTGGTTAAGGGCTCACACCCCATATATTATACTTCTGCAGGAAACCCACTTTAAAAATATGATTAGCCTGAGTAAAATCTTCCAACAGTGGGCTGTGTCCCTATGCTTATCAAATGCTAGCTGTGCACAGAAGAGCATAGGGCTATAAGTTGATAAACATATACCATTTCAGATAAAGGCTATACAGACAGACTCTGGGGAAAGATGGACATTTATGAATGGGAGACTGAATGAATCAAACATAACTATAGCAACAATTTATGAGCCAGACTTAGATAACCCTCTCCCTTTGCTAGAACTAAAGCAGGCTATAAGCAACAACCCAGACCAAGTCATTTTTGGGGGTGATTTTAATTTCCTTATTAGACAATAAGCTACAAAGGGCTATAGCTCTAGCCAATTGTAAAAGGGAACTAGATTGGATCTACTTCTGGTGCTTTCATCACCCTAAGAAACGGGAATTCTCATGCCTTTTGGCAAAATATAATACTGTTTCCAGAATAGATTATTTTTTAGTATCACATGGGCTGAAGCTGATCACTCATGAATATATCCCTAATGCCTTTTTTCGATCTTCACTGGTTAAAATGGAAGTGTCAGGATTCGGGAATGAAAGAGCACCCTGACAATGGTATTTTAATAAAGGTATTTGGAGTATGAAGAATGGTGTGCAGGGGTATCTGATGAGATTAAAAGCCTCTTTATGATTAATACTGGCACCTCTCATGTAGATATTGTCTGGGAAACCTTTAAGGCTATGCTTCATGGCTTTATCACAATCAAAGAAATCCAGCAACAGAGAGAGAACAATCTAAAATTATGTGATCTGGAATCTAGACTGGAGCAAGCTAGTAAAATATATCTACAAATGAGAAACTTAGCTGCAAAGCAAGCGTTTACATAAGCTAAATCAAATATGCAGAAATACTATTATATACAGGACAATATTGCCAACACTGCCTATCTTCAGAGGGTATATGAAGACTATGGAAGGGAAGACTACTGGCATGGCAGGCCAAAGATTGACAGGTTAAAAGGATCTTATCCCTGATAGAAACAGAATCAAAGGTGCAGATTACTAATTTCTGGGAGATTGAGAATGCTTTACTAAAACATTATGAGAACACATACCAATCAGATCAGCAGAGTGCAGCTGGTCGTCTTTTTAGACAAACTCCCTATTCCATTTCTATCTAATGAACAAAGTCAAATGATGGTATCCGAATTTTCTCTTGAGGAAATAGAGAGAGTGGGAAACTCAGTTTCCAAGGGTAAATCAGCTGGTAAATATGGTCTATCAGCAGGATTATATAAGAAATTTGCCCCAATATTAAACCCACAATTATTACAGCTTGCCATCTACATCCTAAAAGGTGGAGAACCTCCTACATCATTTCATACTGCCTTGGTAGTTAGCAATTTAAAGAAAGATAAGAACAAGGAAAACATTATTTCTTATAGGCATATAAGCATATTAAACATAGATTATAAAATCTTTACAAAACATTTGGCAAATAGGCTAAATAAGATCATAGGCTCAATTATCCACCGAGACCAATGTGGGTTTGAGGCAGGCAGACAGCTTTTTACAAATACATTTTTTTAATAGAAGATCTGGGCTACATGAGCCAGAATAAAATACAGGCACAGGTGTTATTTTTGTATGCTGAGAAAGCTTTTGAATTGGTGTCCTGGCAAAGCCTATGTTTAATTTTTGACAGATGTGTGTTCCCAAACTTGTTTATACAAATTTTAACTTGTTTGTATAAGGATGCCTTGGTGCAAATAAATATTAATTCCAGAAATGTAGGTTGTTGCAGAGTAAATAGAGGCACCTACCAGGGATGTGCCCTCTCTTCAATACTCTTCACCCTGTTATGAAACCACTGGCAATAGCCATTAGGCAAGAAGCTTTAATATCAGCACCATTGTATGGTATGTCTAATATAAAATGATATGCTGATGACATTGTTCTCTTTCTTAAACCCGGGGAAAATATCCAGAAGGAAATTTTTGCAACATTTAGGGAGTTTCAAGCATTTGATGGGTATAAAATAAATAACGCCAAGACTGAAATTTCTCTCGGTAGTAGTTCACAAGATACACTAATACATGAATTTCAGCTACTATGCAACTCAAGACCTAAACGATATCTAGGCATATTTGTCACTCAAAATGTGAATGATCTAAACAGATTAAACTACGTTCCACTAATACAAAAGATCAAGTGATTATTCGCAAAATGGAACCAACTACCTAGTTCAATAATTGGACTGGTAGGACTAATTTGCATGTCTATTCTACCACTCTTTCACTTTTTATTTTCAGCAACCCCTCCGCATTACAAATATATATTTTTTAAAGAAATAGAAGGGGTGTTTTCATCTTTTATATGGACTAACAAGCCTCCGAGATTGGCACGAGCCACTTTAGGTAATCTAACCAAGGAAGGAGGCATGGCCCTCCCCAATCTAAGGGAATATCATCATAGAAGTTTTGCACATAATGCATATAGATTTTTCAGCCACTCTGATCCACTTTCCACAGAAATCTGTTGGCAAGAATCACTAAGTAATATAAAATCCCGGATCCAATGAAGCTAGTAAAAAATCCCAAAAAGTGCATTATGAGGCTCCAGTGGCTTTTAAAACAAAAAGCATAATTGCTTAGGTTTTATGATATTCCTTTGATAAACAGTTTAATATGCCTGGCAGACCTTTACATCAGGTAACAGCAGGTCGTTGAACCTAACATTATAATGAAATGGGAAGAGAATGGATATACAATGGTGGTTTATTTTATTAATATTGACATCTGGAAAAAAAGGACTCAGATTGAAAATGGTCTAAGTTGCTGTAAAGACATACTTAAATGGTCTTTCCTTCAAATTACATTTAAAAAAAAATATAGATCCCGCTGTAAAGTTGGACCTCACTGAGGCTCTCTTGGAGCTAACAACATGTAGCTCAATTAGCGGCTGGCTACAAATCATAAGAGAGCAAAGGGACAATAGGATGTATGGAAAGGCCCAAGTTAGTTGGCTAAGTATGGGCGCAAAATCCGCTCCGCTCGCGAAATGTGCGAATTTTCGGCAATTTCGCGATCCGCAAATCTTGCAAAATTGCTGAAAAATTAGCGAATTCGCGAGCGGACAGATTTCTTTTTGGGCCCCAGGAAGCACAGTTAAGGCAGGTGCTCGAGTTGAAGCTAACTTTGTAACCATTTTAGAATGGCGACGGCAAGCTGCCAAAGAGCTTGCTGGCACCATTCTAAAATGGTTACGATGTTAGCTTCCACATGGGCACCTGCCTTAACTCTGTAAGTGCTTCTTGTGGGCCAAAAATTAAACCTCAACAGGAAGCACTTACAGATATAAATAAAGCAGGTGCCCGAGTTGAAGCTCAAATTCAGTAACGTTTTAATCAGCCCAAAACATTCGTGAGCACGGTCGAGGCTGGGCAAGTGTGCTTTAACCCCATATATGCCGTCGAAAATTAGCTGTAATACCCGAGGGAGGTCTTTGCATCCCTGAGTTTCTCAAGCGCAATCCCCGTTCCTGTGACCAGGAGGCTGCTTTCTCCTCACCTACTGCCCTGCTCGCTCTCTGACCCTTTATACACGAGGCATGTTGACATGCATAGAAGCCCCGCACACACTAGCGGTATCAAACATCTTCCCGCCCTTTACCAACTATGATTGACAGCTCACTCACGGGACCTTGGCGCCTTTTGGTGCTGTGGCAAAGTTACAGGCACACATGGTCAGTGGAGACAAATATCTGGCCCTATGCAGCTGCAGTGTAGGAAAAGCACTATAATTTACCCAACGAGGTAGCCCTTACTGGATTAGCCAGTAATACTCCAGTTGAGTAGAGGTATTGCACAAAACGGTGGCATCTTCGTGGATAACTATGCAGGGCAGGATTCATTCTGGCACGAGGCTCCTGTCACAAAAATTAAACCTCAACAGGAAGCACTTACAGATATAAATAAAGCAGGTGCCCGAGTTAAAGCTCAAATTCAGTGACGTTTTATTCAGCCCAAAAGCATTAGTGAGCACGGTCGAGGCTGGGCAAGTGTGCTTTAACCCCATATCTGCCGTCGAAAATTTGCTGTAATACCCGAGGGAGGTCTTTGTATCCCTGAGTATCTCGAGCGCAATCCCCGTTCCTGTGACCAGGAGGCTGCTTTCTCCTCACCTCCTGCCCTGCTCGCTCTCTGACCCTTTATACACAAGAGGCATGTGAACACGCATTGAAGCCCCGCACCACACACTAGCGGTATCAAACGTCTTCCTGCCCTTTCCCAACTATGATGGACAGCTCACTCAAGGGACCTCGGCGCCTTTTGGCGCTGTGGCAAAGTTACAGGCACACATGGTCGATGGAGACAAATCAACTGGCCCTACGCAGCTGCAGTGTAGGAAAAGCACTATCATTTACCCAACGAGGTAGCACTTACTGGATTAGCCAGTAGTACTCCAGTTGAGTAGAGGTATTGCACAAAACGGTGGCATCTTCGTGGATAACTATGCAGTGCAGGATTCATTCTGGCACGAGGCTCCTGTCACAAAAATTAAACCTCAACAGGAAGCACTTACAAATTAGCTGTAATACCCGAGGGAGGTCTTTGCATCCCTGAGTTTCTCGAGTGCAATCCCCGTTCCTGTGACCAGGAGGCTGCTTTCTCCTCTCCTGCTGCCCTGCTCGCTCTCTGACCCTTTATATACAAGAGGCATGTGAACACTCATAGAAGCCCCGTACCACACACTAGCGGTATCAAACGTCTTCCCGCCCTTTCCCAATCCCAACTATGATGGACAGCTCACTCAAGGGACCTCGGCGCATTTTGGCGTGGTGGCAAGTTACAGGCACACATGGTCAGTGGAGACAAATCTTCTGGCCCTTTACGCAGCTGCAGTGTAGGAAAACCACTATCATTTACCCAACGAGGTAGCACTTACTGATTAGCCAGTGGAAAGTACTCCAGTTGTGTAGAGGTATTGCACAAAGCGGTGGCATCTTCATGGATAACTATACAGGGCAGGATTCATTCTGGCACGAGGCTCCTGTCACAAAAATTAAACCTCAACAGGAAGCACTTACAGATATAAATAAAGCAGGTGCCTGAGTTGAAGCTGAAAGTCAGTAACGTTTTAATCAGCCCAAAACATTAGTGAGCACGGTCGAGGCTGGGCAAGTGTGCTTTAACCCCATATCTGCTGTCGAAAATGAGCTGTAATACTCGAGGGAGGTCTTTGAATCCATGAGTTTCTCGCGTGCAATCCCCGAGTAGTTCCTGTGACCAGTAGGCTGCTTTCTCCTCACCTGCTGCCCTGCTCGCTCTCTGACCCTTTATACACAAGAGGCATGTTGACACGCATAGAAGCACCGCACCACACACTAGCGGCATCAAACGTCTTCCCGCCCTTTCCCAACTATGATGGACAGCTCACTCAAGGGACCTCGGCGCCTTTTGGCGCGGTGGCAAAGTTACAGGCACACATGGTCAGTGGAGACAAATCTTCTGGCCCTTTACGCAGCTGCAGTGTAGGAAAAGCACTATACATTTACCCAACAAGGTAGCACTTACTGATAGCCAGTAGAAAGTACTCCAGTTCAGTAGATGGAAATCGCAAAAAAATCTGCGATTTTGCGGGAAAATCCATGAATTCGCAGACTTTTTTGCAATTTCACGCAAATTCGCAGACCGCAGATCCGCACAATTCACCCATAGTTATAATTGGCACACTAAAGAGGGCCTCCAGATTTCAAGGTGTGTTTGGAACAGAATTAATACATTCAAAACAACTTCACTAAGTGGTGACAATTTCAGGAACATGCAATTTTACACCAATTGGTTACTATATAGGACCCCAGCTTTCTTGCACAATATATACCCCAGATACAAGACCTTCAACACCTAAATGACGCCTCTGGCAAACATTGTCAGAAAAAGCGATCTCAACATCATATTGTATGTCGATGATACTCAGCTCATTCTCTTGCACTCAGCAGACCCCAACACCACTAAAAACATCTTCCAGAACTGAATGAAGAATGTTGCAGACTGGATGGAGGACAACTGTCTGAACTCTGAAGCTCAACACTGACAAGACCAAAGTGCTGATCTTTGACAACCACGCTTCCCTCTGGAACGACACCTGGTGGCCTGCCTGATCTTGGTCCCACTCTCACATCAATAGACCACGCCCACAACCTTGGTATCATCGTGGACAGAAAATTCACCATGAAATGACAGATCAACACAGTCTCCTTCGCCTGCTCCCACACTCTCCGCTTGCTCCAAAGAATATTCAAATGGATCTCCATCAGCATAAGAAAAACAGTATTGCAAGCCTTAATAACCAGCTGGCTGGACTACGACAACACACTGTACGCAGGTACTACAATCGAACACACGAGATGGCTCTAGACAATACAGAATACAGCGACCAGACTTATCCTCAACCTGCCTAAATGGACCCACATCATATAACAACTGAGAAACGTCCACTGGATCCCCGTCCAGAAAAGATGCCAATTCAAATTACTGACACACATCTGCAATGCCCTCCAGACCAGCACAGATGAACCATAGCGTGATCTTCCACCAACCATCCAGAAACTTTGCTTTGGCTCCTTTGCCCTCGCACAGACACCACGCATCTGCGGCAGCCACAGCAGAGGTCACTCCTTCTCCAACCTTGACGCCAAGTCCTGGACCTCCCTCCCCCTCCGAGCATCCCCCTCGCTGACGGACTTGTGGAAAAGACTCAAGACCTGGCTCTTCTACTAAGCCCAGCAACCTAGAGCCTGGATACCCTCACAGGTGATAAGTCGCGTTTTACAAGTACTGATTTATTGATTGATTGATTTGATCTTCTGGTAGGTGCTGGACATCCGCGTCAGGATGATGTGCAGGTAGTTGTTGAGGAAATGTCGGAAGTGGAGGAGACTTTCAGGTAGACTTGTGTATTGGTGAGTGTTGATGCTGTAATCTGTGAGTAGAGCACCATGTAGTTCCATGTAGAGGTTGAAGGTGACAGGAGACAGTATTGACCCCTGGGGGACTCCTCAGTTCATAGGGATTTTTGGGGACTTGGAGGTGTCCTCAAACTTGTGTTGGTAGCATTATATTCTTTAAAATGTGGAGAGCCAGCAAAGGAGTTTAAGGGAAGTCAATATCATAAATAGAAGCTGGACAGTTTTCTAACGATTCTCCACATGCCAAATAGGTCTAAAGTTCACTGGGCTTGTAGGGTCAAGGGATTTTTTTTTAGCACTGGAGTCACAACTGCCTGCTTCCAGAGATCTGGAACCATTCCTTCTTCCAGTCACTGACAGCAAATCTGTCGCAGCCAGGGAAACAATTCTTGCCGAAAATCCTTCCAGATCCAATGTGGAAGAGGGACCGGGGGGAACCCGAAGATACACTTTGAGCAAGGCTATTAAATGCATCCTCGGTAAGAGGTTGAAAACACTCTAAAGTGGGTGGCTGACGGCTATAGCATGTTTATGTCTGTAACTCTTCAGCTAGAGTTTGAGATAATTCATCCTGACTGTTGCTGTTGCTGGCATTATTATCCCCCACAATTTTGATAATCTTCTCATCAGAATGGGCTGTAATGCTGTTGCATAGTTTTTATATTGCAACCACCTTGTTGCCCATACCGACTGGGTTGGATAGGTCTTTTATGAAACTAAAAAGTGCTTTAGTACCATTAGATGCTTGCAAGATGGATTTAGCATAGAATTCTGCTTTGGACCTAACAATAGTTTCCTTGTACAGAGCCTTCAGTAGTTTCAGCTCTTTTTTTTATCTGACTCTACATATGACCTTCTCCATTTCCTTTCGGCCTGTCTGCATTTTTTCCGTATCAGTTTCAACTCCTCACTGTACCAGGGGGCTGAGGGCTTCTTTCTGTTCTTCAATCTTTTCACCGGGGCAATCAAATCCAGAGTACCGTTATTATAGTTACAGTAGGTTTGATAATTGTCTTCAACTGAGTCGTTCTAGGAATGCCAGGTATACTCTGTTTCTTACTAGCTTAGCCCATTCTCTACCTTTACGTTATTCACTGATCTAGGCAATAGTATCCTAAAGTGAATAAAAAAATTATCAGTTCAACTTTGGGGCAATACATCCATCACCTCTGTCTCATTCCGATTAGCAAACAGGAGGTCTAAGACATGCCCTCCTTGATGGGTTGGCTGATGTTCTAGTTGGTGTAAGCTAAGGCTTTCACAGGTTTGCCTCAATTCTCTCAAATGGGGTTCCGGGTTCCCATTGTCCCAGAGATTAAAGTCCCCTAAGATAACCATCCTTGAGTGGGCTAAGGTAAGATCGGCGAGGGTGTCAAACAGGGCTTGATATTGGGTGTTTGCACTCGGAGGTCTGTAACAAACTACTACAGTTAATATTCTTCCTCTTGCCTCTTGCAATGAGAATTGTGCTATCTATGTTCTCTTCAAAAGTAATATGGAGCTACAAAGTTACATAATGCACATGACACTTTTGGATAAAACTATTTGTGACTGCAACAGCACTTGGGGAGAGGGAAAAGAGAAAAAGGGGGGAATATGGAAATGTTAAAAAATTGCACAGTAGAACACTTGATGCACTTTAGATTACATCATAATAAATATGCTCTTAGTATAGTTGCCACAGAACCACAATACTTAACAATGCACACAACACTTTTGGGACAGAATTATCTTGATTACAATAGCAAAAGCAATAGCACTAATCACTTTATTTTACTATATATATATATGAAATAATGACATGTAAAGAAGCTCTGAAAGTAATGTCTTTAAATATTAATCGACTTAAAATTAGGCGCAAAACTCAGGCTGTTGAAAGTTGGTTAAGGGCTCACACCCCATATATTATACTTCTGCAGGAAACCCACTTTAAAAATATGATTAGCCTGAGTAAAATCTTCCAACAGTGGGCTGTGTCCCTATGCTTATCAAATGCTAGCTGTGCACAGAAGAGCATAGGGCTATAAGTTGATAAACATATACCATTTCAGATAAAGGCTATACAGACAGACTCTGGGGAAAGATGGACATTTATGAATGGGAGACTGAATGAATCAAACATAACTATAGCAACAATTTATGAGCCAGACTTAGATAACCCTCTCCCTTTGCTAGAACTAAAGCAGGCTATAAGCAACAACCCAGACCAAGTCATTTTTGGGGGTGATTTTAATTTCCTTTTTTTTTTAAGTTCAAATAATTTTTATTAGGGTAAACAGAATGGTCAGTACAAAAAGTAATAGGCAATACAACATTGGCGATAGGAATAATAAGCTAGGATAACATTATTAAATTACATCAAAATAAAACGTGAAGGGGAAAAAGAGGAAAAGGGTAATCAAAAAATAGTAAATGAGGCTTGGGATGAAAGTTGTACACTTGATGAGGCTTTCCTTATTAGACAATAAGCTACAAAGGGCTATAGCTCTAGCCAATTGTAAAAGGGAACTAGATTGGATCTACTTCTGGTGCTTTCATCACCCTAAGAAACGGGAATTCTCATGCCTTTTGGCAAAATATAATACTGTTTCCAGAATAGATTATTTTTTAGTATCACATGGGCTGAAGCTGATCACTCATGAATATATCCCTAATGCCTTTTTTCGATCTTCACTGGTTAAAATGGAAGTGTCAGGATTCGGGAATGAAAGAGCACCCTGACAATGGTATTTTAATAAAGGTATTTGGAGTATGAAGAATGGTGTGCAGGGGTATCTGATGAGATTAAAAGCCTCTTTATGATTAATACTGGCACCTCTCATGTAGATATTGTCTGGGAAACCTTTAAGGCTATGCTTCATGGCTTTATCACAATCAAAGAAATCCAGCAACAGAGAGAGAACAATCTAAAATTATGTGATCTGGAATCTAGACTGGAGCAAGCTAGTAAAATATATCTACAAATGAGAAATTTAGCTGCAAAGCAAGCGTTTACATAAGCTAAATCAAATATACAGAAATACTATTATATACAGGACAATATTGCCAACACTGCCTATCTTCAGAGGGTATATGAAGACTGTGGAAGGGAAGACTACTGGCATGGCAGGCCAAAGATCGACAGGTTAAAAGGATCTTATCCCTGATAGAAACAGAATCAAAGGTGCAGATTACTAATTTCTGGGAGATTGAGAATGCTTTACTAAAACATTATGAGAACACATACCAATCAGATCAGCAGAGTGCAGCTGGTCGTCTTTTTAGACAAACTCCCTATTCCATTTCTATCTAATGAACAAAGTCAAATGATGGTATCCGAATTTTCTCTTGAGGAAATAGAGAGAGTGGGAAACTCAGTTTCCAAGGGTAAATCAGCTGGCAAATATGGTCTATCAGCAGGATTATATAAGAAATTTGCCCCATTATTAAACCCACAATTATTACAGCTTGCCATCTACATCCTAAAAGGTGGAGAACCTCCTACATCATTTCATACTGCCTTGGTAGTTAGCAATTTAAAGAAAGATAAGAACAAGGAAAACATTAATTCTTATAGGCATATAAGCATATTAAACATAGATTATAAAATCTTTACAAAACATTTGGCAAATAGGCTAAATAAGATCATAGGCTCAATTATCCACCGAGACCAATGTGGGTTTGAGGCAGGCAGACAGCTTTTTACAAATAATTTTTTTTAATAGAAGATCTGGGCTACATGAGCCAGAATAAAATACAGGCACAGGTGTTATTTTTGTATGCTGAGAAAGCTTTTGAATTGGTGTCCTGGCAAAGCCTATGTTTAATTCTTGACAGATGTGTGTTCCCAAACTTGTTTATACAAATTTTAACTTGTTTGTATAAGGATGCCTTGGTGCAAATAAATATTAATTCCAGAAATGTAGGTTGTTGCAGAGTAAATAGAGGCACCTACCAGGGATGTGCCCTCTCTTCAATACTCTTCACCCTGTTATGAAACCACTGGCAATAGCCATTAGGCAAGAAGCTTTAATATCAGCACCATTGTATGGTATGTCTAATATAAAATGATATGCTGATGACATTGTTCTCTTTCTTAAACCCGGGGAAAATATCCAGAAGGAAATTTTTGCAATATTTAGGGAGTTTCAAGCATTTGATGGGTATAAAATAAATAACGCCAAGACTGAAATTTCTCTCGGTAGTAGTTCACAAGATACACTAATACATGAATTTCAGCTACTATGCAACTCAAGACCTAAACGATATCTAGGCATATTTGTCACTCAAAATGTGAATGATCTAAACAGATTAAACTACGTTCCACTAATACAAAAGATCAAGTGATTATTCGCAAAATGGAACCAACTACCTAGTTCAATAATTGGACGGGTAGGACTAATTTGCATGTCTATTCTACCACTCTTTCACTTTTTATTTTCAGCAACCCCTCCGCATTACAAATATATATTTTTTAAAGAAATAGAAGGGGTGTTTTCATCTTTTATATGGACTAACAAGCCTCCGAGATTGGCACGAGCCACTTTAGGTAATCTAACCAAGGAAGGAGGCATGGCCCTCCCCAATCTAAGGGAATATCATCATAGAAGTTTTGCACATAATGCATATAGATTTTTCAGCCACTCTGATCCACTTTCCACAGAAATCTGTTTTATAGCAAGAATCACTAAGTAATATAAAATCCCGGATCCAATGAAGCTAGTAAAAAATCCCAAAAAGTGCATTATGAGGCTCCAGTGGCTTTTAAAACAAAAAGCATAATTGCTTAGGTTTTATGATATTCCTTTGATAAACAGTTTAATATGCCTGGCAGACCTTTACATCAGGTAACAGCAGGTCGTTGAACCTAACATTATAATGAAATGGGAAGAGAATGGATATACAATGGTGGTTTATTTTATTAATATTGACATCTGGAAAAAAAGGACTCAGATTGAAAATGGTCTAAGTTGCTGTAAAGACATACTTAAATGGTCTTTCCTTCAAATTACATTTAAAAAAAAATATAGATCCCGCTGTAAAGTTGGACCTCACTGAGGCTCTCTTGGAGCTAACAACATGTAGCTCAATTAGCGGCTGGCTACAAATCATAAGAGAGCAAAGGGACAATAGGATGTATGGAAAGGCCCAAGTTAGTTGGCTAAGTATGGGCGCAAAATCCGCTCCGCTCGCGAAATGTGCGAATTTTCGGCAATTTCGCGATCCGCAAATCTTGCAAAATTGCTGAAAAATTAGCGAATTCGCGAGCGGACAGATTTCTTTTTGGGCCCCAGGAAGCACAGTTAAGGCAGGTGCTCGAGTTGTAGCTAACTTTGTAACCATTTTAGAATGGCGACGGCAAGCTGCCAAAGAGCTTGCTGGCACCATTCTAAAATGGTTACGATGTTAGCTTCCACATGGGCACCTGCCTTAACTCTGTAAGTGCTTCTTGTGGGCCAAAAATTAAACCTCAACAGGAAGCACTTACAGATATAAATAAAGCAGGTGCCCGAGTTGAAGCTCAAATTCAGTAACGTTTTAATCAGCCCAATACATTCGTGAGCACGGTCGAGGCTGGGCAAGTGTGCTTTAACCCCATATATGCCGTCGAAAATTAGCTGTAATACCCGAGGGAGGTCTTTGCATCCCTGAGTTTCTCAAGCGCAATCCCCGTTCCTGTGACCAGGAGGCTGCTTTCTCCTCACCTACTGCCCTGCTCGCTCTCTGACCCTTTATACACGAGGCATGTTGACATGCATAGAAGCCCCGCACACACTAGCGGTATCAAACATCTTCCCGCCCTTTACCAACTATGATTGACAGCTCACTCACGGGACCTTGGCGCCTTTTGGTGCTGTGGCAAAGTTACAGGCACACATGGTCAGTGGAGACAAATATCTGGCCCTACGCAGCTGCAGTGTAGGAAAAGCACTATAATTTACCCAACGAGGTAGCACTTACTGGATTAGCCAGTAATACTCCAGTTGAGTAGAGGTATTGCACAAAACGGTGGCATCTTCGTGGATAACTATGCAGGGCAGGATTCATTCTGGCACGAGGCTCCTGTCACAAAAATTAAACCTCAACAGGAAGCACTTACAGATATAAATAAAGCAGGTGCCCGAGTTAAAGATCAAATTCAGTAACGTTTTATTCAGCCCAAAAGCATTAGTGAGCACGGTCGAGGCTGGGCAAGTGTGCTTTAACCCCATATCTGCCGTCGAAAATTTGCTGTAATACCCGAGGGAGGTCTTTGTATCCCTGAGTATCTCGAGCGCAATCCCCGTTCCTGTGACCAGGAGGCTGCTTTCTCCTCACCTCCTGCCCTGCTCGCTCTCTGACCCTTTATACACAAGAGGCATGTGAACACGCATTGAAGCCCCGCACCACACACTAGCGGTATCAAACGTCTTCCTGCCCTTTCCCAACTATGATGGACAGCTCACTCAAGGGACCTCGGCGCCTTTTGGCGCTGTGGCAAAGTTACAGGCACACATGGTCGATGGAGACAAATCAACTGGCCCTACGCAGCTGCAGTGTAGGAAAAGCACTATCATTTACCCAACGAGGTAGCACTTACTGGATTAGCCAGTAGTACTCCAGTTGAGTAGAGGTATTGCACAAAACGGTGGCATCTTCGTGGATAACTATGCAGTGCAGGATTCATTCTGGCACGAGGCTCCTGTCACAAAAATTAAACCTCAACAGGAAGCACTTACAAATTAGCTGTAATACCCGAGGGAGGTCTTTGCATCCCTGAGTTTCTCGAGTGCAATCCCCGTTCCTGTGACCAGGAGGCTGCTTTCTCCTCTCCTGCTGCCCTGCTCGCTCTCTGACCCTTTATATACAAGAGGCATGTGAACACTCATAGAAGCCCCGTACCACACACTAGCGGTATCAAACGTCTTCCCGCCCTTTCCCAATCCCAACTATGATGGACAGCTCACTCAAGGGACCTCGGCGCATTTTGGCGTGGTGGCAAGTTACAGGCACACATGGTCAGTGGAGACAAATCTTCTGGCCCTTTACGCAGCTGCAGTGTAGGAAAACCACTATCATTTACCCAACGAGGTAGCACTTACTGATTAGCCAGTGGAAAGTACTCCAGTTGTGTAGAGGTATTGCACAAAGCGGTGGCATCTTCATGGATAACTATACAGGGCAGGATTCATTCTGGCACGAGGCTCCTGTCACAAAAATTAAACCTCAACAGGAAGCACTTACAGATATAAATAAAGCAGGTGCCTGAGTTGAAGCTGAAAGTCAGTAACGTTTTAATCAGCCCAAAACATTAGTGAGCACGGTCGAGGCTGGGCAAGTGTGCTTTAACCCCATATCTGCTGTCGAAAATTAGCTGTAATACTCGAGGGAGGTCTTTGAATCCATGAGTTTCTCGCGTGCAATCCCCGAGTAGTTCCTGTGACCAGTAGGCTGCTTTCTCCTCACCTGCTGCCCTGCTCGCTCTCTGACCCTTTATACACAAGAGGCATGTTGACACGCATAGAAGCACCGCACCACACACTAGCGGCATCAAACGTCTTCCCGCCCTTTCCCAACTATGATGGACAGCTCACTCAAGGGACCTCGGCGCCTTTTGGCGCGGTGGCAAAGTTACAGGCACACATGGTCAGTGGAGACAAATCTTCTGGCCCTTTACGCAGCTGCAGTGTAGGAAAAGCACTATACATTTACCCAACAAGGTAGCACTTACTGATAGCCAGTAGAAAGTACTCCAGTTCAGTAGATGGAAATCGCAAAAAAATCTGCGATTTTGCGGGAAAATCCATGAATTCGCAGACTTTTTTGCAATTTCACGCAAATTCGCAGACCGCAGATCCGCACAATTCACCCATAGTTATAATTGGCACACTAAAGAGGGCCTCCAGATTTCAAGGTGTGTTTGGAACAGAATTAATACATTCAAAACAACTTCACTAAGTGGTGACAATTTCAGGAACATGCAATTTTACACCAATTGGTTACTATATAGGACCCCAGCTTTCTTGCACAATATATACCCCAGATACAAGACCTTCAACACCTAAATGACGCCTCTGGCAAACATTGTCAGAAAAAGCGATCTCAACATCATATTGTATGTCGATGATACTCAGCTCATTCTCTTGCACTCAGCAGACCCCAACACCACTAAAAACATCTTCCAGAACTGAATGAAGAATGTTGCAGACTGGATGGAGGACAACTGTCTGAACTCTGAAGCTCAACACTGACAAGACCAAAGTGCTGATCTTTGACAACCACGCTTCCCTCTGGAACGACACCTGGTGGCCTGCCTGATCTTGGTCCCACTCTCACATCAATAGACCACGCCCACAACCTTGGTATCATCGTGGACAGAAAATTCACCATGAAATGACAGATCAACACAGTCTCCTTCACCTGCTCCCACACTCTCCGCTTGCTCCAAAGAATATTCAAATGGATCTCCATCAGCATAAGAAAAACAGTATTGCAAGCCTTAATAACCAGCTGGCTGGACTACGACAACACACTGTACGCAGGTACTACAATCGAACACACGAGATGGCTCTAGACAATACAGAATACAGCGACCAGACTTATCCTCAACCTGCCTAAATGGACCCACATCATATAACAACTGAGAAACGTCCACTGGATCCCCGTCCAGAAAAGATGCCAATTCAAATTACTGACACACATCTGCAATGCCCTCCAGACCAGCACAGATGAACCATAGCGTGATCTTCCACCAACCATCCAGAAACTTTGCTTTGGCTCCTTTGCCCTCGCACAGACACCACGCATCTGCGGCAGCCACAGCAGAGGTCACTCCTTCTCCAACCTTGACGCCAAGTCCTGGACCTCCCTCCCCCTCCGAGCATCCCCCTCGCTGACGGACTTGTGGAAAAGACTCAAGACCTGGCTCTTCTACTAAGCCCAGCAACCTAGAGCCTGGATACCCTCACAGGTGATAAGTCGCGTTTTACAAGTACTGATTTATTGATTGATTGATTTGATCTTCTGGTAGGTGCTGGACATCCGCGTCAGGATGATGTGCAGGTAGTTGTTGAGGAAATGTCGGAAGTGGAGGAGACTTTCAGGTAGACTTGTGTATTGGTGAGTGTTGATGCTGTAATCTGTGAGTAGAGCACCATGTAGTTCCATGTAGAGGTTGAAGGTGACAGGAGACAGTATTGACCCCTGGGGGACTCCTCAGTTCATAGGGATTTTTGGGGACTTGGAGGTGTCCTCAAACTTGTGTTGGTAGCATTATATTCTTTAAAATGTGGAGAGCCAGCAAAGGAGTTTAAGGGAAGTCAATATCATAAATAGAAGCTGGACAGTTTTCTAACGATTCTCCACATGCCCCAGGAAACACACACAAAGGCAGATAAAAGTTCCTTGTACCGCTGGTCAATTGTTTTTAAAGACAAACCGGCATAGGGAGTTTTTTCTTCAAACAAAAAACGTTGTTGAGAGAATGCAACAAACATGGCAGTCATGGAACAGAGTTCCGTCCCTTCATGAAGACATAAAGATCCCCTCCTCTTTGGCAGGGATCTCTTATTTGACTAAGGATCTTTTATAGGGGGCCAGAGGCAATGGCTTTAATTGACCTGGGGGGCTCGAGAGTTGCTTGCCAGGATCTAAAGGACCCCACTTTAATGCTGTCATCCAGTCTGTTTATTTTCTTTTAAAACATAAAGATCCTTACTTAGGGTTTAGTGATTGTGGGACATATACCAAAAAGTGGTGGATGTTGAATCCACTCTATTTGTAATATAATGGGCCTCTATGCACTCTAAATTAGATGGAAGCAACATCTGCCACTGTTGTCCAATGAGTCTCACCCACAAAATCAGAAACAAAGGACATGAGGTACAAACAGTACAAATACGTTGATTTACTAAATAAAACGAATTACAGATGGTCGTACAATAACTGCCTAATTAATATTCATTAAGCAATTGGCAATTTCGCTATGGCCATGATTGGCTGCAATCACAAGGATCGTGGCCTGTGACTGAATTCCAAAACACTTTAAAGCAGCCTGTGTTCCACTTTGCAAATCAGTTAGTCGGTAACTCATCAATGGTTTGCCACTGCAATTAGGGTTGTAAATCATTACCATTTTCCTTTCTGAATAGGAAATAGGAGGCACACCCTGTTCACCACCCTCCTATTAGCAATTCAGAAAGGATCACAAAAGTAATTTTATGAGTTGCAAATACTTTTCTGAGTTAAAAATGGCTTCTGTACGTAATAAAAGCTATTTTGGAGAAGTGTGGCTCACTGGTTAGAGGGGCAGACTCGGAAGCAGAGATCAGGCTCGGGACCAGGGTTCAAGTCCCGACGCGGCAGGGTCTTGGGCTCAATGTCCGCGGACTTGATAATTCTCGCATCGGCGCCTACTCTAATCATGGGTCCCACGCTGCAACTCTGGGCAATAGCTTGCTTAATCTCCACAACGGCCCCTACAACACTGGGATGCCTGGCTTCACCTTGGGGGTGCCCAGGAGAGGCATCTCACAGGGAGAGCCAGGAAGGGTTCCACAGCATTATACAGTGCCGGGCCGCCCCGTTGGGGCACCTGTGCGCTTTACAAAATACACTACATTTACATTTACATCCCCTGATTTGGGAAATTTCATGGTTTGTGATTGCAAAAAGGATGTTGTGCTTGAGACTCAAAATGTATTATATTCATCTCATTATAAGCATCCCAGTGGCACATTTAGGCAGGAAAAAGAGAAGCTCTTTAGAAATGTATTTTTGGTGCAAATCAAAATGTAGAGTGAAAATACTATAACAGTAGATAATTTAGCATTGCATCATTCACTGGCCTGCAGCTATGTATTCCATGTCTTATGAAATAGTCCTTCTTATTTCAACAAGTGGCAATACATTTTCTCCAAAACAGATAGCCATGACAGTTCCACCAATCAGATATCAGACAAGACAGTTGACAAGTAAGGACTTTGCTACCACAATGACTTTCTGTTTCTAAGCCTTAGGTGATCTGCTCCGGATCATGTAGCTTGGTCCCGCTGCAGAATGCTGGAAAGGTAATGTGGATGTTTGAGTGTGTGCACATATTTTTCTAAGACACCAGCTTTTTATTGTTGCACCCGGAAGCATGTCCTTTAGAAGTTATGTTCCTGTACCCTAACAATAATGCATCCCCTGTAGGATCATCTATTAATACCTGCATCCATTTGTATGAATTCATATGTCCCCTCTTCCACTAAAAACCACACTAAGGGCCCCATTAAGATCTCGGGTGGATCGCCACCACCATGCGGGCGGTGGCGATCCGCCCGACATCCATCCCCGCCCGCCACCCATTTCCCCCCCACCATATTACTATGGGGGGGGACCGCGGCAGACGGAAAGTCCGTCCGCCGCTTTTCCGCCCGGTCAAGGAGTTGACCGGGCGGAAAAGGGTTTCCATCCATATTAGGGTGAAGGCAGGGACATTCTTTTCCGTGGCACCGTTAAGGCATGCAGGAATGTCTTGTGGGGGCCCGTTGCGGGCCCCCGAGGACTCCGGAGGGCTGGGGGGGTGCACATGCGGGGTACCTATGGTACCCCCCTGCACTTCACTGTACAACGTGACAGACACCGCACTGTGCCTGTCACGTTGTGCATTGAAGTGCACAATGTGCATTTTTAGCATTGTGGCAGGCGGTGCTTTCAGCACCGCCTGCCGCAATGTTAAAAATGCAGGATGCGCCCGCCAGTGTAGTGGGCACATCCTAATGGCCTCCACGGGCCGCCACCCTTATGGTGGGAGGTCCGTTTTAATGGGCCCCAAACTTGTTTAATTTAAAATGACAACATGGAAACTGGAGCAAATGCATGGAATGTCTTCCTTAAGAGTACTAGACTATTTACAATAATCAACAATAACCACTACCCTCTCACCCCCACTAATCTTGGCTTCCGGAGCAGCATACTGCTAATTGTATATACAATTACAATTTATCAAAATATATCTCTTTTGGCCAATATTACTACTAATAACATAATGTACAGATGTTGGGCATTCAACTGTAGTTCACAGTGGCTGCATAAAAATGTCCTTATATTGCTTGACATGCTTACACTCACATAAGAGAAACTGATATTTTATGGTATGTTAAAAAAAATTCTAAAGCGCATGTACATTGATTGGTTTCTTGGTGCTAAATATAGGAGTAGCTGAGCCCCGGTGAAACTATTCAGATGCCTGAACAAAAAGCCATGTCTTGAGGAGTCTCCTGAATACAAATAGGTCTGTGCAGGATCTAATACCATAGGGAGGGCATTCCAAAAATGGGAAGCCAACACTGCAAACCTGCTGCCACCTAGTCTCTTCAGTTTATGGGGTGGTATGACCAGTGGGTTCATGTGGGCAGATTGCGCGTAGGTTTCTGTATCTTGATGAGATTGGAATTTAATTTTGGGCCAGCACCCTGTAAAGACATAAAGATGAGACACCCAATTTTAAAGGAACAGCGTTGTAATATTGCGAGCCAGTGTAGCAGCTGCATAAGAGGAGAAGCATGTTGCCATCTTGGTTGATGGGAGATCAGTCTAGCTGCATGATTCTGCACCAGCTGAAATGTCTTCACTAAATATGTTGACAAGCCAAAATACAAAGAATTGCTGTAGTCTATGTGGGAAATAACCAAGGCTAGGACAACCTGTACCAATGCTTCCCTAGTAAGGAGTCTACTGATTTTCCTAATCATCCGTAGCTGGAAGAAGTCAATGGAAACTACTGTTACAATCTGGGACTTCATAGACCAGTCTCTGTTATTTGTGACCCGAGGCTCTTAGTTGAAGAAGATAGAACTGGTGGAGAGCCCAGCTCAGCTGTCCAAAAGTGAGAACTCCAGGGGTTCTGAGCATCGCCAGTCAAGATCAGTTCGGTTTTGTCAGGATTAAGCTTTAAATGGTTGCGGTTCATCCAATTACTTATGTACAACATGGTAGACTGAAAGTCAGAGATGATGTTGGGCGTGTTGTCAATAGTGAATATAAGTTGCAAGCCATCGGCATAATTAAATGTGCTCACATTTCTTTTCCTTAAAGGGAGTAAATATAGATAGAACAAGTGCGGGAATAACAATAATCCCTGTGGCACTCCACTGTTAGACTTCACCTCAGGTGCTATGAAGTGGGATAGACGAACCGAATGGGACCGATCTTCCAGGAAGGATATAATCCAGTCAAGGGCCGAACCCTGAAGTCCTGCGTCCCAGACCCAGTCCACCAGAATTCCATGGTCGACTGTGTTGAACGCTGCGGAAAGAATGAACATAGGCATTTTTCCACATGGGATTCCAGTATCTTAGCCAGATAGGGAAGCAGAAATATGAGACGATAGTTAAGTGGGGGTCACAAGGTCAGCCCCACATTTTTTCATAAGGAGAACAATGGTAGTTTTTAAAAAAACTCTGGAAACACGGCCCTGCGTTAATGATTCATTCAGAAGAAGGAGGGCAGGGTCAGGGTTTACAGTTAACACTGCTATGGGTTAGACCAATTGCCAAGCAGGGTATCAGTTCACAACAATAAACCACGCATCACTAACTGAACAGGCATGGCATAACTGAAGAGATCTTCCACATGCTGCTGTCCAAAGAGGTCTTTCATTTAGTACATCACTACTACTCCCAACAAGCTACATACTATCACTGCTCTTGACATATTACAATGACAAACACATATAGTATTATATAGGAGCAAAATCCATTCCAGCAGGTCTCTATGCCTCCATTTCTCCCTCCAATGTATGCCAGCTCACCACCATAAACTGTAAACAAAACATCTGAGAATGGAAAACTCAGTGAAGCAACCTGCGAAGTGGGATTTGATCATACAAATACCTTAAAGGGTATTTGCTGTCAACTCACTGAAAACCATAAACTGTGTCCCTCTCTCTTACACTTCTTCACCCATCACACATGGTCAGCGACTAGCTGCCGCCTCCCCCCCAATCCGGCACCCAACACCCAGGAACGTGGACACGAGACGTGTTTTACTTTTTGGAAGGCGGGCGCTAGTCGCCCGGCCGTATTTATTAAAGTATGAAATTAAAAAAGGTTTTAATTGCATAATCAACAATGAATACAAAAATCAGCAGGACATTTAATTATACAATTCTTATCAACAAGTTTGAGAGCCTGACCTTAACAAAACTCTAATACATGTTGTTCCTAGCTTAAACTAAACATCCTAAACTTGATTTTTGTACATTTCTGGCCATATGGCAGGGTCACTACCGGTGTCAGGTCCTACAAGCTGCGCCTCCCCCCTAGAAGTGCGCATGCGCAGTGTTACCCCGGGAGTTGCCCGGTCTACGCCCTAAACTCCATTTACCCACTAAAGGAGGGCCCTTACTCTGCGCCGGTGGCGTCATGAGTCCACGCGCGCGGGGTGGCTACCAGCCTAAGGAAAGCGTGAACTACTCCTACCCGCGCTCCTTTGCCTATTACCTTGCCCCTGGAGTTCTGGGAGTGGCCCGCAGGCCCCTCCCCCTGGGCGGGAACCTCCATAGGATGATGCCCGCCCCCTCAGACCTCAAATATGTGCTCACCGATAATGACCTTACCGCATGCCCCATACCTAATAAATACGACGACCTATGGGAAAAAATTCTAAAGGACAGCTACACTGGCTAATAAATAACAGTATCAACGTATAGCTAAAAGGGAAAAAAGGCCTAACGACACATGGCATTAAAATACAATTCACTTCACACATGTTTCGCCAAATAACAATATCAACGTATAACTACAAAGGGAAAAAAGGCCTAAAGACACATAGCTTCAAATACAATTCACCTCACACATATTTTGCTAAAAAGGGGAAAAATTCCTAAACAAACGCATCACAAAATACACCAACAGCCCACTCTCTCCTGTGGTCCGTACCTTCGAAACTTACCATTAAACCAGACATAACACTGCTCAAAACTTTGTTCCAAGGGATGGTGGGTGGGAAAACAAAGAAGCCCCGAACGCGGGGCACAACGTTCAGCGAGGGAGCGTCCAGGGACAAGGGGGTCTCCTGGGCGCTCCCTACCTCTTATTCCCGAGGGGCCGGTCGGCCCCTCCTATCGCCCGCCCCCCCCGACCCGGACCCACTAAATTGAATCCGGGTCAGGAGGGCCGCCGGCCAATCGGCGGTGGGCCGCACCCCCTCAGGGCACGCCCCCACCGCCGAATGACCTCAAGGAGGAAGGGGGGGGCGACGGTCGCCGCGCCGCCATGCGTGCGGGGGGGCCGAGGGCCCCCCCTTTTCACATGGTCAGCGACTAGCTGCCGCCTCCCCCCCAATCCGGCACCCAACACCCAGGAACGTGGACACGAGACGTGTTTTACTTTTTGGAAGGCGGGCGCTAGTCGCCCGGCCGTATTTATTAAAGTATGAAATTAAAAAAGGTTTTAATTGCATAATCAACAATGAATACAAAAATCAGCAGGACATTTAATTATACAATTCTTATCAACAAGTTTGAGAGCCTGACCTTAACAAAACTCTAATACATGTTGTTCCTAGCTTAAACTAAACATCCTAAACTTGATTTTTGTACATTTCTGGCCATATGGCAGGGTCACTACCGGTGTCAGGTCCTACAAGCTGCGCCTCCCCCCTAGAAGTGCGCATGCGCAGTGTTACCCCGGGAGTTGCCCGGTCTACGCCCTAAACTCCATTTACCCACTAAAGGAGGGCCCTTACTCTGCGCCGGTGGCGTCATGAGTCCACGCGCGCGGGGTGGCTACCAGCCTAAGGAAAGCGTGAACTACTCCTACCCGCGCTCCTTTGCCTATTACCTTGCCCCTGGAGTTCTGGGAGTGGCCCGCAGGCCCCTCCCCCTGGGCGGGAACCTCCATAGGATGATGCCCGCCCCCTCAGACCTCAAATATGTGCTCACCGATAATGACCTTACCGCCACAGGCCAGCATTGTTAACCGACGATCTGGCCTCCCCCTCTAGCCCCTGCCTAAGGACACCCTCCTCCTTTCAAAACCCTCTAGCCAGGCCCAGATATTGTCAGACCAAAGGACATTACCCTCCTCTGTCAAATGCACCCCGTCCTTCAAGTAATACTTGTGACCCCAGATGCACCCATGAGGTATTGACTGTAACAAGGGGGTCCGAAACAACCTATCCAACCGTGTGTTGATCCTCTTTACCGAGTGATTCAACGCCCTGACCGAATGTCCCCCCCGCCACTGTAGTCGAGGTATGAGTTGTGACCATACTAGTGTGCACCCGGGGCAGGTCCTAGCCATCCAACCCGCCGTTGAGATAATCTCCTCAATCAGAATGCGCCTGCCCAGTGTTGCCAAATCATTCTCCCCAAGGTGAAGTATCACCACTGACGGTGGAGACTGCTGGCGTGCTAACAGCCCTTGGAAGAATCCCCTAAACTCGTGAAGACATAACCCCCCTCTGCCAAAGAACGTGATGTCCAACCCTAGTTGTGCCGCCCTTTTCTTCTTGTCACCTGACAGGAAGACACATTCTGCTCGCTTCACATATGAATGACCAACAATCCAGACATTGTTCTTCATTATTTCCTGGTCGCCGCTCCGTGCTGATGAATGTTGCCGGTGCCCGACGACAAATTCCTCCCCTGCGTAACAGGTCTGAGAAACTGTAAGAGAGCGGAAAGAGACCAGGCGTGAGTGACAAGTAATCATAGCATGTCAATCCGAACATAACGTTTATAGCATTCTGAAGACCATCTCCCAATTGTCTTCACTCTTTCCACCGGGAGGCCCCCCGCCACCGCCTCAGTTGCTGCCCCAATCCTGAAGGAATGAGAGCCAAAATCTTTAGGGTCAAGACCTGCTTTCCTAACCCCCATCTCCAACACTTTCCTGAATTGATACCTGGTCAAGGGGCTCCCGTCGGCGTGACAGAGCAATGCCCTGCCCGCTGAACCTACCAATAGTCCGTGGAATAATTCTACGTGCCTCACCGGGCAGCACGGGTTGGCGGGGGCCCGTTGCAGAACTATGGTGTGACCCCTAGCTTCTTGGTCGGTTTTTGATTTTTGGATATTCACCCACATGGTGTCCCCCATTATCGTCACACCCGCCTTTTGCAAGCCGCCCAGCAGGTCTGACTTGGAACCCGTCACAAGTTCGCTAATTCTCAGCGCCCCATAGAATGCCAGGGAGAATGCCGCCTTAAAAAGAAGCACCTCCCACTCCGAGCTACAAACAGTCTCCAGCGTGCCCAGTAAAGCTGTTAGCCGGGCCAATCCAATGGGCTTTCTCTTATCCTTCTGGTGTCCCTGAATACGGCGCCATCCCCTTAAAGCCTTACGTATCATAAAGGTATTAGTGGGATCCCGGAAGCCCCTAGCTTGAGCGAAGAATGACACCGCTGCCCTATGTCTGGTCGCAGCTGCCACCGAGCGCCCCTCCTTATGCATCCATTCTAAATAGGCTGCAAAGCCATCCTCCTCCGCCCAAAGCGCTTCCCACTGTGGCCCCAAGAAAGAACAATAAGACAGAAACGCCCCTTCGTAAGCCGTCTTGGTCCTGGGGGCTAGGCTAGCGACCACGAGGTCCTGTAATCTGGGGCACCAATCTGCCAAAGTACTGCTGGGAAGTGTGCTGGCGAGGGGTCTGCTGTGGGAAGATGTTCCCTGAAAACCTGCATTTTGAAGCGAGAAAGGGAGTCAGCCGCATTGTTTAGAATACCAGGGACATGTTTGGCTCTAAAATTAGCATTCAGTTTAAGGCACCGCAGAACAATTTCTTTGATCAGACGAAGTATGAAAGGACACCGCGCCCCCTGCTGGTTGATACATTCCACCACCGTCATGTTATCTGACCAAAACACCACTGATTGGTTACATAGGTGCTCGGGCCAGACCATCAGTGCCACCCATATTGGGAAGAGTTCAAGGAAGCCAATGTTGCTGATCAGACCCCATGTCTTCCATTCTTCTGGCCACTGTTGAGCGACCCACCTGTTCCCTAGGATGGCGCCAAAGCCCACACTACCGGCCGCATCAGTCCATAGGCCCAACTCCGCTGATGTTGTGAGCGGGCCGGGCCAGACCACCCTACCGTTAAAATCCTCCAGGAATGCCATCCAAATAAGCATATCCTGGCGAATTTCAGACGATAGGCGCGTGCGGTGGTGCTTTTCCCTCAGCCCCCTCATCGCGTGGGCGATGGAGCGAGAGAAAGGGCGCGCCATGGGGATGATTCTCAGTGCGAAATTCAATTGCCCTACCACCTCCTGTAATTGCTGCAAAGTGACCTTCTCCTTCCGGAGGCATAACTGTAGCGATGTCTTGAATTTGCACACCTTGTCCTTAGGTAATCTAAAACATCCCTCCATTGAGTCAATCTCGATGCCAAGGAATTCTAAGCAGGTGGTCGGGCCAACAGTCTTCCCGGGCGCAAGGGGGACCCCAAAAGCCCGCATGAGCACGCAAAATTCCTGCAATGCCAGTGCACACTCCTGAGATCCCGCTGTACCCAGGAAGAGGAAATCATCTAAATAATGCATGACCCGCTGATGGCCCGTCACTTGTCTCATGGCCCATTCAAGAAAGGAGCTAAACATCTCAAAGTAAGCGCAAGATATAGAACAACCCATAGGCATGCATTTGTCCATGTAGAACCTATCCCCAAAGGTGAAACCTAAAAGATGTTGGTCCGCCGGGTGGACTGGGAGGAGGCGGAAGGCTGATTCTATGTCTGATTTCGCCATCAGCGCCCCGGGTCCCGTGGCCTGTAATAAGTTAACGGCCTGATCAAAAGAGGCGTACTTAACACTACAGATACCCTCGTCAATGGCATCATTCAGTGACGTCCCCCTAGGTGCTGACAGGTTATGAATCAATCTGAATTGCCCCTTCTCTTTTTTGGGGACAACTCCTAGTGGGGAACACACAAAATTGGGTACTGGCACTTCAGAAAAAGGGCCAGCTATCCTGCCTAATGAAAGCTCCTTGTCAATTTTGGCGGCCACAACAGCCGGATTGTGCTTGACTGACAATTGATTTCTACAGTGCGCACTGCCTGTGTATCCCCCGGCCGGGATCCTAAAACCCTTAGAAAAACCTTCTTGGAGTAGGGTGGCCGATGTGTGGTCTGGGTATCTGTTCAACCATGGAATCATTGCCACCACATCCACTGGCGTGGGGGGGCCTAACCTGTTTGACTTATAGTGGCTTTCCCCTACCCCTCTGACCTGTGTTACCTTGCTTGGACCTACAGGTAGTTTCTGGATGAGAGGGGTGCCCACAGGAGGAACATGCATGTCTAAACTTACACGCGGCCCTTGTGCAGGTGCGCCTATTAAAATCCCAGCACACCCCTTTTTTCTCTGGCCCACCTGCCCTAAACTTCCCAGGTACCTCACTCGTTTGGGGGGGCCGAAAGGGCTGATGCGGTCTAGTGAACACCTTGACCGCACCGAACTGAGGGGGAGGTGCAGTATCTGAGAACTGTTTGTGCCAAGCCATGGAATCTACCGTGTCCCATGGCAATGATCTATTGAATTCCAATGCCTTCCTGAAATTGACATCATAACCCTTCCATGCTTCCCCAGAATACTGTTGACTCCACCCCACAATCCTGCTCGAGTAGCATGCCAATGCTGCCTGTAAATCTGGAGGACGCTCAGCTTTAACTGCAGTGAATACAGCCCATGCTTGCATCCAGTTGTTGAGATTTTCCTCAACCCTAAATCTAGTACACTGCGCCCTCCATTCACTTGGGAGCATCCACTCCTTTAGTGCTTTTGCCTGCTCCATTTCCCTATTGTCTAACAACAAAGAGTAAATGTACACGTATTTATCCGCCCAAATCATCTCTTTCACAGCTAATGACACATGCTGAGCCAGATTTTCGCTCCTGGAAGGTAAAACACCGTCCCCCAAGAGCGGCAATGCCACTTCCTTACCGAGTGCGGGCACCGGGGGCGGCTGCCCTTTAACTCCGTCCGGCTGGGGAACACTTGGACCTGCAAGGGGAGAAGATATTGGCAATGCAACACTGTCGGCGACCGGTGCCGCTCTGATTTTCTCCACAAACCTCGCCGCCTCTGCCGCATGGTCTGCAGAATTCGGGAAGGCTCCCCCTTTTTGGAGCCATGGCATCATGGCCGTTAACTGAGATAACAATTCGGGTGGCATTGAGTCTACATTACCCCCCGGGACAACAGGTACCACTGGGGTTATGCCCAGTGGTCCTGGTACAGCTGGCAGGGCGGGTGCCGGATGTGGCAAGCCTGTACCCGGGATTGTGGGCACAGCTGGCAGGGCGGGTGCCGGATGTGGCCAGCCTGTACCCGGGATTGTGGGCACCGGTGCGGGAGCAGACCCAGCGTCTACTGGTTGACCTGCCGGCACCGGCACCACGGGGGCAATGGGTGTAGGCACATGCGGGGGTGGGACCACCGCCGGCGGCGCGGCAGGTAACGGATCTACTGGGCCTGGGGTGGGGGCCGCATCCCTGGGTCTTTTGGACCTAGATTTCCCCTGCGGGGTGACAAATTCCCCCCTTGGCACTGGTGCCACCCTCTTGCGGATCGGCCTCCCGGATGGGCCCGAGGCATCACCATCTCTCTCATTAAACCGTGCTTCCAGCTCCTTAACTTTCCCTAGCTGTTGCTTAATGTCACTCATCTCCCGCATCATAGCCCGCATCATAGCCTCCATGTTGGACCCCCTTTTTCCACCCCTCGGACCTGGCATGATGCTTACCCCAAAAAACACCCGCTGCCTACTCTCTGAATTTCCCAACAGGCCAACTGTGTGTACCTTTCAGATGGAGGGTCACCAGGGGGCTTTCAGCACCATGCAACGGCGACCGCAACACTAGCGGCTTGTCCGCTTATGTAAGGGGGTGAGTAAACCTAGTGTAGACCCACCCGGCGGCCACCAGGAGCGATGAAATGCTAGCCCCCCGTACCCCTCTTACCGACCAGTCCCGTGTACTCGCCGGCGATATTGGTCTGTGGTCACGTCCCCTACTAGGCAGCGCGTCTGATCTCCTCTCTGAAGAATGAATTGCACCAATAATGTCGTTAGAGGCCTGGAATAGAGAAATGCATTAACACCGTGTGATAAAGCAGGGGCACATCCACGAAACTTAGATCAAATACCATGGAGGTTTGAACCCCCCTTGTTAATAGCAAAAAGACAAAGGCCGCCTTACAGGACAGTTCACTATCACTCCTTTTCAAAACAGAACAGTAATGCAGTCTCAAATATCTTTCCTTCAGTAACACAATCCTATAACAGTCCCCTAATCCAGGTGCCTCATATTGCAAAAAACGGTCCCGAATAACAGTTAAACAGGGCACCACGCTTTATCTCTTTAAAAACAGGACAGAATATTTATGAGACAACCGTGAATTCCCTTCTTACTTGCAACTACACATTTCGTTAGCAGTTTCCAATATCACAAGGCAATGCAGCCTAAAAAGGGCTATAAAAACATCAATTCACTTTTCTCATATATTTGTAACACAATTATGAAGCCAGGTTTATAAAAACATCAATTCGCTTTTCAAATACCCTTGTAAAACAATTCAGAAGACACCAAGCACTCTTTTCCCGATTGTACACTCTATATGGGGTCTCCCATCCAGGTGCTGCCCTGGTCGACCCTGCTTAGCTTCGTAATGGAAGAAAATGTACCAAAATGCCTTACGAGCCCTCGCGTGAGAAAGATAGAGAAAAAGGCGGGCAGCGGGTGTTTATACAAACGGATGCCGCCTTTCCCTTGGCCCCGCTCAATTCCCCTCGCTGGATGCTTCCACCGTCTGGACCCAGTACTTATACCACCTTCCGGTGCAGCCCGAGTCCTCCGTGCAAACCCTCAAGTCCCGTCTTACCGTGCACGCTCGGGCCGCCCCAGGTCACGCCCAAAAATGTCCTCCTTTCCGAAGAAATACCGACTTGCACACAAGGTCCCTGCCGCGGCGCCGCTCTCCAGCCGCTCCTGTTCCCGATGCGGTGCGGTGCTTCAAGATGGACTCCGCCCGCTGCGTCACGCTCCCTAGCCGCTCCTGAGACAAAAGGAATCCAAACGAAAGCCTCCTGAAAAATAAAGCAAAAAGATCACAAAAACAAAGAAGCCCCGAACGCGGGGCACAACGTTCAGCGAGGGAGCGTCCAGGGACAAGGGGGTCTCCTGGGCGCTCCCTACCTCTTATTCCCGAGGGGCCGGTCGGCCCCTCCTATCGCCCGCCCCCCCCGACCCGGACCCACTAAATTGAATCCGGGTCAGGAGGGCCGCCGGCCAATCGGCGGTGGGCCGCACCCCCTCAGGGCACGCCCCCACCGCCGAATGACCTCAAGGAGGAAGGGGGGGGCGACGGTCGCCGCGACGCCATGCGTGCGGGGGGGCCGAGGGCCCCCCCTTTTCATTTGCTAAGGTCTTGCTATATAAACGCACCTCTGTGGTGCTCACACAAGACATGAAAACACTTCCTCATGGGATCAAAACAAAGACAACACACTTTCAACTACACACCCTACATGCAATAGCATGCTTCCCATGTAGACAAGCACTCCTGCGCCCCACATAAATGTAAATGTATGAAACTTATATAGCGCAGGACTTACCCTGGGGCATCTCCGCGCTTGCTTAGGGAACCCGTCCTGGTATTCCCCTGTGAGAAACCCCGGCAGGGTATCCACAAGGTGAAAGCCAGGCATCCCGCCGCGAGGGGCCGATGTGGAGATTAAGCAAGCTATTGCCCAGAGTCGCAGAGTGTGACCCCGTGAGTCGAGTAGGCACCGGAGCGAGAATTGTCGAGACCGTGGAATTTATGAGCCCGAGACCCGCCGAGGCGGGGAATCGAACCCTGGTCCACAGTCGATCTCAGATTCCGGGTCTGCCGCCTCTAACCACTGAGCCACACTTCTCCTCATAGGTGTAGTAAGTGCTATATAAATGTATACAATAAAATATGAGTAGTCGCTTTGTAAAATCAAGCATTGGCAAGGTCAATGGCCTGCATTTTGAGTCCTGACTAAAACATAAAAAATACTGCTGCAGTAAAAAGACAAAAAACTGGGCCTGGGTGGAATTTGCAGCATTTCACTCTGCAGAATTCCACAGAGTTGCAAAAAAACTCCATAAGATTCACGGGAATGTCACAAAAGGGTGGAAATAGGAACGTTGCGCTGCTTGTGCTGAGATTTAGCACCAGGATATCGTTCCACACTGCAAAATCGGCATGAATAGAACCACAAGGTGTGCCTGAGGGTGCAGCTTCTCGACTTGATTTTGCAGCCACTCGAGTAGATTTTCTTCTCGAGTGGCAGCTTTCTGACTGCTGACAGTCACGGCTACCCACGTTGGAAGAATTTTGCCTGGTGTCTTCCTAGTACCCAAAAATCACGCTAGGGGATGCCAAATCTCGCTCACGTTTGCCAGTGTATCTTTTTCAAGCAGCTCGCGAGTAAAGACACCACAATGCGGCGGTTGATGGAATATGGCTCGGACTTCACTTTACAAGTGTAAAACAGAGTGTCCAAAATTCTGCCAATTTCGCCAGTGGAGCGCAGTATATCGCCCACCCCTACAGAAAACATTGTTTTCTATATAGACGTCATCAGTGAGATAACACTTTTACTGTGCGATGACTGAGTGTACTTTAAGGATGTAAAATAGTCCCTTTTGCCGTGTAATGCAAGCCCTTCACAGAAGATGGAATGATACACCACAAAACCAATGGTATGAGGTGAGAGGAATACTCCTCAGAATTAAGCCACAGCACTCTTTATGTAAATATTGTAAAGCACTGCCTGCAAGAGGTCTGTCTCTAAGGCAACTGGACTGACAGGTCAGACATAATAATATGTGTATGCAGTCCTACTGGGTCAGCTTGGTTTGCACTTCAAATTACCTTTAGTTAAAGCCTCACACTGTTGTATGTGTGTGTATATATATATATATATATATATATATATATATATATATATATATATATATATATATATTATTGTTAGCGTTGGGCACTGGTGTAATGCCTCCATTTTTCATCAGGAAATTAGGATACACAATTAATCACAATTAGAAAAGCCTCTGTTTTTTGCCTTTTCAAAAGCAATAATGCGTTTTTAATCCAACATCAAGAAAGACACTTCTTGAGTCTCTTGGTAAACATGTTACTTGGTTTCAGACATGAAAAACATAATCTGTTTTTAAAGAACACAGCAACATAACGAGCGCATAATGGCATTTTTTTCAATATGATTTTGTGAATGCCAGTGCACTCGAACATAAAAACAGATGTCTGCACAGTTTGATTTAAGATGCATTGATTTTTTTAACGATGGCCCTCTAAATTAAGGTAATGAGCTGTGATTTAAAATTAAAGGGCAGTTCACTCGATAGGAATGTTACACTGAATTAAGAAAACAGACCAGGAAATGGGACCTTCGAGGAAAGAACATCTGGCAGATAGCAGACAAGTACTCCCGGGTCACAGTGAGTTGGGCCCTATGGCCATTACCATGTGTCTGCCAGACTTTTCAGCAGCAGTGCGTTTCATCTCATTTCTTTTGCCATTGTGTGCAGGCGCTCGTAGACATACAAGTACACAATCGTCTGTAAGATAGGAGTGCTGGATATGCATGTGCTGGGCACAATTCTAGCTGTGGAGTGGACTCCCTTAGGAGCTAGGGTCATCCTATGTTTGGGGCACTTAAAGCTTACGCATTTGTAACTTTTTTTCCACATACAATATCCAGGCCAATTTTGCATTGTATCCCCATATGTTGGGGATTGTAGATGTACAGAGGGTTTGTGGTCTTCCCTAGAGAAAATCGAAAAAATATTGTTTTACAATATTGTGAATTCAGTATGAGATCCTCTGTGTAGGTGGCTCATGGTTTTGTAGAAGAAACCATAAGTGTTAAAAAAAATGCTGACAGTAAATAGGAGAAAATAGAAATAGATGACAATGTTTTCATCAATATGTTTTTGGACTGAAGGCTGGTCCACAAGAGTGATATTCTGCGACATCCATCAAACTCTTCTGGTTTGGAAAGATAGACAGTGTGTGTCGGTTGTCCAAAACATGCGATGCCCAGACCCATCAACCAAGCTGGAACTAGTAATGAATTTTAAATTTTTTTTGACTATGCATCAATTCCCAATGTAAAAACTAATGAATGAAAAAGGGACATGAAGGAAAGCTATTCATTTTGTGGTACACATCTTCGCCACTGATGTCATTCGTCAGTAGAATAAAGAGGACCAAATACTTTTGTTGCTGGATCGCCTTCCCAGAGAAGATGCCAGACTGGGGCTTTCAATATGGCTACTAATGAAAACCATATATTCACTGCTTTATGGCAATATCTCTTTTGAATGTGATTTTAGCAGGTAACTATTTACAATCTGTGCAATGGTTTGCTGAATGAATCTCTATATATATGCATATGTATGTCTTTATCTATATCTATGTCTGTCTATATCTATATCTGTATCTATGTCTGTATCTGTATATATGTTGGACTTGGTCATCACTGTAGCGACACAGCAAAATGTTTTGCCTTCACCCTTCCTATTTTCAGAACCCATTTTGTTGCCTTTTAGGCATCTGTGTACTTTACCACTGCTAACCAGTGCGTTCTTTATACATGGCAAAATTGCCTTGCAACTAATTGACACATTTAATGTACTTATAAATCCCCACTAAAATGGTACTACATGTACCCAGGGCCTGTAAATTAAATGCTACTACTGGGCTTGTGGCATTTATTGTGCCATCCAAATAAGTAACCTTGTTAAACGTGTCTCAGGCCTGCCATTGCAGCCTGTATTCAGTTTTAATCTGCCAATTTGAACTGGAAAAAATAAACCTCTTGCAAGGCCTAAACATTCCTTCTGAATAAATGTAAGCCACCCCTAGAGTAGGCCTGAAACAGCCCCTAGGGGAGGGTGCATTGTATTTAAAAAGTTGGACCTGTGTTTTTAGGTTCTACACATCATGGTAGTAAACACTTCTTAAATTAGTTTTTCACTACTGCAACGCCTACCTCTCCCATAGGATACCATTGGGTTACTTTATCACATTTAATAAGTGGCAGCCTTTGTTTGGGAACAGGTAGAAATGTCATACTTGGTCTCTAAAGAATTGTAAATTAAAATACTCTTTAATAATGAAGTTGAATTTTTAGTCACAAGTCTGAAAATGCCACTTTTCGAAAGTTGGCATTATCTTGCCCTAACCATTTGGTGCCTCTAGCCTGTGTCCTGGCTGTGTCCATGGCTAGATGTAGTTGGCAGTTGGCCTTTGTGTATTCCTCCCAGACAGTGTCTCAAAGGAGAAATGGGTGTGGCCAAGATGTGTTACGGTGGAGCTGTCACCTACCACACTTGTACTTCAATTGGGGCTGCACTCACAAAGAACTTCACACTAGACTTTTGTCACACTTGACACCCTAGAACCAGGGCAGGGAGGAAGGAAATTCCAGAACTAGATGTGGGGGTAAGTCTAGAAATTGCCCTGTTTTTAAAGATGGCACCAGGTATGAATATTGGACTCTGAGACCACTTCTGACCTTGTGGAAGACTTGGAAAAAGAAATGTTCTTCTGCCCTGCTGTTGGAAGAACTGCCTTGCTGCCTTGCTGCCCTGCTGCAAGAAGGACTGCCATGCTGCATGAGGGAGGAAGACTGGACCTGTTCTTGAAGCCCGAACCACCAGAGTGACTCCAAGGGCCAGCTGACAGGCCTCCTATTCTGAGCTACATGGACATAACACGTTCCAGAGACCTGTTCTTCATCTGCCCAGACTCAACTGGACCTGCCTGAACCCTGTTGATGATCTCTTCTGAAATTAACCCATTTCCCCAAGAGGTGCTCCTCGGGTCCTAGACCTTTGGCTGGCATCAGAGTGTACTCCTCCCGGCCCAACTCTGGGTTCCCTAGCAACCAACACATCTCGAGGCATCACTACATAGGACCTTGCATCGCTGCACCTCGCAGCGCACAATTGGCGACCCCTTCAGAACTGATGTAACATGATTCAACACAATGCAACAAGACGCAGTGCAATGTATCTTAGTCCAAATACAATCGGGTACTCTGTCCAGCCGGCCAAATTCGGGCCTGTACCCAGCCTGTGCTCCATCGCAGGAAGCTTGAACTTGTACCTTTGTCCCGGACTAGTGTGAGCAGCTAACTTCAGTTGGTGCTTGTGCTTTTTGGCGCTATTTTCACTTAGGAATTTGAAATTGCATATCTCCAGTTCTACTAATTCCATTTTTGTCCTTTTGATATAAATGTATTTATTAAAATGTACTCTATTTTTCTAAATTGTTGTGGGATTTTTCTTGTGTTTTCACTGTACTCCTGTTTATGAGCTGCATAAATACTCTACACATTGCCTCTTAGTTACACTTGACTTTTTTGTGCCAAACGACCAGAGGGTTAAGCAAAGCCTGATATAGTTTTATTTTGGAGTTTACTCAGGTGAGGCTCGTGGTTGTTGCTTGAAATGGGTTTCACTCCTCTCATCCAATAATCCAGTGCTCACAATAGCTCTATCTATCTATCTATCTATCTATCTATCTATCTATCTATCTATCTATCTATCTATCTATCTATCTATCTGTCTGTCTGTCTGTCTGTCTGTCTGTCTGTCTGTCTATCCAACTATCACATACACACACACATTTAAACAGAGTATACGTTTAGATAAAATTTATTAATCAAACACAACTAAAACACATTTTATAATTTGGTATGGATGTTAAGTTATGTTATGTTATGTTATGTTATGTTATGTTATGTTAATATGTCTAGCGTGGCTAATCACCGGTAAGGGTATCCAGATTCTTGAGCAGGAGTGTTGGGGTAGGATTGAGAGTGATGGTAATCAGCCAGAGATATTAGTCAAAGAGCCAGGTCTTCAGCTTCTTGGAGAATTCAAGAAGTGAGGAGGAGAGCCTGATGTGTAGAGCGAACTTGTTTCAGGTCTTAGCTGCAATGTAGGAGAATGCTAGACCTCCTGTTCTGACTTTTCAGATGCAGGGTTTGTGTGTGAGTGAGAGTGAGCACAGGTGTTTGGTGGGTTGGTGGAAGCAAAGGCAGTTGCTAAGGTATGTTGGTCCGATATTGTGCAGTGCCTTGTATGTGTGTGTGTGAGTAGTTTGAATTTGTAGCATTTATGTGTGAGGAGCCAGTGAAGCTCCCTGAAATATGGTGCAATGTGGGTTTCTCGTGGGAAGTCGAGTATGAGTATCGCAGCAGCATTCTGGATGGTCTGGAGTTATGGAGGAGATGGTTGGAGATCTGGGCATAGAGCGCGTTGCTGTTGTCCAGTTTGCTGGTGATGAGGGCTTGCGTGATGGTGTGTCTCGTGTTCCAGTGTAGCTACAGCTAAAAAAACTATTTGTATCATCAAATAATCATTTTCCTATTTCTCAGGGACACACATAAAAATGAAGCTACACTAAAACAGGTTAAAGGATCAGACAGCATTCGTAAGAAATATAAGGCCGGGTGACATTGTCTAGAATTAAGTTTACATGAAAGAGGAATTAAAAACCTTTTCTGATGATTTGAATAAAATTTACAAAAGAACAAGATGTGCAAATCAGTTTGACGTCAAATATCATCGCAAGGGCAACAAGGGAGATTATTGGTGGAATAAATACCTGCACGATATCCCAACATACATGGGATATAGTTAAGGTGAAATCTTAACAGAATAAATCTGTTCCGAGGAAATGTTACAAACTGCAGATAGGAAGATAGCCCCTCAACCTGCAGTGGTTCCTACAGGTATTCCCCTATCGATGATTTGTTATGATATACCTTCATTCTCATTTCATTGGCCAGGGCTACAAAAGGAGTTTTTAAAAAAATGTTTCCGGAATAGTTAGACAATTTTCAGGAAATTTGAATAAATTCCCTAGATCTAGACTATGTAAGGTCTTTTTTACATACAGTCTAATGTTGTTCAGGCTTTCAAGGAAATCTGTAGAGCAGGGTTCCGCGTAGTCCTCAAGATGGAAATTAAGGTCACGGAGTAGTATGAAGCACTTGGAATTGATGGTGAAAGGAACAATGAAGTCTGGGATGAGGCTGCTAAAATTGGTTCTTGGTCCAGGTGCTTGATATGCGATGGTTCTTTTCAGGGTGAATCTGTTGTTTGTTTGTAGGTAGTAGTGCATGTGTTCCAGGAAGAGGGTGTTGGTGTCCGTGGATGTGGCTCTTTTGATGGTGTCCTTGTAGATGATTGCAAACCCTCCTCCTGGTTTGTGAAGGCAGTCTTGGCATGTGATCTTGCAGCCCACTAGGATGACCTAGACGGGGTCAGGAGCTAATGCAAGGTTGAACCACACTTCTGTGAGGAAGAGGCAGTCCGGTGTGCTGTTGCTGCGGAGATCCCAGATTTCAGTGGTGTGCTTGCTGAGCAAGCTGGTGTGCACATGGTAGGGATATTCTAATCCACACAAAGCACATTATTGTATTATAAAGAGCTCAGGGCATTGCTTGTAAAAATGTTCCATCCAGCAACAGTTCTTATATTTTCATAAGGCTATAATTAAGCAGTTAATAATATGTTTTACTTTGAGATCATAAAATGTTCTCTCAGCCTTCAGTAAGGCAGATGTCAATTGGACATCTTGGTACTGTCTAAGGTGTGTTCGAAGGCCAGGGATGTTGAGGCCTAAAACCATCATCCAAATTAAAAGTTCAATGAAAAACTAGTTAATGAGCCTCTGATGGCTGAAATGGATTTCCAGTAACTTGTCCTTGCCTCAGTAAATTGCACTAGAGCAAATGGAGGTCAATTACATCAAACTGCTTGTGTGCATATTGTTACTATGGAGAACACCCGACAGACCTGTTCAGGAGGAATGGGAAAGAAATGAAACACATTTAAGAGATTGCAATGCATGACATAAGGGAATATACCACTCAGACCACAGGATCAAAAATCCACACTTTGATTATAGCTACATGCCCTCAGACTGAACAGAAAGCTCAGGGACCCAGAAAAATACTTATGGTCACTAGTGTCATGTATGTATGTATTAGTTGTTTTATAAAGTACTACGTTAACTCAGCTGGGTTTTAGAGTGCTGCACAAAGGAGTATGTGAAAACACCAGGCAAGGTTTAATTAACCGCGTGCGGAGAGCTCAGCTCTAACCGCGGAGTGTGCAGAGATTTGCCTAGTAGGCAAATCTCTGCACACTCTACGGCGGAGCGGAGTTGACCAGTCCCCGCCTCCCACCCGCCCTATTAACAGTTGATTACAACTTTTAAAAAATGTCTTTAAAGTAAATAAAAACACCTTACCTTAGCTGTGGCGTCCCCAGGCTGCCCTCCTCCTCTTCATTGCGTTCTCTGGGAAAACTACACACGCGCCTGCCTAAGCTCATTTCTCGCTCAAGGCATACATATCTTGCTCACCTCTATTTAGTCATAGTCTCCTTGACTGCCAATTGACTGATCAGATCATAAGATGTGCACTGTGATTTGATTGCTTAGGACATAGGCTCTTCACCATCATCTGACTTCCTAGTGCATTTACTCCTCAACACCCTCCAACTGCTCTTTGTATATGCTTGTAGTCATCTTCTGGCTGCTCAGGGTCTCAGTCACCGTCTAACTCAGAATATAGGCTACACACCACCAACTACTTTTCAGGGAATGGCTGCTTGCCACACCATGACTCCTCTGAGCGTAAGCTAGTAATCCACATGTTGACTGCTGAAGGCATAGGCTTTCACTCTACTACCTGGCTCTTGAAGAACTACAGCAAAGCACAGATAAACACATGAAGAGACTAGAGAATCATGGCGCTGCAGGCTGAATTATCTTTTCTCACACGCTCATGTAGTGGGACTGCTGTCTACACCAAGGAACCCTAGCAAGAAGTTTATGAGAAAATATGGTTTCATTGGAGTTATGCACTGCTCCTTGACTTCACATAGGATATCACTCATGACATATTGAATAAGCTAAGTGATGGCATCACTGATGACACTAGCACTAGCAGTCAACCTATGTTGCATAAGTGACCGGTGTGCTCCTAGTGGTGGCAATCAAGAAGTGGTTTGCTAATATCAATAGTAGGACAATTTATTCACCAGGAAGGAGTGTCATTTGAGGTGTAGATTTTTATAGACAATTGTCAGGACCATAGAGGCTACTCAACCTCGAATGGGAAGCCAGTGTAAATATTGCAGTTCTGGTGACATATATGGTCTTCTGGCAGTTTTTGTAAGCAGTTGTGCCAGAACATTCTGAGCAATTTGCAGTCAAAGTAACATTTTGTCTGAAGATTCAAGGTGCATTGAATTAATGCAGTCAAGAGAGATTGAATGATGCTGTTCACTACCTGCATTTTCAAAGAGGGATCAATAAAAGGGAGAGTCTGTTTTTAGAATGCGAATGTGGGTGAAGCAGGTGCAGGCTATATTTACCGATTGGGTTTCCAGAAACAATAGGCCACCCAAAAGAACCCCTAAGTTTTAAACTACTGTCAAAAAATATGGGTTGCTGCCCATTAGATCTGGTGATAGGCTTATGTCCCATTCCATCACCAATGAAGCAGAGATAATTAAGATCTATGTTTTGGCTGCATTCATCCTTAGGAAGTTGTTGGCCATCCATCCCCTGATGATGGTGATGGACTTCACTAAAAGACTTGTCTTTTGGTTTTTAGGGGTTCTTGCGCATCCACTAGGCTAAAGATAAGATTAGCATGGAAAACATTCCTGTAAAAGCATATTGCCTAATTGGTGGAGCAACTGGGCAAGGTCACACATGTATATGATAAACAGCATGAGCAAAATGATTGGCCGTTGCAGGACCCCATGTCCATGTCCTATGTATTTGAAGAGAACAGGGAAAAAGTGACCACTTGTGAAATATTTCTTCACTTCAGGACAGTTCCAGTAAGATCTGCTGTATTAAGCAGGACAAGGGCCAATGGACTGTGGGGATCCGCTTTTACTGTACAGAGCCTTCAGCAATATGCACCTGGTGTGTCCCTGTCAGCAAAGCCATGCACAATGTAGGCTGGCCACCTGCAGCAGTTTGGCAGCAGGCCCTGATCTTATACAAGGTCCAGCAGTGAACCCACCATGTGCAACTGATACATGTTACACTTGCCCATGGCCACATGCCAATAGGATGATCTGCAGATGGCCAGGCCCAAGGATAGCATGGCCTTCGACTGTGTGCAGCATGGTATGTTTGCAAGTCTTGCTTGTCCAATGTGCTGCACATGAAATTAAATGAAATGAATTCGTACTTGTATAGCGCACTTATACCCTGAGGCGTCTTGGCGCTGTACGCATACCGCTGTGGAACCCTTCCTGGCTTTTCCCCTGTGAAATGCCCACTCCTGGCAACCCCAAGGTGAAGCCAGGCATCCCAGCGCTGTTGGGGCCGTTGTGGAGATTAAGCAAGCTATTGCCCAGAGTTGCAGAGTGGGATCCATGATTAGAGTAGGCACCGAGGCAAGAATTATTAGGTCTGAGGAAATTGAGCCCAAGACTCGCCGAGGCGGGAATTGAACACTGGTCCCGGGCCAGACCTCTGCATCAGGGTCTGCCGCTCTAATCATTGAGCCACACTTCTCCACCTGACCTTCAGATATGAATCAATGTTATTGTACTCAGGTGGCCAGGCCCACCATGGCGGACTAACCCTGCACTGCTAATATTTCTCTGAAGCTTGGGTTGACAGCAGAGGCTGGACTTTAGAAATGCCCTCTTTCTAACCAATCATGTTTGTAGGGGTGTGCACAATTTGTATTATTTGTTTTTGCATAGCTATGCTAAACTATAGTAAAATTATGTGAAAATACGCGCATACTCCAAGGGTTAATTCCTGAAGCAACACGACCATGAGGTGCCTGCCACGATGTCCATGACAATGCAGGGGGGTACCATAGGTACCCCCCCATGTGCACCCCCCATGCCCCAATACCCTGGGGGCCCGCAACGGGCCCCCAAAAGCAAAATCTGCATGCTTTTCCGTGACGGCAACGCCACCACGGAAAGACATGTTTCCGCCCCCATACTAATATGGATGGCAGTGTCTAGCAGACACCGCCACCATATTAAAGCCTTAAGTCGACTGGGCGGAAAAGCGACGGACAGTCTTCCCGTCCGCTGCGGTTCCCCAGTCAAACTAATATGGCGGGGGGTAAATGGGTGGAGGGCGGGGAAGGATGTAGG
Source organism: Lissotriton helveticus (assembly GCF_964261635.1). Classification (NCBI taxonomy): domain Eukaryota; kingdom Metazoa; phylum Chordata; class Amphibia; order Caudata; family Salamandridae; genus Lissotriton; species Lissotriton helveticus. The sequence continues at coordinate 242,457,104 of NC_136073.1, forward strand.
GTGGATCACCACCGCCATGCGGGCGGTGGCGATACGCCCTACATCCTAATGAACCCCTTAGTGTTTATTGTCGAATGAAATGTGTCCTTCTGTAAATTTTCGATGAAGGAATGCAATTCGCACTTAAAGAAAAGTGAAAGAGACAAAAACACAGTGAAGAACAAATACTTTTTTACCACATACAGCAAGTAATTACGCAAAGTGGCATAATGAAGTCCTTTCTGAAATTTCAAGTGTAATGTGAATTCCAAAAATTAAGTTAACTGCACTGGCATCATTTGCATTTCTCGCAGGTTAACATAGACAGCCAATCCAAACTGCATAACATACGTCATATTTTTTATTGTTATGGGGCACGAACTTTTTTCTTAAATATTGTCAGGGGACCGAAATAAGGTCCCTGAATTTGTAAACATCCATGAAATGTTAGCAAACACCTTGGGTGTGGTTTGCAGATCCAGGCACTGGGTCTGTGTGCGAACGACATGCTACATTGTGGCCTTTTGGTTTTTTTTCAGGACGCAGGGACCAATCCCTACATCCTGTAGCATTGGCTGCAACTACACATTCCCAGTCTTAGCCAGCCAATCAGAGCATTCAGTTTTACAAACCTTGGTTTGGATTCTCCAACAAGAACAGGATGATGAGAGAAACAGCTCCCTTGTCTAAAGGGGGTTGTTAATTTCTTTTTCAATTTGAGCCCATGTACAGTACGTGAACCCTGGTTTGCCAGCTGTTCAGGATATCTCTATAATTTAACTCTTTGATGGCCACCTGACACCTTTTTGTAATGCTAATTTCTCAAAAACTACTGAATGGATTTACAACAACCCAGCTTTGGTGTAATTTCATTAAGCTTCTGCAGCCCTTGGAATCAATTCAGTAAAGGAGGCAGTAGGAAAACAAGGAGAGCAGCAACTTTGTGTACTTTGCGGTCTTGGGTGCTTGAAAGTCTATCCAAAAAAGAAAGAGCCATCTCTGGTAAAGTGACAACTAATTCTTGGACGAAAAGCAGTGAAAGTAGTTCCAAATCAATGAGATAAGAATTGATGCGTTTTGCAGGTTTTACTTTTTGATTCATTGACAAATAGTAATAAATAAAAGACAGTGTAAAGAGAAATAACAAGCATTAGGAGGAACAGAAAATTCCAAGTCAAAGGTCAGTGTATATTTTCTTGGTATCCAGGCCAAATCGACAGAAAGTAATAACTATCTTTTGCATTGACCCAGTAACATTTTACTTTTCAATGGAAATTCACTAAGGCAATTTCTCAAGAGGTATTGTGACGAACATTTCTGGAACTACTTACTAATCGAATTTTTTCAGTGGGAAACCAGTCTTGTGCATGATAGACAGTCATGATGATAATCTCAGAATTAGACCAACTAACTATATAAAGATTTGCAACGATGACTATGATTATATATGTTTCAATCATTAAAATCAGCCATCAATTAATTTCTTACACCTGCGCCCTGTGATTTCATTATAACAGGACTGATAGAGGAATTCAAGATTATGAATGCTCAAGTTAACTAAAAGATGTCTTCAGATAGAGGCATACTGTTTATTAGTAATTGCTGTGAAGTCAAACCAAGAAAACTTCCAAACGCTGATCATCTCTCTGCCCTCTCATTCCAAATCTCCTTTTTTCTTCGTAGTAAGGGTGGGTGGGGTACTCCACTCCAGTGACTCCACGGGCGGAATTTCATTCGCACTCTGCTGACAAGCTCGGAGTTCGGGGAAAAAAACTCAGATTCTGCCACGTGACAGAGTTTGCCCCTGCCACTCACGCTAATCTGATATGCTGTCCTAGGAGAATAAATGCAGCTTGTTGTCTACCTGCTGCCTTCACTACTGCATCCCGAGTGGCACTTGACTAAGAGCCATGTCACCACCACCGACCTTGGACCTTGGTGTGTCTCTAAAACTCACTGGCACATAGTTTTGCATCGTTTCACTTTCACATATGCTGTGTGCCCCGGCTGCTAAGTCCGTTTTCTATGCCTAATGTAAACTTTGCGGAGTTGCTCATCTTTGATCTTCCTTTTTGCGCGAGAGGTCCCCAGACCTATGTGAATTTTCTGGGTGGAAGTTCTGGGGGCAGATCTCATACGAGCTGCGAGGATGAAGGTAAACAGCCTATCCTGGCAGACAAGACATGCCCAGAACAGGGAAATGTTGGGGTCAATAGGTTGAGTTGGTCTTTGGGGTGATAACCGAGGGCCTTAGGGGACCTACAGTGGTACGTTGAGTATGATGGAGGCGGATGGAAAGCTGGGCTCCCCCTCCAAGAGAGCTGCCTCCTGCAATCCGAGGCATGAGCTGTACAGACAGATTCCATGGTAGAAGCAGAAGGCTCAACAGGTGGCCTCTGTATGACAACAGAGGACAGTGGTGCAGATTGTGCGCTTAATGGAGAGAGCTGCACAGGCATCCTGCATTGTGCCTGTTGTCAGGTTCACTCACCTGAAACCAGGTACTGTGGGAACGGAGATAGTCCTTCCTCAGTCCAGGAGTTTAACCCTCCACGCTGAGGTATCAAGACAGTTTTGAGTGGCGAAACACTGGGGGAAAGGGGCAAAAAGGGGAAAAACAAGGAAAGAATTCTGTGAGCCGTGTTGAGATCACTCGATGTGGGTGTCCAAGAAGGTGGGTATATCCCTGGCTGGAATCCCTCAACTCAGAAAGGAATTTTAGGAGAAAATTCCTTAAGGGAAGAAGAGCAAACCCATATTATTAGGGAAATGCAGAGCGTTATACATTCATATAAGGACTACAAATAATTGGCACATAAGATGCTATAGTAAATTAAGTTTTCTCACCATTCACTCAAAAAACAAATATTTAAAAGGAGTAGATACAGAAATAAGCACAAAAAAGATAAACTCTCAATGTTTCAGAGGTAGTTGTCCAAGTCACTTCTCCTATTACCATTATAGGAGGACGTAAGAGTAACTCGACCCCCTTCTTAGCAGAGGGAAAAAAGAAATGGTAGCCCATGGATGATGAGGAGTGATGAGGAGTGATGACGGCAAGGATGACCAAAAATGAAAAACCCTTGAGACACAATGGTAATTGTAGGGGGAACAAGCACCATAAAGGACACAATGAATACATACGATCAATACAAAAAAGAAGACACAGTGCACTGGTCAAAGATGCAAAAAAGAAACAGTCTTACTTATCAAGGTTCCTGGATGGGCAGATAAGTCACCAATGAAAACAACAAAAAGGAGCAGCTCTCGATACTTCAGAGAACAAGATGAACACAAGGCCCAAGACTCCAAGGGTTAATTCCTGAAGCAACACAAAAAAGGGTGCAGTGGTATCTGGCAGTCCAATGGTCAAGAACGTGAAGAATATCCCAGGGAAATGGCAAGAATGCTTCCTGGAAGAGAAATGAAACAAGAGTCTTGGCTATGGAGGACGGCCGTTTCATAGTCCCACCTCTGGAAACCAGGGTTGCAACCCACATATGTCTCTCTGGATTCTGGAAAGAACTTAGGGCACTCCCTCTTCCCAACCAATGAGTTTTCAGAACACGGTAACTAAACATGCTGCAGGCCAGAGATAATAACAGTGATGTGGAAATGGCTACCCACACCATACATAAAAGGTAATAATCTGCAATTCATTCGCCTAATCCCTCCCATACCACAATCACAAAAGAAGCGTGTACTATATTATGTCTGCATTTGTACGGGACGTGACAGTATGCATTAACCTGTAGACAGCGTCTGTCGTGGACCCGAACTACCGCAGTGACAATAGTGTGTCTTCCTGCATTTTAAGTAGATGTCCTGCTCTTAGAAATAGGTACTAATTTGGACTTGAAACCTCAGTGTGTGACTCTGGTATGCCTATTATACGTGCCACATTATTTTGTATTGCCTGTTTCTTAAACTCTGTTATTTTTGTATATTACAAGTATGTATTGTAACTATTTGAGATTGGCTCTGACTAGGCAGGTACAGGGATGGAGAGAGGACAAGCACTTATTAATCACATGGGTGCAGTGGGCTTACAGACTTAATTATAGAGCGGAGCGTAGCTCTGCGGAATTCCACTGAGTTTTTATGCAACTCATTGGAATTCCGCATAGCGCAATTCAGTGAACTTCGTCCACCCCTAATCCGTCCCTCCCTAAAGCTATTCTGCTCATTTAACCACACAGGACCTGTGACATATACAACGTGACAGAGTCATTGCTACTGAAAAGTGGGCCTTCAGAGGTACCATTCTGGAGAACTTGGGTTTGACGCCAAAACGTATCCACTTCTGTCATTTGGTTGTAAACGCTCATGCAGACTGATGTCATCAGTGATGTCACTGACCATGTCATGAGTGATGTAATAAGTGAGGTCATAGCAGTGCAACGCGGGGCGTGAGTTATAGTTACCTCACTAACTATAACAGCTGAATTTCACTTCTTTGTATGAGTGAAACCTGAGCCTAACTATACCGTCCCTGTAACCTATGGTTTTTTCAGGGAATTTCTATGGGTTTTTTTAAATTCAATTTCCTGACTATAATGTCCTTGTAACATTTAGTTTTTTCAGTGAATTTCTAATATTTTGTAAGTAGTAGTCATATTTGCCGAGTGGTGGAGAAAGGGGGTGGGCCATCAACAAGCTCTCAGGAATCCTGCTGTGTAGGACTTACAGGAGGTACCAGGAGGGTTTCTTGGCCCCCAAAGCCACTTACGAGTAAAGTGGACTTCAACCCCCAACCAGTAGTTCACCAAGAGCTGCGTTTGCAGAGTGGTGGACAAAGGGGGAGTGGCCACTGAGAACCTCTTAGCAATCCCACTGTATGGAACTTACTGGAGATAACAGGAGGGGTAGTGGACACTTGTTGGATAAAAGTGCAGGTGAGGTTCTGTTCTGGCCCTGTCACTTACACAACTACTGACACACCCACACCACCACTCAGACACCCACTCAGACACCCATTCAGCCATTCTCACATATACTCACAGACCCGGACAGCGACTCACACACTCATACAGTCACCCACACACCCAGTGACACATCCACAAAACCACTGACACACCCACTTACAGACCCATGCATCCACTTACACACCCACATAACATCTCACACATCCACTCACAGAACTCTCTGAGGAATTGTAGCCCACATAAATTGCCTTGCGGCCTTGGTGTCATGAGGGAACCCAATGACGAAGCATGTCACCTTCGGGTGAGTGAGGATTCTCATTCTGAAAAATGTTCTTTCCCACAGTTGAAACACCCTGTTCAACACCCAGGCAGCAACATGCTTGTGAACAGTTACTTATTAGTTTTAGTTCTACCAGGTGTGCTTTTTGTGAGATTCACTCATACAACCACTCACACAACCACACAGCTATACACACACCCACTCACAGACCCATGCAGCCACTCACACACACACCCACTGACTCATAAATTCACTCACATATCATCAAAACTACTCACATACTCATTCATACACCCATGCAGACACTCACATACCCAGTCACAGATCCATAAAGTCAATCACACACCCAGTGACCCAAACAGTCTACTCACACAACTACAAAACCACTTATACACCCACTCACAGACCCATACAGCCACTCGCACACCCACTCACACACCCCTACAGCTACTCACACACCTACTCACAGGCCCATACAGCCACTCACACCCACTCACAGACCCATACAGCCACTCACACACCCACTCACAGACCCATACAGCCACTCCCACACCCACTATCAATGGTTACAGTGAGGAAATATTTTTTTCTAAATTCTTGGAAATGTACTAAAAGCCCAAAGGTTACATGAATGTTATAGTTAGGAAATAAAGTTTAAAAGACCAATGAAATTCACAAAAAAAAAGAGATTTACCCACCTGTCTAGAGGTCGAGGGTAGTGCAAGCCCCAGAATGGACGGAAAAAAGGTGCCCAGCCTTCTATATGCAGACGACCTGGTAATAATAGACCAGACAGAGATAGGCCTTCAATGAAAGCTGAAATCTTTTAATGAATACTGTGTCAGGAAATTTTTAATAGTAAACTTAGACAAGACAAAAATGTTATGTTTTGGTAAAAAGGCAATTAAGTTTAATTGGTTCTTAGGTGATCTTAAACTAGAAACGGTTAACGAATATCGTTACCTAGGTATATGGTTCGATAAAACATTAAACTGGCATACTCATCTGGAAGCCCAAAAAGCAAAAGCACACACATCAATCTGTGGTCTAAAAATGTTTAACCGGGAGTATGGGGATATGTCACACCGTCCATTACTAAAAATCTTTAATGCAATGATACCCCCACAAGTCCTCTATGGCGCAGAAATCCTTTATTTGAGCGGTAAGGGAGTCTGGGACCTGGAGGAAGGGAAATGCCTGAAAAGCCTATCATCCCTACCCCAATCCTCAATGGCCCAAGCAATAAGAATGGAAATAGGAACAAAGTCTTGGGGGGTAGAAGTACAAGCTGCGTTAATTAGATTTTGGAAACAATTGAAAATTACAAATGGCCAAAAAGTTGCACAATGGTGTAGGAAAGGGATCCAAATCAGTGACCTAAAATGGGCAAAAGCTTGTAGGGAAAGAATGGTGCAGGCTTGTGAAGGGCTAAAGGTGGAGCTGTGCCAAGAAACCCAACAAATAGTTTGCACTAAGAGTGATCTGAAAACTAACGGGCAAGAAGTATCCAGAAAGACTGACATGGGATACCTTGCAAAGAAAAAATCAGTAGAATTTATGATGCACTCATGGTCAAAGGGAAACTTGTTCCCCTATTTAGATATTCTACCAAATCGCTGGTATAGACAGGAGACATTGAGGATGCGAATTGGGATTAATCCATGGTTAATAAATAAAGATCTTAAATTAAAAATGTTAGACCATAAAGGATGTTGTAGGTGTGATTTGGGCACCAAAGGAGATTTGGTGCACATCCTTCTTGACTGCCTAACAATATTAGTACAGCGTAAAATGTGGCTGCGCCCAATATTTCTAAAATATGCTATAAGAACAAGGGCACAGGCGGTCAACCTTTTAGCAGAAATGCCCTCAATCGAAATCGCCATTGCTCTAGGGCATGGGTACTCACAAACTTTCTCTCGGGGGCCGAATTTACAGTGTGGTTTGTGGCCGAGGGCCGCACCAGTAGGGGTGGGGTCATTTGGGGGCGGGGTCATTTGGGGGCAGGACTAGAGGGGTAAAAAAAGACCACTGCCGCTTCAAAACATTACTAGACAGTGCTGTATTTCCAAAGCAGATGTAACTACATGCAGCACATGTTTATAGTATTTTTTTTATTAGCAGACAAGAGCAATCTTAAGTGGGATTGAATGGCAATTTGAAATGCAAATCTTAAAAAAAAAAAATAAACATTTTTCTTTTACACAGGGCATTTTAATTAAAAGAATTTTGGGTAGGGCAGGTGGGAGAGGAGCATGTCATGGCAGTATGTCTGGGACATCGTGGGCTGTGGGAATGCGGAAAGGACGTAAGGCGGTCTGAATGACTGTTTTTCAGTACAGAACCTTGCAATTGTCAAACACCTTCAACGTAAGTCCCTGCTGCAAAAGCCAGTCCTTCCCCAAGAACAAATCAATACATACTGCAAAACAGGTGTTCACCCCTTTTGCATCCATGTCATTTAAGTGAGGTCAATGTCAGTTATGTCACCCATTCTACCCTGCCACTTTGGTGAATCCACCTTCATGGAAACATGTTCAGGTGGTTCGGCGGGAGTTGGAGGTATCAGGGCACCCAAGGTGGATTGCAGTTTAAGGTTTCCCTTCCCCATATTCATTTCCCTGCCCCATCTTCCCTGCCTCATCCCCATCTTCATTTCACTGCCCCATGTTCATTTCCCTGCCCCATCTTCCCTGCCCCATCTTCACGTCCCTGCCCCATCTTCATTTCACTGCCCCATCTTCATTTCACTGCCCCATCATCACTTCCATTCCGTCCCCTCACCTCTTTCCATCCCTCCCCACTCACCTCCCCTCCCTTTCCATCCACTCTCCCCTTATCTCTTTCTCTCCCCCCCCTTGACTCCCACTCACTTTCTATTTGCTTCTCGGACCCCTCAGCGTGCTTCATTGCTGTGCCGGCACAAATTAAGCACGTTTGCTTTCAGTCCCCCGAGCTCAGGTGTAGCCCACGCCCACCCCCAGTAGTTAAAGTGCAGGTCACAGGACATAGAAGACAGGGCTCTGCTATCCAGGGGGCACGTGCACGGCGATTGTTTATGCAGCGAAATGCAACAGAGTCGACCCATTGTCTCAAGAACAGGCCTCGTACCTACCGGCTGGACCATCAGCAAGTGTGCTCTTACTTCAGGGGGAGCTTGTGAGGCACCCCGGCGACAATCCTCCTTTTTAAGGGCCCAGGCCCTTCCTGTGCCGCTATCACAATCATTCATTCGGGGTCAGAGGTCTCGGGCTACTGTTCCAACAACAATGCAGGTCTCTGCATGGAGCAGGTAATGTCAGACCCCTCTTCCTGGCGGTGCATCCCTCTCCCTAGTGCACCATTATTCTGTCCTGTAGTGATGTCATTAGGCCAGACACAGCAAGAGCAGAGAGGTGAATCACTACATCAGCCTGTGTGACTCTACAGGCCAGGTAATGCCCCCCTAGTCTCAGGAGAGCAGCTGCATTTTTTACGTACTTTGAGAAAGGGAGAGCGAGAGGAGAAAAGACAGACAGGGAGAGACAGTCGAGGGAACGGAAAACATGAGTGAGGTGAAACACAATGAGAAGGAAGGGTGACATAAAAAAAGAACAGATGAACAAGAAAAATGGACGCAGACGTGCCAGAAGACAAGATGAGAAAGGAGGACAAGAAGAAAATATATAGAGGGGGAGGGAGAAAGAAAGAAAAATTCTGAGTGCTAAGAGAGACGAGGAGCAGAGAGTCGGAGACAGAGCTCCGACACCGTACGTCAGGAACCGGCCAAGTTAGTTCGGGAGTCGGGCTGCATCCAGGCCTGATGCCTCGTGTGCATGCTTGATATGTAATTAATTAAAATGCTTGTGTCCGAGGCTGGAAGCGAGGGGCTGACTGAGGGCTCCAAGAATGCGGCCGAGCAGGGGAGCGCAGGATGCAGGGATGACATTTGCTTCCGATATTTAGCCAACCATACAAAAGCAAAAAGTGAAATATGACCACGGTTCACTTCCCTGCAGTTAAACTATCGAGGCTGAAGACGACTGCAGTGAAGATTCTCCTGGAACGCGATGAAGGTGTCCATTCTCCGGGGCTGCTGCAACACGAGGAAGATTCCCCGGGGCTGCTGCAGAGAGGGACGTCAACGTCGTCACCATGGACACAGGAAGCTCCTTAACAGGTCCTTTAAAAGTCAGCTGTAACAGCGCTAGTTACAGCTGACTTTTAAAGGGCCTGTGCTTCGCGCCGGGTGCGACGTCACAGGGGCGCAGTCCAATCAAAGACAACCATAAGCAAAATAGATGGCCGCAGGCGCATATGTTGTGAATACGTATCCAATACGTATTCACAACGTATGCGCCTGCGGCCATCTTCTCTGTTTAACTTTAAACATGAAGGACATGCACGGCAACAGGGTCCGCGGACCGCCAATTAAGGCCAGGCGGGCCGCCAGCGGCCCGCTGGCCGTACTATGAGTACCCCTGCTCTAGGGAAATACATAAAAGTAGTCAAGAATTTCCAAAATAGCCAGGAGTAATTTTTAGGAATTTTAAAATATTTAAACTATATAACTTGTCTAAGAGAAAAAAGGTTGTTTTAATAATTTGTTTTTAAGAGATGTATATAGTGTGTGTAAGTCTTTTTTAAACTATAGTGGAATATTTTTATCTGTAATGATTTTTACTACCTTCTTGTAGAATATTTTAAACTTGTAGTTATGCCTTTACACCTGTTTAAAGATTTTGATCTAAATAAACATAATCTTTGACTTGACTTGACTTGACACTAAAAACAGGGATGCTATAGTGAGGCTCAGATTTTACATGCTCAAAACCATAGAAATTCAGTAGTTATAGTTCCATGACCTAAATATTCCTTACACCACCTCAATACACTGCTTATGACCTCACATATTATATAACACATGACATAAGTGACATCACTGATGATATCATCCACAGAACCACTCACACACCGACTCATACAACCAAGCAAACTCTCATACATCCTCTAACACAGAGCTTATCAAACTGTGTGTCTCGACACAGTACTGTGTCGCCTGCAACTGGTGGGTGTGTCGCGGGAGGACACCGGTATTAATGGCAGGCACCGAGAGGAATTCGTACTACGTTTGACCTGAATGCCACAGTTCTAAATTGTGGCCTTTTCACATCCTGAACTCATACAGCTACTTAAAGGCGACTCTTTTCATAGCCCTCACAATACATGATTAATATATTGCATTAAGAAACCGCAAAAACACACAGCATACTGGAAAATGCAAATAGTCTAAGGGAGCAGCAGCGCTCTTCGCAGGCTGAGAGGGAAGTGTCCTGTTTTTGCTGGCTGACGTCAGTGTTGCGGCTCAAGGGGGGGCATGGCTGTAACCAGCAGGGATATCAATATTATATGGCACCCCCTGCTCTTTATGTGCCGTTTTTCTGATTTTAGGATTGGTAGATGAATCGGTGTGCTCTATCACGGACCATACAAATGCATCACCCATTTTATACAACAAACCTGGACACAATAATATTGTGATCTTCCAACAATACCTCATTGCACTGTAACCTCATTGTGCCTTTTCCTCCGAAGAAAGCTCCCGTCACCCTCAGGGGCATATAACATAAAGGAAGCAATGAAAGTGCCCGCTCAGAATAGGTCTGTTGCACAGTTTGGGGACGAATAGTGTTGCAAATGGTTGAAATATTCGATCCGTTTTTACCATCTTACAGTGTGGCAAGTTTTTTGCTATTTGAACTTTATCGGAATGTACTACTTTTGACTGGAAATGTAATCTAATGTGTTGAACTCTCAAAACAATAGAAGGCAGTATAATTACGTAACATAGTAAAATGTCACCACAACATAAGCATAACAAGGTACAACACAACAAAACAGGATGCAATACAACAGTACAGAACAACAGCAGCACAATGCAATAATCCAGCACCAAAGGATAATAACACAAAACGAACCGTGCACCACAACAACAAAATGCAACACAAGAATCTTGCACACACTTTCTTACTACATCCAAAACACTGCATTTACAATACCGTGGTAAACGGTGTTCGCATCAAGCACTGCCTTATCACCAAGGACGTGCATTGGGGCAGAACAAAAATCTACTCTGTGAGACTAACCCTTGGATTGGAATCCACTACAGACCCAGGAGTCCTAACAGATGCCAGAAGACCAACACCATGAGTTGCACCTATGCAATCTATGCTCAGGACTACACAGCATACTCTAATCATGACTCAACTAGGGCTATGAGCTCTGGTGTAGTAAACTTGTGGGACTTTCTCCAGCCTGTCACCACTGCAAGCAATCCTAGTATGGTGCCACAACACTGTATGGTAATCTGACACACAGCATAGGGTGGTCAAATAAATCACAGCTAGATTAACTCCAATGCTAGTCCTGGTTTTCTGTAGTGTGGCATTGCTGCCCTATGCTCCTCTATGCTCCCAAATAGAGATTCAGGCCTAATGTTTGTCTAAACCTGTATTTGTTATCAAGTAATATTTGGTCGTTGGTGGGCTCGAGAACTATTTTAGCAAGTTTTCACTTCCATCTGCTCTTGCAACCCAATGACTGTTAATTACTAAAGCTATGCGGCAGACCTGATCTGACAAAAAAATATCATCAATGCAGAACAAACATTGGTAAAAACAATAGGTCTCACATCTTTCAGGCTGTAGGCACTCTTGGGCTTCTTTACAAGGGTACTGTGCCACAGGAACGCCACTTTTACCAACATTCCGGTGGTGCAATCCCTCTTCATATTTACAAAGTGGCATTAAGCTACTTTTTGTAGCTTAAGGCTGCTTCATAAATAACGTACCCTTTTGTTAAAGGCGCGTGCAATTGGTGTTGATGAGGCGTTCCACCGCAACACCCATTGCTTCTTGACACTGCCCCAGATTTACAAGGATGTGTGAATCTGAGGCAGCGCCAAAACCTAACGCATGCAAATGTAGGCGTTAGATAAGCGCAGCGAGGAGACACTTTTATTTCTCCTTGTTTTTGCCTTTTCTATGTCTGCTGTATTCTGCAGAACACGCAGACAGAGCAAAACACTATTAATGAATGTTGATGTGCAGGAAGGTGTCCACCCTGCAAAAAAACAATCATTAAATAATGGTGATTTGTTACTTTTATGTGTGCTGACAGAGGGATATCAAAACAGAAGAGTACCCAGTAGTAGAAAACTGGTTCAGACTAATGTTAAAAACTGGAGGGATAAAGAGCTAATTACCACCACCATCGAATAGAAGAAATATACTAAGGAAAGTGAACAAGATGGGATAGAAAAACCTCAGTGAGGAAAAAGAACCTTCAGGCACCAACTAAATAGTTGGTTGCCAATTGTCTTCATTGGGTCCTCATTGTGAATACATGAAATACTACATAGTTGGAAAAAGAAGTGCTCGGTTAAAAAAGAGTATGGACTACTCCCCAGATCAGAAAATTATTTTAATGTAGGGGTAGCTCTAACTCTATTAAAAACAATCGTGCAAAATCGGACATATACGAGGTTGAGTTAATTTGAACCAAATGTCCTAAAAGGTCGACATGTTTCTTGCAAGAGCCTAACGTCAGCTCAGCATTCCTCAGGACCAAATAGACCCTGGCCTCATGTAAAGTGCTCACTATGGCGCCAAAACCATAAGAGGCGGGGTGAAAAAATAATAAAAGGTACAGATTACAAACGTATCTGTAATTTCATACACGCAAACTTCCGTGTAGAACCCCTGTCGCAATTGAGGGATGATCAATTTTACAATAGCAGGAGAATTGCCCCATAGGCGCGTGGCAGGGGAAACCTTCGCGTTCAGAAAATTTGCATCTAAACGACTCCCTACTGGAACACCTATTCAATTCATGTCCATGGCCTGTATACGTTTACAGGCCGTGGACGTGAATTGAATAGGTGTTCCAGTGGGGAGTCGTTTAGATGCAAATTTTCTGAACGCGATGGTTTCCCCTGCCACGCGCCTATGGGGCAATTCTCCTGCTATTGTAAAATTGATCATCCCTCAATTGCGTCAGGGGTTCTACACGGAAGTTTGCGTGTATGAAATTACAGATACGTTTGTAATCTTAACCTTTTATTATTTTTTCACCCCGCCTCTTATGGTTTTGGCGCCATAGTGAGCGCTTTACATGAGGCCAGGGTCTATTTGGTCCTGAGGAATGCTGAGCTGACGTTAGGCTCTTGCAAGAAACATGTCGACCTTTTAGGACATTTGGTTCAAATTAACTCAACTTCGTATATATGTCCGATTTTGCACGATTGTTTTTAATAGAGTTAGAGCTACCCCTACATTAAAATAATTTTCTGATCTGGGAGTAGTCCATACTCTTTTTTTAACCGAGCACTTCTTTTTCCAACTACGTAGTATTTCAGGTATTCACAATGAGGACCCAATGAAGACAATTGGCAACCAACTATTTAGTTGGTGCCTGAGGGTTCTTTTTCCTCACTGAGGTTTTTCTATCCCACCTTGTTCACTTTCCTTAGTATATTTTTTCTATTCGATTGTGGTGGTAATTAGCTCTTTATCCCTCCAGTTTTTAACATTAGTCTGAACCAGTTTTCTACTACTGGGTACTCTTCTATTGTTTTGATATATTAGTTCCAAGGGGAATAAGAGTGGCCTATTGACCCTTTCTCTCTTGTTGTTGGTCTATGCTGACAGAGGGAGACAGACAGAGGGAGACAGAGGGGAGGGAGAGGGAGGGAGACAGAGGGACGGAAACAGAGGGAGGGAGAGAGAGAGAGAGAGACAGAAAGAGGGAGAGAGACAAAGGGAGGAAGACAGACGGAGGGAGACAGACAGAGGGAGGAAGACAGACAGACGGAGGAGGACGACAGAGGGAGAGAGACAGGCAGAGACAGGCAGAGGGAGACAGAGGGAGGGAGACCGAGGGAGAGAGAGGGAGGGAGACAGAGACGGGGAGACAGTTAGAGAGAGAGAGAGAGGGAGACTGACAGAGGGAGTGAGAACCCCCCCGAACCCGTCTTAGGTGTTTCGGGCTCGCTCGCTACACTCGTTCGCTACACTGCCTTACCGTGTCCCAAAATGATGCATGTCCAAAAAGTGTGTCACCAACATGAAAAGTTTGGAAAGCTGTGCTCTAACATATCCAAACAATCACTCACACACCCACTTTCTCATCCACAGAGCCACTCACATACCCACTCATTCACACATACAGCCACTCACACAGCCACTCACTCACCCATACAGTCACTCTCAAAGCCCCTCACTCACCCATACTGCTGCTCACAGACCCACTCTTTCACAAATACAGGTGTTCACACACCCAGCCACATACCCATACAGCCTCTCAACAGAGCCACTCACACACCCACACAACCACTTACATACCTATTCACACATCCATAAAAGCACTCAGATGACTTCCCACCCATGCAGCCACTTACACAGTCACCCTCAATACAGACACTCCCACACCCACTCAATTAACCAAACAAACACCTACTCAAACAGCCACTCACTCACCCATTTAGCCACTTACACACCCATTCATTCACCCAAACTGCCACTTACATACCCATTCATTCACCCATGAGGCCACTGACACGCCCACCCATACAGCCACTCACACCTATACAGCCACTCACACACCCACTTACTCACCAATACAGCTACTCACTAAACCACTCACTCAACCCTACATCTACTCACACACCCACATATTCACCCATGCAGCCACTCACACACTCAAGCAGCCACTCACACACCCACTCATACACAGATACACACACCCACTCACATAATATACGTAAGAAATAGTATCACTCATTAGTAGTACACAAAATATACAAATTTAACTTTTGTAGTCCCTTAGTATATATGTTTAACACTCATTAACTTTTACAAATTCAGTGATGTCATCAGTGATGTCATTTCAGATGTCATCAGTGATGTCATTGACCATGTCATGAATGATATAATATGTAAAGACATAAGCTGTGCAATGTGGGTGCGTAAGTTATAGTTAGCTCAGGTAACTATAACTGCTGAGTTTCTATAGTTTTGTGCTTGTAAAAACCTTCCCTAACTATTATTGTACATGTAGAGTTTAAGATTTTGAGTGAAAATACATGAACTGTATTCTAAAAATGCCAAAGATGTAGAGCCTGCACCTTGGGAGATAACAGAACAACATATATACTATTGAATGGCACCTTACTATAAATGTGTATATGTTATTGCACCTGAGATGCTGCTGGGATAACTAAATGTGAATTTGCACATCATTGTGAATATAAGTATCTAACAATGAATGTTTACATGTCTTGCATTTTAAGAGTTTTGTTGCTGGGGAGAAAGATCCTGAAATTACTTGAAACTCTTCAGCATCAGATAAGAATGTAAGGTTTGAGGTTTTTTAGCACATAAGATCTAGACACATTTGGGACTATGTATCCATTTATTGCTATTACATTTTAATATCTGGTGAACTTTAATACAAGTTTAAACAGTGAGTTTATGTGAAGTTAAAGTGTTGTATAACATCTAAGAATTAAATGCACATATTGATTAGTCATAATAAGCACAGAGTGCACTTTTACATGCTCTATAATGTAAACCAAAAGGTCAACTATAGAGATTGTAGTTATGTGTATTCTAGTGGAAAAATGCAGTGCAAATAAAAGCATCTAAATAGGTAGTAATAGTAAGGAATATGTAGATAAGAAATATTATTTGCAAATTGTTGGTTCTGAGTTCCTTTAAACTCTATTCGGAAGTATTTGAGATATGAACAGGCAAAAAGAAATTATAAGAAAATCCCCACAAATATTTGTTTTGTGGAGGTTGGAAATAAGATCATTGACAAGGACATTTTATGGGGTAGAAATACATTTAACATGGAAAAGGTAAGATCATGTAATGTGGCTTGCTTGGACTTGTGGATTTACTGGTGATGTGGATGTTAACCTTTCTTCTATGAAATGTATATAAAGTAAGAATATATAAAGTGTTGATGGCAGTGATATAAGAGATCTGACTTGATGACAGTGATATAAGAGATCTGACATAAAGATGTAGAATGGTACTTTACCAATATGAAAAGGTATTAAGAGAAGAAATAAGAAATGATGTAAAGATAAAGATAAAGAAAACGAGAACACATATTGATATGGTGATCTTTGAGCACTTTAATAGATTTATAGATCTGTTTAGTCATTTCAACTGTCTATAATACAACCCCTGTCAAAATTACAACACAGAAGCAGGCAGCATACAAACGCATATAAAAAGAATAAGGTATTGGCCTTGGTTTGTACTCGAAAGTAATATGTGTATGAAGTAAGTGGTGGTTGGCCTCTTTAAATGGGCACTCTTGATACAAAAATCTATGGCTCTGTGGAAGGCTTCGACTGAAACGTGTAGGCTATGGCTATGTAAAAGCTGCATGATGCACTCTATTTGATAAAAGGTGAAAAAGATTTAATAAAAAAGGACTTTGAGAACCTGTGAGTTGTTCTGCTTGTTACCTGGACCAGGAAGTTTTGGAGTAGGAGAAGGAACTGGTTTCGTAAACTGATTTGCATATATATGTATATGATATGTAAGCCACGGCTAATAGAATCACCAGTGCCAATCACTACTGGACCTCTCCAGATGATCTTATATCTGGATCAGTGCACATCCTTTTGTGTAATTGTTAATGCACATAATCACGTCTGTTTTCATAAGTTAAGCACGCTCTGGTATCCCAGTAAATAGCTTACCTTACTGTAAACCGCCCCTCTCCCACAGATAGCTGGCCATTGTGCCCCATTGCTCCAGGCAGAGACACCCAGCCTTCAATAGGGTGAGTAGTTCAGCCCCCTACATCCGGTGTATTAATTCTCGTGCACCTTCAGTCTCTCTTACACACGCTTCATTATTTATTTTCAGACTGTCTTCAAACAATCCCCCCCGGCCCTTTCCGCACCTGTCTTGAGGAAGACCCACTGTGACTACCCATTGGGGCACCACAGGTTTGAAACATTGATGTTTTTTCTAGGTCCAGTACCTCCAGGATCCTATACTAGGAACGATAGGAATCAGGCACATCTGTCACCCATATGCACTTTATGTTTATATCCATTATTGATCTTGACAGTCTACCTTGGTAAGGTATATATCATTGAATGAAGTAATTCTGATATAAATAACATCATCAAATAACTTTTTAATCTCAGGTCTTATTCATTAAGTGCTAAGACTGTGTCTAATCGCTGTGTGTTCGAGAGCTTATGTTTCAGATTGCATTAAAAGCATCCTCAACTTACGTTTGTTCTACATGACAGAACCACTTTTGTTTAACTATAACTTACCCAGGCTCTGAGGGACACAGGGTCACCCCGTTTGTCTTAACTAGGAGAATGGAACATAGGCTGGCACTCAATTAACTAAGGACCAATCTAATACCACTGACCACCGGCAACTAACTGCAAGTGCCCTAAATAATTGAACCCCCAAACAACGAAAAAGGTTATCTGTGCCCATCATCATGTCCACCACAACTACTTGGGATCAGCCACTCATGCTTCTTGCCTGCATTATTATAAATAACCCCTTTGCAGTCCCCCGGTCATCCTTTTTGAGTCCTCTTGTTTTCCATAGACACAGAGAGGCATTGGTCCTTCTTCCACATAAAGTTTTGTTAAGATTTTCAGATTTTATTTTTTTCAAAAGAGACGGACTTGTTGAGCAAGAAAAAAATATAATTTAAGTCTCAGTCTAGTCTAGGAAAGCTGAGAAGTTTCAAAGAACCAAGAGATTCTGGAGTGCAATTTTCATAACACCAACCAAGTAACACTCTCAGCTTACATCCTGAATCAAATGATCACCCAAGCAGGAAATACTAAGTTTACTTAGGCTAAGCCCATCACATCCATCGCATGGGTCATCATTTGGCATTTCTTGATGCAAGTTACCAAATGTGATTTCTATCTACCCATCTATCTTTCTCTTTTTTCCCATGGAAGCTACATACATAAGCTGTCTGATCCTCACATCTTCACTTACAGCTGAGGATAGGAATACAATGTTAGGTGTGAAAGGTAGGCATCCTTTGCAGGGAATGGTGTGGAGACTTCCATTGCTGACTTAGATACTGTTGATTGCAGTTGACCCTAAGGTTGAAATAGTTTTATTTCTTTGTCACCTCTCTCCACTCAGTCACCAGGGCAAAATGGCTGTCTTTCTTGATTGTCTATCTGCGCTGTGCACGCGCATCCATTTACGTTTATTTAAATTAGCTGCGCACCAAATATAACAATTAAATAAATGACAACTTTTTTTCATTTTTTTATGGCAGACATATCTGTTGTGCTATTGTTTATTTTTTTTAATCCCCAAAGTAGAGCTCATCCTCAGATTTAAGGAGGTCATCTGGTAAATGGTCACTCGCCAAACGTGAGGTTCAAGAAATTGTCCCCATAACCTTTGATTGTTTTGGAGCTGTATTATTTGTGAGGTGCACAGACATAATATCGACTCCAAAATATCGTCTGGACAGAATATCGAGTTTTAAATATCGTTTGGAGAAAATATCGACTAGACAGAATATCGACAGCCAAAATATCGTTTTTAAGGTAAGTGAAGTAATATCGACTGTAAATAATATAGACAGTGAAAATATCCAAGTATATAATCTAGATAGTAAAAAATATAGTTTTTTAAATAATATTTAATTATTTATAGTGTGTTTATGTTATAATATGTGTGAAAAGTGTCAATTTATTTTATTATTTTTTTTAATTAATTATTTTTTTAATTATTGTGTAATTTAATTCTGTAGCGGGTTGTGGGTTTATAGGGGAATAGGGTGGGAAGTAATTTAATTATAATTAATTAAATATGTAAATGTATTAATTGGTAGTAATAATTAATTAATTGGTAATTAAATAATATATGTTAATTATTTAAAATTTAATTGGTAATTAATTTTATTTAATTGATTAATTGCTAATTATGTCAATTAAAATAATTTATTTTCTCTAGCGGGTTGTGGGTTTATAGGGGAATAGGGTGGGAAGTAATTTAATTATAATTAATTAAATATGTAAATTTATTAATTGGTAGTAATAATTAATTAATTGGTAATTAAATAATATATGTTAATTATTTAAAATTTAATTGGTAATTAATTTTATTTAATTGATTAATTGCTAATTATGTCAATTAAAATAATTTATTTTCTCTAGCGGGTTGTGGGTTTATAGGGGAATAGGGTGGGAAGTAATTTAATTATAATTAATTAAATATGTAAATTTATTAATTGGTAGTAATAATTAATTAATTGGTAATTAAATAATATATGTTAATTATTTAAAATTTAATTGGTAATTAATTTTATTTAATTGATTAATTGCTAATTATGTCAATTAAAATAATGTATTTTCTCTAGCGGGTTGTGGGTTTATAGGGGAATAGGGTGGGAAGTAATTTAATTATAATTTATTAAATATGTTAATTTAATAATTGGTAGTAATATTTAATTAATTGTTAATTAAAAAATGTTTGTTAATTAATTAAAATGTAATTGGTAATTAATTTTATTTAATTGATTAATTGCTAATTATGTTAAATGAAAGGGGTATTTTTAGGGTTCAGGGTCAGTTTTTAGTTTTTGGGTAAAGGGGTATTTTTAGGGTTCAGGGTCAGTTTTCAGTTTTTGGGTAAAGGGGTATTTTTAGGGTTCAGGGTCAGTTTTCAGTTTTTGGGTAAAGGGGTATTTTTAGGGTTCAGGGTCAGTTTTTAGTTTTTGGGTAAAGGGGTATTTTTAGGGTTCAGGGTCAGTTTTCAGTTTTTGGGTAAAGGGGTATTTTTAGGGTTCAGGGTCAGTTTTTAGTTTTTGGGTAAAGGGGTATTTTTAGGGTTCAGGGTCAGTTTTCAGTTTTTGGGTAAAGGGGTATTTTTAGGGTTCAGGGTCAGTTTTCAGTTTTTGGGTCAAGGGGTATTTTTAGGGTTCAGGGTCAGTTTTCAGTTTTTGGGTAAAGGGGTATTTTTAGGGTTCAGGGTCAGTTTTCAGTTTTTGGGTAAAGGGTTATTTTTAGGGTTCAGGGTCAGTTTTTAGTTTTTGGGTAAAGGGGTATTTTTAGGGTTCAGGGTCAGTTTTGGGTTTTTGGGGTACATATACAATATTGCCTATTATTTAATTAAATGTTGTTACTATATATATATGTTTTAAGAAATATGATTAAAAATATATATATTTTTTTACTTTCATTAAATATTTAATTATTAAAAGTTATTTTAAGTATTGTTAATTATATTTTAGTAATTAATTTTTTATATTAATGTAATTAAACATTGTTTTTAGTAAAGTCGATATTTTTTACAACGATATTTTTGTAAACGATATTTTGTAGTCGATATTTTTGTACTTACCTGTTTGTACATACAAACTCGATATTTTTGTAGTAGATATTTTCACCTCGATATTTTGGGTACTCGATATTGTGGTAGTCGATATTCTTTCAGTGATCCATTTGTGAGTATGAAATGGTTATTCTTTTTAATCATAAACAGTCTCCACATTGTGAGGGGTGAGACTGGTCTTTCTGACCGTGGCTAATGCCGCAGTTGCACTAAACCCCTTCTCCAAGTATACAGAGGCTGCAGAACAAGCTATATATTTTACAGTCAGTCTGCTGAGTTGTGGCCAATGTTCCGTTTACCCATGCCAGTAGGTCAACAACTCTTGATCCAAGTAGTCTTATGTTTGATTATTCAAATAGTCTTGTACTATCAGCTCCATTTTCATAGTGTAGACATTTTGAAGTTGC
The DNA here is from genome assembly GCF_964261635.1 of Lissotriton helveticus. Lineage (NCBI taxonomy): Eukaryota > Metazoa > Chordata > Amphibia > Caudata > Salamandridae > Lissotriton > Lissotriton helveticus. The sequence continues at coordinate 242,478,093 of NC_136073.1, forward strand.
CTTGCTCATGTGCTTAATTTAGGTCCTGGAATATTCATAAACCATCCCATTGTAAATGCTGGAAATTAAAGTGATTCTGTTTGTGGTGTAGGTTTAGTAGTAGGTGATTATGTTAACACTGGTGTGTGCTGCTCCTGCAGTTCTGACATGCTTCTTGATTCAGATCCACCAAAGCTCTCTCCAGAGGTTGTAGGCAGCACTTTAGTTATGCTATGCCCTCGACGATGCAGTTGTTTATCTTCTAGGTCAGTTGCTTTCTTGATTGTCCAGTTCTTGAAAATGGAGACATCCAATGATGAAAAAGGAATGGAAATGGGAAGCCCTGTGTTTGTACCTTGGATCCAGTAATGCAGCACAGATGTACTCTTTGGAGGACACAATCTTTTTTTGCAGACTTTGATTTGTGTTCACACAAATGATTAAGCTGTTGACCAAGGCACCTGCTTCCTCATTGGAATTTGTGTAAGTATGTTCCATCTTTTGCAAATGGTCCTGCAGCATGTACAACAGTGGGAATGGCTTGGATCACTACAAATCCTCTTTTCTGACTTCCCATGTGAAAATATCAAACGTTAGAAGCATTTGTGTCTGGTATTTCACTAACCTACATTTGTCAACCTCCATTGTCAGGCTTTGACAGCGGACTTCCCTCTTTGTTATAGCATCTAATCATTAATATACCTGCCCTAAAGAAAGACTAATTTCAGCATGTAGAATGTGAAGTTTCGATGAGCTAGGAGTCAGACATCTTGTATGAAGAATTTTACTGAAATTCTAATAGCATGTTAAATGATTCTCAGCCGTTTTTGGGCTTTGAGGGAGTGACTAAATTGAGTGCAAATTCACAAGTGACCGGTATGTTGTTGTCTAATACTCTGTTGAGAAAGTCTCACACAATTAGGTTGACACAATGAGCTAAACATAGAACTTTGAAGTATCCTTCATGGCTTTGACTATGTTACTTTCATTTCAAATGGTAACAAATCCAGTGCTCAGACAACTGGGTTGAAGTCATTCATAGACTTTGGTATTAAATGTATCCAGGATGTGGGAAGCTATATGTCATTTCTCCATGGAGAACACTGTAACTGTTGTATGCTGCTGAATGCATTGAAAAGCAACAGCAATGGTGAGGCCAGTGGCTAGCCTTTGCTTAACCTCGTTGAAGAAGGTCCAGTGTGAAGTGATGTACATGTAGCCTGTGGTGTAACAACTGGTTCATGTCTTCTTCTTCCCCAATACCACCTCCAATCATCTGTTCAATGACTTCTCTCTCTGCAGCAGCTATCTTTTTGAGGTCCTCTTCCCAAACAATTGCAAAATGGTTTTCAAATGGCCCAGTTGACGGCTGGTGCCGTAATGCACATCTGGCTTCCCATGACACACTGCAGCCAATTGGGCAATCTGCAATGTGGTCCTCATGCTGCCTCTGTATAAAGAAGTTCAAAAACAGGGGTGGAGGGCTTCCTTTTAGAGACAAAGCCTGAAGAACTTGTGGTGGTAAAGTTAGGCATTTTCATTTGTATTTTCCTAGGGAAGGCTGTGGCTGTGGTAGGGAAGGTGGCTAATACAGGTCATGGGCTTTGCTAGAACTGGGGGTCTCTAGTTGGCTGAGGTAGGTACCTTAGTCCAAATAGGGACCCTTGCTTCTAAGTCAGGGAAAGGAAGGACACCTTCTCAGATAGCCCCTGCTCACCCACTCGGTAGCTTGGCATGAGCAGCCAGGCTTATCTCCAAGGCAAATGTGTAAAGTATTTGCAACCCCGCTCTCAATAACCCAATGATGACACCACAAATGGACTCCACACGAGTTTCATAAAAATACAAGTATATGTTTATATAAAAAGATATACGATGAGACCACACGACAAAAATCCAACATATGCATATTTGCAATATATCACCTGGCCGGTTATTAGACCAGCAAGCCCTTGTAGGTTCTTGCAGTATTAATGAGCAATTCTAGATGATCCAAAGCAGTCCTAATGCAATACTATGCAGTTCGTAATGCAAGAATGAGGCACTTCGTAATTTAAATATAATGCAGTTTGTTATACAACAATAATGGAATGCGTAATGCAACAATCATGCAGTCCGTTATGCAGAAATAATGCAATACGTAATGCAACAATCAGGCAGTTCGTTATGCAGAAATAATTCAATGCGTAATGCAACAATCAGGCAGTTCGTAATACCAAAATGATGTAATGCGTAATGCAACAATCAGGCAGTTCGTAAAGCCAAAATAATGTACTCCGGGACCGATCACGGTGCTTGGGACGGTCTCTATGCCACTCCTGCTGACTCGCGGTCAGCTACTGCCAAAATATGCCCCCAACACGGGTATGCTGTAAAACAAATAATAGCTCCACACTCCGCCCCCAGTACTGCCACTCCTTGGCAAGTACAAGCCGCAATGCGGACTTCAGGAGAGGCTCGTGCTGCAAAGTGAGGAGAGGCCAAGAGCTTTTGTCTCGTAGCCCGCACCCAGCCCTAGGCGGGACACACGTACGCTCGCTGAGCGTTACCTGGGGGGTGCGATCTCACTCGCCTCTCCTCGCGACTTGGGCCTCCAATGCGACTTCATTGATCTTGGGCAGTAGAACACGGATCCTCCCCCACAGGGATGGTTCGAGGTCCCTCCTTGGCGAAGGCAGGCTCTGACCGGCGGCACAGCTGCTCTGGGGATGCTGGTCTGGGCCGATGGCAATGACGAAGGGCTTAGGCTGCAACAGGGCACACACACACAGCGTCGCTGAGACTCACTTAAGCTCTGGGTGCCCACGATCACAGGGCAATCCTCATAAAGGTCCCAGGCTGCACAAAGCACACGCACACAGTGCCGCTGAGAGTCACTTGAGTTTCAGGTGTACACGAACACAGGGCAATCCTCATGAAGGTCTGAGGCTGCACGAAGCACACGCACACAGCGTCGCTGAGACTCACTTGAGCTTCGGGTGTACACGATCACAGGGCAATCCTCACGAAGGTCTCAGGCTGCACGGAGCACATGCACACAGCGTCGCTTAGACTCACTTGGACTCCAGTGGCCCACGATCACAGGGCAATCCTCATGAAGGTCTCAGGCTACACGAAGCACACACACACAGCGTAGCTGAGACTCACTTTGACTCCAGGTGCACACTATCACAGAGCAATCCTCATGAAGGTCTCAGGCTGCACGAAGCACATGCACACAACGTCGCCGAGACTCACTTGCACTCCAGGTGCACACAATCACAGGGCAATCCTCATGAAGGTCTCAGGCTGCACAAACCACACGCACACAGCATCTCTGAGACTCACTTGGATGCACACGATCATGTGGCAGTTCTTACAAAGGTCTCAGGCTCCAAAAAGCACACACACACACAGCATCACTGAGACACCTCCGGAAACGTATATGTTCTTGAGTTTCCACACGAAGAAGACAGCTCTCCTCGGGCCCTTGGGGACAAGTTACTTCAGGACACAGCACACAGCAAAGTTCTGTCAAGCAGGGGGACACAGCACACAGTAAAGTCCCTTTGCCTCTCCTTGGTTAAATCAGCAAACTGCAGGCCAGCCCCAGAACACACAGCAAGGGTCAGTCCTCTCCTTCATTCTCTTCAGCTGTTTCTTACATGGCAGAGGTTCCTCTTGACCATGAAGTAGTTTCAATCCCTTTCAGTCTTGAGCAGTCTAAAGTCCTGGGGTTTCAGCTCTCATATTTATACCCCTAAATGTCTTTGAAGTCTTAGTGTTCAGGGGGCACTGACCCCTGTCCAAACCAGTTCTGGGTGTCTCCCTGCCAGTGACACCTTCTTCGTTTGATAGTGGGGGTCTGGATCCTCAATCACTCAGCAGGAGATGGATACATTGTTTTATGACGGCAGCCCCGGCCTCTTCACCTCCAGGGGCTACTCCTCCCCCTACACTCCAGATGCAGGTCAGCCTGTTGCTGTCTCACCTCCTCCCCTGGGTCGAGACATTCCCCAGATCCTAACACATTCAAATCCAGGCAGTCAATCCACAACCATTCAGAGACACACAGAAATGTTAGAACACAAAAAAACAGCCTCTTCTAAAAGTGTGGTTTCTAAACACACAATGCAAAAACCACCTTCACAAAAAAATGCGTTATTAAATTGTGAATCTTCACCTCTCCATCTTACGCCTATGGGAAGATAGGCTGGAAACATATTACACAGCCTCCCCATTCTGTCCTATGGGCAAGATGGACTTTCAACAGTGAAAAACGAATCAGAGAGTATTTCACCATCAAGACATGGTACACACCTCAGTACATGTCCTACCTTTCACAGATTTTTTTTTTTTTGGGGGGGGGGCTGAGCCTTTAAGCAATAGGCAGAGTGGAGCTGCAGGGGCTCTTAGAAGTGGTGAAACAACAGCAAGGCCTCATTAACATGCAAATGCTCTTTTAAAGACCTGTGAGGGGCTCGGGTGCGGCCGCCACACGACGGGGGGGGGGGGCTGAAGCCCTTTGAGTCCAATGGATGTTGCGCGCCTGTTTCACATACACTGCACCCTGTCCAGGGGGTACCCTGGACCTACCATAGGGGTGTCTGATGTGCATAAAAAGAGATGGGTAAGGCCTGGCAGTGGGTGCACTTGTCAGGACAACAAGGCAGTTTAACAAACTGTGCGCAGGCACTGCAGTGGTAGGCCTGAGTTCTCTCTTTGAGGCTACTTGTGTGGGTGTCACAATTAATCCTGCAAGCCCACTGGTAGAATTTTCATTACTAGCCCTGGCCCACATAGTGCACTTTACTAGGGACTTCACTAGTAAGACAAATATACCAATTATGGACAACCAATTACCATTACACTTTACACAGGGAGCACTTGCACTTTGACACTGATCAGCAGTGGCAAAGTGCCCAAAGCATCTAAGTTGGTAAAACAAAATCCATCACAGCATCAAAAATAGAGGTAGAGGCAAAAAGTCAGGGGTAATCATGCCAAGAAATGGCAGGTCTAACAGGGTTCTTGAAAAGATGGATGCAGATGGTGTTGGTGGCACTATATGAATTGGAGCAGGTTGGATAGATGTGATATGTGCTTTCTCTGTGCCCCTTTCAATATGAGCAATCATTGCTTCATCTTCCTCATTTCAAAGGCTTTCACAAACCTTCATTTTGCCTTCCCTCCCATGGGAAGGGGGAGCAATCCATGTCACACTGCTCTAATAGACAACTTGGAGAAGATCACGGAGTGCTCCTTTACGGTTGTAAAATGGAAATAAGGCAGAAAACTGCTATCAAAAGCAAGGGAAGACCAGTGAATAAGGTCAAGAAATGAAACTTGTTCAGAAGAACAGTGACACAGTTGAGAAATAGAGTTGAGTATCAGAGAGTGACGAGGTATGTAAGAGAGGGAAAAGGAAGGCAGGGATAGGCTTCTAGAAAACAAAAGAAATGAGAAATCATTCTGTTGGCAAAAATAGGAAGCAAGTAAAGCTGGTGGAGAAGTTGAGAGGAAAGTGTATAGCTAGGGGTACTGAATAAAGCAGGCTGTGGAATTCCGTTTTTTTTTAAGTGGGAAGAGGAGTAAAGAATGTTTAAAAATAAGATATTTACAGTGATAATGGGGGGGAAGGATTAAAGACTAGAGAAACATTCAGTATATTTGAGTGAAAAGAAATGAGGAATGCAACTGAGGGTGGTATGCTGAAAGAGAAAGAAGCAGTATTAAATATATAAAATGAACCTATGAGCACATTCAAGACTGGAAAGGAGAAAATCAAGAGTAAGTCGTAAAAAAAAGGGTGGAAAAAGAAGGTCGGGGCATATTACCAAGCGGCAGCGATAATTATCGCTGGCCACCCTCAGCGTGGAAATGTTTATCCCCGGGTATCGCTGATAATTATCGCCATGCCAGCACTGTATTAACAACGCATAGCGCAATGGCGATAATTATCCCAGTGATAGCGATGTTTTTCATGGAACATTGCTGGTTTTTCAGCAATGTTACATTGAAAATGGCGATAACCACCCCCATTGTTAGGTATAGGTAAGTCAGCATTTTTGCAGACGTTAGTTCTTGGCGAAAACCGCGGTTTTCGCCAAAAACTAACGTCTACAAAAATGCGTGGGCCTCCTTGTAAATATTGCAATGTGCACATCGACGATAATTTACAAGGAGTACTCCCCAGTGACTGCCACTTTGCATCTCATTAGAGATGCAAAGCGAGGCGTTGGGAAAACGGGTGCTAACATGCGCTAATACATGTTAGCATCCCCTTGTAGGTTGTCATTTTCGCTGCTCTTTTGGCTTTTAAAGCCAAAAATGCAGTGAAATGGCCCTTGATAATATGCCCTCACATTGGGCTATTATCAAGGAAGTGATAGTAAAATGGAGAGGAAGAAATAAGATTACCAAGGTAGAATAAAATCTTCAACCCCCGGGACTCAAAAGTCATAAGACGGGTAGAAGGAGAATGGTCATTTACCATCAGGAACCACAATAGGAGATATAGACACTGGGTCAGAAAAGAAGAAGCTTCAAGATGCTAAGCAAGAAAAGATTCTTGTGAAGAAATGAGTGATCCTCGATGGTTAAAGTTGCAGAGAAATCATGAGGGATAATATCTGAAGTCTCCTTCTTAAGATGATTAGTGGAGAGGGATCTGTGAACAAAAAGAAAAGCAGCCTTTGCTAAGTGTGCAGAAGAAGAGGAGTGAAATAATCCAAAGTGAAGTAGTGGGAGGGGAATTAGAAATCTGTGCGACTAATCAGTTTGAGATGTTGGGAACTTCAGCACTTTCCACTTAGCTGTTGGCTTCTTTCCAAATGTTACAGTCTCTTTGACTTGTGCACATTATTGAAAAGATCATTAATGGAGTTTAAATCTTTACTCCTACAATGGATAATGTGTACAAACCTTATAAATAAGTAAAGGAATAATTATTCTATTGATAGTATTTGGCACAGTTGGTGGAATCAGTCCATAATGCCATTTTCTTGAAGTACATGGGCACCAATCGCTAACCACAATTTGGTCCTGCCATTTGTTTTGAGAATTTGTTGGTGTCAGCATTTTTCCTTTACATGTTATCATTGTTTTTATATTGCTCAAAAAAGAAGTTTTAATTATTTAAATGAGTTAAATTTGTATATTATCTTCTAGCCCTGGTTGAGTGTTAGGGTGACAACCCACATGACGAAACATGTGTTGGCTGTAAAGTTATCTATACTAATATAATAGAGAGAGAGCCCAAACCTTTTAGGCGGGTAATTTCAGGAACCACAGCACCAATCACAACACCCAATACAGCCTTGGAAAGGGCAGTTGCAGCAGAAGGACACAGGCTATACAGACACCAACCATATACATTTAAAAGGTAAAAGAACCGTGCCAGCAAAGTAGTCCCTTGTGGGTGTGTCTGCGTTGTGCTGTGGGTGTGTGCTGAGGGCGTGACAAATGCTGGGGGCGTGTGGTACGTTCCGCCCTTCATGCCATGTCTCATATCGTGTGCTAATCCCACCCTGCTCCCTTTAAATACCCCTGCACCCCATAATCATAACCCACCCTTACTCCTTAAAATACCCCAACACCCTTAAACACTTACCCATCTTAACCCTATAAATATACCCTGCACCCCAAAACCCAAACCTATCCCTAAACCCTAAAAATACCCCTATACCCCAAAACCCAAACCTAGCTCTGAACCTTATACATACCCTTGTACCTCAAAACCCAAACCTACCCCTGAACCTTAAAAATACTCCTGTACCCCAAAACCCAAACCTAGACCTGAACCCTAAAAATACCACTGTACCCCAAAAACACCCCTGAACCCTAAACTACCCATGTACCCCAAAACCCAAACCTAGCCCTGAACCCTTAAAATACCCCTGTACCCCAAAACCCAAACCTACCCCTGAACCCTAAAAATACCCCTGTACCCCAAAACCCAAACCTAGCCCTGAACGTTAAAAATAACCCTGTACCCCAAAACCCAAACCTACCCCTGAATCATAAAATACCCCTGTACCCCAAAACCCAAACCTAGCCCTGAAACCTAAAAATACCTCTGTACCCCAAAACCCAAACCTAGCCCTGAACCCTTAAAATACCCCTGTACCCCAAAACCCAAACCTACCCCTGAACCCTAAAAATACCCCTGTACCCCAAAACTCAAACCTAGCCTTGAACGTTAACCCTGTACCCCAAAACCCAAACCTACCCCTGAATCAGAAAATACCCCTGTACCCCAAAACCCAAACCTAGCCCTGAAACCTAAAAATACCTCTGTACCCCAAAACCCAAACCTACCCCATAACCCTAAAAATACCCCTGTACCCCAAACCCCAAACCTAGCCCTGAACATTAAAAATAACCCTGTACCCCAAAACCCAAACCTACCCCTGAATCATAAAATACCCCTGTACCCCAAAACCCAAACCTAGCCCTGAAACCTAAAAATACCTCTGTACCCCAAAACCCAAACCTACCCCTGAACCCTAAAAATACCCCTATACCCCAAAACCCAAACTTAGCCCTGAACCCTAAAAATACCCCTGTACCCCAAAACCCATACCTATTCCCTAAAACTACCCCTGTAAACATGGCGGCCGGCTAGGAAGCGGGTCGCGGGTGTCTGAGCAAGTGGTGATGTCGGTTTGAGAGGAGCGGTCAGTTTTTTCACCGAATTTTGAGGTTGCACGTACCTGGCTGAGTGCGGAGACGCTGCGGACAACACGGCGAGCTACCGGTTAATTTTGGAAGCCGTTTGTCGGCTGGATTCAGAGGACCAACAGCGGATGGCGGAGAGCTCGGTGCTGCAAACCGCCGAGAGTGAGGGGGCGGAGTTGCGCCATTCGCCGGCTGGGAGCTGGGGAAGAGCTGCACTGGGAGTCAGCAGAGCGCGGCGAGTGCTTGCAAAGATTGGGACACCGACGAGTGGAGGCAGGGGAAGAGGTGTGGAGGCTCTTACAATCAGCCCCCCACAGCAGAGTGGCAGTATCCGTACTGAAGGAGCCAAACTGAACGTTAAGCCCGTCGGTGAGGAGCAAGTAAGCAGGGGGGTGAAAGAGGGCAGAAATATAACAAGATATCAGCTGAGGAGCAACAGATCAGAGAAACAGGGCAGACTGGTGGGGGTGAAAGACTTTGATAAAACACAAGGGGGTTCATCCTCTCTTTCAGTAGTGTGTGAGAAGGTCGCTGAAAGTGAGGGGAGAAGAGGTGAACCATTTTCTAAACCCACTTTATATAAATCTAAGGCTTCTCCTGCAAAGAAAGAGAGAAAAAAGAGGCAAAAAAAAGAAAAAGCTGGATTTAGGACCTCAATAAATCCTTCGCTTAATTCTTACTTTAAGCCTGTCCCTAAAGTTTTGGTGTTAAAACCTGGGTCCACTTTTCAGTCTCATCTTGGGACTGAGGAGGTAGCCGATAAAGTTGAACAGGATTGGTCAACTCTCTTAACGCCTAATCCCTTTCAGGTTTTGGACACAGAGATGGAGGTAGAAAATGCTATTAGTCTTGACGTAGAGTCATCAGAGTCATCTATCAACCAGGTATTCAAATCGACTACATCAGACTTTTTAATTGAAAGTCCAAAATCTGTCTCTGCTGAATGGGGAGAAAATGCGCGAGAGGGCATATTTACAAAGAAAGATGAAACAGCGGATGAAGAAACTGGTCCAATTCAGCAAGTGGGATTTGCCTCAGCAGATCTGTCTGTTATGGAACTGTTAAAGAAATTGGAGCAGGATATTCATTTAGGTTTTGAAGCCTCAAAAAAGAATCAAGAGCGTATTAGTGCTACATGCACTCTGTTAGAGGACAAGATCGATAAATTAACTATACGTGCGGGACAGATGGAATCTGAGATGAAAATGATGCAGGGAAGAGTTTTGGATAACCGCAAAGAGATAGAGACATTATATTCTAAGGATAGAGAATTAGATGAAAGGGTAGAGAGATTGGAAAATATGCAAAGACGCAACAACCTCAAAATTCTTAAACTTCCAGAGGGGAAAGAGGGGGCAGATATAAAGACTTTTGTTGTACAGATGCTAAAGAAGGAGTTATCACTAGTTGAAACTGAGGAGATGTTGGCTCAGGATATTCAACGAGTACATCGTGACCCCTTTAAGCTGAACCCAGACCGTGTAAAGCCAAGAAAAATTCTGATTAACTTTGCAACATACTCACTAAAGGAAAAAATTTGCAACTTGCTTTAAAGAAAAAGTCTATTCTGATAGATGGAATATCAGTAGACATCAGGTCGGATTTGTCACCAGCTACAGCGAACAGGCAATGGGAGATGGGAAAGCGATTGACACCCTTAAGGGAGATAGGAGCTACAGCCCAGTTAAAATTCCCCGCCTTTCTAAAAGTCATGTGGCATAACAAGATGTACACATTTCGCACAGTTGATGAAGTAGATGCCTTTCTGGATGTTACTCAAGTAGCATAGAATAAATTACTGACCAAGGTATATGTAAAAAACGAATAAGTGACATCACCACTGAGACATCCACTGGCCTAGGCCATGGGAGTAATGGTCGGGTTTTCCGGGGAGGGAATTGAGAGCGAGGGGAGGGGAGGGAAAGGGTTTAGGGAGAAAAAGAAAAAAAAATATTCCTCATGAGCTATCTTGCTGTGTTCTAATTAGAAGGGAAATCTGGGCAGTACATAATAAGTATGATGAGCAGGGTGAATAAAAAGGAGCTAAGGTTCCTCACTTGGAATGTTAATGGGCTTCGAGTCAAATCAAGAAGATTACTAATTTTGAAATACTTAGAGGATTCACCAGCACAGGTTATTATCTTGCAAGAAACACACTTAACACAAAAGGAATGTAATGAGATATTTAGTACTCAAAATTGGATTGGGAATGCCATTTTTACATCCCAAGACTTGGTTACAAAGGGAGTGGTTGTTTTGATTAGAAAAGGTTCTGATATAGTAGTCGAAAATAGTTTAGTAGACAGTAGAGGAAGATGGGTGATTTGTAAGCTACGAGTCTCGGATGAAGTGTTAGTGGTAGTTGGGTATTATGGTCCAAATATAGATGATCCTACAATCTTAGAGAAAATTGAATTGGAATTATTGGAATTCTCAGGTAAAATTGTCATGGCGGGAGATTTTAATACAGTCTTAGATGGCAAGCTGGACAGAACTGGCAACGCTAGGGCGATAGTGAATAGTAAAATGACGGCTAAGGTAAAGTCAGTGATGGTTCAGCTAGGATTGTGTGATATTTGGCGACTTAAAGCAGCACAGCAGCCAGGCTACACGTTTTATAATAAAAAATATAAACACAATTCAAGGATTGACTTTTTTCTGATAGACATCAGGTTGAAAGAGCGAGTTATTAAGGTAGACCATATAGGGGCACATCTATCAGATCACTCTGCTGTTAGTTTAAATCTAAGTTTGGAATTGGAAGAGACGAGCTCGGTCTGGAGACTAGATCGCACAATTTTAGCTGATGTAGATGTTTTAGGAAATCTTAAAGAAGAGATACAAATTTTTCTAGAGATAAATGTGGGATCAGCTAGAGAAGATATAGTGTGGGAAACATGCAAAGCATTTATGAGAGGTAGAATGGGAGCTCTAGGTGCAAAAAAACGCAGATTGTATTATAGTCAAGTCTCTAATCTAGAAAAACAGATTCGAGAGTGTGAATTTACTCGAATCTCCCAAGCATCTACTATCTCAGATGGTTCATGCGAGAAAAAACTTTTGGATTTAAAGGCCCAACTTACTGCAACACTCACCCAAAGAGTTAAAGAGAGATGGGAAGTTAGTCAGTTGGCACATTTCTCATATGGAGAGGGATGTGGCAAGTTACTAGCGTGGAAAGCCAAGAAGGATGTTACACGGAATCAAATTAGGGAGATTAAGAAACCAGGCACGGATCAAATTATTTCAGAAAACAAACAGATTGTAGAAGCGTTTCAGCAATATTTTGCAGATGTTTATACAGAAGACCTTTGTCCAGATAAGGGGGAGATTGAGACCTGGCTGCCTCTAATACAACCACTTGCAGCTGAGGATATGTTGGATCTAAATAAAGAAATAACTCAAGAAGAGTTGAGGTAAGTTATTAAGGAAGGTAAAAGAGGGACAGCCCCGGGGCCAGACGGCCTACCTGTAGAAGTATACAAAGCTTTAGAGGATACGGTGGTCCCCACTTTGTGTCATTTGTACAATAAAATTTTTAGAGGGGAAGTGGCAATCCCAAGCTCATGGAACGAGGCAACTATTGTCTTAATACTTAAACCAGGGAAATCTCCAAAAAGTATGGATGCGTATAGGCCGATTTCACTGTTAAACTGTGATTACAAATTCTTCTCCAAAATTTTAGCTGATAGGCTTGGTAAAATCATCCATAAATTGATTCATGAAGATCAAAGAGGTTTTATTAAGAAGAGATACTTAAAAGATCTCACCTTTTCATTGATAGGTATGATAGATTTAGCCTCCAAATATGAATATCCCTTGGCAGTGATCGCGTTAGACGCTGCCAAGGCTTTTGATCGAGTAAACTTTGCATATTTAAAAACTCTTTTGCACTATCTCAACTTAGGCGATAAGTTTACACAATCCATCTTCTCTTTGTATTGTGCACCAACATCAAGAGTACTGGTAAATGGAACTCTTATGTTTCCTATTAGAGTTATGCGGGGCACCCGACAAGGATGCCCCCTATCACCTCTGCTCTTCAATATATATATAGAGCCTCTTGCATGCAAAATTAGAGCTTTAGCAGGGATACCCCCCTTTGCTGTGATGAACTGGTCTAAGAAACTTGGGTTATATGCGGACGATATTATTGTTTATTCTACTAATTTAGTCGGATCTTTGGAAAATTTAGTGAAGACAACAAAGGAGTTTGGTAAAATTTCTGGATATCAGTTAAATCAGGATAAAACTGAAATAATGACTTGGAATCTTAATACCGAAGGGGTAAGAACAACAAAAGAAATGAGGTACCTGGGAGTTAGGATTACTCAGAAAATTGAAGACTTGGCAAAAACTAATTTTGACAGAGTTAAGAAAGAGGTGGGCGATACGTTAAAAGGCTGGATGAATCTACCCCTGTCAATATATGGTAGATCTAATCTTGTAAAGATGGTGATTGTACCTAAAATTACTTTTTTGTTTGAGGCTATCCCGTTGGGCTTTAAAAAGGAATGGCTGGCCAAGATACAAAGTATGATAACATCATTTATCTGGGCGTCAAAGACCTCCCGAATCTCATGGAAGAAAATAAGGAGGAAAGCAGAAAAAGGAGGATTGGCGGCTCCGGACATACGAATATATGCATGGGCTTTTTGTTTAAAAAACTGTAGGATGTTGTTGGGTACCCTTGTTAATTCTCAGATCGGAGGACTTTTTGAGATAATGCTGAAGAGATCAGGATATTATGAGTTTGGTTTTTTGTATAAGTTTGCAGACCCTAAGTTTTTTAAAAAGGTGAGACTCAAGACTCTGAGAGACTTGGCTGAGATATGGTATAAGATCAGGAAATCATTAAAGCTCCCGTATTTCAGTTATAATGGCCCAATATGGGATTCTCCTGGAGCCCCTTCCTGGACAAGAGATGCGCTAGCTTTAAACTTGAAAAAGGAACCTGATTTGCAAAGGTGGAAACATTTGTTCCAAGACGGCAATTTAATTTCTTGGGGTATTTGCCAGCAAAAGTGGGGCCCAGTTTTTTCAAAATATAAATACCTACAGATTCAAAGCTGGGCAAATCATTTGGAATCAGAGATTGGAGTGGAAAATGACTTCGAGTTAAAGTTGGAGACAGTGGCCTTCAAGAAGGAGGTAGCTTTCTGGTATTGGCGAATACTAGATATGGAAGATGGAACATTTGATCTACCAGAAACCTTGTGGAAGGACAGCTTGCCAAGGATCGCGACAGAAGATCAATGGCAAGTAACTATGTGCATGCTATATAGAATTGTTAAACCTGCAAACCTAAGGCGAAACCTTTTATTTACCATTCACAGGGCATACTGGTCTCCGTATAGGCTTTCTAAATTTAAAGATGGAGGGATTGTTGGATGTCCAAAATGTAAAGCTCCAAATGTTGATGACTTACACATGTTTGTGTCCTGCCCAAATATCAAGGAATTCTGGATTGACGTGAGTAATTCTCTCTCCAAATCTCTGAACCAATCTATTGAGGTAAGCCCTGAATTAATTATTACTGGGAGATATGATTTACAAAATAGATTTTTGAATAACAATGTTAGACTTATTTTTTATGCTATGTTGCTGGCACGTCGAGAGATATGTAAATTATGGGTCTCACCACTTAGTCCCACTTTATTAGACTGGATTTTAGCTATGAGGTACACAGCTAAACTTGATATGCTAGATCGATCTAAAAGAAATAGAGGATTTTGGATACCCTTCCTGCTAAAGTTTGGTTAAAGTTATATTTATGTTTAAGTCCAATGATTAAGCCCGTGCCTGTCTCGCTGGTATATGAACCATCCCAGGACGATTAATAGAGATGGTGGAGGACACACATGTTGGGTCAGGTGGTCAAGAAGGATAGTTTAGAGGAGGGCTAGGCCCAAAAATATGTGTTGTCTATGCCCCATTACTCTAATCCAGCCTAAGAGATAAAAACAGCCCAGAGGTGGATTAGTAAGAAGAATGGGCGGCAAGACGGCAAATGAGGATAAAAAAAAAAAAAAAAAAAAAAAAAAAAAACCTTGTTGACTATGACTTTTTGATGAAGGACCAGAACCGCTCTATGGCCAGTCCTGAGTCCTGCACACATTTTTAAAGCATTTTGAAAAGGTTGGCATGGACCACTGAATCATGGGTTAGTGAAAAGACTTTGCTATGGCAGGCGTTTGTCAAGTGTTCAACAACAAAATCCTGTAACTTATTTTTATTAGTGTTGGCTTGCAACTTGAGATGGTTGCAGTTAGCTGCAAACCCAAGACCTGGATATAGGGTTAATTAGACCCTGGCGAAACGTTTATCACATGGGCGAAATCTCTTGAATTTCTCTTATTTCAGATTATGCTAATTTTATTAAATATGTTTTCATTTCGTTGTATCACTATTTTGCAACATCTTCCTCAGTGGGAAATGGTTTGAACAATAATTGTGTCACTACTTGTAGAACTGCTGCTTGACATGGCCCAGTGACATTTTCTGCGCTTACCAGTGTCTGGTTAGTATCTTGCTTGAGTTTTGTAAGCTAGGAATACGCTGACATGCAATTGTCGCATAGTATACTACCAGGGCATATATGAACATCACACAAGTATTACATGTATTTACAAAAAATATATATGCCCACCCCTGGGGGGTGATGGTCGTGCCCGTGTTAAACTTGAATTGTATGTTTATGGTGTAAAATTGAAAAGCAGCAGACTGCTATCATTTGTATTGGATTCATGTGTGCTTCAGGGCGACTGATGTTTAATCACCAGGTTTCTTAGCAGCAGGTGACTGATTGGTATCCTGGCTCACATCACTTCTACGGATGCTATTTTGTGCTGCTGATGCTGAGCTCCAGGGATGCTACTTACTCTGAAGCAGCCCTTTGCCCTCCTCAGGAACAGATAAAAATGCCCGGCCTGGGAGGAGGTCTCAGAGGTTGAGCTTTTAGGAACAGGGACCCCCTGCTTCTTGTAATCATTGTTCCACGGCCCAAGCATTCAGCCCTGATGACCCCCTGCTTTCAGTAATCTGAGCTGTAAATTGTGACTTGCTGGTGAATTGATTCTTTGACACCTGTACACATCATCTGTTCCCTTTTCACGTCCTCTTCTCTCTCTCTGTCATTTATAAAGAGCCATCCTGGACTAAAGCAGATGACGTCAGACTTAGGGCCACACCCTCCTTGGGAGTGTGGCTTTAAATGGATTGGGGCGCTCAATGCTTTGTGCGTCGGGCACGTTTTTATTCCATCTCCACTTACACCCACACTAGTGTATGGTAAAGAAAATGCCAAAAGAACCTCCGAGCCGTAGTCCACGAGACAAGGGGTCGGGTGATATTAAAGGCTGCTACCTTTTTTCATTAAATAAATGCCAGGGGTATATATACGATTGCTTTTCTCGCATGCCCAAAATCTGGTAGATGAAAAAGAATATGTGTAATCTATCAAGTTGTAAACATACAGGACATCAAACAAATGGCCAGCGGCATCTCCGACCATTCCCCGATGTGGGTTCAGGTAGTGGTGGGTCAGACGAGGGTGGACAGAGCTGCTCCTATTAATCCATGGTATCTCCACAACCCAGCCACCCGAAAAGTATTCCTAAGGCATTACTTCCAAGACAACGAAGGGTCTGTCGAATCCCCCCAGATTTAAATCGGTCATAAGGGGACAAGCACTTTCCCTGATGCAGGGGCACGAAAGGAGAGATTAAAGAAATTAGTCGACATAGAAAATGAAGTTCTCCGGATGGAGAATGAACTGAGTGAAGAGGTCACATTGGAGGAGTTATATGCCCTGAAACTTAAAAGGGATGAGTACAAAGCGATTGCTACGGACAGAGCCGAAGCTATGGAAAGAGAAAAAGCTGGCCGGATATAGGACCTCGGTGATAAGGCAGGGAAGCTAATTGCTTGGCTGCATAAGAAAGAACTAGCGAACAGAGTGGTGCCATAATTAGAAGGTGAGGACAGACGGACCATCACTGACCCCCAAGAATAGTTGATCAATTAGCTGCCCATTATAGCGCAATTTATAGCACTAGAGCCGGGTACACTGAGAGCAATTCACAATCGCTACTCCAAGATATCACACTCCCCACCTTGTAGGCGGAGGACCTAAGTCTACTGGAGAGTGACTTAACTAATGATGAGATAGCACAAGCTATAAGGAGTCTCCAATCCGGAAAGGCCTCAGGCCCAAATGGCCTTCCCATCGAGCTTTATAAACTAAGTCCAGATAAGTTAGCCCCATACCTCCGTGCTATGTTTGACGATAGCAATAGGCTGGGGACACTTCTGCTGGACCGGAGGATTGCGACACTGGTCACCATTCATAAAGTAGGGAAACCCAAGCAGGATTGTGCCTGTTATAGGCCCATCTCCTTACCTAATGCAGAGCCCAACATCCTAGCCAAGCTTCTTGCAACTCGTCTGGTCAACGTAATCAGTGGACTGGTGCATCCGGACCAATCAAGGTTTATGCCTCACCACAATATGGCACTGAACATGCGTAGAGTGCATGGAGCGATGGGGAGAATAGATACAATCCAAGAAGCTGCAATAATAGTCTCCCTAGATGCCACTATGGCATTCGATACAATTGAGTGGCCATACCTCTTCGCAGTCTTAAAGAAAATGGGGTTGGGTCCTAAATGTATCCAATGGGTTAGACTCCTTTAATCGGAACCCCTGGCTCAAGTGGTAGTCAACAATAAAAAATTTGATGTCTTTGCTTTGAGTCGTGGGACCCCCAGGGCTGTCCGCTGTCTCTTCTCCTCTTTGCCCTTGCCTTGGAGCCCCTGGTGGCATGGATTCGTGGGGACCCAGTGATACAAGGACAGCGATGGTCGGCAGTATGGGGGGACCGCATCTCCCTGTTTGCAGACAATATTCTGCTATTTTTATCCTCCTCCTGAATGCCATTAAGTGTGATTCTAGACATTTTTGCAGTTTTTGGCAGATACTCTGGGTATTCTATTAACTGGATTAAATCTCTTCCATTTGTTCTCAGTGGGGCCCCGCCTCTCCTGCTCCAGGGTTGCCCAATACAAGTCATTACAGTTGGGTTTAAATATTTAGGTATTTTTATCACTTCGGATCACAACCTCAGATTCAGTTGCAACCTACTCCCACCCATACAAAGGTTAAAATGTGATATTGTAAGCTGGAGGGCGCTCCCACTATCGCTGCTGGGCCGAGCAGCACTCTTCAAAATTATGTCACTGCCACGTTTCCTCTACGCATTACAAAACTACCCTGACATGGTTCTGGTACATTATTTTAGGGAGATAGAGAGCCTGCAGAGGGAATTCTTGTGGAATGAAAAATCTTGTATAGCATTTACAAAACTCACCCTAAACTGGTTTGATGGAGGGATCAGTCTCCCGGACCTCAAAAAATACTATTGGGCCCCCATCTGGCCGCCATCTTTCAAGGCACCTACAGTCGCCCTGATGATCCGGGATTTACTGTGGACAGGTGGCTGCTTCCGGTAGGGAACTACAACAGGGTGCTATATTAAAAAACTCAGCGGTCCCCGATAACAGGGGCGACCAAGCACTCAGTTCAAGTCTGGCGTGCAGCGAATAGAAGTCTTGGGTGGGAGCAAAAACTTATGAAGGCAACTCCATTATGGGACACTGAGAAACTAGGCAATCTGTGGACGTCCAAAGGATTCGACAAATGGGATCTAATCAGGATCTCAAAAATTGGGGACTTGTGGGTTAAAGGCGATTTGATTATGTTCGCCTCCCTACAACAAAAATACGAATTAGCCAATTCTGAATACTTCAGATACCCGCAGGTCCATCACGTATTACAGTAGCACATACCAAAAGGCTCCTTTCCTCCGGAATCCTCCCCCCTAGAAGACAGGCTGCTTGACAGCCATTTACAGACGAAAGTCATATCACTAACTTATAAGAAACTGCTAAACAACACCATAGATCCCCTCCAGCTAACTCGGTCGAAGTGGGAGAGAAACGGCCTGGAATTAGATGACGAAGAATGGGTGGAAGCAGTCACCTCCCCAAGGTGGGTAGCAATCTCTGCCAGACTGCAGTTCACCCAACTTAAAATACTACATAGCGTTTACATTACAGGGCCCTGTCTTGTCCTAAAGGGGAAAACGGAAAATGGAGATTGTAGAAGACAATGTGAGTGGGAAGGCACTTTCAGGCACAAACTTTGGGAATGTGAATTCATTCAGCAATATTCACGCAAAATACATGATATCCAGAGTGAGGTACTCGAACTGCCTATTCACCCCGAAGAGAAAAGATGCCTCCTGAATGTGTGGAAGCCTACAGACTTAAATAGGAAAAGTAAACTCTGGGTCACTTTAGGTCTGATGATTGCAAAGAGAAACATCACACAAATGTGGGGTGCCAACAATCCACCAAAGGTAAATGCCCGGGAGAGGGACTTGGACTGGTGCATGTTCAGAGAAAAACGGTATATATAGCGCGGGATTCCATAAAAAGTGGGTATTGATTTGGATTAACTGAAATGCTTACCGAGGTAATAATTGTAACCCCCCACAAACTTCCGACCTTGACGATCCACCATCACCGTGAATGATCTATTCCCTGATGTACGTCTACTGTATATGTGTTGTAAATGTGATATTTAATGCACTCCTTATTTATTTCATCTTTAATGCATACTGTTTATCAATTCAATGTCTTTAATAAAAAGAATTAAAAAAAATATATATATATTTCGCAACCATTTTAGAGAACCTTAGGTGGCCTACTAGTATTTTCTTGAGCTAGACCAGTGGTGATTAAGGAACTTCAATCTCAGATTGTTATTTCCTGTATAAGTTATCATCCCTTCACTTAGTATTAGGCCTGGATGAAATTTCAATTACACCGGAGTGATCGTAGTAATTTTGGGACATACGGGTTACTCTTTGATGAGGAATTGCCGATAATAGTGTAATCACGCCTGCTGGCATAATTAAGAATAATTAGGGGTATAAAATCCTACCGCAAGGGCACATTTAGCGAGCACGAGTGGCCGATCAAGCACGCTTTTTGTGTTCTGCTGCATTTATCGCTATTTGTTGCCATATCTATTTTGGATGTAAAGGTGGATTTTGCACTCAGCAAATAGTGCTAAATGTTGGGAGTAGGTTGGAGGAAACTCCCACTACAAGTGCATATTTAGATGCACCTTTAACTGATATAATCTAAGATTAAAATGGAGGAGTGATGACAGTGGTAAATTGTTCCAGACATTAGCAGAGGAGAACATGCATCTAATTATCTCATGCTTATCGATTGATGAACCACACCCAAGGGTGATTGAGGATTTTATCAAACTTTGTTTGGCAATTAAAATCCTTTTGTCAGAACCAATCCGCCAGGTAGAAAAAGATCCGAGGTGGTTCAATCATGAGTGTTCGGAGGCTAACTGGAATTTACGCAAGACCTTAACATCTAATCCAAGATGTACTGCTGATGTGAGAATAGCTCGGCGGAGGTATAATATAGCGATAAGTGAGCGGAAGGGTGCCCTCCTTAATAATCGTTGGGAAGCCTTATCTGAGGCAGCCGGTATAAAAAAGGGTAATATATTCTGGTCCGCTGTTAGGGACTTGTGCTCCATGGGTCAGCTACTAACACCCATTAGCTGTACTATCTCGAGCAAGTCGTGGGATTTCTCTAAAATGTATGCCACGCCCTTACAAGGATCAGATCAGTATGAACCCGGCCAACTATCTAGCTTGCAAATTACCTTGTCAGAGGTGGAAGAGGCAATCGAGCATAGCCTTGGCAATAAGGCTCCTGGCCCAGATGGGCTGCCCATAGATTTAATTAAATGGAAACCAGAGTTCTGGGCCCCACTCCTTCTGAATGTTTTCAATAATCTACTCTATGCCCCGTTGCCGAGTACCTCGGCCATGAGTACTATTGTCCCAATTTTCAAAAAGGGAGATAGATCTGAACCTATTAATTACAGGCCTATTTCCTTGTTTGATAACACCTTAAAGATACTGGGCAGAGTCTTATATAATAAGATCCTAAAGTGGGCAGAAGACAGTTGCATTTTAGAGCCATGCCAACTGGGTTTTAGTTGCAAGGTCGGGACCACTGAACAGTGGTTAAATCTTAACGTGGTCATTAGGAAATATACCATCGCCCGATCCTCTCCAGTCTATTTGGCCTTTATGGACCTATCATCTGCTTTCGATTTAGTTAACAGGTCCAAGCTCTGGTCCATTTTATTGGCCTATGGACTGGATGAGTCATTGGTACATTTTCTGGCCCATCTCCACAAAGAACTTAAAGCCCAGGTTAGGATCGGCAGAGGGGGTGAGGTCTCGGGAGCCATCAGGGTGGGCAGGGGAGTTAGACAGGGGTGTGTTTTGGCACCCCTGCTTTTCATTATCTATATTAATCGACTGAGTAATTCCCTGAAACCCTCGACCCCAGATGTCCCCAGAATTAATGGGAAACTATTACCGGTACTATTATACGCAGATGATGCAGTTCTCATAGGCCGCACTCCAAATTCTCTGCGTATTTTAGTTAAGACCTTTGTAATTTATATGGGCAGTCTAGCTCTACGTGTTAATTTTAAAAATCTTTTATTATGTCCTGCGGGCCTGGAAAGCGCCAGCTCAATTCTATAACTGTAGGTAATGATAAATTGACGTCCACTGGTACCTTTCGCTATCTTGGGATGGTCTTTGCTGCGAACGGCTCCTGGACTGAGCATTTGGCTCACTCCAGGAGCAAGTTCTCAAAGGCCATCAACTCCGTCCTCAGTCTCCCCGTAGCTATTTTAAAAAAATTTAAACTTCAATGTGTCCCAGTAGCTACGTATGGGGCTGAGATCTGGGGTATGGCGAAAAGCCACTGCATCCAGCAGGAAGAAAACAGGTTTTGCAGAAAGCTGCTGGGTGTTCCAATTTCTACCTCTCAATATATTTGCCATAGGGAACTTAACCTAAATTATATTAATGATTTTATCAATGCTCGCCCTGCTCTTTTTTGGTTATCAGTCTGGAGGAACCAATCCGCGTCTCTAACTAGAGAAATCATCAGCGACTGTGTTAAATGTGAGAGAGGAATAGATATTCCTTGGCTGTCGGGGGTCTATCAGAGCCTCTGCAGTATTAACAAAGGTAGCCTCTTTTTAAACGCGAGCACAGCCGAACAATTGCATAAAAATTAGTTAAAAAACGCACTCTACACATTATATAACACAGGAAGGATTAGTATGGAATCGAAGGAATCCTCTGTATTAAGTTATATGAGCATAGAATTGTACAGGCATCCTTTGCCAATATATCTCACTTTACCTATGACTTCTTGGGAAAGGAGCCTTTTATTTCGTTTAAGAGCGGGCACTGCACCATTTTTGCTATGTTTCCCTTTTGGCTATCAGCCTAACCTTGATCACACCCCATGCCCTTGTGACGGAGTGAGTGAACAAACTGATTTGCATTTCTTGTTCCTTTGTAATTATTATTTAAAATATGTGAAGTGGTTTTTAACCCCTTTTTTTAAAAAAGAAGCAGAGACCTGTTTCCCTGGACAAAGCCTACCAGTGGCTGCTTTCTTTAAATAATGAAGAATTGGTTTTTCGCACTAGCACTTTTTTGAAAATTGCCACCCGGTCTCGTAAGATGATGTCCAACCTCTGACATTTTTATCCCTGTATGAATACCTTGCCAAACCAATTGATGAACTGTTAATGATGCATTATTATAAACTGTCTAATCTATTTTGATATGGATTTTATTATTATTGGTATACAACTGTCATCTTACTGTGTTTTTATGGATTTTTGAAATCCGAATAAAGTTATTTTGAACTTGAACTAGATGCAAAAGCAGCTGCTCGCTATTCATGTTCTCTTGCCTTTAGTGCTATTTCTTATGATAAAATGCATTCTCACCTCAATTTTTGATGCAAGGGAGCATTTTTGCACTACAAAAATAAAGCTAAATGTAGAATTACTCTTCTTGCCTAGTTCTGCATAATATTGTTGAATATTTGGATAATTGTATGTGATAATGCTACAACTAACTACCCTAGTAACACTGCCCACCCCTACTTATGATCAGAAAGGCCAATGTATCATTTTTCCATGGGGAAGGGGCACTATTATGCCAACAAACGTTGCCATAGGTAGCCCCTCAGGAAGTGGTGTAACAGGAGGATGCATCATAGAAAGCTCTAGAGTATGATTATTGGTATCAAAGTACTTTCAAATGTGCTAAAGACCACATTAAAATACCATCTTCATTCATTTTGATTAAAACCCTGCAAGTTTTTAAAGCAAGTTCCCTGCACACTTGGCACTTTCCCCTGTCAAATCCAGTTACCCATTACTGAAAAGTCTACAGGTTTCTGTATAGTGCCATAACCATGGTCCAAATTAAAGGTATTGTCAGGGCTTACGGTGATTTAAAGCAAGGCACTTGTAGAGAACCAAATCACCCCTTTACTGAACCCTCTCTCATACCATCCAGCCACAACACCCCCTTATTGGTTTAGATAAAACACATAACTAAATACTCCCTGCACTTACCTTTACCACAAAGACTACCTCTTCTACCTACCGAGTCTACTACCAACATTCATAACTCCTGCTCACCCCCTCTCACACACAACACACACTCTACTCCAACCCATATCACCTCCCTTCGACCCTTCAAGATCCACTACCCACCAGTTCTTTCCATTTGAAGCCTACACCTGACCTCACTACATTACTATCAAATATGACTACTATACAAAAACAAAGAAGCGCATATAAATCTCATTCACTCACAATCAACTACTACATTCCCTCACAAAATACAAACACACGCCCACTCTGATCCTCATGCCAACACAAATAATACACATTCTTAACCAACTTTACCACACAATTTTCAATCAATACAAACACCAAACAAGAACTCTGCTAATACACCACAACACTCATACAACTATCTTTCCTCCATTGCACAACATAGAACATTAAAACATGACCCTCATGCTTCACCGCTACACCCATACACCTTCCACCCTCAAAATACCCAAAAGACAAAAACAACACACCACCTCGCAATTCCTTTTCTATTACACAGCAAGACTCCAGTACAAAAAAACCTCCACACACCACCCACCTCACTCTTGACCAGTATCTCTACTGCTTACATACACAGACCCAATAAAACGCCTTCTAAGCCTGTTGTTGGGGATACCTATATAGGAAAACATCACTATTGCTGTCCTGAACACAGAAAACACCTTCACCTGTATGTCTACTGCACGTTCAAAGGGCACTACTCACTCTTCCAGAAAACAAATTCACACCACCTCCAAAAGATAATCTTTACACTGCATACTAATAAATGCTTCATCCCTTTATAAAAACAAGCACCACATGTTCGACGTACTCACAGTAACACAACCTGACTTATTCTTCATAAACAAATCATGGTTGATGGACGACATTGCTCCAGTATTACATCAAGATGTTCCTCAAAGCTATCAAACATGTTCGTGTAGGCAAAAGACGAGGTAGACTAACTGTTATATTTAAGGAAACAACACATTTCACCAAAGCTGAGTATGTTTCTTTATGCTCCTTTACTTGGCTTTAAGGCCCTCCTAGCCAGGTGCAACTCTACATGAACTTTCTCTTGTAACTCTCTCCTTCTTTACAGACCATCACCTATCAATGGAACATTTCCAGTCATATTTTTTGTCAGAGTTTATAACCTCCTTATAATATGATCTTTGTGTCTCCTGAGACGGAAGCCGGGAGTTTGTTTGCCGCATTTTTTATATTTGAGTGTCACTTTACTTGTGTGTAATTTTAAAAGCTGAGACTTCCTTACCCACACTCACGCTCCTCTCATCACCCGCGCAGCGGATATTAGCGCTGCCGCGGGAACGCAAATAACAAAACTCATTTCCGCCATTACCGGCGCGAACCACGGCCACGCCCCTTTTTTAGGACACGCCCACCGCCACTTCTCTACTTAAGTGACGCTGAATACGAGCGACACTTAGGATCCTTGTGTCTCCTGAGGCGGAAGCCGGGAGCTTGTTTGCCGCATTTTTAATATTTGAGTGTCACTTTACTTGTGTGTAATTTTAAAAGCTGAGACTTCCTTACCCACACTCACGCTCCTCTCATCACCCGCGCAGCAGATATAAGCGCTGCCGCGGGAACGCAAATAACAAAACTCATTTCCGCCATTACCGGCGCGAACCACGGACACGCCCCTTTTTTAGGACATGCCCACCGCCAGGCGCTAATCTATCCCCATAAATATGTGCCTTTTCCGGACGCGCAGCGGACGAGCGCAGCGGGCGCGCCGTTTGCGCGCCGAAGGCGGGCCTAAGGCAAGCCCGTCTGTGCCCGTCCGTGCCTCAGCCGGGACAAGGGCTAGCCACGCTGTCCAAACCTCATCCACCACAGCAAAAATATTGACTTTTACCAGGGAAGAGATTCTCTCCCTAAATTACCAGACTAAACACTGTCACAAATTTATAAATGTTGATAACTGGCTAGGACCAATCTGCTGTTGCAAATGTAGAACTTATCTCACCCCAGAGCCGTGGCAACCTAACACGGGAAAACACATCCTCCTTCAGGGAGGACTGATCAATGCCAGATCTGTGTGCAAGAATGGGGCGCATATTCACGACTTAATCACGGAAACCCATCTTGATATGCTTTTCGTGACAGAAACATGGCTTAAAGCCTGGTGTAACCAAGGCTATCTTATTCAGAGGGTGGATAGACAGGAACAGAGAGGGGGTGGTCTCGCCATCATTTACCGGGATTCTATTAAATGTACCATGTTTGAACTCTCGGACATTAAGGGGGCAGAAAGCATGGGCTTCTGCATCCAGATAAATGAGGAGACTACCTTTTCAGGAGCTTTAATTTATCGCCCACCAGGATCACAGAACGACTTCCTGGAAAGTCTTGGGGATGCACTCAGCAACCTCACTCTCAAATTTGCTAATTTTACTTTATTAGGCGACCTAAATCTCCACCTTGATGAGGCAGAAGACCCAAACACAGTATGGCTGAGGGATCTAACTAGTGTCTTGGGACTCACAATACTGACTGAAGAACCCACCCATAAAGCGGGCCATATCTTAGACTGTATCTGTACCAATACTAAATCTATGATAGTTGATTCCCCCCGCATCCAGACCTGGACTGACCATTCGCTGGTCCCCTTTAAACTGATTGTAGAAAAGAAACGGGTCAAAACGGACCATATGAAACCTGAAGTCTACACAAAGAAAGACTGGAAAAAGATTAGGTATACTCCCAACTTGTACCTAATCGCCAAGGATAGTAAACCTCCTCTGACTGGAGACCGATTATAACAGCTTCTGTAAATGAAATGAAATGAAATGAAATGAAATGAAATGAAAAAGAAACTTAATTAAGCGCACTGTGGCCAAGCGGCTTCCTGGCGCTGGGGGGTAAGGGGGAGAGGGGGAAGGAGGGGGAGGGAGGGTAGGGGGGGAGGGGAGGGAGGAGAAGGGAAAGAGGGAACGGGTTCGACACTGCAAACAATGGGACTAACCAGGGAAGGCCTGAAGAAAAAGAAAGGTTTTTAGTGCTTTTCGGAAAGCCGGGTAGGTGGGAATTGATCGGATAGAGAATGGAAGACTATTCCAATACTGGGGGGCCAGCACCGAGAAACGGGTGCCGCCAATGCGAGCTTTACAGAAGCGGGGGACTTGAAGAAGAAGTTGAGAGGACGAACGAAGAGTGCGAGAAGGGGTGTAGGGAGTGATCAAAGAAACAATAAACAAAGGGGCAGAGTGGGTGAAGGCCAGAAAAGCTAGGCAAGCTAATTTGAAGGAAGAACGAAGGCGTACAGGGAGCCAGTGAAGGGACTTGAGGACAGGCGTGATGTGAGAGAATTTGGGAAGTTGAAAGATGAGCCGGGCGGCCTGGTTCTGTATGGCCTGAAGCCGGCGCATTTCGTAGCCGGGGATGCCAGAGTAGAGGGCATTCCCGTAATCGAGACGGGAGGTAATGAGGGCTGAGATGATGGATTTGAGGGCATCAGTGGAGAAGAATCGGGATATCTTACGAATGAGGCGGAGGGATAAGAAACAGGATGAGATGACAGCACTAACTTGCGAATGAATGGAAAGGTCACTGCTGACTTTGAGGCCTAAAGTACAAACAGTGGGAACTGGAGTAGGGGGAGTGCCAAGAGAGAGGGGTCACAAGATTCTGTGGGCCAGAGGATTCTAACAAAGTGAGCAAAAAGCGGAATAAAAGGTCGTTCCCTGGTTTTCCCTCCCCCTAAAAGAAAAACAAAAGGAGGTTAGACTCATGGAAAGGAAATGGCGTCGTGCATACGGAAACGAAGAACTCATCATCTATAAAACTTCTAGAAGACAGTACCATGCAATGATTAAAAGTGCCAAAAAAACTACTTTTTAGAAGACATTAACTCTTCCGATAACAAACAAAAAGAAATCTTTAAAATCGTTAACGACTTCATGAATCCTAAGATCCTTAGACAAGAGATCCCCCCTTCGCTTCCATTATGTAATTCAATTGCTAACTACTTTGAACAGAAAATATCTGACCTCACTAAAGACTTCCCAGATCCACCAGTTCTCCCCATTGTAGAGTCCATAAGATTTGACATTAAGAAAACCCCGTTTACCAAATTCACTCAGGTTAGTCTGGATGAAACCCGCCAGGCCATTCTATCCAGCAAATCCGGTTCCCCATTTGATCCCTGCCCTCCCTTGCTGCTACATGCTTTAGTGGACACAGTAAACCCGAGCATAAATGCCATCATAAATTCATCCTTGGCCACTGCTGTCATTCCACCTGACTGGAAACTAACCGCGGTCAAAACTCTGCAAAAGAAACCCCTAGCAGATCCCACCATGCTTTCAAACCTCCGTCCCATATCGCTGCTCCCAATTCTCCTCAAACTTACGGAAGCAGCAGTGAATAAGCAACTGACTAAGTATCTGGAGAAAAATGACATCCTGCATCCCAACCAGGTGGGGTTCAGGGCTAAACACTCCACGGAGTCAGCACTACTGTACACTGTGGAGACCCTGAAGACTGCCATGGACCAAGGAAAAAAGGCTGTTCTGGTGCGGCTTGATTTATCGGCGGCCTTTGATACGGTCTCACACCCCGTATTAATTGGCCGCCTAGCAGAATCAGGAATAGCAGGAATTGCCCTTGAATGGCTGGAAAACTTTCTCAGCCATAGGAAGCAAGTAACGGTGCTAGGGAATTACCGCTCAGAGGAGAAAGTAATAAAAACAGGGGTACCACAGGGCTCTAGTCAGAGCCCAGTACTATTTAATCTGTACATGACCCCCCTGATAGAGCTTATTACATCCTTCCACATCAGCACTATATCTTATGCTGATGATACTCAGCTTATCCTCGTGCTAGACAGCAACACAACAAAGGCAGAGGAAAATCTGAGAGATTGTCTTACCGCCACATTCGACTGGATGAGAAATCACCATCTTAAATGTAACTCGGGCAAGACCGAGATTTTACCTTTCGGACAACAAAACCTTTTTTTCCCCAAAGTATGGTGGCCACAGGATGCAGAAGCCCCTCCAAACACCATCACTACGGCCCGCAACCTCGGGATTTGGTTTGACGAAGCCCTGTCATTTAGGCAACAAGCAGGTGCTGTAGCAGGGTCCTGCTTTAGCTTAATCAAAGGCCTCAGAAGATTATTCAACCTTCTCCCGTTGACAGCCAGAAAGACGGTGGCGGTGGCTCTTATTACATCACGTCTGGACTACTGTAATAGTCTATATGCAGGCTCCAGTAAAGCAGTTCTGCATAGACTACAGATGGTCCAGAATGCCACCGCCCGCCTCATGCTGAGATGGCCCAGGAAGTCGTCAGCATCAGCAGCACTTAACATCCTGCATTGGCTGCCCATTCACAAAAGGGTGCTATTCAAAATCTTAGTAATCACCTTTAGGTCCTACCACCAGCTGGGCCCCACCTACCTGTCTAAAAGGTTTGGAAGATATGTGCTCTCTCGCCCACTCAGATCCTCCAACCTGAACTTGCTGGTGATCCCCAAATTTAGACTGGCTACGAAAGGAGGAAAATCCCTTGGAGTACTGGGAGCCAGGGCCTGGAATAAACTACCACTCCAATTGCGTCAGATCCCGTCAGAGACCCTTTTCCGAAAGGCGCTAAAGACATGGATTTTCAAACTCACAGACACAGCCTGTTTAACCCTAGTCTAAAATTAATCCCCAGAGACACCAGACATTGTACCACCAGTGCCCCACTAGCTCCCTGGTCAAACACCTCTAGACATGAGTGGTCAGCGCCAAGATGCTCCGTGGAGTGTAAGTCGCGCTTTACAAAAATAAAATTACATTACATTACATTACATTACATGTTGAAACCTATGCATCGTTGGTGACCTAAACATATGGTTTGACAAACCTAATATGCCCCACCCCAGAACTGTCATCACTGGCATAGACACACTCAACTTCCATCAGATCATCCTCAAATCCACACATATCGCTGAACAGATCATAATGTCATTTTTCCCAAAGCAGACCTAGTTACCTTCCAAGGGATAACTCCAGTCACATGCTCAGATCACCACCTGGTACCCTTCCAACACGAGACACCACAACCACCACACCTAAGCCCACCGTACCTGCAACAACATATCAACCTTGGAACAAACTCAATTTTGAAGACCTAGAAGCACAACTGACATCCAACACAGACTTGGACACAATAAAGTCATTTAAAAACTCTATGAGTAACTCCAAGAAGCTTTTGATATCTTAATAGCACTGAAAACAGCAAACCGTGACAAAAGAAAACAAGCCCCTTGGATGAATGTTGAACTAAAAAAAATAAA
Source organism: Lissotriton helveticus (assembly GCF_964261635.1). Taxonomy (NCBI): domain Eukaryota; kingdom Metazoa; phylum Chordata; class Amphibia; order Caudata; family Salamandridae; genus Lissotriton; species Lissotriton helveticus. The sequence goes on from NC_136073.1 coordinate 242,507,626, forward strand.
ACAACAAATCTTAAAGCTTCAATGTGCCTGATTCAATTGCGCCTGATTCAAAACAAACAACCATCAAGACAAACTACATCCACACAAACATACAGAATGTAAAAGTCAACAATCAAAAAAAGCTAATATTCAAACTAAATTGTCAAAGCAAAATGTGCAAATAAAGAATTGTATAAAATTCTCACAGAAATTGGAAATGCACAGAAGGAAACCATCTTGTTTCGTAATAATTTTCTGACAAGCTGGTAGATCAGTGCACTAATACGTTATTAAGTGATTCAAAACCATCTAAAGTTGACATAGCCATTAAAACCATATACATTGATAACTATATATAAAAGGGTAAAATACATCCATAAAAATATTTTAAAAAGTACAATCACTAAAAACAAGATGTTTAACAGCTCAATAAGTGGGGACCCCCTAGTAACTAATAAACGTTTGTTAAGTCTAAGGGCACCAGAGAGAAATTTTGGGATCCTTAACCCCTTCCATGCTCATGACGAGCTCAGCTCGTCATGCAGTACACTGCTTGTGTGCTCATGACGAGCTGAGCTCGTCATGAACAATGGGACTCTGGGATCTGCAGCACAGAGGATGAATTGCTGTAGCATTCATGTGGTTAAACAGACCATGTGGGATGAAGCTGGTTTTACTTGTGCAAATTGGTTATCTCTTACGAAGGGAATGATAAAACGGTGACTTAATGTCCTGTAAAAATCACACAAACAATATAAAGTACGGGACATGGGAAGGGAGGCCTCTCAATATACTCTCGATTTGTTGTTCCCTCTGCACTGAAAAAAAACACACTGGCAGATCTGGGCAAATTCTTCCTCAATCTCCCCGTGGGCACATCGGTGCTGGAAGGCAACTTTAACCTGACAGTAGATGGTTGGGTTGGCCGATGACCTCCTCGACAAGAACCACATGACACCTCACAAATGAAGGATTTCCTCTTAGCCTTCGGTCTAGTTGATCTCTGGCGCCACTTTAACTCCCCTAGCGTGCAACTTTTACATTTCACTCATGGGCCCACGGTAGTCAGTCTAGAATAGATCATCTACTTACACATGTCGACGATCTTTCTAATTTCACCGAAGCCAGGTCCCTCACGCGTGGCATCTCTGACCATTCTCCTGTCCTCACCCAGTTAGCTCTGCCTCATGAGAATAGACGTACCATAAATCCATGGTGTCTGAAGGTTCCACATGTCAAGAGTGAAATTCTAAAAGGGGTGGACCACTGCTTCACCGAGGTCCTGAGGGTGGCTTTTGGAGCAGTCATTAAAGGTCAGGCACTCTCATTAATGGCAGGACATAAGAAAGAGCTAAGAGCGAGTCTAGAGGCCTTGGAACATGAGATTTGGGAGCTAGAAGATATGGTAGCAACCACAGACGATGACCTAGCTATACACACTCTTAGTATAAAAAGACAAGAATACCAGCTGCTCGCAACGGAGGCAGCTAGATCAAAACAGAAAGCCATTTCACACAAAACATATGAGATGTGCGATAAAACAGGGAAATTGCTTGCATGGCTGGAGAGGCCGGCGGCCGCACAGAGGTGGGTGCCTCTCATCGAAGGGGGAAGGGGAGAGTTGTTGAGTGACCCTCAACAATCGCTGAGACCATAGCATCTCACTTTGCCTCCATATATTCCTCCAACGCCACCACGACCTTTACTAACTCCAGGGACCTTCTGGCAACCATTCCAGTTACTACTCTCACTCCGGAGGATCGTGAATCTTTGGAGAGTGATCTAACAGATGAGGAACTTGCCATACGTGGGATGAAATCGGGGAAAGCCATGGGACCTAATGGGCTCCCTATAGAGCTGTTTAAACTCATGACCTCTAAGATAACGCCTACTCTCCTTGCTATGTACCTAGAAAGCTACCAGACCGGGTCCCTACCTAGTGACTTGATGCTGGCCTCCATGGTCATTATACAGAAACAAGGTAAACCAACAACGAGGTGCGACTCTTATTGCCCAATCTCACTGTTAACAGCCAAAGCAAAAATACTAGCCAAGGTGTTGGCCAACCGGTTATTCCCTGTCATTTGCTCACTTGTACACCCGAGTCAATCAGGCTTTATGCCTGGCCGGAATACGGCCCTCAACCCTAGGAGACTGCATGGGATAATGGGGAGATTTAGCACTATCCAAGAGGCTGCTGCCCTGCTGTCATTAGATGCAAAAATGGCATTCAATATCATTGAATGGTCTTATCTCTTTGCTCTCCTTGAGGGAATGGGTTTTGGCCCCAGTTTTATAAAATGGGTAAAATTACTTTATACAGAACCGACTGCCCAAATAGTCGTCAACCAACACACATCCCGGACAATTCCGATTAGAGAGGGGAACTAGACAAGGTTGCCCCCTGTCGTCTCTCATATTTGCTCTGCTATTGGAACCATTAGCGACTTGGGTCAGGAGTGACCCCATGATCAGGGGGCTGAACTGGACTAACCACACTGAAGACAGAATCTCTCTCTATGCCGATGGCGTCCTATTGTATATAGCGGCTCCATCAGCCTTGATGCACAGGATCCTTCATATTTTCGCAATTTTTATCTCACACTCCGGGTGTACTATCAATTGGACAACAATGGTACTATATATGCTTCACGGTCCCTTACCGTGAATGCCCAAACATACCAACGTTACAGTTGCAGCTGAGGGATTTCGATACCTAGGTATATATATATAACCCCACAACCCACTCAATTCTATGAAGTCAATCTTAAGGTCCGACTGATTAGACTCCATAACGATGTGCACCACTGGCGGTCCCTACCCTTGACTCTCCTGGGCAGGGCTGCGCAATGATAAAATGTTATCATTGCCCTGATTTTTATACGTATTGCAGAACACTCCTTTTACAGTCCCAGCTACATACTTCCCCAGCATTGAGAGCGAGGTTAGGACAGGAAAAACCCACGCATCGTGACATACAAACTGACCAGAGGGTGGTACAATGGAGGAATTGCATTGGCCAACCTCAAACAATATTATTGGGCCTCCCAGCTTGCAGTTGTTAATCAATGGGTCTATGCCTCACCGTTCGAACCGGCATATCGTACGGACAAATGGATAATGAGCCCAGGTGGCTATAGGAGAGCACTTTACTCTAGCCTCAAATGCCACTGCCTTACAGGTCCTACGGCCCAAACAGTAGCAATTTGGCACCTGGCCACCAAAACACTGAATTGGCACACAAAATAACACTGACTACTCCTCTATGGGAGTCTGAGCATCTCGGCAGGCTGAGTAAGTGCCTGGGCTTCGACAAATGGGACGCAATTGGTATTTCTACAGTTGGTCACCTTTGGGAGCGAAACGGGAAAATTCCATTTAGAGACTTACAAGCAGAATATCAACTGGCTGTGTCGGAGACATTCCGCTACTTACAAATACGCCATGCTATATTTACCATTGTAACAAGTGGTGAAGCTTTGCCCGAAGCATCCCCCCAGGAGGATAGACTTCTAACGGAACCCATGTCATGTAAAGCAATATCACTTACTTATCGTAAACTAATAAACAACAAGCTGGACCTGTTAATATGTCTCCGGCAGTTGTGGGAAACAGATATTGGGTATCTTGGGGATGACGACTGGCAGGAGGCACTTTCTTTCCCCAGAGAAGTCACTATTCCAATGAGGCTAAGATTAGTCCAATTAAAAATCCTGCACAGAACCTATCTCTCTGCACACACACTGATTAAAATGGGGCGAAGACCTGTCTCTGGATGCCTTAGGAGGTGCGCTGATGAAGGTACATTTTTTTCATACGCTCTTGGATTGTCCCAACATCCGCTCATATTGGGAAAGAATTCTCTCTACACTTAAAAAGGTGGTCAGGAAGGACATCCCTAACTCCCCACGACTCTGCTTATTAAACATATGGGAGGCCACCGATCTAACCCAGACTCAATGTACATTGGCCTCACTGGGATTCACCTTTGCCAAGAGAAACATAGCTCAGACATTGGGGTCTGGGGACTTGCCCACATACCGTAGATGGGCAAACAAAATGGACAGTGTGATGATCGTGGAGAAGGATGTATTTAAACGCAGGGGCTGTCCCAAGAAATGGGATCAGAAATGGGCTAAATGGAATGTATCGAGAGGCGGATTATGTGTTTCCCCGACAGAGGAATTGCGTAAGAATAGAGTGGATATTGATCTTAACAGGAATTAATGCTGCAAGAAAATGTGTTCAATTTTTAAGCTGCAATCTACAAATGCTGTACCTCTGTTGTATCTGATTGCTGTGTGGCCTCGCGTCCACCTCACTGTACTGTCACACTTGTTTAATAAAAAAGAATATTTAAAAATATATATATATAAAGTGCATAGTATCTTACTATGGGAAATTGTTACATGGACAGGGTTTCAGGTTCCTAATTTTACGAAACCCTTTTGTGACAGCTAAAAACCAATGTAATGGCAAATCATTACACATCAAAAGCAGACATTTTGGATTCCTATATAAACAAAAAGAAAACCAATTGCGCTAACCCGTTTCCAACAATCCCTTCTAAGGGTAAGATCATACAAAGTCTGCATTCCTTTACGCAGCTATAAGAAATTTAATTTGTGCATTATGGTAAAGCAAACTGGTCAGCCAGCTGCCCCTCTGATCCATGCCTACCACAAATACTCAAAAACATCCTTTAAACAACCTCTGCTGCCTCCCTAGACAGAACACGTATCCATAACTTCTTAACAACAGCAGTTTTTCCAGAAGACTTAAAAAAGCCATATATATATATATATATATATATATATATATATATATATATATATATATATATATATATATATATATATTCACTGAAAAAACCATAGGTTATACACCATATATAGTTAGGAATTAGCATTTAAAAAACCTTATTTTACTCACACAAAACCATTGAAATTCCATATATAGTTAGTTGCACTAACTATATATCGCGCACCCGCAATCCACTGCTGATCATGTCACATATTACATCATTCATGACATGGTCAGTGACATCACTGATGACATCACTGATGACATCTCAAATGACATCACTGATGACAACATGCAGTGACTGTATTTTTCTGTAAAGTTAAAATATGTCTTGAGTGGATGTATAAGTGTCTGGATGAAGGATTTAGTAGGTGCATGACTGACTGTATGAGTGAGTGATTAAATGTGTCTCACTGAATGCATGGGTTAGTGACTAAACTGTCTTAATTTGTGCATCATTATGTCTGTTGTTCTGTAAACTGCTGCATGTGTTGATCATTAGCTATACGAGAGGCTATATGTGTTATTAATTGGTTGCCCAAGTATTTCTATGGGAGATTGAGTTTGTGTGGGGGTGGCTGGAAGGTGTGTGACTCTATGCATAGATGTGTGAGCAGTTTATTCACTAGGTGTATGAGTTCAAGAGTGCATGTGGAAACAGCTACATGGGCAGTTGACTGTGTGCATGAGTGTATTGATGAGTGAATGGATATCTCAATGCTACATGTCATAGTAAGTACATATGTAAAACACAGTACATGTGAGAGTTGGCATATATAAATAACTGTGCATGAGAGCCACTGAATGAGTGAGTGGTTGTATCGATCATTGTGAACTTGTATCAGGGATTGTATAAGAGAGTAAATATGTGTTAGTATATGTTTCAATAAGTAAGGTGTGTTTAACTGTATAGTTGAAGAAATGGAGGTGAGATTGTTTCTTTGCATGACTGACTGGGTGTGTGAGTAACTCCATGGATGAGTGGCAGTGTGTGAGTGTCTGTTTACACTGAGTGTATCTAAGGTTATATTAGAGTCTGAAGAGGTTTATCGTATTAGCACAAGAATGATGTCAAATGAGATGTCATCAGTGATGTCATCAGTGATGTCATTTGAGATGTCATCAGTGATGTCATCAGTGATGTCACTGACCATGTCATGAATGATGTAATATGTGACATGATCAGCAGTGGATTGCGGGTGCGCGATATATAGTTAGTGCAACTAACTATATATGGAATTTCAATGGTTTTGTGTGAGTAAAATAAGGTTTTTTAAATGCTAATTCCTAACTATATATGGTGTATAACCTATGGTTTTTTCAGTGAATTTTCAAGGTTTTGTAAATGCTAATTCCTAACTATATATAGTCTATAACCTATGGTTTTTTCAGTGAATTTCAATGGTTTTTTAATAGCAAATATCATAAGCTGTCGAATGTCAAGTACGTGGTAAGTAAAAACATTTTCGTGTTTATGCACACTGATCTGCTTTGAATACTGCCCCCCACCCCTCATTTCTATTAGGAGTACTCTCTCTTTGCAGATAGTGAAGGGTAGTTAACGCAGCCCTTTGCCCCCTTTGTAATACGTCGTGCCTGCTTCTCTCTCCATTTGATTGATTGTTCTCTTTGGTTCATTCTCTATTTACAAACAAGCACAGAGTCGCAATACTCTGTTTAGTCTTTGCAGATAGCGAAAAATCGTGTAAAAAAACAAAAGGAATCGAGCAAAATCAGTAGGCCACTAATGGGATCTCTTTTTGACCTCGCTAAAATAGAAACATTAGGAACAACCTGTTGAAAATAGCAATGCGTATGTACATAAGCGGCGTTCATTTGTGTTCACAGTACCCCTTGTTGATTGTTTCAATCGAGCATTGAATTGTTCGAAGTTAATTCTCTTAAGGATCTTCTCTACCTGCAAACGAGGAAGAATAGGAATATTCTCTCTCCCTTTGCAGATAGTGAAGGGTAGGTAACGCAAGCCTTTAACACGTCGTACCTATTTCATTCCTCATTGATTGATTGATTGTCCGAACATTGACTGTTTGGGAATTAGTTATTTTTGGAGGTATTCCCTGTTTGCATATAAACGTAGGAAAATCTTTGCAAGTAGTGAAAGGGTACGTAATGCGGACCTTTCTCCCCCGTTGTAATCTGTCATGCCTATCTACTCCCCACTGATTGATGCACCTTTTTCACCCGGACCATTTACTAGAGATACGTCATCTGGCCCGACCAGAGAGCACCCCTAGTGAAAAGGACATATGCAATAATAACGAAGTGATCACTGTATCCTGTTAACAGAAACTTTACCATGAAACAACCTGGAAAGAAAAAAATAGGAAAACGAAAATCAGTAGGCCACTGATGAACATGAACTTTTATTAAACAACAAACAAAGAAACGATAACATAACGTAATGATAAAACCTATTAATGTCCTAGAAACAAGAAAACGTTAAACTATGCCAGTGGTGAGAGACCAGAAAAACAGTACGAGAAACCAAATCCGAGAAACCAAATCACCCCTCGCTGTCCCAACTCATGCACTCTGAAAGTTCAAAGTTTTGAGGAGTGCTTGTAACATTGTCTGAAGCCTATTTGCAATTGCTTCATCTTCACTATTCTTAAAGTAAGTGGGGGCTGTTGTGATGCGGTGCCACCCTGAACCGCTTGACGGAGGCCCCCGAGGGACGGTGTCATGTCGCGGACTCGGAGGGGGCGCTTGGCTCCGGCCCCCTCCCCAAGTCGTGTTGCCCTGGTGTGGCCTGAGATCGCCCCCGACATAGGTGGCCGGCTCCCGGGGTCAAGCGGAACTTTTTTCCTTTTGGTGACTCTTCCATTCTTCACCTTGTCCCACAAACCGTTTCACCTAAAGACACGCTGTAGTGGGGCACCCCTTTTCCGTTTCATTTGCCATTCAGCCCGCTTTTGCTACACTGTGCCTCTTCCGCTATTCAGCTGTTTACCGCCCGCTCTTTCGACTACAGCGTCTCGCTCACCATGTACTTGAGTTGCTCCCGCTCTTGCGGCGCAGCGATAGGCGGCTGCCACAGGACTCTCAAAATGGCGGCCATCTCTTCAGATTTGGGCGTGGTCCACTAAAATGGGCCTGCGACACCTTGGAACTCGGACGCTTGTCTGCTAGAGCTTGGGCTCCATTCTCGAAAGCGTCCCCTCATCCTTGAAGATTCTACAAAAGTCTTGGGGGGCCCCCGACTCCCGCAGGCTTCTGGTGGGGAGCGCCTAGCATGATTGCTCGTGGAATGGCCACGACGGAGCTACGAAATGGTGGTGCTCTCATGCTAACGCCAGCTTCAGTCTGAAACATCCAGAAACACTGTAGACTACCAATTCGATCAGTTCCGGTAGCGCTCCAACGTGACCCGGTAGAGAAGAACTTGCCCTCCCCTCTTTGACTGATGGTTCTTGTTGCCTGTCCCTTCTGTTGTCATTTAACAGAACTATTTAGCCTGCTGAAAGGGGTTGTGTGCCGTCCGCTGGTTGGTGGAGACATTTTCACTATATTCTGGACCTGCGTTGTCGCGTAATGCGTCATATGACGCGCCGCGTTAGAAAGTTTAATACATTATTAAACACAATAAACAATCCTTAAAAAATAAAAGTCTATCATTCATTTTTCATTGCAGTACGCTGCCCAGAAAGCTTCCCGGTTCCCGGACCGGGCGCTACCCACGCAAAAAAACAAAAAAAAAATTATTTTTTTTTGCCCCGCGGGGCCGTTTTAAAGCCTCCACATTAAACCTAGGGGGTCAGGGAGGATCTACTATGCCCCCTTATGGTTATTTGCCCCTTTGTTTTGGCCTCCTCTTGTCTCTCGATCCTACCGAGAGACAAGATGGCGGCAGCTACGGACTTTTTGGAATGTTGACAGACGCCAGAGAACCAATCAGCTTCGCTTCACAAAGCTCCGTTGCGCGAAAGGTACGCGTCCTGGAGCGCTGCCCGGTCCGCTGCTACAGATATATATCTTTTTTTAAACGTTAATTTCTCAAAATCCACTGGAGCACATATATTGAGACCTACAAAAGGCACATCGGGCTACCAGTCCCTACAATTTTGCCAAGTTTCGTGCAAATCTATTCAGCCGTTCGGGCTAAAAGTGAGGCTAACCGCCCTATGGAAAAATCAATGTTAAAAACACGTTTTGGGACCCCCCTTTTTTCTCGGCCCCCCCTTGACGAAACCCCCCCAAATTTTCAGGGGCTGCTCAGAAACAAAATGTGCCATTTTCCTGAAAATTTCAGCCAATTCCGTCCACAAACGCCAAAGTTATTAGACATAGAATTTTCAAAAAACCCATAGGGAAAAAATCCTAACTATATATACCTACTGGCGACCGCCAGTAGGTAATATATATATATATATATATATATATATATATATATATATATATATCCACAAGACAAGACTCCGTGAAGGGGGCCCCCATTCCCAGCAGGGCGGCTTCTGCTGATGGGAATAGAGAGACCAGTTAAAGCACAGCAGTGCACAAAGGAATGAAGTGCAGAAGCCCAATTCCGGATAATATCAAAGCATTTTATTCCTCATGGAGATGGCAGCGATATGAAGTTCTGGCGCGTTTCGGCAGAAATGTCTTTTTCACAGGTGAGTTGGATTGCATTCAGTCCCTGGGGCAGATTTACAAGCCCCCTGTGTGTCTTTTACGCCGCCGTTGCATCACTTTTGTGATGCAGTGGCGGCGCAAAAGATGCGATATGGTGTGGGGTATTTACAACGTGACTCATCTGGGAGATGCGTCACGTTGTAAAGCCCTGCGCCAGAAGGAGGCGTTCCTGCGCAGGGAGGGGCGTTCCGGCGCAGGAACGCCTTCTAAAAGTGGCTGAGTGAAATCTACAAGATTTCACTCAGTCACTTTGGGGCCCATGCTGCGTCAAAACCCTTCGCCTGCTTGAAGCAGGCGTAAGGATTGACGCAGCATTAACAAGATAGGGCCCCCCAGAGCATTGCTGGAGCTGTGTCGCGCTTGCGATGAAACTCCAGCAATGCGTCACTTTTACGGCACAGATGCGTCACGCATCTGTGCCGTTTTTGCCCCATGGTGCGCCGCATTGTAAATGCGGCGCATCCATGGTGGGCCGCATTGTAAATGCGGCGTATCCATGGTGGCGGAGGCATGGTGCACAATAAGTGGCGCATCCCTGCTGATATGCTGGGATGCGCCACTTATTGCAAATATGCTCCCCTGTCTTTAAATCGGTGTTGTCACATGGCTTGACATACTCCTACGGATAACAGAATGCATCATTGTTGTTCCTTGCACTTTGTACTGTGGTGCACATTTGTAATAAAGCTGAGGAGCATCACAACACCACAATTGAAAGTTCATATTTTTCAATACAGTTCATTCCTTGAAAATTGTTAAATAGCCATGTGCACTACATGGTGGTGGTATATGTTTTCACACTCCTTATTGCTGCTCCTCTATATCGTATTATACGCAGAGAGTCCAGAATTTCCAAAGGCAGGTGAATGCCTCCCTCATCTCACCTCCGTCATCCCTATTTCCACTGTAAATCCATTTTCTGGAACGAAAGTGAGCGGGTCATGCCCTTATTACATATCCACAAAACAAAACTCCATGAAGGAGGCCCCAACACTGTAGACCGGCGACTGCTGCCGGGAATGGAGAAACCTGGTAAAGCACAGCAGTGGGCAAAGGAAGGAAGTGCAAAAGCCCAATTCGGATAATATCAAAGCATTTTCTTCCTCATGGAGATGGCAGTGATTTGGCTCTGCTTGACGAATCTTATCGCAATTTTTTCAAAGGAGACCCCCTCAGCCCCAAGGTCCGCCATCTCTCCATGGCTTTAATTTTAAGTAATGCGGGGGATCTGCATGAATCCCCTAGGACCGCCATCTTTCTCTGGGTTTTCTAAAATCTAATGCGGGGTTGCTATGCGGGGGCAAGGCCACCAAAAACCTCTCCCCAAACCCACTGTGTGGGACTTATTGGCGGTAACAGGAGGGGTTTTATATATATATATTTATATATATATATTTATATATATATATACATATATATTTAATTTCTTTAATAATGGCTATATATATTTCTGGGCATACCCTTCCCACTTAGGGTGACAAAAGTCACAAAGATCTGGGTTTAATCCATCATTCTTTTGCTCACCATGCCATCCCAGTTTAGACCCAGCCATATGCAAATCAGTCTTTGCCCTGTTCCTCATGGGACCAGTGCAACCCGAACTGCCAAGCCAGGTCCTCCCTAGACCGGAAACAAGCATCCTGGGACTGATTTTAGGGCTCAGGAAGAGGCACAGAATTTTCTCTAATTGCCATCTGGGATGATCTGAACGACAGAGTAGACCTCAATGAGGTTGCTGCACTAATTCTTTTGGACCTTTCAGCTGCCATTGACACAGTTGATCATGACACTCTAATCCAAAGAATGCATGAAGCTGGCATGGAGGGCACCACTCTCAACTGGATCACATCCTACCTACGAAATAGAAAAATGTCATTCATAGTCTATTCTAATCTAAACCCTACATCATAAAAGCAGGAGTCCCTCAAAACTCTCTTGTGTCACCCATGGTTTTTAACAACTACATGAAGTCATTACCAGCAACTATCTATTGATTTTACGTTCACTTGCTACAACTATGCAGATGATACATGAATACCTTTTAAAGTGGAAAGCCCGAAAGATATTGTAAACTCCAAAATCTTCACTTGCCTCCAAGCTGTTGATCAGTGGATGATATGTAGCTACCTCATATTGAATGTGTCCAAAACTGAAATACTCATCCGTGGTAATTAGAACAAGTATGACCCATTCCTGGCCTGATGATCTGAGACCCCCACCTAAAGTATCCATGGTGGTACAAAATCTCAGAATTACCAAGGGCTCCATGCTGTCAATGAATACCTAAGTGGATATGGTGGCAAGACCAAGCTGTATTACTATGAAAAGTCTGCAACTCATATTCCCCCACCTTGGATTTCCACACAAGGTCTAAGCCGCTATCTTTCTTGTACTATCTACACTTGATTACACATATGGCCTATACCATGGATCACCTTTATCACCCATTAAACAACTACAAAGAATTCAGAACTCTGCTGCCAGGCTACTCCTACATGAAAAATCACAAGCACACATCTGCTCTGCTTTGAAGGGCCCTACATTGATTACCTGCTGCCACAAACTCCACCTTCAAGCTGCTTTATATCACCCACAAAGCAATACATGGCAAAGGACCATTTTCTATCAGGAAGAAAATTACCAAATACATACAACCGTCCCTCCACCTCAAAATCCCAGCATACAAGATGAAAAACATGGGTGGAACATATTTCTCTGTTCAAGCAGACAATCTATGGAATTCATTCCCGCAAATATAAAATCCACAAATGGCCATCTCCCCTTCAAAAAATTCAAAGGTTGGCTCTTTCCTACAGACCGGTACAAAAGGGGGTGGTAATGGACGGAGCATCTGTACCAATCAAACACTCACACCCAGTCAAAAGATCTGGGTTTAATCCATCACCGTTCTTTAGCCCACTCTGCCAGCCCAGTTCAAACATGGCTATATGCAAATCAGTCTGACCCTGTGCCTCATGGGAACAGTCCAGTCCGAACTGCCAAGCCATGCCTTCCCTGGACCGGAAAAAAGCTTCCGAGGACCGGTTTCTGGCATTACAGCCGTCTTCAGCCCGGCTTGCTTGAATCCAGTGGCAAAGTGAGCAAGGGACTCACGTCTGAGCATACCCTGCCACACTTATGGCGGCCAAAAGCGGTACAAAAGGGGGTGGTAATGGACGGAGCATCTAAACCAATCAAACACTCACACCCAGTCAAAAGATCTGGGTTTAATCCATCACTGTTCTTTAGCCCACTCTGCCACCCCAGTTCAGACATGGCTATATGCAAATCAGTCTGACCCTGTGCCTCATGGGAACAGTCCAGCCCGAACTGCCAAGCCATGCCTTCCCTGGACCAGAAACAAGCTTCCGAGGACTGGTTTCTGGCATTACAGCCGTCTTCAGCCCGGCTTGCTGGAATCCAGTGGCAAAGTGAGCAAGGGACTTACATCTGAGCATACCCAGCCACACTTATGGCGGCCAAAAGCGGTACTAAAGGGGGTGGTACTGGACGGAGCACCTGAACCAATCAAACACTCACGCCCAGTCAAAAGATCTGGGTTTAATCCATCACCGTTCTTTAGCCCACTCTGCCACCCCAGTTAAGACATGGCTATATGCAAATCAGTCTGACCCTGTGCCTCATGGGAACAGTCCAGCCCGAACTGCCAAGCCATGCCTTCCCTGGACCGGAAACAAGCTTCCGAGGACCGGTTTCTGGCATTACAGCGGTCTTCAGCCCGGCTTGTTTGAATCCAGTGGCAAAGTGAGCAAGGGACTCACGTCTGAGCATACCCTGCCACACTTATGGCGGCCAAAAGCGGTACAAAAGGGGGTGGTAATGGACGGAGCATCTGAACCAATCAAACACTCACACCCAGTCAAAAGATCTGGGTTTAATCCATCACCGTTCTTTAGCCCACTCTGCCACCCCAGTTCAGACATGGCTATATGCAAAACAGTCTGGCCCTGTGCCTCATGGGAACAGTCCAGCCCGAACTGCCAAGCCATGCCTTCCCTGGACCGGAAACAAGGTTCCGAGGACCGGTTTCTGGCATTACAGCCGTCTTCAGCCCGGCTTGCTTGAATCCAGTGTCAAAGTGAGCAAGGGACTCACGTCTGAGCATACCCTGCCACACTTATGGCAGCCAAAAGCGGTACAAAAGGGGGTGGTAATGGACAGAGCATCTGAACCAATCAAACACTCACACCCAGTCAAAAGATCTAGGTTTAATCCATCTCGGTTCTTTATCCCACTCTGCCACCCCAGTTCAGACATGGCTATATGCAAATCAGTCTGACCCTGTGCCTCATGGGAACAGTCCAGCCCGAAATTCCAAGCCATGCCTTCCCTGGACCGGAAACAAGCTTCCGAGGACCGGTTTCTGGCATTACAGCTATCTTCAGCCCGGCTTGCTTGAATCCAGTGGCAAAGTGAGCAAGGGACTCACGTCTGAGCAAACCCTGCCACACTTATGGCGGTCAAAAGCGGTACAAAAGGGGGTGGCAATGGACGGAGCATCTGAACCAATCAAACACTCACACCCAGTCAAAAGATCTGGGTTTAATCCATCACCGTTCTTTAGCCCACTCTGCCACCCCAGTTCAGATATGGCTATATGCAAATCAGTCTGACCATGTGCCTCATGGGAACAGTCCAGCCCGAACTGCCAAGCCATGCCTTCCCTGGACCGGAAACAAGCTTCCAAGGACCGGTTTCTGGCATGACAGCCGTCTTCTGCCCAGCTAGCTTGAATTAAGTGGCAAAGTGAGCAAGGGACTCATGTCTGAGCATACCCTGCCACACTTATGGCGGCCAAAAGCGGTACAAAAGGGGGTGGTAATGGACGGAGCATCTGAACCAATCAAACACTCACACCCAGTCAAGAGATCTGGGTTTAATCCATCACCGTTCTTTAGCCCACTCTGCCACCCCAGTTCAGACATGGCTACATGCAAATCAGTCTGACCCTGTGCCTCATGGGAACAGTCCAGCCCGAACTGCCAAGCCATGCCTTCCCGGGACCGGAAACAAGCTTCCAAGGACCGGTTTCTGGCATTACAGCCGTCTTCAGCCCGGCTTGCTTGAATCCAGTGGCAAAGTGAGCAAGGGAATCACGTCTGAGCATACCCTGCCACACTTATGGCGGCCAAAAGCGGTACAAAAGGGGGTGGTAATGGATGGAGCATCTGAACCAATCAAACACTCACACCCAGTCAAAAGATCTGGGTTTAATCCATCAACCTTCTTTAGCCCACTCTGTCACCCCAGTTCAGACATAGCTATATGCAAATCAGTCTGACCCTGTGCCTCATGGGAACAGTCCAGCCCGAACTTCCAAGCCATGCCTTCCCTGGACCGGAAACAAGCTTTCGAGGACCGGTTTTTGGCATTTCAGCCGTCTTCCGCCCGGCTTGCTTGAATCCAGTTGCAAAGTGAGCAAGGGACTCACGTCTGAGCATACCCTGCCACACTTATGGCGGCCAAAAGCGGTACAAAAGGGGGTAGTAATGGACAGAGCATCTGAACCAATCAAACTCTCACACCTAGTCAAAATATCTGGGTTTAATCCATCACCGTTCTTTAGCCCACTCTGCCACCCCAGTTCAGACATGGCTATATGCAAATCAGTCTGACCCTGTGCCTCATGGGAAAAGTCCAGCCCGAACTGCCAAGCCATGCCTTCCCTGGACCGGAAACAAGCTTCCAAGGACCGGTTTCTGTCATTACAGCCGTCTTCTGCCCAGCTAGCTTGAATCCAGTGGCAAAGTGAGCAAGGGACTCATGTCTGAGCATACCCTGCCACACTTATGGCGGCCAAAAGCGGTACAAAAGGGGGTGGTAATGGACGGAGCATCTGAACCAATCAAACACTCACAGCCAGTCAAGAGATCTGGGTTTAATCCATCACCGTTCTTTAGCCCACTCTGCCACCCCAGTTCAGACATGGCTATATTCAAATCAGTCTGGCCCTGTGCCTCATGGGAACATTCCAGCCCGAACTGCCAAGCCATGCCTTCCCTGGACCGAAAACAAGCTTCCGAGGACCGGTTTCTGGCATTACAGCCGTCTTCAGCCCGGCTTGCTTGAATACAGTAGCAAAGTGAGCAAGGGACTCACTTCTGAGCATACCCTGACACACTTATGGTGGCCAAAAGCGGTACAAAAGGGGGTGGTAATGGACGGAGCATCTGAACCAATCAAACACTCACACTCAGTCAAAAGATCTGGGTTTAATCCATCACCGTTCATTAGCCCACTCTGCCACCCCAGTTCAGACATCGCTATATGCAAATCAGTCTGACCCTGTGCCTCATGGGAACAGTCCAGCCCGAACTGCCAAGCCATGCCTTCCCTGGACCGGAAACAAGGTTCCGAGGACCGGTTTCCGGCATTACAGCCGTCTTCAGCCCGGCTTGATTGAATCCAGTGGCAAAGTGAGCAAGGGACTCACGTCTGAGCATACCCAGCCACACTTATGGCGGCCAAAAGCGGTACTAAAGGGGGTGGTACTGGACGGAGCACCTGAACCAATCAAACACTCACGCCCAGTCAAAAGATCTGGGTTTAATCCATCACCGTTCTTTAGCCCACTCTGCCACCCCAGTTAAGACATGGCTATATGCAAATCAGTCTGACCCTGTGCCTCATGGGAACAGTCCAGCCCGAACTGCCAAGCCATGCCTTCCCTGGACCGGAAACAAGCTTCCGAGGACCGGTTTCTGGCATTACAGCGGTCTTCAGCCCGGCTTGTTTGAATCCAGTGGCAAAGTGAGCAAGGGACTCACGTCTGAGCATACCCTGCCACACTTATGGCGGCCAAAAGCGGTACAAAAGGGGGTGGTAATGGACGGAGCATCTGAACCAATCAAACACTCACACCCAGTCAAAAGATCTGGGTTTAATCCATCACCGTTCTTTAGCCCACTCTGCCACCCCAGTTCAGACATGGCTATATGCAAAACAGTCTGGCCCTGTGCCTCATGGGAACAGTCCAGCCCGAACTGCCAAGCCATGCCTTCCCTGGACCGGAAACAAGGTTCCGAGGACCGGTTTCTGGCATTACAGCCGTCTTCAGCCCGGCTTGCTTGAATCCAGTGTCAAAGTGAGCAAGGGACTCACGTCTGAGCATACCCTGCCACACTTATGGCAGCCAAAAGCGGTACAAAAGAGGGTGGTAATGGACAGAGCATCTGAACCAATCAAACACTCACACCCAGTCAAAAGATCTAGGTTTAATCCATCACCGTTCTTTATCCCACTCTGCCACCCCAGTTCAGACATGGCTATATGCAAATCAGTCTGACCCTGTGCCTCATGGGAACAGTCCAGCCCAAAATTCCAAGCCATGCCTTCCCTGGACCAGAAACAAGCTTCCGAGGACCGGTTTCTGGCATTACAGCTATCTTCAGCCCGGCTTGCTTGATTCCAGTGGCAAAGTGAGCAAGGGACTCACGTCTGAGCAAACCCTGCCACACTTATGGCGGCCAAAAGCGGTACAAAAGGGGGTGGCAATGGACGGAGCATCTGAACCAATCAAACACTCACACCCAGTCAAAAGATCTGGGTTTAATCCATCACCGTTCTTTAGCCCACTCTGCCACCCCAGTTCAGATATGGCTATATGCAAATCAGTCTGACCATGTGCCTCATGGGAACAGTCCAGCCCGAACTGCCAAGCCATGCCTTCCCTGGACCGGAAACAAGCTTCCAAGGACCGGTTTCTGGCATTACAGCCGTCTTCTGCCCAGCTAGCTTGAATTAAGTGGCAAAGTGAGCAAGGGACTCATGTCTGAGCATACCCTGCCACACTTATGGCGGCCAAAAGCGGTACAAAAGGGGGTGGTAATGGACGGAGCATCTGAACCAATCAAACACTCACACCCAGTCAAGAGATCTGGGTTTAATCCATCACCGTTCTTTAGCCCACTCTGCCACCCCAGTTCAGACATGGCTATATGCAAATCAGTCTGACCCTGTGCCTCATGGGAACAGTCCAGCCCGAACTGCCAAGCCATGCCTTCCCGGGACCGGAAACAAGCTTCTAAGGACCGGTTTCTGGCATTACAGCCGTCTTCAGCCCGGCTTGCTTGAATCCAGTGGCAAAGTGAGCAAGGGACTCACGTCTGAGCATACCCTGCCACACTTATGGCGGCCAAAAGCGGTACAAAAGGGGGTGGTAATGGACGGAGCATCTGAACCAATCAAACACTCACAACCAGTCAAAAGATCTGGGTTTAATCCGTCAACCTTCTTTAGCCCACTCTGCCACCCCAGTTCAGACATAGCTATATGCAAATCAGTCTGACCCTGTGCCTCATGGGAACAGTCCAGCCCGAACTTCCAAGCCATGCCTTCCCTGGACCGGAAACAAGCTTCCGAGGACCGGTTTCTGGCATTACAGCCGTCTTCCGCCCGGCTTGCTTGAATCCAGTGGCAAAGTGAGCAAGGGACTCACGTCTGAGCATACCCTGCCACACTTATGGCGGCCAAAAGCGTTACAAAAGGGGGTGGTAATGGACAGAGCATCTGAACCAATCAAACTCTCACACCTAGTCAAAATATCTGGGTTTAATCCATCACCGTTCTTTAGCCCACTCTGCCACCCCAGTTCAGACATGGCTATATGCAAATCAGTCTGACCCTGTGCCTCATGGGAAAAGTCCAGCCCGAACTGCCAAGCCATGCCTTCCCTGGACCGGAAACAAGCTTCCAAGGACCGGTTTCTGTCATTACAGCCGTCTTCTCCCCAGCTAGCTTGAATCCAGTGGCAAAGTGAGCAAGGGACTCATGTCTGAGCATACCCTGCCACACTTATGGCGGGCAAAAGCGGTACAAAAGGGGGTGGTAATGGACGGAGCATCTGAACCAATCAAACACTCACAGCCAGTCAAGAGATCTGGGTTTAATCCATCACCGTTCTTTAGCCCACTCTGCCACCCCAGTGGACCCATCTCACTTGAAACCAGGGTGACTCTAAGGGCATGCAGGCCTGCCCCCATATTCTAAGTTTCAGGGACATCAATATGCAACTGCTCCTGGACTTTGTTTGCGGTAAGTCCTGCCCTGCCAAGAAGTGCCAAACCAGTCCTAGGCTCTTTGAAGTGGATATGAAGTGCTACAACTGCCAGAACCCATGCATGGATGATGTAGCACGATTGTAACTGGTGCATCTCCATCAATGATAATACATCTTTTCAGCTGCAAAGGTCAAGTACATCACTTCATCAGTTGCTCACCGGATTTCCTCCATTCCCAATGCATTCTCAAATTTTTGCAGCTCATAACGGACGCATCGCCTCTATCATTGGGGTTTGATGACAACACTTCACCTTCCCTGTTCCCTACATTGCCCTTACTCAGTGGGCTGATCCCTGTATCTGACCTGCACTCCATTGCAGTCAGCATGAACTTTGAGATTTGAACCGGTCTAGCGCGACCAGATAGCCCTGGTTGGTACTACATGCTTGCAAGCACTACATTTTCATTTATTCTTTCAAAATGTATAACTCCGGTTGTATTTATTGGACTTTTGTCATTTTGGCCTTGTTTTGTTTATAAAAATACAAACTATTTTACCAACTTGGTGTGTAGTCTTTTGACGTGTGTTTTTACTGTGTCCAGGCCTGGGCGTGGTTCATGGAGTTTCGCTACGCGGAACTCCACGAAGTGACAAAAAAACTCTGTGGTGTTCCGCAAGTGGCGGAGTGCAGTGCCAAGTGGCAGCTCGCGTTCGCCAACTTACCGTTCACGTGCACGAGAGGGGAAAAAACTCTGCTGTACTATGTGGAGTGGAGTTTTCTGCACTCCATGAGCTCTGCGGGGCGTGGAGTGCAGAAAACTCCGCAAACTGAGTTCACCGCCCAGGCCTAACTGTGTCACTGTTTGAAGTGTTGCACAAATACTTTACATATTGCCTCTTAAATTAAGCCTGTATGCTCTGTGCCAAGCTCCGAGAGGGTGACCACAGGTTAATTTATGGTGTTTATCTGAATGACCCTTACAAGGACTGTGATACCTGCTTGGACAAGTTGCTTAACTCTGCCAACCAGAAACTCAATTTCTAACAAAAGGTAAGCTTCCTGGAAGGAAGTCCAATCATCCAAGAAAATACTTAATATGTGCTTGTATGACCAGTAATTACATATGTTAGGCTTCAGTTTTAAAGCTTAGCTTTCCTGGATGTTTTTCAAACCTCTTCAGTCCACACCAATAATTATTTTAATTTTTACTTTTGCATTGTAATTTTATTTCCCTCATCTCAAAAATAAATTGCAAATTCTCCAAGCAGCTTAATTTACTTGCACAGAAACATATCGGCTTTACTTATATATAACCGTAAAGATAGATAGACAGACAGATAGATAGATAGATAGATAGATAGATAGATAGATAGATAGATAGATAGATAGATAGATAGATAGATAGATAGATAGATAGATTGTCAAGATGCATATTTAAGAAGTTAAGTATAGAAAACCTATATTTACCTCTACATTTTTAACCTCACAATATTTTGGCTCCTGATATTTAAATCTCAATATTTTGGACCCACAATATTTCCTAGTACATAATCTAGTGGAATACTTTTGTTGGACAGCCCTCCTCTAGGGCACTCTGGCACTGCCAGGTGAGCTTACTTGAAAAGACGAGTGTGAATGGCCTTCTGTTTTGGTACCATCACAGCCTAAAGGACCAAAACAACTTGGCTCATGCACTGGTCCTTTCAAGCCTATCTCTGGCAGTGGTACGATGCCTAATAGGCCATTACACACAGTATACCTTCTGTTCAGGAACTCGAATTATTTGAACTATCTTTACCCACGTTCTACAGATATCTCCTTACTAGACTGGTGCCAGAATATAGGTGGCTATGTGTCACAACCTCAAGGTCAATAATATCAACCTGCATCCATTTCACAGTATAAACTATTAACATATCATGACTGTAAAAATGTAAAGGGAAGTATAGACTAATTTTAACTCCACATCTACTTACCTAGATGACATACTGTAGTCGATATTAGAACATTTGAATGTTGAGAGCTCCATTGAAGACACTTGAGTAGCTCCGGGCTTATAACGGTTGGTATAAGATTCTTGCTCCAATATTCCAATGTTTGCCTTTATGATTTTTACTTTTACATTTTGAACATTCTATCCTTAATGGGTGAGATATTCTAATAGCCTTATAGCCCTTCTGCCTCGGGCTGTACTGAGCGTTAAAGGCCCTCCTCCTCGATATAAATTCGGGATCAGGGCCTTTAACATCCGGTACAGCCCTCAGCAGCAGGCTATAAGGCTAAACTATAGAGTTTATATATGTGAAGGCTCATGTTGAAACTTCAGTATTATTGTGGACTAGGATAGAGGTGAGGTGCGCCCACAGACGAAGCTTCTGTGGGGTCATGCCAGGTGACTTTGCGGTTCTTTTTAATTTTCAGTCTTTCTTCCTGGCAGTTATGTGAGTTCTGATGTAAATGTGGTGTCCTGTATGCTGTGTGATGTTGTTTGAACGTGATTTGTTGTTGTTTTTGACTTTTAAGCAATGTTGCAGTGCCCCCTTCAATGGCAGGGGACTATGCCTGAGGAAATAAAGATGAGTCAGCATAAATAAATCAGATTGTCTCAGTAATTCTGATCTGCAGAAGTACATAGCTGCGATGTGCTTTGAAATTGTACTTGGTGTGATCAAAAACCAGGGCTCTCACCTATTCTCTTACAGCCAGTTTCTGTTTCAAGTCCCAGCTCAGGGGAACTGGCCAAGGGCTCAGAGAAGAAACAGATGCTTCCAGTTAAAAAGATGTACCGGTGATAGTTTTGGAACATATTTTATTGTGGGTATGCTAAAATCATTAAAGTAAATGTGACCCTCTGTGTATGTGGTATTAGTATAACAAAGATCTATCTGAAAGGAAATTGTGCTGTGTACCTGGTAAAAACTAAACATGTAGGGCCTGATTCACAAAGACAAACTACCACTTTTGTGTCACTTTTACGTATTTTTGGGCATTAAGAATCCACAAGCTAATAGTAAGTTTACAATTGTGGATAGTCCACAGGCGGGGTGGAGAACTCCACACATGAAAAGATAGGCCTGTCCTATCTTTTTATAGGCTGAGTTTCCCGCCCCAACTGCAGATTCTCTGCAGTCATAAACATATTACTAACTTGTAGTTTAAATTACACAAAAGTGTAAATGTACCTCTGTTTTTTTTGTCCTGATTTGTCAAAACAGTTCATGTTTGGGGATAAAATGGGATTCCTGCTTTTTTTCAGGCATGCAATTTGTGGGGTGTCCGATCACTCCTTTAAGGAGGAGATGTGTTACATCTCGGGCCCCCACTTGGCCAGGTCCACCTTTCCTTTTACTCCAAATCTACAGATACTTACGGATTTACCTTTCCATAACTGCCAATCCATCTTGACCACTCCTGGGCAATCCCACACAACCTGTAATACTGAGTCTTAATAATAGGACTAGTTATACACCTAAATAATATGCCTTTAAGGAAATAGTAAACGAAAAGAAAGAAAAGACAAAAATGAGAAACTAAAATAGGATGCTAAAAAAGTTTCCTGTTAAGGAGGTATAGTCTTACACCAATTATCCCACAAACTTCACAATTTTGTTCTATAGGTTGCCCTATCCATTTTTGCTATTCTATGTATTGATTTGAGCCACTCACATTCAAGAGGAGAAACAGGTGAAATCCATTTAATGCACAACTCTCTACGCACCAGAGGAATTAACATAAAAATAAGGGTTTTATATTGTTTAGATAAAATATTTGTGGAGTCTTCATCCGGAATCACCCCAAAAATGACCAGTGATAAACTCACCTTAATTTCATGCCCCACACTACCTGACAGCGGTGCGCCCACTTTCTGCCAGAAGACTTGAATGAAAGGACACCGCCAAAACATGTGTGCTTCGTCTGCATTTATTTCTCCACATTTTAAGCACTTCTTCACAGCTTGTAAACCCATTTTTGAGAGCCTTCGGGGGTCCAATATCCCTTATGGATGGTAAATACTGTTTTTTTCTTAGAGGTGCAGACTTCACACTATACCATAGGAAAGATAAAGATACTTGCCATAATGTATCAAGATAGTATTCCGGCAGCTCCTTCCTCCAAGTCACTCTAAACCAGTCTTGTGGTTCTTCCTGAGGCTGTATCAACATCCAGTACCATACTGAAACTTCCTTTTGACCCAGTGGGCATAGGACTATTTTCGATTCATAAAATGTATTTCCCCTTCCACTTTTTCTTAAAGTTTTGACCCAATTTAGCAGTTGATAGTACTTAAATTTGGAGACGGAACCTTCTGAGATCTCCTGCATTTTGTGCCAAGAAATTAGGTCCACACCCTCTAACAATTGGCCCCATGTATGAATTCCTTTTTCTTTTATTGGAACTGCAAGAGAGTCTTGTAGGCAGGCTGGTGTTCCAGGTGATCTCCAGATTGGGGCGTAGTAGCTGTAGTACGGGATTTGTAGTATATCCCTGATTTGCAACCATACTTTGCATGCCGCTTGTAGAGTTTTTAATCTCACTTTTTTTTAAATTTCAGGTCTCCGAATTTAAAAAGAAAAACACTGGATTGGTCCAGAGGGCCGAAAGGGAGTGCTTGGAAAAGTGGTGAAAGATCGGAGGTATCTTTTAACAGTTGCCTGAAGATTTTTAGATGAAAGGCTCTCTGATATTGGAGGAGGTCTGGGCTTGCTATGCCCCCATTTTCCTTTTTTCCCTGAACTTTTGCTAGGCTGTTCTAGGTCTTATTTCCCCCAAATAAAACTGGAAAAGAGTCCTTGCACTTTCGTTATCCACTCCTTCTAAAACTCTAAGGGAATTGAGTTAAACAGGAAGGTATATTTAGGAAGGATTGACATTTTTAGAAAGTTAGACTTGCCTAGGAAACATAAAGGTAAAGATTCCCACAGTTGTAATTGTTTCTTAACTTTAGAGGTGACCTTGTCAAAATTTGCTTTTGCTAATGACTCCAGTTTCTGGACCACTTCAATCCCTAGGTACATGATATTTTGTCTAACTAAGTCACTCCTAAAGTTTGTATTGCATTGCATAATCTCTATCTTTACTGGATTAACAGCATAACAAGATTGTTTGCCAAAGCTCTCTAGTATTTCCCATATGGGCGCAATTGACAAATGTAGCTGGCTGGTAAAGAGCGTCAGGTCATCTGCATAAAGCCCGATTTTCTTTTCTAACCCATTGCAGGAAAATGGTAAAATATTCCTACATGCCCTTAGTTTAATGGCGAGTGGCTCAATATACAAGTTAAATATTAGGGGAGAGAGGGAACAACCTTGTCCGGTGCCCCTACCTATTTTAACTTGTTTAGATAAGTTGCCATTCACTAAGACTCGAGCGGGTGGGTTTTTATAGAGAGCCTTGATTGCAGAAACAAAAGTATGGCCCAGATTAAAACGCTGAATCACCTCTTGGAGGAAGGGCCAGCTGACCCTGTCAAACACTATAGCAGCGTCACATGTCATCACAGTTAGGGGACTGGTGCTTTCCATTGCTAGGTCAATTGTGCCAATTAGTTTGTGGGTCAAGTCATGTAGGTGCCTCCCCTTCTTAAAGCCCTTCTGGTCACTGTGAATCAAAAGGCTGACATCCGATCCAAACTTTTAGTAATTATCTGTGTATACAATTTATAATCACTGTTAAGCAGGGAGATCGGCCTATACAATACATTTATTGGGTTTAAGCAGGATAATAATTGTAGCTAGGTCCCAGGATGGATGAAGCTCTTCTTTTGATATATAGGCCGAGTTAAAAAGATTAAGCAAGATAGGAGCCAGCTCTTCTTTCAAATGTGAATAAATTTCATTTGGGAGGGTATCAGGCCCTACAGCCTTGCCTATTTTTAAGCTTTTTGTTGCACTATAGACTTCGTGTATTATGAAGGGGGCAGATAATTCATCTCTAACTTCATCACTGAGGAATGGGATATCCAAATCCCGAAAAAAGCTGTTATATGATCCGTATCCGGGTCTATGTTAGGGGTGGGCGGACTTCTCAGTTTCCGAACACAGACTGTGCGGAGATTTGCCCCTTCTGCCTTGTGCAAAGAAGGCAGAGAAACGAGGCAAATCTCCGCACATTCGGGGGAGGAACGGAAGTTGGCCACCCGCCTCCCGCCTGCCATATTAAAAAGGCCTAAAATTAAATTTAAATAAAACTTA
The DNA here is from genome assembly GCF_964261635.1 of Lissotriton helveticus. NCBI lineage: Eukaryota > Metazoa > Chordata > Amphibia > Caudata > Salamandridae > Lissotriton > Lissotriton helveticus. The sequence goes on from NC_136073.1 coordinate 242,532,272, forward strand.
CCTTATTGCGGGTGTATCCTTGCCCATTGCGGCTTCATCTGGGAACTGCGTATGCACGGGAGCCAGCGCATGCGCATTCCTCACCAGGAATGGCAATGTGCAGGCTCCCGCGCATGCGCAGTTCCAAGAAGAAGGCGAGATAGGCAAGGATACGCCTGCAATAAGGTAAGTTTTATTTATATTTAATTTTAGGCTTTTAAATATCATTTAATACGGCGGGCGGGAGGCGGGGGGAGGCGCATAACTGAAATATGTGGAGAGGCACGGAGATTGGTTACGCGACTTCCGCCCACTCATAGTCTATATTATCTGTATATAATGCCGGTAGATTGACATTTTAAGTTCTTTAATAGCGTTTCTTGCCTGGTTAGCTTTAACCTTCCAGGCAAAAAGTTTGCCACATCCTTCCCAGTATTTGTAATTAGCAAGTTTTCTTGCTTTCCATTTTTGTTTTACTTTAATTTCCAAATAATCGGCTAAATTAGCTTTTGATTTTGCTAACTCCGTTTCTAGACCTAAATTGTTTGATGGTTTTAAGGTGCTCCCTAAATTTCCTTGTATAGTTTTAATTGAATCTTCTAAAGATTTCATCTAATTCTTGACCATTTTATTATGTGATGCATTAATACTAACTAATATGCCTCTAAGATAGGCTTTGTACGTGTCCCATCGCTTATTTAAGGGGGCTGAGTCAAGATTAAAAAAGAAAAACTCATTTATTGAGTTTTTCAATTGATCAATTATTGAAGCATCTAGAAGTAAAGATCGATTCAAAGTCCAGTGCCGTTCAGCTGCCTTATCTTTAACCAGAAATTGGAGTAAAACTATTGAATGGTCAGATAGATGCTACGGAATATGGGGGACACTCTTGATATGATTACTGATGGCAGCCACTACCAAAAAAAAGTCTATCCTTGATTTATTGTAAAAAGTGTATTTACCTGGTTCTGCCCCGTCTTTACGCCCTTAAGCGTCCAAATATCAACAAGGCCCAAGTGCTGGATTATATGCCTTAGGGCCGCTCTCATTTTAGGGACAGTAACAGCCACCCTCTTAGAAGATGTGTCCTGAGCTAGGACAAGGACTACATTAAAATCCCTCCCCCCCATGATGATAGGTTCGTTTAACTCAATTAAATGTAAGAATAATGTGTTTAGGGGACTGGAATCATCCAGGTTTGGACCATAATATCCAACAAATGCAAGCCAAATTCCCTGGACCTTTATCTTTGTAATTACCCTTACATGATGAATCTACCAAAGTTTCACTTAAAATACATTGGAAAGATTTTTTAAACAAGATTGCCATCCCTTTTACTGTGACTGCTTGAGTGGTGCATATGCAATACTCTATCCATGGTTGGTCCAACCATTCTTCTTTTAAAAGATGGGATTCTTGAATAAAAATAACATCTGAATCACTGAAGTTCAGATACTCCAGTATCCTTCTCCTTCTTGGCATCACCCTGAGCCCGTTAACATTCCATGTTAAGATTTTCAGACATCAAGGATTATTTGGACGTACCAATGAATGAGATTACTTTCCTACCATATTCTGGGTAACTCAGCCAATTATAAGGCAAAGGCAGCCATAACACAAAAAACTAACTGCAAAATAAAAAAAAATGACATTAGAGGACTTTTTAAAATTTTCCCCCACCCTTTGTGAATCTTTTTTTTTTATTTCCTATACTTGCATTTTGTGCCCGTGACCCTCCCCACCCTCCCTGGGGAACCCTCCCTAGCAATTAGAGGTATACTATAGACACCTCATTATGAACTCTCCCACGTCCCGATGGTAGAGTTAATATAACTGTTAAATCGTTTGTGCTTTAATCTGCTCTAAAAAAAATTCATTTAATTTAGAACTCGGAAATTATGCATCTTATTATTCCTCCTGACCCTTAGGGATGCCCGGAACCGGATATTTGCAGTGGCACCAAGATCTCTTAATTCCTGAATGCATTTACCAAGCTCCCACTGCCTATCGAGAGTTGTACAAGAATTATCAGACCTAATACGAAAAGATCAGTCATTTTTCCTGTATGATCCAGCTTTTAATGCCCCAGTGAGAATGCTTTCTTTTAATGAGTAAGTTTTGAAATTCACAAGGATCCTTCTAGATGTTTTCCTACCTACACGGAGCACTAAAGGGTCTCGACAAACTCTTTGTATGTCCTCTTCTAATGTGGTTTGTTCAAGATCCATATTATGCTCCTTTAGCAGAGAAATTACAAAGGCCTTGATATCCCCACCTTCCAGACCCTCTGGAAGATTTAAAATTCTAATGTTATTCCTCCTTGCATTATTTTCAAGGGCTTCTAACATGTCTCTTAACTCTTGTTTGCTTTTCTTTAACTTCAAAATCTCTTCTTGGTTATCAGCCACCTTAATGGAAACCTCTTTATATGCAGTTTCAATAACTCCAATTCTATCAAACAAACTATTGATTATTTCTTCCATAGATTCACAGTGCCCTTGTATTTTTTGTTGGTTGGTTTCAGAAGTAGCAAATCTCTCCCTTATTTCAAATAGCAATGCCGAAATTGTAGTTTCTAAACTGGGGGTACTAGGTTGGGCAATCGCCATTACTGGATCTCCCAGGATGAACTGCGTTTGATGCTCCGGAGAAGACATTGTGGCCGTAGTGCTCTGTTTAGCAGTGGGGCCTATATTATCTGAGATCGAGGCTGAACAGTCTTCCATGCCTGCTAAGGGGTCAAATTGATTTTCTGTTAAGATCTGGTTTGCCGTTGATTCCTTGGTGTCAGTAGCCATACTTTCTTCCCCTTGCCTAAGTGGTATAATCTTGAGGGGTTGATATGAGCTGGGATGATCTTCTGCTAAGATAGGGGGCCTTTGCGCCTGTACCTTGAAATAAGAGCGAAGAGGGGGTAATTTTAATTTTCCTGGTCTTTCTCTTCTTCGTTTGTTTATTTTGATTATGTCCTGATTTTCCTGCAAGCCCTTTGCTCAGGTGTGATACAGGTGATTTATCAGCAAGACTTTCAAGTTGCGTGGGTGGAGAAACCACCTGAATTCTAGGTATAGTATTCCCGGTGCTTAGGGTAACCAGATCCTCCTTTCCCCAAACCCCTCCGCTCCTTAATGTATACCTATTTACTGTATTGCCATTACTTACTGTGGCGTTTTCCCTCCCTCTTTTATCCTTGTTTTACTTATTTGCTGTAGTGGTTGTGTTATACCTAGAGTTCTCAGCCCCCTTTCCAGAGTCACCGTCGTCTGGTGAGTCCCGCTCGTGTCTTCTTACCGGGGTCATAAGAGTTGTTCTGGCGGCATGTCCCTGCTCCCTCTAGGCAGTCTCCAGGATACACTTCCTGCAGCTCCTTTCTTTTGAATTATCCGGAACGGCACTATGTATCCGAGTCCTGTCAGTGCCTCGCCGTAGAAAGCCAGTCCTCTCGGCAGCGCGGCGGCTCCAGCTGAGCCGTGCTGCTGCCTCCGCCTACACTATGCCCAGAGTCTCACCCGCAATTCCTCCTCACTGTGCCGCTGAGGTGCCGAGGAAATGCAGCAGGAATACCAAATGCAGAAAACACGAAAACTGGAAAGAAAATAAGCCCCACGACCCCCGCAACACCCCCGCTCTACATTCGCGTCGCAGGATCCAAGCGGTAGGCACAAACTACTGTTTCTGAAGTATCATTCGCACCACCGGCATGGGAGAGCTTGCGACCCTTACTGACTAGTGGCCGCCCTGTTCCCCCCTCTTATGGGAGTGTCATAAATGTATCTCTATTAATCAGACCCCAGGTTAACTAGACAATTGGATTGTGAGAGCGCAAATGGTCTGCTAATGTGTATTGATGTAACCACAAACTCAATTACTCTGAAGGTTTCAGTGTGCACCTGGCATCCATAATTCCATATCCTAGGTCCACTTAAGGGGCACGTGCTACCCCCTAAAAATCCATATACTGCATGGCGTCGTGGCTGCAAGAGTACAATAAGATGCAAATAAAACACAATCTCTGACTACAACTCTCAATTTTGTTTACTGAAGCAAACCAGTGAACGATTGCTGCTTTTCCTTTCGATATCTTTTAGCATGAGTAATTTCGCTGCTCTTAATTTAACAATTCCAATCTCTGAATTGCTCTCATGGCCAGCAATCGAGATTGCCTCATTGTTCTTGTAGTGGAAAGGGCGGAGCGTGGCCCTGAATGGGGCGGGTGTATCTGGGGCTAGGAGCTGCTATTCCAGATGTATCAGTTAAAACAAAGTCCATGGGTCAAAATCCAATTCCTCTGCTGTTGTTGATTCGGGTACACGCGTAGGTTTGCAAAAATCGGTGGGAAAGAGGCAAAATATGTGATAACTAATAATAATAATAATCCACATTTGTAAAGCGCGAACAATCACCCATAAGGGTCTCTAGGCGCTGGGGGCCGACGGGAAGATTAACCCCTTGGCTGCGGGGCCGATTCCCCACGCTCTGCTGGGGGGAGGGGGCGCACACAGCGCCCCACCACCTTTCTCGTGTGCTCATGACGAGCTGGCACCCGATCTTTAGAACGCCCAGCACAGGAGGGGAATTAGCCCCGCACCTGAGTGTTCTAACGGTCATGATGAGCTCAGCTCGTCATGAGCACACGAGAACCGTGGCTCATGACGAGCTGAGCTCCACACCTCTCCCATGACTGGGTGTGCAAAGCTGATACAGAATGTTTTGCCTCACTTCTAGGGGAAAAGCACGCACAGCTGTGGAAATACCCTGCTCAGCAAATAGTGCACGTGGTGTAGTACTTCTTGCTTGCAGTACTGCCTCATTGAAATACCAGAGCACTGTATGTGCTTTTTCTATGTATGTGGTATTTCTACAGCGCAAACGTAGCCAAACAGCAGCTGAGAGCTGTACAGGGTCAAAGACAAGATGAAGACAACGAGAGATAGAAGAGTGTCCGTGTATGTCTCCAGTAGTGTTAAATACATCAAAATGCGCCTGAAAATGGAATTGGCAGATGTTTGTTAAACAACCCGCAGAGGATCTCACCACTGTACCCCCTGACACCTTCCCTGGTTGGCAGGTGCCCTCCAGGTTAGCGTTCACCCAACAGGGTTTGCAAATTTGAAACATCCAGTTTAGAGCCTGATGTAAATTTGCTATGGTAAAGTGATTCAATCTCAGAAGGGGAGTTTGCAATGTGTTTAGCTGACCTGTACAGTGAACTGAAGCATTCTCTCTAAGGGACCAAGATTAATAATTAATTAGAGATTAGAACACTTATTTGGAATGCTCTACAAATCGAATTGTCTCTGGGAGTTGATGAAGTGTGTTAATTTTACCACTTTCAGGATGCGAGGTTAGGTGGCCTCTCTGGGATTTGAATCTAGGGGTTACACAGACATGTTTGCAATGAAGGCAATATTCGATTGAGTGATCTCTCCAATTATAAATTAGAATACAGATCGCCTTTCAAGTTTCCTGCATAGTGCCTTTTTATTATTAGGTCATTCCTAGGGCTGTACACTGCATTATGGGTAAGTCCTGTTCTTGAACAAGCTGTTTTAATCTATCTGTGTCTTTCAGGGTTAGGTGAGCTTGAGGGTGCATGTTTCCCTACATGTCGCTTACTTAAAATATATTGTATGGGTGTCCCCAGACTTCCACATGTAAAGGGAAGCAGGATCCTTCATTGAGGCCCAATAAGTTTAAGGGTGAAGACGAAAGAGGAAACCAACCACCATTGGCGCTAGTTCACCAAAATGTCAAGTGTAGCGGAAGTCACATCATGCAAATGTACAGCCACTGATGACATCACAGGAAGTGACATCACCCTGATGATGTTAGAGAGGGTTTTGCCACGACCTCTGACATAATGGCAAAACTGAAGTAACAATAAATGAACGATTAAACACTAAATGCAAGATTGATAAAATGATGCAACAGGTTTCTACGATGGGTGTGTGTGGTATAAACATAGATCTACATTTTAACCCTGCGTTATATACCTTTTGCATTATTTTATGCATCTAAAAATAAGATATATATTTGTATTGTATGTTGTAGGTGACCCCATCAGTTTTATCTTTTACCCCCTTGTGTGCCCCTTAAAAATCCCTTCTGAAGACTATGAGGATCAAATGAATCTAAACGCTCCAGTTTTGGACAAGCGACAAAAGGTAAACAGAGCTCTTATGAGCCATGCCTTTGGGAATCTCTCAAGCCAGGGGTTACAAAGGCAGTGTCTGAGGTTGCAAGGAGCAAGCTAGGGACTGCAGCTTTAACCCCTGGTGTTGGACAAGGCCCTTCTTAGGGTATTTCCCTAAAACGTTAAGCTTTTTTCCTCCTGGTTTTTGCTGATTCTCTTTTCGTGGCCTTAGGACTCTGGGCACTTTCCCACTGTAATGCAGTGTGAAAGCATGCATGCCCTTCCTCAGGACATTAAATAGTTTGCCTAAAGAAAAACAATGCAGCTGTAGCCCACGAGTCAGGCAAGCAAGCTGGCGTTCTTTACTGATAGTGCATGAGAACGCAAGTCTGGCGATCCGGGTATAGATAATCCCTGTCGTCAAATCTAGTATGGAAAGGTGGATACGCAATCAAGGCTGAAAAGTCCTTGTTGGTGCCATCAGAATTAGGCGAGGTACAGGTCCACAATGGGGGTCCAAGTACTGCGTGCTGTGCTACGCGCTGCTCAAGCAGCTTGCTTGCCTGACTCGTGGGCTACAGCTGCATTGTTTTTCTTTAGGCAAACTATTTAATATCCTGAGGATGAACCTTTACTAGACATGGTTCGAAACATCGTCGACCCAAAACACTAAATGCATAGTGTAATAATGACTGTTTGCATGCATATGTGTTTCTGTTGGATTATCTGCTTATGATTTATGATAACCAGATGACCTTATTTTGCCTACAACCTTGTTTTGTTCTTGTTTCCCTAGTGTGGAAGTCGGACATCGGCTGGTGTCCCACTTGTACCACATTGTATCGTAATTTTTATACTTCTGATTACTAGAAATTAAACTGTCCGGCTGGACAAAGAAAATATAGCACTATCTAGTCTATATTTATTGTGTATTGATTCAACTTCTGTCTAGGGACCATTGTCTCTGTTAACTAGTATCTACCCAAGGTCCCTAGCTTACTGCACCCTGGGTTCCCTTGTATTGTCTATATAGTTAAGCTCAGGTTGGCATTTCTAAACCATTAGCTAATGCTGAGTGGGGCGTTCACTACAAGTAGGACACCCCTAGAGAAGCCTTGATGGGCTGGGCAAGTAGCAGGGAAAAGGCAGGAGAGGTACACATGTGGTCCCTGCCCAGATAGTGAATAATCCCCATGTGCGTTCTCCCTAACTAGGAGGTCTGCTCTTCCCATCGGTCAACATGGGGGAATTGCTGATTGAATTTTGTTTTATATTTCTTTTTATTAAAACAAGGCTTCAACAAAATACAGCAGTGCATATGATAGAAGAGGCTCGCTCACAAATGCAATATATAGTGTAAAAATATTGGCGATGGGGTGGAAGGGAGCACGGGGTACAAATGACAGGTAGATTCATAGTCAAGGATCATGGGGAAAGAGGAGCGTCAAGTTCAACAATTGCAGGTGGTGTACAAATATGTCCCCTATATTGGTTCCAAGGCCCCAAAATACTGTTCCACTTTCGAGGGCGACCCCTAGCTAGGTAGACAGTTTTTTTCACGGAACATACACCAATCCATACTTTCTTTCCATCCGTCCATCGTAGGTGGCCTAGCAGACCCCCATAGCTGTGCAATATTCCGCTTTGCAATCATGACCCCAAGAGTGACCAATCGAATTTGTGCAGCATTTAGGTCTGTGGGCTCCCAAATATTTAATAAACATCTCCTAGCTTCTGGTAAGAGCTGCACACCCGTCACTTCATGCATAACAGTATGTACCCTGTTCCAGTACTGCACCATATATCGACAATCCCACAGTATATGGAAAAGCGTTCCCACCTGACCACATCCACGCTTACACAAGCCATCTTCCGAGAACCCCATTATAATCAGTCGAGGACCGGTGACATAGACCCTATGCAAAATTTTTAATTGGACGAGTCTCAATCTCGCCGGGATCGCGACTTCCTTAGGGGAAGAAACCGCGGATTGCCAGTCTTCATCGTCTATTTCAACACCCTCCTGCGTCCATTTGTTCCTTAATTCCACCAATAGATCAGCTCTGTGATTTATCAATTTTTTATAAATGAGTGAGATGGTCCTTTCTGATAGATGCTCATCTAGTATTCGGTCTTCTAACGGGGATGATTTTGGTATAATCTCCCCCTCGGGGGATATCGACTTCAGTGCATGCCGCACCTGCGCATAGCGAAAATATTCCGTCTCATTCAAATCATATTCAGTCTGTAGTTCCACAAATGACTTCATTCTTCCCTGCGCCCAAACATCGCCCACAGTAGAAATCCCTATCAAGTCCCATCTATCAAAACCCTTCGTGTTCCACAACCGGCCCAGCCTATCCGAACCAAATAAAGGGGTAGCCAGAGTCAAACGGTTTTTCCATCCCAATGAACAGGTAACATCGTGCCATATACGTACTGCCACTCTTGTCGGGCCCGTTAAACTTTTCTCCACAGATCTAGTATACAGCGCTCTGTTGTAATTACCACCAGGGAGCAGCCATCTATCCATTGCATAGCCCGGATCCGCATTGGACCCATAGGTTCCATGATTTATAGCTCCCAATTGAGACGCCCAGTAGTATCTTTTAATATCGGGGAGGGCAATTCCCCCGTCGTACCATGGGAGCATCAGCTTAGCCAGCGCTATACGTGATCGACCGTCCCAAAGCAAATTACGCTGCAATCCCTCCACCTCCCGAAAGTAACTAGCTGGTACCATATCCAGAGTGTTTTGAAGGGCATAGAGGAACAGGGCCAAAGACATCATTTTAAACAGGGCCGCACGTCCTAACAGCAACAGTGGGAGTTTCTTCCAGCCTGCCACGTCGCTTTTCAAGCGGGCAAGTAGAGGAAGAAGGTTTTTATCATATTGAATTGCGGGATTGAGTGAAATATATATCCCAAGATATTTAAATCCGTCCCTAGCTCTCTGTATAGGACAATTACGAGGCAGGACGGGGACCTCGCCTCACAACACGTAAAGATAGGACTTCGTCCAATTTATTTTCAATCCCGAGTTCCTACCATAGGAGGTTAAAACATCACAGACAACATTAAGGGACTTTTAGGGCGAAGTCAGATAAAGTAATATGTCGTCGGCATATAAAGAAATCCGATCTTCGAACTGCGGGGACCAAAGGATACCCTTTATCGAGGGCTCCCAACGGATCCAAGCCGCCAGGGGCTCTAGAGCCAGCGAGAACAGAAGGGGGGATAGCGGACATCCCTGTCTAGTGCCACACCCAAGACAAAATGGCGCCGAGACCCGATTGTTCACAACAACTTGGGCCAGAGGTTCAGTATACAGGAGCCGCACCCAGCTAACGAACTCAGGACCAAAACCGAATTTAGCTAAAACAGCCCACAAATATGGCCACTCCACCGTATCAAAAGCCATCGTAGCGTCAAGTGATGCTAGTATGGTGGGTTCTCATAAGGTATGCGCCCTAGCAAAAAATCTGTGCAATCTGCGTAGATTTAAAGCCGTGTTCCTATGAGGAATAAAGCCAGACTGATCGGGATGTACCAGTTCACTAATAACCTTGATCAACCTATTGGACAACACTTTAGCCAATATCTTAGGTTCCGAATTCAGCAACGAAATCGGCCTGTACAAGGCACAACAAGATTTTGGCTTCCCATCCTTGGGTATAACGACTATCGAGGCCACTCTCTGATCTAGGGGTAGGACCCCATGCTCTCGAGCTTCCAAAAACATATCTCTCAGATACGGGGCAATCCTGTCCGTCCGAAGCTTATATAACTCGATCGGAAGACAATTGGGACCCATTGCTTTCCCAGAATTCAGGGAGCGCACCGCCAAAGCAATCTCATCCACCGTAAGCTTACTATCCATGAAATCGCGGTCCTCCTCAGCCAAACAGGGAAGCTGGATATCCCTAAGCAACTGGCACGAGTCTGCCTCCGGTCTATCCGAGACAGAGGTATACACATTACTGAAGTAATCCGCAAAACCATCCACTATCCCTTGTGGATCAGTTATACGATCACCTCCCGCATTCTCAATCTCAGGAACCACCCGATTTGCACCATCCCTCCTGTCCAGCCAAGCAATCCGCTTACCAGCTTTATCACCTACATCATATAAACGCCACTGTTGTTCTCGACTCAGGGCCTTCGCACTATCAGTGACCAACGCCCTGTACTCAAGCTGTTTAAGTTGCAAGGCATGTAGTTTAGCACGGGTAGTCCCCTGCTCCAGTTCCAATTCAATATTAGCTATGTCCGATTCAACCCCCACCACCTCTTCCTCTGTCTGTTTTTTAACTCTCGAAATCAGGGACAAGGCTTGACCTCGAATCACTGTTTTGAAGGCCTCCCACAACGAGACCGACGAAGAAACCGAACCCTCATTATCTTGGAAATAGTGTTCCAACGCTCTCAAAAGTTCCTTGCGAACCTTAGGATTATTCAAATACCAGGGATTTATAGGGGTGATCCTACCACTAGTACCCAGGGACATTTCAAATCTGATCCAGAGCGGCGAGTGATCCGAAATTCCTCTAGCAAGATGTTTCACCTCAACAATATACGATGCCTGGGCAGCCGGTACTAAACTATAATCAATGTGCGAGAGACTACCATGAGCACCGGAGTGGAAAGTATACTGTTGCTGATTTGGATGGAACAATCTCCAGCTATCTATCAAGCCCAAAGCCTCTGGAAAATCAGGAAGCCATCTATGTGCCCATCCCGTGTCACGGGCCGGGGATCTGTCCATGGTGCCAGAGACTACAGCATTAAAATCCCCAGCCAGAATCAGCAACCCTCTTGGGAGATCTAAAACAAGTTTCCCCAGTTCAGCATAGGTAGTGGTTTGTAAACCCGGGGGGGATATAAATCGAAACAAGGGAGAGAGTGTATCCCTCCCACCGTCCTGATACTGCTACATATCGACCCCGATCATCTGCTGTGACGGAGTCAACTACAAACGGAAGAGATTTTCTAAGAAGGATCCCAACTCCCCTTGACCCCGAAGTAAATCCGGCATGTGCCACCAGACGGTAGCCTTTTCTATGCATCTCATTACAAGCATTTCCCACCAAATGAGTCTCCTGAAGTAGAATTACATCCGGAGAGTGTCTCTTGAGGAATTGTAGAACCACACTGCGTTTAATTTGATCCCCCAGCCCATTCACATTCCAACTCAATACTCTCATCCCTCTACCCCCCATCAAAAACATGAAAAAGTCCCAACCCTCCTCCAGTCCTCGCATCGTCATGATGCAATTCTGGTATACAATGCCTTGGAAAAACACAAAAAACACAAAAACAAAACAAAAAAACAACATTCACCCCCACCCCCCCCAGTAAACTAACTGTTATGCCACCCCCCACCCTGCAACCCTGCTCACGACTATCGAGCCACCCCAACTCGCAGTGTGCCTGTCGCCCCAACATCTAAACTACACTACAAAAAAGCTAAATATGAGGAAGAAAGTGACCCCCGGACAGCCCGTTAACCCTCCCAAATTACTGTGGCAGAACATGCTATTATAAAGAGTAGAACCGTAATCCGTTCCCCAAGTTTCAGAGTTCTCACGGCAACAGTACTTATTCTTGTTCCTGCGCACCCCCTCCTTCATCTCCACTCTGTCTGCCAGGATCCTCTTGAGCAACTAGCGTGTCCAACCAGTCCGCCGCGATTTCGGGCTTATCAAAAAAATAGACCTTCTCGCCATGTTCAATTCTCAACTTGGCAGGGTACATCATTGTGTATTTGAGCCCATTGTCGCGAAGCTTCCGTTTAACCCCCATGAAGCTCATTCTCTGCTTTTGGACTGCTTGTGTGAAGTCCGGAAAAAAACTGATGGATGAGTTTTCGTATTGCAAAGGACCTTTAGATCTAGAGGCCTGGAGGATCGCATCTCTGTCCCTGAAATTAAAGATTCTCGCTATCAAAGGTCGAGGCGGCCCACCAACACGAGGCCTACCGTCGGGAATCCTATGCGCTCTTTCAACAGTAAAAAAAAATTCCAAGACCCTTGGGCAGAAGATGCTTTAGTACCAGCACTTCAACAAATAGGTCCGCAGACTGCCCCTCTGCTTTTTCTGGTACATCAATAATACGCACATTGTTCCTCCGGGCTCGCCCTTCGAAATCCTCCAGTCTACGGAGAGCCAGGTCATTCGAGGCCCTCAAATTCCAGACTTCTCTTTGCAATTCCGTGACATCAGTCGTAAGACTGGCAGTCTTTATGTCCAGAGATTTCACCCTCTCACTACTTTTCGTGAGGTCTGCCCGAATCAGATTCACTTCAATAGATACAGTGTCCAACTTATGCGCAAGAGTCTCCAGCTTTAGTCCGAGAGTGGACTTGACACCATCAATGGCGGTCATAACATCTTGCAACGTCAGCTCCGGTTCCAGGACAGAGGTGTCTTTAAGTCCTTCTTGAGATTTGCCCAGTCCACTCGGCGACCCTTTCGACTGAGCATATCGGTCCATGTTATTAGATTGGGTATACCTTCCCCCTCTGACGGCTTTCGATTGTCGCTTCTCTCCCTCCGGCTTGGTCACCATTGTGAGACAATTCAACGTTCACTGTCCAGCTCATGGGAAATAGCGATCGAAACTCCCAATATTCAGACCAGCAACACGCCCTTCGTTGTCAAATCTTATGGAAGTTGGCCTCTCGTGGCTACGTAATATTCAGTAATCGGTGTGGCGCAGTAATCAGCCAAAACTCCTCAAACGCCAATCCAGAGGGCAGCCGTCTGTTGCAGCTATGTCAGGGCAAGGCACATTTGTCGCCGATACGATCTAAGATGATCTAGAGTGGACCCAAGTGCGTCTCAGGTGAAATTGAAAGTGAAACCAAGAGGAGAAGCGGAGCCAAGCCAGTCACTTCCGGTGCCAAAAGCCGATGTTGTTGCATTACCACTCGGACACAGTGCCAACAAAATCACCGTTCGTCTGAGGGGAACAGGCCTCAAACTTTGCGATCCTGTAACTCCAGTTTCCGGGGAACATTCGAGACGCGGTTTTCAGCTTTCTCGTCTCCTTCGGTTCCTGTGCAAAAAGCACTCCACAGTAGTCAGGATAAATGACAGGATATATTCGGGGGGCTACGAGGGTCTCGGGAGCCCTAAGCTCACGCGGCCATCTTGGATGCGCGCGAAGCTCCTCCCACTGATTGACTTTTAAACTACAGTTTTAGCTTTCAGCAGGGAGTAGCCTCATGGTGTTTTCAAACATGTCTTAAGCCTGCCTTCACAGCCTGTGTGTGCACATTTGTACTTATGCTTAGGTTGGCTTTTTTAACTGATTGGCCAATGCATTTCACCAACACTAGAGCACCCCTGGGGTGAACCCTGGGGGGCGGAGCAAGTGATAGGTGAAAGGCAGGGTAGCCACACATGGGTATTCCCTGTCCAGGTAGTGAAGAGCCCCCATGTGTGTTTTCACTACCTATGATGTCTGCTCTCGCCAAAGGTTAACATGGGGAAATGACTAAGGTTGCTTTAAGCTGCACTTGTGGATTACAGTGGAGCAACCTCATGTTCTGTACTGTCATTGAAGTCACAATGGCACATTCTCTCTTGTGGTAAAGATGGATTTGTCATAGCTTAGAAATGGCACTTCTAGAAAGTGGGCATTTCTCTGCACTAAACTCTTTTGTGTGCTCGTCAAACCTACTTCAATGGATAGCCCCTCTGCCCGGCCTGACTTTAGCCCTGGTTTCAGCCCTAATTGGCTGAAATCTCAATCCACCTTCATAGCTAGATATGCAAGTGTTCACTTGCTGACTGCAATAATGTCATTCTAGGAGATGTGATTTGGGGTCCTACTTAACTAAGTGCAAATTGAGCATTAATTGTGCTTTCCTCTCTAGAACATCAGAAATGATCTCTAAAAGTCTAGATTAGCAGGTTTACATCCATATCAGGCTCAGAAGAGAAAAAATGTAATTGTGCACATGTGCAATTCTAAATGAATTTGAGTGAATACGCACTACTGGTGCACTCTTTCCTACACCATCCGAGAACGCCTTCCACTATTCACAAAGAATGCAGGGAGATCCAAACCTAGGGATCGATTAGGATGGCGGACGGACAAAGTCTGTCCGCCATCCTGTTGTAGGAAGGGACCGTCCGCCACAGGGGCGGAGGTCCAGTGTGTCGAATTAGGATGCACCCGCCACAGTGGCAGGTGCATCCCGCATTTTTAACATTGCGGCGGGCGGTGCTGAAAGCACCGGCCACCGCAATGCTGAAAATGCATGTTGTGCGTTTCAAAGCACAACATGACAGGCACCGTGCGGTGCCTGCCATGTTGTACTTTGAAACGCAGGGGGGTACCATAGGTACCCCCCATGTGCACCCCCCACCCCCCCCATCACCCTGGGGGCCTGCAACGGGCCCCCATAGCAAAGACCACATGCCTTTCCACGGGAGCAATGCCGCCATGGAAAGGCATATGACCGCCGGCATCATAATATGGTTGGCCGTGTCTCGCAGACACCGCCACCATATGTAAGCACTTTTTCCGCCGGTCGCGAAGGCGACCGGCGGAAAAGCGGCGGACGGTCTTGCCATCCGCCGCGGACCCCCCAGCCATCCTAATGTGGCGGGGGTCTTTTCTGTGAGGATGGCGGACGGATTGCCTCCGCCAGGCCGGTGGGGGCAATCCGTCTTCCATCCTAATTGACCCCCTAGTGTGGGTTCCAATTCCACCTAAACCACCCTGACCTCAGCATCTCACGTAAGCAATGAGCAGCAGACAACAAAATATTATTTTGACCTCCCCTAATTGAGAGGTTGAAATGCAATTCAATGCTATGACACCTAAATGGCCCTTGAAATGGCTGTTAATGTTATTTATGCTCACTTGAGTGATTTATGGAAAGGGTGGAAGCCTCCTAACCTGTGAAGGTCCCTCTTACTGTGTCCAAGTGGTAGATGACCAACAATGCATAATAGAGGATGCAGTAAGCACCTGCTCCTCTAATATACACCGCAGACTGATCAGAATCCGGGAGCGCAGCACATATACCTGGGTGTAGCCCTTTCCCAGCATGTGTACCCATTCTAAATTGAGGCTAGCATGCTCTTAAAATGTGAAATGTTTCAGAACCTACTGTGAAGGTGTATTCTGCCCCTTGCAAAGAGGTGGACACATCATCATGAATGCAACCCTAGGTAGTTCCTAAAGGATTCATTCTGCAGCTTTTGTGAGATGTATTTATGTCTTTAATGTTTTTTTATGCCTCACTGCACCAACTTGGTAATAAAGTGCTTTAAAAAACAGTAGGATCCACATTTAACAGTGAGATAGACATTTAATATCAGTGTATAAAGGTAGGACGTTGTTGAACATATTCCAATCTTACTCTAAAAAGGGACTGAACAGATGAGTCGTCTGAGGGTTCCTCAAAGAAAGAGAGGACTTAGTCGTTATGGGATTTGACTGGGCGCTCCATAGATTGTTGCAGAATTATTGAATGACAGATATGACACTCAGGAGGTTTTATATGTTGGGAATACTAACAAGAATAGCTTTTAACCATTGAGCCCACGTTGTCAGCCTGTGCTGGTGAATAAATTGGATCAATTTTGATATGTATTTATATGAATCGTTTTGTAGGTTAAGAGACAGAATTTGAATTTTAGCCTGACTTCAATCTGTAGCAGGGACAGTTTCTTAAAATTGGGGTGATATAATCAAAGACCCATTTAAAGAGATGAATCTTGCAGTGGAATGAAAAATACCAGATTTTCAAAAGAAGAATACAATTTCCCTCTTTTCTGTAGAGCAGCTATTTTAGTTTGCAATCCAACCTGTTAACAGGTAAAATCTTTCTTTCTGGTTAATCTTATCCAGGACCAATTGGAAATATATGGAGCAGGGCAACACCAAATTATTTGACATGGTTGACTAAATTATGTTTCAAAAAAAGGTAAATTATATGGCATAATGCGGCAAATTTTTTATATTATTACTTCAATATTTTGTATTTTTACACATGCAATACTGTCTGTCTGGGCAAATATTTCATCTCAATACCAGTTTCACAACGAAATACATTAATACACAAATACAAGATCACCGGTTAACCTCTGTAAAGGGCCCTCCAAGCGCTTAAAAACGATGCTATTTTTAGTAACGTTTGATCCGTTTGAGCTTGAAATTATTATTTTTTAAACTAAATTCTAGCACGTTATGCAGCAGATAATGGATAATGTGGCAAATGCTGCAAATCTATAATGATACAGAAAAAGCCACAGCAACAGAATTGCCTAAATCCAGTGTCCCTGACCTTATCCATTAATTCTCTAGATGAGATTTCCGGGCTTGGTTGTTTCTGTCGTCTCTTTCAGAGATATTCAAGCTCTGTATAAACAACCACAGGTCTTGAATCTTTTGGAAAAGTTAGCAAATTATTCAAGAGATAAGTGATGCTCTAAGGGGAAGTTTCGATTTGAAAAGAAATTCTCTTTACGCTCTGGTGTTGAGAGTAGTGAGACACAGCGGTTAATTTGTAAAAAAAATAAAAGCTGGGGCTCTCGTCAGGAGGCAGCTTGCACTAGTCCATTTCTCCTGTTAGAGCTGCCTAAATCAGAACCAACTAGTAACCATGAAAGTGGGGAGAGAATGTGGTAGAATGGCCAGAGCTGCCGACTTCAGAGTAGGGTAACTATTTTCGAGTATCAGCGTTGGCTCAACATCCTGTGACTCTGGGCAAATGACTTAATCTCCCAGTGCCTAATATAAATATACTTGTCCTTAACTGGTGCTCATGAAAAGTGCCGGTGTTGATGATTAAGTGCTGGTGCTGAGCACCGGAAACCACCTGCTCAAACTAAGCACTGGAGACACAGTGAAAGAGAAGATAAGAGAGCGAAAAAACTGACAGCAAAAGCGAAGTACGCCAGAGAAAGTGGTAAATAGACATAAATGCAAAAAAGATGTGCAATGTACGAAAGGGATTTGCAATGAATTGTCTGAATGGTTTGTAATCGTTGTTGCAGTCACAAATCCAAGGACAGGACACTAACACCTCAAAGTGAGTGGCAACCTTTTGCAAACAAGAAGTGGGCTATGAAGGACAGCTCTTTGTGAATGATAGCTGCTGGAATCGGGAAATCAGACATTCGTCCAAAGGGTTGCTGCACGCTCCCCAGATGTCCACTGACGTAACGCAAGTTTTTTAAATTGCAGCCCCTGAGATGTAGGGGCAGCCATTGTAGCATGTTCGATTTTGCAAATTGAGAGATGAAGGACTGCTGTCACGCGCATGCCACTATTCCTGCATTTGCAGGAATTCAGCATGATTCATAAAGATAAAAATATCTAATAAAAATGTATTAAGCAGGGATTCTACAATCTTAGGGATTGTAATTTTTGCGATGTGACTGATTAACACTTCCATCAAAGTGCTAAGATATTCTCAGGCTGCATCACAGATATTGCTCAAAAATCATGTCCGAAATGAAAGCCAAAAATAGCATACCAGACCCCTAGTTATTTATGCACAAAAATGACTGCAAATGAAAATAGCACCCCTGAAGCAGAGGTAAAGTATTCAACTACTACAACAAATATTTCTCCATTCACTGATAGTCAACAACGTTGATACTTCTGTGGAAGCTAACACTTCTTTCTGCAAGGATCAATTGTTCTAAAGTTTAAATTAACACCTTTAATGAGATACCTCAGAGCGTCCAATAAACCTGTATAGCTGCCTACTCAAAATGATCAATATTTGAGACTGAGGTCTTTCTCAGGTGATATCCCTGTTCTTGAGGAAAAAAAAGAATTGGTATATGGTATGATATCACGATACAGATGTTTGCCAATTGGAGAGTGCCAGCAGTGGCGGATCCTCTGCTAAGGTGAAGGAGCGCCACCCCACTGCACAAAAGAAAAAACAAAATGATAATAATGTATTGTTATTATCATTTTATTTTTCCTGTTGCAGTCAGTGGCTCTTCTTCATTTGGGGCAGGGCTGGCCAATGCAGGGGGGAGGAGTGGTGGCACTCTCTAAGTGCACATGACTGTTTGGCCGGCCATCTTGGGTGAGCCAAACCGTCATGCGCACTTTGCATTTACCCCACCAGGCTGTAATACACAGCCTAGTGGGGAACATGCAAAGCCTCCCAGTCCCCATCTGAGTGCCAAACCATGGTGTCCAGACCAATCACAATGCTGCATGGCAGTGTTGTGATTGGCTTAGGGGAGCCTGGGAGTCCGGGTGCTTCCTGCTGCTTCCAGCTGCCGGTACAGGAGACAGGAAGAAGGAAGATGAAGAGGATGGAGGAGAGGCAGTGGCCGGCTGTTCCTAGGTAAGCGCTATTTTTCCGTCCCTCCCTGCCCCCCCGCCCTATCACCCTGTCCGGTAGCAGCCACTACTGAGTGTCAGAAGCTTAAAAATGGAAAGAAATTATGGAAAGACTTTGGGGTCCTGGCATATGATTTGTACCAGTACCCCACATTAAATTCCATTCTAGTCAGCAAAAATTAAGCAAGAATAGTTAGAGACCTTGTTACAACTAGCTCACTTAAATAAGTCAGTAGAGGATGAGGAAACAGATTCTGTAGGATTGAGGAGGACAGCAGCAGAAATTAGGCTTTTTTGATGATGCCGAACTTGAAGTTCAGAGACAGACAGAGAATCCCATCATTCTGTGCCAAAATAATTAAAGAGATTTGCAGGAAATATGAGAACTGAAAAACATGGAAGGAGAGCCTAAATCAACATTGACCTATTTGAACTTTTTTCCGATGGAGTTGAAGTCAACACAGAATTAAATAAAACAAATGTACAAAGTCAATTCCATTGAGAAGCTGTAATTCATTGGGTTACTGGTTGGGGGTGGGGATTTGAAAACCCTACTCAAGCAGAAACCACAATTCTTGTCAGGCTGAAACACAAGCAAACCCCCAACTAATCTGTGTTCAACCCTATGGTAGCTTGCCACAAAAGCAGTCAGCATTAACTTAGAGGCATGTGTAAATTATTTATGCAGCTCACAAACAATGACAAAGTGAAAACACAACACAAGAAAAATCCCACACCAATTTAGAAAACTAGAGTTACATTTAATACATTATTTGACACCAAAATAATAAAACTCTGATAAACAGAAATAGAAATGCAAGTTTTAGATAGAAATACAGCTTAAAAGTGCAAAATGGCAACTGTGGTTATCTGGTCATGCTGTACCGGGAAAAAGACACAAGTTCAGGCCGACTGCAATGGAGCAAGGGCTGGATACATGGGGCCAAGTTAGGGCAGCTGAACAAAGTACTATAAATCCTGGTTCCGGAGCATTTCAAGGTTCTGCATCAAGGATGCGTTGTGCAGGGGGGCATGGCCAAGTCGGCGACCGAGATGGCAGCATGGCATTGAACCTCCAGAGAATCATGCCCTTCCACTGCGATTCAGCCACCATCTGCCATCTCTATGCCACATCACCACTACAGCTATATGTGGAAAGCTTCCCCTATGCTGAGATGTGTTATTAAACATGCAGGGGCCTCCTGATAGCAACGCTGTACCGTTGGCCTGCCGTGGCCTGATGCTGCCCTCAGGGACCCCATGACAACAGGGACTGCGGGTGAGCCTGAGGATGGGTCGTGGCGTGGGCCTGCCGGATGCAGTGCTCTGGTGACCTGGGCCTGTGATCCAAAGATGCCAGTGAGTCCCTGTTGGACAACTATACAGTCTGGCTTATGCGACCCAGGCTCTCCCTCTGGGCCGTCAGGATCTACCATGCGCCTTGATCCACTTCATGAGCTTCAACTGGTGAGTGCCTGCCTTGAGACCCTCACAGGTGAATAGCATGCTACACAAACCCCTGATTGATTGTTAATGGCATGACTGCTACTTCCAACCTCACCCAGAGGCTGTTCCCCTTCATTTACTGCTGCTCACGTGGGCAATTGGCACCCTCTACAGTTTTGAGCTTTGGTGAGCTTAGTCTACATCCTGACCTGGCTTCCCTCTGGTTTCCCCCCCACCTGCTGCAACCTAGACCTGCCATCGTGCTTGAGCACAGATCTGGGGGGGGCTGCGGGCCTTGTCTATACAACACAAAGAGGTTTGTTGGGGCACTCTTCTCTCGTATTTCTCGAGTTGCAGGGCCTCCTCTTGCCTGCCACCTCGGATCCGGCACCCATTCACTCTACTCCACACTGTTTATCACCTGCTTTGGGGTCGGTCTATGCAGACCAGACGCTCCTGCCAAGGCCTGAGACGCCATTGGGCCTTACCAAGCACCTGTGATACACTGTGCAAGCTCCGGCTGGTGAGTGCCCACTACTAGCGGCCTGCTAGCTACCTCCAACCTCCCTCAGGGGCCTCTCCTTTTAGTTTGCTGGCGCTTCCTTGGGAAATTTGCACACCAAACAGCTTTAAGGCCTAGTGGATATAGTCATCATCCTGACGCGGCCTCTCTCTGGAATTCTCCCCCTCTGCTACAACCTGGCCCGAGTGCGGACTGCCATCACGCCTCAGTGCAGATTTGGGGGGGACCCCAGGTGGTGCCCATATAACACGAGGAGATTGATGGGGTGCTCTCCTCCTGTATGCCTGAGTTACAGGATCCAGCTTAAACCTGGGCGTAGTTCGCATAGTAGTGCTTCGCGTAGCCACGCGAAGTGCACTTCACATTACGCAAGCTGTGCATAGTTACGCAAACTGCATAGTGCACCGTGCAAAATGCTGTTCGCACTGATTGCACAGTGTCGGATGCTTGTCTGCACTGTGCAATCAGTGCAAACCGCATCTTGCACAGTGCAAGCGGTCGTTTTCTGCAGCTCGAGTAGATTTCTATTTGAGCTGCAACTTTCTCAATGCGGACTGGTAGTTTCTCATCGTGAGCTGTCGCGATATACGTGACCACTCGCAATGAGAAACCTGACCTCCCCGCCTTGAGAATCTCGCCGGGAGGTTTATTTTCCACGCTCGCGATTGGCAACTTGATGTTGCTGATCACGAATGAGGAAAAAGTCTCGCTGGGATGTCATTTTGCTCGCTTGCGGTCACCAACTTGACGTTGAGGACCGCGAGCAAGCAAAAAATGACCGCTACATTACGCTTCTCGTGTTTGCACTGTGCTACGTGCAACTCACGTAGTGCGAAGTAGCGCAAACATCTCAAACTACGCGAGACATAAGCCCGAGACATACTGTTTTGAGAGGCTAAACATGGCTCCTAAAGGCAGAGTAACAAAAAAAAACACTACTAATTTGGCAAATTCTGGAAATTCTGCAAATACCACCCCGGGGCTGGTTGAGAAATCAATGACAGTTACAGTGGGAGAGTCAGATAATCGTAACTTACAAAATAATGGTGTTACTAAAGAGCCTATTATACCTGATTTGTTTAAAAAAAAGGCTATAACTAACCTAAATAAAAATGCTACAACCGAACCGACTCCTTCTAAGGCTCTGGCACGTTCTAACTCTAAAAAAATGACGTAAGCCAACCAGTCGAACCAGCTGAACCCTCTGCTGTTTTAGTCTTAGAGGGAGAAGGAGCTGGAATGAGCGGGGGAGTGAATCATGACGACGTATTATCTGAACTCCGCCTCGCTGTGGAGGGAGCTAGAGTCTCACCTAGGCTGATTGAGCAACAAGTACAACAAAATGCAGAATCTATAGAATCAGGGGGCCAATTTTTTTCAATGTCTGACTTATCAGCCACATCGGAAGGAGATCTTGAAGAGGTGATGCTAACCGAGGGGCATTTTCTTGAAAAAGACTGGGCGGATGATTGTAATCAAATCTTAGAGGATGATATGCTCGGCTCGGATTTTTCAATAAATGAAGGAATATCAAATACTGTCCGCAAGGTCATAGAGGAGAAATCTCATGAGAATATAAGTGCCATGAATCAACCTCAATGGGATGGGGTAGCTGCAAATAATGAAACTGATCCTGAAACTCTAGAGCTATTAGAGGAAACTGAAGAGGTTACACTAAAATCTATATATAAGCTACAGACCTCAATGTATCGTATGATTATGACTCACAGAGAGGAAACAAAGGCTGAGGGACTTCGGACTCAGGGAGCCATACGCAAACTCCAGAATGTCGTTCGACGATTGGCCAAGTCTGGTACAGATACTAATTTGAGAGTGCAAGAGACTGAAACACGCATATCTGCGGTAGAGGATGAGCTAACGCTACAAAAGAACTCAATTAAGGACTTGGACAGTACTAGGCAAGATGTAGACTGGAAATTAACCGATTTAGAAAATCGGGCACGACGTAACAATTTACGTATTTTGGGAGTTGGGGAAAAATCAGAAGGGAAGGATATTCGCCGATTTGTAGTAGAGATGTTTTCAGATGCCTTTCAAGAACTTACTCGATGGGACTGGGATAAAGAAATTATACGAGCCCATCGGTTCCCATTTGTGCAAAAACCGGATCAGGAGGGGAGGAATAAATATCCAAGAGCTATCCTCATCTGTGTGCAGAACTATCTTCTCCGAGAGATCTTATATGACTTGGCAAGGCCATCTAAACCTAGAAAAGGCTTGGGGCATGAATTCTTTTTTAGACCAGATTTTTGTGCTGCAACGATTCAACAACGCTGGAGACTCAAACAGCTTATGGCACCAATGCAAGCCAAGGGGGGTCAAACCTTCTTATTGAATCCAGCTAAGCTTAAAGTGGTTCATAAGGGAAGAACCTTATTTTTTGTGTCAGAGATAAAAGCACAACAATACTTAGAAACTATGCAATAATCTTTATAGGATGGAGGTTATCGATAATAATGTATTTAGTTTGAATGGGCTGACCCCCTAGCAGTGTCTTATGCTACTTTTCTTTTGTCTTTATATCACTAGGTGTATTATATTCTTTATTTGTCAGGCTGGTCAGACCCGGGCGGAACTCACTGTGCTTACTCACTTACCATCAATGAGGGCAACAGCCCTTACGCTTCTGATGGGGGGGTGCGGGGGGAAGGGAGGGGTGGGAGGGAGGGAAGAGCGGGGGTTGTGGGTGGGAAGAAGTTTTTTTTTTTTCTTTGGGGTGCAAGGACATACAGCTGGAAGATGTATTTGTTTTCTGTTTAAGACTTATTTATGGTCGATACCGAATTTTGTCAATTGCTGCTCATATATTTCTGTCTAGGAAAAGCTCATTTAAAAACACTTTACAATGGCTAAATTTTCAATATACTCTATCAATGTATGTGGGTTGAACGATAAAAGAAAAAGGGGCATAATGGCTCAGATGCTTAAAACTATGTGGGTGGATGTAGTATGCATTCAGGAAACCCATATCGCTTGGTCTAGCAGAGGGAACTTAAGAGATCTTGGTTTGGAACTGGTAGGGTGCTCTCGCCAGAATTCTACAACGAGAGGGGTCGCAATTCTTAAGAGACATGGAACGGGGGAAGTAAAAAGAGTTAAAGAAGATTTATCTGGACGTTGGGTGATTGCCGAACTTAAATATGGAGGATTGAGTATTACTGTATGTTCAATCTATGCATCTATACTGGATGACTCTGCTGCGCTCGATCTTCTAAATGTAGAACTGGCACAATGGCCCTCCAATATTATATTTTGTGGAGATTTTAATCTACATTTGGAAGAAACATTTGATATTCATAGTAGTACTCCATATAAGGGTAGGAAGAAGAAGGTATTTGCAGCACTTAAAGGGATTATCCAAGAGTATAGACTTACCGATGTAGGGTATGAGAAAAGAGCAGGGATGTCTGGGTATACTTTTTTTTCGGCACCACACCAAAGATTTTTTAGATTAGATTACTTTTTTGTATTTAAGGGACTATTGAATGACTTGGTACAAATGGAATATGAGGTTCTTCCGAAAATTATTTCAGATCATAACCCCCTAATGCTTAAATTTGAACTGAATACTGCTAATCCCACTCGCTCATGGTCTTTTGACCGCAAATTACTGTACGATCAATCTTATATTGACCACATGAACATTTGGATCCCGGAATTTTTCTCTAATAATAAAGGTACTGCATCTCCTGAAATAGTCTGGGATGCCTTTAAGTGTGGGGTTCGGGGTGAAACACTGAGCTACTCAATAAGTAAACAAAAGGAAGTTAGGCTCCAAGAAAACTTTGAAATTAAAAATCTTAGATCTTTAGAGGTTCAACTTATGCAAGCATGCAATCAAGGATTATCTACGGAAACCGTTATGAAGAAATTAACAACTTTGAAAGTTAAGATTTATAAACGATTTGCTACAAAACTTGCGCAACAAGTCTCTGCCTTTAGGACAGAGCTATATGAAGTTGGAGAAAACTCCGGCAAATTATTGGCAAAGAGGGCGAGACAAAAGGCAGCTTTTGCTAGTATTAATAATATAAAAAATCACATAGGGACGACTGTCAGTAAAATGGATGATATCCTTAAGGTATTTAGTGATTTTTACTATAAGCTATACGCGGACGATGATCGTCCCGATTGCTCAGATCAAATTAATCTCTTTGCTGACTCAGTTCCGAATCCTACCCTATCTAATGAAGAGAAGGAGAAATTAGACTTACCATTTACATGGGAGGAGATTGAACTTTCTCTAATGTCGCTAGCTTCAGGAAAAGCTGCGGGACCCGACGCCATTCCTCTAGAATTTTATAAATTATTTAGGAATGCTTTAAAAGCAGAACTAATGGATTTATGTCTGAAGGCACAGCAAGGTAACGCCCCTCAATCATGGCATGACTCTATTATTACGGTGTTTCTAAAAAAAGGCAAGCCTCTGTTATTACCCTCATCTTTTCGCCCCATTTCACTTATAAACACTGATAGTAAAATCTTCTCCAAAATTCTTGCGGTAAGACTATCCAGTATCATTTCCCCTTTAGTTTCAAAGTACCAACATGGTTTTATCCCAGCTAGAGACACTGCCGATCACATTCGACGTGTGATTTCCTTTTTGGATTGGTCCCAAGCAACTCGGTCTAATATTGGACTTATATTTCTAGACGCTGAGAAAGCCTTTGACCGGGTTGCTTGGGGCTACCTTTGGGAAATTTTGCTTAGGAAGGGATTAGGACAGGGTATTATAAAAGCCTTAAAAACTTTGTATATTTCCCCTAGAGCGTACATCCGTATTAATGGGCAATTATCGTCACCCTTATCAATCACTAGGGGTACCCGTCAGGGATGCCCCTGTTCTCCCCTACTTTTTGCTTTTTATATTGACCCTTTAATTAACCGTTTTGTTTCAGAAGCTAATATTAAACCCATACACTTAGCTAATATTAACTATTGAATTCTTGCCTATGCCGACGACATTGTGATTACTACTACGGACGTCGAAACCGCCCTACCTATTATTAATGAGATTGCTAAACAGTTTGGTTTTTTTTCGGGTTATAAATTAAATTTGGAAAAGACTCAAATCCTCTGCTCAGGAGAAAACCCACCCTCAAATATCTCTATCACCTCAGAAGTCATATATCTAGGAATTAAAATTTCTTTACCTATAGAAAAAATACCAGAACGCAACCTAAATCCTATAGCAACCCAAATCAATACCTCATTACAACGCCTTGATCATTTGCGTCTATCTTTATTTGGTAGACTTAACATCTTAAAAATGCTGGTTCTACCAAAGGTTCTATACTTGTTTCGCACAATACCTTTGGATTTTCAATTACTTTCTTTTAGCAATTTAGAGAGAACTATATTTCGATTTCTTTGGGGCTACAAACGCCATAGGAAAGCTGCTAAGAAAATGATTCTTAGCAATGAGTGTGGCGGATGGAATGTTCCTTATTTTCTTTTCTATTATTTCTCTGCCGTTTTACAATACATTGGTCCCCTTATTATGGGAGATAGAGTAGAACTTCTAGATTGTCAGACTCCATCAATTTATCAAATGATCTTGGGTGAGAAAAGGAAGGGCAGCTTTTTGAGAGTCGTAGAACCTAGCTATTACAAAAAAACTAAATATAAAACCCTGAAATCAGCTTTTGGAGTCTGGCAAAAAATTCGAAAACATATAAAATTATTAAAATTAAACTATTATACTCCCCTTATATCAAAGGATTTACTTCCTGAAACTTTTCATGACTTAACTATGTATAGATGGCAGGAGAAAGGAATAAGGTATCTGGGTGATCTATTTTATAATGATCAAATGGTGTCATTTCTGGATTTAACGACTAATTTCTCGGTGGGAAGAAATGATTTCTTTAAATATCTACAACTTCGTAGCTTTTTACAGAATCATTTTTTAATTCCTCCCGCTAAAATTCCATTGCTAGAGCTTCTACAAAAAAAACCCCGCATAGGAGCAATTTATTTAAGTTTAATGCAGGAATATGGGGATGATTTGGGTCCATGTCAGCTGAAATGGGCTAATAGCCTAGGCATACCGGATGTTGATATTTTACTGTCGGTTAAAATGGCTGCAGAGTGTCTTATAACTGGGATGATGAAATCCCAACATTTCATGTGCATCCATAATTTGTATTACACTCCAAGTAAAGTTGTTAAATGGAGTACGACGGTAGGCACGACTTGCAGTCGGTGTGGAGCATATGCAGCCGATGAATTACATATGTTTTTTTCTTGCTCTAAATTGTCATTATTGTACCAACAAATTGAAACTTTCATATCTATTATTTTGAAATGTGACATTCAGTTAACTTCCGAATTAGTATTACTTGGTATAGACCACATTGTCACTAGGCCCAAATCAATCTCTTACTTTCTTTTTCTGTGCATGGCTGCAGTCAGATCCTGTATTACCAAAGAATGGATTAGTCAGGATCCCCCCACGTTTTTCATGTGGCGGGAAAAATTAATATATATGTATAACATAGAATCTGCTTTATATAAGTTAAAGGGGGTTAAAAAAAGAACTATGGGGGAAAAAATCTGGGCACCAATTGCCGAGTGGATTTAATTTCCTTTGTTTTTTGTCTCAATTTTCTTTCATTATG
Source organism: Lissotriton helveticus (assembly GCF_964261635.1). Lineage (NCBI taxonomy): Eukaryota > Metazoa > Chordata > Amphibia > Caudata > Salamandridae > Lissotriton > Lissotriton helveticus. The sequence goes on from NC_136073.1 coordinate 242,559,322, forward strand.
TATTTTGGAAATTGTTACATATATTTTCTGACTTTTTTTGAATCTATTTTGCTTATCATGTTCTGCTGTATCTCCTTGCAATAAAACAATAAAACTTAAAAAAAAAAAAAAAAAAAAAAGAATTTGTTATAGTAATTTTAACAATGATTTTCATTTTTTTTTTAATTATACATTAAGTTAATTATTTAAAAAAAGGAATAAAGATACTTTTTCCCATGCTTTGACATTGAAGTGAATGGGAAAAAATGTCCTTCTTTTATTCCTATAGTTCTTAAGGAGATTGCTGCGTCTATGTTATTCAATCTCATTTGGAGAGGATTGAGGGAGTGAATACAAGCCTGATGGAGCAGCTAAAAGGTAAGAACATTTTATTATTCAAAATTACACAGTATATAAAGTACTAGTTATATTTTAATATATTAGTAAAAAATTAGTAATAAAAATGCGAGAGTGTTTCTTTTTTTAATATTAATATTTTTATAAAAACATATTTATTTTGATTAAAATACACTTTAATAATATGTTAAACATTAGAAATAAATAAACTGTCCGTTTTCATTTTTTGTTGCTCCAGATGACGTTTACGCGTAAACGTGATACTTGAAGGCAGCCATTTTGAGGAGCGTCGCCGGACAGAGCAGAAGCTTGGAAGAACTGCGCTCAGGTAAGAAACTTTTAAAAACTTAAGTACAATAATGCATGAGTGATTTTTATTGCAAGAAGAGATGAGGGAGGTTTTTACTTGTCAATAATGTGTTTAATTTGTTTTATCATAAGATGTTACCAACCATGTTCATAGTATATGCCCACGTCGGGTCACGTGTTTACATTTTAAAAATGTTTGAGTTTAAATATTAGGATCTAGAAAGCATTTCTAATTGTAAATAATTGTATTTGTTTGCAATAATGCAAAAAGTATTTGAATTTATAAATGTGGTCAAAGAAAAAGATAAATTTTCGTCGTATGGATTTTTTGGGGGGTTTCCGGATGAACATTGTGGATTTTTAAAGGATGACTTCAATACTTTTTTGGAATTTTATATTGTTTTTTTGGATTGCGGAATCCGAAGGTTTGGATTTTTGAATAAACATTGGAGAAGGATCGTTATCTGGGAAGTTTTGGATTAAAAACTTGTTGGAGCAGGAGAAGTATTACTTATGGATTGGCTCTTTGGAAATCAACCTTTTTCTTTTCCTTGGATTGTTTTTGAATGCTTTAATTTTGTTCATACAATTTCTGGAATGGACCACCAACTTTTGGAAATGGCTTCATTGTATCAAGAAAAAAAAGGAGATTATAGAAGACTTATTTTGTTTTTTAAAAAACAGTCTTATGAAAAATGGGTTGTTTTAAACAACTTTTTTTTATGGGATTTTCGCATGTGGATTTGTTTTTGGAAAAAAGTCAATCATGGATAACATTATTTGGATTGGAAAGTTAAAGACTTGAAAAAAGAAAACATCTAAGGTAAGGTGACCCGACGTACAAATTTTATATATGTTGAAAAAAATGCCAATTTTAACAAGATGTATAATTTAGGGCAAAACAGGAAAGTAAAAGTGTAGTGTGTATTAGTAATGTAGAATATGTGCAACATTAAACAGGTAGTCTGAAGACACACACAACGAAAATTGTTGTAAAGTTGTCAATAGTCTTTCTGACATTTCTTTAGATTTCTTGCTAATTTGTGGTTTAGACTACCTGTTAATGCTTGTGATATTCTCATTTCTTGGAAACTTTGCTCCTTCCTCAAAGTTTCCACAAAATTATAAAAGTTTGGGTGAGCTTTGCCAATAGTATGGTTGAAGGAGTTGTGCCATCACTCTATGGCATTGTTTGTCTTTGCTCCTCCTTCTAAGCAGCTTGAGTAGCAGTTCCACCACTCCACATGGAAACGTGGCTTCCTCCTGCGACCCGACAAGCTTAGATGCCCAATCCATGTATCTTCAAAATAATTTAGTAAGGGTGGCAATTTTTCATCGTTTGTGGTAAAAAAGTCAGGTTCTGTAATTGCAGTGTAGAACTCGTCTATACTATTAGGAGGAACAAAGAAAAGTGCAGTTTGTTTTTTAGTTCGAATTGCAGTATGCTATCCGATACGTAATCCACAACTAAATATGTTTTTTTGTATTTTACGCCAAAATGCCTGGGAAAAGTGGAAAAAACATCCACGAATTTGGGTATCCACGTACGTTATGGAAATAACATAATTGCAAATTCAAAATCAATATTCGTTTTCCTAGGACTTTTGTTGGATGTTTTGGATTTTAACACTGTTAAAAGTTCAGTTTAAGTTGTGGTTTGTTTATCCGGTAGCAAACTGGATACTAAGGGTACTACTGTATTGTTAATTTTAGCATGAATTGTGTATATTTGGGTGAATGGATGGGGCGTGCTTTTAAACGTCCCATCAATCATCCAAACATCACTATTCTCCAACTTAACGAGATTACGTAGTGTGCTAAAGATGAGGATTCTTTTCAGAGGGTTTTGGTTGTCATGCAGTAAAAAAGGTTAGTTAGAAATAGAAAGAGAGAGTTCAGGAGGAATAGGTATGTCAGAGAAGGTTTGTGATGTAACTCTTTGTGGATTACTTGCCTGTTTTTTGCGTTGTATTATACGTCTCAGATTGGGTATAATGGGCATACTGCTGGCAACATGAGTTGGGGCATGTTGTGCAACCTCCCTCAAAATAAAACCACAGGAGTCATTGGAGGTGCTTGTAATTTCCTTCATTTTATTAATTGGTTTTCTAACCTATATCTCCATTGCAGAGGCAGAGTGGTTATGGTCTGTGGTTTTAAAACAGAGTCACCCAGAGTAACAGCTCTGCCTGTGCAATGGGTTGAGTTGTATTGCACACACCTCCAATGACACCTTGGTTCTGTTAGTCTCTCCTTGCAATAAATGTACCCTGCATGCTTGAGGAGCCGGGTTCCTTTGTTTGAGGTTATATAATGTGTTTTCTTATTTGAAGACATTATCTAAAATGAAAAGAAAAAGAAGAAAAAATATATGTTATTAAATATATTTTCAGATTAGATGAGTCTTTTTCGTCCAATTTAACTGACTGTTTAAAGAACATTTTTGATTGATAGTTAGTTTTTTTTGGGAAAAGTATATCTATGTTACATTTTGTCACTTCTATTTGTTGCATTATGAATAAATGTAAAAACATTTCATCTGCCTGTGAAAACTCATTAGGTTTTGGCAAGTTTTTAAGTTGCAAATACCTTTTGAATTGGTTGGTTTTGCTTCACGTTGAGCTGTGATCCTTAAATATGTTTTCAATGGAGAATACTTTTTTCTGAAAGTGAAAAGTAGATAGATCAGAATTATTTCTATGGATTTTTTGGTGGTTGCAAGTTTTGTGGTAAAAGTTTAAGTTAATCTTCTGTATTATTCAAGAAATGAATTCACCTTTCAAATTTATGTTGACTGTAGAAGCAGGTGTTTCTGTTTTTTGGATCGTCTTTCCAAGCTGTTTTCAAAATGAATTAGTGTTCTTTGTTGTCTGACTTTTGTTATCTGTGGTGTAGATAAAAATATGGCTTTTTTTATTACAAATGTATGGTGATATTGTTTAAAAAAAAGATACTTGCATTTCTTGTTTTAAGAAAAAATACAATGTTTTGAATATGCCATCATGTAAGTAGTACCTCTTAAACAATACGTTAGTTGAATCATTCTAATGTTTTCCTTTTTGAATGTTGCACTTAGCCTCATGAAATTCACGAGCCTCCCTCATCCACACACTGTCAAGTATTTATATTTAGGGAAAGCACTTCTTTAATTAGTATTTTCACCTCTAATATACTGTTGTATTCCTTTGCATCAGTTGTGTATTGTTTGGATTACTAAGTGGTACCTCTTTCTTTACCCTGCAACTTATATTTGGCAAATTAAAGTACTAACTATGTTTAAATAATTATTAACCCACCATTGTCTTTCAATTTTTGGTTGGATCCAGTTTCACCTTTGTTGTGGACGCTAATATACTGTGGAAAAAAAATGATTACAATTTGCATTGCTTTTTACTACAAATTACCTTTTAAAATGTTTTGACTTCCTTCTTGTTTCTTTTGATTTCTGGATTTTTGTTCTCAGGTTATTTTTCATGTGTTGAATCATCTTTAGATCTGGACGAGTAACAAATTTAGATTAGAAACATTTCTATCTTTTAAACATGTGTTGGTTGCTTAGGAGAAAGTAATACTTTTTTTTGGAATAATTTTTTTGAAAATGTACTCACCTTAAAAAGTTGATTAGAAGATTGAAGATGCTGATAATGGATTTTGGATGCCTTTTGGATGGTGGATCAGTTACGAAGTTGTGTTCTCAATTGTCTGTGTGCTGGTATCTATATTGGTTAGCTTTTAATTTTAAAAAATTAATAATTTTAACAATTTTTCTAAAATTACAGTTGTTATTAGATTTTGCAATGATCAAAGCACCCATTTTCTTTATAATCATTTTTTTTACTCCTCCACTATCCACCTTTTGAAACCTAAGTGACTTCACTGTGATTCACTAGTATCTTGAAATTCTATTTTGCGACATTTTTTCACCTTCATTTCTACCTTCACTTATTCATTTAGTACTACTTAAATTAGTTTTCTCTATTTTAGGTACGCCTCGCACTTATTTAAATATTATTAAGTACCTCATAATACATCATTTTGATTTAACAACTACCACATATACTGGCAATAAGTTGCTTTTAAATGTGTTTTTCCACAACAATATAAATCTTTTCAGCAAAAGAAGGCTCTTTGTCACTGTTGAATACTTTTTATTAACCAAACACTCTCTTCGGATTTTTAAATTCAATGTAAGCACCCTAGCATTTTTTCACTGTTCTGCATACTTTTAATTTTAGTTACTTACTTATGACATTTGTGAGGCTGTTTTGCGGTGTCACAGTGTCAGTTTCTCGGATAGTAAGAGGCAGCAAATATGCATGTGCTCTTGCTGGTAGTCAGTTGACCACTGCTTTCAAAACAGTGGGCGGCTCCTTTTATATCCTTTTTGGTGTTCTACCATTTTTTTGACAAAAATATGTACTTTGATCAAGGTTTTTTTTATTAAATGTAAAACGTATAATTTAATTTGTGTTTACGATTTTGCCAGTTAGTTTGAAATGTGTCTGTTTTCACCTCCATTTTGTGTGCCATCCGGTTAATATTTTGTCATTGAAACTGTTGTAGGACTTCTAGATGAGCATTCCACCTAAAATGGTGGTCTCGTCGTTCTCTTTTCAGCTGTCTGTGTTTTCAACAGTTTTTTTGGGTACATTTCAAACTTTTTGATATATTCTGTGAATTTCTTCTTTTAAAACCCTTTTGTAGTTTTGAAAATGGTTCTTTTTCAGTAAAATGTAAAATGCAAGTATTAAAAGTAATACCCGAATATTAATTTGTTTACCGAGTACTTTTTAAACATACGTGTGTTTAGTTTTTGCCCACATTTTAATACACTTCCCCACCCAAAACCCCTATTTTCCCTGCATCCCGTGCCAACGATTTTTGCGTTGTATTGCATGAATAGTATTATCTTCCATTGTAATGGCTCTTTTATTATATTTTATATATTTGCGTTGTGAAAACATTTGTTGTAATAAACGATGCATTGTAAAAAATGTGTTGTAAAACCATGCCTTGTAATAGTATGCGTTGTAATGTCATACATCCCAACCCAAAGATTCACTAGGGTGTAGGAGAATAGATTTTTCGATGGGAAAATAATTTCCCTTCAGAAAAAATAAAAGTGAATTTAGATACAGGATCCTATTCCTGATGTGGGGAGTTCTTTACAATGGAGAACTTTGTATAGTGGGAGTAGCAGAGAAGCCAGCATGGAAAGCCAGAAGACCTTCCCAAGAGTACAGCCGGACACCTCCTCTTGGCCCAACTTTTCCAGCTTACCCTAGGGAATGTTTGGAAATAGAAAAAAGTAGGTAAAGTACATTGAGGAAGAGATGAAGATCTGCACCCATACTTTCCCTACTTTTTGTTTATCAGACCCTCGGTACTTGATAGGGACCATAATTAAAAAATGAATTATTTTCATTAAGTGTTATTTGTGCTGTGGGTATATAACACATTTCCTTTAGTAAATAAAAAAAACTCTGACTGCAATACAGCTATGGTAAACCAGAGACATGGAGAATTTGGATATATTTGTTGGTGCTCATAACAGAAAAACATTTAGAGGAAAAAGTGGTATTAAAATGAAAATTACATTATAAACAGCATAAGTTGGACAAGTTGCCTATAGAATAGTGGCATGCTTCTTCAGACAGAGTAACACCATTACTTTAATGATTAGAATATGTGTAGCACACATTAAATATGTTGTTGGTGGAGTGTTTTGATGTCTCTACTGCCATCAATGGGGCAATGACTAGTTGTTGAGTAGCTGAATACTTAAAAAGAATTTGCTTTTTTTAACCTTATGGACAAGTCATATTTAAAAAAGGCTAGCGTGGAACTCACAGAGTTCTGCTATGTGGAAGTCGTGGAGCACCCCAAAAATTCAGCGAGGCTCAGTGGAATTCTGCAAGTGGGAAGAGCGGCTCAATGTGCTAGTTCGTGTTACATTTTTGACTTTCAGCAATGCAACAAGCATTCTCAGACTTGAAATCACATGTGAACGACACCACCCAGTTCGCATGGGTGCATACATTTTGTTTTCTGCTTTCTGTGCATGGTGCTGTGACCTGTTTCATAATCCACCCTGAATCTTTTCTATCCTCCCCCTATCTGACTCATCCACCCCTCTTTTTCCTTTAATGTATCAGTGTGATTTGATTTGTGTTTATGTATTTTAGATATTTTCTATGGGCTTTTCATGACTTTTTTTGGTTTTCACTTTAATTCTTTACTTCTTCCTTCGCCTATTTCTTCTTTTTGTTTTTACCACACAGTGCCATGGCACAGCAGGGCAAGAGAGTGAGTGGCGGCAGCAGGGGGGTAGTTAACTTCCCACCTTGTGGACATCACTGCCGCCATGGGGTGCAGCCTGGCACCATTTTCTCGGAGGTGGAGTTGGCTGCACCAGTTATTTGTGTGTGGCACCACCTCCCATCCATGCTGGCAACAGGCGGCAGTCCTGGCAGCGAGTACGGCCTCCGGGAACTTCGACTGCTGTGAGAGAGGGTGTGCCATTGTAGGTACCGGAGCTCTGGAATCCAGCGCACCCACCAGCAGTTAATGCACTGGTGGGCCAAACATCCTCAACAGGAAACAGGACCTGCACAACCTGCTGGGCGTGGAGGTTGAGGAGCTCGGTAAGTAACAATTTATTTGTTGTATTCTTTCTATGCTATTATTTTTTTTCAAATAGCATGCTGCTCACACTCAGAGGTAAGTTAAATTTATGTCACAAATATTATTGATCCGGCCAGGTGCACGGCGCTACCTAATTGTAATCATTGGCACTCGCTTGGGCTGATTACTTATGAATTCTCTGTTTTGTCAATAAGACTGTTGTAATAGTAGTAATATCAGTGAGTTAGTGTTCTCTGTTCCTTTCTTTGTGTAGCTCGTGCAGTCCCTGGCAATCTCCCAGTGATGTGCAGTATGCACCTGGTTACTGAAAAAAAGTGAGACTGAGTTAGCCCGTCAAAGGGGGTTTAGATTGTGAATAAGAAGCAAAGATCATTTGTTGTAATGCATCAGTAGTCCCAAAATATAGTTTAGCATATTTGGAATATGGTTTAGGTTTAGGAAATTAGGAAAAGGTCAACTCGATAATAGTAGTATAGGTGAACTGATACATAAAATTACAAATTTACTGTGTTTGCCTTCACCTGTTTAAATATTTTTTAGGAGAATATTTACTGTACCATTAATCCTACTTATTTTATTACCTTTATTCCTTACATCAGCATCCAGTGTAGTGTAGTTCCTATTATCCCAATAGGCTCTGCGCATTGGAATAATACCTTCAATAGTATAGGCCTAGACCAGACGTTAACTAGGTCTTCTATTGTCGATATTAAACTTAAAGTTTTGGGTTTGCCAGCTAGCTCAGAGTTCACTAGAAACTTTCTCGAATAGGCAAGGAGGAGTTGAACCTCCCTGGATAGACAAGAAGGGATTTAGTTTCTGACAACCATAGAACATGACAACTTTGCTCTCCCCTAATCAAGAGTGTATCTCTAGAGTCGTGTGAAAACAAAAGACAACTTATTTTACTCAGTCAGTACGTGCATTCTTAGTCTCACCAGATTGTAGAGAAAAGGAAGAGACGGGCATGTTCAATAAAAGATGTTATTTATTGATCAGTCTCTTTTCTCGTACAAGAGAAATGGATCGATATTATCGCAATACTTATGGTTAAGTAAAGTGCATACAATAAAAGCATAAGTATAAAATAATACTGTAAAAACATTTATATGGTTTCTAAGCCATATGCAGGTTTAAAATGGATAAAATAGTTATATACATACATACATTTGACTAATCGTACTCAACTGGTGTTTCTAACTACGCCTACCCCGATGTACCTGACCTAAGCCTAATACGTGGGCGGGAATAGAAAGTAACAGTTTAAGTTAAGTTTGTTTTGCCAAGTGACTGACTCAAGAATTCTCTGTGAGGGGTTATTCAGTTCTGTACCTGGAATTTAGGATGAATGAGGGATGGTATCTCTCGTCTCTGGTCTCGATATTCCAGGCTGCCTGCGAGGGCTACCCGGAAGCGCCGGAGCTGGATTTCTCAGCAGGAGAAAGCAGCGTCTCGTTCTCAGCGCGTCAGGAAGGCGGGGCTGCGCCAGCGGGGTCTGCTCTGCTCTGGGCTTCGGCAAGTCTGGCTGCTCCGATCTCGTCACCACCGCGTGTGTTTGCTTAAGGCAATACCGGTAATATTTATACCTGTAAGGTGCCGAGATTGACGTAAGGATGGACATAGATACGTCAATAAGGATGTCATACGACTTGGTCGTTAGCACATTCTTTTGCTGAAGTTCTCGATGAAATCAAAACAATGGCCGCAGGGTTTTTCCCGGGGTGTCATAGGTTTGATTTGTTTTGAGAACTCCGTATGCCTTATCAGGGGCTGGAGGAATATCGCTTGTCTAATTAGATGGCAAGCGTTATGACATAATCAGATAACACGTTCCTGTGCCGTGGTGTGGCTTAATCAGATAACGGTTTCTGCATCATGGGATGGCTGCTAGTTAACTTGTTAACCAGAACAGGGTCAGGAATAGGGGGATCGATACAGAACCTATAGGAATACATCACACCCACTCCACGCTAACTATGGCCATGTTTACGAATCTAGGCATAGTAAAACATACTGTAGAGTATTGTGTATACCTTACCACCCCAAAATACATATAATGCATTTCGAATGTATCTAATATACGAAAAAATAGTCACATGTATTATATGCACTCAAGCTGTAGAATAATGCCAAAGTAATCAAGCATATGTATACATTATTACTAATCGAATATGAGAATTACACATGAAATGGCTCTTAATACAGAAGAAAAAGTTCGAGACCATTCCATCACAGAATAAAATAATTATGAACATACCAGCGGGCAGCTAATGTCTATAAAGTATCTAAAAATAGAAATTTTAGTTCTCTAAGAATAGTTCTTACTTTAAGCAGAAGATAAGTGTCCCGAAAAATTCGTAAAAAATATTTTGGGGCGGCTGAAAAAATTGCTGTCCGTGAACTGGAGGGAAAATTGTTCATGGTATTCTGTTATTAAAGTTGAAGGCCAAATTCAGGGAACGCCGTGTGCTAGCTTGCTCAAAAGTCTCTATTTCTGCTCTGGAGAGAACATCATATCATTTAGACTGTCGACTAAGCTGTCAACAGCTTCCTGGGAGAGTTCCACTAACTCGGAAAAGGATGTAACCATGCATTCATGTGCATGATTGTCTCCATTGACGTTTTGATTAGTATTGCTGACAGAAGGTCGTACCTGATCGATGCTGCTTTCATCTTGAACTTCACTACCCCTTAATCGTAGCGGTGAAGTCTCCACGAATGCCGTCATCAGGATTGGCAGCTGTTGAGGGCAGCACAAAGCATGAGCCTTTATTGGGCTCAACAATGTTTCTGCATCCATTGGCGCATCCGATTGTAGCGTCAGACAGGTGTCCAACACGCATTCTTCTCCACACAGCATGCACCTTAATACAGGTAAAACACATCGATGCCACATTGGTCGAAATAAAAGAAACCAAGTCATGTTCAGGTCTCTAAGCCGGGATAGTCCCAGGATTTTTGATATCCGGTCCCGGTATCCAATGGCTCGGATTGTTTCTTCCCTTGTCGCAGGTGTTTTGTCTGTGACACGGTTTGCCATAACGAAATATAAGGACTAAGAATAGAATTCCTGCAATTAGTCCCAAAATGAGGGGAAGTCCGCCAAAAATCGAATGGACGAAATCTGGAAAAATACCCAGTATGGCTTTGAATGGTGTTAATGCCATCGAAAATACTGTCTTAAATACTTTTGAGACTCCACTGGTATCAGAAATATTTAAGATTTCATTCAGGATTTCTGCGAAATGTATGGGGGAATTAGTTGATAACAATGAGTGAATCTCTGCAGTCGTCCTTGCGACTAGGAGATCATACGTTTCTTTTGATGACGTGAGCCTGGTTGGCGTCTGAAGAAGCACTGTTTTCATTCTGCTTAAAGTGTCTATTCAAATAGAAGTAATTTTCAAGTTGGGCCATGCCCTTGCCTCCCCGTCTGGAAAGGAGCTGGGGAACAATAAGCGTCCACAGCACTTGACCTTCGCAGTCGTAGTTACGAGATAAGGAGTCCCGGGCATAAGACTACAGCATCTGCGGTCCACAATTAGAATGTAACTCCCATTATAGAGTCTTTGAAAAAATGGTTCTATCTCTGTTGCAGGTGTGCCTTGCTGGTGACATGAAAGGTTATTTGAGTTCCCTTCACAGGCTCCATGCAAACTAATTCCATTACACAGAAGTGTACCGCTTAGTGACATCGCACAATTATTGCCACTAAGAAACACTTTCTGTCCTTTATTACTGACACATGCATGTGAATAGGGCAAGTTCCATGTTGTCTTAATGTACCCTTTTCCCAATTTTTCGTACATGCCAGCCTGTATATATTTTTGGCAGTATTGAAACCTGAAGGTTGATATTGGAATATTAATTATCCCATGTATTATCCATTCACTGACAGGTCGTTCTGACATTGTCACTGGTAATCTCTCGAGTTTCTCAATGCTCAGGATTTTATAATCAGCACCCTTCTGTGCCATACTGATTTGTTTATCAGTAAGGTTAAAGATATTGAATAGTGACGTTGTGTTGATTAAACGCCAAGGCACATAGCCTGAACGCAGATTTTGTAACGTCCAGCCAAGCTGTACAATAGAACGCAATTGAGACTGATCGTGTTGTAACAACAGTAAGTCTTGCGATAAAATGTCGAATGCTGAAGACACAATGCTGTCCAAAGAAAAAATTCTGGAGGACAGAGTCATTAACCCATTGTCCACTACAGAAAGTGATTTTTCCAAATTAATACGGTCAATTTCCCGTATTCTTTCTGCTGTCTCAATTTGAGTCACCTTCCAGGCCTCGTTGTAAGCTGCATATACAGAGGCTGCTATGAAACGTTTCTGACGCTGTTTGCGCGGTCCCATAATGAAATCACGCAAGTCAGCACCATCAGTAAGTAAAGTTAGGTGTTGCTTAATTTCTGTCAGTGTGGAAGTTTGTAGCCATTGAAGGCATAATTTGCCCACACTGTAGGTGGTTATTATCCCTGGGTGTTGTCTTTGGGAATATCTAGGGTCTGGCCTGGTCAATGTGAACCCCTGTGTTTTGTTCAGGAATCTATCTTGACAGTTATTAGTATCTGTGGGCCAGATCAACCATTGTTTCCAATCAGGATGTGTTCTGTTTTGGTTTAATACATAGTTTACGTCTATCTCTTCATCTGTAGAGCTATTGCTGTCCATTGTTGGCTTTGGAATAGACGGTTTATTTAAGTCTTTGATTTTGGCTAAGCCAAGACAGGTAGTTTGTTGAACAGTGTCATTCAAAAATATAATTTGTTCTGGGATCATGCAGGCTCTAAACAATGATTCTATACCTTGTACTTGCCATTCTTTTGTACCCCAAACACTTTTTACTTCAACATTTTTGTCCCAATAATCAAACCCAAAAGTATTCATTTGTTCAAAAAATGAGTCTGAATATATCAATTTCGTGTTTGTTAGCATGATCTTTGTCCCTGTCTTATTTGACAATTTGAAATAAAATGTTTCAGCATTACTTGTGTTGAACCCTGAAAAGTATGAATATTTGTCGTAAAAGGTTCTTGAGCTTCCTTTTGGAGGGGTCGCACAATGTTCCCATTGATTATAATTTAAAACATTTCTAGGTTGTGCCGATTTATGTAGAAAATGGTTACCATAGTGGTTGTAACAGTACATACTATCATAATTAGTCGAACCCTGCAAATAATCATGTTTGGTAAATTTAGCAGACATCACTAAGTCAGACATCATATCATTTATGTTTTCAAAGTCCCAATCATCAGCAAATGAGCTTGGTTTTACAAAGTCACTTAACGAGATCTTGATTTGGTGTGGATATTTCAGGATTTCAACCGGACCATAAATTTCGTAGTCAGTATTGTCCCATGCTACCCCACCTGGTATAGGATTGGCTGTGAAATTGACTGAAGAAAGTTCTCTTTTCTCGACGTGTGAAGATGTGTGTGGCTTGAGGATCAAGTTGATTTTCTGACTTGCTGTGTCCATTTTAGCATATTTTCCCTCAATGAAGCGTCCCAAAGTTAGTATCATGATGAGCCAAAGTATGAGGATAAATGCACCAAAGCCCACCCAAAATTCAATCCATGGAGAAATCAGATAGGTGTCTTTCAGTTGTTTCAAAAGTTCTGTAGCTTTATCTTTAAAGGTTTTTGATGATGGCTGTGTTTTTGATTCACTTAGGTCTTCAGAGGAATCATCGAAGTTTATGAAGTAGCCGTATGCAGTTCTGTCAATCGTTCCAATTGCTTCAGGATTACTGTTTCTTGCATATTCGTTTGTTACTTCATTGTAGGTCGGTGTGTCTCTACTAAATGTTTTTATTTGGGTTTTTAGAGGTCTGAGTTCCAATGCATTGTTGCATAGTCCTTGTTGTTTTTCTGTAGGCGTTTCGAATGTGATTAGCCTCTTAGTTTGGACCTCTGTATTTGTAGCAAACCTTGGTGTTCTGCTACTTATCGGGAGTCCACTTGGCCTACTGTTTGTTATCGGCCACATGATTGTGGTTTTACCAGGTCGATGGATACAACTCGGTTCTCCTTTTTACCAGCAAGCGGCGGTAGTACAACTGATCTTGTCCCGTTGATAGACAAGACAGGAACTGCTTTTCTGTAAGAAGGCCCAAATTCCTTCTTTACCGCGATCTTTTCTCTGACTAGATCCCCGACTTTTGGAATCCAGACAGGTCTTGCTGGGACAGGTGGTGGTTCTTCAGTGGTTGTTGGCTGCTGTTTCAACTTTATGTTGCTCAGGTCTTTTCTTGTTTTGTTTAAGTCCTGTAAAATAGCCAAACGATCTTTGATATCAAAGCTTTTTTCCTTCACCACTGAAGTCTGACTGTCAAGATCTAAGACTAACATCCTAGTTCCAAACAATAATTCGTACGGACTGAATCCCTTCAGAGAATTTCTTGGCAAGTTATTTAGACTACATTGGACACTTATTAGATGTTTGACCCACCCAGCTCCCGAACCTAATACCCTTTCCGTTATAGATAGCTTTATGCCTTGGTTTTTTCTTTACACCATCCCGTATCCCTCAGGAAGGAAGTGAGAAGAATCCCGCTATGCTATGCTCATTTGGCCTTGTTTCCCCACAGGCTTGAGGGCTAAAGTGAAAACATTGGTCAAATGTAGCATGCTCCTAGCGTATATGCCATTTAGACTCGCAAATCTTTGTATAACAGTCCAGACGTCAGCCGAGTGCTGGGGATCTACATTATAAGTGGAAACTAGCCTGTATATGTTAATCGGACGCTTTGCTTTTTACTGTCGATTCTTTCTGGAGTGAAACGCCAAGGTAGTATACCGTTTCTCTCGCCACTGCGATCTCTGTTGCAGTCCGGGCATTTTTTTACAAAAATGTCATGCTGCAGGCTCATGCCTGGCCACCAGTACACTGATTGTTTTTTCTTCGAGAGAATCTTTTAGTTTGAGGTGTCTGAGACCCTCGCCCATATGTGCGTCTGCAATTAACAAAGTTCTCCTGTCCATGTTTGGAATTACTCTATCCCCCACTCCAGGGATTTGAGCAAAAGAGACGGAGTTTGCATCGATTATGTATGTATAATTGAGTGGATAGTTGATCGGTAGCGCTGAGCAGTCGCCTTTTGATGACGTTTTCACCGCCAGCACTGTTTCACCGTCAATGTTTTTCATTGTACGCTTTTTCCTAGCTACGGAAGCCGATTTAGTTGCTACCGCTGTGGCTGTCTCAGCCAATGAATTCCCTGCAACGTGAACGCCATCACGCTGATGACTCAGTGTATGTATCACGTGAGTCTTTGGTAGTTCTTTTTGTAACAGAACTATTTGTTCCCAAAGCAGTTTTTGCTTTATTGTTGCACCTGTGTCATCTTTGTAACCGTTTTGAATCCATTTCTGCAAATCGTTGTTATATGATTTGACGCAGTAATATGAATCGGACACTATAAGTGTCGGGAATTCGTGATCCGCATTATCTAGCGCCATTTTCAATGCTATTATTTCAGTCTGTTGTTCTGAATTAGTTTCTACTGAGTGTGTTTTTATTAATAGAGGTCTTAGTTTACCTCCGCGCCACACTTCTTTTGTAATCTCACATGTGGGGTTGTATGCTTGTTCTCCCCAAACGGAGGGTTGAGCATGTCCGTCTGTATAGATTACACAAGCGTACTGTCGTAATGGCAGAATGTCGGCTGGCAGAGGGAATATTCTTTCATATTCTAGATTTTTTAATTCCTTTAGTTCTGGATCAAAGTAGTAGTATACTTTGTCCGTTGTAATTGAATTCACCCATTGTATCCACTTTGGATTTAATGCTGTGGTTGGTAAATTACACGGGGTTGTTAATGCCTCAAAGGCTGATTCTGCTGTTATGACTGTGATGTGTCTACCGTCAGCTTTATCTTTTTCTTTAGCTATTGCGGTTTGAACTGCATGAACAATGTTTTCTTTAATGCTGAATTTCTTTTCAGCTTCTGTGTACAAGTGTGATTTTAATGCAATTGGTACCTTTTCTCCCTCGTTAGAGGTCAGGTATGTGAATCCGCATCTTCCTGGGATGACTCGAATCACAAGATTGCGTGTGTTATCACGTGTTTCTAATTTTGTTTTAATTAACATGTCTGTTTGTAAGGATCTCAGAATTTCTGTGTGTATTTGAGTCCAATTGGTACTTTTAAAATCTGGTTTTATTAGATCATAAAGGGGTTTGACCCTTTCTGCGTAATTTGCAATGTATGTTCTTCCGAAATTTAGGAAGCCTAGAATTGACTGTAGGTTTTTTAGTGTTCTAGGTGCTTGGAGTACGGCACATTTCTCTAGGAAATTGTCAGCCAGGCTTTTGCCTTCACTTGATAATTCATATCCTAAGAACAGGACTGTTAGATGGGCAATTCTAGATTTTTTAAAGTTGAATTTGTAACCCTCTGCTGCGAATCCAAGTATTATGGTGTTCACTCTCTTCAAGTGAGTATCCAAGTCATCATCTGTTAGGTATATGTCGTCGACATAAGATAATGCCTCTTCGTCATATGTTTGTAATAATTCTGTTACTCTCGCTGAGAATAATCCTGGGCTGTTCTTGAACCCTTGGGGTAACCGACAGAATTGTTTTTGAGCGCCATTTATTGAGAACGCAGACAAATATCTGCTCTCTGGTGCTATATTTTGACAGAAGAATCCATTAGAGATGTCTAATGTTGTTTTGTATTTTTTGCGCACTATGTTATTCATTAGTGCTGCACTATGCGAGTTTTGTACTGCAAAAGTTTTGCAACATGAGTTAAGGTGTCTGTAATCCAAAACTAGACGATATGAATTGTCTGGTTTGGAGACAGGAAACAAAGGGTTGTTCATTTGTGAGGTGCAAGTTTCAATCACCCCCTGGTATTGTAATTGGTCTAGGATTTCTTTTACCTGTTTTTAGCTTCTTGCTTAATTGGGTACTGTCTTTGTGCAGTAGGTTGTGTTTTTAACTGGATTTTGTGAGGAGGAGAATCCTCATCCCATCCTACATGATTTTTATATAAAGCAGGAGCTTGAGCTACTGCCCACTTTCTAGCAAGTGTGTATTTTTTATGAATTGGGATATGATTTGAGAAGGCAGGCATAATTATTTCTTCGCCATGAGGGCAGTCCCTGACAAACTCTGGTGGCCAGTCTTTTTCAGCTAGAAGGAGAGATTATCCCAAAATAGTCCCCTTATTTTTCTAGTCTTATCCCCCTCTATACGTAATGTTATTTCATATATTTTGTGAGGTTTGCTAACTCTGGTGTCTGCAGTTTCCACTTGAAGGTATTCATTCGTGTTCACTGTCTCCAGATGATTCATAAGGACTTTGCGAGCTATGCTCACTTCTGCTGCGCTGTCTAGCATTGTCTGAGCCCACTCTCCGTTTTTCAGCTGTGTCCTCAGTATTCTCGGCATTGTTGAATACTTTAATACTGGCTACCTTCTTTTTTGGAAATTGTAATTTCTTATTTGGATGAGCAGGTTCCTTGTCTTTGGACTTGACGTGCCCTTTCCTGGGTTCCGATCGTCCTCTTCTTTCCGATTTCTGCGAGGAAGTCTGAAAAGATTGAGAGGGACGTGTATCAAAATCTTGATATCTATCCGGTTTCTTTATATTATCCCTATTTCTAAGGTTGTATTTTTTCCCAGAGGGCTCACTTTGGGGAGACCTGTGTCCTTGGTTTGGAGATTTTTCTCTCCGCCGAGGAGACCTTCCTCTGGACTGGAATCTCTTTTCTTTCGGATTGGATTGTTTGTTTCCATCCCAGTTCTTCTTTTGTGATGTTAAATTATTTTTAATAAATATTTTTTCTGGACTTTCAATCAGTTGGGGTTTTACTGGTATTTCACCTAAACTATCTCTACCTAGTTCCTCATAGGATTTCTCTATGATTCTGGCAATTTCAGCTGGTTGGTCTGCTATATCTGTTTCTTTTAACCTCTGGCGGATCGCCACGTTTGCTGCTTCTCCCTTTATATTGGCTAGTAATATAGCCGAGACCTGCTTGAAGTCTTTCAGTAATTTCATACCAAGAGTTAAAGCGGGTTCTGGACCGTATTCGTCTTGAATTTGTTTTAGCACATCTGGTATTACTGAGATGGATGGAACACCATGCGTTTTTGTGTAGATGGAAGCAAAGACTGTACCCCAAGTGTCACAGTCCTCCACGTGTGGTGCGATTCCCATTGGAAGACAGATAGTCAGAATCCTGTGTTTATCCACAGGAGTGGTGTCTGGAAACACCGCCTCTATTTGGGTGATTTTTTGTGCTAACCAGAACGGTATTTGTTCCCTTTTAGCTGGTACCTTACCTAGGCAGGACTGTATGTTCTGTGGTGTAATTTTATTTGTGTTCCCCTGATGAGGGGCCAGCTGTGGAATTTTAATTGCTGGTTGGATTGTTGAAGTCCGCATTACATATTGGACTAATTGTCTATGTATTTTTATTAATTGTTTTAATTGTATTAAAAGATTTGCTGCAGACATCCCTTCGATGTCTGGATGTGGTGTGTATCCGGCTAGGACCGGCCACGTTGCTCCTGGTCTACCTAATGGACCGAGCCTGGTGATGTGATTGTTGTGTTTTAGGGCGCCATTAAACAAGAGCAGGTGCTCTTGAAATTTAAGTGGTACTTCCACCTCCTCGAAAGGAGTGTATTCTTCAGGAGGTTCCTCTGTTTTGTAATGGTGGAAGACCTTTGTTACAGCGTTTGCTGCAGGAAAGTGTATCCATGAATAGAACACCTCTGTCTGCCGATATTCGTGTGCCTCTATTACGAATATGACTGTGCCACCTCTAGGTGTCAGTCCATTTTCTATAAGTTTTAAAGTTATAGATTTCCTTGTGTTGACCGGGATGAGTATTAAATCCGGGTCAGCTTCTTGCAAAATATTATCAGCTGCTACGAGTTCAGCTGCTACTCTAGCTATCTCTCTTTCTTCTTCAGTCTCTGACATTCTACTGTCAGGAAGGTTATTTTGTTTGTTTGCAGATCAGGTTTCTTATGGAAGCAAAGATTAGATGCACAATATTTTGGAACAGTGTATCCTTCAACGTTGACTAAACCAAGAACCATACATAGGAGTTTCCTCCTGCGAGGTTTGGCGGATATGACCTTTCACCCACTCTAGACGTCTTTGGAGTATTATGGGAAAAAAGGGGTCTGAGTGAAAAAGCACGACTGAGTTACTCTAATGTCTTGCGTTAGTTTTATCGCCTTTCCAAACGTTGGGCGCCATGTAGTGTAGTTCCTATTATCCCAATAGGCTCTGCGCATTGGAATAATACCTTCAATAGTATAGGCCTAGACCAGACGTTAACTAGGTCTTCTATTGTCGATATTAGACTTAAAGTTTTGGGTTTGCCAGCTAGCTCAGAGTTCACTAGAAACTTTCTCGAATAGGCAAGGAGGAGTTGAACCTCCCTGGATAGACAAGAAGGGATTTAGTTTCTGACAACCATAGAACATGACAACTTTGCTCTCCCCTAATCAAGAGTGTATCTCTAGAGTCGTGTGAAAACAAAAGACAACTTATTTTACTCAGTCAGTACGTGCATTCTTAGTCTCACCAGATTGTAGAGAAAAGGAAGAGACGGGCGTGTTCAATAAAAGATGTTATTTATTGATCAGTCTCTTTTCTCGTACAAGAGAAATGGATCGATATTATCGCAATACTTATGGTTAAGTAAAGTGCATACAATAAAAGCATAAGTATAAAATAATACTGTAAAAACATTTATATGGTTTCTAAGCCATATGCAGGTTTAAAATGGATAAAATAGTTATATACATACATACATTTGACTAATCGTACTCAACTGGTGTTTCTAACTACGCCTACCCCGATGTACCTGACCTAAGCCTAATACGTGGGCGGGAATAGAAAGTAACAGTTTAAGTTAAGTTTGTTTTGCCAAGTGACTGACTCAAGAATTCTCTGTGAGGGGTTATTCAGTTCTGTACCTGGAATTTAGGATGAATGAGGGATGGTATCTCTCGTCTCTGGTCTCGATATTCCAGGCTGCCTGCGAGGGCTACCCGGAAGCGCCGGAGCTGGATTTCTCAGCAGGAGAAAGCAGCGTCTCGTTCTCAGCGCGTCAGGAAGGCGGGGCTGCGCCAGCGGGGTCTGCTCTGCTCTGGGCTTCGGCAAGTCTGGCTGCTCCGATCTCGTCACCACCGCGTGTGTTTGCTTAAGGCAATACCGGTAATATTTATACCTGTAAGGTGCCGAGATTGACGTAAGGATGGACATAGATACGTCAATAAGGATGTCATACGACTTGGTCGTTAGCACATTCTTTTGCTGAAGTTCTCGATGAAATCAAAACAATGGCCGCAGGGTTTTTCCCGGGGTGTCATAGGTTTGATTTGTTTTGAGAACTCCGTATGCCTTATCAGGGGCTGGAGGAATATCGCTTGTCTAATTAGATGGCAAGCGTTATGACATAATCAGATAACACGTTCCTGTGCCGTGGTGTGGCTTAATCAGATAACGGTTTCTGCATCATGGGATGGCTGCTAGTTAACTTGTTAACCAGAACAGGGTCAGGAATAGGGGGATCGATACAGAACCTATAGGAATACATCACACCAGGAACAAGAAGAGGGCAAGCAGCACGGAGGCGGGTTGGAGATGGGGGGCCACCACCAGTGCTGCAGCGGGTGGACGTTCTACCTCCACCACTAACACCAGGGCCTCAGCCGATGCTGACTGATCTGCTGGCCCCAGTAAGTCCGTCTGTTACTTTTACCACACCACATTTAGAATACTTTATTCCTTTTAATTCTTTACTATGCCTGTCTCCTAATTCTTTTTTTTCTACTCCTTTTCATTCTACTTCTATCTAATATTTGTTGAATTCTTGTTATCCTTGCATTGTCCAAGTTATTTTCTATATATTAAGTTTCTGTAGTTGGCTTACTCCTGTCTGTACAAGTCTGTCTTTAGCTTCCTTTCTCCTCCTTAGTGAGTAAGCTTTCCCTGTCCGCTTGTATATCTTGTGGACTGGCACTGTAAAACTCAAAGAACCGCTGTTAGGACAGGTACACTACAGTGAATATTGCATGCCCAAGTAAGCTATTCTTATTCTACGCATGCTTGTTGAGAAGGCTTTTCTTTTCCAGCTCATGCTCAAACAGTAAAACTACTAGAGAGTGGCCATGGTCATGGGTGGGTCCCCACAATGTTGGGTATGTATTAATTTATACAGTAGTAATATGCCTTCAGTTTTGATGAAAGTGCAGTGTGGCTGGAAACTAGAAAGAGGACAGTCCCATTGCATTTGCCAACAAAGACCATATGTCCTTCATTGACCAATTATTATTCCTCTCCTTTATTGTGTACCAATGACTCAACAGTCACAAAAGAAATAATTGATGGACAGAATGCTGTAAAATGCAAACATTCACTCCCAGTCACAAGGATCTGGGTTTAAGCCATCATTCTTTGCTCACCATACCACCCCAGTTTGGACCCAGCCATATGCAAATCAGTCTTGACCCTGTTCCTTGTGGGAACAGTCCAGCCCACACTGCCAAGCCAGGTTCATCCTGGACCGGAATTAGGCATCCTGGGACCGGTTTCAGGGCATCAGCCTTAATTAGCCAGGCTAGCTTGAATTCAGTGGTGTAGTGAGCACGGGTCCCACATCTGGGCATACCCTTTCCACTTAGGGTGACATATGCAAAAGAAACAATTGATGGACGGAATGCTGGACATTGCAAACATTCACTCCCCATCACAAGGATCTGGGTTTAATCCATCATTCTTTTGCTCACCACACACCCCCCCCCCCAGTTTGGCCTATGGGAGGCCTCTGGAGTACCCATGCCCTGGGTACATGGGTACCATATAATAGGGACTGTCAAGGGTACCCCAGTATCCAATCTGGAGTGTACCTAAGTACATAACATAACATTTTAGGGAGAAAGCAGATAGACTGGGGTCCTGATTAGAAGGATCCCAATCAGATTAGTCAAAAACAGTGTAACATGAACCAAAAGTGGGGGTAACCATAAGAACCAGATCCTACTTTCCTACAGTCAGCAGTATACACGTGCATCACATATACAGTTATGAAGCTCTAATAATCAAAGCACTGCTGTGTGCAGAGGAGGCCCTCAGGGTAGTCAAGGTCCTTAAAAGCAATACAACTATAGGTTAAGTCCTAGATCCTTTCAAACAACAGGAGGAGCCATTTTAAACACATCTCTGGTCTTCAGAGACAGAAGTCCCATCCTTACCTTAATCTTGCGTCCACTGCAAGCACATTGCGACAAAGTTTCTACTCCATCCAAGCATCCCAGCTCAGCTTAGGGGAATAGATGAATCGGTCCAGGCTTTGGGCCCTAGGGGAGGGCTGGAGCTGTGCGCTGGGGGTAGAGGGAAGAGTGCAGAGTCAGGGAGTACCAGGGGCTCCATGTGTATTTCAGCCTCAATAGAAGAGCCAGTTCACTCACTCCGTCCGAGGAGGAGAGGCTCCTGTGATGCTGATCCATGTATGTCCCGGGAGAGCAAGGCGGGCTAGTAACAAGAAGTGGGAGGCAGCAAGAGCTCCAGCCCTCCAGCACACTGCCTGCACCCTCCCTCACAGGAGGTGGTAAGTGTATACTTCAATCCCCATATTCCCTACATAATGATAACACCAGGAATGCAAGCATGAAGCTATGATCAAAGCTAACTAGTACTTGCTGAACCAATCAGTAAGAATTGAAATTGTAGTTCAAACATGAATAGTTCAGCAAGTACAAGTTAGTTTTGATGAGGCTTCTTCACTGAACACTGGTCCAACTCCAATCTGGCCATAAATGTGCCTAAAATGGTGGTGCTGCCCAAGTCAGTCACACACCAACAAAATAAATAAAATAATATTCCTCATGCTATATAATTTTTCGTTTGCAAAGCAATTCAAAAATAAACATTCTATGGTGGTCTACTCAGTCAGGGAAGAAGAGTTTGTCCTCAAGTTCATGTGGCTCGCCCAGCAGTTGGTCAGCTGACATACTCTGATCTGAGTCTGACTAATCACACTCATCTTCCTCCTTTGGTGTTTAAGAAATGGTGTAATTCAGTGGTATACAATATTAGTTTATTTTAATCATGGTCAATCTCTTCATGTTTTGAGGTGAGAGACTGGTCCTTCTCATTGTGATGACTGTGCCAGCTGCAATGAGCACACACTCTGCAGACATACTGGCTACCGGACATGCCAGATACTTTATTGCCATCCTGCTGAGCTGTGGCCATTGGTTCATCCTCACATACCAATACTCCAATGGGTTTCGTTCCACGTATACCTAATGGGTCATCCAGATGCTCATTGAACATCTTCTCAATGGTCAGTGGTGCTGCCACTTGCTTGACTTGTTTTGCCTTCATCTCTGCACTGCCATTTGATACCAGGTCAATGCAGAGGTTGTGGATGATTCTTGTGTTCCTTTTGGTTTGGTTGCCGCCGGTGTTCTTGTTGCTGGTGTTTGGCTGCTGTGAGAAAACAGGACTGCCCTGTCTGGAAGTTAAGGGTGGCACCCCAGATCTTCTATCCATGAGTGGGACTTTTGTTCCAGCTGTTCTTCATCCAGGACTGTGCCTCTTTCAACTATCCACTCCTTGTATTCTGAAACATTCCCTTCTGAATAAGGAATGAAAGTGGCCGGTATTTTTTTGTAACATTGATCCAGTATTGTGGCACAGATGTACTCTTTAGATGACACAATGTCTCTTCGCAGCCTTTTATTCACGTTCAAGTGAAGGATTTAGCTCAGAATCAAGGTATATACATCTTCATATTCATCACCCACAGGATGCTATAGATTGGCCCATCGTACTGTCCTCCTTGCTGACTTCCTGTGTGAAAACCTCAAAAGGAAGTAACATCTCTGTCAGATATTTGACTAGTTTTCATTTGTCCATCCCAATGGTCATACTTCTAGTTACATCCCCTCCTCTTTGCATGACATACTCATTGATTGGTCTGTACTGCTCAAACAGATGTTATAACATGTAATAGGTGAGTTCCAATGTGTTGAAACCTCCTTTATGAGAGCTTTACCTTGTACTCCATGAGCACACTGAATGATCCTCAAATGCTTTCAGTCTTTAAAAGAATGGTTGATCGTAAACTTTGTGCGAATGAGAGATTTAAAGAACAATTGCCCCAATGGATCAGCGAATTCTTTATTATTAATAGGAATTCAACCCACTGCTCTAATGTTTGGGATTCATTTAAGGCGAGCTTTAGGGGGTAAGTTTTAAGTTTTGTCCTTAGGCAAAATCGATTGAAAAAGTTGGAGCTACGTGCATTGTATGTACAATTAGAGGAGGCTGAAAAAAAGTTAGTGCTAGGTGCTAGTCTAGGAGCAAATAATATTGCGGAG
The DNA here is from genome assembly GCF_964261635.1 of Lissotriton helveticus. Classification (NCBI taxonomy): domain Eukaryota; kingdom Metazoa; phylum Chordata; class Amphibia; order Caudata; family Salamandridae; genus Lissotriton; species Lissotriton helveticus. The sequence goes on from NC_136073.1 coordinate 242,582,985, forward strand.
TTTGAAGAAGCCACTGAACAAGTTAGAGCGAGAATTCAAGGGATTTGGAACATAGAAAACGCACAAAAATATTTAATTATAAAAAACAAATGCATGAGTATGGAGAATTGGTTGGTCGATGTTTGGCGTGGAAGCTGCGCAGGAAAGAAGCTATGGGTAGAATTAAAGCTTTGAAGGATAGAGATGGGATAACATGTTCAGAGCCTGAAGGGATTTTATCAATATTTCATAGATTCTATTCTGATTTGTATACTTCACAATCGCTAGAACATAGAGAGTTTTTTAAGTTGATTGAAGGGACCCTGAAACATTTGGACCCTACGGATATTTTAGCTTTAGAAGAACCAATCTCTATGGAAGAATTGGAGTCGGCAGTTAAAGCGGCCGGGCCAGATAGACTACCTGGGGAAATTTATAAGTTATTTTTTGGTTCAATTAAATTTGATATGCTTGAAACTTTTAGGGCTGCACAAGCTGGACGGGCACTGAAATCATGGGCAGAAGCTACTATAGTAGTATTTAATAAAAAAGGCAAAGATCCAGAATTGGTGGGCTCATATAGGCCAATATCTTTATTAAATTAAATTGCGATAGTAAGATCTAGTCGAAAATATTGGCCACCCGTCTATCAAGGGTTATCATCTCATTGGTATATGCAACATGGTTTTATATCGGGCCGGAGTACCACTACACACATTAACAAGGTAGTGACACTATTTGATATTGCACTAGTAGAGAGACGTGATCTTGGCCTAATTTTGTTAGACGCGGAGAAAGCGTTTGACCGTGTTGAATGGTCATATCTATGGGAACTAATGCGACTCTTAGGATTTGGTCAACGCTTTCTGACATCTATTAAGGTGTTATATTCTTCACCAGTAGCTAGGATTTCTACGATGGGTTTAATGTCTAATACTGTTAACATTACTAGGGGCACCAGACAAGGGTGCCCCAGTTCACCATTACTATTTGCACTTTACATTAACCCGTTTATTGAATTATTAGCCAACAACGAGCAGATTATACCATTTGTAGTGCAGAATATTCCATACACTATATTTGCTTATGCGGATGATGTGGCAATAGTTTCTTCAGACCCTGCTCTAGCACTACAAGAGATAGAAAGACTGTCAGCAATCTTTGGCTAAGCACATGGTTATAAATTGAACGCAACAAAAACACAAATATTAGTTTTGGATTCTACTATAATGAAAGATCCACGCGTGGAAAAAGAAGTTCTTTATTTGGGTATAAAAATTCGCTCATCTATGCAGGAAATATTGGATGTAAATTGGGGGGAATTGGTGGCTAACATTAGGAATTCACTTGATAAGTGGTCACGTCTCTACCTTACACATATTGGTAGGGTGAATGTGGTTAAAATTAATGTGTTAGCAAAGGTGTTGTATGTATTTAAAGCAATCCCCTTAGAATTTACGGTGTCCCAATTGCAGCAATTACAAGTTATCTGTTCAAAATTTATTTGGGCCCCAGGGAAGCCAAGAAGGGCTATGCGATTTCTTACTCTCCCAGTCGATAGAGGGGGGTTAGCTATGCCAGATTTTTTGTTGTATTTTTACACATGTTTTTTGCTAAGGATGAGGATAATGTTAACTGGAGAAGACTTATCTAATGAGGCAGAAGCACCCTCAATTTATCAAATGTTGTTAGGATCAGAGGCCAGACAATTGTTATTTAAAGAAATAGATGGGAGCTACTTTAAACGCACTAGGTTTAAGGTTTTATCATCAGCCTTCAATGTTTGGAAAAAGGTCGGAAAATTATCCCAATTGGGGAAGGTGTCTTGGTATACTCCAACTAATGCTACTAAATTATTACCCCCTATTTTTTGGGATGCTTTGGCGACCGGTTGGCGGACACAAGGGATTGTTCAATTGGGAGATTTAATAGGACAGGATGGGGCGGTGTTGTCTTTTATTGAGCTGTCGCGCTTGTTTAATATACCGAAGCAACAATTTTCTAAATATCTGCAGATCCGTGATTTTATAATACGGCGGAAGATTGTATGTATACCTAATGCAGTAATAAAGGCCGTACAACGCCAGGCAAAAATTGGGGAGGTTTATCAGTTATTATTAGCATAAAGGAAGGATGATTTACAGAAAAAAAGGGATAAATGGTCTGAAATTTTAAGGATTGAGGCCCCAGTGCTAGAATATGTTATTAGATTATCAAAAGAATCTTTAATGTTTGCTAATTTATGGGTACAATGTTATAAAAACCATTTTTAATTTATATTATACACCGGCATAGATGGCTAAGTGGAAAAGGGGACATGATGGGAAATGTTTTCGTAGTAAAGTTGATGATGCAGATATGTTACATATCTTTTTTAGTTGTCGGAAGTTGAGGAAATTCTGTACTGACATTGAAAAATTTCTAAGCGACCTGATTGGTAGTACAATTGACATAACGCCTGCAACTATGTTGTTTGGGTCCGACGTTCAATTTAGTACGGGTGGGGAATCCTATCAACATCGCCACTTAATATTTATTTCAATGACGGTAGCAAGACTGTGCATTGCTGCTGCTTGGCTTCAAGTGGATTCTCCATCTTTTTTTCAATGGAGACGTAGAATGTTTAGTTTATTTAATTTGGAATTTAGCCTGTATGCTGTTAAAGGAGTAAATAAGCGGAAAATTGGTCGAGACATATGGGGGCCTTTTGCGAATTATATGAATGTATCGGTATGAAGAAGTAATAATTCATTTGATCTATGGATTGTATTGTTTTTGGATTTTGCTGTGACAAAAAAATAAAAAAAGAATGGTTGAAATGAGTGCAGATTTTTCTGTAGATGGTCTGTAAGTTGCTCACTAGGTCTTTTTTTTTTAGAAAGTCCTGCACATAGATGTTGATGCAATGTGCCAAGCACAGGACCTGGAAATACCGTAACTCTATTACTGCCATTATCAGTGGCACAAATCCAATTTTGAGACTTCTGGGCCGCAGCCATTCAAACACCTTGCAGTTAAAGTCTTCCCAGATGTTTGCAACTGTATGGGATTTTTTCCATGGCTAACATGGCTACTGTTGTATGCCATTGATTGCCCTTAAAGGTTTCTTCAGTGCTGGGACTAACCTTGGGCGTAGTTTGCAAAGTAGCGCTATGTGTAGCTACGCGAAGTGCAGTTCGCACTACGCGAGATACGTGTAGCGCAACGTGAACTGCGTAGTGCGCTGTTCGCGATGATTGCACAGTGCCGGATGCTTGTCCACACTGTGCAATCATTGAAAACGGCATCTTGCACAGTGCGAGCTGTCGGTTTCTGCTGCTTGAGTAGATTTCTACTCGAGCTGCAGCTTTCTCAACGCGGACTGGTAGTTTCTCATCATGAGTGGTCGCGAGCATACGCAACCACTCGCAATGAGAAACCTGAGCTCCCCGCGTTGAGAAGCTCGCTGGGAGGTTTATTTTCTACGCTCACGATCGACAACTTGATGTTGCTGATCGCGAACAAGGAAAAAGTCTCACCAAGATGTCATTTTGCTTGCTCGCGGTCGCCAACTTGACGTTGAGGACTGCGAGCAAACAAAAAAATACTGCTGCACTACGCTACGCTAAGCGTGTTTGCACTGTGCTACGTGCAATTCATGTAGTGCGAAGTAGCGCAAACTTCGCAAACTATGCGAGTGTAGTGTAGTGCTTTGCCCAGGCTTAGCTGAGACCTATAGATAGCTGTTGCCTAACCCCCACAAAAGAGACCCAGTGTGCAGTGACACACATGTAATTAGTGGCTAACCAACTGGTCCACATGTCTGCCATAAAGTGGACAGTCTGAACAGCACTCTGCAGCAAAGCTTTTCCAACCAACAGGTGTGGCGATGATTGGCTCGCTGCAGTGCACACTTCTACAGAGCTAGTATTGAATGCAGGTCTCGGTGTGGGCCTTGCAAATATGGGAACTGGTACAGGCGGGGGTGATGGTGCCACATTCCATGGAGCAGGTTGAATAGTAGGGGTAATGTCAGTCTCCTCTGTGCCAGCTTCCATAATGAGTGGCTCATCATTATCCTCACCCCCTTCCATAATTGTAAGGCTTTCAGAAACTTTCTTTTTCCTTAGCCTCTCCTGGCATGTCTCCGGCCATGGTTCAATCTATGTCCAGATCAGAATGATGCTTGGAGAAGATGGTGGAGTATCCTTCCCTTTTCTTGCCTGAGATCTGGAAGCCAATGGTTGTAAAAGAGGAGGTTCTTGCTCAACAGAATGCTCAACCTCCTGTACTGCTCCTACTTCAGTAAGATCCATTGCTGGCCTCAGCTATTGTAAATTTTCTGGAAACTTTTGGGTACCATTTTGGGAAAGAGACAAATCCAATTCAATGTCACTACTCGTTTGTGTCAAAATCATTGCAATAGCTCCCTCACTGAGAGGCATGAGCTTGGCTTAGGTTGAGGTGGAGCCATCACTAATGCGGGAGCGCAGCTCCCAGCTTGGTCCCCTGAGGCCAGTGTGGCAGCCACATGATACCCTAAAATGTTTTGGCCCGACATGCCAGGGGTGGAAATCAAACCTTTTTTTGGGGCCATCTAGAAGCTGTCAGTTGGCAGTAGCACTTAGCTGCACATGTGGAAGAGACCGAAAGACTCACATGACTGTCTGGCAGTACTGTGTGTGATATCTCTTGTGTACCTAAAAGAAAATAAGCAAGAACAACATTTAGTGAAATGTGGCATTGTTGCAGTTTGAGTTAGTACAGACAATATAATTTAGTGTGGTTACTTAAGTTAGCATTATTATCCTAAATAATTATCTACAACAGTGCATTTCAAAGTCAAACCACACAACCAGAACATAATATTTAATTTCCAATCAGGATAACAATGTAACTGTTTGCTGTGTGCGCAATGCATGCATATAAGGGACAGACCTGTGGCAGTCAGGGAACACTTGCAGACCTATGGCAAAAGCACACTTGTTGGCTACACAAAAGGGCCACCAGCCTCATGGTCATACAACAAGCAAGGAGGCATGGAAAACAATGAACACAATCAGGCCTATGGACACTGACTATGCAAAATGGCCCCTGGCCACATGGCATCGGGGAAAAAGACAAATGGTAGTCTGTGACAAACAAACTCACACACTGGCCAGATAAAGGAGACATGGTAACACAGGAAAAAAGGGCATTAATTCAGCAATGCCAAAAGCAAAAAAATGAACTGAGCTGTAACATTTTACAACAGACATCCTCCAAAGGCAACAAATATATATTACCATTTTGCAGTAACAAAAGTGAAATACCAAATTTGTTTTTTTTTTTACTTTAATCCAATGCCATTACTGGTCTAAATGTTGTTTCAATTCAACAGACACCACAGAAACAGTTGTTTCCTGGACCCATGACTAGTTCTGGGTCTAGTGGTTGGGTGGCCCATTGGCAAACTAGGCCACATAGTTAAATGCATGAATATTGCAAATGTATTAAAGAACACGGAGAAAATGTACTGAACTGGGCAACATGTTTTTCTTTATAAAAGAAGAAAAATCAAATCCAAACAATAACTAGACCCCTACTAAAACTGCAAGCCACCCACCACAATACATTTTCCAAAATCGAATAAAACCCTTAGACAATAGTTTTTTAACTTACTTGCGATATCACAAAAATACATTCCTAAAATCCAATGGTTTATATGCAGCAGACAAAGAGAGTGATTCTCCCAGCTCCAAATCCAAAGGAAAAGTGAACAGGAGTTGGACAAAACACTGGAAAGAGCCTGCTAGCCAGGAACAGAAGTTGGAGAGTCTGGGCCCTTCCTCCTTGTTGAAAAAAAAGTAAAATAACAAAAAGTCTTCTCAGACTAAAAAACAACTTGAATGGTCAGTTGAAGAAGAATATTAACTTGAAAATGTCTTTTTGAGTAGATTTCGTGGCTTCTCAAGGAGAAATTCTGCTTGAGGAGGCAGCAGCAGTCACTCTCTTGCTCTCACTGTCATCAGAAAGAAGGCATCAGATGTCCCGGCATGGCCCAAATCTGCGCTAGCAGGTGGCAAGTCTCGTGAGGACTCGCGGGCTGTCGCAAGTCTCGCTGGCACTTGTTGGCGGCCAGCAAATCTTGCTGATGCACACGAGCACTTAGCCATACTCGTCACGCTCAAGTGCACCAACCGTAAATACATTCTGCAACAAGCCAAGCAGAGTTTTTGGAGAATGCGGAGTTCCCAAATTCCGCAAACTACGGAACCGGAGCAGAATTGTATGCCCAGGCCTAATTTGAAAGCAAATAATGTCTGCATTAGGCCACACTCATGTCACTTATGTCACCTTTAACCAACCCTGACATTTTGAGAAACTAAAATATGATTTTTAGTACTTGCAGTTTTACTCATTCCATTAAAAGTATGAGCTTGAAACTACAGGGTGCGGAGTGGGTTGGTTAAAGAGCCAGCACAAGTTGTGGATGTCACAAATAGGCAAACAGCTTTCCCAGTCCCTGTTTTACTCTCTGCATTCTGATACTTTCAGTTTTACTTTTTACATTACAAATAAAATTAAAATTAAAAAGAAGGGATGGCTTAACTTCCCCGCATAGCATGGAGCAATTTGGGAGTCTCAAATTCCACTATAGCACAGTAAGTAATCATACAACATGAAAACAATGCAAGACAAACTGTTTTATAAAGTTGGTCAGCTGCTAGTACAGAGTAGCTTTTAAGTAAAGAACGCAAAACATTTGTGTTATATAGCATTTCCACCAAAAAAACACACAAAGCACTATTTAAATGGCAGTACTTTCCCAATCTTAATTTGTACTGTAGATTGCCCAGGAGTTAGGAGGGACAGTAGCTCTGGGCTCTTCTTCTAGAAGAAGACTTCCCTCAGTATTTACAGCTACCGTCTACCTAGCTCACTGTTCTCAAGGTGAATCTGCCAAACCAGCGAGTTCACTTTCAGTAGAGCTGAATGCTAACTGGGTGCCATGATTAGGAATTCTTTGTTTTTTTTCACAAGCAAAGCCTCAAGAAGGGAGTTTTTTTGTAAAAAACAAAAATCAATTACCCATTCTGCCTGGAGTTTTCTCCCCTGTGCTTGGGGGGGGGGGGAGGGGGGGGGGGGAGGTAACCGTTTCCTTTCCTTGCTCTATTCCACCACTCTTCGTCCAAAACAGTAAGGGCTTCCTGATGCGTGAAAGGCATTGACTTTGCGATGGACAGGCTGCTCCTTCTGATTGGCCACTCATGGTGCTAGCAGTAATTCACCAGTTGCCCTGCTGTAAAAGGGCTGGCGCACTGAGAGGTTGGTAGCCAGGAGAATAACTAGTTTATGGAAGTTCTTCTCTCCTGCCTAATTTAAATGGCCCTTTAGTCAATTTGGGTGTGGTGTGGTGTTTGCTTGTTTTCTGACATCCTTCGTTCCTTAGGAGATATGGGGGGGAAACATCCTTTACAACGCAACTTTTACCACGCAGTGCCTTTACAACTCAACTTTTACAACGCAAACCATTACAACGCATTGCGCTGGGGGGCGCTCTAGGATAGGGAATAGGTTTAATGTACTATCCAACACCTTCCCTACTATCCACGGGGACTGGAGTTGGAATAGTAAATTAAACTATTCACTATCCAGCGCCTAAAAGCACTATGCGTTGTAAAGGTATGCGTTGTAAAACTTGCGATGTAAAGATAGGCGTTGTGAAAGTATGCGTTGTAACGTCATACATCCGATATGGGGCCATACTACAGAAAGAGCCCCAGAGGTGCAATGGGCATTTGCACCCACTTTGTGTGCCCTCTGGGCACTTTGGTATTACAGAAGCAGCCCCAGATGCTTGTGCGTCTCCTTCTGTAATACTGTGCCCGCGCTGTATTATTGACATGGGCTCATAGGCAAATGACTCCTTAGGAAGTACACTGAAAGTGCCTCACAGAAAGATGGCACACTTTAAGTGTGTTTCCTAACAGCAGCCCTGTGGAAGGGATAAAGAGGGTCCCATGAACCCTCCAGACGGTAAACGCCGTTTACAACGCGGTATTTACACCGCACAACCTTTACCACGCTGCCATTACAACGCAAGTCGTTACTACGACTTGCACTGGATGGCGCTGTTGGTTAAGGAATATTGTAATTTTATATTCCAACACCTTCCCTACTGTTTCGTGGACTGGTGTTGAAATATAAAATTATAATAATCCTCAATCCGCGCCCTCCAGTGCAAGTCGTAACAACTTGCGTTGTAAAATCCGCGATGTAAAGTACAGCGATAAAAATGATCGCGTTGTACTATCATACATCCCTCCAGACATCCCCCTGCAGGCAGATGCAGTCACTCACTGCACCGGTCTGCATGGGGATGTTTCATCCTTCTCGAAAGTGCAAGCCAATTGCCTCATGCACCGTAAAGCAAGGAGCGACTTTTTTAGCAACTGCTCTGTATTTCACTTGAATGAGTTGTCCAGGGACCAGTGTGAGTTTTCTGCTTCCCTGGGGGCAGCACATTCACCTTAATGGGATGCACTTTCCCTGCTTGCTCCTGGCTCACCTGTTTTAACTTGCGCCGTGGTGCAATCAGGGAAAGTGGGCCCTTATGGTGATACGGGCCCAGGTCTATTACGTATGTTCTCCTAGTCTCAGGCATATTGTTCCTGCTCAGGGCTGCGACCATGCTGCCTGCCTGGTGTGGGCTTTCTGGTTCCTGATGGGCAAAGTACATATGATATTCTGCGGTCAAAAGACCCAGTATGGGACATCGAGAAGCAGGAAGTATACTCACAGGCTGAGGCACACTGAAGAATATAAGGCTAGACGTACGAAGCAAATGAATACCGATTTATAAATTACAATTTTTTCCGAATCGCAATTTACGAATTGGTATTCGGTATGTACGACTACGAATGTGACTGACTGGCCATTACCGATTCGGTACAAGTTGCATTTGCTATTTAAAGAATCGCAAATAGCGACTTGATAAATAGCGAAGCGAGTCGCAAATATCGAATTTTTACCTAGCAGCGAGTGATGACATCACAAGCAGGAAGCAGAGTAGCCGCAGGCCTATAAGAACACTGGAGAGCCTTGAGACAGGTGATGACCAATACAATACAATCGAGATCAGCAGCAGTCACAGCCATCCACACCTGAAAAGCAGAAAAATGTCCTGGCATAATTCTGTGAAGGAGAAGGACCTTGAAGGGAGGAAGAGAAAACTCAAATTTTCTGAAAAAACGTTCAAAATACTCACAGAAGAGTGTGTTGTAAATAATGATGCCTTGTTTGGGAAAACATCCCTCACTGTGCCAGAGGCACAGAAGGAAAAAAATTGTCTAAAAATCGGGGAGCACATCAACTCTGTGTAGGTCACACAGAGATCCATTTTATGTATTTATTTAAAGAAGTGCAGCATGCAATGATCAATGACGTTGAGCATGTGAACTTGGCGCAATTAAGGTAGGAATTTGTTCATTAAGAATCTTTTGACTTCCAGTTTGAAAGCAATCGTTGAGGAGATTCTGCATATTTTCGGTGGAAGTCAGTTCTATATCTTTGGGCAGGCCCGGACTGGCCATTGCGGGCACCGGGCAATCCCCCGGTGCGCAGCAAGGTTGGGGGCCGCTTTTGGGCCCAGGGGGCCGTTTTTGTTACAGGGCCGTTTTTGCAGCATAGCTGCAAAAGCGGCCCTGTAACAAAATCGGCCGAAAACCGGCCCCGCCAAAGAGCTCGCTCGCACCCCCAGGGGGCCGGCCGAGCACTTTGCCAGGGCCGGTTTTGGTTCTCAGTCCGGCCCTGTCTTTGGGACGGTGCCGGAGAAAGCTCGCTGGCAAGTTCTCTTTTTCCTAAACATTTGTGGTTTTAGGAGGAAAGTGTTAACGCTTCTTGAGATAGAAGAGATTCTCAAAAGGTGGTAGGACCTCCGAGCCCGGACGAAAGAAAAGTTGGCAACCAGAGGAACTGAGGCCCATGCAACAGGAGGAGGACCTCCAACTCAGCCATCACGTACTCCTCTTGAGGAAATGATCAAGTCCACCCTGGAGCCAGAAACTGTGCTCCGACTCAGCAACATTGACACTTCAGAGACTGCTGCTACCTCAAAAGGTAAGAGTGACACACTTACAGTGTCATAATAACATGTTGGCAGCAATGTGTGAGGCAACGTTGTAACCATGTTAGGATGGGAAATGTGTAGCTACGATAGAATACAAGGAAAAAAACAACATTAGAGGTGTTAGGCCTACCCTTGTAGTGCATTGTGTGATAATTAGTACTCCATTATGAACATCTACATTACAAACCAAATCTATCATACCTTAAGTTATATAAAAAGAAGTGTACATAACAACATTTATTTACAAATATTTACACATCTCATCTCTATAGAGATGTTCCAGCACAAACATGAAAATTAAGAGGGTCAGGAAGATACACAGATGTGCAGCGAAGAAGGCAATGAGTCCATTATGCCATAAACATCACCCCAGAGGCAAAATAGCAGTCCTGAACATGGACATGCCAGTCACACACTGCCCATTGAAGTCGTGGATGATGCAGGGAGTCCATATGTCATGGAGGAACCTGCAATGAGGCACAGACAACTGCACAGTGGTACCTGTGTCAGGCAGCCTAACACCAGATCAGCGTCCACACAAGATATAGGCAATACCAAACAGGTGTTAGGTGGTCTTGAAGCCTCTATGTTGAAGGGAAAGCACCTACAACACAAGTAAATGTGCGTAATAACCAAAACATTCTCTGGAATAGAAAGACTCATCACAACTGGCTTCAACATGTAGCAACAACCATTGACGATTCCCACAAGCCTTTTGGAGCCAAAACTGAACTCAATGACAGAGGCTATGAACAATCTCTGTGAACAAATGCAACAATACAATGCAACTCATAGATGTAGTCATGATCATTTATTCTCTTGTATAGATATGTTGAGTCAGTCAAAGAATCACCTTGCACAGGCTACATCAACACTCACGCCATAATGTAGGGCTGCAGGTCAAAATGGGCCACTGTAGTCGCAATGTCGCACAGGACCTTGTGCTAGTAGCATCTGTAGTAAAGAGCTTACCGGCCACTCACACAGCATGAAGTGGAGCAGCTGGACATGCAGAAAGTGAGGATCTAGCCAGTAGTAGCAGTGTTCCTGTGAATGAGGCAATGAATGTGCTGTGCAGTAGATCAAGAAGTGGTGGTGTTAGTACTGAAGGCTCCACTACACCCGTGCAAGGAAGTTCAGTTCATAGTCAACACAAACAGAAATAACTCTTACAATTGCACTACGTATTGTTTTGTCTTTTTCGCTATTTCAGTAACATGTGTAATGCTTTTTTACGTTCATTTGAACATTCTGGGGAGTGAAAATGATTTTACAACTCCCCTTACAACCTGAAAAATAAAGGTACATTTGTTTAACAGTGCATTTCTTGCATTTAGCTTTCCTCAAAATGGAACACAGAGCATCATTTGCATACCTTAAAAGTAATTGTTAGCAATGGCATTACGTGTGACTCTTTCTTCTGCTACCAGTGTACTTTCCTGTGTTTCCTGTGTTGCCTGTGCTGGTGGGTTTTGGGGATCATCCTTGGGGGGTTTTGGGGATCATCCTCATCAGATTATGAACCAGACATGATTTCTGGCACTCCTTTGGACATTGCAACATTGTGAAGAATTGCACTAGTAGTAATTATCTTACAATTTGTCTCTAGGGACTATTTTAGGGCACCCGCACTCTTATGGAAACAGTGAAATCTGCTCTTCAATAGACCAAATGTCCTCTCATGACAGACCAGGCCTGTTTGTTTGCTGCATTGTGGCATACCTCACTTTGTCTGGATGGATGTAGATACGGTGTCAATAGCCGTCAGCTCATGACATATGCGCAGTCACCTACAAAACTTTTGGGAATTGTGCTTACAATATATACAATTTATACATTTAGGACATTTAAGTCATATGCATAGGCCCTATTCACAAAGTAGATAGCCATCTTCAAACTCTCCTCTAAGAAGATGTGAGTAAATGACGCTATGCCTGACATGAAAGAGTTATGTGTACTGCCAGGGTACTTTGCAACGAGATCTGTTATGATATATTTGCATCTCACACCACTTGTATATTGAGTAAATGACTGTTCTTCTGTTTCTAAATATAATACTCATTGTAAGACGGGGACATATGTAAACATGGGTGCCATCAACACACCCAATTAGATGCAGAAATAGGGCACTGCGATAAAAAATCTATTTAGTTAACTGCAATTCCTGTGCTGTGCTGGGGAAAGTTATATGATGATTTATTCTCTGTACTATCGCATCCTGGAAAGTCTTACAAAACTAGAAAGAGCACTCTGTGATACCCCACCTGCAGCAGCAATGACACATTGGTAACTACTAGAAACTAAAAGATGAAGTGAGCATAGTACCTGCGTATAGGTGGGTAAGGCATTGCTTCTGAGAATGTTTCTCTCAAGCTGAGACCTTATTTCTGCAACTAAATCTACAATAACTGCACTACTCAGCATATATTTATCAAATATGTCCTCTTCTGGTTGCAGGAAGAGTGTGACACTGACTCTGAATATCTGTTTCTGTCTCCTCCTTATTCTCTGAAGGGCATTGAGCATCCTCATCCTCCTCGCAATCATGTACAGCGTTGCCATTGTGGAGCACCCTGAATCATTTTGGGCCTGTTTAATTGTTTTGCACCTGGCTACCACCTGATCAGAGTTGGTGGTAATTTGCACGTGCAAAATCCATGTTTTGTGACTAGTTGGAAATTGTGAATGGTTAATACATACTATTTGCGAATTGGCATTTGTCAATCGGTAACAGCAACTCACAAACACTGGTTGCTAAAATACTGATTCGGTAACTTGTTGGTTCGAAAAAATAGCACAGCAAATGCTTTGGTACTTCGAAAATTTAATTTTTGTGGTTGGTAACCAGTTTACGACTGGTTACCGATTTGGTAATGCTTCATACATCTAGCCCATAATTCCTTGTACTCATATGTCTGAATGCAGGGAATAGGAAGGGATTAGGTTAAAACATTGCCTCAGTCAAAGTTGAAAACTTCTCAGCAAACTTTAAGGGGCTGATTATGATGGCGGAAGGACCGCCGCAGCAGTGCCGGAGGTGGCAACCGCCGGCCCCGCGGTGGCGGTCCTTCCGCCATTGAACAGATATTTCTCACCACCAGATTAGGATGGTAGTGGGAACTTGAATGCGTCTGCAGCAGACGCAAAGACCGTCCGCCGCCAGCAATCATCCCGATCGCCTGGCGGATGGCCCAGGGAGCCCAAAAAGGTGGTGGTGCATAGCAGGCAGCGGAGTCCACCAGATTAGGAGGCAGGCAAACACCAGCCTTTCCATGGCGACGACGCTGCCATGGAAAGGCATACAGAGTTCTGCTATGGGGCCCGTTGCAGGCCCCCGGGGGTTAGGGGGTTTGGGGGCTGCACTTGGGGGTAGTACCCTCCTACATTGCCATGCTCAAGTTGGCAGGCACCACGTGGTGCCTGCCACATTGTGCATCGCAATGCAAAACATGGTTGTTTAACATTGTGTACGGTGCTGCTGCCAGCAGCACCGTCCGCAATGTTAAACTACCAGGATGCACTCGCCAGTGTGGCGGGTCATCCTAATTTCGGGGACGGGACCGGCGCACCTCTGGTGGACGGTCCCAGCTCCGCAGTGATGGCGGGAAGACGTAAGTCCGCCTGCCATCCTAATAGGCCCCTATGTGTTCTAGTTTAACATAATCAGCCTGCTGGTCACTGATTTGGCTTCTGGCAACACAAAGTTATCCATCTGAAGAAGATGAAGCAAGTACAATACAGTTCGAAAACAAAACAACATAGCACTTAGAGGCAACTCTGTCTGTGGTGCGCCCTAGATAGATTGGCACAAAATATTATTTATTTTATGATTATTTAACTTTGTACGTAGCGCTGATATTAAGCCCTGATAGTTGAAAATAAGAAACCTTTTTGCTTTTTTTCTCAGCCTATTTTTAATGGTTGACACCTGTTCTTACATGTGAATTAGAGCTGCTACTCCGTTGAAGGTGTGACATTATTTCTAGACTTTCTCAAATTGGTTCTTCCTTAGAGGTGAGACATTAGTTTCTGACTTTCTTTAAATAGAATACCGTGAACTTTTGAATGTGCTTAATTTAGATGTGTATCTTGTGAGCGTGACCATGTATGCTTGTGATCACTACCCCTGGCTGTAAGGAACTAAGGGCATATTACCAAGCAATAGCGATAATTATCGCTATTGCTTGGTTAGAGACAAAATTTTACCGCAGAGCTGCGACGATTTTTACCGCAGATAAACCTTGGTATTACCAAGGTTTATCTCAAATGCGATAAAAAACGGCCGCAATGCATGAATATCGCTGAAAAGTCAGCGATATTCATGCATTACCGAGCTAATGCTCTTAGCCATGTTATCCACCTCCCATTGGATAACATGGCTATGAACTGCTCAGGGCAGGTGTTAGCTTTTGGAGATATTCGCGCTTAGCGCGAATATCTCCAAAAGTTGGTAATAGGAGATAGCGATGTTAGCGACTGTTTCCAGTCGCTAACATCTTGGCACGCCCACTTTGCATGTCATTAGTGATAAATATCACTGACATGCAAAATGGGGCCCAAGATGGTCGCTATCTCTAGGTAATAGGGAGATAATTTTATCTCCGCTTTCTTGGCTTTTAAAGCCAAAAAAGCAGAGATAAACCCCCTTGATAATATGCCCCTAAACATTTTCATCAAAGCATGAACTATTTTAAAATGTGCTTACGTGTAACATGGCATAAAAAGCCCATCCCTGCCAGGCAAAATTATCCTAAAGGCAGAAATGCAAACAGTCAATTGTGTCTGACCTTCGCAAGGCAGCAGTAACATTGGCCAGCTCACGTAGCTTCTATGCAATTTTCCGGCTCTTTTATGCTGTGCCAAAGCCCGGTCACGCGGATTCGTAAACAAATGCTGCTTCCTTAGTATTTCTTGTAAAGGTGGACGAGCCAGGTGTCTGTTTCTGGCTCGAGAGTCTTCTTGGACCCTCGAGCCCGAAACGAGCCAAGCGTGCATGTGGCTCTAACCTTACGGCTATGTAAGACAAAGCGGTAATGTTTCTGAGTTTGTCTTTAAAACTTTCACTTTTAATACAGTTCTCTCAATGCAGTAAAATAATCTGATTTACTAGGGGGAAAGCTTTTCTGAAGTTAAATACATATATATATATTTATTTTTATTTTGGGAGAGATATAATCATCTTACACATGATCTTTTTCGCTTGATTTACATCTCAAATAATTTCAAGACTCAGCTCAGCTCGAGAGCCTCGGCTCTGGCCTGGAATTTAGCTATATTTGGATAATGACTTATGAAATGTTCTGCAACTAAAAGAGAAATGTGCTGTTGACACGTACACTCATAGTCTCATGATTTCCTCCATTTTTCAAGGCCTTTATGGTCACTGCAAGCCAAGCACAGGTCATTAGGCCTAGACATATTCTGCAAGCTCTTTATTAAGTGCCACATAAAGGAATGTGCAATACGATGGCTTTACAGTAGAATATGGAAGCTTAAAAATAAAGAGGATGCCAGCAATTTTAATAGGTTGCTCAAAGGCAAATGTGTGAGCAGGGGAGGACCTGGACATTTAAGAAGAATGCGGGCCTCAAGTAGAAACTTAGAAGTGCCATAGCTGAGCCGCATGAGCAGGTTTACGCAATGCAGTAGTAATCTCTTCAGATGGTTAGTGTGGCTTTCCTTACATGTATGATGGTGGAGCTGTTCCTTATCAAGCCACCAGTGTCCTGATAACACCCCTAACCACCTGCATGCCAATGGCGTGCAGCCAGACCATAAGATTCCCCTGGGTATGCCAATATATTTGGCGTGTTTCCAAATGGGTTACGTGTTCCTTGGTAGTTCTGACTTGTCAAACTCTAGTTATATGTTTGTATTGGCCTTTATGGAGTACAAAGTTAACTGGGTAGCAACAGAGTGCAGTACAACAACTGGGAACTTATATATTCCACAAATGCATTGCATTTTTATATGTATACATTTTACACAGCGCAACGGCCTGAGCGGCTGACTCTGGAGCGAGGGGCTCACGGATCACTAGCCGGCACCGGTAGCAGCTCAGCATCATGTGACTCTGGGCAATTGCTCATTTAATCTCCCCGACAGCCCCCAGCACCTTGAAACCTTAAGGGGTGATACGTTCGGGCTTTACAAATATGGATCACACATGAACACAATTTTATTTGCAGGGGAATCCATAACTTGGCCTGATTAACATGATTTGTAGTTAATGTTCAGACCTAGAATTAAAAGCGAGGTGCACAGGTTTCAATGTCAGGAGTTTAGCCAGTAGACCATGACCCATCCCTCAAGATTCTGGAGTGCCTCCACTGGCCTCAGTTAACACCTAGCAGCCATGGCCTGATCAGAGCCTCTCACCGAACACCCAAACATTCACCTGAGGAGGAGGGTGCCCAGTCTAAGCACTAGGCAGTCAAGAAACCTGGCCCATCTTTAGGCAGAACGATGTTTGCTTTGCAAGCAAAGTTTATTCTTCCCTGCCTCTGTATCAGTTAATAATCTTCAAAGCACTTTCAACTACAGCTTAATATTCTCTAGCCACAGCAGGCCCACAGCAGCAGGGGCTGCATTAAAAGTGGAGGGGGTTGCCATTTTAACACAGAGCAAGCAAGGGCACTCCATGTCAGCAGCTCACAGCTTAAAAAGTTCTACAGGCACTTTTTGTGCCATAATACTATTGTGTGAAAAATTGGCCTGCGCTAAGAATCACCAGCATACTCTTCACACCAATAAATCACCTTTAAGGTTTTTGTTTTAGGCAAATGACAGGCTGTTTTAACTTGGAATTTATACAGCTGTGGTGCCTCGGCAGACAATTCGCTCTGTTTATGCTAGATTGTGACTCTTAGCTTGAAACGACGTATGTTTTTATGGTGAGTTTATAACAAAGAATGCTATGTTGTCCAGGAATAAGTCCATCCATAGAACAAAGCGTGATGTTTTTAACGCATTTCACATCAAAACTGTCAAACTTCAGCTTAGTTAAAACAGCAACTTCAAAGTTTTTTTTTGATGCTCTAAGTATAATCGAAAAGGAGTAGCCAAAAATGTTTTAACTCTCACGTGGACCAAATTACATTGACTGAGTGAGCAAACTTGCGATTTAATCTTTTCTCTGAGAGCCCACGTGAATTGTTCCTAGAGGAAAGTTTAAAAAATGGTGCAAAATCATGCATTTTATAGCCCAATTTTCAAGACTTTAGCCAAACAACTACCCGTTTGCCTCTGTTTAGGTCTCGCCTGTCGATGCGCATGCGCATCGAGCTTGCGAGCCTATTGCGGCTTATACAAGCTTTAACTAAGAAGCAAGGAATCGTGGCGATTCCTTGCAGTGCCCGTGACTTTTAAGCTCAATGCGCATGTGCATTGAGCTTAAAAGCGCGTGCACAGCCGCCCGCATTCCTCCGACACCTTTGAAGTGAAGCTTAGCTTCACTTCAAAGGCCCGGCTTCTTCACACCCACATGCCGCTCTCGCTCTCCCCGCTCCGCCCCCTCCCCTGCCCGGCCCGGCTTCTTCACACCCACATGCCGCTCTCGCTCTCCCCGCTCCGCCCCCTCCCTTACACTCACCCCTCCTTTCTCCCCTTTAGGCTGCTTTAATTGATTTTTAAACATATTCGATACAGTTTACCATCAGCAATGGTTTCAATCTTGAGACCCTCTTGATGCTGTAGTCGCATGTCCCTCTGTGCGACCCCACCTAAAAGAAGTTGTAGAGCAAGCTACATTAATAGGAGCATTTTACTTCTACAGACACAGCCCCTCGAGCAGCCTTCAACATGCCGCTCTCGCTCTCCCCGCTCCGCCCCCTCCCCTGCCCGGCCCGGCTTCTTCACACCCACATGCCGCTCTCGCTCTCCCCGCTCCGCCCCCTCCCCTGCCCGCCGTGTGACCTCGGCTTACACTCACCCCTCCTTTCTCCCCTTTAGGCTGCTTTAATTGATTTTTAAACATATTCGATACAGTTAAACATCAGCAATGGTTTCAATCTTGAGACCCTCTTGATGCTGTAGTCGCATGTCCCTTTGTGCGACCCCACCTAAAAGAAGTTGTAGAGCAAGCTACATTAATAGGAGCATTTTACTTCTACAGACACAGCCCCTCGAGCAGCCTTCAACATGCCGCTCTCGCTCTCCCCGCTCCGCCCCCTCCCCTGCCCGCCGTGTGACCTCGGCTTACACTCACCCCTCCTTTCTCCCCTTTAGGCTGCTTTAATTGATTTTTAAACATATTCGATACAGTTTACCATCAGCAATGGTTTCAATCTTGAGACCCTCTTGATGCTGTAGTCGCATGTCCCTCTGTGCGACCCCACCTAAAAGAAGTTGTAGAGCAAGCTACATTAATAGGAGCATTTTACTTCTACAGACACAGCCCCTCGAGCAGCCTTCATCGAAAAGAAGTTACGTAGAAATTTGCATTGAGAAGAGGATCTTCCCTCCTAGTCACAGACCCCTCCCCCCCTTGAGTGGAGCCCCTATCTCCACCCCCGGCTATTGACTCTTCCACTGGGTCACTGCTTCACAATTCACACCTAGACAAAAAACTAGCTATTATGACAGTTGTGTGGCGGAAGTGTCTTTCTTGGTGCGTTTGTACCCTTGGCACAAGCGGAGGCAGATCATGCACGAGCAGAGCACACCCTGCCGTGAATATAGCTTATCACCCTCATGCGCTATAAACGTCTTGCATTAGTCACAAAGCAGACATATTTATTTTGCTTGTTATAAATAATGAGCTACAGAGCAGTGCTCTATTTTTTACTTGTTAAAAAATGTGGTAAATTGATCACAATGTCACTTTTTAATGTTAATCTCTACTTTGAAAGCTTTCCCAATTGTGAGTTAATAAATACTAAACTAAACCTCAAAACATTGCTTAGAAAGCATATAAAATCGAATTCATTTAATTGAAATTTTATAAGTGTATAACATATTTGGCATGCTGAACAACAAATTGCAAAACACAAATTCGCCATATATCTGTTGCTCGTACATATCCTTCGATAACTACTGAAACCGGGCATTGGTCATGGCAATTAAAGATGTGCTGGGGTACAACAATGTTCTGTGTACCTGATATACCTAACCTTGCCAAATTATAATTGTAGTAGTTGTGAATGCGTTGCCCATGCAGGGCGAACATATGTTAACCTGTATCTTAAAAGAGTATGTAGATTGATCCTATCTTCTAATTGTCAATACAAATAAATTTAAAAAAGATGTCCTTTTTTCAGAAATGTTAGCTTACCAATGACTAAACATTGCACATCGCATTAATGTTATCACATTAGTTTACGTTTGGGAATTCATAAAGACTTGATGTAGTTCCCTTGATATGAAGTTGCCTTCTTTGGCTTTCACAAAGTATTTGATCAATAAATAGAGAGGTCCTCTGTTGCTTTAGGTTGGCTGCCCATTTATTCTCAAACACAGCTTGGCCAGGTTGGATTCGAAGCTCACCCTCACTCACCCTCACTCACCCTCACTCACCCTCACTCACCCTCACTCACCCTCACTCACCCTCACTCACTCACCCTCACTCACCCTCACTCACCCTCACTCACTCACCCTCACTCACCCTCACCCTCACCCTCAAACCCTCACCCTCACCCTCACTCACCCTCACTCACCCTCACTCACCCTCACTCACCCTCACTCACCCTCACTCACCCTCAAACCCTCACCCACACTCACCCTCACCCTCACTCACCCTCACTCACCCTCAACCCCTCACCCTCAACTCCTCACCCTCACTCACCCTCAACCCCTCACCCTCACTCACCCACCCTCACCCACCCTCACCCTCACTCACCCTCACCCTCACTCACCCTCAACCCCTCACCCTCACTCACCCTCAACCCCTCACCCTCATTCACCCTCAACCCCTCACCCTCACTCACAACACATATTGTGTTACAATAGGTGTCACATTTGCGAAAGATAAAACTATCTAGAGATGTAGCATAACGACCAGAGCTGCCATATAAGTCACATAAATACAAAACATGTTGCATTCCAAATGCTATAGGTGTCACATTCGCAAAAGTTATAACTATTGGCATTGGAAATGACAAAGCCATCAATTTAGCAATTTTAACAACGAAAAAATAAATAAATTGTCATTTACAAGACCAATAACTACAACTTTTCTAATGCGAAACCTATTGCATTCCAACCCCACTCACCCACGCAACGTCACTCACACACGCAACGCCACTTTCACACGCAACGCCACTCTCACACGCAACGCCACTCTCACACGCAACGCCACTCTCACACGCCACTCATCCACGCAACGCCACTCATCCACGCAACGCCACTCATCCACGCAACGCCACTCATCCATTTGCAAAACGAAAAAAGTTAAACTCTTCTATTGCGAGACCTATTGCATTTTCAATGCTTGTTATTTCTTTCCTTGCTTCTTCATATCTTCATGTCCTTTAAGTCATCCTTTCTGCTTTCATACTTTCCTTACCTCTTAGATTATCTTTGTAATTTTTCTGTTCTAATTTCTTTTCCTCTTTTTTCCTACTTTAGAATATTCGTCATTTTCTTCTTCCCATTGTACTTTCATTCATTCTTTCCTTCATTATTTCCTTCTGTTCACCTTGTTCATTCATCACACTTTTTTTTATCTTGGTCACCTTCTTTATATTCTTCTTTCATTTTCATTCCTCCTCTTCTTCTTTCATTTTCTCTCTTTTTTCTGATATTCCTCCTGTACTTCATTTTCTCCTTCTTTTATTTCATATATCACCCCATTTAATTCTTTCTTTTCTTAAATCCTTCCTTTATTCCTCTCTACTTTACTGCTTTATTTTTTTCTGCTTTACATTATTTCATTCTATTAAGCTGGTTTTCTTCCTTTTTTACCTCCAGAACTTGTATTTCTTTGTTCCTTGCTTCTTTTCTTTTTGCTGCTCTTCTTTCCATCCTGTGATCTTTCTTTTCTTCCCTTTCCTCATTTCCGTTCTTCATTCCATCTTTCTTTTCTCCCTCCTTCTTTCTTTTCACCCTGCTCCTTTTTTATCCCATCTTTTAATTTTTATTTACTTCTTTCCATCCTTCTTTCACGCTCTCTAATTACATTTTTTTACATGAAATTTTGTCATCACTTCTTTTTCTTGGCAAAGCGTGTGGCACCTTTATTACACCTTGCCCCTTATCCCTCGGCTGTGTCTTCATGTCTTGTAGCCACAGATCAAAGTTAATAAGAGCCATAAGGAAGAATTTAATCCGACCCACTGACATCCCCGCATAGGTTAGTATAGAGGGTGCGTCACTAAGCTCTTGCATGTTGGTGCAGCCAAACTTTGTGCGTCATTGTGTAAGGCACAAAAAGAGTCAGAGAACCCAATTACCTGCCTGCAGACATTTGCGCACTGCTTGTGATCTTTCCCATTGTTAGGCACAAAAGCACAAAGCATCAATACCCACAGGTTCTCTAGCCATCAGAAGAATAAGGACAAAGGCAAACCCTCCAATGTGCTTTTTTTAAGGGGTTGAGGGGTTATCGCGATTTCTGTGATAATAGCAAGCACCTCGTGTGGTGCTGCTTGAACATGCTTGCAGTTCTTTCAAGTGCCTTTCTGGTTTGTCCTGTGGGGATTGGCAGTAGCTCTGCAGACTCCCATCCTCTGGATGCAGCCTTTCGCTTGCCCTCCGATGCACGAGTTTTCACAATCACCCCCTGGGGGGAGCTCAGCAAGTATGAAAGCAGCCCTCCTGCTTCCGGATACAACCTGTCACTGGCCCTCGGAGGCACGAGCTTTCGTAATCGCCTCCAGCGGTGTGCTCGGCAGGTGTGAAAGCAGACCCCAGCCTGTCATTAGCACATGAGCGCCAGTGCCGAAACTGTCATGGTCTGATGGGTAATGCGGCCATTCCTGGAAAGCAGAATAGGCAGGGAGAGAGAGGCGAGGCGGTGAAGAGGTAGGAGGAGAGGAAGGGGGTGGATAGAAGAGAGAGCGATGTATATCAGAAGAGGAGGCAAGAAGGAGTGAGAAAGTGAGAGGGTGTGAGTGGGAGAGAGAAAAGTACAGAGGACGGAAAGAAAATGATGGACAAGGAGGAGAAGAATAGTGGGAGGTAAAAATGAAAAGTATCAGTGCAGTGGGAGGCAGCTCTAATAAGAAGCAATGCACAATAATAAGTAGCGATGGTACGGCCTTTACACATCAGGTGGCGACCCATAAAGCCCTAAATGGAAATGCGGCAAGTTATATCAAGGCGCGTCTGGTTCCATATGTCCCTAGTAGGGCTCTCCGTTCAACAGATGCCACTCTTCTAGTCCACTGTCCGCCCCCGCTTCAGATTATCAACTATGGGTGGGCGTGCTTTCTCAAATGCGATCCCAGTGGCATGGAACAACTTGGAAGAGGTGTGGCGCCGCGGCCAGGGCGACTGACTCCGGAATCTGGGGATCACGGTTCGATCCCCAGGGCCGGCGGCAGGTTAGCCCAGCACCATGTGACTCTGGGCAATAGCTTGCTTAATCTTCCCGACGGACCCCAGCGCCTAGAGACCCTAACGGGTGATTGTGCGCTTTACAAATGTGGATATTTATTTATTTAACACATCTGCGGAGAGAACCAAGCCTGTTACCTTTCAGGAAGATGCTCAAAACTGTGCTCTTCCGGGAGGCCTGGGGCCCCTCCTAAGGTGCCATTGCCCTGTGAATACTCTGTGTTTACTCTTGGACAAGCGCTTAGAGACCTCTGGGTGATAAGGCGCTATACAAATCTAAATAAATAAATAAAAGAAATATATTTTTACAACAATACGCAGTGGTGTTAGAAACTGTTTTACAGTAATTGACAATAAAGGTATAGCGTTCTAGACAATGATAGATGTAGGACATTGGGTTACAGGTTGACGGGTGGGGGGGAGGTGGGGGGAGAAACCCTACTCAAGCAGCAACCACAATATCTGTCAGTGTGAGACACAAGCCATCCTCACATTAACCTGTGCTTAACTCTCTGGTAGATTGGTACTAAAACAGGCTTAACTTAGAGGCAATGTGTAAATTATTTATGTAGTACTTCAAACAGTAATAAAGTGGAAATACAAGTAAACCTCACACCAATTTAGGAAAATTTAGTAAAATGTTACAAATTGGTACCAAAAGGAAAAAAAATACAATCATTAGAACTGGAAATATGCATTCTCAAAATTGTAGATAAAAATAGTGGCTAGAAGCACAAGGAGGACCTTGGAATTTCCTGCCACCCTGCCCTGCCCCCAGCTTGTCTGTAGGCACAAAAGACCAGTGTCAACCCCTTTGCAAATGTGCTCAGACAGAGGCGTTGAGATGTGCAAGTGTGGTAGGTGAGAGCTCCTCCCCCTATCAAGACAGAGATGACCCATCCTGTCACCACCTATTCCCCTTTTGCCTCATTGTTTGGGAACAGTATACAAAGACCAACTGGCAGCAACACCTAGTCCTGTGACCCAGGCTAGAGACTGCGGCAACAAATGGTGGCCAAGAACATACCGGTCCTAGGATGCTTGTTTCCAGTCCAGGGAGGACCTGGTATGCCCAGATGTGGGTCCCGTGCTCTCCATGTCACTGGAGTCAAGTTATCCTGGCTGATGAGGGCTGAAAGCCCGAAACCGGCCCTAGGACGCTTGTTCCAGTCCAGGGAGGACCTGGCTTGGCAGTTCAGGCTGGACTGTTCCCATTGGGTGCAGGGTCAAGACTGATTAGCATATGGCTGGCTCCAAACTGGAATGGCATGGTGAGCAAAAAAACTATGGATTTAGACCCAGATCTCTGTACTGGGGTGAATGTATGACATTGTTCTGCATTCTGTCCATCAATCATTCTTTTTGCATTTGTCACCTCAGTGGGACTGGTATGCCCAGACGTGGGACCCATGCTCTCCATGTCATTGGAGTCAAGCTATCCTGGCTAATGAAAGCTTAAGCCCGAAACCGGTCCTAGGATGCATGTTTCCAGTCCAGGGATGACCTGGCCTGGCAGTTCGGGCTGGACTGTTCCCATTGGGCGCAGGGTCAAGACTGATTTGCATATGGCTGGGTCCAAACTGTAATGGCATGGTGAGCAAAAAACTATAGATTTAGGCCCGGATCTCCGTACTGGGGTGAATGTATGACATTGTTCTGCAATCTGTCCACCAGTTGTTCTTATTGCACTTTCCAAAAGGGGCATTTTTAGAAGAGTGACTTAAAATCTGACTTTATCATTAAGCAGGGTTTTAAATTACAATGATTTACCCACCATACTAGACCTTCCTAATTGTTCCCAATTGAAAGTTAGCACTTACTAAAATGTAATAAGTTAACCCAATGTTATCCTACGGGAGATGTAGGCCTTGAAGTACCAAAAAACAAATGTAAGAACTTTTCACTACCAGAACATGTAAAGCTTAAAAGTACTTGTCCAGCTTTTTCAACACTCTGCACCCGACCCTATGACCTGTTTAGGACCCACCCGATGGGTCACTTATAAGTATTAAAAAGGAAGGTTTAGGCCTGGCAAAATATTTATTTTGGCAGGTGGAATGTTTTAATGGCTATTTAGGTGGGTGGCACATGTAGTGTTGCAGTCCCGCTAGTAGCATTTAAGTTACAGGCATTGGGTACAGGTAGTACCACTATACAAGGGTCTTAAAAAGTAAATTAAATGTGAAATTTGGATGTAAGCCAATGTTACTATGTTTTAGGGAGAGAGCACAAGCACTTTAGCACTGGTCAGCAGTGGAAAAGTGCACAGAGTCGTAAAGCCAACAAAAAAATGAGGATAGAAGGCAAACAGTTAGGGGAGAACCTCACCAAGGTTGTCAGATCCTACAATAGACAATAATGATATGTAATATAAACAATAGTTGACAATAACAATATGACGAGCAGTACCGTAACTGCCCAATTTTATGGAGGCTGATATACAATAATTGACATTCTGGTATGAAATGCTATCAAATAATTGGCAATAAAAGTACAAGAGGATATGCAATTATTAACATTATTTGTATGAAATGCTATCAAATAATTGGCAATAAAAGTACAAGAGGATATGCAATTATTAACATTATTTGTATGAAATGCTGTAAAATAATTGCTTATGTTGGTGTGAAATTGTAAGAAATCGTTTTTTTGATTGAGGGGGTGCAGATCCTTCTCAAAGAACAACCACAATCCTTGTCAGGGTGACCCACAAAAGTCACTAAATAAATTAATCTGTGCCTAACCCTCTGGTAGCGTGGCACAAAAGCATTCCGACTTAACTTAGAGACTGTGTAAAGTATTCATGTAGTACTCAAACAGTAAAATACTAAAAATGCAACACGAGAAAAATCTCACATCAATTTAGAAAATTAGAGTGCATTATAATAAATAAAATGATGCTAGCATGACAAAAAAACGATCAGTATAACTCGAGATATTGAACTTTAAGCATTTAGGTAAAAGTAGCATGAAGAAGCAGACAGCACTATGTGGATATCTGGTCACGCTAGAGCAGGGCAAATTCACACATTCAGGCAGACCTAATGGGGTGTAGGCCACGCACAAGACCAAGCTTGGCCCACTGATAATTGTACCTTATATCCTTGGTGTGAGGTCTGCCAGGCATTGCTTTGAGTCTTCCCGTCTTCATGAGTTGGTTCTGATTAAACTGTGCATCGAGGCTTTGCTGGGCTTTTCACTGCTGCGCGCTGGTCGTGATAAAGCTTGCAGCTATGAGCTGAGGCTTTTCAGGGCTTTGCGTCATTCTTCATAGGTTCCGATGAACTTTCAGCTGTTCGGTGAGGCTTTGTGGGGCTTTGTGTAGGTTCGTCCTAGATTTGATGGCGCATTTACTTAAGCAAGGTGTGCTCTCTGATGCCAGCCAAGATTCCAGGACCTGGGGAAGCACCTCTTGGACTTCAGGTACTCATTCCAGCAAAATCCAGCAGGGGTCGAGCAGGCCAAATTGCAGGTCCAGTGCAGCAGGTCAGGTGGGCAGTTGCAGGGAGGCCTCTGGAGCCTCTTGTGTCCCTGTAGCTCAGAACAGGAGTACAACTACCGACCCTTGGAGTCTCTCAAGGGAGTGTGGTGTGAAGGAAGCAGGTCCAGTCTACCTTCTTAGAGGGCAGGGCAGACCTCAGGCAGTATGGCAGCCCTCTGGGGAATAAGGCAGGCCTCAAGCAGCAGGGCAGTCCTCTGATAGCAACAGAGCAGTCTCCTGGGGAAGCCAGGCCTTAAGTAGCAGGCTAGTCCCCCTGAGAAAAAGGTAGCCCTTTTTCTGAAGTTTCCACAGGTGCAGGAGTGTACTCAAGAAGTGGTTCAGGAGGTCTAATATTTATACCTGTGCCAGCCTTTGAGATGGGCTGACATCCGGGCTACCCCCACATCTGGTTCTGGAAAGTTCTACCCTTCCCCTGTCTAGGCTTCAAGTGTTCTGGGATGACAATAGGCTGGTGTCAAATTCCTTTGTGAGTGTGCTGGAGGCAGCCCTTTAAAATGTGAGTGGGACAAGAAGAGCTCCGCCCAACCCATTCCTCCAGGAAGGGCCCATCCTGCCAACATCTAGTCCCAGTTTGTCTCTCTGTCTGGGAGGAATATACAAAGACCAACTGCCAACCTAATTACAGTCTTGTCACCCAGGACATAGTCTGCAGGCCCCAAATGGTTGGGACAAGAAAATACCAACTTTCTCAAAGTGGCATTTTCAGAATTGTGACTTAAAATCTAACTTTACCATTAAGTAGGATTTTTAAATTACAATTTATTTGAGACCAAACATGACATTTCTACCGGTTCCCAATCATAACTGTAGCACTTAGTAAAACTAATAAGGTAACTTAATGTTATCCTATGGGAGAGGTAGGCCTCAGACTAGTGAACAACAGATTTGGGAGGTTTTCACTACCAGGACATGTAAAATGTAAAATCACATGCCCTCATTTTAAAATACAATGCACCCTGCAATATGGGCTGTTCAGGTCCTACCATAGGGGTGACTTATATGTATGAAAAATGAAGGGTTAGGCTAGGCAAAAGGTTTATTTTGCCAGGTTGAGTTGCCCGTTTTAAAACTACACTACAGGCTGCAATTACAGGCCTGAGATATGTTTTAAAGTGCTACTTTAGTCTACTTTAGTGAGTGGCACAATTAATGCTGCAGGCCCACTAGTAACATTTAATTTACAGTCTCTATTAACATGAAGTGCCGTAAACTAGGGATTTATAAGTAAATTAAATGTGCCAATCATGTGTAGGTCAATTATTTTACCATGTTTTAGGGAAAAAGAGCAAGCACTTTAGCACCACTTAGCAGTAGTAAAGTGTAAAGAGTCTTAATGGCAACAAAAAACAATTTCAGAAAACTAGAGGGGAGAAGGCAAAAAGTTTTGGGGAGACCACACCAAGGATTACAGGTCTAGCAGAAATGTTATGAGATAATTGACCATGACAGTATCACGCACGGACAATAATAGACAGTCCTCTTATGAAATACTATACAATAATTGGCAATAATGGGATGGAGTGTTCTACAATAATAAACAGTACTTGTATGAAATGCTATACAGTAATTGGTGATAATGGTATGTAGTGCTATACAATAATTAACAATTGTGGGTCACTTTACAGGCAATCAAATAAAGAAAAAGAATATGTCTGATGAGGGACTTGCACCCCTAATGCCACGGGGACTGATGCTCATCCTGGAAGGGAGAGCGAGTCACAGAAAGCAGTGTATCCTGCTTCATCAGCGAAGCTGAAGGGTAGGTGGATGGTGCAACTAGTGGTGATTTGCTGCACAAACTGATTCAAGGCAGTGTAGGCTACAGTTAGAGTCCAGCCTAGCTGCTTTATACATTTACCAGTTCTGTCCCATGGCCTGCTCGCATGCTTCCTTAAATCTTCATTCTTCAATAGCTTCTTGAAGGTGGCATCCTTCAGATAGATTCTCATGAGTGATTCAAGAATGTGCAACAGTGCGGGCCCTTGTACTCCAAGACTTATACTCTGTGAGAAACATTTACAAAATGTGCATGCAACACAGGAACCAAAGTTGCTGTAGCGTGTTTTGTGAATGGGATAGAGCAGGATAGCTCCAGATCTGCTAGGATTTTGTGCTGCTACTGTTATTTCCTGCCCTGGCTACTTTTAGACCATAGTGCAATGGTTTGTGCATGATGTATAGCATAGGTTTTTACTAGGAGGGTACCCTTCTGGTACAAAATACCATGCTAAGACATAGTTTAAAACGTTCCCCACTTTGTATGTGTGTGTTGAGTATAGTACACAAGAAAAGTTAGAAACATACGGAGAAAAGAAACCTTTCTCCAACATTGCGCCTGCCTCAAGGTGTAACGTTTTGCCACAAAGCTCTGGCTCTTAATTTTAGTAGACAGGGCTTTGCATGAAAAACCTTGATTGATTCCGTGGGAATGCCGATGCACCACCTGTGGGACACTACTTTAATGCAAAGCAGCGCAAAGTAAATTCCAAATCAACTCTTAGCACCAGCTTACCTCACTTTCAGGGACTTTGCGGTGGTGCAAAATGTTGATAAACTTGGTCCTGAGTTTCTATTGCTTGCCCTTGTTGGGTTGTGATGGGGGTGGGGGGCACAGAAGGCAGAATTCCTGGTGCGAAATTATTTGTTCCTTTTTAGGCACTTGCTTTTGTATCCATATGTAGGTGTTGTGAAACACCCGAATACCTATCCGGTAACACCACAGATTGTGCTGAATAATTTGCCAGTAATTACATATTATGCTGCATAATTTTTAATTTACCTTTTAGTCACCGCACAATTCAGCTAACTGTATCACATCATTTTGCAATGCTATAGCACGTCATTCTGATGCTCTTGGATAAAAAAGAGGCCAAAGAAAAAGAAAGCGAGGTGCACAGAAAGGCGTGTTACTAGGAGAGCGAAGGGACGTAAGAAAGTATTTTGAGCAGAGGAATACCACAGACGTTGGTTAAACACAAAAATATAGGCTGGGTCAACCAAAAAAGTAATTATGTCTAAGAGGAGGCGGGCTTGGGGTAAGAATGGTGAGCGGTGAAAGAATAAAGATAGTAGGATGAAAGGAGGCATGGGAGAAGGTAAAGGTTAGGGCAACAGAGAAGCCAAGGAAAAGGGAGAGAAGAGTTTGGCGCACGAGGACTAGGAAGACGGCCAATCACACACACGCAGCCCTCCAATTGGAGGTAGTGTGCGCGCGCAGAGGAGCATCCCTCAGCTTCACTCCGGTGATCAGTCAGACGCGAGGGCATTCAGGTGCTGGCTGCACATGACAAGGTCTGCTGGGCGCCTCCTGGCAGCAGGATAATGGGATATTACAGAGCCCACTGAGCTGAGAGCTGCTCGGGGACGCGGCTGTGATCGAGACAGCCAAGTAGAAAATCTACCTCTTCCAGAGCATGCAGTTATCGAAGCATATGGAGGAGAAAGGGCCTGATCTCAGGTCGGGGAAAGGGTTTGTGTGCAGGATAATTCTTCACCGACCGACAGTCCTTGCAATCCGAATATAACTTGTTTCCAGTCCACTGAATTCATAGCACTTATATTATGATAATGCACAAAAGCCTGCAATACCCACGGGTCTTTCCAAATTGTGGACTATCCCCCATATTCATCAAAGTCCCGTTTTGCGAGTCCTTAATAGCGATTTTTAAGGAATCGCTATTAAAGACTCGCAAAACTGGATGCATGTACAAATCGCAAAATTTATAGCGATTTCTACATCTTCCTTATTTGCGATTCGCTAATTGCTAATTGCAAATAAGGAATGACTCCCCATTCATTCCTATGGGCCAAAGGCCCATAGGAATGAATGGGGAGTCAATGCTTATTTGCGATTAGCAATTAGCGATTCGCAAATAAGGATGCGATTTCAAGGGTGCCAGGGGTGTCCAAAGGACACCCTGTAGCACCCCTGAAATGTAAATGTAGACTGATGTTGCGCACACACATGTCCAAAGGACATGTGTGTGTGTAACATCCAACTTAGAAAAATGCACTAAAGTGCATTTTTCTGAGTTTTCGCTATTTACCACGAAGTTACACTTCGCAGTAAAGAGCGGCCCAATATTGCGATTTCGCACTTTTTAAAAGGTTCATGAATAGCATTTAAGGAATCTCTAATTGAGATTCCTTAAATGTGATCGCATTTTGAGAAATCGCAATAATTTGCGATTTTTCAAATTGCGCGTTCATGAACCATTGATGAATCACAAATGCCATTTTTGCAGGCGCAAACGGCCGAATTTTGCGATTCGCACCGTTTGCGCTTGATGAATCTACCTGTATGTGTCATTAAAAAAAAGAGTGCGCTTCTCGACTGTAAAGATTTATTACAGTGAAGTTCTGACGTCACAATGCCTCATGTCAGAGGCAGCAGGAGTCTGAAAGCTGCTCTTTCCGTATTACTTCGACTGTCTCTTAAACACGAGATAAAACGGATGACTTTACAGATCTTTTGACACATACATTCTTTCTCTGACAAATCTATCTGTCAAGGTAACGTTTTAAGCGCCTGTTTTTACTTCGTTCACCTCTGGGGAGCAAGACAGAAGAACAGAGACCGCATTGCAGAAAATGTAGCCCCTGCACAGACCCCAACTTCCGATAAGGGTCGTATTTTCAATCATATTACACAAGGGCTGCAAGACCTTGGAAAGTGTAATGGAAAGGTTATCTTAAAAGGTTATCTTAAATTATATTGGTTCAAAGTTAGAACAAACGTTCTTGGAATGAAATTGCCCATGTTCCAGAAAAAGGTAGGGGCATATCAGCAACAGACGGCGATAAATATCGCAAAGCGCGCTTAGCGCTTTCATATTTATCATCGCCTATCGCTGGAATGTATCGCCCGGATAACGCGTTATCAACAACGCATTTCTCCAGGGCGATAAATAATCCAGCAAAAGCGGCGTTATGTGAGAATATCACTGGAAATCCAGCGATATTCCCACAGCGAAAGGGGAAATCTTGATTATAGGGAGCTGTGGATTCAGCCACTGAATCCTCCTCCCATGTCAAAGATAGGGTAGTCATGAAAAAAGCAGACGTACATTACCGGCGATAGCAGTGGTTAGCACTGTTTTTAATATCGCTATGGGTGTCCTAGGCCGTATTGTAAATACGTAGAAGGACAGTTAGCGATCATTTTCCATTTGTTTTCGCTTGCAACGCCTAGGTGGCATTTCATTAGAGATGCAAAGCGAGGCGTGAACAAAGTGGGAGCTGAATCAAGGAAACACGCAATAGCGTGTCCTTGTAAATAATGCAATATAATTATCGGAGCTTTTTGCCCAAAAACGGACGCTAAAGTGCCGATAATTATATTGCCAGCCCTTGATGATATGCCCCTTTGAGTTTAGGGATCACTAGTGCTTCCTGTAGATGTTCACCACAATGGGAGTTCCCCAAGAGCGAAATGTGTACTTGGGTCTCAACTTTATCATCACTGCATTTTAATCAGTGGTTTGAGCTGAAAGCAGATTGTGTCTGAGTGTTTGTGTAGTGTCACATACAATCCTCTGTACATGACAGGGTTCTTTAAGAAATACTCTTGATGTCCCCTCAGGGTCGTCATCTTTAAATTTGTGGAATTAGAGTACTGAATAAAGACCAATGAGTTTTGTGATAAGTGAAATAGCCAGAATAAAGAGCCCGGTGTCCCTGATTCACAAGATCTGTCAATCAATTCTTATTCTCCAGACCTGTAAAACTTCCAAGATTTGCTCTAGAAGAGTATCTTGAATCCTGGAGGAGAAATGGGAAGACAAGGAAGAATCTACATTAGGTATTCATGATAAGCCTGAAGAAATAATGGCTGTGATGCCTGTGAAAGTAGTGAGGCAATGCCTTGCATTGGGGCAGCATGCTGGGGGAATGTCATCTCTACCTTTGGTGTCAATCTTGGCTCTTACAAAAACAATGTGCCAATTATTAAGAATACTAACCTGAGACAGAGCCTAGAACTTTATATTGTAGCAAAATCTATGTTTTTACTAAAGTTTTGATTTGACTGCCTCCCGCAAAAAAGACTGAAGATTATGCTGAGGGACTAAAAACTTCAGTTTTTTTCATGGCGCCAGATCTAGTTTGACACCGAATAAGGAATTCATACACCTGGATTCAGAGAAGAAGGTTTCAGCAAGGTGCACCTATATCAAGAGCGCTTTTCTTGATTGCGTTTTTTCTTGGATTTGGATGAAATCACATCAAGAACCGTCCTTCTTCCCCCCCCTTTGTTGAAGCAATATAAAGACTACGCCGAATAATGTGAGTTGTTCGGATTCGTTGTGGAAGGCTTTTTAATTTGTCATTGCAAACCAGGTTTGGACCAATCTTGAAATATTTATTTAGCTGCAGGAGTAACCCAGAGTGATGTTTATTTATAAGTATACCCATAGTGAAGTTTGGTTCTGCCATGGACAATGGCATGTGAATGAATCAAATCAAAAGATGCGGGTGTGATAACAGTATGTGTTATAACATACAATGATATGTGCATAGAATGAAAATAAGGTGTGGTTTTATTATTGTTTGTCTATAATTTTTTGAAGTGCTCAAAAGTTCAGAGAACCCAAAAAGAGACAAGGGCTTGAAACGTGTCGGATGTAGTTTCACCAAACAAGTGCATTGAAATTATTATTTGAGCTCAGTGATGCTAATGTTTGTAACGTCATTGAAGCAAAATGTTCCCTGAGTTCTGTGCAGGCACTGTTTGGTTACAGCCCATTTAGTTAGGAGCCACAAATGATGATAAAAATAAAAAATATACCAAGCTCCCAACAGGCCAACAACAAAGTCAGAACCTGTGCACTTTTTTTTTAGTTTTATATTGTGTTTTGTACATATTTGTTTATGTCTTAGTTTTGCATGGATTGTACTGACTATGAACACGGTAAATGTGACCCAAAATGTGGGGCTAACTATGAGAAATAGATTCACACCCTTCACAGACCTTGAGGCCTGTGATTGACTGACGATGCCTGGCCTAGAACAAATCTCACAAAGCCAATTATTGGAGGGGAAATTGTCTCACAATCAAGGGAAAAATAGTATCATTCACGCTGGGAGCAAGGGTTACAAAACCGTTGTAAAAATAGCTTCCTGGAATTTAGCAGGTTTGGGCAGAAAACAGAATGATCACTCACGGTTGGCAATGTGGCAAAACCATGATATTGTATGCTTCCAGGAGACTTGGGGCCTGGAAAATATTCATATAGATGGGTTTCGATCTTATCAAACAAACACTGCTCTATCTCCGGCGGGGAGAGCAAGAGGAGGCTTGCTAACCATAATAGCAAACACACTGTGTATTAAAATAATAAAAATGGTGTCCCCAAGCCCATATTTCCATTTATTACTGTAGGAGGGAGGTACTGATCAGGATTGGCTACTGATACATTTCTATAATAAGTTAGAGACCCTCATACAATAGTGAGATTTTTTAGAAATTGAACTAAGAAAAGTTAGCATAGGAAAGAGGAAAAAAGATATATAGGGGATTATTAGGATCTCGGGTGGATCACCACCGCCTGCATGGCGGTGGCAATCCACCTGAAATCCGTCCCCGCCCGCCACCCATTTCCCCCGCCATATTACTATGGCGGGGGGACCACGTCGGACGGAAAGAACGTCCACCACTTGTTGACCGGGCGGAAAAGCGTTTAATATGGTGGTGTGTCTGCTAGACACCCCCATCCATATTAGGATGGGGGCGGACACATGTCTTTTTGTGGCGGCATAAGGCAGGTGGGAATCTCTTGCGGGGGCCCATTGTGGGCCCCCAGGGACTCTGGGGGTGGGGGATACACATGGGGGGTACCTATGGTACCCCCCTGCATTGCAATGTACAACGTGGCAGGCACCGCGCGGTGCCTGTCATGTTGTGCATTGACATGCATGATGTGCATTTTAGCATTGCCAGCCGCAATGTTAAATATGCAGGATGCGCCTGCCACTGTGGCGGGCGCCTCCTAATGGCCCCCACGGGACCCTCGCCCTTATGGCGGGTGGTCTCTTTTTACGTCGGGATGGCAGGCGGACAAAGTCCACCCGCCATCCTAATAACACCCATAGTGTGGATGGGCGATTTTAACGTGCAGCTATACAAGCTCAAATCAAATAGGACTTGTGGTCTCGAAGATATACAGGGCAATAATTTATTCCACTTTACACATCATGAGTAGAGAAACTGTTTAAATAGATTCCTCCATACAAGGAATGTGGAAATTATAAATGAGTTGGACACATCAAATGGCAAATTTCATAAGACTTTCAACCGAAAGGATTATGACTCAACCATAGATTATAAAATAGTGCCAGGCCCGAAACGGGAAAAGTTAGCCCAATAAGTAATACAATTGACTGCTTTTAGTGACCACGCTATCCCCTCCACTTCTTTATTGATAAATCTGAGGGGGGAAAAGTCGGCCCAAAAAATAGAGAAGTCTACCCTATCTTTGAAAAAACGGGTACCAACTGAAGTGGGCACAAATAGACAAGATGAAAATAATACCTCAGTTCTGAGCTGAAAATATGGTGCTCGTCCTAAAATGCCTAGAGCATGATTGTAATACTTCCCTTTTGCCCTCTTCTTTTGAGACCCGACTGAAGAAAAGAAAATTTGCCCTGACAGGTATTAAAACCCCATCAAAAACACAGGAGAAAGGGTGGTTTTATCGAGTTTATTCAAAAGCCCTAAGGAATTTGCATAAAGCCCTAAAAGAACAATCAAAAGATAGGGACCAGATCAAGTTGCTCCGTAGGGCATATGCGGTGCCCAGAATAGGATAGAGAAGAGGTTATAAGAGAAATAGCAAGGGAACAATTGGAGATAACGGCCACCTTCAAGAATTCAAAAGACTTTTGGAGAGTGATCAATGCTCCTTATTTAAAAAAAAATAGTGACCCGTCTCTAGATATTCATGTAAGTGAAGATCAATGGGTAGCCCACTTCGAAGAGATTTTCTACTCAAATAACCTCTTTGGGTCTAACGATCCTGATATAAAAAGACCATTAAATGAATATCTGACCTTTTCAGTACTGAAGGTTACTAGGGGAGTGGGTAAGTGCACTAGTGGCATGGCACAAGGCCCCGATGGTGTTCCCGTTGATTTCTTTCTCGACCACCAGGAATTATGGGCCCATCTATTATTCAAGGTTTTTAATGAAATTGCTAAAACCTCCCCACTAGCCTGATAGAACATTAGTATTATCATTCCAATATATAAAAAGGGAGATAAATTAAAACCACAGAACTACAGTCCTATCTCATTACTGGATACTACGGCAAAGCTAATGGGACGCCTATTATTAAATAGGTTAGAAGAGTGGGTAAAGGAGAATATTATCATGATGCAAGTCCAATATGGTTTTCAGGCTGGTAGAGGCACTATAGACCAGTGCCTCAACCTAGCTATTATAACTGATATATATATTAGAGCAATAAAGTGGCAGATCTTTTGGGGGTTTTATGGACCTTAGTTCTGCCTTTGATTGTGTAAACCATCCTCGTTTGTGGGCGATAATGGAGGAAATGGGGGTGGCCCCCAAACTCACCCCTTTTATTCGCCAGCTGTACTCAAATGCAATTGCCAGTGTTAGGTCCGGGAAGGACGGGGAGTGCACCCGCTTTTTTAAGATCGCAAGGGGTGTTAGGCAGGGGGGCGTTCTCACTCCCTTCCTCTTTTCTTTATACACAAACGGGATTGGTGCTGCATTGACTGGAGAAATATTAGACGTGTCCACTTGTGATTCCTAAACTATACCGATTCTGGCATATGACGATGCTGCAGTGTTAATAGCTCATATGGGGGTGGCCCTTCAACCATTTATAACTGCCTATGCTTCCCATAGGGCTTCAGTGGGCCTAAAAGTAAATGAAGCAAAGTCCTTTGTACTTATGGTAGGTACCCCTGTGGTAAAGAGATCGCAATCTTTGACTGTTTGACTCTTTTTCATATCTAGGGGTCCATTTTGATAGAAAACAGTCCGGGGCTGACAAGGAGGGAAATAGAGCTCTGGGGATGGAAAGGAGAATGGCAGCTCTACATTCTTTCTCTAGTAGACTGGGCACAAAACCACTAGCCATTATAAAGTCAATATACCAGGCAAAGACACTCTATGCAGCCACATATTGGGCAGGTGTATGGGGAATGTTCCCGGTAACGCAACTTCAAAATCTAGAAGACCGATTTTTTAAGAAAGTACTTTCTCTCCCCAGATAGTGCTCGAATTATATTTGCCACACGGAAGCAGGACTACCCTATATAAAAGATAATATTAAGCTTATAATTAAAAATTGTATTGCTATGGAAAATTCGTGTAAATTTCCACGGCTTCAGTATGTGAGGGTAAACCTAGTTGCTTTAGGTTTAGAGGAACTGTTCACCTCTTCCAACTTGTGCAGAATAACTCCGAAACCCAAACTAAAGGAAATCTTCTTCCCAAAGGCAGCATTTGAGCGCCAGGAAGGAAATCAGCAGACAAAATCAGTTATGTTATACTTTCAATTGCCACCTATAATTGTGGGGGATTTTTCCTACTTATACAATATCATAAATAAACAACATACATTTATTTTGCTGAGATTCTGATCAAACTTAACTACATTCATGCTTGGGAATCCTTCAAGAAGGTATAGGAGCTGTGATCTCTCGGCATTCCCATGTGATAGGGAGTCGGTGCAGTCAGACCTAAACACCTTCTTTTTTTGTGGGCTTTATAAGAAGGAGAGAGTCAGATTTATCCTCCCAATCCTAAAAAAGCTAAGGTTTAGGCAATGACGTCCGGCATTATTTTTTATAAAACAACTTGAGGATCCTAATATCTGTTTTGTGACAGCCTCTTTTTTGCTAGCTTGCCTAAGAAGTAGGACAAATATGGCAGGCTAGCAAAAAATATGGCACTCACTGAACATGAAGCATGATAAGTTAGTTACTTTTAATGGCTAACTATGCACAGGCTACTTTATGATTATTGATTATCATGCTGTTTTCATTAATACAACTGTTAATTAATATGTTTATATATATCTTCAAGTGGGTTCTATAAGACTTAGATGATGTTGTGATTTTTTACCTTGACTAATTAATTTGTCAGACTGTAACTGAATCTGATCTATTTAGCTTAATATGGTTTTAAATGTATTTTACCTTTTTTGTACTTTTATGATCCGTAGATCACAAAACAGATCGAATAAAGTAATTTCTAAGTCTAAGTCTTAGTATTGACTATGCACATTTAGGATTATGCTGATAATTGTTGCATATTTTGTTAAATGTACTCTTAGGGCATCATTACACCGTAGCAGACTGGACCTACCCAACCCTATGTCGGTGGTTCCGACAGCACAATTTGGATGCAACCACCCGATGGGCGGTCACAAACATCCATTTTAAAATGGCAGCTTGTGCGGCGGGTGGAAAAGGCCAGCAGCACAAGCTGCCATTGCAAAATGGGTGTTTTTAAACATCCCTACAGCGTGTGGCAAGCACCTCACGGGGTTGTACGGCTTTACAACGCGTTGTTTTACACCGCGTGCCGTTACAACGCGTTTTTTTCAACGCAAGTCGTAGAGGGGTGCGGACTTCGGAATTTTTTAATGTACTATTCTAACACCAGCCTACGTACAGTAGGGAAGGTGTTGGATAGTAAATTAAAAAAGTCCTTGTCCTGCAGCGCCCTCCAGCGCAAGTCGTGGTAACGACTTGCGTTAGAAAAACCGCGTTGTAACGGCACGGCGGTGTAACAGCCACGTCGTAAAGGCTGTTCCCCCCTCACGGTGCCTGCCGCACGATGGAAGGATGTGTAGGGGGGCACCATAGGTGCACCCCAGCCCTCATAGAAGAGGCCGCAGGGGGACTGGGGCACTGATAGGGCACCCAAAGTCACTTTCTGACAGCCTTTCCATGTCGGAAAGGCCGACATGGAAAGGCTGTCAGAAAGTGATATCATAATCCGACGGCAGAGCTAAGGCTGGCTCCGCCGTCCTTATGGGAATATGATGGCTTCCAACTCTCCGACGGGCTCCTAGAGCCCATTGGAAGCTCAGCAGGGGGTCCCTCCACCCATTGCCTCTGCCCTCCGCATTGTAATTCAGTGGGCAGACCGCAATGGCAGATGTCGGGCAGACCACAGCCAACGGTTGGTTGGTTGTAGTCCGACCGACATCGTAATCTGGCCATAAAAGTATTTTTCAAAATAATTGTGCAAATAAATGGTGAGCTCAGTGATTCAGTTGTATGAGCATGGCTAGAAGTACGTTTGTGAATGTGTGTCAGTACTGGCAATTCTGGTATTGTTTGTGTTTGGAGTGGCCAGTCTTACTGACTAAGGGCCCAACCCTGTATAGTTTGTACTTTTGGAAAGTTGACATTTTCTTGACTTAGCCATTTGGCACCTGCAGCCTGTCTCTGTGTCATGTGACTGGGTGTAGGTGACAGTTGTGCTTTGTGTATTCCTTCTAAACAGCCACACCTAATGGGGAGCTTAGGTGTGACTGGTTGGGCCATTACTGGCAGGATGGAATGGAGGAGCTGGCCCAGCCCCACTTACAATTGAACAGGTTGTGTCCTGTCTCCACACAAAGGGCTGCATTTCCCCTGTATTTTATATGGAGCCAAGGCCAGAAAGGCAGGGCATCTATGCACTTTGAAGTCATGCCTCTAGAGGCTTCTCCCCACTTCAGAGGCACAATTGTATATAAATGCTGGACCTCAGACACCACCATTTTAGCACATTTCTGGACCTCTGAGTACCCTGTCAGGAAGAGCGACTGCAATAAGGACTCACACTCTGCTGGACTGCTGCTCAAAAGGAACTGCTGTGCTGACCTCATACCTAGGAAAGTAGAATTGGACCTGCAACTTCATCTTGAACCCAGGATATGGGAGTGACTTCAGGGGCTACTTTGTTGGCCTCCTGCTCTGGGCCCCAGAGAAACGAAAGGCTTCCCAAACAGCTCCTGGACCCAGCTGCAGCGAGTTTCTCACCACTAACTGGTGTCTCTCAGGTTTTGGACCGTCGGTTTGGCTCACAGGCTCTTAAATCAAGCTTTTGGCCTCTTTGAGACTGCATCAACATGAAGCACCAGCCCGCCTGTCTGGGACGCCTGGCCTGCTCTTTGTGCCACACCAACAGCCTTCTGTGATGCCCTCCTTGATCCTTGTGACCCTCTTCAATGCGAATGGGACTCTTAGCACAAAATTTGACAATGTAAATCTTCAGGGGGACTAACTTGAGAATGTATCTGGCCAGTGATCCGCGGGATGTAGCCTGATATTTGGTGGCGGTGTCTGCAAGACACCGCCAGCCAAATTAGGATGCATGTGGAAACATGCTTTTCCACGGCGGGTTTTCCGCCGTGGAAAAGCATGTGGTCTTTGGTGTTTGGGGGCCCGTTGCGGGCCCCCAGGGTGTCAGGGGTGGGGGGTGCACATGGGGGGTACCTATGGTACCCCCCAGCATTTACATGCACAAAGCGGCAGGCACCGCGCAGTGCCTGCTGCTTTGTGCATTTAAATGTTAAATATGCGTTTTTAACCTTGCGGCAGTTGCTGCTTCAAGCAGCACCTGCCGCAATGTTAAAAATACAGGATGTGACCGCCAGGGTGGCGGTCACATCCTAATTCGCACGGAGGGACCGCCGCCGCCCCTGCGGACAGTCCCTCCACCTCTAGGGGTGGAAGACAGAGGCAGGTCCGTCCGCCATCCTAATAGGCCCCACTATTTGGTTGGGGGGCATTGCCTATGGTGAGAAAATTTACCTTTGACCGAAAATTGTGTTTGAATGATGAGTTTCTAGCATATATGACAAGGTGGTTAAGGGAATTTTTAAATAACAATAGGGACACTGCCCCAATTATTATCGTCTGGTATACATTTAAAGCCTGCTTTAGGGGGGAGGTCTTAAGTTTTGGGTTAGCGCGGCAAAAAAAAGTAAAAATCAGAGATGGAGTTGTTATACCAGGAACTACAGGCTGCAGAGGAGAAGCTAACGGTGGGGATTGTTACTCGGGGTAATATAGATACGTTAGAGGTTGAGGTGGCAAAGAAAAGGGCAACATTTTTGGGAGTATGGGATAGTGAAAACGCGAGAAAATATTTGGTACAACGGAAGATCTGCCCTGAGTATGGCGAAACAGTAGGACGACCTTTAGCTTTAAAGCTACGTATGAATGAGGCTAGTCGCAATATACCAGGTTTAAAAGATAATTTTGGGGTGTTAAAGACGGATCCCAAAGACATTTTGGCCATTTTTCATGAATTTTACTCTATGCTATATAAGATGGAACAAAACACTATAGAGGAATTAGACTTTACTCCATTAGGTGAGTTAGTTAAATTAGAATCATTAGCGGTTGACTTACTGGACACCCCCATATCACTGGATGAGCTAACTAGTGCAGTAAAAAAACGTTGGCAATGGGGAAAGCAGCAGGCCCCGATCAATTACCAGGGGAAATATACAAAGTGTTTTTGAAGAATTAAAAGGGGTAATGCTAGGCACATTTAGGGTAGCTCAAAATGGGTTGGTGCCAAAATCATGGAATGAGGCTACTATTGTAGTCTTCAGCAAGAAGGGTAAAGAGGCTGATCTTCCGGGGTCATACCAACCCATCTAACTTTTAAATTGCGATGGGAAGATATATTCCAAAATTTTGGCTAATCGCCTATCTAAAGTAATTGCCTCATTAGTATCTATTGATCAACACGGTTTTATCCCCGGTCGAGGAACGGTGGCGCATATAAATAAAGTTATTACCTTATTTGATATAGCCGAGGTAGAGAAACGCAATTTGGGGCTGATTCTGCTTGACACAGAAAAAGCGTTCGACCGGGTGGAATGGAACTATTTATGGCTACTCATGGAGAATATGGGATTTCCTAGAAAATTTATGACGGCATTGCAAGTTCTATATGAGTTACCGATAGCGAGAATAGTATCTATGGGCACAACTTCAGAAATAGTGCAGATTACTAGAGGTACAAGGCAGGGGTGCCCCTGCTCTTCCCTGCTTTTCGCATTATATATCAACCCTTTTATTCATATGATTTCTAGTAGTACAGCTATTAAACCATACTGGGTACGAAATATCCCCCACAAAGTCTTCGCTTTTGCTGTTGATATTGCGATAACATCAGAAGATCCCGCCCTCGCTCTGATAGAGTTTGAACGGTTGGCCAGGTCCTTTGGACAACTGTCTGGCTATAAGTTAAATGCTGCGAAAACGCAGCTGGTATGTTCTGAAACGGTGAGAGTTAATGATCCTATGTAGTTGTGGAAGCAACCTATTTGGGTGTTAAGAAAAGGGCAGCTATGTCTGAGGTAGTGGAGGCAAATTGGCCTGCTCTTTGTGCCACACCAACAGCCTTCTGTGATGCCCTCCTTGATCCTTGTGACCCTCTTCAATGTGAATGGGACTCTTAGCACAAAATTTGACAATGTAAATCTTCAGGGGGACTAACTTGAGAATGTATCTGGCCAGTGTTCCATCGTGGTCAACCTGAACTTTTGACTTTGATCCGATCCAGCGCAACCAGATAGCAGCAGTTGATGCGTAATGCTTTTAGATGCTATTCTACATTTTAATTGTTAAAAATTTAGAACTGCTTGGATTTTTGTCATTTTGGTCTTCTTTCATTTATGAAATCCAGCTCTATTTTCTGACTTAGTATGGGATCCTTTTAGTGTAGTGTTTTCACTGTTTTACCTGTTGACGTGTTGCACAAATGCTTTACACATTGCTTCTAAGTTAAGCCTGACTACTTGTGCCAAGCAACCAGGGGGGTTGAGCACAGGTTGATTTGGAGTTTGCTTATGCCTTACCCTGACAAGCATTGTGGTTGCTGCTTGACCAGGGCTCACACCCCAATCAACCAGTAACCCAA
Organism: Lissotriton helveticus; assembly: GCF_964261635.1. NCBI lineage: Eukaryota > Metazoa > Chordata > Amphibia > Caudata > Salamandridae > Lissotriton > Lissotriton helveticus. Next base: position 242,624,952 of record NC_136073.1, read on the forward strand.
TTTCTTACGTAAACCATTTTGAAGAAAGTGTTGAACACTATAGGGGTGAGGGACATTTACTAATCCCACTCCAATCTAAAACATTTTGGGGAAGGTGTTGGGCACTAAAAGGTGACATTTACTATTTCCATTCCAATCTAAACCATTTTGGAGAAGGTCTTTGCAAAATATACAATTCCCACTCCAATCTGAACCATTTTGGGGAAGGTTTTGGACACTTAAGTGGTGACATTTATTATTTCCACTTCAATTTAAACCATTTTGGGGAAGGCGTCGGACACTAAATTGGTGATAATTACTATTCCACTCCAATCTAAACCATTTTAGCGAAGGGGTGGGCCACAAAAAAGTTTATTTGAACATTCAATACTCCATAATAACACATCATTTTGTATGTATAAAATTAAATAAAATGTTTTTAGGAGCCACGATAACTCAAACTAAAAATTTATATATTTAAAATTAAACATTAGCATGTATGTGTATTATCATGTATTAATATTCCTACATTTTGATACATAATATACAAATTAAATACATAATCAACATTTAAAAACCATTAAATATATATATATAAATATATAAGAACATATGTTCTAAGTATAAATTATATTACATTAAAATGAATAAATTTTTGAATATATACTTCCAACAACAGAAATCATTCCACTCATATAAATGATAAAAATGTCATTATTATTTTTTTTTTTATCAAAATGTAAATACGTAAACCTTTAACTTACAAAGATACAAATAAATCTTAAAACATCATGAATAATACACATTTACTTTAGCTTTATCATTTAATTATACATATTTTCAAATATGTTTTAACTAAATTTAAAATGTAAAAACAGTCAACAATTTATTGACAATGGCATTATAATTTTCAACATTAAAAACCCATAAACATATCATGACATTTCCAATGAAATAGCAAGAAATGTATTACATTTTTTTTTTAAATTAAAACTACATTTTACAGTATTAAATTTAAACCTAATAATGTAATATTTTTCCAAAATTTCTATATTTAAAATATTTATTTTATATTCACAAAAATAGAACATTTACAATAAAAGATTTTTTGTAGGAGAACTTATCAATACATTAAAGTAATTACGAAACATGCTTAATACAAATTATTAATTAAAAAAATACATATTTACCTTTTACAGTATTAATTTGCATATCATTAAAAACAAAGTGTTACAGTTAAATTAAAATATTCGCCTTTTGAAATACTCCCCATTCTTATCTTCTAAAAACCCAACATCCTTCTACTAAAAAAAATTATATGTAAATTATTTTTAGACATCAATACAACAAAAAATTAACATTTCAAAAATTTCAAAGTTACAAATTATCTTACTAAACACACAAACAAAAACTTTGCTAAAAACATACAATTAAACACTCTACAATAAACCACATAAAATAATACTACTTTTTTATGGAAGTGCCCCACCTAGCTAAAGTCAAAATGCAGATTTATCTGAAAATTACATCTGATCATTCACCTATTGTCCTAACATAGGGGCCGATTAGGATTGCGGTAAATCCGCATCCTCCGGGCCGGCGGAAGCCACCGCCGGCCCGGAGGATGCGGATTCAACGCTGCGGTGGCTACAAAGACCCCCCACCAGATTAGGATGGTGGTAGGATCAGCGGCGGACGGCAGGTCTGTCCGCCGCTGATCCGCGGGATGTAGCCTGATATTTGGTGGCGGTGTCTGCAAGACACCGCCAGCCAAATTAGGATGCATGTGGAAACATGCTTTTCCACGGCGGGTTTTCCGCCGTGGAAAAGCATGTGGTCTTTGGTGTTTGGGGGCCCGTTGCGGGCCCCCAGTGTGTCAGGGGTGGGGGGTGCACATGGGGGGTACCTATGGTACCCCCCAGCATTTACATGCACAAAGCGGCAGGCACCGCGCAGTGCCTGCTGCTTTGTGCATTTAAATGTTAAATATGCATTTTTAACCTTGCGGCAGTTGCTGCTTCAAGCAGCACCTGCCGCAATGTTAAAAATACAGGATGTGACCGCCAGGGTGGCGGTCACATCCTAATTCGCACGGAGGGACCGCCGCCGCCCCTGCGGACAGTCCCTCCACCTCTAGGGGTGGAAGACAGAGGCAGGTCCGTCCGCCATCCTAATAGGCCCCACTATTTGGTTGGGGGGCATTGCCTATGGTGAGAAAATTTACCTTTGACCGAAAATTGTGTTTGAATGATGAGTTTCTAGCATATATGACAAGGTGGTTAAGGGAATTTTTAAATAACAATAGGGACACTGCCCCAATTATTATCGTCTGGGATACATTTAAAGCCTGCTTTAGGGGGGAGGTCTTAAGTTTTGGGTTAGCGCGGCAAAAAAAAGTAAAAATCAGAGATGGAGTTGTTATACCAGGAACTACAGACTGCAGAGGAGAAGCTAACGGTGGGGATTGTTACTCGGGGTAATATAGATACGTTAGAGGTTGAGGTGGCAAAGAAAAGGGCAACATTTTTGGGAGTATGGGATAGTGAAAACGCGAGAAAATATTTGGTACAACGGAAGATCTGCCCTGAGTATGGCGAAACAGTAGGACGACCTTTAGCTTTAAAGCTACGTATGAATGAGGCTAGTCGCAATATACCAGGTTTAAAAGATAATTTTGGGGTGTTAAAGACGGATCCCAAAGACATTTTGGCCATTTTTCATGAATTTTACTCTATGCTATATAAGATGGAACAAAACACTATAGAGGAATTAGACTTTACTCCATTAGGTGAGTTAGTTAAATTAGAATCATTAGCGGTTGACTTACTGGACACCCCCATATCACTGGATGAGCTAACTAGTGCAGTAAAAAAAGTTGGCAATGGGGAAAGCAGCAGGCCCCGATCAATTACCAGGGGAAATATGCAAATTGTTTTTGAAGAATTAAAAGGGGTAATGCTAGGCACATTTAGGGTAGCTCAAAATGGGTTGGTGCCAAAATCATGGAATGAGGCTACTATTGTAGTCTTCAGCAAGAAGGGTAAAGAGGCTGATCTTCCGGGGTCATACCGACCCATCTAACTTTTAAATTGCGATGGGAAGATATATTCCAAAATTTTGGCTAATCGCCTATCTAAAGTAATTGCCTCATTAGTATCTATTGATCAACACGGTTTTATCCCCAGTCGAGGAACGGTGGCGCATATAAATAAAGTTATTACCTTATTTGATATAGCCGAGGTAGAGAAACGCAATTTGGGGCTGATTCTGCTTGACACAGAAAAAGCGTTCGACCGGGTGGAATGGAACTATTTATGGCTACTCATGGAGAATATGGGATTTCCTAGAAAATTTATGACGGCATTGCAAGTTCTATATGAGTTACCGATAGCGAGAATAGTATCTATGGGCACAACTTCAGAAATAGTGCAGATTACTAGAGGTACAAGGCAGGGGTGCCCCTGCTCTTCCCTGCTTTTCGCATTATATATCAACCCTTTTATTCATATGATTTCTAGTAGTACAGCTATTAAACCATACTGGGTACGAAATATCCCCCACAAAGTCTTCGCTTTTGCTGTTGATATTGCGATAACATCAGAAGATCCCGCCCTCGCTCTGATAGAGTTTGAACGGTTGGCCAGGTCCTTTGGACAACTGTCTGGCTATAAGTTAAATGCTGCAAAAACGCAGCTGGTATGTTCTGAAACGGTGAGAGTTAATGATCCTATGTAGTTGTGGAAGCAACCTATTTGGGTGTTAAGAAAAGGGCAGCTATGTCTGAGGTAGTGGAGGCAAATTGGGGTTTGATTTATAGAAACATAGCAGAATCTTTAGAGAAGTGGGGGAGGCTACATTTTACCCTAATTGGTCGAACAAATATACTAAAAATGAATATTCTGCCAAGGGTCATATACCTGTATAGAGCATTGCCACTAGAAATACTACCAGCTCAACTTCAGAAGTTGCAGGCTTTGTGTGCTAGATTTATATGGACCCCTGGAAAGCCGCGGAGTGCTATGCGGTTTATGACATTACCAAAGGACAGGGGGGCCTAGGGGTGCCTGACTTCGTTTTATATTATTATGTTTGTTTTCTGCAAAGAATGTGTACTTTATTGTTTGGAGAGGAAGAGGATGCTATAACAACATTAAGCCTTAGTAGCTCTATTTTAGGAAAGGAAGCTAATCGGAGCCTATTTAGAGAGATAGAATGGAGCTATTTCAAAAGAACTAGATTTAAGACGGTAGCGGCAGCCAGCAAAGTATGGAAGAAAGTACTCAAATTGATTCATTTAGGAACTTTAATGTATTAAACCCCAATGAATGCGGTAAAATTGCTTCCATCCATTTTTGGGGATAATGTGGTGAGGGCTTGGCAGACAAAAGGGATCAATATTTTAGGGGACTTATACGACCAAAGGGGAGTAATTAAACAGTTCGCTATCTTAGCACAGGCTCACCGGCTATCGCAGTCACAGTTTTTTAAGTTTTTACAACTTAGGGATTTTTTTAGTTTAACGAAATTTGAAGTTAATTTCTAACCCCTTGATGGAAGTCTTAAAATCTCAAAGTAGAATTGGTGGGCTGTACAAAATCTTAAGTTCTGGCTAAAATGATGATTTAGAAAAACTCAAGTTGTATTGGGTGGAGACCCTGGGAGAAAACGAAATAGATATTTCAATGGATGAAGCAATTATAAGAGCTAGTGAAGTCCTTATGTCAGCAAACTTACAAGTACAATTTTTAAAACTTTATTTAGGTTATACTATACACCCGCGCGGATGAAAAAATGGGGTAGTCGCTATGATGGTAAATGTTATCGCTGTGCTGCACCCAATGAGGATATAGACCATATTTTTTCAGTTGTGTTAAATTGCATTTGTATTTACGAGATATGGAACGGTTTCTATCTGACATATTAGGAGGGCCTGTCCACATTACTCCAGCCTTGATGCTTCTAGGGATGGGGCCGGCCGTTTCAAAGGGGGGGGTGTATGTATCAACATAGACTCTTTTTATTTGTAGCAATGACTGTAGCCCGCCTATGTATAGCAGGGGACTGGCTATGCCCTGAACCTCCAAGATTTGAGGTTTGGCGGGCTAAGATGTATAGAATAGCTAGTTTGGAATTTAGTTTATATTCGTTAAAGGGTGTAAGGAAACGGAAATTGGGCCTTATGATTTGGGAACTTTTTATGGCCCATATGAACAATTGAGGGTATTATTATTATGCAAGTATGTGTGGAGATATGACTTGTATTACAAGATTAAATGTAGATCTAAAAGGATATTTGAAATGATAATTTTTAAGTTAAAGTACATCATGGGGTTATTGTTTGCATGACTAGTGCTGGGCCCGGGTCCTATTTTGTGCTGCTTAACCCCTTCTTTTGTATAAGGATATCTGTAACTCTACTTCAATAATTCTTTTTTTTTCTTTTTTGATGTTTTAACTCCCTTGATAGGTAATTGCTATGCAATGTTTGGTTTTTGTATGTTGTCACTCTTAAATGGTGGGTCTAATGTACAGAATTTCATTGTAAGAGTAATACTTTGAAATATTTATCATGTGCCTGGAAGTGTGGAATTAAAAAAATATATAATAATAATAATACTTTCAAATGATGTGTGTACAACAATATTTTCGAAAACTATATTTTTTACAATGATATTAAAATAATATTTAAAGCGATATTCTTACCTCCAATGTTCCTGTGATGTTTTTGACATTCTGATATTTTTGACACAGTATTTTTGTATCATAATTCTTTTTAATCAATATAGTAGTGGAACATATTGTTTTCTGGCAGCTTGTGAGCTATGAAAGTGGTGCCATTTAATTACCAGCTTCCAGCTGTATCAAAAATGCAAAGCAGTTTGCGGGGTTCCCTTGCTGAGAAAACTTTGAGAAAACAGGGCCAAATGGTGCATTTTACAACGCAATTTAGAAAGTAAGAGTTAAAAAGCAAATGATTCTGAATGGACACTAGTTTATATTTTAGTCCTTCAGGCTCTGCCATTCAAGGTTTGTCCACTCCAGCGGTTTTGCTTGTTCAACCTCCCTAAGTAAAGCTTGAACAAACTGAGGTAAAATGGCACAATTTCCTTCATACTTTTCCTAGAACTTGACTACAAAGCTATAGGTATTAAAAGCAACTTAAACAATCTTGGTATGTAATAGCATGTGGCACAATTTCCTTCATACTTTTTCTAGAACTTGACTACAAAGCTATATGTATTAAAGGCAACTTAAACAATCTTGGTATACAATAGCATGTGGCCTAACTTGTTTCAAAACGTATTAATATCTTTTTTACTTTTATATTCCAAGTACTTTCATGTTATTTACTCCACACCAAAATAGATTTATAGTCACATGTTTCTGACAGGGAATTTACTTGAAAGGGGATGTCACAGTGGAGAATGTAAGCTATAAAAGGTTCAAAATCACAGCCTTTAGGGAGTCAAAATAGACACATCTGAAAGGGTTAAACAGCAGTGCTACCGCACAATTTAGAAAGGTTTTATAGGATTAATCATCAGACAGATTGCACCAAGTTTACATCTTCATCCTCTGAGAGCAGATATGACAATATCATATGAAACTTCATCAATGTAGAGTGTTAAATATTTCCACCCAAGTCTGAAATAATAATACAAGGTGCCCTCTTTTACGAGGAAGCAAAGTCAGCGATAAGTCTCCCATACTCAATTCCCTTTGTCTGCTCATTCCAACTATCCTTCAACAACTTTCTTGCCTGAGGATGATTTGTCTGCAGATGCTGCTGCCCTCAGCAGACCCTCATGAACTGTTGAAGCTTGACTCAAAAACTCGTTTCATTATGTTCTGTTGACTGGAAGACACTCCCAAATTATGGGTCGAATTACTATGGCGGTGAATCCGCGACGCCGGGCTGGCGGTGAGGCCCGCCGGCCGCGGATTCACCGCCATCGAGCTTAAAATGCCCACCGCCATATTAGGATGGCTGTGGGAAGGGAAAAGGTACCGCGGCAGATGGAAAGACCGTCCGCCGTGGTCCCACAAGGCGGGCCTGTTCCGGCCACCTTGCGGGACCAGATACAGGGGGTTAACAGATGCGGTGCCGTGCAGGCACCGCCGTGGGTATTAGAATGCCTGTCTTTTGTGGTGGAGTTTCCGCCACAAAAAGACAGCCGGAAAATGCCTTCTGGGGCCCGTTCCGGGCCCCCAGGGTGGTGGGGGGTGGGGTGCTGCACGTGGGGGGTACCTATGGTACCCCCCTACATTTGCATGTACAAGGTGGCAGGCACCGCACGGTTCCTACCACGTTGTACATTCAAATGTAAAACATGTGTTTTTACATTGTGGCGGGTGCTGCCACCCGCCACAATGTAAACATACATGATATTCCCACCAGTGTGGCGGACGCATCCTAATTTGTCATGCGGGACCGCTGCACCTATGGCGGTCGATCCCGCTAGCACCACAATGGCGGGCGGACTTTGTCCGCCCGCCATCGTAATCGCCCCCCTTGTTGGGTTACTTATTGCTGTATACTTCAAATGAAAATGCAATAATTTTTTTACTAAAATGCCTCCCAAACTCAACATGAATTATTAATCAAAATAAACTATAATCATGATGTTCCCAAACATCAGTTTGCCTCTCTCTGAAAATATACCCATGTGGCTATCAAACACAGGACATTCATTTTGGATAACTAAGCTTGATTTCCCAAACTTGGGGGCTGATTATGAGTTTGGTGCAGTTGTACCATTTCTACGCAGGCACAGCTGTGCCTAACCCGCACAAGGACCACCTGCCTTATTAGGTTTGAACCCGTCTGTGATGGACGGTCCTTCGCCTTTCCCATGAAGTGCCTGAAAAACAGCCACCGCAATGGGAATGGCAAAACTTTCCAACTCAGCATGGCTGGTGATGTCCATGCTGTGCTGGAACTTTGGGGAAATACAAACAGGGAGGCACTGGTAAAATGCTCGGCAGGACTGCGCCAATCTCACTGAGCATCTTACATTGCACCACCGCAGCCGGTTGTCCTCTGACACAATTACTTTCAAAGTCGGAATGCAGTGGATGGTGGACTGCCACTGTGAGTCTGGCGGTCAGAAGACCGCCAGACTCGAAATCAGGCACTAAATATTGCCATTTTCCTTAACAAACCACTATTTTGATTCCTGAACAAACCACTATTTTGCCTCCTAAATTTCATTTGCACAGCCCATATTTTAAGAAATGTTTGCTAATGAGATCACAGTTTTGTTGGTGAAGTATGCTCAGTTTTGGATTAGAGGATTTCCTTTCTTTAGTGCATCGATTTTCTTGAGCTATCTCAGCCTTCTTCAGGGAGTTAAGAGATATCTGGTGACCAGAAGTGTCTCTGTATTCTTGCCACAGTTTGTTTCTTTTGACGATTGTGTGTGTCCTCCACGTTCTTTTGCGAACAAAAGTGGCACAGTTGGTAGAAATTGTCAAAGCTGGAGGCATTTTCATTAACGAATCTGAAATTCAAACGAGCACTAGATCTGAGATTCACTCTCCTCGCTAGAGCAGGTTGAATGCACATCAGTGGTCAGTGTGAGAGGTTTGAACTAGTTGGCAGTGTGAGAAGCTTAGAGTGATATGAAGGACTGGGAAACCCATCAAATTCAGCAGAACACAAATCCATTCCCTAACTTTTTCCACGTATTACATTAGAAATGCATGATGTACAAGAAATCACACTTTTTTGCTCACTCAGTGCGTACATTTATATAAGCAAGAGATCTCAAACCGTTAGCCAGTGCAAATGTAGTATGGAGCATGTGATATAATGCTGCACACACTGACTGCCAAGAGCCTAAATCATAGGGGCCGATTAGGATGGCGGACGGACTTTGCCCGCCCGCCATCCCTGTGAAAACGGGACCGTCCGCCATGTAAGCGGCTTTCCCGCCATGCCAATTATGATGCGCCCACCACACTGGCGGGCACATCATGCTTTTTTAACATTGCGATGGACAGTGCTGAAAGCACCGCCTGCCGCAATTTAAAAAATGCAGGCATGCATTTGCATACACAAAGCGGCAGGCACCGCGCGGTGCCTGCCGCTTTGTGTATGCAAATGCAGGGGGGTACCACAGGTACCCCCCATGTCCACCCCCCCTCTCGCCTTCACCATGGGGTCCCGCAGGGGGCCCCCAAAGTAAAGACCGCATGCCTTAAGGCATCTGCATGAGGCCATCCTAATATGGCTGGCGGTGTCTGGGAGACACCGCCAGCCATATGAACCTTTTTCCGCCCCAGCCACAAGGTGTTTCCTGCCTGCATGGTGGTGGCGATCCGTCCGCCATCCTAATTGGCCCCATAGTTTGGGAAATGTCAGAGGCTCCGGCACAGCTGTGTAAGGTGTGCAGGACTAAGGACCTGATTATGACTTTGGTTGTCTTCCCACTGGACCACCGCCATCGCGGTCCGAGGAAGACCAGCAAGCAGTCAGTATTCCCATCCAATAGAGTACAACAGTAATCCAGGGCATGTGATGCAGCAGCGGCGATGTTACTGTGATGGCATTTTGCGGCCCATAGACAGAGTCTGCAAGACATGCCGCTGTAGTACAGCGCCTTGTGCAAGTCAGGGGGACTGTGTGGCATGCACCATGTGCATCCACAGCAGTTTAGGAATGGGTCAAATTTAGAAATGGGCTATAATGCCCAGGGGCCCTCTTTGAGCCGCCTTCCTTGCTGTCCCACCAACCTTTTCATGGCGGGATCCCTTCCAAATGTTCGGCGGGTCAGCAAATCATAATTTGGACAGTGGTGCCAGCATCGGCACCATTGTCACAGGCCGCAGCTTTGGTCACAGCTGCCATGGCAGAATCAGAGATTCCGGTGGAGGTGACAGTTTCACTGCTCTGATTGCAATTGGGCGTTGGGACTGCCAGGATGGTGGTGGTTGAACTGCCATCTGACGGTACGACAGTCTTGCGACTGCTGGTGTCATACTCACACCGTAGATCTTAATCCTATGAAATCTAAACCCTTTAGTACAGTTTTCACAAAATTATTCAACACTTTGCCATTATTTTTGATGGGGGCATATCACTATGTGCATGTGTGACGGTTGAGGTTCAAAGGGATATGATAGTGATGACTATGTGTACTACATTTCAATGTTTTTTGTGCAGTGCAGCATTATCATAGCCATTTTGAATAACAACATTATGCCTCAGGTTTCAGGTCACACTGGCAATTGCTCCCTTGCAGGCCCCAACCTCACCTCCGTCACAAAGAGAAAATGTGCGGTTGTGGCAGGGACTGATTACTGTATTGGCACATGTCTGGCAATTCCTTTTCTGGTCTGTGTTAGCCAAGACCTTTTGATTTCACTGCCTTATAGTTTTTATAGGGGCTTTCAGCTACCAGCCTTCAGTCATTGGACTGTTATTGTGTGATTCACATTTTTCTTCAGTCCACTACAGCATGGGGCATTAGGTCAAGCCACTTCAATCATTGTCTAACTTCACAGTGAGTGAGAGCATTCTGCCTTTCACAAAGAGCACATCCATAAGCAAAGTTGGTTCCTTAAGTGCCAGGGACTACAATTGGATTGTGTGCTTTGTGGGAACAAACTATTTTGTACTTTTAGCCAGTGTTTTATGTATTTTAGACAGATGTGGGCCCAGCAACTGCACCAATAACAGTTTTTCCAGAACTATGACAAAACAGGCATTGACAAAGCCAAAATGTTGGCGGCCCATGCCAGACAGCCTATCCTTGCCAATGCTTGTTTCAATTATGAGGACATAGATGAGAGGCAAATGTGTCCATGACAGAAAAACACTTGATGCCGAAGTGCACCAGGCAGTGGGCAAGCATGCGATGCCAAGCCCTTGCAGAGGACTGCCAAGCCTAGAACAGTTCAGCATGATGTTATTTGCCTGTGTTTTAAATCTGCCAAAAATATGATAAAGGTGTAAAACACATGCCGGGGACAGCTGTACTGTTATTCTCCCAATGTCCGTGCTCTTCTTTTTCATCCATTAATTAAGATTATGTGTGCAAACTTAAAACACGTGCACAGTGCTGATGTGCTATGATTGTTGTGCAATGCCCACCACATCAGCCCTTTGTCAGACGGCGTAGTGATTTTCAAGCCCCTAATTGAATAACTTAAGTATATCATTCACGGAATGTAACAAAAAAGTATGCCTCTTTGGACCAACACACTCCATCACCAGTCGAGCACTTCTAATATCAAACGGTAAATACTACAAGACATGTTTTAAATAAGAGATGTTACAGGGACATGTAAACATGCCAAATAGTAAAGTGTAAACAAGTTTAAATGTGAATGAAATTAATTTTATATGCATGTTTGTGGCTGTTGCTTCTAATACTGAGATGTGTGAAATTGTAATTCGGTCAGCACTCTATTACTCTTTAGAGAAATATGGCAACTTCACGAAGATGCAGTTGCTACATTCGCAACACTTCTATGGGTTTTTGTTTCCCAGAAAATCTATGTAGGTTACAGGATTTTTCACCAGGTATATTGTCATAAACGTTTGCAACTTCCTGAGGCTAGCAAAGACTTATTGTTTTAAAAAAACAACACATTTGGCAAATGCCAACTTTGAATACGCCTCACCTCCCAAAAACTAAATTAAATAGAAACAGAATTTGCATTCTCGGTTTTACGATTCTTCTTAGTTACAGCTGGAATGATCCGTGAATTACATGATTTCAATTTTCACATAAAAATAATATTTGACCGAGATCTATTCAAGTATCGTTGGCTACGCATTGGCTTACGTGCAATGGCGACCAAATGGGCCAGAGTTTAGAAGATTCTTTAAAACAGTTGACAAAGCTCTACAATTTAAAAGACCTCTTAGCAATATAAAATCAAAGGTGCTGCAACAATCACCTCTCTACTGCTGAGGTAGGAGCCTACACTTCTACTTCTACTGATACCACAAATCAGAGACAGTTTTCAAACTTCCAAGTAGCAGGGGTGAGTGAGTTCTGTAATGGAGCCTCCAAGATGGGTAGGACCCGACCGCGCCTTATGGCCTTAAAGAAAGTCAGAGCCCATCAGGCTGATCTTAGTCCAAGATTTAAGCCTTTGGGATTTACTGTGAGACTCGAAACCTGACTCCAGTTCCACATTGATCATTTCCTCGAAGCATGTTAATGAGATTGCATTTGCATACAATCCATACTGTTTTCTAGTGAGTGGTTTTCGACTTCAGCATAATGCTATAATTGAACTTTTAAGGCAGGAAATTGTCACTTTAAGAAATTCGAATCTACCTAAAGTGAGTGCATGGATAAGAATCCAGGGTTAATAAGCTGCACCATCGAACAAGCAACCATCTTCAACCAGTGTGACCTCTTAGAGGTCATACTGGAGGAAAAGGGGGTATTGACCACTTTACAGATAGGACAGCATCTCTCACACTGCTCAGCCCTGCAGCAACTCAAAAGAACAGCATGAAGACAGAGAGCAGGATACCCACTCTATAGGACGCAGCACCCTGATCTTCAATGTTCATTGGTTGCAGCCATGTTGGATAAGCCTTGCAGAAAGGTCAGATTCGGGCCGGGGTGCATTGCTTGTCATCAGCCTGGAGTCTGTGAGCCTTTCATGCAACCTTCACTGAAGCTAGCTTCCCTGCTTAAGGGTGGAATGCAACGCTGGACTTGCTTCTCAGATTGATTCTGGTTTATTCGTAGAGTTTACCTCATACACATCAGTGGGGGGCGTTACGAAACCTAAGGGGTCACCTTGCAAAGTACATGGAGGGCCCCCCCACCGGTCTCACTCAGGACCTCTCAGGCCAGGGTATTGTGCTAAGGTGGTCCCCTGGTACTTGCCCCCCGTCACACTGCAGGGGCTTCAGGGGTCTTTGTGATGCCACTCATACACATCAGCAGACAATAAGCCCCAAACAGACCCTGGTTACTTTTACGCCAATACTGGTACTAAATAGTCGTAAGACAAGGGCATCGGGTCAGGACACCCTTGCACAATAGCATAAAGGATCCAATCAAATGCCTGTAAATATGGTGATCTATTTCATAAATGCCGATGCAGGACAACACGAGGTGAGGGAGAGTCATCATAGAAACTCCCTGGGCCACGCCAGCACAGCCATAAAAGGAAATGGCAAGGCAGTAGTGAAGACAGGAAGTGATCTGTACCTGGATATGTACAACATAGTCCTTAATCACCGCCCATTTAGGTACAGTCTAACATTTACCTTCAGCCCCTTATAAAGGAGCTATCTGAAAGAGGCTGTCAGATGTTTAATTATGTTGATGACTGTCAGATTCTACTCCAGCTTGATACTCTGAGACCTGCACCAGATCATTTTAGAAATATGATGGGCTTCATCAGCAGAGGGATGATACATAACCACCTAAAACTGAATGCGGAAAAGACTGAAATTGTTCCGCTGAATTAAAATCCTGCATTGTTGACCAACTGCTATTGGTCTTTAGAAATGTGTACGTTACCACCCCCGAGGGTAGTCATAAAAAGCCTTGGCGTTTTAGTTGAAAAACTTCTTTAAGCTCAGAATAATGCAGTTGTCTCAACATTTTTAATAATTTTATAAACTATCAGGACGATTCAATAGTTTCTTTCTGTAGTAGCTATGAAATCATCGGGGTTGCTGTCATCAGCACAAGATTGGATTATGCCAACAGCATATATTTTGGGCTTCCTGAGATTGATTTTAAAAGGCGTTACATTATTGAGAATGCTGCAACCAGGCTAATCTTCAGAATCCCTCGGAGAACTCGGATTATACCGTATCTGAAAAGCCCTCACTGCCTACCAATTAACAGATGATACATTTGAAATCTACTGCCTAATTTGCAAGACATTAAAGGGATTGACCGCAAACGTTTTAAGAGACTGAATAGTCAGATATACACATGGGAGGACAACCTCTTATTGGTGGCCAGATTTCAAAGAGTTGGGACTGGATGATATAGATTCTCAATACTTGCCCCCAAGGAGTGGAACGCACTACCAGCAGAGAATTGTTTAATTATGGAATTGATCCCATTTCTGAAAGCCCTGAAGCCGTGGCTCCTTAAGCAGGCTTTTGATAAATAGGTGCATCTCTTCTTTATTTTTAGCGATTGTCTCCTGATCTGATAGCGCCAAGAGACCAACGGGTGAAGGCTGCACTCTATAAATGCCCTATAACACAACACAAAATAACATAGCATAACATAACATAGCAGAACAGAACATAACATAACAACAGCTTTTGGAAATAACCAAACAGGTCCATGTACTAAGAGCACAAGAGGATAGTTTTTGCAGTGCATGCCACAACTAAGGTGATGAACAAAAAATTGGTTTTACAGAAAGAAGTATTCCTCTTTTAATAGATAAGAGCTCTGTCATCATCTCAAGAGTGTAAACATTCCTCATATTTAGAAAATGGAGAGGGAAGGAAAACCGAAAGTACCACATTCTGGGAAAAGTGAAAAACTGAGGGAGCCTTTGAAAGCAAAATAGGAGAATGTCGCTGGCCTACATTATCCTGAAAACAGCAGAGAAATGGCTCTTCTCTCAGCAGATCACCGAGTTCTCCTACCGCTTGAACCTAACAATTAGCGACAAAAAAAACCCTTGGCGGAAATGAAGTTCAAATTTATGCTTTACAAAGATTCAAAAAGAGAATACCTAAGGGATGGAGAGGGAACTACCAGTCATTTTAGAAAAAAATGCTATAAGGAACACATAGGTTAACTCATTCGTCGGAAGAATGAGTTATTAGAGCCTCTAATAGCTCCACGTTGGCTTTTCAATGTCTCTGATAGCTCCTCATTGGCTTTTCAATGTCGATACTGCTGGACCTTCTACTGCTAGACAAAGGGTCTGATTTAGATCTTGGCATTTTTACTGCCGTCCCACCAGAGGCCGAACTACTCTGTGAAGTTGACAGCGGACTGTCCACCATATTTAGATGTTGAAGCAATAGACAAGAGACTGCCACGGTGACAGTCTTCTCTGCTGGCTAGCAGTCCCGCGTCGCCGTCAGACCGGCAGGATTGCGCCACGCCGCTTTAGATGTTCCCGATGTGCTGGTGGTGTCCTGGTGGTGGAGTCCTGACTTAGTGGGGCAATGGTGGCATGGAGACAGGTAAGTAATACTTAGTTAAATCTCAATGCACATATATGTTCTGTATATGTCAACATATACATGTAGGTAATGTGTACTGGCCATTAATTTTACAGATGGCATTGCACACCAACAGCATACACACACCATTGACTATACATGCACACCCATCACAAAAGCCTACCTTAGAATCTGGCAACAGCGTGGTGGCTGAGCGTCGTCGTTAAGTATCAGAAGCACAGCGAGGACTTGGACAATGGCGGTGAAGAAAGTATCATTAGAGGTACCCCATGGAACCCAGAAAAAAAGGTGAATTTGTACCTCTTTTTCTTCGTTTCCGCCATCGTGAGCTTGGGGGTTTCCCCGCCACAATTGACTTGATGGAAAGGCACTTTGTAATCTAGACGTTGGGACTCCTTCCAACAGTCGCTTCAGCCTCTGACACCGTTGACGCAGGAGACAGGTCCTGGTGGAGCCAGTGGGACCGCAGTGGTTTTGCCTCCAATGCCCAGCCAGCATCTAAATCGGGAGGGTGGACCACCAAGGCGGTGGGCAGGAAGACCGCCAAAAAAGCAACTGCAGGACCAATCCAGCCAAGATCTAAATCAGGTCCATAGATGTTAACAACAAGGAATATTTACTTACATAAAACCAGGAGTAGGGAACAAGTATTGTTTGTAAAACACCAAAAAATAGGAAGTGGGGAATAACTTCTGTCTTTTGGGTTCTAATGAAGGTGTGTGCCCTGTATGGAGGTACCTTTTCAGAATAGCTTTTCCTTTTATTCTGATATTATTTTACTAGGGAAAGGAAACAAATACCTGTAGTTGAAGGTGGAGCTCAATCTGTAACATATGAGATGAGGAAGACAGATAAGGAAGTAAAAAGTGCTAGTGACACCCACCACCATGCAACCACCAGCACAACTTAAGCAGTGCAGACCTCCAGTCATCCTTATGTGCTCATTAACTTAAAGGTACAACAGGCCCTTAATTCAAAAAGGCGCTGGTAAGTTTCAAAGCAGATGAAATCTTCAATGGAAATAGCTGGAAAGAATAACCTGGAGAATCAGCCCTAGATTAAGACTTTCCTTGGTAATCACTCATTTTTCAGGGGATTCTTTTTTTTTTTACCGAGCGCCCTCCGCACATAAAAAAGTATCAAAGATATTAGCTTGAAACTGGGTTGAGCAAAAATTGTTCCTCTGCGAAAATATTTCTGTGCGAACCAGTCTCCCGCTGGTATCTCAAGAGACTTTTTGATGTGAGGTGCAAGCTCGTATAAAAAAGTTATGCTACATTGTGTAATACGAAATTTCAAATAGTTGAAGTTTTGTATAAAGGCCCCATAAAACAATCAAACAGAGTTGGTATGTTCAATTTGCAAAGAGTCTCTGCAGGCACTGCCTCTTAGCCCACCATATCCTAATAGCTATACTACTTTCCATAACACTTTACTCATGGGGGCGTGGCTTAAGAAAATGGCCGGCTAGACGTGTCTTAGTCCAGCTCCTGCCTTGATGCTTTTACTCCTGCATAATCCTGGCACATTTGGTTTGTCAAAAAGGTGCTCCTGAAGTGTGGAGCCCCCCCGGACCTGACCTGCCGCTGTTTTGGGGAGAAATATTTATCGGCGGAGGCTGAGGACCCGGTGGCCCGTCACGGACCTGTTCGCGCCTATGGCTGACAAATGGCAGCCGCTTTGCCCTGAGAGTGCTAGAGACCCGGAGACCCTTCGGTGCGGCTGCGTGTCCCCACTGGAGCCGACGGGGTGCCCAGAGAGCCCGGACAAGAAGCTCCCCATTTCCGGAGGTGCTGCGGAGCGACTGCGAGAGGTGCCGCCACGGACCCCGGAGCGTGACCCCCAAGCGAGGCCTGCTGGAGCGGCCTAGGTACTTGCTCGCGCCCCCGGGCGCCGTCTGAGAGGCCGGGGCCTGGGCCTGCGGGCTGGGAGCGATTGAGGACGGCATTCGACCTCTCCCCCCCCGGCTGACTACAAGAGGGCTGGATATCCCCCTGGCACCGGGAGACAAGCGACGACGGCGGCGGGGCGGATCGGGGGATGGCTCTGGCCCCCCAGCTGCCCTGACGTGGTGTGGGGCCCCGCGGACAGGTCAGAGTGAAGGCCGCGATCCTCCGGGGGTCACTGGAGTTGGAGATAGGCGGCGAGGAGCACACGGAGGTAGGAGTACTGGGTCCCCGGCGTGGGAGCTGCAAGTGGGGGCGCTTACGACGGCAAGGCCTACCGGTTTTCCAGAAGACCTGGATTTGCCCTACAGACTGCAGTCAGAGGAGCGGTTGCTAAGACTGGGCTGCCTGCTTTTTTTTTTCTTTCCCCTCCTGCCCCTGATTGGTATCCACGAGGTTTGCGGGCGCTCCGGCTGTAGGGAGGACTGACGGAGCCAGGAGGTGATCCTGTGGAGTGGTCTGGACCCCCCCCCCCTGGTTTCCCTGGCTGAGGGTGTGTGAAGACTGGCGGTTGTGGCCGGGCGGCGAGCAGTGACCTGCAAGCTGGACTATTGGCATTGGGGTATCGCCCTTCCCCCCACGCCTTGACCTTGGGTGGTGCGAGGGCTCGGGTGACCCCGTGGTGGTACAGGAGTGCCCGGTAACCATCGGAGACGCGACCGCCCTGGAGCCGGACCTGCGGGTGCCTAGAGGCAGGTCCGGCCGGACCCTGGGCTACTGAGATCGGGCCCGCGCCGCAGCTTGTGGGGCAACAACATCTGGTACGTAAGTCCCCCTGGGGAGGTGCCCGGTGGATTGCCCTCGGTGACCACAGTATGATGGGAAAGGACCGTCCAGCAACGAGGGGTGCTCAGGCGAACAAGATAGTTCAATACACGGTCCCGGGCCATTCGACGGTGGAGCGCCCTGGCATGGATCGGAGGATGGAGGCCCATATGGAAGCGGCGGCCCGAGACAAAGCTGATATCCTGGCGGCGATTCGCGACTCCTGGGTAGCGCTGGCAAACAAGATGGATGAAATGGCCATGAATATCAACCACCGGCGCCTAGACCTCCGAAAGGTGGCGGACAGGGTCACCACCACGGAGGGGGATATGACTCTGTTACAAACCGAGGTCCGGCAGATGAAGGAAATGATCGCTGCCCTCCAGGATCATACAGCCCGACTGGAGGAACGGGCCGAGGATGCAGAAGGGTGGTCCCGGAGGAACAATCTCCGCTTTTTGGGCTTCCCGGAGCGTACAGAAGGGCCGGCGGCGGACCTGTTTCTGGAGGATTGGATAGGCAAAGTCATCCCGAACCTGCGCCTTTCTAAACTATTCGCAATTGAGAGGGCCCACAGGACCCTGGGACCGCCTCCGAAACCGGGGTCTCCGCCTAGGGCCATAATAGCCCGGTTCTTCAATTTTAGGGACCGGGACCTGATCCTACAACATATCCGCCGGACCGGCCCACCTAGGTTTGACAACCAGGACTTTAACACCTTCCCGGACTACACTCGGAAAGTGCAGGATCTCCGGAACGACTTTCTCCAGGTCAAACGACGGCTGCAGGCTCAAAATATGAAGTACAGCCTGCTGTTCCCGGCGAGGCTCCGAGTGCTGCACGGTGATAGGACACACTTCTTCGAAAGCCCGTCGGCCGCGGCGGACTGGGTGGACGCGCTCGGCCTGGCGGGACTGGATCACACGCAGGGATGGCAAGAACAGCGACGGCGAAGTGCGCGGCGGCGGAACCAAAGACGCGGTGTGGGGAGTCAACCCCAGGGAGAACGTACCATTGCCGACAATGAACGCATTACAGTGGGCCCGGATGGCACCCTACAGACGGACCTGGTGGCGATTCCAACCCAAAATCAATTTTCCCCACTTTGCTTGGTGCAGGAAACCCAGACAGACTCAGGGGGAGCAGCCAGTCCAGTGGTCTAACCTGCGCAGGACAATTGACTGGTAAATCGGGTGGTCCGACTGTAACGCAGAGGGTCTCGGATACTGTGAGTATCTTACTACCTTAACCTTGGGGGATTGCTGCAGCCTGTTGCCTGAGAGATCAGACTGTTCTCCGGAGTAATAGGAGTGTCAGGTTGGGGGGACGGGGGGGGCAGTGAACCTGTTTCTCACAGTAATTGTTCTATTGTGCCAATTTTACTCTAAGTGGCCGATTGTAGTGTGCCGCGTTAGCCGGCTAGGCCTCGGCCGGGCAGGGCTGCAGGGTGCCAGTCAGTCGGCTGAAGGTTCGACCACAAGGGGAAGAGACTCTTCTGGACTATCGAGAACTCTATTGTTGTGTTTAACTTGTTAATCCACTAACTTCAAGTTGAAGGGGGGGGCTGAGGGGGGGTGTCGCATTGGGGCGTGGTCCGAGGTCTCCCGACCGGTTTTGGATTGTGGGATGTAGTACTACCGCCTGTGGGTGGGTGATGTTGGGGTCCCTTGTTTTGGTTTTGGGGGGGGTGCTGCCGGGTCCTTTTATAGTTTAGTTTTGGAATGTCAGGTTGGTTTACCCTGTAGGGGGTCCTGTGCTCTGCATTGTCCAAACGATTTACCTATTGAGGGGTCATGTCGCACAGTGAGGGGGGTTCCAAGACCCTTCGAGTGGGGGGTGCACAGTCGGACACAGCAGTACCATGACAGGTGACGCATGCAAATACAAACTGATCACATGGAATGTCAGAGGGCTCAATAATAGGGTCAAGCGGATCAAGGTGGCCTCCTTTTACCGGTATGGTGTCAGCTTTGCTTTCCTCCAGGAAACGCACCTCTGGGGAGACTGCCTTAAATATGTCCAGCGTAGATGGCGTGGGCAGTTTTTTGCCACGTCTTACTCTGGCATTGCCAGGGGGGCCCTAATATGGGTAGCTCCAGGGGTTCCTTTTAAAGCTGTTAGCTCAAAGTTAGACCCAGAGGGAAGGTTCGTAATAGTGGTGGGCACTTTGGATGGCCGTAATGTATGTTTGGTGAATGTGTACGCCCCCAATGTTGATGATGGTGAGTTCTTGGGTCGAGTGTTGGGACACCTAGATATAGACCCTGAAACGGACCAGGGGATTTTAACTGTGCACTTGATGGAGATCTAGACAGGAGTCCCCCAAAGTTGGATGCGAAGCCCAAAATGAGAGAGAAGTTGACCCAGATGCTCCGTAGCTATAACATGGTAGATGTCTGGAGGCATCGTAACCCTGTGGGCCGGGTATACTCGTGCTACAGGCCTGCTGCCAACACCCACAGTAGACTGGATTACTTCTTTCTCCAGGGCATGGTCGCCGACCGGGTGGACGAAATATTTGGCGCGTTACCTGTCTGACCACTCTCCGCTCCTACTTACATACTTGGTGGGCGGCCCTCGGCCCAAGATCCCGCTCTGGAGACTCAATATGGAGGCTTTTGGTGATCCCACGTATAAGGAGGCTATTTTGCAAGGGCTCAAGGCTTATCTCGAAGTCAATTGGGGGTCGACTAGTACGCGGGCGACTGAATGGGATGCCATGAAGGTGGTTTTGCGGGGAACTTGCCTGTCCACGGAGGTAGGGGTCAAGTGGGTGCTGGAACGGGAGCCCCGCCAACACGAAGACCATCTGGCGGCACTGGAGAGAGATTTCCCTACGGACAAAGAGCAGCGGCCGGAATGGACGGTCACGCGACAACGCCTAGGGGACACCTGGGCCTCCCTTGGTAAATTTAATAGGACAGCCAGCAGGAGGAGATGGTACACAGAGGGCGACAAGGCTGGGAGGCTACTGGCCCATTTGATTCGAGCCAAAACCCAACCCCACCCGATTTTGGCGCTGCAAAACGAAGCGGGCCGGCTGGTGCATACCCAGCAGGCGATTACCGAAGAGTTCCGGTCCCACCTCTCTAGACAATATTCGGAGGCGCAACCCCAGACGGGCGCCGAGGACATGGAACTGTATCTAGAAGGGATTCAACTGCCGGGCCTTGACGCGGAGAGTCAAGTGGAATTGGGTGGACCACTTCGCGTGGAAGAACTGCATGCTGCCATAACCCATCTGCAGACGGCTAAGTCCCCCGAGATGGATGGATTCGCAGCTGAACTTTATAAAGAGTTCAGAGTCGTTCCGGTCTCGAAACTCCTTGAAGTGGCTATGGAGGCCTATGATCAGGGCTTGCTCCCGGACTCCATGCGGGCGGCAACAATTGTCATGATCCCCAAGCCGGGGAAGGATCCCCTCCTCCCATGTTAAACGTGGATTTGAAAATTATCAGCCAGGTTCTGGCCTCTAGACTCCTTCATTACCTTCGTCGCCTGGTCCATGACGACCAATCACGGTTTATTCCGGGCCGGAACACCCTGCGGAATGTCCGCCGCTTGGCCCATGTCATGCAAACCTTGGAGGGTCGGGCCGGGCAAAACACGCTTGTATTTTTAGACATCGAACAAGCGTTCGACTCGATCCGATGGCCCTACCTCTGGAAGGTGCTTTTAAAACTTGGGCTGGGGAGGGGTTTGTACGGTGGGTTCAACTGCTATATGCTAGGCCGGTGGCCAGAGTCCGCACGGGTAGATGCGTCTCGGATGAGATGTCAATATCAAGGGGAAAGGTGCCCCCTTTCCCCCCTGCTCTTTGCCCTGGCAATGGAGCCACTGGCTTGCCATCTCCGTACGGTGCTTAAAGACCGGGGTATTCGAGTGGGGGTGGTGGAGCATGTGGTGTCCCTGTATGCGGACGATGCTCTGATCTACCTGAGCCGTCCGACGCAATCGTTGCCGATCCTGATGGCCGCACTAACGCAGTTTGCAGCCGCCTCTGGCCTGGCGGTCAACAAAGCGAAATCCCAGTTGTATTCGCTTGGAGAGCAGGTAGACTGGGAGGGGGCCCGGCGATAGGACTCCCATAGGTAGACGACACACTCCGCTACTTATGGATTTGGATTGGTCGTGACTCGGCCACGTTCTTCCAACACAACATGGGACGGATCATCCTGGGTCTCAAGGGAAGTATCGCCTTCTGGAACACCCTTAAACTTTCCCTGATGGGGAAGATTGCCCTCATTAAGATGGTGATCCTCCCACGCTGTCTATACACTATGCAGGGGTCCTTCTATGAGATACCGCACCGGGTTTTCCGCGAGCTGGATTCTCTCCTAGTCCTTTTACTATGGAATGGGAAGAGGTGCAGGGTGAGTCTGGAGGTTCTAAAACGCAGGTGGGGCGCTGGAGGTCTGGAGGTCCCCGACCTGGAGCTGTATTATTTTGCTTCACAACTGCAGCACGCGATTGCGTGGCTGGATACGGACCCCTCTTGGGAACGGTCCTTACTTGCAGGGTCGTATGGGACCGGGCAACTGGGAGCGCTGCTTTGGCAGGTCGGGAGACGACGTGATCTCGCCCCCCCACTG
Organism: Lissotriton helveticus; assembly: GCF_964261635.1. Lineage (NCBI taxonomy): Eukaryota > Metazoa > Chordata > Amphibia > Caudata > Salamandridae > Lissotriton > Lissotriton helveticus. Next base: position 242,647,379 of record NC_136073.1, read on the forward strand.
GCACGGTTGGCGTCCGCGGTCTGGAACCGGGTGGTGCGACGCCTTCTCCATACCCAGCCCTTTGCTCCTGAATTGGATTTCTGGCTGTTGCCATCCTTTGCCCGGATTGTGGGGGTCATGTCCATAGACAAATGGGCGGAGGGAGGGTGCATCATGCTTGCGGATATGTACCCAAACGACAAGTTTATCACCTATCAGGAGGCGGTCACCGCCTTTGAGCTTGGCCCAGGGCAATTTCTCCAATACGCTAAAATAGCGGTGACTGGGCGGCAACTTTGGCCCACCTTCCCGGATGCCCCGGCGCACACTCGCACTCTGGTCACAATGTTGGCAATGGCAGGGGGCCGAAAGTTCGTGACTCACCTATATCGAGCCCTGAGAGAAGATAAGCAGTTGCGGCCCTTAACGATAAAGGGTAGGTGGCACCGGGCGTGTCCACAAGAGATCACCCCCCGTGACTGGGAAAAAATACATGAAAGTGTGAGGAAGGTGTCGGTGAGCAACCGGTTTAAACAGATCCAATATAATATTATACATATGGCCTACCTCTCCCCTAAGCACCTCCAGACCATAGACAATACCAGGGATGCCCGCTGCCCGAGATGCCCTAATCCTCTGGCGGACTTTGTACATATGGTATGGACGTGCCCGGTCCTCCAAGACTATTGAGTGTCAATACTGGAGGTCTTGGTGAAAGTGTCGGGATGGGTTATAGACTTGGACCTGCATTCCTGCCTCCTGGGCTTAATCCCCCGGGACCCCAAACAAAAGGTGAGCAGACGGTTTTTAGTACTGGGTCTGGTTACAGCCCGCCACCGTATTGCAATTCATTGGTTGTCCCCACAGGGTCCGACGCTGCATAAATGGAAGGCAGATCTGAGGAAATGGGCACTGGCAGAGGAAGAGGACATACGGCGCACAAGGAGGGTTGGGAAGCTACCGGAGGTCCTCCGGGCCTGGGGGGTGATGTTGCAGGAATTGGTGGGACTGGATACCCCTCTGGCACCAACTAACTCTGGACTGGTAGACTCGGGACAGGGAGAGGTGCAGCCTCAGGGCGATCAGACAAATGGTGACCCATTTTGAGGACCACCTGGCAGAGACCCTAGGTTTAATGTTTCGGAATTTCTTTTTGACCATACAGTAGAGCACCAGACCACACAAGGGGGGGTTGCGGACTCGGCAGCGGGTGGGGGGGTATGGGTGGGGAGGGTTGGGAGATGGGTGGGGGGTGGGGGAAGGGGGGTGGAGGGAGTTTCTTTTTTTTTTTTTTTTTAACTTTTATTGAGCAATCAGATAAAAAGTACAAAGATGGGCCTACAACCACACGGGCTGGCCGCTAATTCGCAAAGCACAACACATGAAGTAAACAATCATTTCCGTGGCTAGGCCGAAATCATAGAGTAAAGATCGCTCCAAACATAGGACAGGATACCACATTTTTCTGTATTAAACATTAAAATAACGAACACCAAACAAGGCGAATGCAGCAATGAAGTCAGCCCGAATGGCAGAGGGGAAGGCCACTAATCAGGAAAACAAAGGTAAATCAATGCGACTCGGCAAGGCTGGGGGAAGCAGGGAGGACAGGAAAATCCTAAAACAGAATGAAAAATTTCGGGAACGTCAGCCTAGGGAGACAGGGTAACATCGGAGGTGTCAACCAAGGGAGGGGTACAAATTTCTCCACGATATGCATTCCATTGACCCCAAATTTTCGTCCATGCCCTGGGTCTGCCCCTAGCCACATAGACGGTCTTCTCTCGGAACATGGACCAGTCCATGTTATCCTCCCACACCGAAACGTCTGGAGGTCGGGATGCGCCCCAGAGTTGCGCAATGTCACCCATGTAACCCAAGGTCGCCCATCTAGTTTGGGCCACAGAGTAATCGGAGGGTTCCCACACGTTCAGCAGGCATCGTCGGGCCTCAGGCCGCAGGGTAACACCAGTCACAACAGTCATTACCGCAAGTACATCCACCCAGTAGGCTGCTACCACAGGGCACTCCCAAAGTATATGCATAAAGGTAGCGCTCATCCCACAGCCACGCTTACATAAGCCATCCGGGGAAAAACCCATTATAACCAGACGCGGACCAGTCACATACACCCGGTGGAGGATCTTAAGTTGCACCAAACGAAGACGGGCAGGAATGGCGACCTCTTTCGGAGAGGAGAGTGCCGACTGCCAATCCTCGTCATCTAATTCCAATCCGTCACCGACCCACACCTCCCTAAGTCGGAGCAACAAATCAGCGCGATTATGAATCAATTTTTTGTAAATAAGGGAGATAGTGCTGTCGGGCAGGTGCCCATCTAGTACACGATCTTCAAGGGGGGAGGACTCGGGCAGGGCCACATCAGGAGTCAGAACGGAGGCCAGGGCATGCCGGACCTGCAGATACCGGAAAAACTCTCTATCACTCAAGTCGTATTCTGCCTTAAGGGTCTGGAATGACTTCACGCTACCTTTCACACAAACATCACCCACCTTACTAATCCCAATCATATCCCAGCGTTCAAAGCCCTTAGTAGACCAGAGACACCCCAAACGTTCAGAAGCATAAAGCGGAGTCGCCAGTGTCAGTCGATTCTCCCATCCCAAACTCACATTCGCGGCGCGCCACACGTTGACTGCGGTCCTGGACGGGCCCGCAAGATGGCGCCCGGCCGATTTAGAATAAAGCGCTCTATTAAAGTCCCCTCCCGGCAGCTGGAACCTATCCATCTCAAAGGCCGGATCGCGACCCGGCGAATACATCGCGTGGTTAATGGCAGACAGCTGGGCAGCCCAGTAATATCTCTTGATGTCGGGGAGCGCCATGCCCCCGTCATACCAAGGGATGGTAAGTTTCGCAAGAGCTATACGTGGACGCCCGTCCCAAATCAGTTGTCTTTGCAGACTCTCGATCTCTCGGAAATAGGTAGCGGGAATGTCGTCGTAAGAATTTTGAAGTGCGTAGAGGAACCGCGGCAAGGACATCATTTTAAAGAGAGCTGCCCTACCCAGTGGAGATAGGGGCCGCTTACGCCAACGGGCCACATCCAGTCGCAGTCTAAGAAGCGGGGGGAGGAGATTACGTTCAAACCGAAGTGAGGGGTCCAGGGTAATAAAAATCCCCAAATACTTGAAGCCAGACTGGACTACCTGGATAGGAAATCTGTCCGGCAAAGGGGGCAAAACACCTGAAAGAACATACACGCAGGACTTAGCCGAATTAATAACAAGGCCCGAGTTAGCACCGAATGAAGTAAGAACGTCAAATAAAACATTTAGAGATTTACGCGGGGAGGTAAGATATAGAAGAATGCCATCCGCGTAAAGTGAGACGCGGTCCTCAAAGTCCGGTGACCAACGGATCCCTTTGAGTGAAGGCTCCCAGCGAAGCCACGCAGCTAATGGTTCCAAGGCAAGCGCGAAAAGCAATGGAGACAAGGGGCAACCCTGACGGGTCCCTCTACCAAGGCAGAAGGGGGCAGAAACTCTACCGTTCACCACCACTTGCGCTAAGGGTTCAACGTACAACAACTTCACCCAACCAATAAACTCAGGTCCAAAACCAAATTTTCCGAGAGCCGCCCAAAGATAGGGCCACTCTACAGTATCAAAGGCCATTGAGGCGTCTAACGAGGCCAAAATGGCCGGCTCCGTCAGAAGCCCCGCCCTCGCAACAGCACCGTGGAGACGACGTAGGTTAAGAGCCGTGTTGCGATGTGGGATAAATCCGGATTGATCCGGATGAACCAAGCCACTAATGACCGTCAGTAGGCGGGTCGCCAGAAGTTTAGCCAGGACCTTAGGCTCAACATTTAACAGGGAAATGGGCCTATAAGACGAACAAAGGTCCCGCGGTTTCCCGTCTTTGGGAATTACGACTATCGTAGCCAGACGCTGGTCATATGGGAGAATACCCCGTTCCCGGGACTCCAAAAACATGGCACGAAGATAGGGCGCTACCCTGTCAGGGCGTAGCTTGTACAGTTCAATTGGCAACCCATTCGGGCCCAAGGCCTTGCCCGAACGGAGCGAGCGAATGGCAGTCGCTATCTCATCAGTAGTAAAAGGGGACTCCAACGAGACACGGTCTAAATCGGAAACACTGGGTAAAGCTATATCACGCAACAAAAGGCGAGAGTCTGCCACATCACGTCCAGACACAGGGGTATAAACCACACGAAAATACTCCGCAAAACATTCAACTATTCCAACCGGGTCCGTCACTTCGACACCAGTCGACGACTGAATAACAGGCACCACACGATTCGCCCTCTCTTTCTTATCCAACCACGCCAACAATTTACCCGCTTTGTCCCCCACATCATACAGACGACCCTGCTGTTCCCGAAACATCAGTTTAGCCGCATCCGTGACCAAAGACCTATAAGCAAATTGTTTCAGACCCAGGGCGTGGAGTTTATCAGAGGTGACATCCGACTCTAAGTCGGCCTCCCTCTCCGCAATCTCTCTCTCAAGGTCCACCACCTCCCGATTCCTAGCCCTCTTGGATTCAGCAATAAGGGAAAGGGCCTGCCCACGAATCACTGTCTTAAAGGCCTCCCACAGGGATACTGCAGAGGAAACAGACCCCTCATTGTCTAAAAAATAGGCATCCAAAGACTTAGTCAAAAGGTTGCGGGTCTCAGGGGAGGTAAGGTACCAGGGGTTAATAGGAGCCACACGGCCCGCCGCTTCCACCCCAATCTCAAAACAAAGCCAGAGCGGAGAATGATCGGAGATGCCCCGGGGGAGGTGTCTGATCTCACGCACCGCCGGCGTCTGCGCCGCGGGCATCAGGAAATAATCCAGTCTAGACAGACTCCCATGGGCCCCCGAATGGAAAGTGTATTGAAGTTGGGTAGGATGCAGAAGCCTCCAGCAATCCACCAAGCCAAATGTGTCCAAAAACCCACCTAGCCACTGTTGGGCCGAAGGAGTATCCCTAGGGGGGTAACGATCGTGTAGACCGGAGATCACAGAATTAAAGTCACCTGCAATAAAGAGAGTACTATCAGGGAGGTTTAACAACACACGGCCCAAATCGGAAAAGGTAGAAGTCTGTAGGCCTGGGGGCACATAAACAGTAAACAGGGAGAGGGTACGACCCTCATAACGACCCACGAGGACAGCATAACGCCCCGATCATCAAGGATCACATCATCAATAGCTAAGGGGAGGGAAGCCCGAACAAGGATACCCACCCCCCTGGAACCCGTGGTAAACCCCGAATGTGCGGCAAGGCGATATCCCCACCTATTCATCGCACGACAAGTATTGCCCACCAAATGAGTCTCCTGTAGAAAAACAATATCTGGAGATAAACGGCGTAGACATTTTAACACCACACTCCACTTAATGCGATCACCCAGACCATTAACATTCCACGAAACAAACCTCAACCCGCTACCCCCCATCCCACACCGCAACGCCGAAACCCCTCGGCAATGAGCATGACATAAAAAACATCAGAAACAAGATTGGGTCGCCTTGAGAACATAACACAAAAACATCGAACGTTCCAACCACCCACCCCCCAACAATCAAGAAAACACCCCCCACCCTGCACCCCTGCAAAATGCTAAAAAGCCACCCCAACATGCAGTGTGCCTGTCGCCCAAGAAACCCCATTCTACAAAAAGACCCCGGAGGAGGAAAGGCTCTGGCCCACCCGCCACCCCGAGCAAGACAGATAATGAGGAGAACACACAAACAGTAGAGGCACTGAGGCATAGAATCCCTGAAGAGTTTACTCTATACGAGGGCCCAGGCGTGGACGAATTGTTCAGCTCTCCACACCACCCTCAGCACCACCCGGGTGGGCGGCGAACTCAGTCGCAGGAGGTCGGTCAGGCAGAGAGTCCAGCCAGTCATTCACAGAATCAGGCCGATCAAAGAAGAAGGTTCGGTCATTGTACTCAACACGCAGCCTGGTCGGAAAAAGCATAGCGTAGCGGAACCCCATGTCTCTGAGACGTTTCTTGACACCACGGAAGCCCATACGCTGTTTCTGGACCTGTTGAGAAAAGTCCGGATAAAAGTTCACCGTGGCGTTCTCAAAGGCCACCGGGCCCTTCACACGTGATGCTTGCAGGATAGCGTCCCGATCCCTATAATGGAAGAGTTTCGCAACAATAGGCCTCGGCGGGGCACCTGGCTTACCCTGGCCCCCCGGAACACGATGGGCACGCTCCACTGCGAAAAATTTACTCAGACCAGACGGAGAGAGGTAGTTCTGGATCAAGTCCTCAACAAGGAGATCAACAGAGTGAGGTTCTGGATTCTCCGGAACTCCGACCACGCGCACATTACAGCGACGTGCCCTGTTCTCAAAGTCCTCCAAGCGCCGGGTCATGAAATCGTTCACCCTACGGAGGTTGCCGATCTCCGTCTGTATTTCCGAGACGTCTGTCATGATGCAGGACGACTTGAGATCCAATGACTTCACCTTCTCATTGGTTTTCGACAGGTCGGCTCGAATCAGGTTCACATCAATGGCCACGGTGTCGATTTTGTGGGCCAAAGCTTCATATTGTTGGCCTATCGTCTCCTTCATGCCAGAGATGGCGCCCATGATGTCCTGCAAGGACGGCTCCGTTGAAGCGTCCACAATGTGGTCAGCAGTACTTGATCCGGGCAGGGCAGCTCCGGGGGACCCCTTCGAATGGGTGTAACGGTCCATAACGTTAGACTGGACCGGGCCCCCACGCAGGGGCGTCTTGGTCTTCCGAGTCTCTCGGTCCCCTCTGCCTGCCATGCTGGAACTGCGTCACCAGGAGATTTACCAGGCTCGATGGAATGGCCACAGGAAAGTAGGGCTTCGGGACCAAAGAGCCGCTGCTAGGGTACCACTAGTATAGGGCCAGTCAGATAGAAGAATAAGCCAGCCAAAGGCCCGACAGCCGTCTCGTGCCCCGGACCCAGTCCAGGCCAGGCTCCCCTGCCAGATGTCTCAGTCTGAGGCAGAAACGAAACCGAAACTTAAGAGGGGGACCCACAAGTCGAATCCCCCTGCCGTTGTTGTTCAACTCCAAGACGGCCACAGAGCCTCACCCAGTCCCGGGCGTACCTCGAGGGCGGAGCCCGAAAGTTCGAATCACCGTAACTCCGGCACCCCGGGTCCAAATCAAATTTCAAAAGTTCCAGGGCAATCAGCTCAGCGTCCTCTACACAAATCCTCGTAAAGAATCAGGATATGTTCAGGATATCATGCCGGGAGTGGCGGGGGTCCGGGGAGCGCTGTGCTCACGCGGCCATCTCGGATGCCCGCCAAGCTCCTCCTCTCGGTGGAGGGAGTTTCATTGCGTTCAATCCGATTTCAGTAACCTGTACCTACACAGCAAATACGCAAGGGGCAGTCGGGGATTGCAATATCCTTCTTCCTGCTATGCAACTGACCGATTGCTAGAATTGTTAAGGGGATTCTTCCGTGCCTGGTGCGCTTATAATGTAACTTTGTACCTTGCTGGATCTAATGTACTGGAGATGAATACTGACAAACATAATAAATAAAGTTTGAAAAATAACCTTGGGGGGTGAGAGATGGGTCTTGTTGCCCATAAGGAGTAGGAGTGACTGGGTTCCCCCGGGGCCTGTAATATATACTGATAGTTGCATGAAAATACGTGAATAACACACCGCCGGGCCCCCGGGTTGTCGGCTTAATGGCTGTGGACTTTCGTGCAAGTGCACTATTGATATGAGATCTTCTCGCTGCCGGCCTCCGGGTTGTAGGCTACGGGCTGTGTTTGACAACGGATATGACCAATAAAGGTTTTTGAAATTAAAAAAAGAACAAAAAAAAAACACTTTACTCATGAAGTGCTTTCCTTATATTTTGAATCATGGGTCTGCAAATTTGTATATATTAAATATGAGATAAAGTATCACCTGCTATGTGCTATAGGGATATTGCAAGTCACTGAAGTTCCATGACCATACAGAGGAACAATGCCGAAGACTGAGTTCCTTTACAAGATTATGGAACTCCAAGGTGACTTGCTATATCATTTTGATGCACAGCAGGGGGTATTTCATTCCTTATAATACATAGTCACACGACTACCTTTCTCACAGCCCACTTAAAACTCCGGTGCCTTTTCTTTCATAAGAAAGAGATAGCATGATTGCAGACACGAAGAATAAAAGTGCTAACTTAATGGCCGCATAAAGTAATTAGTTGAAAAAAATGTCAGAATCAGTCGAATGTAAGTCAGATTTTTTTTAAATTTAGCAGCACACAATGTGTAGAAACACGCAGAGCATGCAGCTATTATTGCTGTAATGACCCACAGCATGCACAAAAGAAACATGTTGCCATAAAAATATCATTTTCTGCTGTTCAGTGTTTATTTTAGTAAAACAGATCAGAAGGTGGAAAAGCCAGGTCTTGTTTTCGCAGATGTATTTATGCTGTCTGACCTGCCTTTCATTGTGGCTGCTGGGTTTGGCAGCAGATATACTGTTGTCACATCTCAAATGAAATAAGTTATTACAGTTGAGCAGCTATGTCATTGCATTATTAATGGTGATTAGAGTCATCACAACTCTACTGTAATAAGGTACTCAGAGGCAGGATTTTAAACAGGGATTGCAGATTTACATGTATTATATTGTAAGTGCATTTATATTGCTTCATGCCCTCAACAAGGCACTGAAGTCAATAGTGAAAATGTGGCACACTATTGCGTGGGGAGGTGCTTGGTTTGAAGTGTGTAGCATACATGGAAAGCATTTTGGTGCTGGAGTGAATGACTTGAGTGGCTCTCGAATATTGTCTTATGTCTATCCACCTAGCCTTGTATTGGCAGGAAGTGGAGTGAGAAATAAAAATCGCATATAAATTACTTTGATCCTGCCTCGAGTTATGGTGCTTCACAATTAAATCCATAATTGCTTTGAATAATCTTGTTGAAAGATGTCCTTTCTGTTATGCCTTAAGGATGACCAAAACATATACATGGACTTCTGTTTTCTATTGCTTTTCATAGACGCTGCTTTTTGCAGCTAAGGGCATCAGGGAGTCGCAAAGAGCAGCACCTGGGACAGCAAGGCGCCACTGGGCTGACTTAACACTACAGAGAATAATAAACCAAAAAGGTAGGCAAATTGTGTCAATATTTTGCTTGCTCTTTTCCATACATTAAATATTGTTGGTTGACGTTGTGTCTAGGTCACATGAGGCCCGATTTTACTGGCTGAAAAATGTGGTCAATACCATTAAATACAGATTAGGCTGCAGCTCAGCCCAGAAATGTCTTCAGGCCCCTGGCCACAGGAGGAGCATGTAACACTGCCTCTTGCCAGTATACTGTATGCAATGTCTTCTTATACCATGCCAACCTCCACCCCTTGCAAGACACCTGCTTATAGCCGGTGTAAGTGGTAGTGGTAGTGGTAGTCAGAGTCAGACTGTGACAAAAAATAGGCCCAGGCACCAAAAGAAAAGTGGCCCCCATAAGTGTATTAGATTGCTAACCTTTGGCTCATGTTTGGAAATTGGGGTAGTTAAAAACATATATATTTCGTATTTTATTAAGTTTCCCAACTTCACAGCATTCTTATACAACAAATAACAATACCCATTCACCCCCACCCTCCGAGGTTGCCCCCTGGCAATCTGCACCCCCAGTCCCTCATCCCAGAGACAGGTGCCATCCCTCCTTTGCAATCAGCCACAGTTTGTATGCCCTTGTCCCTTTCCAGTTCAGACAAGTGCCCAACGACCCATTCCTCCCTATCTCGTGGGTCACATCAGACTGCTCTGTTCCTCACCCACATCAAAAATTTGTAGAGTGACCTCTTTTACAAAGGCACAGGGGATAGTGTCAAACCAAAGCAATACAAATCGTTTCCCCTGGACCTATTACTGAAACCCAATCTTTCACTATGTGGATGCTTAATTCTCAATTTAAGAACAACAAATGCAGCTTAAATATCAGAACCAACCAATTATGTCGTCGTACCACAAAATTCAAAATCTCACACATCAATATTTAATCAATGAAGAAAAAAAAACTATTAACATTTATTCATACAGTTCGTCACTAGTTGAGCTTAGATACATCAATAAAACATTCAATCGGAAAGACATGAAACAATTAAATTCAATCAAGATACTAAAAAAAGGTTATTCAGTTTAAGCAGCGTTTCAGTGGCTTCTTGACTTTTATCCCACCTTCTTCAGGACCAATAACTAGTTAAAAGTGGGAGAAGGCATAAAATAAAAATCTATAAAAATCATTATTAACAAATATCTAAACATACATGGTTGGACATGCATTGTTGTTCTTATTATGGCAATTTCTTGAAAACCACAAACAGGACAAATAGAGAGAGAAAGAACACTCCCCCATCTTCCCTTGACTATATATACCAAACAACAAGAGCGAGTACCTTATTTACCTAACCAAGAATTCTTTAGAGTCTCTCACTTAGAGCAATGCTGGGGGGAACTTTCAAGGTTTTAAAAGAACCCTCAAATGAGACTATTGAAACTTCAAAAGTATCCAAATACTGATTTTAAAACGTGCACAAGGTCACAAAGATTAAAATACCTTTTGGATAGGTGAACTTGAGTTAATTGTAAGGCACATGCACCTTTATTCCACTTTCACTCTAAAAACATCCATCTCCCCTGTAAACAGGCATCAAAGTACATCTTGGAGGCACTCGACTTCTAGGGTGCGAACCCAATGATGATGCATGTAATCAACTAGGCATTTGAGTGCAGGTTCTTTTAAAAACGCTGAAGGCTCCCTCCTGCATTGCTGTAAAAGAGAGACTCTATAGAATTTCAGGAATACCACATATTAAAGCAATAAACATGATTATAAGCATAAGGGACAATAGGATACTCAATTGTCAATATCAATCGTCTTTAGAAACACATAAGCTATAAATTCAATTATTTTATGTATTATTCGATGGGTATGCTTATATTGTTCCTGCCGTACATCAGCAAATCTGATTTATCATGTTGTTCCTTGTCATGCCTGGACTCCTGCATATTTAATTATTGCAATAAGCCTGTATTATCAACATGATTATACGATAGATAGAACAGAGAGTTCAAGGTATCATCTTTCCTATATTGGTCCTCCTGTGACTCATTTATTTGTTGATGCAACCATTTAATTATATATCGCAATTTCATTTCAAAGTTAATATAATATTATCCTACTCAAATTGAGTTACTTACATCCAATTTATTTCTACATATTTCACATTTCACATAGAGAAACATCCTTGATTTCCTCCCTTTTTTATTTTAGCTTATTCTAGTGTTATTCTTAACCCTCTAATGTTTTCCAAAATTACACATTCTGTATACTGAAGGTGCTGTGCTGTTAAGGTCCTTCACCAATTGTTAAACAAACAGTCAGTTTCTTCCCATATGAAGTAATAAACTCTTGGGGTAAAAGACGTTTTGCCTTCTTTTATAGTGACATTAATATATCATTATCAATTTATATATATCACCGGAGGTCTTACCTAGTATTTAGGGCCTTGTTAATTTTAAACACACAGCTCAGAATTTGTGGTGTTAAACCAAGTTTATCAGGTTTACCCCTCCCTTACTACCCCAAATTAGACTGTTGCTATGATAATGCGGTTCTCAGCAGCCAGTGGATTGCTCCACTAAAACTGAGTTCTCAACTACCTGCACGTCAAGAGCAATGTTTCCTCTAATTTTATTCCACTGTGTGCAGCAGTTTAAGGTTTCTGTGAGCTGCAGCCAAGGGTACATGTGCCAAGTAAGGGGCAATGATGTGAGTGCACCACACATCTACCAAGATCAGTGGCATTTGTCACTCCGTACTTTTGATTTACAACTAAAGCAAAAAAAAAGGAATATTTTTTACAAACATTGCTATATGTAATAGGGCATTAAGGCAGTTTTGTGACCTAGTGGCACACCCCAAGGACATGACTTGTTAACCGCATGCGCGCTAGCGGTTTTCCCGCTGTGCGCTGGGTTTTTAAAAAACCCGCGGTTCATGACGAGCTCAGCTCGTCATGAGCGTACGAGAGGCGTAACTCATGACGAGCTGAGCTCGTCATCAGCCTCGAAGGGGTTAAGTAACACCTACTCCCCAGTTAGAGAAGACAGGCATCAGGAGGTTGAACCATTTTGAAACTTGTTTTTATCTTGTCACGTTTGCTGTGGGTTCAAAGACAGAAGTCCATGCCAGCTTACAGTTTGCTGCTTACTTTATCCTGGAGATTAGCTGTGCAGACTTCTCTAAGAAAATCTCAGAAAATTCAATTGCCAAATGCATCTTTCCATCCCTAGAGTAAACTGCAAGGCCCTTACATTTGTTTGCATTTATTATCAGGGTCGGCTTCAGTGCTGGTGGCACCAGGTGCAACAATGTTTGTTGGTGCCCCCCAATGACCACCTCCACCACGGATTCCCTCGCTACCACCCTTTAACACTGCCCCTTAAGTCTCCATAACACTGTCTCTCACATGCATTTAATTCCTTTTATATCACAACTCATACCACTGTAGGGTGTTAGAGCACTTTACATCACACACACATTCAACAGGGACAATCAATGATACGTGTGTAAGTCAGTGTATAGGAAATGGTACATAAGACAGAGGACTACACAGTGAAGGAGTCACATGTCATCCATACTGGTAGGCAGTATAGTTTAAGAATGCCTCATCTGGAGAAGCAGAAACTCCAGATTTAAAATGTAACGCCATGGTTGGGTGTTCTCTTTAATATTAAGAATTGATTTCTACCCAAATGAAACCTTTTTGCAACATTAGCATAAAGAAAGACAGGGTAAAAATCATAACGGTCTAATCTATAGATTGCAATTTGTTTGCAGCTCTTTTTGATGAAAATTATTAGATTACTTTTCTATATTAGGACTTTTACTTCAATAAACAGTAAGTAACAAAATGATCTCACTGACAAAAGCAGTTACCCACTGACCTATTCACATTACTTTGTGATTGGTACACATTCTTTGCAGCAGGCATATTAACCCTCTGCGTTATCTTAAGATAAATCAAAACTTCCACCAGATAAAACTCTATCTCTCTCCAGGAAGAAGATTAATCACCATAATTATCTTAACATTGTTATTGTTGCCTGAAAATTGCTGGAGGCCAGGAACGCAGCATCTGGTGCTTTAAAACCCATAGTATACTTGCTAACACAGCGCCCCACCATTCTGGCAGCACAATTATGCTGTTGATAGGAAGAAAGGGGGGGTGAACTATGCGTGCCAGTGCTCACACAATTATGCTGTGTAAAAGTCATGCACAGATCATCAGTGTGTGCACAGCTGTACTGCACAGGATGCAAAGACAGCAAACATAGCTCAACAGTATTGTGCTCAACTTCATGGCATTGGGGCCAGAAAACCTGTGTGAATGTGTGTGTAATGGAGAGAGAGAGAGTACTTGCAACACATTACTGAGTAGGAGAGCAGCAATCCACAGGTGGACACTGACTTGACGAATACCTGGGGGCAGAACAGCAGAATGGTGAGGAACGATGAGGAAACACTAAAGAAATGCAATGAATGGGTAATCTGAGAAATACCAATGCATGATGAGGAATATTTAGGAATACCAGGGGATTGGTAGAAATGAAGAAAGTGTGTACAGAAAAGGGAAAGGCATGTGGCAAAAAATGGAAATGTACATGTGTCTCTTAGAAAAACTGCAGTGTTTCACCGTGATCCTGCAGAACTGTAAAGCTAGGCAGAACCGCATAGCACAGTGCTTAATTTTCGCAGCCCAACCAGACCCCAATTTTCAAAAACAATCTGGGGGATAACATAATATGTGTGCAGTGATGGAGGCGCCACACTCATACACTCAAAACTTGAGTTTCTCGAACATAATGTTTTTCAAATATAGTAGTCACATAACTGTCTCATGTCCTAGAACCACACTACAAGCAGGCAAAGTGCACAGTAGTAAGACACCCAGATTTCACAATAGGGAGCAAATGCAGAACCCCTTTGTGGTCATAAAACATGTCGTCTGTAGCAGAAGGTGCAGAGATGCAAAATGAAACAACCCTGAATAGAGATCACACAAGTTTCCCTTAATCAGCTCTACAGACCAAAGAAAGCCACAAATGCGAAACTAATGCCCTCAGCGCTGTAGCAAAAACAAGCAATTGCAATGCAATAGGTCTTGCATTACTGATAGTTTTAGGCATTGGCGTTGCCAATAATAATGCAACAGCAATAGCTCATACTTTCAGTAATGCTAGATCTAGTGCATTGCAAATGCTTGCATAGTGAGCCAGGAACCAGCATTGTATGTCTCAGTGCAGTACCCCAAGCTGCTCCTAGAGGTCCCTAGTGAGCAAGGCACAAGCACTGCATGTCTAGGTGCAGTACTGCAAGCTGCTCCTTGAGGTCCCTAGCGAGAAAGTCACCAGCACCCGCATGTCGAGGTGCAGTACCGTAAGCTGCTCCTAGAGGTCCCTAGTGAGTAAGGCACCAGCACTGCATATCTAGGTGCAGTACAGCAAGCTGATCCTAGAGGTCTCTAGTGAGCAAGGCACCAGCACTGCATGTCTAGGTGCAGTACCGCAACATGCTCCTAGAGGTCCCTAGTAAGCAAGGCACCAGCACTAGATGTCTTGGTGCATTACCGCAAGCTGCATGTCTACAAAGTTGGAGTTATTGGCATTATAAATGGCAATGTTTTTTACCTAGCCATGTTGCAGGGTTCAGTACCATATGTGGCCACAAGGGGACCTCTTTTTGGTCACATGTAGTATGCACCCTGCAGAAGATATGGTAAATCCACCCTACCCATAATGCATTGCATGCAAGACAGTACTACAAGTACATTCCAATATCTATGCCCATACTTACAATTAGTAGCTTTGAAATATGAAAAAAGACTTATTACATTAATGTTGGATTAGGTTGTACTCTGTGTGGAGCTGATAAAGGGAAATTTATAGACGGTCTCATATAAATGTGAGATGTTCTAATGAGTGAAGTAACCACTGCCCGCCTAGCTTAGGACCAAATGTGTGACCTGCCTGACGCCTTTTAAGAAAGTGATATCTTGAGGCTGTAATTTAAACCTAGGGAGTAACAACATATGTAACAGGGGGTGTCCTCATGGGAGGTTACAAGAAGAGACAAGGCAGTACTAAAGAGGGACTACTAAGCCTATTGAGCAATGAAAAACCACCATTTACAAAGGACAGGGACAATTAAAAAGATGGGCGGAAAGTGGACCAAGCTTTATGCCCATATCCTGAATACAGCATGTCACAAAGAGTCAGCATTCGCGCTGCCTGGGAGAGACCTAATAAACATTTTATGTAACAAGACCTGCAGAGATCACCCCGAGTTGTGGAAAAAAAGCCTGCTGATAAGCATGATTTACTGTCTGTAAACCAGACTCTCTCCTGAATGCCGCCTACCAACCTCGATAGTAACTCAGTAAGTGGCACATGTTTTATTGAGCTGGCTGCTGAACTCTGTGGCCTGCTGTGACTCCTAGGCCATGGAAAAAAACAGACCTGATGTAATTTGGTGGTGTCCTTGTGCCTTGTGATTCCTTCTCTGGATGGGCTGCCGCTTCTTGGCCAGCTCTGCTGCAAAGAGAGTGATTGTGTTTTCGCGCTGCTTGTTTTTTAAAAGCAGCACTGACGATGAACAGTTTTATACTCTTGTGTGAAGCAGGAAGCCGAGTGTCAGAAAAGTGCACGCTTGGCAATAGTGGCAGTGCAGTGGGGGAAGGGAGGGTGCGAGTACCTTACAGGAAACATTGATCAAGAGTAAATATTCATATACAAACTCTAATTTTATTGCATGTAGTCATCCTTTAATTAGCCTTCTAACTCAAAGGCACCATAAATATTCCCACATTATTCCCAGCGCATAACTAAACGCCTCACCTATCTCTTCAACTCGGTTCGCACAGCTTATCGTTTCTGCTGATTACAAAACCATCAGAAATCTTTCAAGCTGTCATTACAATGCCCCGTATTTCTGGAAACACAGACACGCATATTTCATTTCATATTATGCTACAAGCCATTTGCTCAAGTGTCATTTTTATCAAGTTAGAGCTCACCTCACTAAAGTATAGTTCTGGCTGGAAAGTAAACCGCCATTCCATTTTTTTTAAACCGGGGACCTGTTACTATTCTTGTTTTATATGTAAAGGTGGCTTCCCATTAGTTCCTTGTGTATCCAAACTGTACCCTTATATCTGTAACAAGCCTGTTCTTGTCCTTATACCGCCACGTTAAAGTCAGGCAACTCCTTATATCTTACTTGTTAGTGCACTGATTATGTGCACTATTCTACTTTTATTATACGGATTGTAGTTGTTGACATCTGATTATAAGGCAAGACATTTGTGTAACAAACCACTTCAGTCCTCTCGCTACTCAGTGTCATTACTATTGGTCAGATAAGGCGAGACTATTATTGTTATGTGAAGTGACCCCTAAAGGATATCTTAGTATTCTGTCCCACTCTTCACGGTTATTTAAGTAACATAAAACAACACAAGACTGTCTTGTTCACACCAATAAAGGACCGATAAGGAACAGGCAGAGAAGTACGCAGAACAACAGCCTCTGCTTCAGGTAAATTTCCCATGTGGGCAGTGTGGTAACGGCAACAGTACAATAAAAGGCAAGAGCATTGCATTTGATGGTGCTGTGCACTACATTAATCAGATGGTGAACTGTGAAAGCAGCAGCATGATATATCTTATAATATGTCCCTGCGGTAATGGTTACATTGGGGAAACGGAGAGAGATCAGGATAAGACTCAATGAGCATAGGTCTATTATTAAGACATGTAAAAAGAATGTACACCTCATGGAGCACTTCAAAGAGAACAAACACATTGAAGGTGATATAAAATGGTGCATCCTCGGCTCGAACGGGTAGAAGTATCACGAAGAAGAGGAAACCGCACATTAAAGCAAAGGCAGAGGGATCAGTTCTTCATGTCTAAATTTGCCACCCATTTGAAAAGTCTAAATTACTGTGAAGAGTGGGACAGAATACTTAGATAGTCTTTAGGAGTCACTTCCCATAACAATAATAGTCTTGCCTTATCTGAGGAATAGCACTGTGTAACGAGAAGACTGAAGTGGTTTTATTACACAATGTCTTGCCTTTTAATCAGATGTCAACCATTACAATCGGTATAATAAAAGTCGAGTAGTGCACAGAATCTGTGCACTAACAAGTAGGATATAAGGAGTAGCCTGACTTTAACATGGGGGTATATGGACAAGAGCAGGCGTGATACAAGGGTACGGATTGGATACACAAGGACCCAACAGGAAACCACCTTCGCATATAAAACAAGAATAGCAACGGGTCCCCAGTCTTTAAAAATGGAATGACGTTTTGCGTTCCAGCCAGACCCAAAATTTGATGAGGTGCGCTCTAATTAGATAAAAATGATACTTAAGTAGTGTGCTTGTAGCGTGTATGTGTTCCTAGAAACATTGGGCAATGTGTTGGCAGTTTGCAAGATTTGTGAGGGTTCGGAAATCAGCAGATACAACAAGCTGTGCGAACCGAGTTGTAGAGATAGGTGAGACATTTAGTTACTTAAATGCAGGAATAATGTGGGAATAATTAAGGCCTCTCTGAGTTAGAAAGCAAATTAAAAGATGACTACATGGAATAAAAGTCTTGTAAATGAAGCTTTACTCTTGATATGCTGGTAATTGAAAACTCAGTCTTAATGGAGCAGCCCACTGGCTACTGGTAATCGCAATATCATTGTGAGGTTCTCACTTGTGGCAGGAAGGGAGGGGTAAACCTGCTAAGCTTTGTTTACCAGCGCCGATTCTGAGTTGTATGTTTTTAATTAACAAAGTCCTAAATACTGGGTAAGACCTCCAGTGATATATATAAATAAATAATGATATAATAATGTCACTACAAAAGAATGTAAAATGTATTTTATACCTACAGTTTTTTACCTCATACGGGAAGAAACAGATTTGTTAATTTTATAATTGGGGAAGGACCTTAAAAGCAAGGCACCTTCAGTATACAAAATGTGTAATTTTTTAGAACATTAGAGGGTAAAATTTACTCTGATATAAGCTAAAATAAAAAAGGGAGGAAAGGAAGGATGTTTCTCTATGTGAAATATGTAGAAATATTTTGGATGTATGGAACTCAATTTTGAGTAGGATAATGAAAAATTTCCTAGCTTTCGCAACGGAAGGTTTCAATTCTATTAAGTACTCGGAGGGAAGGATTAAGCCATTCTTTCTTCTTTTTCTTTTATTTTCACAGCAGCCATGTTAAAACAACAAAAGTTCTACACCTGACTACATTTCCCAGAGTCCAGATAACAAGAAACTTCTGGAACTAATCAGGGTTGCTATAACCGTCATCTCCCTCCAGTGGACTTCCTCTTTCTTCCTGCGACAAAACCGTGGAAGATCCTACTCCTGTAGGAAATTTTTCATTCTATGTCAGGCGATGGGAGGAAAGGATTAGGCTAGTTCAAAGCTTATCCACCACAAGCGTCTCAATGGCGGGGACAGGCTTAAAATGAAACCTTTTTTTTTTATATATTTTTTTTATTTAACAGTAAGACAAGAGGAGGCGATACAAGAATCAGGTGTCAGACAGTAAAATGGGGAGCAAGGACAGGCGGGGGAGTACCACAGATAACACATCAATAGAAGGAGTACATAGCAAAGCACAATTACGGATACGGGAAATAGGGAAACAGACAATCAATCGTACAATCCGGAACATCCCACCCGCGAGACCCCGTCCTCAGTAACACAGGATATATAAGACCAGCGCAGACACCCGAACAGTAAAGGATCAGTGTATACTAAACAGTCCACCCCTTGTTGAAGGAAAAGGAGAAAGGAAAGGGGCCATAGAAAAGAACAAAGACAAAATAAAAAAACCCTCCCCTAACCCCCCACCCCGCACCCCTGCAATGGCTATGGCCTAGTCCCACTAGCAGCGTGCCCGTCGCCCAAGAACTACCCCAAGGGAGGGGGAAAGATAGAGTGGAGGAGGAGAAGCAGGTACACTCCCGGTCTCGCGGGTTCCCCGTCAACAGCGACCACCCTGAGACGTAGTGAAGCCAGTGCGCAGTAGAATATACAAACCACCCCGGGGAGTTTCGTCGAAAAACCACCCGACTCCCGTCACAATATAGGCACAACCCCAACATTGCGTAAAACCATCATATCAAGCCCGAGCAGTCGAATTCAGCCCTGGCCAGTACGGTCCATCATAAGAGTCTTTCCCACTCGGGCCGCCATCTTGATGGAAAAGGCAAAGCGTTCATAAAAGTTCAAGGCGGTGCTGAAGGATCGAAAACAGGATAAAAGTTCACAAAGTCCACCAATCGAACGAGGAAAAGTGTCCAAGAACAGCGGGCATCTCCAACAGTCACTGAGGAACTTTGCACCGTAGAAAAGACGGTCCATAGACGTATCAGGCGTCTGCGGAATCGGGCAAGAGGCGCTGGCGATAAACACAGGCTGGTTTGTCGACGATTGGAAACCGCAAAGGCTCGTAAAATCCGGGATCTGTCCGGGGACCTCGATCTCAAGCGTGCAATGCACCGCTGGTACCGTGGCTCGCTGGGGACTGAACAAAGAATCATCCTCCGGTCCCAGGATACCGTCCACTTTCACGATCAGTGTCCGGAACACTGCGATAGTGTGCGAGTGGAGCACCCCAATGGCGGCCATGACGGCCTGCAGCGATGGCGTGCCTTCCGTCCGCCCCATCCCCTCTCAGTAGGCGAACCCCGGGGGCCGGCTACCCCGGGGAAACAGGCCACGTAAATCAGATGTTGAACAGCGGGCGCTCACCGTCTATCGGAATACACCGTCGCCCCCGGCGAGGGCCCCAGCCCGTCGACCCCGGGAGGTCAGCAAGGTCTCTGGGCAATGGACCCCCACCACGGCAACCGGTGGAAAACAGTGGTGTGTCATCGATGTAGGTCACGCACAGGATCGTCACCGGAAATACACATTCACGGCACACTTCGGGAGACCGGGCCCAGTTCAGGTCTCACGGCCGATGTTATTCAACTCCAACCCGGATAGGCTAGAAATCGAGGTCCCGGCTTCCATACGTCGTTAGGCTGAAAATGGAGACACGGCGTATCTTCGTCAGCCGATGGGGTAGAGAACTCTGGATTGCACCG
This sequence comes from Lissotriton helveticus, assembly GCF_964261635.1. Classification (NCBI taxonomy): domain Eukaryota; kingdom Metazoa; phylum Chordata; class Amphibia; order Caudata; family Salamandridae; genus Lissotriton; species Lissotriton helveticus. Next base: position 242,667,547 of record NC_136073.1, read on the forward strand.
TTGAAGTCAGCAGAACTTCACGAACAAGGGAATCAGGTGTGAAGTCAGGATAAAAGACAGGATAGTTGAGCTGATGGCGGAGGTCGGCGGAGCCGGGAGCTTACGCGGCCATCTTGGTTGCTAGCGTAGCTCCTCCTCCAAAATGAAACCTTTTAAAGGTGGTGTCAGAAGACCAGTCTGCGGCATTTAAGATATCCTCCAAGGGCAAAAGCTTTTGAGGCCATTGCACCTCATGCCGAACGGGCACCGAGGAGCCTGGGATCTATCCCAGTCTTTTGCTTAACCCATCAAACCCATCTGACAATAGTTGGGGACGAGACCGCTCTGAAAGGTTTCTGCAATGCGATCAATAGTTGCTTTTCCCCATGGGGTCGGAACTCCGCTGTCATAGCCTCATAGGCCTTAACACAGTGGACCACGCACAACTTGGGGGTCTCCGGAAATGCCGGATAGGATATCACACAAGATTGGGTCTTAATCCATCTAGTCACATAGAAAGTGATTTCAAAAGGGGGTGGTGATGGACAGAGTATCTGAGTTAATCAGAACACTCCTACCCAGTCAACAGATCAGGGCTTGATCCATCACCGTTTTTTAGCTCACTGCACCATCCCAGTTCAGAACCTGGCTATATGCAAATTAGTCTGTCCCTGGCCCAGTGCATCATGGGAACAGGGCAGACCAAACTACCAAGCCAATTCTTTACTGGAAAGGAAACACGCTTCCGGGGACCGGTTTCTGGCATTACAGCCGTCTTCGGCTCGGCTTGCTTGAATCCTGATGGTGCAGTGAGCAAGGGACTCACATCTGAGCATACCCTTCCACACTTATGGTGGCCAAAATAATTTCAAAAGGGGGTGGTGATGGACAGAGTATCTGAGTTAATCAGAACACTCCTACACAGTCAACAGATCAGGGCTTGATCCATCACCGTTTTTTAGCTCACTGCACCATCCCAGTTCAGAACCTGGCTATATGCAAATTAGTCTGTCCCTGGCCCAGTGCATCATGGGAACAGGGCAGACCAAACTACCAAGCCAATTCTTTACTGGAAAGGAAACAAGCTTCCGGGGACCGGTTTCTGGCATTACAGCCGTCTTCGGCCCGGCTTGCTTGAATCCTGATGGTGCAGTGAGCAAGGGACTCACATCTGAGCATACCCTTCCACACTTATGGTGGCCAAAATAATTTCAAAAGGGGGTGGTGATGGACAGAGTATCTGAGTTAATCAGAACACTCCTACCCAGTCAACAGATCAGGGCTTGATCCATCACCGTTTTTTAGCTCACTGCACCATCCCAGTTCAGAACCTGGCTATATGCAAATTAGTCTGTCCCTGGCCCAGTGCATCATGGGAAAAGGGCAGTCCAAACTACCAAGCCAATTCTTTACTGGAAAGGAAACAAGCTTCCGGGGACCGGTTTCTGGCATTACAGCCGTCTTCGGCCCGGCTTGCTTGAATCCTGATGGTGCAGTGAGCAAGGGACTCACATCTGAGCATACCCTTCCACACTTATGGTGGCCAAAATAATTTCAAAAGGGGGGTGGTGATGGACAGAGTATCTGAGTTAATCAGAACACTCCTACCCAGTCAACAGATCAGGGCTTGATCCATCACCGTTTTTTAGCTCACTGCACCATCCCAGTTCAGAACCTGGCTATATGCAAATTAGTCTGTCCCTGGCCCAGTGCATCATGGGAACAGGGCAGACCAAACTACCAAGCCAATTCTTTACTGGAAAGGAAACACGCTTCCGGGGACCGGTTTCTGGCATTACAGCCGTCTTCGGCCCGGCTTGCTTGAATCCTGATGGTGCAGTGAGCAAGGGACTCACATCTGAGCATACCCTTCCACACTTATGGTGGCCAAAATAATTTCAAAAGGGGGTGGTGATGGACAGAGTATCTGAGTTAATCAGAACACTCCTACCCAGTCAACAGATCAGGGCTTGATCCATCACCGTTTTTTAGCTCACTGCACCATCCCAGTTCAGAACCTGGCTATATGCAAATTAGTCTGTCCCTGGCCCAGTCCATCATGGGAACAGGGCAGACCAAACTACCAAGCCAATTCTTTACTGGAAAGGAAACAAGCTTCCGGGGACCGGTTTCTGGCATTACAGCCGTCTTCGGCCCGGCTTGCTTGAATCCTGATGGTGCAGTGAGCAAGGGACTCACATCTGAGCATACCCTTCCACACTTATGGTGGCCAAAATAATTTCAAAAGGGGGTGGTGATGGACAGAGTATCTGAGTTAATCAGAACACTCCTACCCAGTCAACAGATCAGGGCTTGATCCATCACCGTTTTTTAGCTCACTGCACCATCCCAGTTCAGAACCTGGCTATATGCAAATTAGAATCATCCTCCGGTCCCAGGATACCGTCCACTTTCACGATCAGTGTCCGGAACACTGCGATAGTGTGCGAGTGGAGCGCCCCAATGGCGGCCATGACGGCCTGCAGCGATGGCGTGCCTTCCGTCCGCCCCATCCCCTCTCAGTAGGCAAACCCCGGGGGCCGGCTACCCCGGGGAAACAGGCCACGTAAATCAGATGTTGAACAGCGGGCACTCACCGTCTATCGGAATACACCGTCGCAGCAGAGAGGGCCCCAGCCCGTCGACCCCGGGAGGTCAGCAAGGTCTCCGGGCAATGGACCCCCACCACGGCAACCGGTGGAAAACAGTGGTGTGTCATCGATGTAGGTCACGCACAGGATCGTCACCGGAAATACACATTCACGGCACACTTCGGGAGACCGGGCTCAGTTCAGGTCTCACGGCCGATGTTATTCAACTCCAACCCGGATAGGCTAGAAATCGAGGTCCCGGCTTCCATACGTCGTTAGGCTGAAAATGGAGACACGGCGTATCTTCGTCAGCCGATGGGGTAGAGAACTCTGGATTGCACCGTTGAAGTCAGCAGAACTTCACGAACAAGGGAATCAGGTGTGAAGTCAGGATAAAAGACAGGATAGTTGAGCTGATGGCGGAGGTCGGCGGAGCCGGGAGCTTACGCGGCCATCTTGGTTGCTAGCGTAGCTCCTCCTCCAAAATGAAACCTTTTAAAGGTGGTGTCAGAAGACCAGTCTGCGGCATTTAAGATATCCTCCAAGGACAAAAGCTTTTGAGGCCATTGCACCTCATGCCGAACGGGCACCGAGGAGCCTGGGATCTATCCCAGTCTTTTGCTTAACCCATCAAACCCATCTGACAATAGTTGGGGACGAGACCGCTCTGAAAGGTTTCTGCAATGCGATCAATAGTTGCTTTTCCCCATGGGGTCGGAACTCCGCTGTCATAGCCTCATAGGCCTTAACACAGTGGACCACGCACAACTTGGGGGTCTCCGGAAATGCCGGATAGGATATCACACAAGATTGGGTCTTAATCCATCTAGTCACATAGAAAGTGACCCCCTCCGGAGTGAAGGACCACCCTGAAAGGTGCAGAGCCCTGACTAGGCATGGGCGGATTTTGCGGATTGGCAATCCGCGAACTTGCGTATTTACGGATTCACAATCCGCAAAATACGCGAACTCCCGCGAATTTGCGGATTTTTTTTTTGTGTGTTCGCAAGGGTTTCAGCCAGTTCGTGAGGTTTGTGTACCAGTTCGCAATTGCGAACTTACTTGTCGGCTCGCAACAGCCGCGACTATGTTGTTTCTACGTCTGGTTCATCATCACAGGTTTGCGAAGTTACCCTAGCGGTCGTACATGGGCGCGGCCATCTTGTTTGCGTGATGTAATTCCGTTTCCGGGCACTATGTGTAATCTCGCAAAGTGTGCGGCTTGCTAGTACAATTTCGCTTGTGATCGCGAGGAAAATCTCGCGCGAACTTACCCACGCGGTCGTGAACGGGTGCGGCCATCTTGTTTCTCATTCATTGCTATGGTTCTGGGCATGCTTTCTGTATCCTCTCTGAATCTCTGCCACCCTTTGCTTGTTTGAAGTTTTTTTTATCTATTTTATATATTATTTTACTTATTATCTATCCCTCTATTTTTCTAGCTCTATATTTTTGTGTTTTCTGCTACTTTTTGTTAATTATAAACTACTTTTTTAAACTCTTTTCTTTTCTTCTTCCCTATTCTATTTCTTCTTTATTATTTAGCTTCCTTTCTGCCCAGACCATGGTAAAGGGAGTCGGGAAGCAGCCCGCGAAGGGGAAGGGTCCCGCACCCCGTGCCAGGCTCCCGTGCGGGCGTTTGAGTGGGGAGAATGTCGCGCCCCGGGAGATCTTCAGCGCGGAGGAGGTGGGCGCCCTAGTTTTTTATGTTCAGCGCCACCTCCTCAGGACCATCATGGCAGGCGGCAAGATCGCTAGCGGTTACGGGCTCCGGGAGCGCCGGAAGCGGTGGGAGAAGGTGTGCCGGTCCATGTACCAACAATCTCGGGTCCGGCGCACCTACAACCAAGCCACCCACCGTTGGACGGATATCCTGGACCGGGAACGCGATCTGCTGGACCTGCTCGGCCTTGAGATCCCCGGGCTTGGTGAGTAGTAGTAGCTATTTCTTTACTACTCTGTTTTATCCTGCTCTGTGTGTTATTATCTTGCAAATGTTTGTTTTTTACCAAGAGCAATAATGCTGCTGATTACATTGTAGGTAAATTATATTTCAAAATCTTCTGTGCATTTCAGGTGCACTGCTCGCCTTCTCAGTAGCGCTGCTACTATGCTTATTTGTTTTCGATTTTGTGTTCATTTCATTGGCCTGTGAAACTATGCATGAGTGTAGTTTAAAGAACTGTGTAATGCTAGAAACTAAGGGTCGGATATTTAATTACCGGCGCATCCCTGCAAAGTAGCAGGGATGCGCCAGTAATTGTGCGCCACGCCACCACCACCCATGGTGCACCGTATTTACAATGCGGCGCACCATGGGCCCAAAACGTCATTGAAGCGTTACGCTTCTGTGCCGTAAAGGCGGCGCATTGCTTGAGTTGCGTCGCAACGATGGTGCAGCTCCAGCAATGCTCTGGGGTGCTCTATCTCCCCAATGCTGCGTCAAGCTGTACGTCTGCTTCAAGCAGGCGCAGGGTTTGAGTCACGCATCATTGTCCTCAAAGTGACCGATTAAAAATCTTGTAGATGTAACTCAGCCACTTTTAGGATGCGTTCCTGCGCAGGAACGCCCTCCCTTGCGCCGGAACGCCCACTGACGGCGCAGGGCTTTACAACGTGATGCATCTCCCATATGCGTCACGTTGTTAATATACGCCGCACCATGGTGCCTCTTTTGTCCTGCCGCTGCATCACAAAAGTCACGCAACAATGGAGCAAAAGAGCCACAAGGGACTTCTAAATCAACCCCTACAGACTCAAGTCCAGTCCTTCCTTTGTACACATGGCGATAAGAAGAAATAGTGGTGGAGGATTGATAGTTTGAGTATTTTAATGACTAGTTAATGTAGTAGGAAACTTTTTAGTGTTGTCGCTGATCTGCAATCACGATGGACTTTGTCTGTCACTTTGCGTGCTGCGGACTGCTGCCTGCCAGTCCTAGGCGAACCTTTTTAGTAGTTTGTTTAGTGAGTTACATAAGAACTTTCCAAGTCGACGGTCCGCAAATCAAGCAATACTAATAACGTAGTAGACCACATGGGATCGGTCAATATATCCCGAGGAATAGTTGTCTATTTTCTATTTCGCCAAAATATTTTGTTATTGTTCTTTTGAAATGTTTGATTTGGTTGACAACAATCATCCATGTTTTCGTGTCTTTCTTTCTTTCATGTTGTACATCAGCTCCCCCCAGGGGCAAGAGGACAGAGGAGGAGGTGGTTGCTGCTGCTGCTGTAGAAGGCCAGGATCGGCCAGGCGAGGGCTCCTTTGCTGGCCTCAGTAAGTTTTCATTTTAATATAGAGTACCTATTTTTTCCTAGCGTTCCTCATTCGATTTTTTCTAAATCGTCTTTGATCTTCTTGTAGACTGTATCTAAATTCTTATCCTGCCTCGACTATGACTCCCTGTGGTATTACTAGATTATTCTTATTAGTCTGTCTATGTAGCTAACTAAGATTGCACATTTGGCAATTCCATTGGACTCCCATTCTAGTCAGCAATAGCTCTATGCACTGAGCCTTCCCTGGAAAAAGGAACATTTTTACTTTAGATTAGACAGTCACAAATTATTACATTGTTTTCTGGTTTTTTTCACATTTCTTTATTCCTAGACCAAATATTATATAGTAGTGAGTGGTGTATTCTAACAATCTTAAATGTACTTTGTAGGTGGAACATTTGGTGGCGGGGCCAGCGTGGAGGTGGTGGTGGTGGATGATGAGGAGGACAACACTTCTGGGGAGGAGGCGGTGCGAGTGCCGGACGACACCAATGTGCCTGTGAGGGTTCACACGGTGGTGGCGGGCAGAGGTAAGCTATATATTCCTTACTTATTGAGATTGAAGACTGCAGAGTGTGCTTTCTGCATGGGTGTATTATAAATCAACCAGGTAGTAGCCTCCTCTAAATGTACTTCGACTTAGCTGTGAAGTTTTTGGCGAGAAGAATGCCAATCAGATCTGAGATGAACTTGATGGATGGGATGAACAAAAAGCGAAAGAAGGGTGTAAGTAAGTGTGGAAGGACGAGAAATTCAATGATGACTGGCAAAGAAGAATGATATGTGTTTGCTTGGTCCCCGAGGTGGCTGGGAAGGAAAGAATATGGTATGGTGCATGGCTGGGTGAATGATGAAGCAAGAATGGGTGGAAGGAGAACAGCCTTGGTGGGTGAAACAGAAACTGTATGTGTGCATATATTTTGAATGGATGGATGCCTGGATCATGGTACTATCTGACTCTTAGATAGCATATGTGTATCTAGAGAGAGTAGACGGTCACTGGATGAACTAAGTGTTACTTTGAAGAGCATGTAACACCGCACCCGCACGTCCGTTCCAGTGTAGGAAAGGCAAGGAAAAGAAGTTGTAATTTTGTCCAAATACTACCATGAATAGTAGCAGTAGTTTGTATTGCAACTGCAAGCACAGCATATATCCGGTTATTACGGTGGACCCTCCCTACCTCTCTTAATAATTTTAGTTTAGTAGTAGTACGTCATTCATGTGTGGGTGTATCACTGTTCACTCAATAAAAAGCAAAGCACCTAAAGTCATCCCATATGTAATCAAATACATCACATGTGAATTGATAGATAATCAGATTATTTAGTTTCTTCTTTTTCCTTCTCTAGTACTCATTTGCACTGTAGGGTGAAAGTTAAATTAATTAAGCAGTAGCCCTTTTAACAGAGTATTCTCAGTGCCACCTGTAATAGAAAAATATGAGCTTCACCACCTGCATGTACTCTACCGGTACAGTAACGCAAGTCTGTCTCACTCATCATGGTGTGCGTCTGTTTTTCTCGGGTGCAAGTTCACTGCGCTGGCATTATGCCGGCTTGCAGAAGATAACGTACCAATTTTCCTAAACAAGAGAGAAGAAGAAGAAGAAGACTGGGGTACTGTCATAGTCGACTGTAATGGAAGTCCATAGTGCTCATAGAATTTGTTCCTTAAACTCACACTAATGTTAGAGCAAGGATGAAGAAGTGGGAGGTTAGATAGATACTGGCCTCAATAGTTATGTACTGTGCCTTCAAGTTGCTAGTTGTACTGTGACACAACTTTCTGCTCAATCATTTTGTGTTAATCTTAAGAGCATTGGTTACAGACTATGTCTTTCTTTCTTTATATAGTTGCTCCTTCCAAATCCAAAAAACCATCAAGGAAGGAGCAGGCTCGAATGGCCCGGCAACGGAGGCTGGATGCCACTGTCGCAGAATATCGGCGGCTGCTGGCCCTGGAGGAGGAGGACACGCAGTCTACTAGTGCATCTACTGCGACAGCTGCATCCTCCTCCGGGCCCACACGGGCTGCCAGCCAGCGCAGTGCTCCAGCGGTACGGAGCCGGGCTACCAAAGCCAACCGCCACCGCCGAGCAGCAAAGACATCAGCTGCCCCCCACAGGAGTTGCAAGGCACGCCAGCGCCGCTTATGCCTCAGAGTGTCCTACCTGGAGCAGGAGGTCTTAACTTATAAGAACTTGGTGGAGGGCCTCCGCTCCGACCATGCCACCCTCCGCAAGGAGTATGATGCCCTGGCCGCTACAGTGAACAGCATCCTGCCGTAGTGTCCCTTGCCCCTTTTTTAGAGACTTTTGGGGGGTGGGATTTGGGAGTTGGGTTCTTTTTGGGACTTTTGAAGGACAATTGTTGGGGTTAGGGAGGGTCTTGCGGGAGATTATTTTGTTAGGGCTACACAAATATACGTTTTGAAACTTTATCTGAGCATACCTGTTTTTTACTGCTTTCGAGTCTGGTGGGTGCGGGTTTAACAGTAAGTTTGTTTTCCTGAAACTTAAATCTGTGTCATTTTCTTCCTTTAAGTGTAAATGGCTAAATGTTTTCAACACTAAGTGCCTCTCACAGAGTAAGTGATCCCCCCTTTCCCACCATGGATTTTCTTCAAATCGGGAAACAGCCGTTACATCGCAACTTTTACAACGCACTTCTATTACAACGCAACTTTTACAACGCTGGATCCATTACATCGCATGCCTTTACAATGCATGACATTACATAGCAGATGCTATTACAACGCATGCATTTACAACGTAAGTATAGGTAAGTATATAATTTTATTTTATATTTTATTTAACATTATTTAATTAATGTAATTAATATTAAAAATAAATAAATATATTAATTTATGTTTTTTTATAATGGGTTTGGGTTTTGGGGTACAGGGGTATTTTTAGGTTTCAGGGCTGGGTTTGGGTTTTGGGGTACAGGGGTATTTTTAGGTTTCAGGGCTGGGTTTGGGTTTTGGGGTACAGGGGTATTTTTAGGTTTCAGGGCTGGGTTTGGGTGTTGGGGTACAGGGGTATTTTTAGGTTTCAGGGTTGGGTTTGGGTTTTGGGGTACAGGGGTATTTTTAGGTTTCAGGGTTGGGTTTGAGTTTTGGGGTACATGGGTATTTTTAAGTTTCAGGGTTGGGTTTGGGTTTTGGGGTACAGGGGTATTTTTAGGTTTCAGGGCTGGGTTTGGGTTTTGGGGTACAGGGGTATTTTTAGGTATCAGAGCTGGGTTTGGGTTTTGGGGTACAGGGGTATTTTTAGGTTTCAGGGTTGGGTTTGGGTTTTGGGGTACAGGGGTATTTTTAGGTTTCAGGGTTGGGTTTGGGTTTTGGGGTACAGGGGTATTTTTAGGTTTCAGGGTTGGGTTTGGTTTTTGGGGTACAGGGGTATTTTTAGGTTTCAGGGTTGGGTTTGGGTTTTGGGGTACAGGGGTATTTTTAGGGTTCAGGGCTGGGTTTGGGTTTTGGGGTACAGGGGTATTTTTAGGGTTCAGGGCTGGGTTTGGGTTTTGGGGTACAGGGTTTTTTTTAGGGTTTAGTTTTAAAATACGATCTTTTATTTTAATTAAAAAAATTAATTTTAATAATTTTATTATTTATTAAAAATAGTTCTTTATTATTAAAAGTTCTTTTAAAAATAAACTTAAAGTAATATATGTACTAAATAATTATTTAATTATTTTTAAATTTATTTATTAAATTAAATTTAAATTACTTACATTAAAAAAAATAATAATATACTTACCTATACTTACATTGTAATGGCATGCGTTGTAATAGCATCTGCTATGTAATGTCATGCATTGTAAAGGCATGCGATGTAATGGATCTTGCGTTGTAACGGAATGCGTTGTAATATCTCGCGTTGTAACGTCATACATCCCTTCAAATCACTTGCAACCAAAATTACACATTCCCACGAGTGCTCTAAGACCCCAGAACTCAGTTGCAAAAATCAAGAACACCCCGAAACACATGCAATCCTGCTGCTAGGGCTAACCCTAACGAACCCTAAGTTACAAAAAGTGGCAAAAACTTTTTCCTCATGGATGTTGTCCAAACCAGTTTTATCCGGTATTAGACCTTCCCAGCAATTGCCCCAGAGCCGTCAACCCAGGCGAAAACAAGTAGAAGACCCCCAAACAGCCAAAAAAATTTTACAAAAATGTGGACTTTGTCACTTTCCTGAAAATTTCCAAAATCACTCAGTGCGCGCTCTGCAGCTAGGCCCTAACTCCCCTCTGCCTCCATGGATTCCCTTCAAACCTCTTGCAATGAAAAGTATCCATACCCTGCGTTGCTCCCAGACCCCGAAACCCACCCACAAACACCAGGAAGCCCCCCAAACAGGCCCCCGAAAACGCTACATTGAGCGAAAAGTCAGAAAAGGCAAAAACATTTTCCTCATGGATGTTGTCCAAACCAGTTTTATCCGGTATTAGACCTTCCCAGCAATGGCCCCAGAGCCGTCAACCCAGGCGAAAACAAGTAGAAGACCCCCAAACAGCCAAAAAGCAAATGTACAAAAATGTGGACTTTGTCACTTTCCTGAAAATTTCCAAAATCACTCAGTGCGCGCTCTGCAGCTAGGCCCTAACTCCCCCGTGCCTCCATGGATTCCTTTCAAACCTCTTGCAATGAAAAGTATCCATACCCTGCGTTGCTCCCAGACCCCGAAACCCACCCACAAACACCAGGAAGCCCCCCAAACAGGCCCCCGAAAATGCTACATTGAGCGAAAAGTCAGAAAAGGCAAAAACTTTTTCCTCATGGATGTTGTCCAAATCAGTTTTAGCCGGTATTAGACCTTCCCAGCAATGGCCCCAGAGCCGTCAACCCAGGCGAAAACAAGTAGAAGACCCCCAAACAGCCCAAAAACAAATGTACAAAAATGTGGACTTTGTCACTTTCCTGAAAATTTCCAAAATCACTCAGTGCGCGCTCTGCAGCTAAGCCCTAACTCCCCTCTGCCTCCATGGATTCCCTTCAAACCTCTTGCAATGAAAAGTATCCATACCCTGCTTGCTCCCAGACCCCGAAAGGCACCCACAAACACCAGGAAGCCCCCCACACAGGCCCCAGAAAACACTACATTGAGCGAAAAGTCAGAAAAGGCAAAAACATTTTCCTCATGGATGTTGTCCAAACCAGTTTTATCCGGTATTAGACCTTCCCAGCAATGGCCCCAGAGCCGTCAACCCAGGCGAAAACAAGTAGAAGACCCCCAAACAGCCAAAAAGCAAATGTACAAAAATGTGGACTTTGTCACTTTCCTGAAAATTTCCAAAATCACTCAGTGCGCGCTCTGCAGCTAGGCCCTAACTCCTCTCTGCCTCCATGGATTCCCTTCAAACCTCTTGCAATGAAAAGTATCCATACCCTGCGTTGCTCCCAGACCCCGAAACCCACCCACAAACACCAGGAAGCCCCCCAAACAGGCCCCCAAAAACGCTACATTGAGCGAAAAGTCAGAAAAGGCAAAAAAAAATTCCTCATGGATGTTGTCCAAACCAGTTTTATCCGGTATTAGACCTTCCCAGCAATGGCCCCAGAGCCGTCAACCCAGGCGAAAACAAGTAGAAGACCCCCAAACAGCCAAAAAGCAAATCTACAAAAATGTGGACTTTGTCACTTTCCTGAAAATGTCCAAAATCACTCAGTGCGCCCTCTGCAGCTAGGCCCTAACTCCCCTCTGCCTCCATGGATTCCTTTCAAACCTCTTGCAATGAAAAGTATCCATACCCTGCGTTGCTCCCAGACCCCGAAACCCACCCGCAAACACCAGGAAGCCCCCCAAACAGGCCCCCGAAAACGCTACATTGAGCGAAAAGTCAGAAAAGGCAAAAACTTTTTCCTCATGGATGTTGTCCAAACCAGTTTTATCCGGTATTAGACCTTCCCAGCATTGGCCCCAGAGCCGTCAACCCAGGCGAAAACAAGTAGAAGACCCCCAAACAGCCAAAAAGCAAATGTACAAAAATGTGGACTTTGTCACTTTCCTGAAAATTTCCAAAATCACTCAGTGCGCGCTCTGCAGCTAGGCCCTAACTCCCCTCTGCCTCCATGGATTCCCTTCAAACCTCTTGCAATGAAAAGTATCCATACCCTGCGTTGCTCCCAGACCCCGAAACCCAGCCACAAACACCAGGAAGCCCCCCAAACAGGCCCCTGAACACGCTACATTGAGCGAAAAGTCAGAAAAGGCAAAAACTTTTTCCTCATGGATGTTGTCCAAACCAGTTTTATCCGGTATTAGACCTTCCCTGCAATGGCCCCAGAGCCGTCAACCCAGGCGAAAACAAGTAGAAGACCCCCAAACAGCCAAAAAGCAAAAGTACAGGTGATTAAAGTTTTAATTATATTAACTGTGCAAAACAAAGAAAGACAGAAACACAGGAATAAAAGTGAATAAGTACGAAAAATAAATTTTTTGATTCATTGCCTCATTTTCAGGGCTCTGTGTCAGGGAAGAAGAGTTCGTCCTCATACTCTGCGAATTGAGGCAGGAGTAGGTCAGTGTCACCTAACAGAGAAGAAATTCCCTCATCTAAGTTGCTGTCCTCGTCTTCTTCCGTCGTGCAATCTGGTACTTTGTAATTTGGTGGTATGAGGTGCTCATTCATCTTGATCATTGTTAACCTCTCCACATTTTTGGGCGAGAGGCGGGTCCGTTTGCAAGTAACAATGCCACCAGCAGCACTGAAAACATGTTCAAAAGACACGCTTGCGAGTGGGCAAGACAAGTAATGTATAGCCAGGTTGGTGATCTCTGGCCACAATTCTTTTTTCCCATGCCTATACGCCAATGGGTCAGTATTAACATAGACCTCTGTTGAGTCATTCAGATAGTCCTGCACCATCAACTCAAGGTTCTCCACGTTTCCTCCACTTTGCTTACTTTTTGCTCGGACCTTTTGAGAACCAAACCCAAGCTCAGCTAGCCAATCCTCTTCATCACTCGATATTTCTGTTGTGTCTGGTGCAGATGATCCGGTTGCCGGTGTCTTTAACGGCTGAGAGGTCACTTCTGCCACAGCCACAGGTGCAGAAGTGGAGTCTTTTGACTGGGGATGGCCTGCTGATGCTGATGTACTGCCTTTTCCTTGAATTTGCTGCCGTTCTCTTTCAAACCTCATGGCTGACAAGGCTACCCAATGTTTGTACTTTGTAACATCTTCATCACCAAAAGGAAATAATGCACTGCCTGCCAGCGCCTTTTTGTAGCGTGGATGCAGAATAGTAGCACAAATGTAATGCTGTTCTGAGTGGATCTTTTGAAGACGTTCATCGCCAAGTAGGCGCTCTAATAATTTCTCCGCCAAAATAAAAGCTTCTTGCTTTTCTTCATCTTTTTGAAACTTAGAAGACACCGCCTTCAGTTTGTGCTCCAGCATGCGCAACAATGGGATAGCTTTTCCCAAATTACAGTCCTCCCTGCTGACTGCACGCGTGAAGACCTTAAAAGGACGAAGCATGTCTGTCTGGCTTTTAACTAGCTCCCATTCCGCCGCATGTAACCTCAGGTCCTTCACAGCTGTACCCAGTGTTAAGAAATACTGATCGAGTACCGTAAACTGCTCATACAGACGCTCAAGCATGTAGAAGGTTGAGTTCCAATGTGTTGGCACCTCCTGGATGAGTGCTTTCACTGGCATTCGACGTTTATGTAGCAGGCGCCTCAGATGCTTCCGGGCCTTAAAAGAATGGCTGAAATGTTTGCACATTTTTCGGCAGGTGACCACTAACTCGCATGCTGGACTGTCTTTATCCAAGAATTTTTTAACAACCAGGTTTATACAGTGCGCCAAACAAGGCACTCTGAAATATTTACCCAGATCCATGGCCTTAACTACATTGGCGCCATTATCCGTGGAAACATAACCAATCTCGCGTTTTCTTGGGGACAGCCATTGAACCACCTTTGTGTTAAACTCATTCAAAATGTTTTGTGCTGTATGACGTTTCTCCAAGCCAAACATGGCTAGTGTTGCATGTTTCCGAGCAGCTTTAAAAACTTGGTCCAGGTCAGCACCTGCGTTTAGCTTTGCTTTAACACCTGAAAAAGAGACCCAGTGTGCAGTGATGCACATGTAATCAGTGCCTGCGCCACTGGTCCACATGTCTGTTGTCAGATGTATAGTGTGAACAGCACTCTTCTGCAAAGCTGCCCCAATCACCTCCAGCATATCTTCCTGTAGTGCTGGAACCGCAACTCGGGCAAAATAGAACCGGCTAGGAACCTTCCATTTAGGACAGAGCGCTGCCACTAATTCTAGAGAACCAACCCCTTCTACAAAAGAAAAAGGGAGAAGATCCAGCGCTAGCATTTTAGCCAGCTTAGTGTTATACAGACGCGCCGTTGGGTGGTTGCGTTCATATGGCGCGTCTGAAAACAACATGGTTTTAATGTTGCCCTGGACCATTTTACGGGATGATGATGACTTCTTCGACCCAGTTACGCTCGCTGATGAACTTTTTCGCATTGGTGTCTCACTCTGTCCCACACTCTTAGTGTGGCTCACAGGGGGTGTGCTGACAGGGGTACTGGGTGTAAGTGAAGTGTGTGACGCTTCTTCCTCCTCGTCATCATCATCAGATGGAACATCAACGTTTGTTTGACTTGCAATTCAGGCTTCCTTGATCTCCTTTAGGTGCGCAAACCCTTGGACAGTGTGCTGTCTCTCAAGATGACCTCTCTGGCCTCCAGTCCCATAGTTGGTACCAAGCTTACCACGACTAACTGCAAGCTTACAAATGCTACAAATGGCTCGGTTTTCCTTTTTTGTGCAAATACTAAAGAAGTCCCAAACTGCGGACTTGAAATGTCTGGGGGGGCCGAGGAGGCGATACTGGTGGTGGTCATGCTGCTAATGCCAGATGAAGTGGAGGATGCGTATTGAGGAACTTTACTACGTTGTGCACTTTGCCCACCACTAATTGAGGTCGAGGTGGATGGAGGTCCCTTCTGGCGAGGAAGAAATATGGAAGCGGTAGGTGGTGGTGTACTAGTTAACTTCAATGATTGTGGTGTTCCCATTGCCTCCTCGTTGACTTCATCATCACGCTCAGCAGCTTGTCGGGCTAGGGTCAAAATGTCTGTTTGCTGCATGCCCGCTGGGGCTTCAGTGATGTTAGTGATGACTGCGTCGTCGTCTTGAGAGTCTTCAGCAGCAGGAGTATACGCCACTTCTTGTTGAGCGTCATCACACTTCATAACTATGAGAGTTTCGACAACCTTCCTTTTACGCTTAGCTACCTTTTTCAGATCATGGTGTGCCTCAGCCTCACTCTCAGACGGCAGTGGTGCTGGTTCCCAAGTAAGATCCATATCATCAGAAGGAGGTGGGCTTGAAGAAGATGTAGACACCACCACCCTTGATCTTTTCCTTGCTCGGGATGTGGAAGACAATGAATGATCATCAGGAGGAGTGGCTTCCTTGAATGATACCTCGGCTTGATTGTCGATTTCCAGGTGTGCCCCTACTTCTGGAGGAACAACTATTGTGGGCACTTGTTGTGCCCCTCCATGCACCTCTGCTTGTGCATCTCCTTGTGCTGCCTCTCCTTCAACATGTACTTGGGCTTGTACTTGCACATGTGGTTGTTGTTGCAGCTGTGGTTGTTCAACACTCGTCAGATGAGTTACAACAACCTGTGTTGATTGAGGGACATTGCTGCTGCTTTCTTGCGATGAGCCAACATCACTGGACGATGGTGATTGAACAATTAGACTGGCTGTCTCTGCAGCACTCAAGGGCTTGGACTTAAGTTGGCGTGGTGGTGGTGGCACTGAGCCCAATGGAGCGGGGGTGCTGCTCCCAGCTTGGTCCCCAGCAGATCCCGCTGCTGCTGCAGGCGTACTTTTTTTTTTATTCCCAAAAAATGTGGCGGGCGGCACACCAGTCTGCTTGGTCACTTGCTTCTTCTGCTCCTTTCTGGTAACTTTCTTGCTAGAGGAGCTACGGGGAACTTTTTTTGGGGCCATCTTCTTCAGATGTCACTCAGAACAGCAGGCCGCAGTTGCACAAGTTGCAGAGTTGTCTGTGGCCACACGTGACGTTGTGCTGCACACACCGCAGCAGGACTACTTCCTGGCACTGGTGGTTCTCTTGTGCACCTAAAAGCAATGGAAGACAGAGGGACATCAGTTATACACCCCGAAAAGTTGAAAAAAACACAAAATTCAGCACAATCCCAGCCTACCCATGCCCTCAATGATGTTTAAATTCAAGAAGACACCCCACAGAAAGACTAGGCCCATGCACCACTCACTACCCCTGGGCATAATGGATGAAAGCTATGCAAAATGGGTGCATCTCAAGCACATGTTGTCTGTACCAGCACTCAAGATGGCCACCACCACCCACATGGCCAGTCCACATCAACAGTACACCCCAAAGAAACGGAAAACACACAAAAATCACCACAATCCAATGCCATCCAGGATGTTTACATTAAAGAGAGAGAGAGCCCACAGGCAGACTCAGTCCATGCACCACTCACTAGTACTACCCCTGGGCAAAAGGCCCCACCAGCAGCCCCAAAAAATTGACAAAAAACACAAAATTCTGCACAATCCCAGCCCATCCATGGCCTCAATGATGTTTAAATTCAAGAAGACACCCCACAGAAAGACTAGGCCCATGCACCACTCACTACCCCTGGGCATAATGGATGAAAGCTAGGCAAAATGGGTGCAGGCCTCAGACACTGCCTGTCTTCAAAATGGCCCCTTGCACCCCAAGCACATGTGGAGGGCCTGCCTGTACAAGCACTCAAGATGGCCACCACCACCCACATGGCCAGTCCACATCAACAGTACACCCCAAAAAAACGAAAAACACACAAAAATCACCACAATCCAATGCCATCCAGGATGTTTACATTAAAGAGACCCCACAGACAGACTTAGTCCA
Organism: Lissotriton helveticus; assembly: GCF_964261635.1. Classification (NCBI taxonomy): domain Eukaryota; kingdom Metazoa; phylum Chordata; class Amphibia; order Caudata; family Salamandridae; genus Lissotriton; species Lissotriton helveticus. Next base: position 242,684,329 of record NC_136073.1, read on the forward strand.
TGCACCACTCACTACCCCTGGGCAAAAGGCCCCAACAGCAGCCCAAAAAAACCGACAAAAACCATAAAATTCAGCACAATCCCAGCCCACCCATGGCCTCAATGATGTTTAAATTCAAGAAGACACCCCACAGAAAGCCTAGGCCCATGCACCACTCACTACCCCTGGGCATAATGGATGAAAGCTAGGCAGAATGGGTGCAGGCCTCAGACACAGCCTGTCTTCAAAATTGTCCCTTGCACCCCAAGCACATGTGGAGGGCCTGCCTGTACAAGCACTCAAGATGGCCACCACCACCCACATGGCCAGTCCACATCAACAGTACACCCCAAAAAAACTAAAAACACACAAAAATCACCACAATCCAATGCCATCCATGCCCTCCATGATGTTTACATTAAAGAGACCCCACAGACAGACTCAGTCAATGCACCACTCACTACCCCAGGGCAAAAGGCCTCAACAGCAGCCCCAAAAATCGAAAAACACACATAAATCAGCACAATCCCAGGCCATCCATGCCCTCAATGATGTTTAAATTCAAGAAGACACCCCACAGAAAGACTAGGCCCATGCACCACTCACTACCCCTGGGCATAATGGATGAAAGCTAGGCAAAATGGGTGCAGGCCTCAGACACTGCCTGTCTTCAAATGGCCCCTTGCACCCCAAGCACATGTGGAGGGCCTGCCTGTACAAGCACTCAAGATGGCCACCACCACCCACATGGCCAGTCCACATCAACAGTACACCCCAAAAAAACGAAAAACACACAAAAATCACCACAATCCAATGCCATCCAGGATGTTTACATTAAAGAGACCCCACAGACAGACTTAGTCCATGCACCACTCACTACCCCTGGGCAAAAGGCCCCAACAGCAGCCCAAAAAAATCGACAAAAACCACAAAATTCTGCACAATCCCAGCCCACCCATGGCCTCAATAATGTTTAAATTCAAGAAGACACCCCACAGAAAGACTAGGCCCATGCACCACTCACTACCCCTGGGCATAATGGATGAAAGCTAGGCAGAATGGGTGCAGGCCTCAGACACAGCCTGTCTTCAAAATTGTCCCTTGCACCCCAGGCACATGTGGAGGGCCTGCCTGTACAAGCACTCAAGATGGCCACCACCACCCACATGGCCAGTCCACATCAACAGTACACCAAAAAAACCTAAAAACACATATAAATCACCACAATCCAATGCCATCCAGGATGTTTACATTATAGAGACCCCACAGGCAGACTCAGTCCATGCACCACTCACTACCCCTGGGCAAAAGGCCACAACAGCAGCCCCAAAAAATCGATAAAAAACACAAAATTCAGCACAATCCCAGCCCATCCATGGACTCAATAATGTTTAAATTCAACAAAACAGTTGTATCATGCACCCATAACTAACCCTGGTCCTACTGGATACTGTGGCTACCCACAATATATTGTATTTAATGTTCTGAAAAGGTTCCAAAATTGAAGTTGCAGCAACTGTAATGCCCCAAACAAACTTACTTGTGAAAGTTGATTTCTAATCCAAAAGTGATCCAAAGAAAGTCAAAAAGACCTCAAATCTAAATATCCAGCAGCATCCACAAAGAGTAATCCTTCCAGGTCAAGGTCCAAATGAAAGTGACCAGCACATGAACAAAGCACTGGGAGGAGCCTGCTGGACAGGAACAGGAAGTTGGAGACTGTGGGGCACTTCCTTCCTTCCCCCCCCCAAAATGGACTCCTTGCTAATAAAAGTGCAGGCAAATGTCAACCTGAGGAGTGATATTGATAAAAATCATCATTTTCTGAAGGTTTATGCTGTTTGCTGGTGGATTTCTTGTGCAGAATTGCAAAATCTGTATTTCGCGAGTGCGAGATTGTTGCTGCCCGCCGCACCTACGTGTTCGCAACTGCGTACTCTCGCGATGCATGCTGTGCAAGGTGGCAAGCCGCGATGACGTAATCGCGGTCGCCAAACTCCCGCCGGATCCCGCAGCAAGATCCAAAATGGCGCAGCACCCGCAAAATATGGAGAAAAACAACTCGGCAAACGCTGAATGACGGTAAGTGAACGCCGCTCGCCGCAAAATTGTATCACCAAGAAAAAAAAATCCGCTGCGTGCAAATTTACGGATTTTCGGCAAATTCGCGCGAGTTCGCGGATTGCGAATTCGCCGAAAATCCGCAAATTCCGCGAGCGGAATGGATTTTACGCCCATGCTTAGCCCTGCCATCTGATACCCTCCTACAGGATATCAAACACAGAAGCATCACCAATTTGGCCGACAGTTGTTTCCGAAAAAGATACTTTTTTCCTTGCTACGCCACAAACAGGTTCAGGACCTTGTTGGCTCTGGAGGAAGGGATAGTCTAATCCAGCAGAGAAGCTTCCTGACCAAAGGATGTTCTCCGATAAGAGCACCTGCTACTGGGATGTCTCCTTCCGAAATCGCCGACCAGAATGTATTGATCAAACAATATGCCAGGCCATCCGTCGCCAGGGAAGCTAAGAAATTGAGGACCTGTACAACGTGTGCCCCCACAGGATCCAGACATCGTCGCAGACACCAACCCATTCAAGTCCAGGCTGAGCGATATCCTTTGACTGTACTGTCTGCCCATGCTCGAGCCTGGAGATCTGTGGCTTCTTGTGAAAGGCCCGGGACTTGCCATCGAAGCTGGTAATCCTCCATGGCATAAGTTGCAGATTGTCGTTCAATATCAGGGAATGAGGATTGCCAGCTGGTTCGCTCAGGAGAAGAGTAGTAGATGGAATGGAGAAGCCCTAGAAAGTTCCATCAGAACCAAACCTGCGCTCTCCACACCGGGATGATTACCACCACATCTGCTTATTGACGGCGCACCAGGGTGGGGAGCCTCATAATCATGGCAAAAGGGGGAAACACATAGCCCTGCTCTGTCCTCCAGTCTTGGAGAAAGGCGTCGGTTGCCATTGGCCCTGGGTCTGGTCTCCAGCTGAAGTACCGGGGAATCAGGTGATCGATGCGTGATGTGAACAAGTCGATCGTGAAAGGACCCCACCGCGAGAGGAGGAATTAGAACAACGGCGGAGACAGTTTCCACAGGCTGGAGTCCCGAAGATGCCAGAATTGCCAATCTGCTTACTGATTGGCCGATCCCCCAGAAGATGTTCTGAAGTCACTGAGATATGTTGTTCTATACAGAATTACCAGAAATCCCTAGCTAGATCCGCCAATCCTTTGGACCGCGTGCCCCCGGTGATTGATGTAGCGACCGCCGCTACATTGTACATTTTGAGAAGGACGCATGATTGTGACCGATCTTTGGCCCAGCATCAAACAGCAAACATCAGCTCCAGGTAATTGATATGGAGTGAGCGTTCCTCTGCTGATCATACGCCACCAGTAGTGAACTCTCCACACAGGTCCCCCCAGCCTGAACCTCTGACATCTGATTCAATGATAAGTACTGGTTGAGAACCGAATATATCACACCCGTTCCATCCCTCCATGTGAGAGAGCCACCAGTTGAGCTCCTCTCTGGCATCCTCGAAAATAGGAACTCACTGATTGTAGGTCGGCCCACGATGTAGGGGGGTTGCTTTGAGGTGCAAGAGTGCCTGAAATTGGAGGGGTCCAGGGAAGATGGCCTGGATGGAAGATGACAATAGGCCCACCACCCAGGCAATAGTGCGTAGGCAAGTTAGAGGTCTTGCCAACATTCTCTTGACTTTGTGTCTTATTTTGGCGACCTTCCTCGACGGAAGGCTGAGCATGGCCCCCACTGAATCCATGACAAACACTAAGAATAAAATTGTCTCTGAGGGTTCTAGGCTGGATTTTATTTGGTTGATAACAAAGCCCAGTGGCTGGAGAAGTTCCACTGCATAGTGCAACTGGCGGGAAAGGGACTGTGGGGATCGTGCCATGAACAATAAATCGTCCAGATACCCGATCATACGTTGCCCCTGTACCCTCAGGTGTTCCACCACCAGGTGAAGCACCAAGGTGCGTATGAGAGGCCGAAGGGCAGCGAGGTGAACTCGAATGTTTGGTGCCGCCACTGGAACTGGAGAAACTGTCGATGTGGTGGAAAAATCAGGACCGCCAAATACACGTTCTTGAGGTCCAGACGGGCCATCCAATTGCCGGGTTGGAAGATATCACGAAGGAGGTGAATCCCCTCCATTTTGAAGTGGCAGTAAACCACCCATTCGCTGAAATCCCTGAGATGGACGTATGTCAGTACAACGCGATCTAAAAGATCGCGGTACTTGACAATGCGGGCATTACAAGGCAAGTCGTTACAACGACTTGCGTTAGAGGGCGCGGATTTTGGAATCTTATAATTTTATATTCCAACACCAGTCCACGTAACAGTAGGGAAGGTGTTGGAATATAAAATTACAACATTCCTTGCCCAACAGCGCCATCCAGCGCAAGTCGTAGTAACGACTTGCGGTGTAATGGCAGCGTTATAAAGGCACTGCGGTGTAAACACCGCGTTGTAAACGATGTTTCCCCCTGAGATTCATGACCGGGCGTTGGCCTCCATCCTGTTTTTGAACTAAGAAAAGATTGCTTAAAAATCCCCTGGGATGAGGGGCGGAGCAGCAGATCACTCCCTTGGCCTATAGTAATGTGATTTACCTGGGTGCTCCCGAAGCGACCCTTATTAAACTGCAGATAATTCAGAACACGGCCGCCCGGATCATCACTAACACCTCGGCCAGATCATCTGCTAAACCCGCTCTCAAACTCCTCCACTGGCTCCCCATAAGGGAGAGAGTCAAATTTAAGGCCCTATGTCTCGTCCACAAAACGCTGCACAACCAAGGCCCTCCTGTCCTCAGTAATTCTGTCACCCCCTACAGAAATTCTAGATCCCTCCGTTCCAATGCAGAAAACCTTATCAACACCCCAAGATTCAGGAAAACCCGAACAGGAGGAAGACGTTTCTCGGTACAAGCCTCCCGCCTTTGGAATTCTCTTCCTCGTAACCTACGACTGGAACCTCAATACCTGCGCTTCAGGAAGCTGTTAAAAACCCATCTCTTTCCCTAACCTGTGCACCCCCCCCCCCCTGTCTCTGATCTTTCATCCTCCCTTTTTTCCTATCTCAGTTTCTTGCCCCGCTGACTGGTGAATTCAGGGTTCCTCAGCGCTGGGATACCTCCGGGTGACTATCGCGCTTTATAAAAATAAATAATAATAATAATAATAATAATAAAAGCTCTCTAACCTCCTGGTCAATCAGGAAGGCCTCCTGACCAAAGAAATGGAGAGAGCAGGGAGTGAAATGTTGGATTGGGGACCCGTATAACTCCACCTGAAAACCCTGCACCATCTGGAGTACCCAAGCATCTGAGGTGACAGTCCACCATGTGTCCAAGAATTGGGCTAAGCAACCCCCCGGAGAATAACACGGAACAATCAAGGTACTCAACGTGGGAGTTGGCGGCTCCTCCTCCACTGGGGCTGTTGCATTGTTCTTTATGTCAGGAATGACCTCTGGTAGGGTAGAATCCACCAAAGCGTGCTGGGTCATGCCACTGTCCTCTTTGGGAAGGCTGGCCTCGACCGGAGGCTGCCTGGGGAGAGCGGCCAGCCGAGCGCCCCCTGCCACGGCCGGCACCCGCAAAAACATGTGCATTGAAAATGCGCTTCACCGTAGACTGAGCTTTGTCCAGAGAAATAAACGTGGACACAAATTTACTAAGTTCTTTGACGATTGGGACGCCAAAGAGACCTTGCTGCGCTCCTTTTCCCGCCTCTGATGTAGCTAATACACCAAGTTTAGGGTCGAGCTTGATGAGTAAAGACCTGCGCCTCTCCATGGAGAAGGCACAGTTGGAGTTTCCTAGAAATACGATCGCCTTTTGAGCCCAGCAGGAAAGGACATCAGGGGGAATAAGGGCCCCTGATGCCTTGGCGGCTTATGCCATTTCGAAAATTTTAACTAAAGGGCCAGTGACATCTAATAACTTATCATGGCATGATCACCACAAACGGTCAATGCCCTTCTCAGGGTCTTTGATGTACTTAGATAAAAAGGTCGCTATACGGGTGTCAATTTCGGGAGTGAGCGCCACCTTACCCTCTAATGAGGATCTAGGGCATTCTGCTCTGAGTACGGAGTGCACCTTATCACATGGCACCCATTCTGAGGACCGGGGATGTAACAGTTCTTCAGGATCTAGAAGATCGGATTGAGACGTTTGGGGGCCTGGACCCAAGGAGAGATCAGGGGCCGGAAGGGATGGGAAGGAGATGGGCGCCAGGGTCATTTGCAGTCCTACTCGCCTTCAGATCCCGTTGGGGATTTATCCAGGGGGGACACATCCGGGACATGGTCGCCCCCTGGTATGGGGCGGTCAGGGTTTCGTCCGGAGGGGTAGGGGGATTGTCACCCAGGAATGCCTTCTTCAACCTATCAAAGTCATCCAGATCCACCCCATTGGGATGAAAGCATTTGCGCAGCTTCTCGGGGTAAGGCCGTGGCATTCTATGGAGGTTTGGGGCCCAGGAGCATCTTCTCTCGAGGCGAGGTGTTGAAGGTAGCATTGTGCCAGGTCCATCAATCTCTTTTCCAGGCGTGTCACGGAGTCCGAGACCACCCTGACGATGGATGTGTCTACCGCATCACAGAACTCGTCTGTGTCAGGGAAATATTGGACCTCCTCATCCTCCTCATAATATTCCTTAAAGTCCTCCATACTAGAAGTTACAATAGGCAATATCTGGCCCAAAGAGGGAACTAGAAGAGAAAAAGGTGGCAACCCACCAGGTAAGAGGGAGTAAGTGACTGGGGGAACCCAGTAACAAGGAGCCCTTGCAAGGATCCTTAAAGGAGTGCAGCACCCCTGTGTCAGTAGGGCAGAAGAAATCAGTAATTGAAAAATATGGGCTCAGGCATGTGGGCCCCCTCACCAGGAGAGAGGCACTTAAATCGGGCAGACTGCGCCCTGCAGATCTCTGGGCTAGACGTGCCTCACGTCTTTATCTAAGCCAGCCTGGGCACGTCTGCCAAGAAAAACAAGGCTCGCTGACCCTGAACCTACCCGAGGGGTGTTCAGGCCGACAGGGGCCTTGGGACGCAGCACCATAATGTGTGGGCGGAGGTGCTCAGAACAGTTTTGAAACTGAGCGCTGTTAGCTCTGCGCTCACGTCAGAAACAGTGAGGCGGCGCGCCCTCTTGCGATCGGCAGACCACCGCGCACTACGGCCCCAAACAGTCACTCACTGATGAACCCAAGGAGGGAGGGACAGAGAGGTCCCGCGGCCGCCACAGAGAAACCTAGAATAGAAGGTACAACATTGCAAAATACCATCAATAACTTGAGGAGAAAACTACAAAAATACCTCGATCTACGATCGCGCAAGTCGACAATTCAGAATATTAACATTAACGAGTGCAAGGAAAAACTTAATATAAGGGACGCCAAGTCCCAACACTTATCTGGAGGCTGCAGCAGCGAAGAAAGAGGAGTCCACCGGAGGGAGATGGCAGTATGGCAGCCGGAGTTCCCTGATTGGATGGACTGGATGGTTCCAGAAGTTTCTTGTTATCTGGACTCTGGGAAATGTAGTCCAGTGTAGAGGTTTTGTTGTTTTAACATGGCTGCTGTGAAAATAAAAGAAAAAGAAGAAAGAATGGCTTAATCCTCGCCTCCGTGGCTTGACATAGAATATTATATCAACTTTGAAATTAAATTGTGATGTATAATGAAATGGTTGCTTTAACAAATAAATGTCTCACACTAGGAACAATATAGGAAAGAGGATACCTTGATCTCTCTGTTAATCTATTGTATAATCATGTTGACAATACAGGCTCAAGGCAGTAATTAAATATGCAGGAGACCAGGCATGGCAAGGAACAACATAATAAATAAGATTTGCTGCTGTTTCTGCATGAACAATAAAAGCATACCCACGGAATAATACGAATCATAATTGGACGTGTAGCTTGTTTGGCTCTAAAGATGATTGACATTGACAATAGAGTTTCTCATTGTCCATTGTGTTCATATGCATGTTTAATGTTTTTTTCTGTCGTATTCACGAAATTGTCACAATATACACAACAATGCATGTCCCATCATATTTGTTTAGATATTTGTTAATAATGATTTTTATGGAGATTGTTTTACATCTTCTCCCATTTGTAACTCGTTATTGGTCCTGAAAAAGGCGAGATAAAGGTCAAGAAGCCACCGTAACTCTGTCACAACAGCCTTTTCTTAATATCTTGACTGGATATAATCGTTTCATGTTTTACTGATTAAATGTATTTATTGATGTGTCAAGCTCAACTAGTGATGAACCACACGAATAAATATTCCTTTTTATGAGGATTTCATTAAATATTGATTAGTGAGATTTTACATTTTGTGGTTGGAGTATAATTGATTGATTTTGATATTGAAGCTGTGTTTGTTTTTCTTGAGTTGGGAATTAAGCATTCACATATTAAAAGATCGGGTTTCAATAATAAGTCCAGGGGGAACTATTTGTGATGGTCTATTCCTCAGCCACCGAGCCGTTCCAAATTTTGTACAATTTTTTGGGGGGCATTCCCTAGTATATCCAACTTTCCTGTGCATAGCAAATATCAATTTCATGTTTCCAATCTCTTACTGGTAGCACTCAAGAACCCCATTTACGCGCCACGTCTCTCTTAGCCAGAAGCCAGCCCCTTGAGCTAGGAATAATACATTTGAGATAGAGAAAGATCAAAGGGATGTTTTGGGTAAAACTAAATGAAAAAAGTACCACTGAAGAACCCTATTTAGGCGCCACATCTCTCTTACCCAGAATGAAGCACCTTCCGCAAGTTCTAACACGTTTGAGAGAGAGGAAGATTTACAGGATTGTTTTTTACATTAGGTTAAAAAAGTTTTTGGAGGGTAAGGATTATGTACAACCATATAATAGATCAGGGTTAAAACCTGCCTCAAGATGTAAACCTAACATTTGTATGGTGGGAAAGGAAGTTGTGGCTTTTGAAAGATCAGTGGAAAGAAGACTAGATGACCCTTTGAACATAAAATGTTTAGGGCATAGCAATTTAGTAGCCGCTGGTAGGAAGAATAGTCTGTTCCGCTCCACATCCATAACAATATTAGTTGCACCCCTGGCTCCACTGGACTACCAGTGGCACCCTATTACCTGTGTACCACCCATTCCCAGTACTCGTGGAGACTTGGATAATTCCACAGTGTATGAAGAAACATTCCCCTCTTTACGAAAGAGGAACCTGGTATGCTATACATGATGTAAAATCTTAAGCTGTATAAATTGAGTACAGGCCTTACTCACTACCATCCGAGAAAATTGCAGCGCATCCCCCAATCCTTTTCTTCCAACTCCCCAACATCATCCTGCCACTGGACCCTCAGTGGTTCTAAGTCCCCCTGTGTGAGTCTTACAGGTAAGAAAGAGTGCCTTGGCTAGCACTGGGTCATCCATCAATCTATACTCCAGGGGCGAGGCATCCATAACATCCGCATCTTGTGGGAATGCCACCCATAGCGCTTGGTGCAATGGGAGGTACTTAAACACTTGTGAGAGTGGCATCTCGTATTCCAACCTTACATGGTCAAACGGGCCCATCCCATTCACATCCAACACATCAGCCAGTTTACTGATCCCTATTTCATCTCACTTCCTGAAGCTGCAAACACCTGACACCACCCCCATCTGGATACCCAGTCACAGTGGGGTACCCGGTGTGAGGCGCCATGCCAACCTATTTTCCTATGCCAAACCGCCACAACCATCCTTGTCACTGACGGGGGCAACCATGGACTCCCTCCCACCATATAGCACATGCAAGTACTTTTTACCCCAGCTTCTCCCGACCCTCCAGATGAACAGCTGGATAGCACTATCCTACGTGGGCCCCCTGCCACAGCAACTTTCTCGGCAGTTCATCGACTGCCTTAAAAAACTCTTTGGGAATGCAAAACGGGCTGTTTTGAAGTATTTATGTAAAATGAGGCAAGGCCACCATTTTAAACAGCGCCACTCTACCCATCAAGGAGAACAGCAGCGCCGCACAATGCCCCTTATCCGTCTCCAGTGTCCGAAGCAAAGGTGCTTGACTAACTGCATAATGAAAGTCCTCAACCCTGGAGATCCATATACCCAGTAATTTAAAATGCCCCCTTTCAATCCCGAGTGGCATGGGGAGTCGGTGCTGCACCCCCCTTGTACCCACAGGAAAAATCATAGACTGCCCCCAATTAATCTGCGACTCAGTGTACTTCCCATAAATCGCAAAATCTCACCCACCCCTCCAGGATCTGATCAGCATCAGCTAGTTATAATTGTACGTCATCCGCATAAAAAAAATGCAATCCCCCTGGTGGGAGGGTGCCACCACCAACCCTCAATCTGAACATCCACTTGTACCCACTCGGCCAGCGGCTCCAAGGCCAACGCGAACAGCATCAGTGACAGCAAGCAGCCCTGCTTCATGCCCCTCCCAATTGGGAAATCTGACAAAAGAACCCCATTTTCCTTAAACCATGCTCTTGGCTTCTTTTAGGGTAAGTGGGCCCAGGACAAGAATTTTGTCCCGAATCCTATCTTCTACAAAACTACAAAAACAAGCATTTGCAATGCAATAGGTCTCGCATTAGGAAAGTTAGAGCTATTGGTCTTGTAAATGACACATTTTTTATTTATGTGTTGGTTTTGAAAATAGCGAAATTAATAGCTTTGTCATTTACAATGCCAATACTTTTATCTTTTGCAAATGTGACACCTATAGCATTTGTAATGCAACATGTTTTGTATTTACGTGACTTAGATGTATTGATATTACAAATAACAATGGCTACATTTTTTAAAATAATACTTAAATAAAAGTTATTGTAATTTTTAATGGCAATAGCTTAAACTTTTGTAAATAACTTTTGTGAAGATTATGTTCAGTGTATTTTATTGTGACAAAAATCCAAGAAGAGAAGTGAAATATTAACATTTTTTGTGACATTTGTAATAAAGCTTGGAACATTGAGAGAACATATTTGAACCAGTTGTTGTTGAATGGTTGCACAGATTGATACTGTGGTGGCGCTGAGTGATGTTGTGGCGATGAGTGATGCTGTGGCGATCAGTGATGCTGTGGTAGCGCATAGTGATGTTGTGGTGCCCCTGAGTGATGCTGTTGTGCCCCTGAGTGATGCTGTGGTGCCCCTGAGTGATGCTGTGGTGGTGCCATAGATAGAGTGAGGGCGATAGATAGCTAGAGGGAGGGCGATAGATAGCTAGAGCCAGGGGTGTGGAGGATGAGGGTGTGTGAGGGTGAGGATGAGGGGGTGTGAGGATGAGGGGGTGTGAGGATGAGGGGGTGTGAGGGTGAGGGGGTGGGTGAGAGGGTGTGTGAGGGTGAGAGGGTGTGTGAGGGTGAGAGGGTGGGTAAGGGTGAGAGGGTGGGTAAGGGTGAGAGGGTGGGTGAGGGTGAGAGGGTGAGTGAGTGTGAGTGAGGGTGAGGGTGTGTGTGGGTGAGGGGGTGTGAGGGTGAGGGGGTCCGAGGGGGTGTAAGGGAGGGTGGGGGATGGGAGGGAGGGTGAGGGAATGGGAGGGTGAGGGGATGTGAGGGGGTGTGAGGGTGTGAGGGTGTGTGAGGGTGAGAGGGTAAGTGAGTGTGAGGGTGTGTGTGATGGTGAGAGGGTAAGTAAGGTTACCAGTAACATTAGCAGTCATAAGTCAGAATGATCATTTTAACCTGAACCTACTGCAACCTGACTAGCTTCTAATCCCTGTAGAACTCCTTTAAGAAAAATCAGGATTTGAATTTTGGCCTACGGTAAAGACCAGTCACTCAATGGTGATAATCCTTAGGCATTGTAGAGGATATGCGATGCTCTGTGAACAATTAATTACCTTTTGAGAAGATCCCAGCATGTATTGCAATGACATTGTCATATTTCGTGCAAAACACAGCCCTTTGTCAGAGGTATTTTTCACTTTCTAATTGACTAGTTGAGTGAATACCTGAGGTCCTTGCCAGTGTAGAAGAGAGACACTCTTGCCTGTACCTTCATGAAACTCGAAGTGCTGACATCCAGAGTGGCAAAACTGTAAACTGAAAATGTCAGTCTTCCACCATAGAATCTTAGGTGTGCTGGAAAAACTGGTATATGGAAACATGTCTTTTGCAAATTCAAAGACCGCATCAAAATGAAAATGTCTGAATTCCAGCAAGACTATCCTTAACTTCCCTAGATTTTATCTGCTTGTTGAAGACCCTCAGGTGAAAAATGAGCTTCGGCTTCCCTATCTCCCGGTCTGTAAGAAGAAAATGCCGGGAGTAAAATCCCATTTTTTGCAACAGGCATTCTAAGACCTGCTACAGAAGCATTGGGAAAACCTTCTCTAAAAGCTTGCTTCTGTGTCTTTCCGCTGTTGGTTTCTAGAGGACAGTTTGAAATAAAGCTCTACAGTGGAAGAGTATGCTGTGTTTTCAATATCTGTAGGATCTACTGATCTAAGGACAGTCCTTGCGACTCCATATAGAACTCAAAATTACCCTCATGCTGATATCAAATACTATGAGGGTATCAAAACAACTTCTCCAAAGCCACAGCAGCTGTGGTCCATGCCTAACTTTCTTTTGCTTGCCAAGTCTTGCTCCTGTCCTTGGAATGTTTCCTGTGAAAAACAGGATGCCCCCTGCCAAAAGTAGGTCTGTGGTTTAAGGCCTAGAGTGTAAAATTGGATTGAAGTAGACAAAGACCTTGGACTATTTCTGCATTCTTTAAATGTACTGAATGTGTAATGCACTTTATCAGCAAATCTTTTTTTAACCCCAGAGGCTTAGCCAAGATTTGAGATTGTACGCCTAGAGAAAACACTAACAATGCAGAGAAAGAGTGATACATCATTGGAGAAGAGATGCCATCCCACATGAAAAGGAGTTAACAGATCACAGAGTAGTACTAGGTTGAATAATCTAATTACATTTACTACATTCTGACAATATGCATCCAATGGAGCATCAGAAATGATCCATGAGTTTTTCCAAGACCTACCACGTAGACTGATGTTATCCCATTCAGCTGCCGACCAACGATGCTAATGCAACATTATTTTAGATATTATGCAAATTTTGTTCACCTCCCTATTCTGTTACAATGTTGGGAGTGCATTATGCTTTCACCTGTAGTTAGTCACAAATGATTCGCTATGAAAACAACTGATATTAAAGAGAAGGTATACTGAAGCATGTTTTTTCTATATGTTAACTAGTGGGAAACTGAAAGCCTCACAAAGAGAGTAGCGGCCTGTCATCAGTAACCATGTAATGTATAGTTACCTCTTGAGTTGTAGTGGTTTTAACCCAAAAGGAGTTGTTGGTACTGTCTCATTTATAATGCTATCAAGTGATGCGTTCAGACCACTTTCGACTAGCAAATCCAGTAGATACATGGCTCTCATCACACTCATCTCTCTCGTACTACGCTTTTACAGTATAGAGACCTTTTCATTAAGCAAAACAAAAACCCAATCCACAACATTCTCTAACTTCTAGAAAGAGAAAATCCATCCCATTAGGCACAAAACTGATTTTGGTTTGGCTGCATTATGGACATTGGCACTGGCAGCACAGTAAGAGGATAAAGGAGAGCATCTAATTTCCCAAACATCAAGTTATTTAAAAGTAATGTTAAATGTCAGGTATGTTTTACTTACCTACACCAAGATGTTTTATTTAATTTGCATAGATGCACTTTATAACTAGTATTCAACTACCCCAGAATGACGAGCCAACACCTCATTACAACTTCCAACACCAGTCTTTGCTATTCATGCACTTACTAATCTATGCAACGATGAAAAACAATGACACTGGTTGGAAGGTTAGGTGTAGGGCTCTCATGCCTTAACTTAACATTATAGCAAAATTCAGAAAACTTGGCATGCTGATCTCAATTGATTCTCATACAGAAACAAGTAATAAAACGTCTTTTTTTATCTTCGCACAGAGAAAAGTCGAGACAGATGGTGCCCAAAACTATTGTACTACTTTCAATACAACTGTCGTTGGCATGTATGTGTAGAGGGCGGCTTCCTGCCACTTTCTCCCCCCCACCCCCTTCCAAGGACACCCTGCCCCTTCGGTGACCCCAAAGACTCTACTGTCTGTACAGAGCTGAACGGGCGCTCCTTCCAGCCAAATGGTCCTAGCGGCGCATTTCTTTTGAGGGAGGTGCGGGGAAGTCTGGTTTTGAAGAACCCCCGTCACACAAAAGAATGTTAGAGCCCGGGTGACGATGAATGAAAGACCGTGCACGGAAGTGAGAGATAGAAAAGGGACTAGGACAGAAGCAGCGGGAGAGAGTGGAGACAGGGGTAGCTCTGCTGCATGAGACCACTGTCTATAATCTACTAAAGCAAACTAGGTCTTGTATCCCGGCTATGAGGAGACCTGGGAGGGCGGGGCTGCCCGCGCATGCGCGGCATTTTTAACTTTTATTCTGAAGAGCCCCAGTTACAAATGCCGCGCATGCGCGGGCAGCCCCCGCCCTCCCAAGTCCGGCAGCTGAAGTCCCGGGTCCCAGGAGGGGGCCCGGGTGAAGAACATTGGGAAGCCCGGTAAGGTAAGAGGGGGAGGGGGGTGTAGCTGTGTGTGTGCGCATGTGTAGCTGTGCGTGTGTATGTATATGTGTGACTGTGTGTCTGTTAGCTGTGCGTGTGTATATGTGGGTCTGTGTGCCTGCGTGGGTGTATGTGTGTGCGCATGCGTGAGTGTGGCTGTGTGTGCGCGCGGGCGAGAGCCTGTCTTGCTGTGAATCTGAGGCAGGGGATGTGCACGGCGCCGGGCTGGGCGTGCGTGCCCACGAGGTGAAGTCGACGCTCGTGCCCAGCCCCTGTCTCAGATTCCCAGGAGACGGGCGGCTATAGTTGTCGAACAGGACTCCAGCATGCTTCGCATGCTTTCTCCTAGCTTGACCTAAAAAGGGCAACTCCACCGAGAGACAGCCTTATGTGCATCGAGGAAGACTACCATCAATGGTACCCCTAACCCTCTTGCCACTGCCATATTGTTCTGAAGCTTCTAAATATTGAGTCTGGTCAATCTCTGGGTCATAAACCCACACTGGTCAGGGTGGATCAGATCCAGAATCAACCTATTAGTCAGAACCTTGGCTAAAATGTTTGTATCAACACTGAGAAGGGAAATAGGTCTGTAGGAGACCCATCCATTCAACGGTTTCTCCAGTTCTAAATTAGGGATCATTGTGTCCATCTTCAGATTCCTCTCATCGGCCTGTAAGTATATTTTATGCAATGGGGCTGTGATTATCCTGGCTAATCTCCTCAGCAGCTCCACCGAGAGTCCATTTGAGGCCAGAGCTTTCCCGGTCTGCAACTGTGAGAGCGCTTTTCTTATCTCCCCCTCTGACAAGTCCTCTTAAAGCTCCATTGCCCACCCCAGCTCCAGTTTTCTACCGGGGGCAGTTCCTGATAAAAGCCCTCAGCTCCAAACTCTAAAGAGGCAGCCGCTCGGAGTAGAATTCCCGTAGGTAGCCAGCGATGACCCCTGCCGTTTTGTCACTATCCTGCACTCTAGCCCCTGTTGGGCCCATGATCTCACCAATGTGTGATCTCTCCACATCCCTCACCACCAGCCACACTAACAGTTTGCATCCCTTGTCACCACCCCCATAAATCCTACACTGCCGAGTCAGGCACACCTGTTGCACCTCATTGGTGGCCAAGGCCCGGGTCTGGGCTAGCCTATATTCCAGAATTCGAAGGTCTCTCTCTGCTTCTAAACAATCCTGTTCCCTCTTCCCTTTATCCACAACTTCTCCTGCAATTATCTCCCCCTTATCGTAACCTTAGAGGCTGCGCTGCTCACTGATCCTGCATTTTCTGACAAATACAAATCCGTGACCCTAAACGGCTGGAACACCTCCTCGGGGAAGACAATCGCCATCCGCCACTTGCACAACCGTCTAGATCACAGGATGGTCACGATAATTTCCACCGGGAATGAGCTGGAATTACTCTCGCCTTAAAGGCAATCAGTGTAGGTGAAAAAACATTGATTTAGGAATGAGTATTATGGGCCCCAGATTAATCAGAATACCACCTCTCCTGCCCATTAAATGATTTCAAAACATCCTCCAGACCCAACATCCGAACAAATCCTTCCAATTACCCCACATGGGCTTGCTGTATCTGCCAAATGTATGTCTGGTCCAACTGGGGGTCTATGATCATATTAAAGTCACCCTCCAAGAAGGTTGTTGCCTGCGGAACATCTGCTATAACGTGGCCCAGTAGTCACAACATATCTGTCTGAAGCCCAGGGGGTATATACACATTAATAAATGCCAACATCTCACCCTCCCAGTCCACAGGACCACTACATACTGGCTAAGGATGTCTGTCCACACCTACATCACCACAAGCGGAACAGATGTCTTCACCAAGAAGGCCACGCCTCTGGAACCCATAGTGAATCTTGCATGTTCCTCCAACATACATTTCCCTCGCCCATAACCTGTGAATGATTCCCCCTCATGTGTCTCTTGTAGAAAAACTACATTGCCTTCACCACCAACCCACGCTTAATTCTATCACCATCAATAACATAGGATTACCTACATCCAATCCCACTGAGACAGAGAATGCAGCCCCTCGCGCTGCCCTACTTCAAGCTCAGTGACCTCCCTGTTCGTACCCCAAAAACATGAATGAACATGAACTGTTAACCTTTTCCTCAACTCCCACCGCACCCTACCTTACTGTGTCCCGGTCTTACAACTGGCCACCCCCCAATTCACGGTATATCATTTACCATAACAATACAACACTGGCTTTTCGTCTCATCATCTCTCAATGTCCTGGACACAGAGCCAACAAGGCGGGGTCTCTGAGGCAGGGCAATACTTCTTCATGGCTCTGACTTCTCGATTCTCTACTTGCACATTTGCACAGCGGGGAAAAGAGTAAACATCAGTTCCAGTCCCCAGAGCCACCAAGATCCCCAGCCCGTCTCAAATGATTTTCCCTGAAGTCACTGGTGTTACCACTGCTGGCATCGCCTCCCCCTCCCCATTCTCCTGCCCTGACGTCTCCTCACAAGAGTCCTCCTCACCACCAAGAAGAACATTCCACCTGCTACCCATGTCCCTGCTTCATTGCTGGTGAAGCCCCTCCACCACCTTTGCTCACGGAGACTCCGCCTGGTCCCTTGATGGCCCCATGGTCGACCTCCTCTGAGGCCTGCAGTTGCACTTAGCTTCCTGCCAATCCGATGTTGACGTGCACCCTCTTGGGCACTAAATACGCTCACTGCTCCTTCTGCTCCCATGTTTCCACTGGCATGGAGAAAAAGTACATTTCGCTGTCCAAGGTAATCCGGAGCCTGGCAGGAAAAAAGGCGCGTATTTTATGTCCAGGCTTTTGAGGTGGTTCTTGACAGCCATGAATGTCTCCCTTTCCTTCTCCACAAATATGGTGTAGCCTGGATAAATATTAACAATGCCCCCCTCCACCTAGCAGGACCCATGCACCCTTTAGAATATTTCATCCCTATCCCTGTAGTTCAGGGGTTTTGCCACTACAGCCCTAGGAGAGACCCTGGGAACTAGTGGCTTGTCCGGCACCCTATCATCCCTCTCCACCGTGAACCGTTTAGAAATCTTCCCCTCCAGGACCAGTATTGCAAGGCAGTCCTCAAGGTACAGTTCCCTTGATTGACCTTCCGCAGTCTCCGGTAGGCCCACAACCCTAAAACTGTTTCAGCATACATCACCTTCTACATCCTTGGTCTTCCACAACAGCACTGATAGCTGTTTTTCCTCCTGCGTAATGTGCGTGCCATACTCCAGCACCATTTGCAAGTCTGCTTCAGAGTCGATTGTGTTCCCACCACCCTCACGACCAGCTTCCCATGGTACTACTAAAGTACGTTCACATCATGGTCCACTGTTTAAATTTTCCGCTCCAGTGACTCTTTGGTGTCTTTGATGGGTGCATATATAGTTGCTGTGTGGGGTGGGACTCTAACCCTCTATCCTCCATTGGTGGCCACTGCTCGGTAGGTGGCCCTGTGGCACCCAGCCCCTCCTCCTCCTTCAGGGCTGCATGGCCTTGTTGTGCACCATAGTTGCTACACCTGCATGCAAGCACTGGACGTGAAAGCCAATGCTCCCTCTGATTCGCAGAGGAGTCATGAGAACTCAACAACAAGAAAGCGTGGTGCATTGGGTAGCGACACCCTAGCCTGTCTCAAACAGACATTTCCGTAACACTCTTGTATGGGCATTCTCAGGGCACTGTGCTCTATTCTCGGGGCTGCGACAGACCTTCAAACCACCGACCATGGCTCCCCAGGCACCTGCACACCTAACCCCTCATGTGAAGAGTCCTCTTGGCTGGCCCCCATATCATTGTCTTACCACTGCACCTTGCTCCTCAGTCCAGGACAGGTATCTCTCCGAATGGGTGCAATGAAAAGTACATCCCCACTGATTGCCCCATACAGGAACGGGGACTGGGAGGGTGTGGGGGTCACATATTGTCCCCTCACTCAATGTGATCCTGGTGCTGTCTCCTCACCATTGCCCCCAGACTCCCAACGGCCCAATTGCTGGCCTCCTTATATCCCCTCAGTGAGATGAGGGGGCCCCATCGTACCCCCACCACAACACTCAAGAAATGCCCCCTGCTATCAACTAGTCAGGCCTGTGTATAGGGTCTCATTGCCAGAGTCACCTCTGCAGCACTAGTCCCCTTTCTGTCTCTGCCCTTATTCGGCCTTAGGTGGGCAAGGCGCCATGTTCATAGTAAGGGTGGGTGTAGTTCGCGAAGTAGCGCTACGCGAAGCTACGCGAAGTGCACTTCGCACTACGCGAACTTCACGTAGAACTACGCGAGCTGCGTAGTAGCATGTTCGCACTGTGCAAGATGCATTTTCAATGATTGCACAGTGCGAACAAGCATCCGGCACTGTGCAATCATTGAAAACGGCATCTTGCACAGTGCGAGCTGTAGTTTTCTGCCGCTCGAGTAGATTTTTACTCGAGCGGCAGCTTTCTCAATGCGAACTGGTAGTTTCTCATCACGAGCGGTCACGAGCATGCACGACCACTCGCAATGAGAAACCTGACCTCCCCGCTTTGAGAGTCTTGCGGGATGTCATGTTGTTTGCTCGCGGTCGCGAACATGATGTTGAGGACCGCGAACAAGCAAAAAATGACCGCTTCACTATGCTACGCTGCGCTACGCGTGTTCGCACTGTGCTACGTGCAGCTCGCATAGTACGAAGTTGCGTAAACTTCGCAAACTACGCGAGCGTAGCATAGTGCTTCGCCCAGGGTTAGTTCATAGGCCCTCTAGGGGTGCGTCATGCTTGGGCATCCCCCACAATATAGTCTCCAGGAGGCGTGCGCCGAATGGAGGGGCTCTTCTCGCCCCCCACCTGTTTTCTTCGCAGTGTCCTTGCAACAGACACTCCCCCAGGCCCTCCGATGGCCCGGTCTTGGCTCTCCATGTCAGGGTGTGCGGAGCAGGAAGGGGAGCACCACCCCCGATGAAGAACCCACCTTCCAGGCAAGTCTTACAGCCCCTACAGCTCCGGTGGTGCTCAGGAGTTGCTCAGGCCCCCAAGCGGCCCCTTCAGATCTTCGGTGCCTAGCTCGCTGCCAGAGCCGGTGCCATTTTGCTTCGGCCAATGCCTTGCCGGGCAGCTCCACCCAGGTCCTGCCACTACTCCTCCAGCCTCTACCCTCAGTTGGAGCTCGGGCTTGTTTTTCCCATCATGGGTCTCTTGCACCTGCTCGTAGGAGCCGGCGGAAACAGGAGAAATCTCCTCAGCTCAGTGGTTATGCTGCTGAATCCAAGCATCTGGGAATTGGGGATCTTTTGAACTAATAAGGACATGCTGTATAAGTGTTTTGCAAAATATAAAAGACTGCATTGGTTTGAAGTTATTGCAGGCACTATTCATTTAATATCAGGAACATCAACAGTAAAAACCGGCCAAGCAGACCATACAACAGGTCCACTAACAGCCAGAAAATTAGCCCATGCACGGTCCTATCAGACCAGACCGTCGGGCACTTCCTGATTGCCCTATAGGTCAGTCCTTACCTGGTTTTATTTGATTGTCAAATTAGTCACTTCAGTAACTAATTTGACAGAGTTTACATGGTTATTTCCCAATCCATATTAATTAATTTAAGTAACTTGATTTAGGTGGAGGAATACCTGCCGGAAAAGCTATTTCTGTACAATTTGCATCCTTGCAATCCCCCTTAATCAATGCCTTTGTCTGCAAAGATTGGAGTTAGTGAGAACAGTTATCTTAACAAGAGTCAATTTAAACACATTAGGGGGTTGTTGAATGCTACACTGCAATCTTTAGGAGGGGTTATTTGGCTTTAAAGCTAGAATCTACGTGGAATCAGTACTAAATCTAATTAAACAGTATCAGATCACACAACTGTGGCAGGATCAATCTATTTCCAGGAAGGTATTTATAGCTAGACTTAAACTTTTATTCGGTCAGGTTAGTTTCACTAATGGATTGCTACCTAAAATAAAAACTATGCTAATGAAGCATCATGATGGGGTCCGGTTTATTTTTTCATAGCAATGAAGGTGTTGTTGTGTCTGTAATTTAGATCTGGAAGAAATGTCGTAGGCCATTACTATATGCCTTACGGTACTACGATCTACAAGAAAAAGATGACTATTCTTTATATTCAAGCAGTATCAGGTCTGGAATATTCATGGTGTGGTTATTTTGTTTTTAAGTGGGAGTACCTCTAGAACATGCAATAAACCTTTATAGATCTTTTTAGAGGCAGCTATGATATCGAATGCCTCTTTATTATACTGACTAAGATTATAATTATTATGCCTATCAACAAAGGGGGGTTGAACTATGGAGACCTTCTATTGATAGCAGATTCACAGCCAGATTTTAATCTGGATATCTTGTTTCATCATTTACTAATTAAATTAAAGTCAAATATATTTTAGGATCGCTGTTGATTTAGTTATACACACCTTTACTAAATTGAATTTGTATTTATTGATACATGCATGAATTATATGTTTGCAAGTTGTTATTGTTTACTTCAATTGTAAAATCTTCAAACAGATCCTGTTTAATTTTTGTTTTATAAAACACATTAAATGCATTCATTAGTTTTGAAATCTTAGTAAGTGATGCAGTCAAATTTACTGCTTACTCAAATTGAATTTCGAGGGTGAGAGATTCATACAAAATGGATGCCAAAGAGTGAAAATGGAGTTCATGTTTCAGGTAGGCCTGGTAACAATTTTAATTACACCAAAGTAATTGGAGTCATTTCGGAAATTCTGCGTTACTCTTTGATGCAAAATTACCAATCATAATGAGATTACTTCGGCTCACCTAATTAAGGGTAATTTGGGAGGAAAAATCCATCCTATTGCAGGAGTACATTTAGTGAGCACGAGCGAATGCTCATGCAGCTATTCATGTTCTGTTGCATTTATCATATTTTCTTTGCGCAAAATGCATCCTCACTTCCATTTTCAACGCGAACTAAGAAATGAGAGCTTAATGCTGGGAGTAAGTTGGGAGAAATTCCTAACTCACGTGCACGTTTAGCGAGCGCAAGCAGCTGCTTGTGTTTGCTATTCATTTTCTTTTTTTTCGCTATTCATGTTCTGTTGCATTTAGCACTGTTTCTAAGCACAAAATGCATTCTCAACTACATTTTTTAAGCTGTAAATGGCATCGTGCGCATTTCCATGCATTAAATGTAAATAGAAATGGACTGCCAGACTGCAAAACCATGACATCAGCCATGGTCCATGCAGGTAACAGTGATGGGGCGGTGGGGCCGCGAGCAGGGGAATTTCAGGGGATGATGCAGAGGGAAAATTATTTATTTAATTTTCCCTCAGCCTCGTCCCTCAAAATCCCCCCACGCGACCCCACCAACCCACTGCTGTTACCTGCATGGACTGCAGCTGCATGACATATTATCAGTGCAAACCCTAGACAACAAAATCACGACAGCTAGGCACTATGGGAAAAGTAATAAAGACTGCCTGTGCTGCAGGCAACCTAGAATCTTTGTAGCAATAAACCGCAACACTTCACATGAAATTCCAAAAGTCAAAACGCATAAACACAGCATTCTCCAGAAACACACCACTGCTTTACTGGGTGCTGACCACCAAAACTCTCGGATACCCCTACAATAAAACAAACGAATGCATCCTGTGTTTTCCTTCCCCATAGTGGATTGGAGAACTGCTTTCCACTGTCAGTAAACAGCCAACTGCAGTCACTTAACTTCAAATGTAATGTTCTCTAATACCACATCTGCAGAATTTTCTTGTCAAATATAAAAGTCTTTAACTTTTTTAAGTTATTTTGATTGAGGAAACAATCTTTCTCAATGGCTTTTCCATCCTACGCTTTAAAAGAAATATATAGAACCTTGAGAACACATGACAAGTAAATTAGTTTCAGATTCCTATCATTAATTTATGCCGTCTAAGCTTCCTGTTCGAAAACCGTTGCTTTTTTTCCATTTAGGCTCTTAAAAATATTCTTCACCAGGTAATCCTTTCTAGCAGAATATTTGCAAGATGATTCCTGGGGCTGGGTAAATTCATGCCTCACATCTTCACAGCTGGCTGTTGAGGGGCTCAGCCTGCATGTGGGTGACTACTGAGAAAATCATACTTTCAGGTAGCATCTTTGTTCACATTTCCTCTGGTTTTTATTTTATTTTATTTTCGATCAGAGACTTTGCAAAATTATGGTAACCTTCCTACTGAGCAATCAAGTTCATGTTCTTTTAACACTTTCAGTTTCAATCACATTAGCGTGTTTTTTTTAAAGTGCAGCCTGACTCCCAGCCTTGCATCTCCCCTTCCTCTGTATTCATGGACCGCCCTCCCAGCGGTGTCTCCTCCATTAGCGTCACCCCTCCTGGTGCGAGCGCAGCAAATGTGAAAAATAAAATGATATTAAAATGATTTCATTATCATTTTGTTTTGCACTGCTCCCAGTCCAACCAGTGTTTGAGGGCGGGCCACTCCTGGTGATTGGCAGCAGGGGAGGAGGAGTGGTCCCCTCTCCAGTTTAAAGTGTGCATGCCGCTTTGGTGGCCTGCTTGTGGTGCCAGCCTGACAAACACACTTCCAAGCACTGTGACCCGAGCTGTCTTAGACAGCTGGGTGGAGAGCAGGCGCAGGCCCCAAGTGCATAAAGCAGCATCAAGCCAGCCTGCTCCAACCAATACTGGTGTTTCTTTCATGCTTCTTAGTGTTATCAGCAGCATAAGAGCAGCATCTGGATTGGTAGAGACAATTTAGCGAGGTAGAAGAGAAGAACATTGAGGACGCTTGGGTAAGTAGTAAAACATTTTTCCCCTTTATGCTTACCTCTTTGACCCACTGACAGTGACAGTGAGAAACTCGCTTTGGCTTTAGCCTCAACTCTAGAGCTCTCAATCATTGCCCGTTACAGACAAAACACTATCAACGATGATTCAGAGCTTTGGCATTGAGCCTAAATACGTTATTGGTTTCTCACAGTGCCTGTCACTAGGTGAAAAGATTCACTACGCTTGTCGACGCTCCTCCATTTTAAAATGTCACTCCCTGACACTGGTCTTCCCCAGTATGAGATATCTTCCCAGCAGGTGAATAGAACTGATTTTTTTTTTAAACAGTAAAAGCAAGATTCATTGCCAAGGCCATTTGGGGGCACTAGCGCACAAATCCTGCTCCTAAAACAGGCATGGCAAGACTGCTTCACGAGCTTTTTTGCAGCAGCCCAAAGCCCTGGACGGCATATCCTTGCCTGCACTCCACAGACACCCTAAACGGGCACCACTTGCATGGTGATTGTGTGCAAGAATAGTCTACTGTTCTCACTCCAATCACACCTATACAGAGCCTATTTAACAGGCGTCTAGGTCATCTCCTCTTCCAGATAACCAGCAATTCCACCCTCCTCTGGTCTTGGGTGGGAGTCAGAGAGCTGGTATAACCTGCTGTGCAAAAAGTCCCCAATGTCTAGAGTGCAATTAGGGGTTTGACTCCTGGTGCCCACTGCTTGTTCCACTCCTTCATTCTCTGTGTGATGACAAATGGCAGCGCAATCCGAAACTGAGGCACAAGTTGCTAACCCTGAGCAAAGCACTACGCTACGCTCGCGTAGTTTGCAAAGTTTGCGCTACTTCGCACTACGCAAATTGCACGTAGAACAGTGCAAACAAGCGTAGCGTAGTGCAGCGGTCATATTTTGCTTGCTTGCGGTCCTCAATGCCAAGTTGGCGACCGCAAGCAAGCAAAATGACATCCCGGTGAGACTTTTTCCTCGTTCGCAATCAGCAACATCAAGTTGCCGATCGCAAGCGTGGAAAATAAACCTCCCGGCGAGATTCTCAACGTGGGGAGGTCAAGTTTCTCATTGCAAGTGGTCGCGTATGCTCGCGAGCGCTCGCGATGAGAAACTACCAGTTCGCGTTGTGAAAGCTGCCACTCGAGTAAAAATCTACTAGAGCGGCAGTAAAAGACAGCTCCACTGTACAAGATTCCGTTTTCAATGATCGCACAGTGTGGACCAGCATTCGGCACTGTACAATCATCGCAAACAGCGCACTACGCAGTTCACGTAGGGCTACGCGTAGCTTGCGTAGTTCGAAGTGCACCTCGCGTAGCTACGCGTAGCGCTACTTCGCCCCTCTCAGTTCATCTTGCCTACCATGACCTTCTTGTTCCTGCCAAAGCACTTCAAATGGACACAATGCTGGGAAGAAGAAACAGTAGTCTAGGCCACCTCAGGAAAAATCAGACGATGACCATATGTTTTTAAGTTGCCCAATGCTACATCAGTTTTGGGGTTTGGTCACTAGAGGTATGGAAGTTATGTTTGTTTTTGACATTCAGGTGAGCATAACTTTAGTATTTTAGGGGATTCTACCAAATTATGAGTTGTTATCATTAGATAAGAATAAGCTGTGTTTTTACCTCATTTTACTTGCTCAGAGAGAAGTTTGTAAATGTAGGATTAACAATATTCCCCCGACTTTTCTAGATTTGGGTAAATTCTATCAAGTATATAATGAAATTGGACAGGGCCATATGTAAAAAGAATAACAAGAAAAGAAAAAGACTTTTGGTTGCCGTGTGTGGACTGGCTCGATAATCTTTAATATCAGGGGTACACCAGTCCAATGATTATGCCTTAACATAGAGATACTTCACCACTCGGGTCAGTTCTGGGCGGTAACGAGTTAGAGGAACAGAACAGACCGAATACAAGAGGTTTTGTGTAAAGTGCACCCATTTGGATCAGAGCTCTCCTGCTGGTGCCAATCAGCTGGGGGGAGGGGCGCAGAGACAGCTCTGGATATATCTAGTGGCGTGTGAGGACACCCTATTATTGAGTTCTGGGAGCAATCCATCAATTTCATTAGGAAGTAATAACACGATGAAGGCTGGGAAGATTATACTCCAGTCTAGGCCAGAAGAAGAACACCACTAGGCCTAGAATTGGATAACTGTTTCTTGGGGTCTTTGATCTGTTAGTTTGTATAGCAGACAACTTAACTCATGCTGTCAGGGAGTCCTGAACACAAATCACATTAAAAGCTGAATCATAGAAAAATGCCGAAATATAAAGACTATTAAGGAATCCAGATATAATAATACTGCCTTTGTATTTGGATTCAGGACCAAAAAATGTTCACACAAGATAGAGATTCTGATACTTGTATTATGTTTTAATCTGGAGTTACAGTTTCATCATAATTGCATTTATAAAGTGTAACACATGATACAGCTTACCCAGAAGGAATGGTGAAGTTCCTCCCTGTCATGTGATGTCATGTCAGGTGCTTTTATATATAGCGCTCGACTCACCGGGAGGCATCTCGGCGCTTCACTTAGAGTACTCCAATAAAGGGACCAACCCAGGAAAAGAAGGACCTAGTATAGGAAGGCTTTTAACATTTTCCTAAAGATTAAATAGGACGGAATGGCTCGTAAATAAGCAGGGAGGCTGTTCCAATACTTGGGGGCCAAAAAGGAAAAGGCCATGCCCCCAGTTCTTTGCAGCCTGATGTGGGGCACTTGGAGAAGTTGCAGTGAACAGGATCTCAAAGAACGGTTTGGGGCATACTTTATTAATTTCCTTTGCAGGTACAAGGGACCAAGTCCCTGGAGAGCACGATAAGTCAGGCAACAGATTTTAAAAAAAGCCCTCTGATTAATAGGAAGCCAGTGTAGCTTCCTCAACAAGGGACGGGACGGTGAACCTGATGGCATGCTCAGGACCATCCTGGCTGCCGTATTTTGAACAACCTGGAGCTTTTTTAGGGAAGTCACTCCAACTTCTGCCAGTAGAGCGTTTCCATAGTCCAAACGGCTTAGGACTAAGGCTTGTGTCAAGGTTTGGCGACATTCAGTTGGAACAAAAGGTAGAATTGTCCTTAACATCCTGAGCCTATAGTAACAGGATCCTAAGACTGAGGCCACATGGTCTAGCATGGATAAGGTGTGATTTAGTTTAATAGCCAAATTGTTCACACACTGTTTAGGTGTTGGAGGCTGGCCAAGTTGGAATGGCCACCAATCCTGCGACCAAACAGCTGCGGCTTTCCCTAGGAGCATAACTTCAGTTTTGCCCGGATTTAACTGGAGACGATTGTCGGTCATCCAGTTAGAGATTGTAATAATTCCTGATACAAAACGAAGTCTATCTGCTTCCAGGTTTGGCCCGATGGTAAATAGCAGCTGAGTGTCATCAGCATACGAGATGACCTCAAACCCCAGAGCTTCCACTGCCTTCGCCAAAGGGGCCATATAGATATTAAACAGGGTGAGGCTAAGGCAGGAGCCCTGGGGAACGTCTTTGTCTAGTGATGTTTTTCCTGCTTGATGGGGGCCCATGGTGACCGTTTGACAGCGATCTGTCAAGAAGTGTTGGAGCCATTTAAGGGCTAGACCACAGATACCAAAAGATCTGAGCCTCTCCGCCAGCCTACTGTGAGAGATGGTATCAAAGGCAGCGGAGAGGTCGAGTAAGATCAGAATAGCTGATCCGCCCTTGTCCAACGTTGTTCTCAGTGAATCGGTCACTGCAAGGAGGGCTGTCACTGTACTATATCCTTGCCGAAAGCCCGACTGTGAGGGGTCCAGAATACTATTGGTCTCTAAGAAATAATCTAGCTGCTTGTTGATTTGGGCTTCAAGTATCTTACCAAGCAAAGGAAGCAAAGATATCGGGCGGTAATTGGCCAGATCCATAGGATCTGCTGTAGGTTTTTTTAATATCGGACGGACAAAGGCTTCTTTCCATGATAGGGGAATGGCTCCTTCTGAGATAGAGCAATTAAAAATGTTTTGTACCCACGGGGCTAAGGTGTGGGCCAGTAATGCCGTGATCTTAGGGGGGCAAGGGTCTGCAGGTGAGCCTGATTTTGCTGATAATAAGGCCCTTTCCGTATCCGCTAGGGAGATGGGATAAAAAATTTCCAACAGGCACACAGTACTTGCTCTAGTGGGGGGGGGGGGGGTCGATCAGGCAAGGTGAGCTTGCCTGATTCGTTTGAGGAAAATTGGTATACATTTTCTCAATCTTCTCCTGGAAGAAATCAGCCAGTGAATTACATAGGTCTTTGGATTCAATTACCGCTTGCTTGCATACCTCTGGCTCAACGAAGCCTTTTACAATATCAAATAGTGCTTTGGCACAATTTTTTGAGCCCTTAATTTGATTGGCAATAAACAGGCAATGTGCCGCCTTGAGGTTTTGGTGGTAAGTCGTCAAGGCTGTTTTATAGATCTGTCTCTATTTCATTTTAACAATGTAATCTTTGCTCCATCTGTCATAGTACCACTTGTGAGTGAATGTCAGGCTGAGTCACACAACAATCTCCCTCATTCAACCCACACCTCACATGCATGCGCGTATGTTAATGTGAACTTGTCCAGCCAATATTTATAAAATATGTGCTCTAAAGTGCACATTAGCTCCATCTTCCCTTTTTCCCTGAACTTCCCTTGAGTAATTCACCCTTGCTCACTTCAACCACCCAATTTATTGAATTCAGTGTAAATACGTATGCCCCTGATGCTTCATAAATGTTCTATATTCACTGGCCACTACGATTCGCGGAGCCCCAACACCCACATCCAATGGCCAGGGGGTAAAGGGCGGCCTGCTACGGGCCCCCAATGTCCCTTTCTGCAAGATTTTCTTAGCTGGTAAACTGCCATGAAAAGGCAGGCTGGAGGGACATCATAATCCCTTCGGAGTTTCCTAAGAAAAATTGAGATAACTGTTACTCAAGACCTCAGAAACAATGCAGCCAATTCAAATCCCACGTTTGTCTGAAGTCAAAGGGGAAAAAGTCCATCCTAGGTCATCAGGAATCATGGGGAATATTTACAAGGACGGTGTTAAAATTATTGCCGCTTTAGCGGCAGAAAACTGCCGCTAAAGCGGCGATGATGGGTTTGATAATAGGCTCTTGAGAATTCCAGAGAATTTCAATAGAAGACAATGTTCTGGTGTAAACTTGGGCTTCTATTGGAATTCTCTGGAATTCTCAAGAGCCTATTATCAAGCCCATTATCACCGCTTTAGCGGCAGTTTTCTGCCGCTAAAGCGGCGATAATTTTAACTCCGTCCTTGTAAATGTGCCCCAAAATCCCTAGGAAATTCAAGTTTCTTACCTTTCACAAGGCATACCGAGAACACTTGTTGCCAGTTCCCATTTTAACATGTTCATAGACAAGATTGTTCAACACAATTTAATAAATGTTCAGTGATAAATGTCAAATTTTTCGGTTCAGCCAAGCTGCACAGCCTTTACAAAATCCCACAGGTGACTGAATGTCTGAATTCATTACTCCTCCCATTCACAGCTTCCTGTTCCAAAAATGTCTTAACCACTTGCCTTTATTTTCTTCAGGTGCTGGATCGAGGACAAACATAGATGAAGAAAGAATTTGAAACCATTGAGGGAAGGGCAGAGGGGGTCCTTGCCAAGGAAAAAGAAGATTTAAACAGAAGTCGAGTGTGCTAAAAAGTGGATACGGCTGGTATAGAGTCAGTCGCACGTTAGGCTGCCATGGACCATTTAGTTCTTCTGAAAGGATGTATAGCATAGTGCTGATTGATGATAAGCAGTCAGGAAAATCCGTTGCCAGGGCAACGAGTGCATGCACAAGTGTTCATCAGTCATCTCCACACACCTCAGGAGACCCAGCTACCTAGTTATAAAATCTGATAGAAATGGAGCAGTAGTAACACTAAGCATTCCAATGAAATGTGTGCTGTTTTTCCAGCCCTAAGTTCAAATATGAAAAGCGCACACAGCAAACTCCATTAAAAACGGCAAACAAGAATTTATGTTCAACTTAGAGATATTGTTGTCTGCAGGAAGAACATTTTCATTGACTAAGAAGTTAAATATGTATTTATTGCTGCAGTTGTATACTTTTTGGCGACTATTTCACTATTACTAAATCCTCAACGTTGTTAAGCTCTATTCAACTACTATGGGACATAAATGTGTCTTTATCTCAAAGGAAGAGAAAACATTTTCAGTTGCTACTATTCAGATTATCCTGTGGACGTGGAGCATCCACCCCTTTGAATCTCTGTGTGGATAAACAAAGATCCCAGGGCCAAGTCAGGGGTGAGAAAAGTTTCTCCCAAATCCATTACTTATGTCATCTGAGAACTCACCTTAAAGTAATGAGTGGCACTCAGCTTGTCAAGCAACATGCGTTATCTTGGAGAAGTTGCAGGGACTGATGCTACTAAAAAATCTCAGGCATCCTTATTCCTTAGCTTGCTGAAGATGGTGAAATATGATGGGGATTTGGTGGATGATGTCACTGAACAGTAGAGCAGGATGGTTGTTGTGAGGAGAGGTACACTCGACACTTGCATCCTGCCTACCATGCAAGATCTGTCTTTCCTAGATAAAAGATTGATCTTCAACAGGCGATGGCCCTTGTTCCCTCTTCTGGTCTAACCAGTTCCATTTATACCCAATGTAATTGTGAGGAGAAACTTCCACTTTTATTCTAAGAAGGAGAAATTCCACATAACTGGTCTCAATAGATAAAGCTCAAAGGGTATCAAGGACAGAACTTTGCCTTGAATGGTATCGATGGCCCTGCATCTCCAGAGAGATCTCCACTCATGTAGGATGTTGAGGTCCCTTTACAAGGGAGGTACCCTACAGATTCCCCCAGTCGAGATATGTAGGAGTTAGAGGGGCTGTAGATGGTCCTTGGTGTGTTCAGGGAGTCCCAGTGTTTAAATATGTGGGGACATTAGTGAAAGTTTCAACAGAGACGCAGAGACGATATAGGTGACATTGTGTCAAAAAAATCCAACATCTGCTGGTGGTGAATTTTGGGGAATAGGTTCGTACCATGCAACCCCAATAGATGTAGAAGATCCCCACATGCCTACACTTTGACCAAGGCTTGAGGACAGAAATTGCACTTCAGCGACAGTTCTCGTTCCTATCTAACCACCACCCTATGAAACACACACAGCCGCTGCCTCTCCACATAGTGCCCACCTGACTGACTCCCTATGTGCTGGTAAGAGCTCATCATTCTCATAGGAATGCTAGCAAGACAGAGATGAGCTGATACAGCCCCTGATTAGTTCCTTAGATAGCAAAACACACATCCCAAGATCCCGGCAAGTAAAATGCTGGCAAACAGCCTGAGAGACATGTTATCAACTGTGCAAACTAATGTAACTGAGACAAAGAATATATCTTATCTTTTTTAAGAATCACTACCTACCACTACACTCCACCTATTCCCAGGGAACGTAGGTAAAGACAGAAAGTGCAGGAGCGGATAGGAGCATGAAAGAGCAGATAACTATGGGCCGATTATGATGGCGGGCGGATTGCCCCCACTGTGCCGACGATAGCTAACGCCTGCCGGGCGGGGCGATCCGCCTGCCATCTTACCATGAATGACCCTCCCGCCACATTAGGATGGCTGGAGGGTCTGCGGCTGACGGAAACACCGTCCGCTGCTTTTCCGCTGGTCGACTCGTCGACCGGCGGAAAACGTGTTTAATATGGTGGCGGTGTCTGAAAGACACTGCCATCCATATTACAATGCTGCCGGTGAGCAGCCTTTTCATAGCGGCGTTGCTGCCATGAAAAGGCAGGTGGTTCCTGCTGTTGGGGGCCCGTTGTGGGCCCCAAGGGTGCTGGGGGGTGGGGGGTACCTTTGGTACCCCCCTACATTTGCATGTACAAGGTGGCAGGCATCGCACGGTGCCTGTCACGTTGTGCATTCAAATGCACGACATGTATTTTAACATTGCAGTGGGTGCTGCTAGCAGCACCGCCCGCCGCAATGTAAAAATACGGGATGCGCCCGCCAGTGTGGCGGGCACAACATAATTTGTATAGCGGGACTGCCTTCAATATGGTGAGCGGTCCCTTTTGCCATTGCGATGGCAGGTGGTCTTTGTCCACCTGCCATCGTAATCAACCCCTAAGAGATTTACTGGGTTCTCGAGCAATCTCCTTCCCCTTAGAAGCTGATCCTAATCTGCATAGAGGTGCAGAAGATGAGATTCACTGGTTAAAACACAGACTGGTGTAAATGGATAGGGAGTGAAGATTTGTAAAATGCTGAACTTGAGGTTATCTGAGAAGGCTTCATCCAGACAAGACTCAGCACAAACAATTACCAAGATAACGTTTGGCTGGGGTAACAGACACAAGGGAGACTCTGGATTTTTTGGTAGCACACCTAGAAGGAAAGCAATGCACATCTGACAGGAGACAGCCATGTACAGTGGGCATCACATTCCTGGAAGTCGACTTGCCACTTCGACTCATAAGAGCCAATTGAGCTAGAAGGCCTGAAGATGCCCAACAAGACTTTCATCTCATTGTCCAAGGAGAGCAAAGTTCAAAGGTCAACCACCACATGAAGAACTATTGAGATGATGTCACCCGGCTGCTGTTTACGAAGTTCTTGAAATTGGAAGGCTTGAGAAGGCTTATGATAAGGAATCATGCATGAAAAGAAAAAATTGACACTAGTTCCAAATGAAAAGAAATTGATGAAAATCAAAGACCCAAATGCCTGAAGTGTAAACACAGAACACACTACAGTGCCCAGAGAGCACCATTTATACAATGCCTACACAAGGAGGGTAATAACTTTCATTGCCCGTTGGATGGTGCACAGTGGGGCATCTCTTCCAGGGATGCAATGGTGCCTCACTGTATTGATTCTGCCTCTTGCTTCCCTTGCGAAGACACTCACACGTCATGCGTGAAAATGCCACACCAAGTCAAATTGGAAATCATGAAGGATCAACAGGACGAAATTGTCCAGGAGTAAAACACATTTTCATTCTCCTAGACCAAAGTCTGCTCCTTCACAGGTGTGAGGGGACATTTTA
The DNA here is from genome assembly GCF_964261635.1 of Lissotriton helveticus. NCBI lineage: Eukaryota > Metazoa > Chordata > Amphibia > Caudata > Salamandridae > Lissotriton > Lissotriton helveticus. The sequence goes on from NC_136073.1 coordinate 242,716,770, forward strand.
AAGCCCCCCACGAGGACGCAGCTCATTAGCATCTCGCTGGACCTTGCAGAAGCCCCCGGATGAACCTGTGTGTGCACTGAGCGCAGGAAGATATCAGCCCTGGCTGGGACAAATGTGTCAGTATTTCTTTTTCATCAGGCCGCATTGATAAGGCTTCCTCTGAAGACCAAAGGCGCGGTTGGCTGCTAATGACAGCGTGGGCGCTGCACGGATGTCTTATCTTTTCTCTGAGCAGGCAGGGGACGAGCGCCCCGCATAATGAGCCATGTGTGTGGGGACCAGCGAGACCCGGGCCTTTCAGGGAGCGGCGATCAAACGAGCAGCACAAAGGGGACATAAAGGCCTCTGAATGAGCCATGAAACCCTTTGTCACTGCACAGAGAAGGAACATCCAAGGGTAGGACCGATTGAACGGAACTTTTTGAAAGTGGACAGATGATATCTGGCACATGCAGCAGGGAATGAATGGATCCCACATCTGGGAGTTCAATCATTTTGTAACAGAGCACATGAAAAACCATATAACAAAGTGGCAGGTGTAACTGACGAAAAATCATGTACCCTGTGCCCCCTAAAAATATCCTAGATTTGATGGATTATCCCACCCTAAGCCTCTCAGCAGTCTCCTTCCTTCTCTTGAGGGCTCAGGGGAGGGAAAAGAGTGGAAACTACAGAAAGTAAACAGAGCTCATTCAGACAAGATGGGCGTGGAGTATGGCACTCCTGCACAAAGCTCCCTCATCACTGCTGTTGCTCCCAGAATCCTACCTTTCAATTCACTGGCACAACCAAAAGGGGAGTCAAAATACCTCATAAGGATGGAGAAATTCCTGCATGCACCTAGGCAGGCATGCGAAAAGCTGCCTGTTCCACCAAAAGTCCTCCAGTGTGTGACCTTCCTATCATTGGGGAGGGCTCACCACATCTCCTTCACTCCTTAGCTATTCCAATGATGTCCTTCTTCCATTCCAATACACAATAATTTACAGCAGGTTGGGAAACTCATCTCCTTCTGGACCTGCCTGGATCGTCTCCTGATCCGCATTGTGGGCTGTGGTTTGAAGTGCGGCAAGCCAGGGGAGAGAGGCATCCAGCTTTGGGTACAACAGTCCACCTACGAGGCAGTCTATACTGCTGGATACCCCTGAGCACCCCATCCCGGGAACCTGCCACAGTAGAGATGAAGCTGAAACACACAGGAGCAAAAATGTGATTAAATGCATACAGGAGGCAGGAATTTTTGTCAGAGGAGAAAATATGTGTACTACCCTGTTCTGTCCAGTCTGCACTGCTGGAACATGACATCACATTCAACATAGTGAGATCTAGCGACTATATTAAATGCAGTTTGTGTGTAAATATGGGAGGTCCTACTCAGGACAACCAAAGTTGGACTGGGACTGAAAATAGACCCAGGCACCAAAATAAAAATGGCCCCTATTAGTGAGTTAGAAAACTAAACAGTGGCCCTTGTTTGCAAATTGGGGCTGTTTTGATCGTGTAGATACAAGCTGTATGAGTGTTTTTAAATGGATTTGAGCATGCTGCATACAGTGTTTAATATCAGGAAAAACAACAGTAACAACTGGGCCAACAGACCATAAAACATGCCCACCAACAGTCAAAAATTCAGCCCACACACTGACCTGTCCGACCAGACAACGGGCACTGCCTGATTACCCTATAGGACAGTCCGACCCTGGGGCCTTTACCTCAGGTGAGGGCTTAGAATTATTATGTTTTTGACTGTTCCCATATGTGGTTACCTTATTGCATATAAATACGTTATTTACCTGCCTTCCTCAATTGAAATAATTTACAGTGTGGTATTGCATAAAAAACCTAGGGGCCCATTAGGATGGCGGGCAGATTGCCCCGCCAGGCTGGCGGTAGACACCGCCGGCCTGGCGGGGGCAATCCGCCCGCCATCTTCACTGAAATGACCTCCCGCCACATTAGGATGGCCGGGGGTCCGCGGCGGATGGAAAGACTGTCCGCCGCTTTTCCGCCCCGGTCGCCTTGCGACCGGGGCGGAAAAGGTTTAATATGGTGGCGGTGTCTGTTTGACACCGCCATCCATATTAGTATGGGCCCAAACTGATGCCTTTCCGTGTCGGCGATGCCACCACGGAAAGGCATGCGGTCTTCACTTCGGGGGCCTCCTGCGGGCCCCCGGAGTGAAGGCGAGGTGGGGGTGCACACGGGGGGTACCTGTGGTACACCCAGCATTTGCATACACAAAGCGGCAGGCACCGCGCGGTGCCTGCCGCTTGGTGTATGCAACTGCATATATGCATTTTTAGCATTGTGGTGGGCGGTGCTGAGAGCACCGCCCGCCACAATGTTAAAAATGCAGGATGCACCCGCCACTGTGGCGGGCGCATTCTTATACCCCCACGGGACCCCCGCCCTTATGGCGAGCAGTCCCAATCCCCGGGAGGATGGCGGGCGGGCAAAGTCCGCCCGCCATTCTAATGGGCCCCCTGGTATTTACATGCATTTTACCATGCCTCCATTTAAGCCTCCTACATTGTGGTTGGCACATAAACCTGTTTTTAATGTGCATTCTAACATGCTCCTATTCAAGTTGGTTACAGCGTCATTGCCATATAATTTGCCTGCATTCTACTGTGCATCCACTCAAATCATTTACACGGGGTGGATGGCATATAAACCTGGTATTTACTTGCATTGTTCCACACCTCCCAAAATGGCTAAACAGATTTACACCAAATTTGGCAGAAAGCTAAATCTTTATCCCAAAAGAATGCTTTTTGTGATTTGGTGTAAATCAGTTCAGTTGGTTTTGAGCAATTAGGGTTCAAAATGTATGTATATTTCATGTCATGGTACCACAGCAGATCCACTGCAAGGATCCACAGTCTACAAGGTCATAACATATGAGCTGATTAGCCAGCTGAAACCTGAAGAAAAAAGTTGCAGCAGGCACAGTAGGTCTCGGGGACTCAATCTCCATGTCCTGTCATAAAAAACAAACATAAAAAACCATAAGAGGGCAGGGTAGGGGTACCCTGACCTCCTGGGTGTAGTGGGGTGCGATCCTGTATAAACAAAAAGGAATCCACAAGGTTGGGTTTGGTGATCCCTACAGTGGTGGGGAGCAACCAGTGTTGTTTAAATACCCCTCACACACCAAAAGGCCCCTTGGTGTCATGCTTCATCATCGGGGTCTTCGCAAACTCCTACGGAATGCGGCGTGCTACGACTCACGACTACGCAGGAGCACTAACATGTGAACTATGTGTTGGTGTTGTCATGTATTCCTATAGGTTCTGAATCGATCCCCCTATTCCTGACCCTATTCTAGTTAAACAAACCAACAAGTTAACTAGCAGTCAGCCCATGAGGCAGAAAACCCCCATGATGCAGATACCGTTATCTGACGCAGTCACACTACGGCACAGGAACGTGTTATCTGATTAGGTCATAACGCTTGCGATCTAATTAGACAAGCGATATTCCTCCAGCCCCTGATAAGGCATACGGAGTTCTCATAACAAATCAAACCTATGACAACCTGGGCAAAACCCTGCGGCCATTGTTTTGATTTCACAGAGAACTTCAGTAAAAGAATGTGCTAACGAGCAAGTCGTATGACATCCTTATTGACGTATCTATGTCCATCCTTACGTCAATCTCGGCACCTTAAAGGTATAAATACTACCGATCTTGCCCTATGCAAACACACGCGTGGTGACGAGACGGAGCAGCCATACTTGCCGAAGCCAAGAGCAGAGCAGACCCCGCTGGCAGCAGCCCCGCCTTCCTGACGCGCTGAGAGACGCGCTGCTTTCTCCTGCCGAGAATCCAGCACCGGCGTTTCTGGGTAGCCCTCGCAGGCAGCCTGGAATATCGAGACCAGAGAGAGAGATACCATTCCTCATTCATCCTTACTTCCAGGTACAGAACTGAATGACCCCTCACAGAGAATTCTTTACTTATTCACTTGGAAAAAACACTCTTAACTTAAACTGTAACTTTCTATTCCCGCCCACGTATTAGACTTAGGTCAGGTACACGGGGTAGGCGTATCTAGAAACACCAGTTGAGTACGTTTAGTCAAATGTATATGTGTATGTAATATATTTTATTCATTTTAAAACATCTTATGGCTTAGAAACCATATCAATGTTTTACAGTATTATTTTATGCTATTGCTTTTAATGTATGCACTTTACTTAGCTATAAGTATTGCAATAATATCGATCCATTTCTCTTGTATGAGAAAAGAGACTGATCAATAAATAACACCTTTTTATTGAACACGCCCGTCTCTTCCTTTTCTCTACATTCTGATGAGACTAAGAATGCACGTACTGACTGAGTAAAATAAATTGCCTTTTGTTCACACGACTCTCGAGATTTACTCTTGATTAGGGGAGAGCAAAGTTGTCATGTTCTATGGTTGTCAGAAACTAAATCCCTTCTTGTCTAATCAGGGAAGTTAAGTCCTCCTTGAACATTCGAGAAAGTTTCTAGTGAACTCTGAGCTAAGCTGGCAAACCCAAAACTTTAAGTCTAGTATCGACAGTAGTAGACCTAGTTAACGTCTGGCCTAGGCCTTTACTGCTGTAGGTATTATTCCAATGCGCAGAGCCTATTGGGATGATAGGAACTACACTACATGGCGCCCAACGCGTTTGGAAAGGGCGATAAAACTAACGTAAGACATTTAGAGTAACTCAGTCGTGCTTTCTCACTCAGACCCCTTTTCCCAAATACTCCAAAGACGTCTGGAGTGGGTGAAAGGTTATATCCGCCAGACCTCGCAGGAGGGAACTCCTATGTATGGTTCTTGGTATAGTCAACGTTGAAGGATACACTGTTCCAAAATATTGTGCATCTAATCTTTGTTTCCATAAGAAACCTGATCTGCAAACAAAAGAAATAACCTTCAGGACAGTAAAATGTCAGACAATGAAGAAGAAAGAGAGGCAGTTAGATTAGCAGCTGAACTCGCAGCGGCTGATGCTGCAGCACTAGATGCGGACGGGGATATAATACTCATCCCGGTCATCAAAAGGAGATCTATAACCCTGAAACTTATAGAAAATGGACTGACACCTAGAGGTGGCACAGTCATATTCGTAATTGAGGCACACGAATATCGGCAGACAGAGGTATACTATTCATGGATACATTTTCCAGCAGCAAATGCTGTAACAAAGTACTTCCACTATTACAAAATAGAGGAACCTCCTAATGAGTACACTCCTTTCGAGGAGGTGGAAGTACCACTCAAATTTCAAGAGCATTTGCTCTTATTTGAACATAACAATCACATCACCAGGCTCGGTCCTTTAGGTAGACCAGGAGCAACGTGGCCGGTCCTAGCCGGATACACACCACATCCAGACATCAATGGGATGTCTGTAGCAGAGCTGTTAACACAGCTAAAACAATTAATAAAAATTCATAGACAATTAGTTCAGTATGTGATGCGGACATCAACAATTCAGCCAGCGATTAAACTTCCACAGCTGACCCCTCACCAGGGGAACACAAATAAAATTACACCACAGAACATCCAATCCTGCCTAGGTAAAGTACCGGCTAAACGGGAACAAATACCATTCTGGTTGGCACAGAAAATTACCCAAATAGAGGCGGTGTTTCCTGACACCACCCCGCTAGAAAAGCACAGGATTCTGACTATCTGTCTCCCAATGGGAATCGCACCACACATAGAGGACTGTGACACTTGGGGTACAGTCTTTGCTTCCATCTACACAAAAACGCACGGTGTTCCATCCATTTCGGTAATACCAGATGTGCTAAAACAAATTCAAGATGAATATGGTCCTGAACCCGCTTTAACTCTTGGTATGAAATTACTAAAAGACTTCAAGCAGGTCTCGGCTATATTATTAGCCAACATAAAGGGAGAAGCAGCAAACGTGGCGATCCGCCAGAGGTTAAAAGAGACAGATATAGCAGACCAACCAGCTGAAATTGCCAGAATCATAGAAAAATCCTATGAGGAACTAGGTAGAGATAGTTTAGGTGGAATACCAGTAAAACCACAACTGACTGAAAGTCCAGAAAAAATATTTTTTAATAATAATTCACCAAAAAAGAACTGGGATGGAAACAAACAATCCAATCCTAAAGAAAAGAAATTCCAGTCCAGAGGAAGGTCTCCTAGGCGAAGAGAGAAATCTCCGAACCAAAGACACAGGTCACCCCAGAGTGACCCCTCTGGGAAAAGATATAACCTTAGAAATAGGGATAATATAAAAAAACCTGATAGATATCAAGACATTGATACACGTCCCTCTCAATCTTTTCAGACTTCCTCGCAGAAATCGGAAAGAAGAGGACGATCAGAACAAAGAGAAGAGCACACCAAGTCCAAAGACAAGGAACCTGCTCAGCTAAAAAAGAAATTACAATTTCCAAAAAAGAAGGTAGCCAGTATCAAGGTAGTTAACAATGCCGAGAATACTGAGGACACAACTGAAAAACGGAGAGTGGGCTCAGACAATGCTAGACAGTGCAGCAGAAGTGAGCATAGCTCGCAAAGTCCTTATGAATCATCTGGAGACAGTGGACACGAATGAATATCTTCAAGTGGAAACTGCGGACACCAGAGTTAGCAAACCTCACAAGATATACGAGATAACATTACGTATAGAGGGAGATAAGACTAGGAAAATAAGGGGACTATTTTGGGATAACCTATCCGAGGGCTATGACATCCTTCTAGCTGAAAAAGACTGGCCACCAGAGTTTGTTAGGGAGTGCCCTCATGGCGAAGAAATAATTATGCCTGCCTTCTCGAATCATATCCCGATTCATAAAAAATACACACTTGCCAGAAAATGGGCAGTGGCTTTAGCGCCTGCCTTATATAACAAGCATTTACAATGCAATAGGTCTCGCAGCATTACAGTTTGAGTTACTGGCATTGTAAATGACAATGCTTTGCATTAATTATTTTTTTTAAATTTGCAATTGGTATATAAACATTGTTTGTGAATGGTTAGCTGTTGCTTATGCTAAGCAAAGTTGGCAGTAATATACGGCCACATGCATCATCGGGACATTTTGCGATTCCTTATTTGCGAAAAATAGGGAATCGCAAATAAGGAATCGCAAAATGGGATGCATTAATTTATTCACATAATTTTTGCGATTCGGTGAAAATCACAATTTTTACCGAATCGCAAGGATTATGCGAATTCTAAATTGCGATTTCGCAATTCCCATTTATTCCTATGGGCCTTTTGGCCCATAGGAGTCAATGGGAAGGCATTTACAAATTGCAAATTTGAAAATGCGATTCGCAATTTGTTAATGCATTCCAAGGGTGCAGAGGGGGGTCCAAAGGACCCCCCTGCACCCCTGAAATGTATTTTAAAGTGAATGTTTCACACACACATGTCCTAAGGACATGTGTGTCTGTAACATGAAAGTTAAAAAAATGCATTTTTGAGCATTTTCATAACTTTTCGCAAATTACCACGAGGTTCAACCTCGTGGTAATTTGCACCCCCTAATTGCTAATTCGCAATTTGAAAAATAATCATGCATTGCTTTTAAGGAATCGCAAATTTGCGATTCCTTAAAAGCAATCGCATTTTTGGAAATCGCTAAAAATAGCAATTTTCACAAAAAGGAATGATGCATCCCAAAAACTTATTTAGGAATCGCAAACGGCTGAATTTACCGATTCGCACCGTTTGCACTTCCTAAATAGGTTGATGCATGTGGCCGATAGAGTGCTAGTCTTGCTTGTTATAAGCATGCCGATTTAAAGCGCTCTGATACCTGCCGGTAAAGTTTGCGCTATATAAAAGTGAAAACGAATAAATAAATAAAAAAGCCTACCTGTACCACGTCCGTTCTTATTCTGCGATGCCACATATCTTTGGGTCCCTGTATTTATTAACTGCACCACCACGAAGCACTACATTGGACAAACCATACTATGTGGAGAGGCTCTCCGGGATTTCTGAGGGCGGCATGGGGCCAGACAGAAGGCAGCAATGTGCTGAACAAACTCTTACAAACATAAGCAGAGCCATCATGTAGGTTGAGACCGGCACAGAACTGGAGACCACATGTGCACCCCCTTTCTGACAAGGCAGGCTTTTCATGGTTGACAGGTTGTAGGTTTAATAAATTTTTCTGAAATCTTCACTAGACATGGCACGTGATCACTGTTTTTTAAGCTACGAAGAGATCTTGATAAAATAGAGTACAGCGCCTGCACTTTTTAGCGAGTTTCTACCAAAGCAGCTGAAATGCTGCAAATGTTGCTGAAAACCGTGCCCTCTAGGGATCGGTCTTGCACTAATGCACTATAAAAAGAGTAGTTATTGTAACTGTGAATAACAGGGACCTTTTTCACTGCATGTTTCTGAATGTCATCAGAGACAAGGAGAGGGAATCTCGAGTTGTCTATGATGCCACTGAGAACCCCGAGGTGACTGCTCAAATCAAGATATTAAATAAAAATACCAGGCCTAATGCCACCTTTCCGGACCACCCTTCTCCACCCCCACCTCATCCCAGTCCTTTTCCTGAGCCTCTGCTTGAGTCGGAAGCGCACTCACAGCAGCGGTGGGGAAAGCCTGTCAGCACGGACGGTTTTGTCCTTGCAGCGCAGTTCTGCAGAGTTGACGTGCATAAAACAAAGTATGGGAACTCTGATCAGTGCCACGGGGGGTGGGGAGGGGTCCTCGAATGTGGGAACGAGGCAATAAGTATGGGGACTGTTTCGGGTAGGGGAGTAGGTGACTGAAGCAGACACATCACAATGCCTGCGTTTGTCCCGCACTTGGCTCTTTGCAGAGGCACCTTCCTGCCGTTCCCGTGCCACGCTAGGGTCGCTATGGATAAACAAAGGAGGGGCAAACGCTTCCTCGTGTGACGTCACAGCAGTGGATAATCGCTTTGGTTTCACACTGTTGTGACGTCATTCAAGCGAATTAACATATTCCAATCTGGGTACTCACAATAAAGTAGACGAGTTGGGCACTGGAGATGCAGAACTGACCGGGGGGGGGGGGGGGGCGAGGGTTTGTGGTTGGAATGCAGATCTCTTTTTGAGATGATTACGGCCACCTTTCTCGTGATGGCCAGGGCATTATCTGTACTGGGTTAATGAGCGCAGAGAGGAGTCGGGGTAACACGGAGTTTAGCTCATTTCGACAGGTTTCGGGCGTCTTACTCACTCATTTCCTCTAACAGACCTCGATGCGGCATCTTTCCTTTCCGGCCGGAGGGCCCAAATACAAAAATTGTTTAATAAGAGCACTCGGAGCGAACATATGGCTCCGTGTGACTTCACAGTGCGAGGCAAAACCAACATCCTCCAAATTTACAAACCAGAAGTTAATGGATCACGTCAGAAAACCGGGTATCGCGCACGTTTGTTCAAAAGGCGCATGGGCGTAGTCACAGGCAGACGCTCGCTCCGTCCATTCTGTGATACGAGAGGCTGGTCTGGTCCCAGAGTGCACGGAAGTGAGGGAGATTAGTAGATCATGAAAACAAGTCAAAACGAAACCTAAGAGCCGCGCGCGTGAGCTTCTACCGTAGACAGCTCACGCGCGCGGCTCTTAGGTTTCGATTTCCTCCAAGGCGCATGGCAGAGTCGCGCTCGCACACATGCGCGCTCACGAGGTCAAATCCGACATCCGAGACTGAAAGCGCGTGCACCTCCCGGTCCCAGCGCGTGCACCCCCCCATATACAGTATACTAAAGTATACACGAGGTCCGTTCGCTACGCTCGACCTAAAAATCATGTAGGATGGGATGAGGACTCTCCTCCTCACAAAATCCAGTTAAAATCACAACCAACTGCACAAAGGCAGTACCCAATTAAGCAAGAAGCTAAAAAACAGGTAAATGAAATACTAGATCAGCTAGAATACCAGGGGGTGATTGAAACTTGCACCTCACAAATGAACAACCCTTTGTTTCCGGTCTCCAAACCAGACAATTCATATCGTCTAGTTTTGGATTACCGACACCTTAACACATGTTGCAAAACTTTTGCAGTGCAAAACTCACACAGTGCTGCACTAATGAATAACATAGTGCGCAAAAAATACAAAACAACCTTGGACATCTCTAATGGATTCTTTTGTCAAAACATAGCACCAGAGAGCAGATATTTAACTGCATTCTCAATAAATGGCACTCAAAAACAATTCTGTCGGTTAGCCCAGGGGTACAAGAACAGCCCGGGGGTATTCTCAGCGAGAGTAACAGAATTACTACAACTATATGATGATGAAGCATTATCTTATGTCGATGACATTTACTTAACAGATGATGACTTGGAGACTCACTTGAAGAGAGTGAACACCATAATACTTGGGTTCGCAGCAGAGGGTTACAAATTCAACTTTAAAAAATCCAGAATTGCCCATCTGACAGTCCTATTCTTAGGATATGAGTTATCAAGTGAAGGCAAAAGCCTGGCTGACAATTTCCTAGAGAAATGTGCCGTACTCCAAGCACCTAGAACACTAAAAAACTTACAGTTGATTCTAGGCTTCCTAAATTTCGGAAGAACATACATTGCAAATTACGCAGAAAGGGTCAAACCCCTTTATGATCTGATAAAACCTGATTTTAAAAGACCCAATTGGACTCAAATACACACAGAAATTTTGAGATCCCTACAAACAGACATGCTAATTAAAACAAAATTAGACACACGTGATAACACACGCAATCTTGTGATTCGAGTCATCCCAGGGAGATGCGGATTCACATACCTGACCTCTAATGAGGGAGAAAAGGTACCAATTGCATTCAAATCACACTTGTACACTAAGGCTGAAATGAAATTTAGCCCTACGGAAAAAATTCTAACTGCAACACAGACAGCTATAGCAAAAGAACGAGCCCTGGCACAAGGTAAACGAATAATAATCGTGACACCGATACCAGCCTTAGAGGCTGTAACAAAAGCAAGCATTCGAATGCTAAAGCACTCCATCCAAGATGGATACAATGGGCTAACTCTCTTGCTGCAACAGACGTAGCATACGAATTTGATCCCAACTTAAAAACACAAGAATTTCTCCAATATGAATTTGAATGTCCTCTGCCGACCGAAATTCTGCCTCTAGAACAATACGGCTGTATAATATATACAGACGGATCAGCACAACCCGCAGTAGGGGGTAAACAAGCTTACAGTGCTGCGTGCGCGATTGTCAAAGGTCGCTGGCACGAAGGAAAATTTAAACCAACCCTCACTAAAACACAATCTCTAGGAGATTGTACAGCTCAGCGAGCTGAACTACTGGCGTTCAAGATGGCGCTTGAAAATACCGATCGAGAATTCCCCACACTCATAGTGTGCGATTCGTAATATTGCGTTCAGTCTTATAATGAATACTTGCAGATCTGGCTTCAGAATGGCTTCAAGGATGCGAAAGGTGGCACAATCAAGCATAAAATGCTCTGGGAACAAGTAGTTCTATTACAAAAAGAACTACCAAAGACTCACGTGATACATACGCTGAGTCATCAACGTGATGGCGTTCACGTTGCAGGGAATTCATTGGCTGATGAGGCCGCGAAGGCAGCTGTGCAAACGGCTTCCGTAGCTGCCGTCACCCGGTCAAAAACAAAAATAGACAGCGAAATATTACAAGCTGTCAGCGCTTCAGAAAAGGATTCGATAGAACCACTCCCTAAAGGCTTTCCAGTAAAATACTCATACATAACTGATGCAAACAATGTTCCTTTTGCTCGAATCCCTGGAGTGGGGGATAGGGCAATTCCAAACATGGAACATAGGTTAGGACTAATAATAGCGGCACACGAAGGGCTTGCTTCTATACATGCTGGCGTCTCAGCCACAGTATCATTATTAAAACAGAGATACTGGTGGCCACAAATGAGAAGACAAACAAGGAACTATGTTCTAGAATGTGAAATATGTCAAAGAATGAAAGTATCAACGGTGAGACGACCAGCACAGACGCCCCTTCTAATCTCAGATAAACCATTAGCATGTGTTTATCTAGACCACTGCGGTCCCTTACAAAGGGATGGTAACTATAAATATATCTTGGTCGCAGTGGATTCATGCACGAGATTCATATGGATGTGGCCCCAGCGAACGGCTGACGCCAGAACTGTTATAAAAGATTTGCGAGTCTTTATCGGCACATACGCAATTGGCATGCTGCATTCGGACAATGGTCCTGCTTTTAGCTCTAGAGCTTATAAGGAGGCCATGGTCGGAATGGGCGTGAATTTGCGGTACTCTTGTCCATTTCACCCTGAGGGGAACGGAATTGTTGAAAGAAAAAACCGTGACATAAAGCAATCTATAACGGCAAAGGTATTAGGTACGGGAGCTGGGTGGGTCAAACATCTAATAAGTGTCCAACGTAGTCTCAATAACTTGCCAAGAAATTCTCTGAAGGGATTCAGTCCGTACGAATTATTATTCGGAGCTAGGATGATTATCTCTGACCTTAACAGTCAGACTTCAGTGGTGAAAGAAAAAAGCTTTGATATCAAAGACCGTTTGGCTATTTTGCAGGACTTAAACAAAACAAGAAAAGACCTGAGCAACATAAAGTTGAAACAACAGCCAACAACCACTGAAGAACCACCACCTGTCCCAGCAAGACCTGTCTGGATTCCTAAAGTCGGGGATCTAGTCAGGGAGAAGATCGCGGTAAAGAAGGAATTTGGGCCTTCTTACAGAAAAGCAGTTCCTGTCTTGTCTGTCAACGGGACAAGATCAGTTGTACTGCCGCCACTTGCTGGTAAAAAGGAGAACCGAGTTGTATCCATCGACCTGGTAAAACCACAACATGTGGCCGATAACAAACAGTAGGCCAAGTGGACTCCCAATAAGTAGCAGAACACCAAGGTTTGCTACCAGTACAGGGGTTCTTACGAAGAGGCTCATCACATTCGAAACGCCTACTGAAGAACAACAAGGACTATGCAGCAATGCAATAGAACTCAGACCTCTGAAAACCCAAATAAAAACATTTAGCAGAGACACACCAATCTACAATGAAGTACCAAGTGAAAATGCAACCAATGAACCAATTGGAACAATTGACAGAACTGCTTCCGGCTACTTCATAAACTTCGATGATTCCTCTGAAGGCTTCACTGAATCAAAGACACAGCCATCATCAAAAACCTTTAAAGATAAAGCTAAAGAACTTTTGAAACAACTGAAAGAAACATATCTGATTTCTCCATGGATTGAATTTTGGGTGGGTTTTGGTGCATTTATCCTCATACTTTGGCTCATCATGGTACTTACTTTGGGACGCTTCATTGAGGGAAAATATGCTAAAATGGACACAGCAAGTCAGAAAATCAACTTGATCCTCAAACCACACACATCTTCACACGTCGAGAAAAGAGAACTTTCTTCAGCCAACTTCACAGCCAATCCGATACCTGGTGGGGTAGCCTGGGACAACACTGACTATGAAATTTATGGTCCAGTCGAGATCCTGAAATATCCACACCAAATTAAGATCTCCTTGAGTGACTTTGTGAAACCAAACTCATTTGCTGATGATTGGGACTTCGAAAGCATTAATAATATGATGTCTGATTTAGTAATGTCTGCTAAATTTACCAAACATGATTATTTGCAGGGTTCTACCAATTATGATAGTATGTACTGTTATAACCACTATGGTATCCATTTTTTACATAGATCTGCACAACCTAGAAATGTTTTAAATTATAATCAATGGGAACATTGTGCAACACCTCCAAAAGGGAGCTCAAGAACCGTTTACGACAAATATTCATATTTTTCAGGTTTTAACACAAGTAATGCTGAAGCATTTTATTTTAAATTGTCAAATAAGACAGGGACCAAGACCATGATAACCAACACAAAATTGTTATATTCAGACTCATTCTTTGAAAAAATGAATACCTTTGGATTTGATTATTGGGACAAAAATGTTGAATTGAAAAGTGTTTGGGGTACAAAAGAATGGCAAGTACAGGGTATAGAAGCTTTGTTTAGAGCCTGCATGATCCCAGAACAAATGATATTTTTAAATGACACTGTTCAACAGACCACCTGTCTTGGCTTAGCCAAAATCAAAGATTTAATTAAACCGTCTATTCCAAAGCCAACAATGTTTAGCAATAACTCTGATACAGATGAAGAGATAGACGTAAACCATATATTAAACCAAAACAGAACACATCCTGATTGGAAACAGTGGTTGATCTGGCCCACAGATACTAATAACTGTCAAGACAGATTCCTGAACAAAACGCAGGGGTTCAAAATGACCAGGCCAGACCCTAGATATCCCCAAAGACATCACCCAGGGATAATAACCACCTACAGTGTGGGCAAATTATGCCTTCAGTGGCTACAAACTTCCACACTGGCAGAAATTAAGCAACACCTAACTTTACTTACTGATGGTGCTGACTTGCGTGATTTCACTTTGGGACCACGCAAACAGCGTCAAAAGCGTTTCATAGCAGCCTCTGTATATGCAGCATACAATGAGGCCTGGAAGGTTACTCAAATTGAAACAGCAGAGAGAATACGGGAAATTGACCGTATTAATTTGGAGAAATCACTTTCTGTAGTGGACAATGGGTTAATGACTCTGTCCTCCAGAATTTTTTCTTTCGACAGCATTGTGTCTTCAGCAATCGATATATTATCGCAAGACTTACTGTTATTACAACACGGTCAGTCACAATTGCGTTCTATTGTACAGCTTGGCTGGACGTTACAAAATCTGCGTTCAGGCTATGTGCCTTGGCGTCTAATCAACACAACGTCATTATTCCAAATCTTTAACCTTACTGATAGACAAATCAGTATGGCACAAAAGGGTGCTGATTATACAATCTTGAGCATTGAAAAACTCGAAAGATTACCAGTGACAATGTCAGAACGACCTGTCAGTGAATGGATAATACATGGGATAATAAATATTCCAATCTCAACCTTCAGGTTTCAATACTGCCAAAAATATATACAGGCTGGCATGTACGAGAAATTGGGAAAGGGGTACCTTAAAACAACATGGAACCTGCCCTATTCACATGCATGTGTCAGTAATAAAGGACAGAAAGTGTTTTTTAGTGGCAACAATTGTGCGATGTCACTAAGTGGCACACTTCTGTGTAACGGAATTAGTTTGCATGGAGCCTGTGAAGGGAATTCATACAACCTTTCATGTCACCAGCAAGGCGCACCTGCAACAGAAATAGAACCATTCTTTCAAAGACTCTATAATGGGAGTTACATTCTTATTGTAGACCGCAGATGTTGTAGTCTTATGCCCGGGACTCCTTATCTAGTAACTACTACTGCGAAGGTCAAGTGCTGTGGACGCTCATTGTTCCCCAGCTCCTTCCCAGACAGGGAGGCAAGGGCATGGCCCGATTTGAAAATTACTTCTATTCGAATAGATACTTTAAGCAGAATGAAAACAGTGCTTCTTCAGACGCCTACCAGGCTCTCGTCATCAAAAGAAACGTATGATCTACAAGTCGCAAGGACGACTGCAGAGATACATACATTATTATCAACTAATTCCCCCGTACATTTCGCGGAAATCCTGAATGAAATCTTAAATATTTCTGATACCAATGGGGTCTCAAAGGTATTTAAGACAGTATTTTCGATGGCATTAACACCATTCAAAGCCATACTGGGTATTTTTCCAGATTTCGTCCATTCGATTTTTGGCGGACTTCCCCTGATCTTGGGACTAATTGCAGGAATCCTATTCTTAGTCCTTATTTTTTGTTATGGCAACCCATGTCACAGACAAAACTCTTGCGACAAGGGAAGAAACAATCCTAGCCATTGGATACCGGGACCGGATATCAAAAATCCTGGGACTCTCCCGGCTTAGAGACCTGAACATGACTTGGTTTCTATCATTTCGACCAATGTGGCAAAGATGTGTTTTACCTGTATTAAGGTGTCTGCTATGCGGAGAAGAATGCGTGTTAGACACCTGTCTGACGCTACAATCGGATGCGCCGATGGATGCAGAAACATTGTTGAGCCCGATCAAGGTTCATGCTTTGTGCTGCCCTCAAAGGCTACCAATCCTGATGACGGCATTCGTGGAAGCTTCACCACTACGATTGATGGGTAGTGAAGTTCAAGATGAAAGCAGCATCGAACAGGTACGACCTTCTGTCAGCAATGCGAATCAGAATGTCAATGGAGACAATCATGCACAAGAATGCATGATTACACCTATTTCCGAGTTAGTGGAACTTTCCCAGGAAGCTGTTGACAGTTTTTTCGAAAGCCTAAATGATATGATGTTCTCACCCGAACAGAAATAGAGACTTTTGAGCAAGCTCGCACACGGCGTTCCCTGAATTCGGCCTTCAACTTTAAATAATAAAGTCACATGAACTATTTTTCATTCCAGTTCACGGACAGCAACTCTTTCAGAAGCCCCAATTCATTTTTTCGGTTTTTCGGGACACTTATCTTCTGCTTAAAGTAAGAAACTATTCCTAAAGAACTAAGATTTCTATTTTTAGATACTTTATAGACTTTAGCTGCCCGCTGGTATGTTCACAAATATTTTATTCTGTGATGGAATGGTCTCGAAACTTTTTTCTGTATTTAAGAAACCATTTCATGTGTAATTCTCATATACCAAATAAGCAATAATGTATACAAATGCGTGATTACTTTAGCATTATTCCATAGCTTGAGTGCATACAATATATATGTCTGCAAATTTTCCGTATATTTGAAGAATTTCAAAATGCATTTATGTATTTTGGGGTGGTAAGGTATACACACTACTCTATAGTATGTTGTGCTATGTTATACTATGCCTAGATTAGTAAATATGTCCATAGTTAGCGTGGAGTGGGTGTCATGTATTCCTATAGGTTCTGAATCGATCCCCCTATTCCTGACCCTATTCTAGTTAAACAAACCAACAAGTTAACTAGCAGTCAGCCCATGAGGCAGAAAACCCCCATGATGCAGATACCGTTATCTGACGCAGTCAAACTACGGCACAGGAACGTGTTATCTGATTAGGTCATAGCGCTTGCGATCTAATTAGACAAGCGATATTCCTCCAGCCCCTGATAAGGCATACGGAGTTCTCATAACAAATCAAACCTATGACAACCTGGGCAAAACCCTGCGGCCATTGTTTTGATTTCACAGAGAACTTCAGTAAAAGAATGTGCTAACGAGCAAGTCGTATGACATCCTTATTGACGTATCTATGTCCATCCTTACGTCAATCTCGGCACCTTAAAGGTATAAATATTACCGATCTTGCCCTATGCAAACACACGCGTGGTGACGAGACGGAGCAGCCATACTTGCCGAAGCCAAGAGCAGAGCAGACCCCGCTGGCAGCAGCCCCGCCTTCCTGACGCGCTGAGAGACGCGCTGCTTTCTCCTGCCGAGAATCCAGCACCGGCGTTTCTGGGTAGCCCTCGCAGGCAGCCTGGAATATCGAGACCAGAGAGAGAGATACCATTCCTCATTCATCCTAACTTCCAGGTACAGAACTGAATGACCCCTCACAGAGAATTCTTTACTTATTCACTTGGCAAAAACAAACTTAACTTAAACTGTAACTTTCTATTCCCGCCCACGTATTAGACTTAGGTCAGGTACACAGGGTAGGCGTATCTAGAAACACCAGTTGAGTACGTTTAGTCAAATGTATATGTGTATGTAATATATTTTATTCATTTTAAAACATCTTATGGCTTAGAAACCATATCAATGTTTTTACAGTATTATTTTATACTATTGCTTTTAATGTATGCACTTTACTTAGCTATAAGTATTGCAATAATATCGATCCATTTCTCTTGTATGAGAAAAGAGACTGATCAATAAATAACACCTTTTTATTGAACACGCCCGTCTCTTCCTTTTCTCTACATTCTGATGAGACTAAGAATGCACGTACTGACTGAGTAAAATAAATTGCCTTTTGTTCACACGACTCTCGAGATTTACTCTTGATTAGGGGAGAGCAAAGTTGTCATGTTCTATGGTTGTCAGAAACTAAATCCCTTCTTGTCTAATCAGGGAAGTTAAGTCCTCCTTGAACATTCGAGAAAGTTTCTAGTGAACTCTGAGCTAAGCTGGCAAACCCAAAACTTTAAGTCTAGTATCGACAGTAGTAGACCTAGTTAACGTCTGGCCTAGGCCTTTACTGCTGTAGGTATTATTCCAATGCGCCTATTGGGATGATAGGAACTACACTACAGTGTGTGTGGGTAAAATAGTGTGAGTGGTGAGGTGAGTGAAAAAATTAAAAAATACCTGGCTCGTGGGTTTCCAAACAACTTTATTCAGTCCCCGGCTGGTATCATTAAAAAGTGCTAGGGAGGTAGTCTTGTCTATTAAGGGTAAGACTAACTCACAAGTGCGTTGTCGACATGTTTCGGAGTTAAAAAACTCCTTCTTCAGGACAAGGATATGCACTAACTATCCTCACCTTACTCACATGGGTGTAAATATAAAAGTGTGCTCTACAAAAATAAGTCTAGGTGAAATGTACCTATCTGTTTTTTATTTAAGTTCGTTGCGCCCAATTGGCGAAAATACTGAACCTGTGAAGGAACAAAAAGGTCACAGTAAACCAAAATGTAGGAAAAAGGTGTAATTACACAACAGGGTAAAAAAGGGAACCAGATGTGGTCCAGGAACCCTAGGAATTAAAAACACAGACAAACAAATAGACAGGGACACACATGGATTGTCTTTTGAAAATCATCATCAGGTGTTATACTCTGGAAAAAATGATTGAAAGGCATGCTCTAAGTAAAATTATAGCTTACTTAAGAAAATGGGTCTAATAACCTCATGAGCCAGGTGCGTAGTGTTGGGGGTCTCCTGTCCTGCCCACTTTGGCAACCTATAGGGTGTTTAAGCAATCAGGCTATTAGGATCAAAGATGGTACATCCAGACCTAAGAAGGAGAAACACCTATCACATACACACACACTTACGACCAGTCAAGACCAGGATCAATGAGCACAAAAGCAATGTGAGGTGTAAAAAACAGACGACAAAAATGGCATCGCATTTTCTTGAGGCACAACATTGTGTGAACGAGATACATTGGACTGTCATTGAACAATTACCTTCTGACAGGGGTCTGTTTGAAAAGGAACAGCGATGGGTCTTCTGTTTGGGCTCAGATACTATTGGGTTGAATGACTCCATCCCATGGAGCCAATTACGTTAAAAGATATATCTGATATAACTTAAGAATTACCTCAGCCTAGCGCTTTTTGCGCTTTTCCCAGCAAACTCATTACGAGTTTGGTTCTACCTCCCTAATTGTCACCTTCATTTTCCATTTATTCTAGAAATTAAACCAAACCAAATTAAATCAAACATAATAGACTAGAATTTGTATAAGGAGAGTCTATTGACCCTGAGTTCATTGGAACTAATGATTACAACTACCCGCGCATGCGCAAACCATTCCCATTGGGAAGGCCGGGCACCTCCGCAGACACTACCGTTCGGCGCAGGCGCCGACGGGTAGCGTTATCCCTCTGCGCATGCCCGATTTGCCGCGCAGCGCTTCTTAACTGAAGTAGCATCCATCTACAACTACCCGCGCATGCGCTAACCATTCCCTTTGGGAAGGCCGGGCACCTCCGCAGCTACTACCGTTTTTTTTTTCCCGTGGACGCGCCCAGTCAACACGCGCAGCACCGGGAAAACTCAATGACCACATCCATCTTTGGGCATTTCCTTTTCCAATCAAGGGGCAATTAACCTATCACGGGGACAATATAAATTGGGCAACCTCTCACAGAACCGACACTTCGTCGGAGCCGCGTTGAGGGGGAGAAGCCAAGCAGGCATTGCTGTAACCGTGAGTGTGTGTGTATGTGATAGGTGTTTCTCCTTCTTAGGTCTGGATGTACCATCTTTGATCCTAATAGCCTGATTGCTTAAACACCCTATAGGTTGCCAAAGTGGGCAGGACTGGAGACCCCCAACACTACGCACCTGGCTCATGAGGTTATTAGACCCATTTTCTTAAGTAAGCTACAATTTTACTTAGAGCATGCCTTTCAATCATTTTTTCCAGAGTATAACACCTGATGATGATTTTCAAAAGACAATCCATGTGTGTCCCTTTCTATTTGTTTGTCTGTGTTTTTAATTCCTAGGGTTCCTGGACCACATCTGGTTCCCTTTTTTACCCTGTTGTGTAATTACACCTTTTTCCTACATTTTGGTTTACTGTGACCTTTTTGTTCCTTCACAGGTTCAGTATTTTCGCCAATTGGGCGCAACGAACTTAAATAAAAAACAGATAGGTACATTTCACCTAGACTTATTTTTGTAGAGCACACTTTTATATTTACACCCATGTGAGTAAGGTGAGGATAGTTAGTGCATATCCTTGTCCTGAAGAAGGAGTTTTTTAACTCCGAAACATGTCGACAACGCACTTGTGAGTTAGTCTTACCCTTAATAGACAAGACTACCTCCCTAGCACTTTTTAATGATACCAGCCGGGGACTGAATAAAGTTGTTTGGAAACCCACGAGCCAGGTATTTTTAAATTTTTTCACTCACCTTACCACTCACACTATTTTACCCACACACACCAACACATAGTTCACATGTTAGTGCTCCTGCGTAGTCGTGAGTCGTAGCACGCCGCATTCCGTAGAGGTTTGCGAAGACCCCGATGATGAAGCATGACACCAAGGGGCCTTTTGGTGTGTGAGGGGTATTTAAACAACACTGGTTGCTCCCCACCACTGTAGGGATCACCAAACCCAACCTTGTGGATTCCTTTTTGTTTATACATACCTCTAGGGGAGACAGAATCCACTTCTCCTCTCCTCTCCCTCCCCCTTTTGTTTATTATATAGTGGGGTGCGATCCTATCAGCCCTGTCCTCATCCATAACAATGACGAGCCCACCTCTGCTCCAGCACCAGTAACACCCTAATACATAGAGGCATACAAAAAAATAGATTGAGTTACTAAAGAGCGCACATACCAGAGCAAACATACAACATAGAAGGGGGAGCTCGCATTCTACCTAATGCCAAGACTTAAATGCCGATCACAAGCACTCACCCACAGAACACAACGACCAGGGTGTCCATGTGCCAATATTACAGCTCAGACCTAACCTCCTTATGTAATTTTCTTTTGTCACCGTTGCATTATAATCCCCCTTCCCACCGTTTTAGCTGTTTTGTATATTCACTCATTGACAATGCATAGAAGTAGAGCGCAAGCCACAAAGAAAAACCCCAGGCGGGCCGGGATGCTTAATAAGTTCCGCAGCAGTCAAAATTATGTAAATGTTACAAGATGGTGCAAACTGTAAACATGTACTAAGTGATGAACTGTTGACATACCTGTTCTTTGTGTACTCAATGGTGTGAAATGAACTGATAAATCAATGCAAAAAAAGAAACAAACTTTAACAAGCACCAGTTGAATGTTTATGTACAACTCATGTGTGACTTGCTAAAATGAGAAAACTAATTAAAATAGATTTTAAAATCTATACTAATATATTAAAGAGAGAGCCCAAACCTTTGAGGCGGGTAATCTCAGGAACCACAGAACCAATCACAACACCCAATACAGCGTTGGAAAGGGCAGTTGCAGCAGAAGGACATAGGCTATGCAGACGCCCACCATATACATTTCAAAGGTAAAAGAACCGTGCCAGCAAAGTAGTCCCTTGTGGGCGTGTCTGCGTTGTGCTGTGGGCGTGTGCTGGGGGTGTGACAAACGCTGGGGGCATGTGGTATGTTCCACCCTTCATGTCATGCCTCATATCGTGTGCTAATCCCATCCTGCTCCCTTTAAATACCCCTGCACCCCATAATCATAACCCACCCTTACTCCTTAAAATACCCCAACACCCTTAAACACTAACCCATCTTAACCCTTTAAATATACCATGTACCCCAAAACCCAAACCTATCCCTAAACCCTAAAAATACCCCTGTACCCCAAAACCCACACCTAGCCCTGAACCCTATAAATAACCCTGTACCTCAAAACCCAAACCTACCCCTGAACCCTAAAAATACCCCTGTACCCCAAAACCCAAACCTAGCCCTGAACCCTAAAAATACCACTCTACCCCAAAACCACCCCTGAACCCTAAAATACCCCTGTACCCCAAAACCCAAACCTAGCCCTGAGCCCTTAAAATACCCCTGTACCCCAAAACCCAAACCTACCCATGAACCCTAAAAATACCCCTGTACCCCAAAACCCAAACCTAGCCCTGAACCCTAAAAATAACCCTGTACCCCAAAACCCAAACCTACCCCTGAACCCTAAAATACCCCTGTACCCCAAAACCCAAACCTAGCCCTGAACCCTAAAAATACCCCTGTACCCCAAAACCCAAACCTAGCCCTGAACCCTTAAAATACAGCTCTACCCCAAAACCCATACCTATCCCTAAACCGTAAAACTACCCCTGAACCCCATAACCCAAAACTATATCAAATCAAATCAAATCAAAAGTACTTTATTCGGTTAAAATTATTAACCATAAAACTATATCTGAACCCTTAATCTACCCAAACACCCGAAAACATATACCTCAGTACCCCAAAACATATACCCCTATACCCATACTTACCTTATCCAAACAATTAAAAAAAACATGCTTTTACCATTCATGCATTTCCAACGAATTTCGTTGTAAATGTATGTGTGGTAAAAGCATATAAAATGTAATGCCATGGCATTGCGGAGTCATGGTACTTTCGTAATGAAAGTATGCGGAGTGATGGTATGCGGAAAGAAAGTTGCGGAATAATGGGTGTTTACCCTCCCCCGGTAAGTACATTGGTGGCATGGCGGCCCACATCTCCAGCAACATACTCATATTTTTTCACCACCCATTTGAAAAATGCACAGGTCTCTCTCATTGATGGCCAGCACCGACATACACTTTTAGACTTATAGACACACCTCCCGCCACAAGTTCTAGAATTGCGAACTTTAGAGCTGGGGAGCTACGTTCGAATCTCGGCATCAGCTCAACATCCTGTCATTCCAGGCAAATCGCTTTGTCTCCCCATGCCTACCACAAATGAATGTGTTCTTCTGTAATGTAAATTGTGCTCATGCCATGTTGTCGAGTTTGCGCTATATAATATTGCAAGGAAAAATAAAGTAGGGAAACTCGAGTTCACACACTACTGAATGCGCACTCTTAAGTGCATCAGTAGTGCACTGTGAATCGGAGCGTTTCACAGGCCTGTCACAGATAAGAAATGCTATCAAAACGAAATCCTACAAAACAATATACTACTGGCCAGCAGCAATTCATACCCGGACAATGTCGGAACGGGCTGCTAGTAATAAAATAAAGCAATGTCATTATACCATGTCTTGTGGGGTAGTCCTCCTTGAAAGAATACCATGTTACCATTCTAAAGTCCACCTGACTGCAGGGCGTGGCCTACCTGTGCACTACCATTTTGCACAATGCCATTCTGAGGCCGTGGAATATGAAGAGAACCCTTTCTCTATACGCGGTCCTGCTACTATATCACCCTACAGAGAACACCTGCTCTAGACACTGTCATGGGACTTTTTTTGAGACTCTTCTTCTGGTAGAAAACGCCTTCTCTGGACACTGCCTGGTGTATTCTGGATACTGTGCTCCCTACAGAGAACAGTATCTCTAGACACTTGCTGGTGTATTCTGGAGACTGGGCTCCCTGCAGAGAACAGTATCTCTAGACACTTGCTGGTGTATTCTGGATACTGTGCTCCCTACAGAGAACAGTATCTCTAGACACTTGCTGGTGTATTCTGGATACTGTGCTGCCTACAGAGAACAGTATCTCTAGACACTTGCTGGTGTATTCTGGAGACTGTGTTCCCTGCAGAGAATACCTTCTCTGGACACTACCTGGTGTATTCTGGAGATTGTGCTCCCTGTAGAGAACGCCTTCACTGCCTGGTACTGTTCTGGAGATTGTGCTCCCTGCAGAGAATGGCTTCTCTAGACACAGCCTGGTACTTTTCAAAAGACTCTGATTTGTGCAGAAAACGGTTTCTATAGACACTGCACGGTACTATTCTAGAGACTCTGCTCCCTGCGGAGAATGGATCTAGATGCTGCCTGATACTTTTCTGGAGACCCTGCTTCCTGCAGAGAACTGCTTCTCTAGACACTACCTGGTAATGTTCTCTACACACAATGAAGTGCTCTCATACAAAATGATGATGCAATACGCAAAAGACTGGAACTTCTCCTTCAGCAAACACCTTCACTTTTTACTGCCATAGGACCATTTCAATACAATACTTCCTGTAAAGAATGCATTCTATATGCACTGCCATTCCTATTCCTAGATGGTGCCCCTGCACAAAATGCATGGAGGTGCCCCCTGCAGAGAATGCACTCCCTATGAATTAATGAATGAATGAAAGGAACTTGTATAGTGCACAGCAACTCAAACAAGGGTGTCCCAGCGCTAGCGGTACATGTGGCAGGACCCTGAGGCTCCACTAGTTTTTAAACAGCCAAGTTTTCAGATGTTTCTTGAAAATTGATAGGTCAGTTGTAGTTCTCAGGCTGGCAGGTAGTTTGTTGCATGCTTGAGCACCCAGATAACTGAAAGATCTGCCCCCATATGGGCCAAGCATACTTTGGGGATGCGGGCGAGTTCAGACGAGGAGGATCTTAAGGGCCTAGCTGGGGTATAGCGGCTAGCGGGCTTATTAGCATTTCTGGCCCATTTACCATGAAGGGCGTTGAAGAATATCCAAACAAAAATGGGGGGAGATGGAGGGAGCGGTTAGGTTCACCCTCCAAGGTACGATTTAGCTTGCAAAAAAGTATTTGTCTGGCACAAAAAAAGCACTCTTCTATTTCTCTTCTGTTTTTCTCTTCTACCTCTATTTCTGACACAAACACTTTGTGTATATCCCTCTAGGGTGTGGATGGAGGTCCCTCCACCCTGGCAGACCATGAGGTACAGGATTGCCTATACCTAAGTATGTGCCACCATTTTTTGCAAACATTGTTTGTTTTTATTAACCCGGGGCAAAGTACTACGCTACGCTCGCGTAGTTTGCGAAGTTTGCGCTACGCGAATTGCATGTAGCACAGTGCAAACACGCGTAGCGGTCATTTTTTGTTTGCTCGCTGTTCTCAACGTCAAGTTAGCGTCCGCAAGCGAGCAAAATTACATCCCGGCGAGACTTTTTCCTTGTTCGCTATCAGCAACATCAAGGTGCCGATCGCGAACGTGGAAAATAACCTCCCGGCGAGATTCTCAACGCTGGGAGGTCAAGTTTCTCATTGTGAGTGGTCGCGTATGCTCGCAACCACTCACGATGAGAAACTACCAGTCTGCGTTGAGAAAGCTGCCGCTCAAGTAGAAATCTACTCGAGCGGCAGAAAATGACCGCTTGCACTGTTCAAGATGCGGTTTGCACTGATTGCACAGTGTGGACAAGCATCCGGCACTGTGCATTCAGAGCGAACAGCATTTTGCACAGTGCACTATGCAGCTCGCGTAGTGCAAAGTGCACTTTGCGTAGCTACGCATAGCACTACTACGTGAACTACACCCTGGGTTCATGTTTATGTTTTGTGTGCCATGTGATGTGTTTCACAAGTGTTTTCTGAACCTATTGTGCATCTAACCACGTTTCCTCACAACAGAGATATCTAAGGTGTTTCAACATGTCACTTTGGACCGAAGCACTAATTTTATTTTCTAAGGGCACCTGTACCAACTATAGAGGAGTACATTGATCCTATACCGCATATGGCATGGACATGCCCATGTGAGAGGTGGGCAGGCAATATGTACTAATTTTTCATTCTGCTTCATTTTCCTGAACAGATACTACGAGTCAGATAATACACTGTATGTATTTTCCTTTTGGTGCTCGCACATTAGGTGTGCATCCTGTTTCCTT
Source organism: Lissotriton helveticus (assembly GCF_964261635.1). Classification (NCBI taxonomy): domain Eukaryota; kingdom Metazoa; phylum Chordata; class Amphibia; order Caudata; family Salamandridae; genus Lissotriton; species Lissotriton helveticus. Next base: position 242,742,707 of record NC_136073.1, read on the forward strand.
AATTATAGGGTTTCCTTATTTATGGGTTTTCACTAGGAGAGGTACGCATGGGGCTGGCCCCCATGCGGTCCTGAAGAAGAGGTTTAGGAGATACCTCAAAAAATGTCAACGGCATATTAGGGACTGTTAACACATAATAGTTAAAAATGTTCCCTACAATCTAACCTCCTTTTTATCCATACCAACAAGGAGCAAGAATAAAACATTAGCTCACTAGCTAGGTATTTTTAACATCACTTCCACCACTCCACTTGCACTGCACTACACATATTTTCACAAAAAGTGCTCCTACGTAGTTTGGCAAGTTGCAGCACGCCCTAAACAGCAGCTGTTTGGGATGGCCCCAACGACGAAGCATGTCACCTAGGGGCAACCCTGGGTGAGTGAGGGGACCCAAGAAAAGGATTTTTTCTTTTTTTAAAACAGGGGTTTCTGTTTCGCACATTCAGTGGAACCCACTTTCCCTTGGTTAGGTGCTTGGACCATGAAGAATATCACCAGGGCTTTGAACTTAATCCTGTCCTTCTTTGGCAGCCAGTGTAGGGCCTTAAGGTGAGGGGCCATGTGCAATCCGGGCTTAGGCCCAAGGATCGCCCTGGCAGTGGAATTTTGCACTACTTGCAGGCGTTGCATGAAGTAACCAGGAAGGCCCAGGTACAGGATATTGGCGTAGTCCAGTCGGGAAGTCACCAATGCCTGGACCATTATTTTCCTGGTGTCTGATGGCAGGAGTGGGAGGAACTTTTTTAGCATACGAAGCTTGCCAAAACAAGTACCTATCCATGCTTGGGCCTGGGACCTTATAGAAAGGGAGATAACTATGAAAATACCAAGGTTTTTAACCATGGTTTTGGGCTAAAATGGGGGGAAGGTCAGCTCCTCAGGCCACCATAAACTCCAATTACTCACTAAGGGCTGGCTGAAAAAGACTATCTCTGATTTGTCAGGATTGCACTTCAGCTGATTTACCTTGAGCCAGTTAAACACCTTAGAAACAGGTAAACATCAACTGAGTATCATCCACATATGATATGATCTTAGTAAGGTACATGGGGGGACATGTATAAGTTAAAACAGGTTCGCTGAGGTTGGAGCCGTGGGATACTCCAACATTTATACTAGGCATGTGGGATGAGAAAGAGGACATCCATATTTTTTGAGATCTGTTGTTCAGACAAGAAGTGATCCAGGCCAGTGCCATCCCACCAATGCTTAAGTTCCTCAGTCTGTTGAGAAGTCTCTTGTAGGGACAGTGTTGAATACCACCGACAGGTCAAGTAATATAAGGTCGCCCTACCCCCAAGTCAAGTTTTTCCTTTAAATGCTCTGTCACGTCCAACAGAGCAGACTCTGTACTATAATTTGCCCTAAAGCCAGATTGGGTCATATGCAACTGGTTGTGACTTTCTGCGTGGTCCGAATCCGCTCTGTTGACATGTTTCTCTAAAACTTTGGAGGGAGCTGAGAGGAGGGAGATAGGACTATAGTTTGCTGGATCGTTCGGGTCGGTGGTCGGTTTTTTGAGGAGCGGTAAGATTTTTGCCTGCTTATGCACCATCAGGGCACTCTTCCAAGGAAGTGCCCACGAAGACAACACTTTCCATATGCACTGTAAGGACACAATTCCAAGGAATGCCCCATGCAAAGAATGCTTTCCCTACCCACTGTCGAATTACTAGAACGATTACAAGGAGGTGCCCTCTGTAGAGAATGCCTCCTCTGTGCATCGCTATTGAATTAGTCCAAGACAGTACTTTCTGGAGAGAACTTCTTCATTATGCTCTGCCATGGGACTTTTCCAATGAGGTGCTCCATGCAGAAAACACCTCCCTCTGTGCTTGCATGGGACTAGTCGAAGGCAGAACTTCCTGCAGGGAACTCCTTTTCTATACATTCATTGCTACTTTGTAGCAGGTCCTCCTTTAGGGAAACCTCTGTTCTCATTTTTCTGTACTCCCATCAGGAGTAGAGCTCCCACACAACTTTGTGAAGAAGACTCATTTATGTGTTTTAAGCTTGATCAACGAGGCAACAAGGACTGTTTTCCTTCTATGCAAAACACCCAGGGACATTTCCAAAAAACAGAGTAAGACCAAGCAGGACTTGTAGAAATAGGACCAGCTGACGGGTGAACACCATGCCTTATCCACAGAAATCGGCCGACCTGGGGAGATTCCTGGAGAAAAGCACTCAACTTCCGCCAAAACTGGGACTCACAAAAACGAACTTGCACATTCTGCAATATGCTGATTATATTGTTATAATGGACCAGGTAAAATCTGCCCTCCAAAGAGCCTTGAGTATGCTCCACAAATACAACACTGCTAAAGCTCTAAAAATTAACCAAGATAAGACCAAGGTCTTGATTTTCGGCAATTGCAAGAAAAAGAAAAGTTTAACGTGAAACATTGGGTCCACAAAGATCAAAACAACATCAAAATACAATTACCTGGGGTCTGGTTTAGCGAGTCTTCCAGATCATCAGTACACTTGGCCACCTTGAAAAAGAGAACTGGAGCAACAACATACAGCCTACCCAACTCCACCAGTCCTTGAGTAGTCCTTCTGCTGAACCCATTCTGAAGGTCATTAAAGCGACTCTTCTTCCTGCCTTATGTTACATCAGGCCTTTCCTGACGCATGTTCGCCCAGTCTTGACACGCCCGGGTTTCCATTTATAAAACAATCTTCCATCTCCCGAATTACATCCACAGGGCAAGATTACGAGTGGAGCTGGGCCTTCAAAGACAATCAATTTTCAGTGAGGCTGACAGCCTGAAATACTATATGCGGACATTAAAAGCCGCAGAAAATACGCTTAAAGCCTGGTTAAAAGAAACTCTTGCCAGCTCTGGGAATTCGTGGAACCGTCAAATTGTAAAAGGCATAAGAACGCTACATATCGATAAAGCATTACTAACTGCAGACTCTATACCATACACAGTCTGGAAAAGGGATATCAACAAGCAGGTTAGACACATTTCCTACCGGATGGACATTCAGGTCCTAAAAACAACAATTATACTGCTTCCTTTGAACTACTCATACCTCCCTGGGGTACCTCAACCTTACCTTCTGGATAGTCTGAATGCAGTGGCCCATAATAATATAATGTTCTTGCATCTCTTAGGTTGGTGCTCCACTGCCTTCAACCGATGGGCTTCAACAAGTGAGGAGGGGGCTTGCAGACTGTGTAACTACAGGTCTGCATCATGGTTGTATCTCCTGTGCTGTTGTCCCGCAATTGACACTCCCAGAAGAATGCTTTTAAAACCCTTATATTTAAAAAGGGGCATCAGGACATATTGGAAAGCATCTGCCCTCTTCTTTACTTCCCCAGATATTCAAGTGCTAGCAAGGTCTGGAAAATATGTGAGACTCCTGGACAATCTGCTTTTACCCTCTCCTGCCCCCGCCCTACCAGTTCCTTCCCCTCAGAAACGTATCACAGACTTTTTTTGCACTTTGCCCTACTGTCTCTGTACCAAATTATGTTATGCATGATTTTGAAAACCTGTCATGTGATTACAATCGTAACTACATGACTGCCTCGTCAGTAATATGAATTTAAATTTGATGGTTTTCTTCGTTTTTGCTTTTAACGTGGTAACAGTGCTATGATGACATTTTATTGCAATGGTTTTAACTAACTGTGCTAATTTAATTAACTAAACTAAACTAAGCACAGAAATCATATTTGTTTAAGTGCCTATGCATATGGACTTGCACAAATGTGCCCCCAGAATCCACTGTAATGCAAAAGGGGACATGTGCGTAGTGGGCGTAGTGGGGCTACGCGAAGCTTCGTGAAGTGGGCATGAATCTACGCCCACCCACGCGCTTCGCATAGCCCCACTATGCGCTGCCCGCCTCCCTCCCCCCCTCTTCTACACCCCTAATTTTGATTTTAAATAGGTTAAAAAGTGAAGAAAAGCACTTACCTTTTATGCGGCGTCCCGGGGCCCCATCTTCTTCTTTTCGCCGACTTCTTCTAAACCAAATGCGCATTGCGCGGACGCCCAAGCATGCGTATTTCTCGCAAGAAATGCGCATGCGTGGGCGCCCGCGCATGCGCATTTGGTTGGAAGAATTTGGCGCAAAGAAGAAGATGGAGCACCGGGACGCCGCATAAAAGGTAAGTGCTTTTCTTCACTTTTTAACCTATTTAAAATCAAAATTAGGGGTGTAGAAGAGGGCGGGAGGGAGGCGGGAGGCGGGCAACTTCGATCTGTCCACGGGTGTGCGTAGTGTTGCCTACTACGCCTACTTTGCGAATCACGTAGTAGGCAACACTACGTGCACTCCGTGGGCGGAGCAAAGCACTACGCCCAGGGTTAGTGTGAGGAGCCCAAGCTGAACAGCAGGCCATCCATCATTCTCAACGGAATGTACTGTTAGTGCATACTTGTCACAACCAACTTCTGATTACGCCAACCACAGCACAAAAATGCATTTTAGCACTTGTGAGCGCTGCACCCATCCTGGGAAAGACACCACTCCAGAAAACTTGAGCCAGATGTACAAAGCATTTTTGCAGTCACAACCATCCCAATTTACAGAATTGGCAAAAGGCAAAATGTGATTCAGTAACTTGTTGCCAAATCACAATTTACATTTGTGATTCGGTATTTGGAAGAGGGGTTCAGGGAAATACCGAAATGGTATGGTATGTATCACCGTTTTGCGACTGAATTCCATTTGCAAAAAAGCAATACTTTACCACATGTTTAAAAGTGGGAGTAACCCATTTGCAAATCGAAAGTGGTCCCCTCAGAACCTTTTCCCCTTTGACAATGTTAAAAAATATATTTTTAAGAGCAGGCAAGTCTAAGACCCCAATCCATCAATCAATCATAGCACTTATAAAGCGCACTACATACCTGTGAGGGTCTCAAGGCGCTGGGGGGGATGCTGCTATTGTTCGAAGAGCCAGGTCTTGAGGAGTCTCCTGAAGGTCAGTAGGTCTTGGGTCTGCCGTAGGAGGATGGGGAGGGTGTTCCATGTCTTGGCGGCGAGGTGGGAGAATGATCTGCCGCTGGCGGTCACTCTTCAGATGCGGGGGAGAGTGACAAGGGCGTGGTCTGCTGAGCGAAGCTGGCGGGCAGGGGTGTAGAAGCTGAGTCTGCTGTTGAGGTACGCTTGTCCGGTGTTGTGGAGTGCCTTTTGTGCACGGGTGAGGAGTTTGAAGGTTATCCTCTTGTTGACAGGGAGCCAGTGATGGTCTCTCAGGTGTGGTGTGATGTGGCTGCGGCGAGGGATGTCGAGGATCAGGCGTGCGGAGGTGTTCTGGATGCGTTGGAGCCATTTTAGGAGTTTGGCTAAGGCTCACGCGCAGAGGGCGTTTCCGTAGTCCAGTCTGCTGCTGACGAGGGCCTGGGTGACTGTCCTTCTAGTTTCGGTGGGGATCCACTTGTAGATCTTGTGGAGCATGCGGATGGTGTTGAAGCAGGAGGAGGAGACGGCGTTGACCTGCTTCGTCATGGAGAAGGACGAGTCGAGGATGACCCCTGGGTTGTGTGCGTGGTCGGTGGGTGTTGGAGCGGTTCCTAGTGCAATCGGCCACCAGAGGTTGTCCCAGGCAGAGGAGGTGGAGCCAAGGATGAGGACCTCTGTCTTGTCCGAGTTCAGCTTCAGTCGGCTGTTCCTCGTCCGTTCGGCGACGGCCTTCATTCCTTTGTGGAGGTTGGTTTTGCGGTGTGGGGATCTTTGGTGAGGGAGAGGATCAGCTGGGTGTCGTCGGCGTAGGAGATGATGTTAAGGTCATGCAGTCGGGCGACATGGGCGAGCGGTGCCATGTAGATGTTAAACAGCGTTGGGTTGAGGGATGAGCCCTGGGGTATGCTGCAGATGATCTCGGTGGCTTCGGAGCAGAAGGGGGAGGCGGACGCTCTGTGTTCTGCCGGAGAGGAAGGAGGTAGTCCAGTTCAGGGCCTTCTCTTGGATTCCGGCGTCGTAGAGGCGTGTTTGTAGTGTGTGGGGGCAGACTGTGTCGAAGGCGGCTGACAGGTCCAGAAGGATGAGGGTTGCGGTTCTCCTCGAGGAAGCTGGTCAGTTGTTTGTTGACGGTCTTCTCAATGACCTTCGCCGGGAACGTGGGCAGGGAGATGGGTCGGAAGTTCTTGAGGTCCTTCGGATCCGCCTTGGGCTTCTTGAGTAAGGTGTTGATCTTGGCATGTTTCGAGCTCTCTGGGAAGGTCGCTGTCTCGAAGGAGATGTTGATGGCTTTCCGGAGGTGGGGTGCAATGCTGGTGCTGGCTTTGTTGAAGATGTGGTGTGGGCAGGGGTCTGACAGGGATCCGGAGTAGACTATTTTCATGATCTTGATGGTGTCGTCGTCTATGATGTTGGTCAAGGAGAGCAGGCGGTTGGTGCGGATGGTGGTCATGGGGGGCCGGGGTCTCAGTGGTTGCTGGGGTGTTCGCAGCGTTGAAGCTGTCGCCCACTGCCTGATCTTAAAAAGTGAAACATAGACATTTCATTTTCTTTTTTTAAATGTGTTTTCCATAAAAGAAAACAAGATTCATTTAAAAAAAAAAAAGAATAATTGCCTAATTAAAAAGCAATCACAGACATGGTGGTCTGTTGACCCCCAGTAGGCCACCATCCCTGTGATGGTGGCAAATCTTAATGGGTCGCAAATTGTGATCTACCTCATTAATATTCATGAGGTAGGTTGATTTGTGGTCAACTAGGACTCGCTATACATTAGCAACTATTGTGTCATATGCTGAAGACACACAGCTAATTGTGATGCTGTCTCAAGAAAGGGAACAGGCAGCAATTTGCTTCTCTAAGTGTCTAGGAGAAGTAGGTGCATGGATGTCAAATCATTGCCTAAAGCTCAATGGGAATAAAACGGAGGTAATGATCGTGGGTAAAACCCCCACCATCTGGTCATCAGCCTGGTGGCCTGGGACACTGTGCTAAGTACCCACCCCAAAATCGGAAGTAAAAAACCTTGGAGTTTGGTTTGACTCCGAATTAACATTTGACAGCCAAATTCGTAAAAAGTAGCAGGCAAATGCTATGGGACCATGAAAATCCTAAGAAAGATCCTTGACCTCCTACCACCTAATGTGAGGAAAACCATAGTTCACACTGTGGTAACCTCGCAATTGGATTACAGCAATGTACTATATCTAGGGGCTTCAAAAAAAGGGCTGTCCAAATTGCAAACGGTACAAAATGCGGCGGCCCGCCTGGTATTAAGCCTTCCGAGAAGAGCCTCTGCTAAGAAAACTCTGGCCAAACTACATTGGCTGCCAGTGGAAAAAAAAATCGTCTTAAAGGCAATGTGTCACTGTCACTGCATCTTATCAAGAAAAGGCCCATGGTACCTGCAACCACTGTTAACACAGTACACACGAGGCCAGTTCTTAAGATCCCAGGGTAGGGCATTGGTGACAGTCCCTAGATTTTTCGAAGCTAGAATGGGTGCCCGCCCCTTCAGATATCTTGCGGCAAATGTGTGGAACACTCTAACAATGGACCTAAGAACGGAACAATGTGAAACCAGATTTCGCAAGCAACTGAAGATATGGCTATTCACACTACACACTAAATTACAGCTATGGGCATGATATGTAATTTTCTCCTGATTCCTTTAACCCCTTGCATGCTTATGACGAGCCCAGCTCGTCTTGAGGCACAGTGGAGCTGGTCTCATCATAACGGCCGCGGCACTCCCCTGCACGGCGAATTCCACGGGCATGCGGGCGTTCTATTGGAGTGGGCGGAGTCATGACGAGTTCAGCTCGTCATTGAGCCCAGCTCCACTGGGCAGCATGACGAGCTGGACTCATCAAGAGCACCGCTGCGCCGCGCGCGGCCCCTCCCCTCCCGCACCGCGGTAATTACCCCTGCTGCGAAGGGGTTAAGAGGGACCGTTTTAGCGCGAGGACACACCGGTGGTGTAACCATGCGCTCTACAAATGGCTAAAATAAAGTAAACAAGACAGGTTTCCTAATTGCGATTCAGAGATAATCACAATTAGGAAATCAGTATTCCAAATGTTTGTACATCTGGTCAGGGACGTAGAACATATGCCTTGGTTGGTCAGCCTCCCCCTCCTAACAAACCCTTGGTAAATATATGACTAGAGCATTGCATGAGTTCTGCTACGGCGCTTAATTTGTTCAAGAATGAGTGTTGGCGCCCAAACTCAGCTCAGAAGCCCACAACTGATGCTGTTATGTTATGTTAGGTTGTCTTTAAAGCGCATGGCTACCCCAGCAATGGGGCGTCCCAGCGCTGTAGACCACTGGGGAACCTGTCCTGGCTTTCCCTGTGAGATGATCCCTGCTGGGTATCTCCAAGGTGAAACCAGGCATACCCAGTGTATGTGGGGGGCCGTTGTGGAGATGAGGCAAGCTAATGCGCAGAGTTGCCGAGTGTGATGCCTGGTCAGAGAAGGCACCGAAGCGAGAATTATCGAGTCCGCTGACCCTGGTCCACAACCCTGCCGCGCCGGGAATTGAACCCTGATCCCAGGCCGTCCTCTGCTTCCGGGTCTGCCGCCTCTAACCAGTGAGCCACACCACTCCTATGTTAGTGCACCGTATACCAATGTTCCACTGTCTGGGATCCACCTCCAGCCTCCTTAAACCACTATCAGAGATACTCCCTTCCCCTTTAGCTCACTCAGGCAGGTTCATGCTTTCTCCCTTTAGGTTAGTTTTCCATCTTTTCTTGCCTCGTCTTTCTGCGTTGTTTGTTTTTCATCCTCTTGCTTTCTGCGAATGTCTCATGCAGAAAAATAAGTACCAGTCCCTGAAGAAAAAGAGTGCCAGTGGCCCCCACCCGGCAACCAACGGCTCAAATTAAGCACTGCCTCTGCAAAAAAAAAATGCTTCAAATACTTGTGAAGAAGGTCAGCAGACAAAAATGGCATAAAGCGAAAAAGCAGACTTGCTGCCAATTCTGATTAAAACTAGGCAAATCTCCATTCGAGTACTTATCAAGAAAACCCCCAGTGCAACGGCTCGGTGCTGCCCTGAAGGCAGTGCCAACATCAGGAGGAGAGAGAGAGAGTAATCGAGGCTGCCTTACAAATCCAGCCCGTCAGGGAACATCCGCTCCAGGGGAAACAAATGAGCAGCGATATTTTCAACGAAACTAGACAGGTTATGCCTGGGCTCACGAAGCCGTGACAAAAACACAAATTGACGACGTGACCCCTTGGCAGCACGCCGCGCGCTGGAGCGGCTGTCTGTGATGCTATTCTCAGCTACACTGCGACCCCTGAACTCCGCAGTAACTCGCACGCGCACGCTCCATTAGCTGCAGTGATGGAGCAATAATCATCAGCAGCACTCATCGGAATATCAATGGGCGGCGTCACGCACGCACGCAGGTCTGATTGGACGATCCACGCAAGTTGCTCAGTGGCTTCTTTAGAAGCGAATTTTAAGGGGGGAAGGATAAACATTGGGCCGCAGATTAAACTAGTGGGGACACTTTCAAATGTCTCATATACATGTATGTGTGCTTGCTTGTTTTATTTGTCTTTGCACTTGTGTATACATTTATATTTAGCTTAATTAGATATTCATATAGACATGTTCAGTCAATTTAACCAAGCAATGCTTAAATCTGATATTGTATGTATGTGTGTATATATGTATACACGTAGACATGTAATATCAGATTTAAACATTTTAAGCAAAACAGCACTGCTTTTCGGTTTGACAAAGTACAGTGTCTGTTATTTTCTACGTTGCCTTCTAGCACATTCAATAGCTGTGGTAGGAGCAGGGGCGGCTCCTCCATTAGGGCAGAGGACCGCCGCCTCACTGCTTTATTGCAGTGCCAGAAGCAGAAAATAAAAAGGTATTTTAAATACCATTTTATTTTCTGCTTCTCGCGCTGCGAGAAAGCAGAATGCGGGATATGCCTGGTTGGGGGCGTGCTGGAAGATAAGCCTGGTTGGGGGCGGGCCAGGTGCGCAACACCCATTGGGCTCACCAGGCTTCAGCCCCCCCATCGTGTGTGTCAGCCAGGGCTGAGACAGCTTCTAATTGCAGCCGCACCTGAGTACTTCACAGGTCTTTAAAAGACCTTTTACTTGTTAATGAGGCTTTTGTTGTGTTTTCACCCTTTCTTAGAGTCACTCTGTCTATGGCTGGAAGAATTATCCCCCTCCAAAATCTTTTTCAGCCCCCTCCGAAATTTGACTCTAGTTGCCCGTCTGGGAATGGTGGGTGGGCGGGTCTGGGAGGAGTGGCTTGCACCACTCTGAATGCCCTGACTGCTTTGGTCGGCCCTGGGGCCGACCAAAGCAGTCATGCACACGCTACATTTTCTCTACGTAGGCTGCTCCCCACAGGTGCTGGGCGCTGTCCGGGACTCTGCACCAATCACAACGCTGCCATTGCAGCATTGTGATTGTCTACAGGAGGGGAGGGAACATGCCTGTTCCTGTTCAGGACTGGCCCAAGAGCAGAGGCGGCGCGGGACCGGGATCAGGTACATTTTATTTTTTAAATTTTACCCCCGTATCACCCTCGCGATAATCTCCGCGTGACTCCCCATCCCCCCTACCCATGAGAATTGAGAGCTGCGACTGGTAGAGGGGCCCAAGAGGGGCCATGACAATGACAATGACAGCTGGGACATGGGCCCCACTTGCCCGTCCTCCCCTCCCCCGGGCTTCCAGGAAGCATGGATCCATCTTAGAGGCAGGGTAGCCACGGGCTGTGACATAGGAAGTACGTGGGGGCCTTCTGCAGGGAAAGGTGATGGGGCCCCCACACACTCCCAAATTATCCTTGTATCATTGTCTCGACCCTCTGCCTTCACGAGATGTTGGAGAGCCTTGCTATGGTTATACAGTCCCACAGGCTCTAACTTTTGACTATAGAACTATCCCTCAGCTGAGTCCTACAATCCAGGCTCAGACTGCACACAGCAGAGCTGTTGGGCTACACAGCTTTACCTTCACAAAGCCTTCAGATAGCAGAACTATCCCTGAAGTTAAACTGCTCTTGTTGCATGAAAGCTTAAACATCCCATATCAAAGACTGTGGGACTGATTTAACTTTTGTCGGTGAGGATATTCAGTTGCAATGGTGACAGGGTATGCAGAGTATCCTTACCACCAAGAACGTGGTCCGCTGGCCAAAGTTAAATAGGGGCGGACCTTAGGGTTATTCACTATGTCGCTGCCGTGATTAATTCCTTCAGATGGCAAAGTAAAGTCAGTGACCGCCTGGAAACCCTGTCCATAAGCGGCAGTGAAATCTACTAAATGCTCCCCCCACCATGATAGAAGACTCCCATAGAAAGGGGAGCATTGTATTTTTTATTTCACAATTGGGACTTTTTGAAAATAAAAAACATTAAACTTTTTGGTGCAGGGCTTCGTGCCCCTGATGGAGTCGTGTTCTAAACAGCAAAATTAATTGACAGGAACCACAATGATGGCAATTCCTGCAAATGGTTTATAGATGACCACCAGCTTGGAGGTCATTTATAAATCTGGCAGGCGCCATTTACTCCGTCGCCCTGTCTCCAATATGTAAATGAGGCCCGAGTTGCCTTATCACTCCAAGAATCAGTAAGAATCTTACTTCCCCTCAACCCTCATTTTTTTGATGCATGATCAATCAGGGATTTTCAATACTGGGGACATGCTTGAAATATTTGATTCGTTGTACTAGAGACGGTTAAACAGAAAATCTGGTTGCATGGTGCATTAATACTAAGGCCCTTATCAGGAGTCCAAAAGTAATTTGAGAAGCAGTAATTTTACAACTGGAATTACAATATTGGCCTGCTGAGTTTGATCAACTACTTCACAATGCCAGCAAGTCTGGTTCTATGCATAATGCTGCCGGCCAACATAAGGTATTGAGTATCATCAAAACAAAAGCTCATGTTCACGGGAAAGTCTGGTTTACTCACATTGATACTCTAAATCCAATTCTTGTGAATGGCTGCCTCGCATCCCAAGCTTTCAGATTCAAAAATCCTGCCAATTGCAATCATCAATGTGGATATACAGGTTATTCTTTGGGTGAGTGAGGCCCAGTGCTGACTTCTGCGACATCTCTAATGACAAGTCCTTCCTTGTGGTGACTTATGATTACATTAACTATCCTGAGGTTGGTACTGTCCACACCATGTTGGCTAATGAAGTAATTCCTAAAATGATAAAGCAATAGCCACCTATGGGCATGTCAAATACTTGGAACTAGTAATGAACCAGAGTTCCAGGCCTGGGATTTCACAGAAAACCTGAATACAATTCCACCTTGCACCAAGGTGGCCGCAATGCTGAATCAGTATATGCACTAAATTAAAACATGTGCTTCGACATCTCAGAGACCCACTTGTGATCTTCCTCGTGACATCTGCTCATTTCATCTGCTCTGCCAGGTGGCTGGTGATTTGAAAATGTTTGTGCTGCTCCAGCTAGCCCCGGAGACACTAAGGGGCTCATTTATGAGCCCTTGCGTCACTTTTGCACCACTGGTGCGTCATTTTTTGTGACGCACCAGCAGTGTAAAAAATGCGCCTTGTTGCGCCACATTTACAAAGTGACGCATCTAGGTAGATGCGTCACTTTGTAAACCCCTGCGCTACATTATACCTGCGCCAGGTATAATGTATGCAGGGGGGGTGTTCCCACGCAAGACAGGGTCATAGAAGTGACGCAGTGAAATCTAGCAGATTTCACTGCCCCATTTCTAGGACTCAAATGCATCAAAATCTTACGCCTGCCTCACAGCAGGTGTAAGACTGATGCAAGCCCTTTCACATGGGGCTTGCCCCATGTGAAAGGATACATTGCTGGGGTGTGCGTCACTTTTGTGTCACACTCCAGCAATGCGTCACTTTTGCGCGATACAGATACCTCAGAAATACTGACGTATCTGTAACTCCTTGCGACATGATGCGTCATACAGTAAATATGACGCATCAGGTGTGTCGCAAGGAGTGCGCACTGAGAAGTGACGCATCGCTGCTTTCATGCAGCGATGCGTCATTTCTCATAAATGAGGCCCCAAGTGTCCAGCTTGTTGTAGTTTCAGATGACAATTGTGCTGTCCATGAGGACCTGCACCAGCCTCCCTTTAATGGACAGAAGAAAAGCATTCAGGGTCAAATGAATGGTCCACAGTGCCAATAGGTTGACGTGAAGCTGACTCTTCATGGGCATTTTGAGAGACCTGTCAGCTTTAGGATGTTTTTCCCCCAACATTTTTGCTTTTAATCAATCAATGGTTTGTAAAGCGTGGCTACTCACCCATGAGGGTCTCAAGGCGCTGGGTAGGGGGCTGCTGATCCATCTGGGCGATAGGGTTCAGTCAAAGAGCCAGGTCTTTTAGATCCTTCCTAACGTTTGGGTCAGCGACGAGGATTGCTCGAGGTGGAGAGATAGGGTATTCTAGGTCTTTGCGGTGAGGTAAAAGAAGGATCTGGTGGGTACATGGAATGAGAGTGGGTGGTTCAGATATGCTGGTCCTGCGTCGTGGAGGGCTTTGTAGGTGTGTGCGAGAAGCTTGAAAGTGATTCTTTTGTTGACTGGGAGCCAGTGGAGTTCTCAAAGGTGTTCAGTGATGTGGCAGAAAGGTTGTGGACCAGTCTGGCTGTGACATTTTGAATGTTCTGTAGTTTACTGAGGAGTTTCTGGGTGATGCCAGCGTAGAGTCGCCATAGTCGAGCCTGCTGCTGATGAGTGTGTGGGTGACCATCTTTCTGGATTTGGCGGGGATCCATCTGAATGTCTTACCAAGCAGGCAAAACATGTGGAACCAAGATGATGATACAACATTGATCAGGTGGTTCATTGTGAGCAAATAGTCCAGGATGATGCTGAGGTTTCGTGCGTGGTCCATGGGGGTGAGGGGGCTCCCATAATGGCATCCCAAGCTGAGAGGGTGGGTCCCAGGATGAGGAGTTTGGTCTTGTATGAGTTGAGGTTGAGGCAACTATCTTTCATCCAGGTGGCAGTGGCCTTCATCCCGCTGTGGAAATGGTTTCTGGTGGCTATGTGTTTGTTGGTGAGGGAGAGGATCAACTGGATGTCATCAGCATAGGAGACGATTTTGAGTCTGTGGTTCCTGACGATAGCTGCAAGCGGAGCCATGTAGACGTTGAAGAGAGTGGGGCTCATAGAGCAGCCATATGGCACTCCCCAGCTGATCACTGTAGGTTCTGAGAGGAATGGAGGAAGTCTGATTCACTGTGTTTGACCGGTGAAGAAGGAGTGGATCTAGTCCAGGGCCTTGCCACTGATGTCAGCGTAGTGGGGTCTCATGATTAGGGTGTGGTGGAGACTGTGTCAATGGCCGCCAAGAGGTCCAGAAGGATTAGGGCTGCAGTTTTGCACTGGTCGAAGAGGGTGCGGATGTCCTCGATGTCAGTGAGGAGTGTGGTCTTGGTGCTGTGGTTTCTTCAGAAGCCGAATTGGGAGATGTCCAGGGCATGGTTTGCTTCAATGAACTCGGAGAGTTGGGTGTTGATGGCCTTCTAGATGACTTTAGTTGGGAAGGGGAGCAGGGAGATGGGTCTGAAGTTCTTGAGGTCTGTTGGAAAGGCAGATGGCTTCTTCACAGGGGGTTGACCTTTGCATGTATCCAGTGATCGGTGAAGGTGGCAGTCTTGATGGAGTACTTGATGGTGCAGTGAAGCTCTGTGGCGATGGAGGTGACAGCTCTATGGAACATGTGGTGTAGGCATGGGTAAGAAGGAGCTCCTGCAAGGGCTTGAGTGTTTCATCTGTGGTGAGCGGGGTCCAGTTGGGCAGGATCTGTTGGGGTGCAGCTTGGTCGGTGCGGTGGTGTTGGGTGTGGTGGGATAGTCTTGGTGTAGAAGCTGTCTTAGATGCACTTGATCTTGTGGTGGAATAAGGTGGCACGTTTGTTGCAGAGGTCTTGGGAGGGTGGGATGTCTGTGGTCTTGCTGTTAGGCCTGGCAAACTCCTTGACAAGGATGAAGGGTTCTTTGCTGCTGTGTGCTTTGACGTTGATTCTGTCCTGGAGGGCCGTTTTCTTTGTGGTTTAGAGGAGGTGGTGTGTGGTGAAGGCAGCTTTGAAGGTTGATTGGATTTCCAGTGGTTTGTTGTTCTTCCATCTCTTCTTGAGTCATCTGCAGGTGCGTCTGGACTCATGGAGGACAGGAGTGAACCAGCTTGCTTTTTGGTGTGTTGCTTGTCCAAGCAGGGGAAGAATTCACAGTCTTCATACAGGTCCTTCTCCCACTCCAAGTTTCTGACCTCGTCCATGTCACATGGCTGCTCCCACGGCCATTCCACTTCCTGCTCAAAATCTTCAGGTAAGTCAAAATTCAAACATAAGCACAGAATACGTGAAGCAGAACTCACCCTCATCCTGCCACTCTGGTTCCAAATAAAATGTGAGAGGGCCTCAACATTTAAGTTGTGTTAGTGCACCGTATACCAATGTTCCACTGTCTGGGATCCACCTCCAGCCTCCTTAAACCACTATCAGAGATACTCCCTTCCCCTTTAGCTCACTCAGGCAGGTTCATGCTTTCTCCCTTTAGGTTAGTTTTCCATCTTTTCTTGCCTCGTCTTTCTGCGTTGTTTGTTTTTCATCCTCTTGCTTTCTGCGAATGTCTCATGCAGAAAAATAAGTACCAGTCCCTGAAGAAAAAGAGTGCCAGTGGCCCCCACCCGGCAACCAACGGCTCAAATTAAGCACTGCCTCTGCAAAAAAAAAATGCTTCAAATACTTGTGAAGAAGGTCAGCAGACAAAAATGGCATAAAGCGAAAAAGCAGACTTGCTGCCAATTCTGATTAAAACTAGGCAAATCTCCATTCGAGTACTTATCAAGAAAACCCCCAGTGCAACGGCTCGGTGCTGCCCTGAAGGCAGTGCCAACATCAGGAGGAGAGAGAGAGAGTAATCGAGGCTGCCTTACAAATCCAGCCCGTCAGGGAACATCCGCTCCAGGGGAAACAAATGAGCAGCGATATTTTCAACGAAACTAGACAGGTTATGCCTGGGCTCACGAAGCCGTGACAAAAACACAAATTGACGACGTGACCCCTTGGCAGCACGCCGCGCGCTGGAGCGGCTGTCTGTGATGCTATTCTCAGCTACACTGCGACCCCTGAACTCCGCAGTAACTCGCACGCGCACGCTCCATTAGCTGCAGTGATGGAGCAATAATCATCAGCAGCACTCATCGGAATATCAATGGGCGGCGTCACGCACGCACGCAGGTCTGATTGGACGATCCACGCAAGTTGCTCAGTGGCTTCTTTAGAAGCGAATTTTAAGGGGGGAAGGATAAACATTGGGCCGCAGATTAAACTAGTGGGGACACTTTCAAATGTCTCATATACATGTATGTGTGCTTGCTTGTTTTATTTGTCTTTGCACTTGTGTATACATTTATATTTAGCTTAATTAGATATTCATATAGACATGTTCAGTCAATTTAACCAAGCAATGCTTAAATCTGATATTGTATGTATGTGTGTATATATGTATACACGTAGACATGTAATATCAGATTTAAACATTTTAAGCAAAACAGCACTGCTTTTCGGTTTGACAAAGTACAGTGTCTGTTATTTTCTACGTTGCCTTCTAGCACATTCAATAGCTGTGGTAGGAGCAGGGGCGGCTCCTCCATTAGGGCAGAGGACCGCCGCCTCACTGCTTTATTGCAGTGCCAGAAGCAGAAAATAAAAAGGTATTTTAAATACCATTTTATTTTCTGCTTCTCGCGCTGCGAGAAAGCAGAATGCGGGATATGCCTGGTTGGGGGCGTGCTGGAAGATAAGCCTGGTTGGGGGCGGGCCAGGTGCGCAACACCCATTGGGCTCACCAGGCTTCAGCCCCCCCATCGTGTGTGTCAGCCAGGGCTGAGACAGCTTCTAATTGCAGCCGCACCTGAGTACTTCACAGGTCTTTAAAAGACCTTTTACTTGTTAATGAGGCTTTTGTTGTGTTTTCACCCTTTCTTAGAGTCACTCTGTCTATGGCTGGAAGAATTATCCCCCTCCAAAATCTTTTTCAGCCCCCTCCGAAATTTGACTCTAGTTGCCCGTCTGGGAATGGTGGGTGGGCGGGTCTGGGAGGAGTGGCTTGCACCACTCTGAATGCCCTGACTGCTTTGGTCGGCCCTGGGGCCGACCAAAGCAGTCATGCACACGCTACATTTTCTCTACGTAGGCTGCTCCCCACAGGTGCTGGGCGCTGTCCGGGACTCTGCACCAATCACAACGCTGCCATTGCAGCATTGTGATTGTCTACAGGAGGGGAGGGAACATGCCTGTTCCTGTTCAGGACTGGCCCAAGAGCAGAGGCGGCGCGGGACCGGGATCAGGTACATTTTATTTTTTAAATTTTACCCCCGTATCACCCTCGCGATAATCTCCGCGTGACTCCCCATCCCCCCTACCCATGAGAATTGAGAGCTGCGACTGGTAGAGGGGCCCAAGAGGGGCCATGACAATGACAATGACAGCTGGGACATGGGCCCCACTTGCCCGTCCTCCCCTCCCCCGGGCTTCCAGGAAGCATGGATCCATCTTAGAGGCAGGGTAGCCACGGGCTGTGACATAGGAAGTACGTGGGGGCCTTCTGCAGGGAAAGGTGATGGGGCCCCCACACACTCCCAAATTATCCTTGTATCATTGTCTCGACCCTCTGCCTTCACGAGATGTTGGAGAGCCTTGCTATGGTTATACAGTCCCACAGGCTCTAACTTTTGACTATAGAACTATCCCTCAGCTGAGTCCTACAATCCAGGCTCAGACTGCACACAGCAGAGCTGTTGGGCTACACAGCTTTACCTTCACAAAGCCTTCAGATAGCAGAACTATCCCTGAAGTTAAACTGCTCTTGTTGCATGAAAGCTTAAACATCCCATATCAAAGACTGTGGGACTGATTTAACTTTTGTCGGTGAGGATATTCAGTTGCAATGGTGACAGGGTATGCAGAGTATCCTTACCACCAAGAACGTGGTCCGCTGGCCAAAGTTAAATAGGGGCGGACCTTAGGGTTATTCACTATGTCGCTGCCGTGATTAATTCCTTCAGATGGCAAAGTAAAGTCAGTGACCGCCTGGAAACCCTGTCCATAAGCGGCAGTGAAATCTACTAAATGCTCCCCCCACCATGATAGAAGACTCCCATAGAAAGGGGAGCATTGTATTTTTTATTTCACAATTGGGACTTTTTGAAAATAAAAAACATTAAACTTTTTGGTGCAGGGCTTCGTGCCCCTGATGGAGTCGTGTTCTAAACAGCAAAATTAATTGACAGGAACCACAATGATGGCAATTCCTGCAAATGGTTTATAGATGACCACCAGCTTGGAGGTCATTTATAAATCTGGCAGGCGCCATTTACTCCGTCGCCCTGTCTCCAATATGTAAATGAGGCCCGAGTTGCCTTATCACTCCAAGAATCAGTAAGAATCTTACTTCCCCTCAACCCTCATTTTTTTGATGCATGATCAATCAGGGATTTTCAATACTGGGGACATGCTTGAAATATTTGATTCGTTGTACTAGAGACGGTTAAACAGAAAATCTGGTTGCATGGTGCATTAATACTAAGGCCCTTATCAGGAGTCCAAAAGTAATTTGAGAAGCAGTAATTTTACAACTGGAATTACAATATTGGCCTGCTGAGTTTGATCAACTACTTCACAATGCCAGCAAGTCTGGTTCTATGCATAATGCTGCCGGCCAACATAAGGTATTGAGTATCATCAAAACAAAAGCTCATGTTCACGGGAAAGTCTGGTTTACTCACATTGATACTCTAAATCCAATTCTTGTGAATGGCTGCCTCGCATCCCAAGCTTTCAGATTCAAAAATCCTGCCAATTGCAATCATCAATGTGGATATACAGGTTATTCTTTGGGTGAGTGAGGCCCAGTGCTGACTTCTGCGACATCTCTAATGACAAGTCCTTCCTTGTGGTGACTTATGATTACATTAACTATCCTGAGGTTGGTACTGTCCACACCATGTTGGCTAATGAAGTAATTCCTAAAATGATAAAGCAATAGCCACCTATGGGCATGTCAAATACTTGGAACTAGTAATGAACCAGAGTTCCAGGCCTGGGATTTCACAGAAAACCTGAATACAATTCCACCTTGCACCAAGGTGGCCGCAATGCTGAATCAGTATATGCACTAAATTAAAACATGTGCTTCGACATCTCAGAGACCCACTTGTGATCTTCCTCGTGACATCTGCTCATTTCATCTGCTCTGCCAGGTGGCTGGTGATTTGAAAATGTTTGTGCTGCTCCAGCTAGCCCCGGAGACACTAAGGGGCTCATTTATGAGCCCTTGCGTCACTTTTGCACCACTGGTGCGTCATTTTTTGTGACGCACCAGCAGTGTAAAAAATGCGCCTTGTTGCGCCACATTTACAAAGTGACGCATCTAGGTAGATGCGTCACTTTGTAAACCCCTGCGCTACATTATACCTGCGCCAGGTATAATGTATGCAGGGGGGGTGTTCCCACGCAAGACAGGGTCATAGAAGTGACGCAGTGAAATCTAGCAGATTTCACTGCCCCATTTCTAGGACTCAAATGCATCAAAATCTTACGCCTGCCTCACAGCAGGTGTAAGACTGATGCAAGCCCTTTCACATGGGGCTTGCCCCATGTGAAAGGATACATTGCTGGGGTGTGCGTCACTTTTGTGTCACACTCCAGCAATGCGTCACTTTTGCGCGATACAGATACCTCAGAAATACTGACGTATCTGTAACTCCTTGCGACATGATGCGTCATACAGTAAATATGACGCATCAGGTGTGTCGCAAGGAGTGCGCACTGAGAAGTGACGCATCGCTGCTTTCATGCAGCGATGCGTCATTTCTCATAAATGAGGCCCCAAGTGTCCAGCTTGTTGTAGTTTCAGATGACAATTGTGCTGTCCATGAGGACCTGCACCAGCCTCCCTTTAATGGACAGAAGAAAAGCATTCAGGGTCAAATGAATGGTCCACAGTGCCAATAGGTTGACGTGAAGCTGACTCTTCATGGGCATTTTGAGAGACCTGTCAGCTTTAGGATGTTTTTCCCCCAACATTTTTGCTTTTAATCAATCAATGGTTTGTAAAGCGTGGCTACTCACCCATGAGGGTCTCAAGGCGCTGGGTAGGGGGCTGCTGATCCATCTGGGCGATAGGGTTCAGTCAAAGAGCCAGGTCTTTTAGATCCTTCCTAACGTTTGGGTCAGCGACGAGGATTGCTCGAGGTGGAGAGATAGGGTATTCTAGGTCTTTGCGGTGAGGTAAAAGAAGGATCTGGTGGGTACATGGAATGAGAGTGGGTGGTTCAGATATGCTGGTCCTGCGTCGTGGAGGGCTTTGTAGGTGTGTGCGAGAAGCTTGAAAGTGATTCTTTTGTTGACTGGGAGCCAGTGGAGTTCTCAAAGGTGTTCAGTGATGTGGCAGAAAGGTTGTGGACCAGTCTGGCTGTGACATTTTGAATGTTCTGTAGTTTACTGAGGAGTTTCTGGGTGATGCCAGCGTAGAGTCGCCATAGTCGAGCCTGCTGCTGATGAGTGTGTGGGTGACCATCTTTCTGGATTTGGCGGGGATCCATCTGAATGTCTTACCAAGCAGGCAAAACATGTGGAACCAAGATGATGATACAACATTGATCAGGTGGTTCATTGTGAGCAAATAGTCCAGGATGATGCTGAGGTTTCGTGCGTGGTCCATGGGGGTGAGGGGGCTCCCATAATGGCATCCCAAGCTGAGAGGGTGGGTCCCAGGATGAGGAGTTTGGTCTTGTATGAGTTGAGGTTGAGGCAACTATCTTTCATCCAGGTGGCAGTGGCCTTCATCCCGCTGTGGAAATGGTTTCTGGTGGCTATGTGTTTGTTGGTGAGGGAGAGGATCAACTGGATGTCATCAGCATAGGAGACGATTTTGAGTCTGTGGTTCCTGACGATAGCTGCAAGCGGAGCCATGTAGACGTTGAAGAGAGTGGGGCTCATAGAGCAGCCATATGGCACTCCCCAGCTGATCACTGTAGGTTCTGAGAGGAATGGAGGAAGTCTGATTCACTGTGTTTGACCGGTGAAGAAGGAGTGGATCTAGTCCAGGGCCTTGCCACTGATGTCAGCGTAGTGGGGTCTCATGATTAGGGTGTGGTGGAGACTGTGTCAATGGCCGCCAAGAGGTCCAGAAGGATTAGGGCTGCAGTTTTGCACTGGTCGAAGAGGGTGCGGATGTCCTCGATGTCAGTGAGGAGTGTGGTCTTGGTGCTGTGGTTTCTTCAGAAGCCGAATTGGGAGATGTCCAGGGCATGGTTTGCTTCAATGAACTCGGAGAGTTGGGTGTTGATGGCCTTCTAGATGACTTTAGTTGGGAAGGGGAGCAGGGAGATGGGTCTGAAGTTCTTGAGGTCTGTTGGAAAGGCAGATGGCTTCTTCACAGGGGGTTGACCTTTGCATGTATCCAGTGATCGGTGAAGGTGGCAGTCTTGATGGAGTACTTGATGGTGCAGTGAAGCTCTGTGGCGATGGAGGTGACAGCTCTATGGAACATGTGGTGTAGGCATGGGTAAGAAGGAGCTCCTGCAAGGGCTTGAGTGTTTCATCTGTGGTGAGCGGGGTCCAGTTGGGCAGGATCTGTTGGGGTGCAGCTTGGTCGGTGCGGTGGTGTTGGGTGTGGTGGGATAGTCTTGGTGTAGAAGCTGTCTTAGATGCACTTGATCTTGTGGTGGAATAAGGTGGCACGTTTGTTGCAGAGGTCTTGGGAGGGTGGGATGTCTGTGGTCTTGCTGTTAGGCCTGGCAAACTCCTTGACAAGGATGAAGGGTTCTTTGCTGCTGTGTGCTTTGACGTTGATTCTGTCCTGGAGGGCCGTTTTCTTTGTGGTTTAGAGGAGGTGGTGTGTGGTGAAGGCAGCTTTGAAGGTTGATTGGATTTCCAGTGGTTTGTTGTTCTTCCATCTCTTCTTGAGTCATCTGCAGGTGCGTCTGGACTCATGGAGGACAGGAGTGAACCAGCTTGCTTTTTGGTGTGTTGCTTGTCCAAGCAGGGGAAGAATTCACAGTCTTCATACAGGTCCTTCTCCCACTCCAAGTTTCTGACCTCGTCCATGTCACATGGCTGCTCCCACGGCCATTCCACTTCCTGCTCAAAATCTTCAGGTAAGTCAAAATTCAAACATAAGCACAGAATACGTGAAGCAGAACTCACCCTCATCCTGCCACTCTGGTTCCAAATAAAATGTGAGAGGGCCTCAACATTTAAGTCACAATCCTTCAAGGTCATAGGTCCCAGAGTTCGTACCTCAGATGGTTATGATGCACCCAGAATTCACCAGCTGGTTGTTGAGCGTTGAACTCACAGCAAATTGAGGTCTTCAGGGAGGTCATGAGGCAAATCTTTAGTGCTCTTTCATCTGTGTCTAGTGAACCTTCAGACCTCATGGAGAAGTAGTAACCTCTAGTTGGGTTACCACTGTACGTTGTCTCCTAATGATGTCTGCTTATTTGGTTCCTGGCACCAGTCATGTACCGATGGCTGTACAAGAGATCCACCCAACCGCATGGTGTTGATTGACAGGTGGTACCATCTATGTAGGATCCCAAATTGACATCAAACCAAGCTCACCCGATGTCATGCTATGAAAAAACTAAATGGCAACCAGTTATCATGCTTCCAATCTCTAAAACGATGCTCTGACATTAAACCTCTATATGGCTCACTGCATCAACTGGGAGAGAACCATACCAGCATTTTTAAAGCTTTTAAAACTTTCCTAAAATAAGATTAGACAAGATGGACTTAAGGTTGATCTGCAGCACGTTTCTCAGCTTAGGCTGATACAACTTCCACCTATCCTCGATTTCCCCACTCTGGGAAATGAAAAAAACCATGGTATTTTTAGAATGATTCCTTGTAGTGCCTCCACAATATCCTGTGAGTAGACCGCGATATCGTCAGCATATGCTGTTATTTTTAGCACCTGTGAGCCGGATCTAAAAGGTACAATCTGGGTTTGGGACTGAAGAGCAAACAGAAAAGGTTCTAGTGAGAGGGCAAATAAAAGAGGTGAAAGGGGGCATCCCTGACGAGTGCCACGTAGGATTGGAAAATCTGGAGAGGTCAGGCCCCCGTAGCTAGTGCAGGCCGTTGGTTTATCATACAGCGCCTGTACATCCTGCAAAAATTGCCCCCCGAACCCCATTTTGGACAGGACGCACTAAAGATAGTCCCACCCCACTCGGTCAAAAGCCTTCTCGGCGTCTAATAGGATCATGCCGAGTGGGGTGGATTCAGTCTCTGCTACATCAAATGCCGTGATGGCCACATTGACGTGTATTGTAGTGTCTCTCCCGGTTATAAACCCATGTTGCTGTGGGTTAATAACTTGAGGCATGATAGGGGCCAGTCTTAATGCTAAAATTGTTGCAAATATTTTGCATCCGTATTTATCGGAGAGATGGGTCGATATGACCCTCTCTCCTCCTTCGGCTTGTCTTTCTTCAAAAAGAAGATTATTTTCGCCCTATTCCATGATTTAGGAGCTTTTCCATTTGGCCCAACAGATTGCATTACCGTCAGCAACAGAGTTTCTAATTCCTCTAAACACGCTTTATATATCTCCAGAGGTATTGTGTCCTCCCCAGCCGCTTTTCCTGCAGATAGTAAAGCAATGGCCAGATGTAATTCTGCCATGGTTATATCGTCAGACAATGAGTCCATCCCTGAGATGTTCTGTATGTTTATTAAGTGCTCATCAACATATTCCCGTGTAGCGTCTAGGTTAGGCGCAGTTTCTGGAGTATATAATGTTCTATAGAAATCAGCAAATTGCTCTAGTATATCTAGTGGCTGGTTATAAATCTTGTTACCGCCCCCCGAATATTTGTAATCGAAGTGCCTGCTCTGTCCTCAGCAACTTTATAGGCCAAGATTTTGCCGATTTTATCCCCCCCCCCTCGTATTGTGCAATTTTAAATTTATGAATATTAGCGCTGCTCTTCTGGATAAACTTAGTCTTTGTTTCACTTTTAATAAACCCAGTTTAAGGCCGATTTCTGTGATCGTTAGCAGATTTAGTCGAAGTGCTGAGGCCAACATCTCTTCTTGAGTGGTTATTTTTTAAATCAACATAGCGTTGTGCTTTCTGCGTTCCAGGTTTTGTCTGATCACATAAGCCTGAGTAAAACCCCTAATACTTGCTTTGCAAGCGTCCCATACCGTGCAGCATGCAGCTGAATCCATGTTGATGTCTATAAATTCTGTAAGATGCGATTTTAGCTGCATCATATAAAGTGAGTCTGAGACTAAATATCTAGGGAAGGAGAATGGCCTGGGAAAAGTCCTAGTGTGTGTTATAGTGAATATCAGCAATATTGCATTATGATCCGAAGAGATTCGGGGGCATAAAACCATAGAACTGACCTTCAGTAAGTTATCGCTTATTAATGCCATATCCAGTCTTGAGCAGAGTTTATGAGGCGCGGAGTAGTAAGTATATCCCGGTGTTTTTGGATGTAAATACCGCCAAGCATCTTTGATGTTGTGGATACGGCATAGGTCTAAAATGGAAGACCTGGTTTTATGCATCCTTTGGTAACTGCCAGACCTGGTTGTGTCTATTTTGTAGTCCATGATACAGTTAAAATCCCCCATAATGATAAGTTCTCCCTCCCAGTCCAAAAGTTTAATATTCAGCTGATCAAAAAGCATGGGTTCATCTGTATTAGAACGTACACCACACATAAGACATATTTGTGATTCTCAAAGCTAATCTGCGCTACAGCCCATCTGCCACCTTTGTCACAAGCAGTCTGTAATATTTCAGCCCTAAATCGCCTATTCTTGAGGATGGCCACCCCTCTTGTAGAGTACCCGAAGGTGGAGCAAACCACAATGTCGTATCCCAGTTGATTAAGTAGCTTCTTGTCCTTCCCAGCTATATGTGTTTCGGATAGAAGACCGAAATGAGGGTTGTGTAGTTTTAATTCTTCTGTAACCAGAGATCTCTTATTTTTGCTATTTAGCCCCGCTACGTTCCAAGCTAGGCACTTTATTTCATACATTTGTAAATAATAAAAACCTTAAACCCATCTCCAGGTGTCCTAGTGAGTTTCCTATTCCTCATACCAATGGTAAACCAGACAAAAAAAACTGAAATGTCCTCGCAACATTCTGCCCCATCAGCCTGAAAACAAATTTTACTAAATTCCCCCCCCCCCCAACCCCTGCCCCCCATCCTGCGAAGGAACCGCCCTAGAGGCTGGCAAATTTGGGAAGGTGTCTGGCTACAAACTCAACCTACAAAAGACACAAGTAATAGCTAACTATACCCCAGCCGTGGCGGTTCCTGAGATATGCAAAGTTGCTACATATCTAGGGGTCAAAATAACGGCCAAACTACAGGAAATCAACAATATAAATTACAACGAACTAACTAAATCCACTATCCTACTACTAAAAAAGTGGCACAGATTACCCCTGAATCTAATTGGTAGAATTAACCTAATTAAGATGAAGGTACTGCCTA
Organism: Lissotriton helveticus; assembly: GCF_964261635.1. NCBI lineage: Eukaryota > Metazoa > Chordata > Amphibia > Caudata > Salamandridae > Lissotriton > Lissotriton helveticus. Next base: position 242,768,190 of record NC_136073.1, read on the forward strand.
AATTCGTGTACTTATTTCGATCTATCCCACTGGCACTAAATAATTTGTTTTTCAAGCAACTCGACGGAGCACTCAGCAGCTTTATCTGGGGCTACAAAAAAGCGAGAAGGTCGCTGAATCTTCTGAAAAACAATGCGAGTGAGGGAGGGCTTAATTTTCCTGATTTTAAGATGTACTTTTGGTCAGCTTTTGTTATACGCCTCCGCTCTCTACTTAACAGAGGCAGGGCACTGTTTTTCCACTCTTTTATGTTAAAACATGACTCAAATATGTTTTTGCTACGAGCAAATGACCCTAACTACTATAAAAGGGTCAAATTCAAGACCGCAAGGGACATAATAAAGATTTGGGGCAATATATTAACTTTCTGCAAAACTACTTTCTTCCATTCAAAGCTACTGCTGTGGGGCAATCCGGGTCTCCCGGGAATCTTTAACGATAACATCGCTCATGGTTGGTCTAGGTCAGGAATTAACATCTTAGGGGACCTATATGGCACACAAGGGCTCTTAGACTTTAACACTCTTAAACTGATATATGATCTACCTGAAAATATGAGGTATAAACACCTACAGATGCACGACTACCTGATCAACAAAAAACAAGTTCAGGAGGTTTCTGATTGTGACATATGGATTTGTCTATACTCTCTAAAAAGCAAGTCAGTAATAAGTGAAGCTTATAGACTTTTAATCAACCTTAAAGCAAACGACTGTCTAAAAAATGCTGACAAGTGGAGTAGACTACTGGGTTTGAATATAACATCAAAACAGATAGAGTGCTCCCTGTCAAATATTAATAAGCGAGTACGGTCATCTAGTTTAAGGCTTCAACAATTTAGAACGACTTGCATGCTATACTACACGCCCAAAAGAATCTCCAAATGGTCCCCTAATAACTCCTATAGCGATCACACTAAATGCCCCAAATGCTCCATCGAGGCAGCCGATCTGGCACATATGCTGTTTTCTTGCCCCAATCTTAAGACCTTCTGGGGGGATATTCAGAAGGTTTTGAAAATTAAGCAGATCCAGATGCCTATATTTACTGCTGCTTCTGTTTTGCTAGACATCTATCCTGTCTCTTTCCCACAGGCTGCCTTGGTTACTATACTTATGTCTTGTGCAAAATTAACTTTGGCCAGAGCTTGGACCTGTTCCGAACCACCCATGGTCTGGGACTGGTGGGCACTTGTAACTGAGATTCACTCGATGGAGTTAGTCTTAGCGAATCTTAGGGGAACTGAGGTACTGGGTTTTTCAGAACCGGCACAGACACCGGTAACCCAGCGGTGTCAGGGTACACCCAGAGACCTCGGGTTCTTCCTGATCCAGACCACAGAAACTCAGAGTCTTCTAGGTGAAGTCAAAGATTAGTTTATTGGCTGCAACCAAGGTAACAAGTGTCCTAGAAGTACAACACGGGGAAGTATATTCTCAGGAGACTGCTCGAATTTACAAAGTCGGGCTTCTCTCTTTATACAGAATATTCAGCTTTAGGCAAACATTCTTCGAATTCGTAGTTTGTCATTTACAGTTATTGGTTTACAAAAGAAAAGCAGAGTCATGATGACATGTACATATTTCACGTCGTGCTGCCCATAACAAATCACCCGGCAAGGCCCAACATTTAATCAGATATCAGCGGACCCCCAATAAAACAGGCATCTCCCCATCATAAAGTAAGTGAAGCAAAAGAGTAGAGACAGATGTGAGCAAGATACGGCAGGTGTGCGCGCTGAAATGGTTTTATGGCTTGTTGAGCCTAGATGCTATCTTGCTCGGCCACTGGGAGGGGAGCTGACCTAACGAGTTCGGCCTGGGGCAATGGTTCAAACTTGCACAGGTCATGGAAAAGTCGATTAAGGAGTATGTGTCCTTGTGGAATTGAATTCAACTGGATTAAGGCCTATGTAAAGGGCAACACATAAATGGAAGCCAAGGGTTCAGAACGCAAATGACGATTTCGAGGTGAAATCGTCACTCGAATATGCTGAAAATATATGTACATGATGTACTCGTCATTCTCGGTCTTTTGATACCAAATTCGTCATGTGTCGACGAAGTTTTAATTCTCGAGTCCAGAACGATTACACGAATCCAGATTTTCAGAACCACAATCCCTCCTTTTGCCCTTACATAGGCAATTAATCTATCCTCATGTTAGTCTGAGTCCACATCTATGTTCCTAAAGTCATTGAGATGTTGCTGTAACATCATTCTAGTACGTAGTTCATCTCTTGACACAGGTTTCCTTACACATGATGTAGCACAGAGGCCACATATTGCAGGAGCACACTGTATGCATAGACAGAACAGGAAAAGAATGGCTAAGACCATCCCAATGACCATTAGAAATTTCCATCCCCAGGCGGATATCAGTTCCCAGAACCATCCCATCAATGACCAATCTCCTTTATCCACATGAATAGATTCGGAAATCTTATGTAGTTTGGAGATGGCCTGGTACACTGTTGGAGCGTTATCAGGGATGAAGATACAGCAACTAGATTGGATCAATTTACATACTCCACCTCGGTCTGCAAGGATGACATCTAAAGCGACCCTGTTCTGAAGGGTCATAAGCCGATCCGACTGGAGCTCAGCAGTCAGGTTACTAAGGGCACCAGTAGTTTCTATCACGGTGGACTCAACTACCCTTGTCAATTGCCTTATGTTTCTGCTGTTAGCCATGGATCCCCAGAACGGCAGAAAACCCTTTGCAAAGTCACCAAATTCTTGACCTGCAGTGTCCTCTTCACTCAAGACACCTCTAACTATCCTTGTCCGGTGGTAGTCTGCCGCTGCTGTGTAGGTGGGAGGCAACAGGAAGGAAACAAAACATGAGCCCGAAAAGTCAGGGGGCAACCATGTATAGGCTCTATCGTGGCAGATGAAATAAGTACCCTTAGCTGCTAAAAACGCAGGGGAAGTCTGAGATCCAAACATATACGTTTCAGTACAGACACTCTTCCCTAACTGAGCCCTGGGATTCGTGCCATTACCTTGCAGACATAGGTGACCCTGATGGGGTACAATCCAAAACGGGGACGATCTCTTAGCTTGCTGTTTCTCACTTAGAGTAGTTCCATACCCAGTCATGTTCCATCCTATGTATAATAGTGTCTCATCTCTAGGGATAGTCTCATAAGAAATACCTTCCTTAATCATGTCAACTATACCTTTGACTAGAGCACTTTTTCTAGGATTGTCTGTTATAGAACGTAGGGGGTAGATTTTGTGTGCATATATGAACATTGTCCTATATGCCCATACAGAACCATTATGACTAAATGGCAGGACCAAATAGGGGATACCTTTATCCGTTGTGTGAGGCATAAGACCGCAGACCCAACAGTTAGTTGTGTTCATTACAAGTTGGTGTTGGTGTAACAACTGTACAAAGGAGTTATTAACGAACTCCAATCTCCTATTTGATTCGTGGTCAGGCAGAGGGTGGAAAGAATGAGCGGAAACAGTAGGAGGAGGTACGGGTGATGCAGTGGGCGCAAATGTTACATGGAAAGAGAATAAAACATAACTTATCAAAAAAATCATTACGCTGAATAGCATAAAAATACACAATATTATAAAACTTTTCTTTGTCATCGTGTTACACAGTCTCTGCTTAAAGTTCATTTGTTTGGCAGGTCTCTCCACATCGGGAAACTCCATCCTCTCTAAAGTGCTGCCCGCGGTGGGAGGTTGTCTCTGCTAAGGGATGCTTCCGTCAGTCTAGGGCAACTCCCTTGGACCAACCAGAACTACCGACCTAACGTCGTCAGCTGCACCCCAAAGACTTTAATCAACCGCGGCCCTAGCAGCGGAACCCGGATGGCGGTTCGAAAAACAAAAATAAGCAAGTTACCTAGATGGGAGATCTGCACTTTAAAAAAAAATAGTACTTGGGGGAAAAAGAAGTATCTTTTTTATTTGTCCATGGATTTTAGTCTCAAATTGCAAAAGAAATGACTTTATTAGTTCGTTTTTCTCGGTCTCAAATTATACCGTTGCTTCCCAGGTATTGCGTGATCTGGGAACAAAAAGTCAGGCTCTGTAATGTTCACTCGCTTGGATGGTGGCACAGCCTTGTGCAAAATGTTTTCGTTTTCTTGTTCAGAGTCAGTTCCTTTCACATGTGAATCATTAAAAGGGACGGTATTTGGCACGGCATCAAGTTCTTTTCTCTGGTCATAGGGCAGAGGTAAGGATACCCTTTTACAGTGGACCCCGTGGATCCAGGCCTTCTTCCCTTCCACTCGAACTGCTGATCTGGTAGAGAGAAGGACAAGGTATGGTCCCGTCCACCTGGGCTGGTCGTTCTTAGTCCTTTGGAAATTCCGCACCAGCACCCAGGTTCCAGGGTCAATGCTGTGTCCCGGAGTATCAGAGGCCCGAGGCAGGGAGTCATGTACCTGTTGATGCAAAACACGCAATTTAGCCATCAATTCATACAGGTAATCAAGCAAAATAGGGTGTTCTAGCTCGCTGAACTTCGTGGGCCTAGGCACTCCCCATATGTTGGCTGGCCGGCCAAAGACAATTTCATAAGGGCTGAGTTTCACTCGCGAATGCACAGTCATGCTGGTGGATAGGAGTGCTAAGGGTAGAGCATCAGGCCATTTAAGACCTGTGCTCGCTTGGATTTTGGCCAATTTAAGTTTAAGCGTGCCATTGTAACATTCTACTAATCCAGCTGATTGGGGGTGATTTGCAGCGTGGAACTTCTGCCTAATGCCTAGCCCTTCACACACTCTTTTCATCACACGGCCCACAAATTCACTCCCGTTATCAGACCAGACCATTCTAGGCATTCCAAACCTGGGGAAGTACTCTTTCACAAGGGCTTTCGCTGTGGACAAGGCAGTGTTGTCTTTCAAGGGATATGCTTCTACCCATTTTGAGAAAGCACAAACAACAACGAGCACGTATTTTAAGTTGTTGCACCTCTCCATGTGTATGAAATCTAGCTGCAAAACCTCGAACGGATACGTAGGAGGTGCAAAATGACCAGCTGGAGTTGGGGTTCCCCTACCAGGATTGTGTTGCAGACACACCATGCAATTCTTGACAACATTCTCTGCACACTTGGGAATCCCTGAATTCTTCCACACTGGGGCCAACAACTCGCAAATCCCTTTCACGCTGATATGAGCCATTCCATGAGCCATTGTAACTACTGCAAGCACATATGCATCGGGTAACAACCATCTCTGATGTTCTGTTGATTCAATCCAACAACCATTTGCATCCATTCTACCTGTACTCTCTCTCCACATGCTCAACTCTTTCTCTGTGGCCTCAGCTTGGATGGACTTCACGCTTTCTATCGTGTCCTCACATATTCCAACATCACCAGTCCATCTTTCAGGGCCTGCAACATACATTCGGCTCATCACATTCTTTGCCGTTTCTTTAGCGATCTCATCAGCGAATGCTCCCACGACCAACATCATCAGTCACCTTCTTGTGAGCACTACATTTCACAATCGCCATTTTCAGGGGCAAGGTCAGTGATTCAAGAAGCTCATTCACCAACTGACCATGCTGAATCTTAGCTCCATGCGAAGTCAGGAACCCACGTTCTCTCCACAATCGTCCGAAACTATGAGCCACGCCGAAAGCATACTGACTATCGGTGTAGACATTCACTTTCATTCCTTTGGACAATACACATGCTCTCGTAAGTGCGACTAATTCTGCGGCTTGAGCTGAACCATGTGGTACTCGTGCAGTTTCAACAACTGTGTGCAAAGTCGTGACAGCATATGCTGCAGTCACTTTACCATTTGGGAGCTTGAAGCATGAACCATCCACCCATAATGTACCATCACATTCAGCAAGAGGAGTGTCAAATAAATCTACTCTCCCTTTTGTTTCTTCCTCGGTTGCGAGAAAACAATCGTGCTGTTCTAAAGCATCTGATTCCTCTGCAATTGGCAACAACGTAGCTAGATTTAAGGTACTGCACCTTTTTATGTGCACATGACTTGCTAACAGCGTTAATTCGTAACTGGACAGTCGAGCACTAGTTAAGTGCTGTGTCTTGGTTCTATTTAACAATGTGTCTACTGCATGTGGGACCATCACGATTAGTGTATTATTCATTACTAGACCAGCAGACTGTCGAATAGAAACAGCTGCTGCTGCTGTGGCTCTTAAACAACTTGGCAATGCTTTTGCTACCAGATCCAAAGTGGACGAAAAATAGGCGCATGGGCGCTGCCTACCTCCAAATAACTGAGTCAACACAGACAATGCACAGCCCTCCTTCTCGTGGACATACAATGTGAAAGGCTTACTGTAGTTGGGGGTACCTAACACAGGAGCCGAACATAATGCTGTGCGCAATTCGAGAAAACTTTTCTGACACTCTTCAGACCAAGGAATGGGATTGGGTGTATTTTTACATGTTAATGCCACCAAGGGTTTGGCCAGTAACGAAAAATTTGGAATCCACTGTCTACAGTACGATGTAATGCCCAAAAAAGCACGCACTTCTCTCTGTGTTCTTGGCACATTCAATTTCGCTATTGCCTGAATTTTTTCTGGGGTCAGTTTCCTTCCCTCCTTCGATAAGAGGTGACCTAGGTAGGTCACTTCTTGTCGGCAATATTGTAGTTTGGAAAGTGACACCTTGTGATGCAGATCACACAGATGACGCAATAATGTCAACGTGGCCTTTTTACAAATTTTCTTAGTATCTGCAGCAATGAGCAAATCGTCCACATATTGCACAAGAGTAGCACCTTTAGGTAAAACAATCGTGTCAAGCTGTGTTTTTAGCGCTTGACTGTATATAGATGGACTTTCACAGTAGCCCTGAGGAGCGCGTTTAAAGCGGAAACTTCGACCTCCTAAACTGAAGGAAAAAATATCCCTGCTCTCCTCAGCAATTGGGATACTGAAGAAAGCATTCTTCAGGTCAATCACCGAAAACCAAGTGGCAGAAGCTGGAATCATAGTCAATAATGTGGTAATGTCGGGGACAACTGGAAATTGTGGCACAACAATTTTATTCACCTCTCTAAGGTCAATCACGAATCTGTACACAGGTGGCTTAGAAGGGTCAGTTCGTTTTAAGACAGGCAGAACAGGACTATTGCAAACATTTCCTCGTGTTTCTTCAATCACATCCTTTTCAATCAATTTGTAAACGATCGCTAGCAAAGCTTTTTCACCCTCACTAGAAATGTTGTATTGGGGAATTCGTGGCATTTTAACGTTGGCTTTTAATGTTACAACATATGGTGGAATTTCTAAAAGACCTACATCATTAGGACCAGTGGCCCAAAGAATATCTGGGAGAAACGACAATTCTGCTGGAATTTTGTCTCTCGCCAAATACATGGGAGAAACTACTTTCTTACCTAAAGTAAGTTGTACTCCTGACGGAGAACAGTACAAAGTTGCATACAATCTCTTTAACAAATCCAATCCTAGCAAGTTTTCACCACAACCTGTTGTCAGAATGAGGGGTGCTTCGAATTCACAAGGACCAACAGAAAGGGACAAAGGGTCAGAAATCGGATTCCTAACTGGGGCGCCAGAAAAACCTACAGAAACGTTCATTTCGCCAGACAAAGGTGCGCCAGGGAGTTTGGAGTGCATAATAGAACTCTTTGTAGCACCAGTATCCAACAGAAAAGGTTCTGACACACCTGATGTAATCACCTCAACGTATGGTCCACTCTGATCTACTGGAACTGAAACCACTCCCTCTCTTTGTCTATGGCTGTCCTAGCAATCATTATTCTCCAAAGACTCATCTTCTGTATAGTAATCATCAACGTAGTATTGAGCTTTTCTGTCAGATACGTTATTTTGCTGATCAAACCTGTTCATAGAGTTTTGCGGTGGAAGGGGATGTGCGTTCTGAGGGGCGTTTCCACGCCCTCTACCTTTAGGTGCTTGCTGACTGCCACGACCTCTAACACCAGAAACTCCATTTGCACGTTGTAATAGAATAGGACAATTATATTTGAAATGACCCTCTTGTCTGCAATATGAACACTGGTTGGGGCCTACAGGTACACGTGGTTGAGTATACTCGACTCTTTGCGAGTTTCTCTGATATTGTTGAGGCTGCTGAAAATTGTTTTGGTAGTGATTCTGACCATTATTGTTTTGATTACCACCACCACGTGGCGGATAGGCTTGCTGTAGCAAAACCTTAGTTTTTAGTTCTTTAGTTTTCTTTTCTACTCTATCTTTCTCATCCTTGTCTCTATTTTCGTAATATTGTGCAGTAGCCAATATCTGGGCTGAAGATGAGACTGCCCAAGAACTTTCTGAATCCTTTAATTTTTTACACAATTCTGGAAGCAAATTGTGCACGAATTTATCGACAAACAATCTCTGACCACCTTCTGTGGTCATATCTTGACCGCTGTGGTCGACAAATGTTTCTTCAAACCTGGTGAAGAAATCTGAGACAGTTTCTTCTTTCTTTTGCTTGCATGCAGATAACTTATCCCAATTTACACGTATTGCAGGCATTATCGTTTTCTTATAATCAATTATTTTACCAGGCAGTTCTGCTATCGAAGGTTCAGGCTTAGCGCCACCTACTTGTAGGGCATCTGTCGCAGTAATGTTAGCCCATGAGTCACCTAATTCCTGATCATGATCCGTGTGACGAATCTTTCCCCATAAAGGCTGTGGAACAACGTTCCCAAATAGCATATCGATATCGGCTAAATTCATTATTCATGACCCAGCAGTTTGCGACAACTCTTTGTAATACCCTGCAGGATTTTTACGCGGATCAGGTAATGTTTGTTTAAGGGCTAAAACTTCAGCTCGCTTCCATGGGACATGTACCCATACACGCTGAAAGTGTGGCAGAATAGGTGGGACAGCAGTCGTGTCACCCTCTCTCTATTGTGGGGGAACTTCTCTCATAGGGTATTGTCGCGCCTTTTTCCTACTAGATGTACTAGATTCAGATGGTGACCCAGAACTGCTTCCCTTACTCCGATATGATAACAACATTTCAACTGCTTTTTCCACATCTGGACCTACAATCATACCCTCTCCGAACTTAAACCGTACACGACACATCTCTTGCGGGATGTATTCCAGATCATTGTCCTCTAAATCCTCGCAAAGAAAAACACACATCTGTTCTAAAACATATCTCTGTGTCGCTGCTTCCCATTGATGAAAAACTTCCATGACAGACAGTACATCATATTTTACAGTGTCCAAGACCCATTTCCGTGCTAAACTATTCAGTGAATCTCTCTCTTGATAATCAGGCAGTCGACTTCGCAACTGTCTTCTTCCCATGTTAGGGGTCGTAGTAGGCGACCCGAAAAGAGGTGAGAAAATATTAGTTACAGTGCTGGCCATTCTCTGTCGAACGGAAGGAGAAACTGAAGGGAGAACGGGTGGAAAAACAGGGTGAGATAAGGCTGAAGTAGAGGCAATAGCAGAGGGAGCATTATGAGAAATCGAAGGTGCACCAGGCAAAGTCGTAGAAGGCATAAGCGAAGTAGATGTAGTCGGTGTGCCTTGAGGAGGCTGCATCGGAGGTGCGGAAGCCAGCTGAAGAGCAGCTGGTGGGTGCTGTAGAGGAGCAGGCATAACAACCATGGGTGGCGCAACTAAGGGTTGCGGAGGCGCCGTGGCTGTTTGTGCATAGGGGGGGTGGTGAACTTAACAAATGGCCCATTAACGGGTCTTCCTTAAGGTCTTTTGATGCATCCTTCTTGGGACGCGGCAAAACTGGATAGCATTTATCTATCGCCATTTTACGTTGCCTGTGCAACTGCTCACTCATCTGTTCTTCTTCATTGTCTTTAAACTGCATAGCAGCTTTCATTACTGAAATATTCCCTTCTCTCTTATTTTTCTTTTCTAATTTAATTTCTTTTTGTCTGGCCTCCTTACGCCATAGGCGGAAAGAGTCAAAGATTGCCTGCCGGGCTTTCTTTTTAAAGAGTTTAACTTCAAGGTTGTCTAAGATTTCGGAATCAAAACTACCATATTGGGGCCATTTTAAAACACCATCTTTCCTGGTGTATTTAATCCATACTTCGTTGTAGGTGATGGGGCCTACCCCATGTTTCACATATAGCTCGTAAGTTGGAGTTCCAACTGGAAGAACCGGGCATGAGTCCTCCAATCGGGAGTCCCTATTATTATAACCAAGACAAAACAAATTCCCAAGTCTAAGACTAGGCATCTTCGCTCTCTAGTCTAGTTCCAAACTTCAAAGGATTATCGATTACGATATTTCTCGTGAATACACGAGTCCTTCGGTTTTGGTGCTTGCAAGTACCAACACAAAACTTTTTATCCCAAGGATACCAAAACTAAAATCAACTAAAGACTGGGAGACGCTCCACTTATACTTAACTGAGATATCGATGACGTCACCAGAAGACTCGTCTTAGTGTTTCGCTCTACCAAACTTCAAGGGTCCAAATCAGGGCGATAGCCAGGGCAGCAGTCCTTGTAGCCGTCGGGAAGCGGGGAACCTCGCAGCAAAGACCCTCGGACCACGTCGACATGCAGGGGTCGATGAGGTGGTTGGCCGTCCTCCGGAATTTTCACACGAAGCTCCTCACGATCCTCTGGCTGACTGGTACCACTGGAATCACCCCAAACGTTGGGCGCCAGTTGAGGTACTGGGTTTTTCAGAACCGGCACAGACACCGGTAACCCAGCGATGTCAGGGTACACCCAGAGACCTCGGGTTCTTCCTGATCCAGACCACAGAAACTCAGAGTCTTCTAGGTGAAGTCAAAGATTAGTTTATTGGCTGCAACCAAGGTAACAAGTGTCCTAGAAGTACAACACGGGGAAGTATATTCTCAGGAGACTGCTCGAATTTACAAAGTCGGGCTTCTCTCTTTATACAGAATATTCAGCTTTAGGCAAACATTCTTCGAATTCGTAGTTTGTCATTTACAGTTATTGGTTTACAAAAGAAAAGCAGAGTCATGATGACATGTACATATTTCACGTCGTGCTGCCCATAACAAATCACCCGGCAAGGCCCAACATTTCATCAGATATCAGCGGACCCCCAATAAAACAGGCATCTCCCCATCATAAAGTAAGTGAAGCAAAAGAGTAGAGACAGATGTGAGCAAGATACGGCAGGTGTGCGCGCTGAAATGGTTTTATGGCTTGTTGAGCCTAGATGCTATCTTGCTCGGCCACTGGGAGGGGAGCTGACCTAACGAGTTCGGCCTGGGGCAATGGTTCCAACTTGCACAGGTCATGGAAAAGTCGATTAAGGAGTATGTGTCCTTGTGGAATTGAATTCAACTGGATTAAGGCCTATGTAAAGGGCAACACATAAATGGAAGCCAAGGGTTCAGAACGCAAATGACGATTTCGAGGTGAAATCGTCACTCGAATATGCTGAAAATATATGTACATGATGTACTCGTCATTCTCGGTCTTTTGATACCAAATTCGTCATGTTTCGACGAAGTTTTAATTCTCGAGTCCAGAACGATTACACGAATCCAGATTTTCAGAACCACAGAACACGCTCACTGAGCAAATATGAAAAAAACTGGGGAACCTTTGTGGAATGATGGTGCCTTCTTCCTCTGTTAGGCATAGGCAAACACCGTGCTTTAATGCTATTAATAATGAGTTTTTTCTACTTTCTTCTTAACGCGTCTCCAGGGCAATTTATTTTGGCTGTGCGATGAACAAATGCTATAACCTCTTAAATATGTATTAGTGAATTAACTCATTATTTTCTCTTTTTTTTGTATCTTCCTCTTTTTTTATTATATATATATGTCCGCTAACATATGTATTAATGTATTTTTTTTCCTTGTCAGCCTGTTAACAATAAAAAATAATAAAAAAACAAAAAAAAGGTATTTTTAGAATGAAGATTTTTAATGAGAAAATAATCTTGAAACTGAGAAGCCAAACAGCATTTTTTTTTCCATAACACTTTTTGCATAAGTCTCAAATGAGATTCTCAGGATGCCTTCATGGCTAGATGAGCAAAACCATGTTCTTGTCTGCCCTTTAGTAGGCATGTAGCCAGGTGACACAGGCATGCACTGGGAGATTCAGATTTCTTCACCATGCACCCTGTTCTGAAAAGTCGCATTGTGCAGGCCTTGACCAATAAGGGTATGACTAACTAATTTCTGACCAATCCCCTGGATAAAATATCCAAGCTATTGACATATAGATGTTTTCTTCTATCATCTTGACACTGAGGCCTCTAAATGTGGTCTTTCGATTACATCACTATACACCTGCTTTATGGGATATAGCCAATGAGATCTTGCTTGTAGGCCCAGAAGACCTCATGGCTTCCTTGGCTCAGACGATCCATGATGGGCAGGAAGCAGAGAAAAATATAATCAGTGCAGTCTTAGTCACCATGGATTGGTTTGGCAGAGTGGTTATTACTAGCTCCATGCTCAGTAAACATGCCTGGATGAGGTAGACCAGATTTTCTGTCGATAGGATGTCATCACTGATGAACATGCCCTTCGAAGGGTCTAAACTTTTTTAGAGAGAAGACCAACTCCTCGCTGGAATGGGTTAAAGATAACCCTGGGCGGAGTTGCACTACGCGGAACTACAAAAAGTGCAAAAAAAACTCAGTCGCACACGCGGAGCTTCGCAAGCAGCGGAGTACGGTACATAAATGCAGTTCGCAGTGATTGCACAGTGCCAGATGTTTGTCCGCACTGTGCAATCATTGCGAACAGCACCATGCACAGTTCAAGCTTACCTTTTCTGCCTCTCAAGTAGATGTTTACTCGAGTGGCAGCTTTCCCAACGCGAACGGGCAGTTTCTCAACGCAAGCAGCCATGAGCATGCGCAACCACTCACAATGAGAAACCTGCCCCCCCCCCCCCGCATTGAGAGATCTCGCCAGGAGGTTTGTTTTCCACGCTAGCGGGAAACTCCGCAAAGTCTGCGAGTGGAGCGGAGCGGAGTTCACCACCCAGGCTTAGTTAAAGACAGTAGGAGCACAGCACGTTTTTTGGGGCTTTTGACACCTGCAAAACAATTCCCCTATCAATTTTGCAGATTTAGGGATTACTCCAAGGGGTTAGCCTTTAGGCAACGACAATCTTCACAGCCACTGATACAGCTGACAGCCCACTTCTTTTAGGGCCACAGAAACAGCACAGGCAGACATCACATATGCCAACAGGAGCATCAGTCCTTCAACTACTCGTCCCCCTGGTAAAACGGTACCAAGACATCTTTGTTTATCCTCAGTGACTCATGTCCGACTGGTGTGATGCAGGATTAAATGTTTCCTTCAAGGCTGATGATCCATCAAGTCTTACTGATGGGTCCAACAGATCGCCACAGGGGCTATGCTCAACCAAACTCTAAATAAGGACCAGTGAGTTAAATTTCTTCAGTTCGGAAGAGTCCTCTTCCATTTTCCTTAGTGTATTTTCAGCTATGCTGTGGAAACCACATGTACTTGTAAGTCTAGCCAGGGAGACTTTAGTCTGCAAAATTACCCTGCAATAATTTCTTCAGTTTTGCAAATTGCAAATAATGTATTCCTTCGATTGCCAGTCAACAACATGGTTGTACTTACAGATGTTTCTCCGAAGGGATATTTTATATTGACATTGCAAACTCTAACCAGTACATGGGAGATTCACAATTCTGACTCAAGGGCAGTTTTACAAAGTTCATGAAAGTGGCATACGTTTGTTACAAAAGGGCCTTTCATATGAGCCTAAGAAGTGAATGTTGCTGTCAGGACCCAACACATTCGCTCCTTAAGCCATATGTTTGGCCACACTAGTCTGCACCATCTTTTCAATGTATCCAGATAATTTGTAGCTATTTTTTTTCCAGAAAGTGCAAGATTGAATTTAGGCTCAGTTCATCTTCAGATTTTATTGTGCATAAGTGTGGTCTCTATGATCTGGATGCTTAGGTATAGGTAGATTTTGACTTCTTCCAAGACATCATAAATGAGGAAAAACTGTTTCATCTTTGCCCTTTCTTTGATGCCCCACCCTAAATACAATGCTTTTTGATTTGGGAGCATTGATTATGAGAATGTTTGCCCTGTTGTTGGTTCTCATTTGTGTATAAAAACACAGTGAACCTGCCAATCACCCAGACATTTTGTAATGCTTCCAAAATCTCATTGCACATGTTGTTGACAAAAGAAGAGAAGAGTAGTGATGCTAAAAGGCACTCATCATAGACATCTTTTGCACTGCAAACATTGTGGTCAGCTGTGCTTCATGTGCGACCTTCCCCTTTTATGTGGCTCCCTCTAGATACCATGTCAAATGCAGAGTTAGATTCCAATATGGATATACACAGGAGTATCTGTTTGGCTTCACTGTATTTGTAGTTGATATATAGAAGGTCAAAGACCTGGAATAAGATACATAGACACCCGACTTCTTTATCTGACATGAAACGTTTTCCCATTGAATATTATTGACCTATAAAGACTCTCATGGTAATGATTGCTCCTAACGACTTGCATTGAACATTTAAACCAAGTCTTCATTTTTGCAATTGATTTTTCCTTTTAGATGTGGTAGCTGCTAATACATATTTATTTTTTATGAACTAAGGGGCCTATTAAGATTGCGGTTTTCCCGCATCCTCCGGGCCGGCGGAAGCCACCGCCGGCCCGGAGGATGCGGGAAAACCGCCGCGGAGCCTCGAAAGACCCACCGCCATATTAGGATGGCTGGTGGGTCTGGCATTCCGTCCGCAGCTTTTCCGCCGCGGTCGCCTTCCGACCGCGGCGGAAAAGCTTTAACATGGCTGGCGGTGTCTATCAGACACCACCAGCCATATTAGGATGGTGTGAAAGGCATGCTTTTCCGCTGCGGCTTTTCCTCCGTGGAAAAGCATATGGACTTTCACTTCGGGGGGCTGTTGCGGGCCCCCTGGGTGAAGGTGGGGTGGGGGGTGCACATGGGGTGTACCTATGGTACCCCCCTGCATTTGCGTGCACAAAGCAGCAGGCACTGCGCAGTGCCTGCCGCTTTGTGCATGCAAATGCGATGCATGCATTTTTAACCTTGCGGCGGGTGCAGCTTAAAGCTGCACCCGCCGCAATGTTAAAGATAGAGGATGTGACTGCCACCCTGGCGGTCACATCCTAATCTGCACGGAGGGAACTTGCCCTTGCCCTTGCCCTTGCGGACGTTCCCTCCTGCTCAGGGGTCGCGGACGGACTCAAGTCCGTCCGCGATCATAATCGGCCCCTTTGTTTGGACAGTATCCATTTTAAACCTCTATTGCTTTTTGAGATGTTTAGCCTTACACCCTAAAGCTCCTTTCTGACAGTAAGTTTTGAGCTTAGCCCACTCTGTCTATTGTGGAATAATAGTACAATACCAGCATTACCTATGAGCTAGATGCATCATTTTTTAATATACACTGCACTGATAAATTGAGCTGAAAAATATACACACAACTCCACCATGTGGTGTATTCCCATAAATATGTGCCGGTGTTTAGAAATAAGTGCAGGTGTGAGCACCAGAAAACACCGGCACAAACTGAGCACTGCCCTAGTTTCTTACGGACACCTGGCTAACAATAAACAGCAAGCCACACCTGCTCACAATGTACCACTCTATCTCTTTGCATTTTCAACCTATAATTTATGCCCATTATCTCTTTGACCAGATACCAAAGTTTTCCCACATAGGCCCTGATTACGAGTGGGCCAGTGAATTTCGACCTGTGCATAAACCCCTGTTTACGCATAGGCTGGAATTATGAGTTTGGCTGTATTTGATTCATTCAATAATTATCGGGTGTGTTAAATTCCTCACCTATCATTAAATTTCGTCAGGTTCAACCTGTTGAAATTTAAATGGGGAAATTGCACAGTATTTACCGAACCATGCAGATTTTGGTGCATTAGGCACCAAAATCCGCATGTTATACTCTACACCAGGGGTACTCATAGTACGGCCCGTGGGCCGGTGGCGGCCTGGCAAGCCTTCCTGGGCGGCCCGCGGACATTACAGACACCTGTGTTTAAAAATAAATAAAGTAAATAGTGTTCGCAAATACAGCCGCAGCAGCGGACTCAGACTCTGCTCTGTGGGGGCCCGGGGGATTCCAGTGATTGTCAGAGGGGAGCTGCAGGGGCCTAAGAGGTGAAATCCAACAAAGCCTAATTAACATGTAAATGGTCTTTTAAAGACCCATGAAGTACTTGGTGGGGCTGTGTGCGTGCACCGCCGGGGAAGCTGACACACACACACAGGTGAGAGGTCAGAGAGGGAGGGAGGGAGGGAGACACAGAGGGAGGGAGAAGGGAGACACAGAGAGAGGGCAGGAGGGAGACACAGAGGGAGGGAGGGAAACAGAGAGTGGGAGACAGGAAGGGAGACACAGAGGGAGGGAGGGAGACATGGAGGGAGGGAGGGAGACACAGAGGGAGGGAGGGAAACAGAGTGTGTGAGACAGGGAGGGAGACACAGAGGGAGGGAGGGAGGGAGACACAGAGGGAAGGAGAAGGGAGACACAGAGAGAGGGCAGGAGGGAGACACAGAGGGAGGGAGGGAAACAGAGAGTGGGAGACAGGAAGGGAGACACAGAGGGAGGAAGGGAGACACGGAGGGAGGGAGGGAGACACAGAGGGAGGGAGGGAAACAGAGTGTGTGAGACAGGGAGGGAGACACAGAGGGAGGGAGGGAGACACAGAGGGAGGGAGGGAGGGAGACACAGAGGGAGGGAGGGACACAGAGAGTGTGAGACAGAGAGGGAGACACAGAGGGAGGGAAGGAGACACAGAGGGAGGGAGACAGAGAGAGGGAGGGAGACAAGGAGGGAGGGAGGGAGACAGAGGGAGGGAGGGAGACAGAGGGAGGGAGGGAGACACAGAGGGAGGGAGGGAAACAGAGTGGGAGACAGGGAGGGAGACAGTAGGAGGGAGGGAGACACAGAGGGAGGGAGGGAGGGAGACACAGAGGGAGAGTGGGAGACTGGGAGGGAGACACAGAGGGAGAATGGGAGACAGGGAGGGAGACACAGAGGGAGAGTGGGAGACAGGGAGGGAGACACACTGGGAGGGAGGGAGGGAGGGAGACACAGAGGGAGGGAGACACAGAGGCAGGCAGGGAGACACAGAGGGAGGGAGAGGGAGGGAGAGAGAGGGAGGGAGACACATAGGGAGAGGGAGGGAAGGAGAGAGAGGGAGAGAGAGAGAAGGAGGGAGAGAAGGAGGGAGAGAGAGAAGGATGTGTGTATGCTGGTTCTGGTGGCTCAGTGGACGAAGGTGTCTGCTGCAGGGACCTGTGTTTAACATCATGGTCACAATTTTTGTTTGCTTTAGCCCCGCCCCCTCCCCCTCTGACCCCGCCCCCACCGGTGTGGCCCACGGCCGCAAACCACACTGTAAATTTGGCCCCCGAGAGAAAAATTGTGAGTACCCATGCTCTACACACTCACGATAGGTGTTATTTATCGTACACAATAAATAACATACCTGTGGTATTATTTTTTAGCGCGTGCGATAAATAACACCTAAACTCGTATCAGGGTCTTAGAATCTGTTTGTCCCTATATCATGTCTGAAAAACAGATACTAAGGCCTCCCAAACGCTCTTCAGGTAAAGCCTAGAAAATACCTAAGACTTAACTGAGGCTCTGCCAAGGTGTTCATCAGAAATTTCTTGACAAAATGTTCTGACCTCGAATCCTATGAACTCACCATTTGTACAGATTTTAGAGTTTTAAGACACAACAGAAATTGCAATGCTTGATTAGGATGCTTTGTTGAATGGATTTAATCACTTTACATTTAAATTAATTTTAAATTCAAGAATCATTCTCTATTTCTTTCTATTTCTTTTTGTAAGAAGCCCATTCCACTGACTCGGGATTTTGTCTGAATGACTATAATTTGTCAAATGAATGGAATATTACCGCTTCTGCTGAATCTAAAGTTTGAGGAAGGCACGAACCGCCCCAAATGGCTCCTTGTAGTCACTCTTCATGTCATGGCTCATGCAGCTGTCTCTGCAATCCTCCAAGCTTGTCTGAGCTGAGGCTGTGCCAACTCCATGGCCTGCTGAATTTTCTGCAATAACTCATCTCAGTTCTCAGCAGAAAACCGTTCAGCAATTTCGAATTTGAAAAACACAGCTTTATTACATTTCTTTGGGGTGTGCCAGTAGATTTATAACTTTTTGACACCAACACTAATGAACGAATGAGGCATGTCATATTTGTGAGTCTCTGTGGAGCTGGCTTTTCTGTGTCTTATAGCATTATAGTCTTTTTTCGAGGGCCACACAGATGCTAAATGTCCTCTCCCCTGTGCAACCTGATGTGTAACTGGAGAGGACATTTATCAACTGTATAGCCTGAAACAGAAGAGCTATAAAGCTAGCAGCACATTCCATCTGCAGAGAATGGACAGCTCTATAATATAGATTGTACTACTGAATATCGAGGATATAAATGTTGTGATACAAGAAAATCGTGGACAAAATATAGAAAACCAAAATATCGCAAGGTAAGGGTAAATAGAGCAAGCATAGATTTATTATTCCTAAACCCAAATCTACGAAGCTTGACGATATATATATATCATCAAGGTACAAATATGTAGAGTTATGTATAGAAAATCTATACTTACGTTTCGATGTTTTGGTTTTGATATTTTGACCTAAATATTCTTATACCACAATATTCCATCTTCGATATTCAGGAGACACACCAAATTATACAGGGAGAAACATTGAAATGTATAAGTAGAAAGCCTTTACAAGACACTATTGGCTCTCTGTCACCCCTTTTTCTTTAGTGGGGCTCCCAGTACTACAAAGATTGTAAGCAAAGTTGGAAGAGTCTTTTTTCCTTCAATTGATAAAACAATCTTGAGAGGAGCTTTAAACTGTCCAAGGTAGAGACTACATTGAGAAAACTGATGCCCTCTTGAAAAATGAATATTCTTGGAAACTGGTACTTGTGTTAGATGCGCAAAAAGTGAAGATGGGCAAGATGCACTAATGCTTAAAGATTAGCAACGTTTTTTTTCTCCAAATGTACAGATGCATGTTAACTGAGGATTTGTAAACTTTGTAAACTGAAGAATCACATATTGCAATTAGTTAAAACATGAGAAAAAAATGTTAATTTATAAATGAACGCAAAAATGCATGGGAAAGGTTTGATACTGGATATTACACTATATGTGGTGCTTAGTTGATGCAAAGTATAAAATAACTGCCACACATTGGAAACACACTCACAAAAGCAGCATAGCATGATATTTCCACTACCGACAGGGTAGAAAGACTACCCTATATGTCTATGGGCAGACCCATAGGAGGAATTTTTTACTATGTTAACTGCAAAAAAGACAAGTGAGTAACCCTCTTCTTTCCCCTTTCTTTTAAAATATTCAAGAGTTCTCTTTCAGCCGCCCTGCAATCTATATATATATTACTATGCGTTTGCTTCCATTCCTATGATAATGCTATACCAAATACCGTATGCCACGACAAATAACTAATATCTCAGACATTACATATGTAAAGTAAAACAGTGATTGAGTTTATAAATTCTTAGAAAGATAATTGCATGGTGAATAGAAGCAACAGCTGCAGCTCAGTTGTGCACAAACTGGACACATGCAACAGAATGTAATAACACAGTACAGAATACTAGCTCTTGCTGAAGGCCAAATTAAAGACCTATACTCCTTCTGAGTGAATGAATGAGCGATCAATATTTATAAAGCAGTTAACAACCTTGGAAGGTATCATCCAAGTGCTCGGAGGTCATGTAGTCCTCTCCACTCCAAATACAGTGGAAGGGGTTAGATGGAGTTAGGAATCACCCAGAAATCTCAGGAAGTGCAAGAAGTAAAGTTGTTTTTTCACAATCCAAGTTTGGTTGGACTGAATTAGAGCAAAGATGAAGCAGTGAGGCATTCCACAAATTAGCAGTGGCACAGGAGACGAACCACCACCAACACAAGAATGCTATACAGATGGCTGTTGATGTACTCAAAGATCGTGTAGTATTGTTTTCACTGAAACTGGAATGGAGAAAAGTTGGAACCGAGTAGTGGATTGCTCAATAGCTGAGGATCCTTTTCTAAAGAAGCAGCAGAATTTCAATTTGTAATCAGTAATAAGAGTAATGTTAGTAATTCTGCATTACTCTTTGATGCAGAATTACTGATAACAACGTGATTACTCCTGCTCGCGGAATTAGGAGTAATTTGGGGGAAAATCCTACCCCAAGTGCACATTTACCAAGTGTGAGCGGCTGCTTGTATTCGCTATTCATGTTCTGTTGCATTTAGCCCTATTTCTTAGCGCACAATGCATGTTTCTATTCATCTTGGACGTAAGTGGGCATTTTTGAAAATATGGTTAAATGCATAGTACTGCATAATCTATTGGAATTCTGGGGAAATTCCGCATGATTACGCTACACAGAATTATGCGAGTTACTCCCCGCCCTACTTAATTTGAGCCATTGGTTGCAGGTGTGGTCCACCGGCACTCATTGCTTTTCCTAATCAGACATTCCCTGAGAGCAATAGAGGGGATAACAAACATAGGAGAAAGAAGGAGAAAGAGAGAGATGGGAAAACCGTAACAAAGGGAGAAAGTAGGAACCTGCAAGAGTGAGAAAAAGGGGCCTGTAGTGGATTTAAGACTATGCAGCCTTGGTTTGTGCACACTGATGTTTAATATTGCCGACCACTGGCTTCGGTGCAGAATTTTAGGCACTGGTATTTATTCTTTTACAAGTTAAGCACTGAGAACCCCATTTAGACGAGATAAGTGAATGGCAATGTGGACTCTCAGAGACAAGTACTAATTAAGCTTCAATGTTTTGACTAATCTACAATTTGTGAAGAGTAAATTTGAAGAGACCGAGATAAAGAAGCATTGCCACAGCCGAAATCTTATGAGGTAATGGCTTGAGTAACACTTTTTGGAGTCGACAAGGAGCATGGGGAATATTTTCCTAAGTGTTGTAAGCATCAGAATGCAGGAGGTTGTACCTTATGTTATTTGAGGCTGAAAGCATAGGTTGGCATCAAAAGTTATGTTGACATTTCTGGCCTGGCTAGAGAAAGAAGTGGATCACCATGGGATTAGGACAATAAGGTTCAGCTCAGGGTAGGTACAGTCAGCCAAGATGAGACTTTTCATTTTGTTGGGATTCAGCTCCATATGGCTGTTACATGCCAGATGATAGTTTAGAGGGGGGAGAAGATGGCTTTTCCAGTTTACAACAAGCTGCATCTCATCAGAATAGCATTTAAACTAGATGTTGAGAGAATGGACAAGAGATATGAGGGAACTCCAGTAGGCTCCTTAGGTAACATTTCAAAATTGATAGCAGTACACAGGAAGGGGCACAGCCTGTAATTTGCAAGTCAAAATTGAGGTCAGCCATCTTAAGACAGTTCGCCCTACCCAAGTATTGGCTAGATGCCTCAGTGGGCCACTCCAAAGGCTTCAGACAGGTCTAATATGGCAAGCAGTGTTGTTCTTCCTGAGTCTAAGAAGAGATGATTACTTTCAAGAGCTGCAGGGAGAGCTGAGTACTTGCTATGGGAAGGGCGGAAGCTTGTTTGAAGTCTAACAGAGAGTTCAGCTTCAAAAAGGATGATACTTGCTAATAGACAAAGTCAGAGAGTAATTAACCACAACAAGTAAGAAGAGATCTCTCTCTAAACTTAGTAGGAACGGGAGAGTCAACCAAGTGTGTGATGTTGAGCTAATAGTTAGACAACATGTAAAAGTAAGAAAAGGCAGCAATGGGATAACATTCAAATGTGTATGTTTAATCCAGAATGTGAACCAGTAACAACATTGTGAATTCCAGTATAACTTGATATCATTGCTCCAATATGCCATTTCAGTACACCGGCATGCGAGTCAATGATATCCTTCGAAGTCTATCCTAGATTGCCTTCTATTATACAGTGTTTATTTTGTGCCCCCACACTCTCTCACATACATAGACAAGTCACCACCCACCCTCACACTTGACACCCCATAAATAGTCTTCTTGACAGTCCATGTTGAGTGTTGTCTGAAGCATGTGGGCTCAGATGTACGATCCTTCCATTCTGCGAGTCGCAAATTGTGTTGTTTTGCGACTCGCACTTTGTGACTCAAAAACTGGAATGTACAACAGTGTCTCAGACACTGTTTGCGATTCCCAATGGGGTAGCAGATGACCTGCGTCATTAATATTCATTAAGCAGGTCGCAATTTGCGACCCCCATTGGGAATGGCCAGCGCTCACAGGGATGGTGGCCCGCTGTGGTCAGCAGACCACCATGTCTGTGACTGCTTTTTCAATAAAGCAAGTTTAAAGGAAAATGGGATGCATTTAAAAAAGAAAAATGAAATGCTATTTCTTTTTTTTAAGAGCAGGCATTAGTCCGTTGGACCTCTGCCTGCTCTTTTTTTTTTTTTTTTTTTTTTTTTTTTTTTTAGTTCCAAAAAGATTTTATTAAGTTTTAAGACAAAAAGAAAAAGAACACATACAATACAAAAAAGAGTAAGGAAGTTACAAGCATAAGTGATCAAATAATCAATATGAAATGCAAAAAAACAAAAATTCGCAATATTAACATATAATAATAAAAGAGAATCATAAGTCAAGAGAAAGGGAAGGAGGAAAGGGAGGGAGAGGGGAAGGAAATAACAAGTCATAGGATCATAAAGTCATAAATTACAGAGTTACAGTTGAATTATAATGTAAAAGTACATCAACAGAAAAAGCATATCAATATCATTGCAGAACATAAGAATCAATAGGAGACCAAAACGATTGAAATGATTGTAAGTTATGAGTAACGCCTTTAAGAGATAATTGCGCTCCTCTTCTTGTAAAGGTAATCCAAAACCACCAAGCATGGACTGAGAGAGAAGAAGCATCTTTCCAACAGAAAGTAATGGATTTTAAGGCAGCTGTGATTAGAAAATTAAACAATTTTGTCTCTGACTCAGAAAGGGGATAAATTAGGGCAAACGATTTGCAAATTAATAAAGTAAAAGAAATATCATCTCGTAAAGGTAAAATTTTTAAAATTACACTCCATACTTCCAACCAAAATTTCATAATAACTGGACAATCAAACAGCATATGGCGAAGCGAACCAGGGTTAGCATTGCAGTGCCAACAAACATCAGAAGGTAGTAGTTTTGCACGAAATAAACGTGATGGAGTCCATAAAGCGTTAAATAAAATATAGGCATTAGTTTGATAAAGGGACACTGGGAGCCAACCTGAGATACTGTCCAACCATATAGAGGACCATGAGTCATCTGACAGGGATATGGAAAGTTCATTGTTCCAAAACGATGCAATAATCTGAACATTGGAGCCCATTGAGGTGGAAAGTTTTTTATAAAAAACAGAGACAGCTTTAGGGGACGATGTTGCAGCTGTGAGGTAAATTAATAGGTCATTAGTGGTGGAAGAGGGGATACCATTGGGAAAGGAGTCCAAAATAGAGTTGCACAAAAATTGATATTTTAAAAGGTCAGTAGCTGGGAGATCAAACTTTAACTGTAGCTGATCAAAAGGAATAAAAGCAGTGCCATTAAATACATCTTTAAGATGTAAAATTCCTTTTGAAATCCAGGAGGACCAGAAGGTAATGTTTCTGTTCAATTTAAGTAGTGCACTATGCCATAAAGACAAGTGGATTGTGGAAAGAAGGGGCATTTCAAAATTAGAGTCTAAATCGTTAATTATCAATCTAGAGGACTTAATGATAGAAGAAAGATGAACAACCTTCGCTGTGGATGACATTGACAGCAGTGAAGGTACAGAAAAAGGCCGTATAATGGACGCTTCAATATCCAACCAAATTGGAGTCTTTACCATATGTGAAGTATTAAACCAAAGGGTGCTCTGTTTTAAGATAAAAGCTTTATGGTAAAGGTGAAAGTCCGGCAGGGAAAAACCAGCCTGAGCCTTAGGAAGTTTTAACTTTTTGTAAGCAATACGAGGGGCTTTGTTAGACCAAAGGAATTTACATAAAAGTGTGTCAATAGTTTTATAAAAACTAAGAGGAAATTGGGTTGGGATCATAGCTAGCGAATAAAAAATTTTAGGCGCTATAGTCATTTTTATAGATTCCATTCTTCCCCACCAAGTAAGATGAAGGGCAGACCACTTGGACGTTTTGCTTTTAATGTAGTCAATTAAAAAATCAGAGTTAAGTTTTAATGTAGCTGGCAGTGATGAAGCAAATAGTATACCCAAATACTTAAGTTTGGATGTTTGCCAAAGAATATCTTTGTTTGGGAGCATCTCTGAGGTACAAAACACATTCAAAGGAAAAAATTCAGTTTTGCTTACATTCAATTTATAACCTGAAACCATAGAGTATTGAGTAATAATGTCTAATAGGGAAGGAACAGAAGAAAGAGGGTTATTAATAAATAATAAAACATCATCTGCATATGCTAAAGTTTTAACAGTTACATCATTGATCACAATACCCTTAATATCATCACAAAGGCGAATATAATTAAGGAAAGGTTCAATACCTAAAAGAAATAACAGAGGAGAAAGGGGACAACCTTGTCTAGTTCCTCTAAAAAGCGGAAATTGACTAGAAATTTGACCATTAATGAACAAACGAGCAGTAGGGGCAAAATATAAGGCCGAAATCATACGAATAAAAGGGGCACCAAAATCAAAGGACACTAAAGTTTTAAACAAAAATTGCCAGTGGATTTTATCAAAAGCTTTTTCTGCATCCAATGCCATCACTCCCGCAGGAGAAGTAAGTTGAGAACTTTGTTCAATAATGTGTAGTAGCGTTCTAGTATTATTAGCAGAATATCTATTTTTCATGAAACCAGATTGATCTGGGTGAATAATGGAATGGAGTACCGGAGCTAGTCTAGTAGCTAGGATTTTCGCATAGAGCTTACAATCCTGGTTTATTAGGGAGATGGGGCGATAGTTAGAGACCAAGGTAGGATCTTTATCAGGCTTAGGCAGTACAATAATTAGGGCGTCTGTAAACGAGCCTGAGATTGTACCAGAGGAGCCAAAATGAGAGAAAAGGGTATCCAAATAAGGGAGGAGAAGGGATTGAAATTCTTTGTAAAATTCCGCTGGGATACCATCCGGACCTGGGGATTTATTTTTGGGAAGTGACTTAATGGCAAGCAAAATTTCTTCAGATGTAATTGGCGAGTCAAGACCTGTTCTCTCTGATAGGGAAATATGGGGTAAGTTGCACTTATTTAAAAAGGAGTCGATTAAAGACTCAGGGCAGGTGTCCGGTTTACTATAAAGGGTAGAATAAAAACTTAAAAATTCTTGCACAATATCGTTATGAGAAATAGCCACATTGCCTTGAGATCCTCGTATAGAGGTAATCTGAGTCTTATTTCTTTTAATTCGTAAGTAATTAGCAAGGAGTTTTCCTGATCTGTTGGTACTAAAACGAAATTTAGCATTGGACTTTGAAAGTTGGACTCCTGCTCTCTGACTAAGAATGGAATTAAACTCATAGCGGAGTTTTTGAAGTGTGAGTTTGTACTGGGAATCATTGGAAGAGATAAACAAACACTCAAATTTAGCAATTTGTTTTTCTAAATGCTTAATGTTAGCGTTAAATTGTTTATTCTCATGAGCCATAATAGAAATAGTGGTACCTCTAATGTAAGCCTTAAATGCATCCCATCTGGTAACAATTGATGTGGAATCTTCAGGGTTAAATAAAAAATAATCTTTTATAGCCTGCAATAGCTTAGGTTTGTGCTTATCAGTAAGTACAATGTTGGAGTTCATACGCCACCTATTTTGTTTAGTAAAGGTTGACGAGATGTTTAAGACAAATGAAATTAGAGCATGATCTGAAATGTCTATAGTTCCTATAACAGGATTAGTAGCTGACTGGAGTAAGGAAGGTGAAATCAAAAAATAATCAATCCTTGAATGAGAGTTATGGGGATTAGAGAAAAAAGAAAACCATTTTTCAGTGGGAAAGTGTAGTCTCCACACATCAGCCAGTTTAGTAGTGCTAAGGAAAGACTTAAAAGCATGAAAAACTTTAGGGGGTCTAAACTTAGTAGTAGAAAGTCTATCAAGTAATGGATCAATGATCACATTAAAATCCCCTCCAACAATCAACGGAACTTGTCCCAACTTTAGAACTTCTGTAGATAAGTGTGACCAAAACGAAGGATCATCGGCCGTAGGGCCATAAATATTAAGCAAAAAGAAGGTGGAATCATGAATTTTAACTTTAACAACAATATATCTACCTTCTGCATCTATAAATTTATTAAGAATCTGACAGTGTAATCTCTTTGCAAAGAAAATTGCCACTCCATTTTTCTTACCAAGGGCAGGTGATGAGACAATAGTGTCAACCCACTTTTTGTTCATATATTGCAAAATGGTATCATCAACATGAGTTTCTTGAAGAAAACATATATCAGCTTTAGAGGCCCCCAAGTAATCTAAAATTTTCGTTCTTTTGACCGGATGTCTCAGACCTTTAACATTAAGTGAGACAATTTTAACATCATGTATAGTAGCCATAAAGAAGTAAAATGATAAGGAAAAGAGGAAGTAAAGAAAGAGAAGAGGGAGAACAGCCATGGAAGAAAAGTAACTCTACACAGAAAGCTAGAACAGGCAGGGAAAGACACAAAAGGAAGGAACAGAAAAAGAAGAAAAAGGTACAAACAAGGCACATAAATAAGGACACAGAGTCGCACACCCGTTCCACAAGCATGGCCATATACCGTTGGAGCTCATGAAGAAAGAGAAAAAACGCCAGGAATGCTCAAATCAACCATGATCAAGTAACAGCAGTTTGAGTTTCCATCGATGACGAAGTTTGTTGTTCCAGAAAGAGTCTCAAATCTGCAGGACGATGAAAAGATTTCGAGAAGGAGTCTTTCCAAACTCGCATTGTGGACGGATCAAATAGACCATACTTAAAACCAAGGCTTCTCAGATGTGGACGCATAGAAGAAAATTCCTTACAAATAGCAACCGTTTCCTTAGCAAAGTCTTGATGGATAAATATTTTGGAGCCATTTACCAGAAGCGAAGGAATGTCTCTGACAGCTTTCCTTATGAGAACCAAGTGATGGTGACGCAAAACCTTAAAAATCACCTGCCTGGGTTTGGTATGACGTAGATTCCTGTGTGAGGGAATTCTATGTGCTTTGTCCACCTCAAATTTTTCAGGAAATTTGACATTGAGAAGACCAGGCAGCAAGGATTCCAGGTACAGGCGACAGTCGGAACCTTCAACTTCTTTCGGCAAATTGAAAATGCGTAGATTATATTGCCTATTACGGTTCTCCAATTCCAACAATTGGGTATGCATTGGTACTATCTGATCCATTAAAGGTGTAAAAGCATCAAGTTTGGTTTTATTGTCCTGAATTTTAATAGAATTGTCAGAAACTTTCATGGATATTGACGCCATATCTTTACGCACATTTTTCACTTCAGTTGCAATAGCATCAGTATTCATGCGCAGCGCCTTTATTTCTTCCAGTATCAGAGTAAGTGAAGGTTCAGAAGTTTCAACAACTTTCGATTTATTTGGGGGAGGAGACACCTGCTGCTTCCTTTTGTTGGTAATAGAATTTTTGTTATCCATCTCGAGGGGAAAAAACAACTTATTGCAACAAAAAAAAAAAAATGCAGAATTACCAATTCCACCTCAAAAATGTAATAAATTTAAGAAATGTAATAAATATGAGGGAAAAGGGTAGTAAAAGCTCCCAAAGCACTCGAACAAGAGGAAATGAAGGGGTTAATGTGAGCCTTGGGAGTGGCTAGGCCCAAGCCAGGCCCTTTCTTCAGGAATGTCCCGCCCCTTGTGCTTAGGTAATCGGCAGAACAGGAGCTGAGGCTGTGGAGAGGAGCCAGGAAGCAGACCGAGTGAATTCCACACAATGAAAATGCCCAAAATTCGCATGAAAGGTAGGGGGCCAGCAGAGGAGGCAAGCGCTGCATAAACTGAGCAAACCTTGAGGTAAAATTCGTCGTTTTTCAGCTCATTAGGCTGGTGAGGTTACGGAGCTCCGGTGGCGGCGGCCATCTTGTCGACGCGCTCGCGCGACTCTCCCCTGTCGACGCGCTCGCGCGACTCTCCCCGAACCTCTGCCTGCTCTTAAAATATATTTTCGCTGCCAGTCACAAAGGGGAATGGGTCCCCTGGAGTCCCCTTCCCATTTGCGAGTGGCTTACCACCTTTTTGAAATAGGTGGTACATGCAAGTGTTTTGCGACTCGCTATTAGGAAGGGATGCCCTTGTCGCGCACCTTCTATTTTGAGAGTCGTAATAGGCCACTGACTCACAAAATGGGATTTGTATATTGCATAGACCTATTTTGCGGTCTCAAACTTGCTGATTTCCCGTTTGTGACCACAAAAAACTGGTGTACATCTGGCCCTTGAGCTTTTGCTGGAGCTTATCCTTTCACCAACGTTTTGAAATCATTGTATTTGCCTAGTTACAGTAGCAGTGCCCACCATCCACAGGTTTATTCATGATGCCTATCGTTACAGGAAGAATGAGTTTTAATCCAGACCCCAAAAGAATGATCTCATTTGGGGATAGTCTTGCTATTTTTTCAGACACGTCTGTCAATTTCCAACTAACCTCTTGCTAATTCTTAAAAGCCTGATACTGACCTTTCAACATCCTATCTCTCCTTGCTCACAGCCCGCCTCACATTTTGATCTTTGCTAACTTTCTACCACGTACCAAGCCAGAATATCAACCAGATTCATTAGAACAACTCTAAATTATCCATTACTCACATCCACTACTCACATAAACACTGCACAAACAGCATCATGCGCACTTAGATCCCTCCACGCGAGCTACGCTTTACAGCGGGTGGAGCACAAGCTGACGGTCATAGTCCCTTAGTGAGCGCCTAACTAGGGTGCTCACACCAATCGTGGTGCTGCTCTCATGCTGGGTAATAC
This sequence comes from Lissotriton helveticus, assembly GCF_964261635.1. Taxonomy (NCBI): domain Eukaryota; kingdom Metazoa; phylum Chordata; class Amphibia; order Caudata; family Salamandridae; genus Lissotriton; species Lissotriton helveticus. The sequence goes on from NC_136073.1 coordinate 242,797,128, forward strand.
CAGCATGAGAGCTGCATCTGTATTGGTGAAGGGAACCCTGAGGCATGTTGGGAGTAGAGGAGCAGAGGTCAGAAGAGAACCGATGCTGCAGAAAGCAGGTAAGCATTATTTTTTTAATTCATTTTCCCCCACCCTGCCCCCTGGTGCTGCTCCCCCCTTCTTTATTCTTACTAGAATGAGAGATTTGGCATATCCACTAGAGTGAAAAGGAACCGGATGTATTTCTCCTCTTCAGTAAGTCTTCTTCTTGGAGGGAATAAACACTTTTTAGATGTAGTATAGATCAAACTGGGCACTAAGCCAGATGTATCAAAGGGTTTAATTTGTTCTGTGTCTATGGAAAAATGGTTTAGTACATATGGCCCTAGATTACTTCTAATCAGTTATCTTGTACTGTCTGATGGCCCCAAGGACTGGCTGTTGTTAATTTATTTTAAAGAGTGCAAATATCTAAACTGTCTGAAGTCCTGACATTTATTTCAGTACAGTCAGCCAAAGCCTGTTCTTTCAGGAAAATATGGTATTAACGTCAAATAAATCAAAAGGTGCAATAATCAGCACAAGACAAAGAGGAAAAAAACAGCAGAAGCACAGCAGTGCAATCAGGGCTAGACAGGGGGGACCAGAAGTAGCCCTGGCAATAATTGTCAATCCAGATACTCTCTCCTCATCTCCTTTTGCTTTCTCTTTCCACCCATCCATTCTCTCTCCTCTTTTCGCTCACTGATCACTTTCTCTCTACCTTTCCCTCACTCTGTCATTTCGCTTTCTTTTGAAGCCCCTTGCTTCTGCTGCAATTGACCTCAGGGTTTTGGGGAAATTAACAGAGGTGCTAGGATTGCCCAGCCCTGTATACAGTGTACTACTGAGGGACATGCACTATCCATGTACCCAACTTTGGGGATATCTCTTTAGCTGGATGTAGATCAATGTAACACTGTATCTTAAGACACGTATCATAAATGTAACACAGTATAGGAAAATGTAGCAAACCTTGGGGAGATTGGGACGTTTGATGGCAGGTTGGGATAAAGCCGACACAATAAAACATAAGAAAGTTCCAGGGAATCAGAAAAAAAATAACTTTTCATTAGCCACTGTCAATTAAACGATTCAACATAAAGTAGGTGTTTCATTTTAAAATGTTGCCTACTTAGATTGTCCTGACAGACAAAGTAAAGCGTGCACTTTGATAAGTGATATTTTGCAGGGTCCTGTGCTAATTGTCACATTTAGGCAGGGCACAGAACAGAGGAGACTTGCTGAAATATTCACCAGGATTTAGATACATTTAGGAATGGGTGAAATCAATAGAGAGCAAATCAGGAGATGGTGAACAAAATTCCCTTGAACCTTTCCTTTCAATGGCCCATCTGGTCTTCTTGAGATTCTTTTTGCTATCTTGACGAGTTTACTAAGTGTCCAAGTAGGATCCTCTTAACTAGCATATGACAGTATGTATATAGTGTATCAAAATTCCTCATTGTAAGAAAGTGGGCTATTATTTGTGAAGGATGTGAGTCTTTTGCAAGTAATACGTCTGTAAAACTTCCTTTACTGAGAACCAAACACCCCATTGTAATTGTAGCACTAGACTCTCTCAAGGTAGCAAAGCAGAACAGTCCAAGACCTACTCAAGGAAAGTGGTGTGAGCTAGTACCCCCAGCTCACTGGCACACGACAACAATACTTAAAAAATGATTGCCTAGTCAGTTATTTTCTTATGTAAAGGAAAAGTAAGCTATCACACAAACACACTACTAAATACTAAGCAGTTATTTACAAATGTGCACAATTACGTTGATAGATATACATTTGATGACAACCTTAGAACAGTTCACACCTCCAGGAAGTCCTGAAGCATATAGTAACAATCTGTACCAAACACAATATAAGAGGGTGAACTTATCAAAAAGGCAAGCCTACTGGCTTTGTCAGAGTGTCACCCCATTGATGAAAGTAAAATCAATACCACTGAAATCAATGCAGATTGTACCATATTTTAAAAACATTCATTAAGACACATAACCTTTCACTGTCAATGAAGCATTAAACTTTCAATAAAATGTTTGCAAGAGTTGCATTTGTACTTTGACCATGCTGCCACTGCAGTGCGGTACTACCAACAGGGATCTTTACACGATAGGGCTTATGTGTAAAAGCACAAGCTTTAGAAATAGTTTTAAAATGTTGAACATCTCTCCCAGGGTCCTAAGTGTAATTGCTTAGGATACTTAGGGTGACTTTTGGGGCACTTAGCAGGACTTTTGGGGCATCTTCTGAGGGGCTACTGCATCTCTGACTGCCCCCCAAACACTCAAAACTGTTGATAGTGCTGCTACCCTTCTTAGAGCACCTCAAAGAATGTTTAGCAAACTTAAACTTAAGAAGCCCTCTCAGGGCACTGCTCTTGCACCAATGTGGTAGCCGACATCTCCTTTATTCTATCTTTACGGATGGGAAGCAGCTCCCGCCAGGTGCAGGCACGGGGAACAGGCACTGTGCACCACCAGAGAAAAGAGAGCAGCTGTGCTCATTTTTACTTCATTTCCAGGGATGTGTATATGGGGTCCTCAGGACAACTTCCCAGTGCATCAGGTCCCAGGAGATGTAGCACCAGGGCCAAGAGTTGGTTGGAGATGGAGTTCCACACACTCCCCCTCCCCATTAAAAATGAAGGTTGCACTGACACCCAAGGGATTGTTTATCCTGGAAAGCACCTTTGTAATTTGAAGTGTAGCACTAAATGCCCTGTTGGTTGTCCAGTCCCCCAGGGGATTGAACTTCTCAGCCTGCTTTCTCCAGCCCTGTATGGCCGATTTCGATGAGTGAGGTGTTGTTGTGCTTCTGGTGGCAAGCTCTGGTCACCAAAGCATGTTCTTCAGGCCACCTTCCCTCTACAATTGAATTTCTTTGTGGAGTTTGATTTTTCCCAGCTTCTGGAGTTGGCCCCGTCTTTTGTCAAGGCTTCTGGTACCTGCCTTCATCTGATGGCTGTTTCCAAAGCCTCTCTGCAGTCCATCAGAATACCACCCTCCCTGCTACACTCCTCTTGCCTAGTGTCTTTTGACTACTTGCAGGGCAGCTGTGTGTCACTATCGGAATCATTGGGGCCTACCCTGATGGGGTCACCCAGCTGCAGGAACAATCCACAAATAATCCAGGGAACCTTCCAAAGTCCCCCCAGCAGGTCCATTCCCCTACTGTCCCTTAGAGAGTGTAAGAGGGATAGGTGGAGTCAAAGTCCTTAAGTCCATCATTGCAGTGGAGTCAGGTGGGTAAACAGTCAAAATATCGAGTAAAAAATATCGAATGAACATAATATCGAGTTTAAAATATAGAATGGACAAAATATCGAATGGACAGAATATAGAAATCAAAAATATCGTTTTTAAGGTAAGTAATGTAATATTGAATGTTAAAAATATAGAAAGTTGAAATATCGAAGTAGATAATATAGGTTATTAAAATTATCGAATTTTTAATAATACCAAATTTTTTATAGTGTTTTTTATGTTATTATATGTGTGAAAAGTGTGTATTTATGTTATAATTTATTTTAATTAATGAATTTTGTTTTTTTAATTTTTGCGTAATTTAATTCTGTAGCGGGTTGTGGGTTTATAGGGGAATAGGGTGGAAAGTAATTTAAGTATAATTAATTAAATATGTAAATTTATTTATTGGTATTTATTTTTAATTAATTGTTAATTAATTTATATTTGGTTATTAATTAAATTTTAATTGCCAATTAATTTTAATTAATTGATTAATTGCTAATTATGTTAATTGTACAAATTTATTTTCTGTAGCGAGTTGTGGGTTTATAGGGGAATAGGGTGGGAAGTAATTTATTTATAATTAATTAAATACTACAATTTATTTAATTGTATTTAATTTGAATTCATTGTTAATTCATTTTTAATTGTTAATTAATTGTCAATTTGTAATTAATTTGTATTAATAGGTAACTAATTGTAATAATTAATTTTAATTTGTAATTTTAAATGATTAATTATTATATTATATTAAATTGGTAATTACTTTTAATTATTTTTTATAAATATTAATTTATATTTTTTTAATTAATATATGTAGTGTTTACTTTCCCTACTATTGCACTCTCTGGAGAGGGAATAGTAATTTTTACCCCTACGGTATCCAACGCTTTCCCTACTGCTGCACTCTTTGGAGTGGGAATAGTAATTCTAACCCCTACGCTATCCAATGCTTTCCCTACTGTTGCACCCTTTGGAGTGGGAATAGTAATTTTAACCCCTACGCTATCCAACGCTTTCCCTACTGTTGCACTCTTTGGAGTGGGAATAGTAATTTTTACCCCTACGCTATCCAACGCTTTCCCTACTGTTGCACTCACTGGAGTGGGAATAGTAAATTTTACCCCTACGCTATCCAACGTTTTCCCTACTGTTGCACTCACTGGAAAGGGAATAGTAATTTTTACCTCTACACTATCCAACGCTTTCCCTACTGTTGCACTCACTGGAGTGGGAATAGTAAGTTTTTACTCCTACACTATCCAACGCTTTCCCTACTGTTGCACCCACTGGAGTGGGAATAGTAATTTTTACCCCTACGCTATCCAACGCTTTCCCTACTGTTGCACTCTTTGGAGTGGGAATAGTAATTTTAACCCCTACGCTAACCAACGCTTTCCCTACTGTTGCACTCTTTGGAGTGGGAATAGTAATTTTTACCCCTACGCTATCCAGCGCTTTCCCTACTGTTGCACTCACTGGAGTGGGAATAGTAATTTTTACCCTTACGCTATCCAACGCTTTCCCTACTGTTGCACCCACTGGAGTGGGAATAGTAATTTTTACCTCTACGCTATCCAACGCTTTCCCTACTGTTGCACTCACTGGAGTGGGAATATTAATTTTTACTCCTACGCTATCCAGCGCTTTCCCTACTGTTGCACTCTTTGGAGTGGGAATAGTAATTTTAACCCCTACGCTATCCAACGCTTTCCCTACTGTTGCACTCTTTGGAGTGGGAATTGTAATTTTAACCCCTACGCTATCCAACGCTTTCCCTACTGTTGCACTCTTTGGAGTGGGAATAGTAATTTTTACCCCTACGCTATCCAACGCTTTCTCTACTGTTGCACTCACTAGAGTGGGAATAGTAATTTTTACCCCTACGCTATCCAACGCTTTCCCTACTGTTGCACCCACTGGAGTGGGAATAGTAATTTTTACCTCTACGCTATCCAACGCTTTCCCTACTGTTTCACTCACTGGAGTGGGAATAGTAATTTTTACCCCTACGCTATCCAACGCTTTCCCTACTGTTGCACCCACTGGAGTGGGAATAGTAATTTTTACCCCTACGCTATCCATTGCTTTCCCTACTGTTGCACTCTTTGGAGTGGGAATAGTAATTTTAATCCCTCATCTATCCAACGCTTTCCCTACTGTTGCACTCTTTGGAGTGGGAATAGTAATTTGTACCCCTACGCTATCCAACGCTTTCCCTACTGTTGCACCCACTGGAGTGGGAATAGTAATTTTTACCCCTACGCTATTCAACGCTTTCCCTACTGTTGCACTCACTGGAGTGTGTATAGTAATTTTTACCCCTACGCTATCCAGCGCTTTCCCTACTGTTGCACTCATTGAAGTGGGAATAGTAATTGTAACACTTTTGCTATGCTACGGTAATAATATTGTATATTTTTTAATAATAATTTGTTAATATATATATATGTTTTAACAAATAAAAGAGTATTTTTTTGTAACTTTAATTAATTATTTAATAATTTTAAGGTTATTTAAGTATTTTAAGTATATTTTAGTTATTTATTTGTAATATTTTTTTAATTTTACATTAATTTTAATAAATTCGATAGTGTTACAAAGTACATAATTTTAAACGATATTTTTGATTCGATATTTTTGTACTTACCTGTTTGTAGATAGGACTTCGATATTTTTGTAGTCGATATTTTGGAGTCGATATTTTAAATGCCTATATTTTTGTAGTCGATATTATGTCAGTGATCCGAGTCAGGTGGCATGTCCTTCCAGATGGACATTCTTTCTCCAGTGTTGTTTCCAGGTCTAGAGAGTTCTCAACTGTTTCTCCCTTGTTCACAGGTTTTTAAGAGAGGATGGAAAGATCTGTACGTTAGGCACATTTGCCCAGTCCTAGGGTGCCTAGATCATTCCAACCTTGCCCCAACAATTCTGTACAGCATTCTGGGTCATTTAAACATGGCAGCTTGAAGTGGTTTATGGAAAGACCTTCCCTGAGACCTTCGACTCCGCCCCAAACTGACACAGTTACCTGATCTCTCCCCACCAAAACTTCAAAAGAGTGGGCTTCCAGAGTTTGGCTCCGGAAGCCTGGTCTTCCTTCTTTATTTCTGTGTTTTTGCCCATGCCAGCTGAAGTCTGTAGAGCTAATTTTCATATGTAGATTTCTTCCACACACCTTCCTTTCCCAGGTATGGGACCAAGTACTGTCAAATGGTTCGATTGCTTTGGATGGTCAATGATCCTCATGCTCGCCAGAAGAGGAATTAACTTGGCCCAGTAGAGGAGGCAAAGGCTTGGAATCTGATTATAAGCTGAGCCAAAAAAAATGACCATTTTCTAAGTGCCACAATGAGTGCATTTATGACAAATATGACAAAGGATCATCACTCGGGGCAAATGTTTACCCTAGGATTGATAACTGACTGGTGTTTCTAGGCCTACATAGGACAAAACTGTGAAACTTCCTCGTGATCACATATGTGCATATAACCAGTCCAGAGTTTCTTACTCTAGTTGTGCAGGAGCGTACCTTTTCCTAAAAGGTGAATACCAGCAGTTAGCAATCTCAGTCCACTTCTACAGGATTTCAGTGAGTAAGTCTCCATTAGTGAGGCCCACAGTAAAAATCTAAAACCAGATAATCAAAATGTGCACTGCCCAGGGGTATTAAATGAGTGGAACCTATTTGCTACACCTAGGATGCTGGACTAGTTTTCTGAAAGTTTTTTTGCCTGTGATTGTCTCTTCAGGAACTTTTCAGGGAGCTGTAGTATTTCAGGACCTCCATTGTTACAGTAGTTGTTTTTATGTTAAGAGAGTTGCAGTCCTAGCATCAGGTAAATTTCAAAGATAGATCTTAGCCTTGCTTTATGTATTTCTCTACATGGTCCATCCCACAGCCACAAACACTGGACCTTGGACAATTAATCTTGGTAATTACTAATATGGAGCCCCTTTAGAACTCTTCTTTTACAGATGGAAACAACAATTGGAGTTTTAACTTTTAAGATTTATTGTTGCAGTGTGTGAATACATCAGCTTTAAACGCTTTACCTTCTTCTGCAGTCTCTATTTAATCTGCTTTCAGAGTACAAGATCTTTTGCAACCGAGAACCAACTGCTGGTTTTACACTCTGAGCATAAGACACCCCTCTGATTCCAAGTCCTGTCAAGAAAAATACCAAAATCTCCATCTTTGTCATCATCCAAGCAACTACAGGTACTATTTAGATCAGGGAATTTGCTTTCAGATAGCAATTTAATAGTAATGCCTATAAATTATGTAAAATCTCCATTAGACAGAAGCTGCACATTCTATCCTCCTTGGCTAACAAATTTTCAGATCTATCCTGAGACATAATGAGAGTATCTAACTAAAATCCATCCTGTAATATTTTATTATTAATTTTTTCCCAAACGTGAATTATATAACAGAATAATTTACCCTCATCGGAAACCCTCATAAAAGACACCTGAGGTTCAGTTAAAATTGACACCTGAGGTTCAGTTAAAATTTCCAAAACTTGGATGAAGGCTAGTTGTAGTGAGTAAATGCTCACCTAAAATGATGCCCGTACACGGGCATCCTGTTATATTCCAGAACCTCATACAAGTTCCAACTACATTTGAAGTACAATCACCACAAGAAGCTCTCCATCGACAACTGTTAACTAGACCTGCAATGCTAGCGTAAGTTGACTATTTAGTACAATTTCTAATTTTGCACAGTTTTTCCAACAGTCCACGTAATTCTAGGGGGAAAGTGCACAAAATTGCACACCTATGCAATCAACTATAAAGAAGGCGCATTTATAAAAGAAAATTATGTATACTTTGCCTATGCTGCCAATCAATACACAGTATCCTGGGACCTCATGTGATGCTTCCTGCATGTACCCATTCCCAAAAAATCACTTTGTAGACACCTCAGAACCTAAAGCAACTAAAAGTCACTGCTAAGATGATCCACTGATCTTGCCTTAAAATATGCACGCACGATGTGTTGGGGATCTGTATACACACCTTTGCACTAGTAAATTTGCAAAACCTACAGATTTTGTCATAAGAGGATTCAAAAGAGCAGAGCTAAACCTTGTGCACAAAAATATATAAGAATTCCTGTGGTGGTTACGGATTTGACTAAGTGTGAACGGGAGAGAATGTTAAAAAAAATTAAAATATCTTAAAGACATTCACTCATTATGTTAGGACAAAGGATTGAGGGCTTTAAGCGTGACGACCCCAATGGCTGTTTGTGGATTGGCCAGCTTCCACACCCTCAGGACAAAGCAGAGGCTAATAACATTGGGCAAGGTGTTTTACCCTTGATTTTTTTCTAGCTACCACCAACTTGATGGGCAGTAAGTGTAACTGATTTTATTGCGCTTCTAACACTTAGGAGCTTATTTACAAGCCCATAACATCACCGGTGCATCACTTTTTAATGCACTGTCAGTGCAATGGGCTTTCCATTTTTACAAGGCCACATAAAGTCACCTTGTGTGACTTTTCATGGCCCTGTAAATATGTTTCCCTTTCACAAATAACTCTACGTAAAAGGGGCCTTCCACGGGTGTTGCTGTGGGTGTTCCCACGCAACATCCAGGGAACGTGACGCATTCACAGATTTACAACATTTTGTATACTTGGGAAATTGTCAGGATCCTACACCTCCCCAGAGGAGACGTATGGAGGTTCAATGAGGAGAAATACGTTTATTTCTCCTCGCTTTTTTGTCTTTCAATGCATGCTACATAGAAAGAGGAAAATGCCTTTCATGATTGTTTTTGTGCAGGAAGGTGTCCTTTCCTGCACAAAAACAATCATGCCCTCAGCGCAGGCACCCTTTCACAATGACACAAGGGTTGGAAGAAGGACAGTAATGTGCCATATCTTGTAAATAAGGTGCATGCTTGCCCTTTTAATGCATGGCAGCGGAGCAGGAAGACTTGCTGTGGTGGGTCAAAATCTTGTAAATTAGGCCATTAGTATATTTAATTCAATAACAGAATCTTTACCTTCACATGCAGATGATTGGACGGTGTACCCATCACACTGTTATAGATATGTTAGATTGCATAAGTCAGAGTGTGAAGAGTCCCAGTCTTTGATGGCACTTTCTTAACATTGAGCAGTATACAGAGTGAGAGATTGTACTACTGTTTGTCGATGCCCAGAATATCTTGGTACAAGAAAATCGAGGAGAGAATATCGAGGGACAAGATATTGAGACATAAGTGCATATATGCCCACATGCATCAAGGTTAATTGCATTCTCAAACGGTGCGAATCGCAAAATTCGGCCGTTTGCAAATGCAATTTCCTTTTTTGGGATGCATTATTTTTTTTCATTTTTTCGCAATTTAAGGAATAGCAATTATGTTGCGATTTCTTAAATTGCGATTGCATTTAAGAAATCGCAATTTGTGATTTCTTAAATGCAATGCATTAAAAATTTTTTTTGCAAATTCGCAAATAGGAAGAGGTATATTACCATGAAGTTGAACTTCATGGTAATTTGTGAAAACTTTCAAAAATGCACAAAAGTGCATTTTTGAAAGTTGCATTTTACACACACACATGCCCTTGGGGCATGTGTGTGTGAAAAATGTTCTTAAAGTTTAATTTCCGGGGTGCGGGGGGGTTCTTTGGACCCCCCCTGCACCCATGAAATAGCATTCTCATTTTGCGACCCCTTAATTGCGAATCGCAAAATGAGAATGGCTTCCCATTCATTCCTATGGGCCTCTAGGCCCATAGGAATCAATGGGAAGGGATTCCTTAATTGCGAATTGCAAATTGTGAATCGCAATTAAGGAAAATTAAGAAATCGCAAAAGAAATTGCGATTTCTTAATGCATAGCATTTTGCGATTTCTTAATTGCGATTCCTTAATTTTCGCAATTAAGAAATCGCAAAATGTAACAATGATGCATGTGGCCGATAGAGAGGTATAGATTTACTATTCTTAACACAATATCTATGAACCATGAAGATATCTGTACCACATAGATACATACATTTGGAGTAAGGTATAGAAAATCTTGACGTACTCGCCTGTTGATTTTCTTTCCCGATATTTTGTCTTCTATAGTGTATCCCATTGATATTCCGGGGTCAATATGCAGGGTGCACTCCAGAATGAGAGGGTTTCCCTCTACATCTGTTGTATTTTGGTATCGCTTGCGTGAAGATAGGTAAAGAGAGCCTTGCTTTCAGGTTGACATTGTGATTTGTGAAGAGAGGGGGAAAGAACACCATAGAAGGCAGCATTGGAAATTAATTAAAATACGAAAAACGAAGTTTAATGAGGAAGTCAAGTGAAAGAGCTGAGTGTGTCATACCAGCGACACACAACCAGAGGGAACGGCATTTGCCAGTAGGGTGAATTACATGTGTGCCTGTGGTTTCAGATCTACTGGAATCATGTTGATATCTAAATAAACAGTATTCCAAATTTGAAATAGATATTGTTGAAAAAAAACACTATTCAGGATAATTGTAATATGCGGACCCCAAACTGTGTTGAATGCACAGCGCAAAAAGGCATTTGGGAGCATATAGATGAATGGAACTGAGTTATCCATGCTACATAGAACTAGTGTGAACTGTCTATGCTAGAAAACTGTTACATTGTTTTTCACTATGTTTTCGATAGGTTTTCATCATTGCACCAAGAGAGGTAGAAACTTACTACTCGATAGCGAATAGGTGAGTTAGCATTTGATGGCCATAGGAGCATTTCGCACCATCGATATGTGGAATTTAATATAAAATCTGCACAGATTATAAACCGTGGTGGGACAAGCTTTGTCTTATGTTGTGAGTTCCATTAGAATGCTGATGTCTTAGGAGGAGACTTTTGTCTGTATGGAGATCTGCCTTCTCATGTGCAGGGGAATGGAAGACATCATAAAGCCTTGCACTTCTCTCACAAGACCTGAATGTTTGCAAGATGAACTCAATGTTCAAGTTCTGTGTGGCTATTAAATGTGAGGCCAAAGTGAGCTCTGAAATTATGTTTGTAATTTCTCCTTTCTTGACATTATCTGCCCTAGTAAAATTGTGATTGATATCGTGAAAATACCTAATCAGATCCAGTTTGTGCGATCAATATGTCGCTTCAGACTGATTAAATAACTTTTGTGAGTTACATGAGTAGTATTTTTCCTTTGAGATTCCGCTGTACCACAGGATGTAGGGTTCCCAATTCGAACCTTGAGAAGGAGGGTTCTGTAGTCACAAAACATGTGTTGACAAGTGTAATTTTATTATAGTTTCAGTGCCACTTGAACTAATAAAGTTTTTCTGCTGAAGATTCTGAATGTCTTTCATCTTAGAAGTCATTGTGGTGTTTGTAATAGTTATAGGTTTGAATATAAATTAATCACTAGTTGGATACCAGGTGTTATTGGAAGTATAACACTTCGGTCCATTATAATCCATGGTTGAGAGGTTGCTAGCAAAGATTTGGGAGTACAATTTTTGATCAAGTATGTTTCAGCACTGAAAGGATGTGTGGTGGATGATCCAAGCTGCCTGTGTGTTACCCGGAAGAGTTTGAAGATTTGGGAAATGGTTAATCAAGGAGTGGGTAGTTCTGGTCAGTAAGGACTAGGGCCAGTAACTAAGAAGGAGAAACTAAGATTGACTGGGGAGAAAGATGTACAGCTGAAGTTACTGAAAAGTATATGTGAGGGTGCCTCTAACAGGGTCAATGGTTAAATGCATGCTGTGACCATGTCTCAGTCATGCACCTTCATTGAGTAGCAGAATTTGACAAATGCCTACAAAGGGTGAAACAGTGTTAGGGTCTACTTGCAAAAGTAGAATGGCCTGAAGGTATGCCAGGGTAGCGTCCATAATGCAGATGTGTGAATGTCCAGGGAGATGGAGCGGATGCCTGGAATCTGCCTCTAAGGAGAATGTTCAGATACAAGAGCCACATCTGAAAGAGTGTTCAGATTAAAAGCCTCATGTGAGGCTACAGCTTTCAAGCACCCTCAGGGGAGGCTTCCTCTGGATTCCCCATGCCAGGATGGGACTTTACTTCAACATAAGTAAGGAGAGATGCCCGGGTTCACCTCATCCCACACTGCTCTGAAGTACTAGAGTAGCTCAGATCCAGATAACGATGCAGGGGACTATACATGGGACAGCGCAACATATAGAGGTGACAGCATATATCCACTGACACTTAGGGTGGGGAGGGCCACATTGGGAGCTTCCTGATTTTTCTACTGTGGGTCGGATGTTATAAAGAGCCTGCAGTCAGAAAGATCAGGGTCTGAATGGTCTCAGTTCAGGAACTCTTGTGACCCATTATTTTTTTGGTCAGATACAAATATTAGTAGTTTGAAAGAGAAGATGCCCACACTGTGGGCCCATACCCCACTAAGGTGTTCCTTCAGCACTTATCCTCTGATCACTGGAAGAGGGAAAGAACACCAACAGTTAAGCTTCTGGGAGTAGGGGATGAAAATTTTAATGTTGCCAGTGTGAAGCTACAAGGGGTTTCCAGAAGCCTAGTCCTGTGCCCTACTGTGTCGTACTATTCAGAACATACTCACACAACCAGGGCACTGGAGAGAACGCTGCTTTGTGTGAGTGACAATAAGTGTCTTATTCAGGTTTATTCAAGAAGTCAAAATCGGCCACATCCACAAAAGGGAACCCTTAACCCTTTGCCTTATGGGGGTTCCCTTCTGCGCCCATACACATATAAAATTTTCATGAAATGAGATAGAGTCTGTGCATACCTGGGTGGGGTGGTGTTAAGAGAGACAACTCCTCAACAGTGTAAATCAAGGTCAAATTATTAAGGTACTACTCAGTATTATGTTTGGGTTTCGTAAGGACACAAGGGTGCCCTTCAGACATGATGCACATGAACCTATTGTGTCTCTCTTCTCCCAGTAGGATCCAGAGAATGGGGATAGGGAGCCACAACTTGTGGGTCTCATTCCACGTGAGAGCGACTGGAGGTTACCTGCAGTAACATATACAAGGAAGACTGGCCTGGGAATACTATATGTAGCACAAAAAGTCTGTAAAGGTGAATGAAGGTCTACTTTTAGGTCCTTATGGGGCAATGGAAACGTATAGGATAGGACCTCTTGCGAATCAGAAAGTATTGATCACATAGGTGGCTCATGAACTGCACTCGCCGTGAGGTTGAGCATAATGGGGGCAAGAGTAATATTGTGGGCCTGTAAATATTTACAGGATGAGAGGGTATGCAATGATTGCATGGCAAGTGCTGCAAGTAACAAATTGCAAACACCTCTTTTAAAGCCCATGGGCGAAGCTGGCCTTGACAGAATACGTGCTTTAAATATTTTGGGAAGGGAAGCCCTGTTGAATTGCTATTTGTAGACTATTAACCAAAATAACAGGAGGAAGGAAGAGGTTACAATGAAAACATTGATTTGAAGTGCTAACAATTTAGCAGCTGGGAGATGGGTGCCACCATGCAACAGTAACACCACAAGCCACTGAGGCCCGAAAAACTGCATGTACTCTGGGTTATGCATGTATGTGTGAATGAATGAATATACTTGCCTAGCACAAACCCGAATACAGTGCAAAGGAGCTTTCTACAAAAGATTAATGTTGGGGCAGTGAGATATCATGGGGTGCGCCGGATGATGAATTATGTAGAGTCCCAAAACCACTCATGTGGCATGTGGAGGGGGAGTTTGCAAGTAGTGGAAACCACTTTTGATGAGGCATTTCCTCACCTAATGTAGCTTGGGTTTTCTGTTCTACGCCATTTCTTCTGCCTCAAAGGCCTACTTTACAGTGACTCATTTACAACCTTAATAGTTGCCTATTTTTGGAGCCCATGTTTTCCAAACCCTGTGTCCCTCCCCATTGACTTCTGAGAGCCTCAGAAGTCTCCCTGGTACAATACCAATCATTTATGCAATTGTCAGTGCCAGCTGCTCTCCAGGTGTGGTACAGACAGCAGCAGCAGCAGTCCCTCTGCCCCCGTCTTATTCAGACTGATGAGGGCTGATGGCCTTTTCCTGACAACCTTCTCATTTCCACTCGAGTCAAATAGTTTCACAATCATTTAAAAGCTCTTTGTGGACCTGCAACCTCAAATCCAACTCCCACCTGTCAGTCAGGCTGTTGCTTAAAGACGCGTGCAGTGGCTGGCAGCCTCTTTCTGCCAAGCTCTGGGAGCTGCTGGGAGGGAGGACTGCTCCTCTCACTCCGGTGACAGAGTGGCAGGTCTAACCTAGAACAGCGGAACAGAATGCCATGGCACTTGCCAGTGAAAGCAGAGCCATCCCTTGATCAGCTATTTGCTCAGCGCAAACAGCAGAGCTATCTCTCACCTGTCACAGACAAAAGAAGTACCCCTCATGGCCAAAGTCAGCACAACTGTCCCTCGCTTGCCCCCAGACATCAGAGGTAGCAGTCACCTTTGGCAGACCATGTCCTTGCTTAGATAGCTGATCTCTTGATTACTGCAGAAAGCAGAGCTACCCCTCACATGACACGGACAGCAGAGCTAACCCTCATTGGTATTAAACTGCAGAGTCATGTTTTGTTCTGTTGGTCTATCTCTTGACAGGTGTCCATCTGTTTGTCCTATTATCTGTGTACCTGTCTACATGTCTTTTCTGACTACCTGTTTGTCTATATCCATCCCTTTATCCCATAGCTCCTACAGATGATGCCCTACATGACAATACAGCCAAAGGTCATACATGCTAATTAGATGGCCAAAGGTCTCAAAGCCCCCCTGCATTGATATCATCCATGACCTATATCTCACGTATTCACCATACAGCTAAACCACCAGTACTTACTCAGGCCAGGAGCTTGGAATGTCTCCCATTCCTAAACTAACAATCACAGACAGGAGTGGGCCCACAAGAACAGAACACAAATAAGAAGCCAGATTATTGGAACCTGCTATGCTACAATACTACTGCATTCATTACAAGAAACCTACATGCTCTTGTGAAAGGGCAACTGGAAAAACAAGATTGAGAGGTCGGTATAGGAAGACAAGGGCACATGGCACAAAGGCCAAGGTATATTACTGGAATAGTGCTGCACTGAGCAAATCACTCCCACAGAGACTTACCTAGTTTGTTTGACACGGACAAGAAATTGATGCAGATAAACCACGCAATGGCCTGATGTTACCATAAACTTAATGCCCTTTGAAGAATGCTGTCATCCTCAAACACCACACACACACACAAACACTCTACTTACCAGTGCTTACTGTTGAGCCGGTGGTGGGGGCCACTGGCACTTATTTTTGGCACTGACACATATTTTCTGCATCAGATATTTATCGAGCCCAGATCGGAGGGAAAACACACAGATTAGAAAGATGGAGTGAGAGAAAGACAGCAAATCTGGATCAAAGGGAAAAATCAAGAACCGGCAAGAGTGAGGGAAAGAGGCAGGAGGTTTCTGGTTGTTAATTAAAGAATACTAGCCTTGGTATTTGTGCATTGACATTTAATTACAATGCCGTCGACTTCAGGTCTCTGCACTCTTTCTTCCACAAATTAGGCACTGCTCAAAACATCTCGGAAGTACAACACAAGCCCCATCAAAACCTGTGCTTAATTTGATCCGGTGGTTTCCGGTGCTCAGCACCGGCTCATAATTGTCAACACCTCCACTTATGACAGTCTACCACATGGTGCATTGTTTGTCTCCTTTAGAGATCAGCAAACCAACAACAGTTGATTATTAATTCAATATACAATTAACAATAATTAATATCTGGTGCCCAAGCAGTTCTTATAGCTTTTTTGCATGAAATAGTCTAATGTTTTACACTTGTAAGTGTATCATGGTTAATAGTCGTGTTAGCACATTCATTGGCATTGCTAGTAGGGGCAATTGGTGGTGCAAGCTGCAGTGGCCACCTGACAAGGGCACTGACACTTATTTATTTACAAATTAAGCACAGATCAAAATCCAGACAAACGGCCAAACATACACAGCTGACATGGGCTAGGTGGTAAAGAGAGACTAATCCTGGTGAGGCAACTCTAAAAATATCTCACACAAAGTCAAAGTCATTCATCAGGGGATGTCCGTAATGGCCCCCCCGCAATGCTATGCTGAGACGTGTAGGGGCGGAAATGCAAAATTAGCCATGCAAAATTGGCCGTGAAAAGCGGCCAGGCAGTGGTGGGTAGTGGTGGGCTGAGATAGGTTCAATATTTAGTTCAGCATCTCAGCAGCTTTCCTCACGCATCCATCATCCGCCAACCGCGTCAGCAGGCCCTCGCAACAGGCTCTCGAGCAGCGTGAAATCCCAGACTGGAACTGCAAGAGCATCAGGGGATATATGTAAGCTAAGGTTGCCAGGGCTCATCAAAATTGGATATGTATTTTCTGGATCTCTGATCAGGTTAAAGCAAGAAATATTTACAACCAAGGTTGCATCTTAGTTGGTGACCTTCAGCACCCTACTGTTGTCCACTAGAAGCATATATATAAATATGTTATCCCCTACAATATCAAAGATGAACAACCTCTTGCTCATTACTACAATTATCTAAGATCTTTGGCCATCAGCTATTGATATTCAATGGGACACTAGATCCTCAAACACTCCGTTCAGGACACTAGCTAAGCATCCTGGACCTGCTGATTTTCTCATGATGCATGACAGTGGACTCTACTTCACAGCAGGTAGTGGATCTACAGAAGTAGGAACTCCAGATTAGAGCCTGGATCCTTCTTCACCTTGTGGAATAAGCAAAAGACTAGCTTCCCTTGTCCTAAGAACACATTTTAGAAATTGATTTAAGGGAAATCTGAAGTCAATCCCCAAATAGTCCACTTCTAAGGAACCATGACTCCTTCCACGCAGCTGTTTTATGTTCTTTTGTTTGCTAGCATAATTGTCCCTTCAAGGTGGAGGGTGTTCTACTTTATAGGGGCAATCTACTTATGATTTATGAATGTCCATAAGCTTATCATAGTGAAATTTCCTTGTTGACACACCTACCTTTTGCAGCACTTCCTTACTCGTAGATCAATAAATCACTATCAGCCTTATGTAGAGTTGGGCGCCATGTTTGGGACAGAGTATCCCATCCACCAAACTCCTAAATAAAGGCCTATGTGTTAGTTCTCCAACATGAGCATGGCAAGGGATAGTCAGGTTTCATTCCATGGACTCCATCGGCATACTCCCAGGTCAGTCCATGCTAATCTTAAGATTGCCCTGAACTGATCCAAGAGAAGCCAGCCCCTCCAGGTCACTTTTCTCTTATTCCTCCCCGGAGTGAGTTGCCAGGATGTCTTTGATGTCCCATCATTCAAAGTGATTTCTTTCAGTGTGCATAATATGACAAAAAGCTAGGCATACCTTTGTGGGGCTGATATGTCAAATTTGTTACCCTTCTTATCCCAAGTGTTTGTTAAACACAAGGCATAGCTCATGTGTAAGTCCTATTTGTCTCCTATGGCCTTTATAGAGGGGTGAGAGTGGTTGCCCATAGGAAGGTACATGAGTCTGCGGACCTTTGTCTCCAGAAGAATCTTAATAAAGTGAGACGTTCAAGCCTCAGGCAGCTTTGATGAGCAGTGGATTATTATTTCAGAAGTGTGGTTGCCCTCCTCAAGGAGTAATAACGCTGTCTTGTTTGTATGAATCCCAAAGTCCATAAATGAACCTTGCTCAACTTCCTGGTAGCTGTGACACAGAGCAAACAGGCTAAACGGCAGGAAAATGTGTAAAGTATTTAAGCAGTACCAAAACATTAATAAAGTTAAAAACACAAACAATAAAAATCCCAAACCAATTGAAAAATATAGAATGCATTTTAATAATTAAAATGACACCAAAATAACAAAAAATCAATAAGAGGAAATGGAGGTATGAATTATTAAAGTTTCAAGTAAAAATAGCACTAAAAAGCACTAAGCAACAACAATAATCTATGAAAGCTGAAAATCGGGACCTAAGTGAGATTTCATACCAATCACAATGGAGCGTGTGTCGGATACACGAAGGTGGTCCATCCTGGTCAAAAATGTTACTCTTATGACCCAGTCTTTTTTATGTAATTCTAAATGCTTCTGTGGGACTACCCTGAATCTGTATCTAAGGACGGTGCATCCAGTGGTTTAACACAAGGTTCCGCTCACTGCTCTGGAGGTTTTGGAAATCTGAAAACATATGTCGATACTTCAGTCTCTATGTTAATTATTGGATGACACCATCTTCAGGACAGGACTCTATGTTTTGAAGGCAAACTGTATGAGAAAAGTGCCTACTAAAATTGATTGGCAGGCATCAATGTTAACACTTAAATGATGGGCATTATGCCGATTTGTTGATTATATACATGTTTTAGAAAGTGTAATGAATCAAGAAAGGAAACCACAGCATACCTGCTCAGACAACCGGCAGCATCAGCGTACACTTTTCACTTCTGCATGTGAATCATACAGATTGTCCTCAAAACAGAGGGTCAGAAATATTTACGCTATGTATTCTGTCCTGAAGATGGTCCCATCTATGAATTAACATAGAGACCGAAACATCGACATATGATCTACTTCTTGTTGTACCAGAAAGCAAGTTTTCAATCATCTCCAACTACACACGTTATAGAATGGATGACTGATGGGGTAAACATTTCTTAAAAGAGTTTGTGAGTATATATTTGTCTTATTTCAGTAGACATAAAACTTTCTCTTGCATTGTATATGCATCTACTGAATGCTAGAATACATACCCATTTTTCTGAAAAACATTCTTAAATACCTTGTGGTAATTAATTTAAAATAATTTGTTGTTTACTCTGATTTGATTTAAATATTCATCATATGTATGCCTTCTTTAGAATAATTATTTGTTCTTTGTCAACGAAAGTTTAATTTGTATTGTTCAGTAGGATGTGTGGTTGACACCAATCATGTTGCTGGTACAAATACACATTTTGTTTACGTTTCGGTTAAATGATCCCCTTGGTTATCCTTTTCTTTACTATAGTTAATACCCTAGCCACACAAGCGGGTATTGGGTTGCCCTTATCTATATGTACGGAGACTAAGGACTGCGACAAGTGCGAGTGGGATTTAGTGTAATAGAGCTTGCCCTTAAATAATCAAGCCATTGTATAAGAGTTATTGGTGGGCAGGTCACTGTGCACACTGGTAGGATGTCCAAGAGCACCCACCTATTGTGCCCTCTCCACAGATATGGTGGCTGTAGCTTGAGATTTAAAAAATGTACATGTCATTCATGCCTATTTTGACTTTCCAGATGTGAAAAGCCATAATTGCGGGGCGTCAGATGGAGCCATTAGGAGTGTAGATAGAACAAGACTGGGAAAATCCCCATAAAAACTACTATTCCCAAAGGGATTTTTTGTAAGAAATTGAATCTTACACTTTGTTACTTACTTCAAAAGAATTTACACACTTTGGAATGGACATCCTAGGCTAAACCACATATTCTAGTGTTTGAAGTTAATACAGAAGATGCAAAGAAGATAAGAAAGAATAAAGAGGAAGTGAATGAGGAAAGTAGAAAGGATGGGACAAAAAGGCAGAGAAAGGGCGACTCAAAAGGAGATTTGATAACAGGGAAGATCAAAAGAAAGTTAGTGAAATCCAGGATATAAATGAAAGGTTGACGAAAGCATTTCTCCATGTAAAAGAGTGCTCTGTGTTGAAAAATGATCAGGCATTTGCACAAATATCACCATAGCGCATTCTGTTACCATCAAATGTGCATTCACATTATCTCATTGTGGACAATATAAAATAGTAATCTCTTGACACATATTTCATGGTTTCTACTGATAGTCAGAGGTCAAATTTACAGTTTTTCTTCGGTGCTGCTTTTCCATTTCAGATTACATTTAGCTTCCAATGCCATCAATATGTGTGGTGTAAAACAACCAACCGTGGAAGAGAACTTGTGCATGGTCTTGTAAGTTGAATCACTATTGTAACCCTCAGTCCTAAAATATTTGGATAAAAGTAATTGACACAGTGTGGCTCAGGTCCTGGTAAAGATCCTATCCAGCAGCAACACATGTGTGATCAGCCCTAGCAGCCATCTTCCATTCCATGTTGGCCCTTAATTGTAGGTGGAGATACCTACACTGAGGTTTCCAATTCCGACTGCTAGGGCCAACCCTAATTCTCCCCATTCTGACTAAGGAATATTACGGTGTATCTTAAACTACCAGGTCCAGTTCCACATGCGGTTCTTGATTCTGGGCCATTACCACACACATCTTCCTTGTGCTTTCAGCAGAATTATGCACAGAAAATTAATTGGTTTTACCAGGTTCATTCCAACATTCCCCATGTGGAAATCACTTGACCTGACTCGGAGTGAAAGTGCTTGAAAGCTTACATTAATTGCATCCAGGAATAAAAATTGGATGGAGAATGCCTGAATCTGCGGTGCATGTACAGGCTGCACACAGGCACTGAAGGGGTAGCTGCATGTACACCACTAGTTTATTCCTATCCCGCGTACATCATAAGTCTACTTTGCAGTCTAAAATCTGAAACTCCTCACTTCCTCCTACTTTTTTGGTCAAAAGCGATCCTCTTTAGATTCCTACAAAGTCAAACTGGCCCAGGCTTCAGTTTCCAATCTCCCTGCTTCCTCTCTCTGACAGTAATCAATAAAATTCACTGATCAGAAATCAAGGCAGATGAAAGAAAGCTTTAGCAGGACTGTCATTTGCCTCAATGTATGTACAAAGTCCTTGCTCTCCTGCCACTTTGCAGGCACTTCACTCAGACCACACCAGTTGCCAAGGATATAAACTCATTAATTGAATTATGTCCTGATGCAGGCCTGCTCCAGGGAGCTTTTCTTCCTCCTCACAAAGGCTGCTCTTAAGAGCCTCTTGCAAGTCTCTGCTCTGAATTCTCATCTTCCAGAGTGTGCAGGTTGGCTGCTAAACGCAGTTCTTAAGTAGGGAACAAGCTGGGTTTGAGTGGGCCCAGATAATTGCAAACATGAAAACAGCAGCCTTTCACTAATAGAACACAGGGCATTGCTGAAGGTTACAATGGATTTCCGAGCACAGTGAGTAGATCGATTGAGTGCCTGAAGCTTTCACATAAGCAAATGTTCAGTACCATGCCACATCATGGTCGAGGCAATGTGGTATGCCCTTTAGAAAGAGCCCTCAACTTGTTTTATTGAATTTATAATGGAGTAAATAGGACCACAAGTACCAGAACGCAAAGAAAAGTCTAGGACAGAGAGAGATACTAATGGATAGAATCAGGAAAATTGAAGGCTCTCTTAGAATTTTTATTTAATTGACCATTTGTGATGGGTGGGTTCAGCAGTATTTGAAAGGAGACTTGCTGAGGTCAACTAGTAAGAGAGATGGTGCTGGACACGGCTGTGAGAGACACAGGGGGGGGATATGGCCCTTGCAGGGAGGAAAGAAACCGAAGGCTAACCGCGGTGGGAAAGACTCAGGAGAGGATATAGCTACTGCAGGGAGGTAAAAGGAAGGAGTTTGGTCACAGCTGGGAGAGATACATGGAAAAAATGACTGCTGCAAGGAGGTAAGGGAGAGCAGCCTGACCACAGCTAAGAGACATATAGAAAGGGATTTGACCACTGCAGGGAAGTGAAAGAGAAGATTCAGGCTACATCTGGCAGCGACTTGTGAAGAGATGTGGACAGTGCAGGAAGTTAGGAGGCAGGAGCCTGTCTGCAGAAGGGAGAGACAGAGGTAAGGGTATGAGCACTGCAGAGAGGTAATAGGAAGGAGGCTGGCCACATCTGGGAGAGACATGGGACAGAATTTGACCCCTGTAGGATGGTAAGAGGGAGTAGTCAGGATGGCATTGGATGCACAGTGGCATGGGGATGGACAGGACTTTTTTCTTAAATAGGACCACAAACTAAAGCCTGCTATTGATGTCAGCATTTCTTGCCACACTATCAGTGTGCCTGCCATTGTTTAAATTTAAATACAATGATGCCTATGGTATTGTTATAAAGATTACTTCTAGGAAGACCAAATACTATAAATTTTCTGTCTTCTGTCTTTTACTTACTTATACAATGAATCTCTAATTTCAAATCTATTCATCTGGTAGCTATCAAGACAAATTTTACAAAATAACACAAACAGGAAAAGTTGGTTAATATAATTTTTAGTAAACCAGCACTTTTTTCACAAAAGCTTTTTGATTATTTTTTCACCTTTTTGAACTCATATATATACATTTGCCTTTCTTGTTATACACATTTATATACAAAACCCTATTCTGATGGTTCAACAGAAGCCCAATATTTTTAAGCAAGGAAATTCATGGTATATTATAAAGCCTTAATTCCTTTATCTCAATCACCCCAATATATAATAGCAGAGTCTCTGTAGCTGAAAGTGACTTATGCTTCTTTCTTTGAGGCTCTCCACAAAGTGTTTCGCATAACAATTCCACGTTATCGGGTGTCAGATGTAAAGACAGTCAACGCGTTTCGGCCTATCACCATTTCAGGCCTCTTCAGGACTTTGGGCAAAAATAACACATCTACCTACAAAGTAAATAATAATGTTAAAACATATACATATACATATGACTAGTCAGGTCAAGATTAAAAAAAAACAAGGATGCATTGCAGACCCATAAATTTCACGAGGTAACCAATACCTAGAGGTGTATGGGCAACATTCATTAATTTAGTAACACCACCTAATGTGCAAAGTGATTCACTCTGTAAATAAACAACCAACAAAATGAACTAACATAAAACACCTTTAAAAAAATGTGACTCAACCTTTATACCTCCAATGTTATATAACTAGTGCCAAAACGAAATTTCAATACCTGCACAAAATTGCAGTCAGCCTAGTTGAAATAAAATTGTATAACAGAATGAACAAATCAACAAGTTAGCGCTGCCAAAATCGAGGGCACAATCCTCTGTCCAATATTCTGAAAACGAAATAAATCGAGGTGTAAATACTTAAACAACCCTGTTTGTCCCATCTAATATAGCTCAATAGGGCGGGACCATTCACCCCATAGTATCTTACTTGTTTATGGTGTATCCCAATAACATCCAAGCGACAGTCCAGCACATCCACAGTGCTTACGTTATAGACTCAATCTACTCAGGCGCCCGCTGTAGCCAAATTACAGCGTTGAAAATAACCTCAGGACCGATTCAATCGTTCAGGTCGCTAGAAACGCTGAACCTCTACCGCGCCATGTTCGTTAGTGAACAGAGAGGGCGGACAGCTCATCCTTAACTCTGTATGGAGAATGAAATCAAAAACGGACTAGGTTCCTATTCTGTACTTATCCAACATGGAGGCCAAATCACGCGCTGATATTAAACAGCACCTACACAAAAACCACTGATACAAAAACAACACCATTACAGCGGTCTACTTGATATACAACGTATTTGTTTGACAAATCAAAGGAAAATCAAAGAGATTAATCAAAAATCAAAAATCATAATAAAAATAGGAGACATGCCATCTATATCTACCTATGATGCCATCCAAACCAGAACCGAAATTAATTATCACCTTATATCCCAGTGTGTTGCCACTTAACCTCGTACAGTCTATAGAAATTTCATTGTAAATTTCCACTATATATTCAAAAATAGGAAAATCAATTACATATGCACAATTTCACAGAATACAGGTATTAACAAGTACACATTCAGCTGAGTAATGACCAGATCTCATCTCTGTCATTAAGTCCTGATTTTGATGTTTCATATTTTTCAATCAATCTGGCTTCAAGATGGTTGAGTTTTATCTCTGTTTCTCCCTTGTTCAGATTAGTCACACAACACAATACAGACCAATGAATATCTTTTATAGAGTGATTCTGCAAAAGGAAGTGGCTAACCAAAGGTGCCCCTGTCGTTTGACTTTTAATTCTCGATTTATGTTGCAGAATACGAGTTTTAACTGTCTGAGTAGTTTGTCCAATATAACATTTTTCACATGGACATTTGATACAGTAAATAAGATTCTTCGAATTACAACTAGAAAAAGTTTTTTGTATGTGTGTTCTGCCATTTATATCGATTTCTTTAGAGTCCCTCGTCAGGTCACATGCCTTACAATTATGGCATTTAAAATGACCTATAACCGGGGGTAACCCGAGGAGGTCTCTAGTGTCTCTTGGCATTCCTTTACCACTGATAGTATTAGCTTTTACTAATTGACTGCGAATATTCTGGCCTTTCTTAAACGCAAACAATGGTTTCGGTATTGCCAAATCATCCAACAATTTCCAGTTTCTTTGAATTACTTTCTTAACCTTGTTTGCCCGAGGGTCAAAGGTTAACACACATGTAAGGGGAGTATTGGTTTTATCCTTATCTTTGGGTACCAACAGTGTTTCTCTTGGGGTGTACCAAGCTCTTTTTAGAGCTATTTTAACTAGTCATTTTGGGTAGCCTCGCTTCAATAGCTTTTCTTTCAGATTGTTAGCATGAAAAAAATATTGTTGTTTATTGCTACAATTCCTCCGAATACGGAGGAATTGCCCATATGGCAGGTTTTCTTTCAGTGTACGGGGGTGGTTGCTGGTAAAGTGTAACAAGGTATTACGATCTGTAGGCTTGGTATACAGACTTACACACAATTCACCTTCATCATGTTCGATATAGACGTCCCAAAAATTAAATTTGTTGGAATCACTAGATACCGTAAAGGTAAATTCTCGTGTTCTACCATTTAACCAACTATGGAACTCTGTAAGTTGAACAACATCGCCGTTCCAAATCATAAAAATGTCATCAATATAGCGACACCAAAACTCCACTTGATGTTTATATGGGTTGGTGTCGCTATATATCCATTTTAGTTCAAACTGTGCCATAACCAGATTGGCAATTTCCGGTGAAAAGCTGCAACCCATAGCTACCCCAGAAATTTGAAGGTATAATTTTTCTTTAAACTTGAAAAAATTGTTTTTAAGGCAAAGTTGAGCCAAATTAACAATAAATTTGGTGGGTACTTGATGTGGGCGGTCTCTCAATTCAAGGACAAACTCCAGCACACTTAATGCATCATCTTGAGGTATGTTAGTATAAAGTGATTCGATATCGAAGATGGAAAGAAGTTGTTTACCTGGGTCAAATTTTAACCCTTCCACCTTTGATATCAAATCCATAGTGTCACGGATGTAGGCAGGTATCTCTTTAACTAATGGGAGTAAAAATACGTCCACATATTGGGCAAGTGGTTCCAAAAGAGAACCACATGCTGCCACAATGGGTCTCCCTGGTGGAGATTAGCAAATCAGAAATGCTAGCGCTCAAAAGTTTGTCCAATAACCTGACCATTACTGTTAAACCAGCAGATAAGGGTGGGGGGATAGTTCTGTGGGACACTGCTAGATATGAACAAGAAATCACCAATCAATTGTCTAATCGACAATTTTACAGACCTCTTGATACTAATCCCACTCCCCGACTGAAAGAACAAATTCGAATGATTACTCAGGAGGGCCTTGATGGAGGTTGGTTGTGTAAACAGGAATTTGAGTTCCTTAACAGTGACCAAAATAAAATCCCCAATATTTATGTACTCCCAAAAGTACATAAATCACTTACTAATCCACCAGGGAGACCCATTGTGGCAGCATGTGGTTCTCTTTTGGAACCACTTGCCCAATATGTGGACGTATTTTTACACCCATTAGTTAAAGAGATACCTGCCTACATCCGTGACACTATGGATTTGATATCAAAGGTGGAAGGGTTAAAATTTGACCCAGGTAAACAACTTCGTTCCACCTTCGATATCGAATCACTTTATACTAACATACCTCAAGATGATGCATTAAGTGTGCTGGAGTTTGTCCTTGAATTGAGAGACCGCCCACATCAAGTACCCACCAAATTTATTGTTAATTTGGCTCAACTTTGCCTTAAAAACAATTTTTTCAAGTTTAAAGAAAAATTATACCTTCAAATTTCTGGGGTAGCTATGGGTTGCAGCTTTTCACCGGAAATTGCCAATCTGGTTATGGCACAGTTTGAACTAAAATGGATATATAGCGACACCAACCCATATAAACATCAAGTGGAGTTTTGGTGTCGCTATATTGATGACATTTTTATGATTTGGAACGGCGATGTTGTTCAACTTACAGAGTTCCATAGTTGGTTAAATGGTAGAACACGAGAATTTACCTTTACGGTATCTAGTGATTCCAACAAAATTAATTTTTTGGACGTCTATATCGAACATGATGAAGGTGAATTGTGTGTAAGTCTGTATACCAAGCCTACAGATCGTAATACCTTGTTACACTTTACCAGCAACCACCCCCGTACACTGAAAGAAAACCTGCCATATGGGCAATTCCTCCGTATTCGGAGGAATTGTAGCAATAAACAACAATATTTTTTTCATGCTAACAATCTGAAAGAAAAGCTATTGAAGCGAGGCTACCCAAAACGACTAGTTAAAATAGCTCTAAAAAGAGCTTGGTACACCCCAAGAGAAACACTGTTGGTACCCAAAGATAAGGATAAAACCAATACTCCCCTTACATGTGTGTTAACCTTTGACCCTCGGGCAAACAAGGTTAAGAAAGTAATTCAAAGAAACTGGAAATTGTTGGATAATTTGGCAATACCGAAACCATTGTTTGCGTTTAAGAAAGGCCAGAATATTCGCAGTCAATTAGTAAAAGCTAATACTATCAGTGGTAAAGGAATGCCAAGAGACACTAGAGACCTCCTCGGGTTACCCCCGGTTATAGGTCATTTTAAATGCCATAATTGTAAGGCATGTGACCTGACGAGGGACTCTAAAGAAATCGATATAAATGGCAGAACACACATACAAAAAACTTTTTCTAATTGTAATTCGAAGAATCTTATTTACTGTATCAAATGTCCATGTGAAAAATTTTATATTGGACAAACTACTCAGACAGTTAAAACTCGTATTCTGCAACATAAATCGAGAATTAAATGTCAAACGACAGGGGCACCTTTGGTTAGCCACTTCCTTTTGCAGAATCACTCTATAAAAGATATTCATTGGTCTGTATTGTGTTGTGTGACTAATCTGAACAAGGGAGAAACAGAGATAAAACTCAACCATCTTGAAGCCAGATTGATTGAAAAATATGAAACATCAAAATCAGGACTTAATGACAGAGATGAAATCTGGTCATTACTCAGCTGAATGTGTACTTGTTAATACCTGTATTCTGTGAAATTGTGCATATGTAATTGATTTTCCTATTTTTGAATATATAGTGGAAATGTACAATGAAATTTCTATAGACTGTACGAGGTTAAGTGGCAACACACTGGGATATAAGGTGATAATTAATTTCGGTTCTGGTTTGGATGGCATCATAGGTAGATATAGATGGTATGTCTCCTATTTTTATTATGATTTTTGATTTTTGATTAATCCTTTTGATTTTCCTTTGATTTGTCAAACAAATACGTTGTATATCAAGTAGACCGCTGTAATGGTGTTGTTTTTGTATCAGTGGTTTTTGTGTAGGTGCTGTTTAATATCAGCGCGAAATTTGGCCTCCATGTTGGATAAGTACAGAATAGGAACCTAGTCCGTTTTTTATTTCATTCTCCATACAGAGTTAAGGATGAGCTGTCCGCCCTCTCTGTTCACTAACGAACATGGCGCGGTAGAGGTTCAGCGTTTCTAGCGACCTGAACGATTGAATCGGTCCGGAGGTTATTTTCAACGCTGTAATTTGGCTACAGCGGGCGCCTGAGTAGATTGAGTCTATAACGTAAGCACTGTGGATGTGCTGGACTGTCGCTTGGATGTTATTGGGATACACCATAAACAAGTAAGATACTATGGGGTGAATGGTCCCGCCCTATTGAGCTATATTAGATGGGACAAAAAGGGTTGTTTAAGTATTTACACCTCGATTTATTTCGTTTTCAGAATATTGGACAGAGGATTGTGCCCTCGATTTTGGCAGCGCTAACTTGTTGATTTGTTCATTCTGTTATACAATTTTATTTCAACTAGGCTGACTGCAATTTTGTGCAGGTATTGAAATTTCGTTTTGGCACTAGTTATATAACATTGGAGGTATAAAGGTTGAGTCACATTTTTTTAAAGGTGTTTTATGTTAGTTCATTTTGTTGGTTGTTTATTTACAGAGTGAATCACTTTGCACATTAGGTGGTGTTACTAAATTAATGAATGTTGCCCATACACCTCTAGGTATTGGTTACCTCGTGAAATTTATGGGTCTGCAATGCATCCTTGGTTTTTTTTAATCTTGACCTGACTAGTCATATGTATATGTATATGTTTTAACATTATTATTTACTTTGTAGGTAGATGTGTTATTTTTGCCCAAAGTCCTGAAGAGGCCTGAAATGGTGATAGGCCGAAACGCGTTGACTGTCTTTACATCTGACACCCGATAACGTGGAATTGTTATGCGAAACACTTTGTGGAGAGCCTCAAAGAAAGAAGCATAAGTCACTTTCAGCTTCAGAGACTCTGCTATTATATATTGGGGTGATTGAGATAAAGGAATTAAGGCTTTATAATATACCATGAATTTCCTTGCTTAAAAATATTGGGCTTCTGTTGAACCATCAGAATAGGGTTTTGTATATAAATGTGTATAACAAGAAAGGCAAATGTATATATATGAGTTCAAAAAGGTGAAAAAATAATCAAAAAGCTTTTGTGAAAAAAGTGTTGGTTTACTAAAAATTATATTAACCAACTTTTCCTGTTTGTGTTATTGTGTAAAATTTGTCTTGATAGCTACCAGATGAATAGATTTGAAATTAGAGATTCATTGTATAAGTAAGTAAAAGACAGAAGACAGATAATTTATAGTATTTGGTCTTCCTAGAAGTAATCTTTATAACAATACCATAGGCATCATTGTATTTAGTTTGTTTCATTTTCCCAGATGCCTGTATGGTTTAATGGGTTTCCCCTGTGATAGATATTGTTTAAATTTAGCCAAAGGATTTATAACCAAGTGAAATGTGTCTAAAGTTTAGACTCTTCTACAGACCATCTCAACTCAAACTAAGATACAGAACAAAAAATCTCAAGGCTTATCTCTCAGCAGCATAATGTCATAGAATGTGATTGAGGATTTTGGGGCTGATTTAAATCCTGGCAGATAGCACGTAGTTCTGCCAGGGCGATAGAGTTAATTAATCCACCCCCCTGGTGGAGGGAGCGCGCGCCAGATTTATAAATGATGGCCAAGATGGTGGTCATTTATGAAGCAGTGCCAGGAACCGCCGTCATAGCAGTTTCCGTAATTGCATTTTGCTGTTTAGTGCAGGGCTCCGTCAACATGATGGAGCTCTGCACCAAACAGTTATAATTTTTTCATTTTCAAGAAGAAAATCCGGAAACTCGATTTTATTTTTTTAAATAAATAATAAAATGCTTTCCTCGTGAGAGGAGTCCTCCACCATGGTGAGTGGAGCATTTAGCAACTTTCACTGCCCTTAACCGCCAGGTTTTTCCTGGCTGTGACAGGCAGTCAAATCTGGCCTGTAATTCCACCCATCTAAATTAGGGGGACAGAATTACAGAGTTGCCTCCAACAGCCCTTACTCCGCAAGGCCGACAGAGGGGTTAAATCACAGCCAAGATGGAGTTGTCTCCGCCGTGATTAAACCTGTGTGCCACCGCATCTAAATCAAGCAGGCAGACCTTTATCTTGACAGTATAGATACTCTGTCACCATGGTGATGGAGTAGCGTGGCTCAATGGTTAGAGCGGCAGACACTGATGCAGAGGTCTGGCCCGGGACCAGGATTCAATTCCCGCCTCGGCGGCTCTTGGACTCAATCTCCCCGGACCTGATAATTCTCGCCTCGGTGCCTAGTCTAATCATGGGTCCCACTCTGTGACTCTGGGCAATAGCGTGCTTAATCTCCACAACGGCCCCAACAGCAATTGGATGCCTGGCTTCACCTTGGGGGTGCCCAGGAGTGGACATCTCACAGGAAAGCCAGGAAGGGTTCCACAGTGGTATGAATACAGTGCTATGAGACCTCTGGGTAGAAGTGCGCTATATAAATACAAACACATTTACATTTACCTATACAGCTAACATATAAATTGACCCCTTAGATTAATATATTGAAGGCTACAAATATTAAGATGGTTAGATAGATATTTATTACCAAGATAAAATGTTATTGAAATATAAAACAATATATAGTATAAACATATATTTACCAATATCAGATCACCATACAAATAGTCAATACAATGAGCCAAGTGGTTTGCACTTAACTTCAGGTTAACCACAATAGCTCTTTGGGCCAGAGGTATATAGACTTCCGTTTGTGATTTCCTGATAGTGGAATTTTGTGATTTGCTATTATAAAATCGCAATCATCTACGTACAACAGCGTGTTTTACACTGTTTCCGATTCCCAATGGGTCAAAAGGGACCTGCCTCATTAATAATCATGAGGCAGGCCATGATTTGAGACACATTGGGAATGACCGGCACGCACAGGGATGGTGGCCTGCTGGGGTCAGCAGACCATCATGTCTGTGCCTGTTTTTTAAATAAAGCAAATTTTTTTAAATGCATCCCGTTTTCCTTAAAGGAAAACTGGATGAATTTAAAAAAGGAAAATTAAACATTTCTCTTTCATTTTTTAAAAGGAGGCAGTGGTCCTTGGGACCACTGCCTGCTCCTAAAAAACTGTTTTCGCTGCCAGTCATTAAGGGGAAGGAGTCCCCTGGGGAGCCCTTCCTGTTTGCAACCAGCTTAATACCTACTTGAAGTAGGCAGTAAACTGTGATTGATTTGCGACCACATCATACAATCCCCTGCGACTCGCTTTTAGGACGGCACATGCTAGAGACGACCCATCCGAATAGCGACTCGCAAACCCTATAGGTTACTGAATCACAAAGTAGGGTTTGTACATAGCAAACCACATTTTACGGATCACAAATGGCCCAATGGGCCATTTGCAACCGGTAATATGAGTTGTACATCTGGCCCATTGAAAATAATCTTTGCAAGAGTACCACTAAGCAATCCAATTTCTCCTGAACAGGAACAAGGCCTTTGTCTCCAGGTAAACAGGTTCGATCCTGCCCTCTGCCAATTTTCCTTCCTTTTAAATATATTAGGTGAGAGTAATAGTCTCAACCTAGCTCTTGGCGGCAGTGCTACGACTGTTTGGGCATTAGTACTTTATTGGTGTTTACAAAGAGCTTTCTCACCACTTGCAAAAGAGCAGTTTCTTGAACGTAGCACTTTATCGCCCTGCAAAGGCCACATTGCACTCTGATTTGTATCTCGTTTCTGAGCTCCATCCCAGTGCACTGTTGAAAGGGTGTTGGTTGCAGTTTGGGGTCCTTGGGGTTTGATGGGTGCAATACGTGAGGTTTGAAGCTGTTGTAGGGTATGTAAGCATTGAGTGTTGTCTACAGTGTAAAAGTTGTCTCAGCTGTCAATGCAAGTTCTTACCATCTTTGTATTGTTAGTGGAGTAAATTAAATTGGCAATTGATGGCATAGGCACAGGAAGTAGAGGGGGGGTGCAAAAACACTCAGAAATAACCATATTGGAATACAGACGGTGAGTGAGCAATAAAGATGCCTTTAAATTTTGTTTTTATCTTGTCACATTTTCAGAGACAGAGGTCCCATATCAGACTATGTTTTCTGCTCCTTAACCTTTTAACATGGAGATTAGTGTATTATTTTCTTTCTCTGACTCAAAAGTTAGAGGATTTTGTAAACTAAACTATCTGACAATCTTGCTGTTGCAAATCTTGCTGAGGTACAGGGATTGGGCAGGGAAAGACTGTAGGATGTCAATATTTTTGTAATCCACAACAAAAGGTAATTATTGTTTGCTGTATAGTTTGATAAGAAAAATGCAGGTTAGTGCAAACTCTGTGGCCATTTCCATGGAAAATATGCTGTCTGTAAATGACAGTGTACTACCACACTATGGTTTAGTATTAAATACACCAGAGCATTCTCCAAAAACGCACCACTGGCTACATACCACAACTTTACCACTCTCCTGATGAATGAGCGTGGCTGGTTTGCTGTACCTGTTCTATGTGAAACGCGTGGATTCTTCACAATCCCGATGACTTCAGTGATGTAACATTGACACCAGCACCCCCAGTCTGAAAATCATTTCAGCACCACTGAGTGAGGAACCAAAAGTTACCTCTAAGAATATGCATTGCTTAGCACCTTATTGAAGACGCGAACACTGGAGCTGATAGAGCAATTATATTTTCATCTGTCTTGTAATTGGTTCATCCTTCTTGGGTCTTCAAACCATAAAAGATCAAGCACTGGTCGACAAAAACAGTGTTCACTTTTCCTTGCCATCTGGAACATAAATGACTAGCCACTGTTACCATAGTCGACGCCTCAAACAGTTTTACAAGTTGTTCAAAGTTACTTCTCTCGCTTTCTGCTACAGTCTTCAAGAAGAGCTTGCTTTACGTTTTACATTTCTACGTTTGACAACATATTTTCAATAGGGAGATTACCTAGTTCGCCTGAAAAAACACAGTGTAAATCTTTCTACCGCAAACTGATTGTGAAAAAGGCATCTAAATACTTTAGCCGCTTGAATCATGAGACTGTAGAAGGCATAGAATAAGGTCACAGCCATTAGAGCAAATTTTCCTGCGCTACCCCAAACACTTCGAAAACTCTAATGACTGCCAGTATTTAAACCCATCGGGTCCACGCTTTCGCACTGGACCCAGTGGCGGCTGGTGACATTTGAAAGTGGTGATGCGTAAAAGTTGGGGATTACTTTTTTGTAGCGATTCAGTGGTGTTCTCAGGACATTATTTACACATAATTCTTCCTTTGTGCTTGACTTTCGGAAAAGCTGACAGACTTTTGGAAAAGCTGACTGATGCAAACCAAGAGGTCGTAGCATCCATTGTACTGTGCTTATATTATTTATTGCTAAAGCTTTCCCTTTCAAACAAGGCATAATCGCTGTAGCATTAAGAAACACTGTATAATACATCAGGCAACTTTAAATGACTAGTGACATGGCACTGCTATCCCGCATCTGTTCCTGCTTGAAATGGCGCTTGCACAAATGAAACAAAGTCCATGGGAACTTGTTCCATAAGATGTTATTATGTCACACTTGGCACATCTGGGATTTCTGGTTTATAAATTTCCTTTTGAGGAAGCACTCTGGGGCTTATTTACAAGGAGTTAATGCCACCATAATTTCACTTTTTCCGATGTTCTGGCGGCGTTAACTCCTTTGCCTTATTTACAAGGCAGCGTTAAGCCACTTGACATGGCTTAACGCTGCCTTGTCAATAATGCCTCTATTCACAAAGCACTTACCATGAAAGGGGCGTACAATGAGTGTTGCAGGGGGCGTTCCTCCACAACACCCATTGATTTTTTATGCTGCCCCATTTTTACAAGGTATGGGGCAGCACCATAAATGCCACCAGGGATTACCTTGTCTTAGGGAGACAATACGAGGAGTAATGTTTTATTTCTACTTGTATTTTGCTCTTTCCATGTATGCTGCATTCTGCAGCACACATAGATAGAGCAAATCGCCTGCATAGAGTGCGTTGCCGTAGTCGAGTCTGCTGCTGATGAGTGTGTTGGTGACCGTTTTTCTGGAATCAGTGGGGATCCATCTAAATGTCTTTTGTAGAAGGTGAAGTGCGTGGAAGCATGATGAGGAGACAGTGTTGATCTGATGGTTCATTGTGAGTGAGGATTCCAGTATGATGCTGAGGTTTCGTGTGTGGTCTATGCGGGTGGACGGGGCTCTCAATGCAGAGGGCCACCAGGAGTCATCCTAGGCTGAGGGGGTGGGTCCTGGGATTAGGACTTTGGTCTTGTTTGAGTTGAGTTTGAGGCAGCTGTTTTTCATCCAGGTGGCAACAGCCTTCATTCCAATGTGGAAGTTGTTTCTGGCAATTGTGGGTTCATTGGTGAGGGAGACAATCAGTTGGGTGTCATCGGCATAGGAGACAATGTTGAGTCTGTAGTTCCTGATGATGGCCGTGAGAGGATCCATTTAGATGTTGAAAAGGGCGGGGCTCAGCGAGGTGCCCTGGGGTACTCTACAGCTGATCTCCGTGGGTTCGGAGAGGAACTGAGGTTTTCTGACTCACTGTGTTTGACGAGAGAGGAAGGAGCGAACCCAGTCCAGGGTCTTGTTGTGGGTGTCAGTGTTGTGGGGTCTTGTGATTAGGGTGCGGTGGTGG
This sequence comes from Lissotriton helveticus, assembly GCF_964261635.1. Taxonomy (NCBI): domain Eukaryota; kingdom Metazoa; phylum Chordata; class Amphibia; order Caudata; family Salamandridae; genus Lissotriton; species Lissotriton helveticus. The sequence goes on from NC_136073.1 coordinate 242,831,625, forward strand.
TGGTGATGGTGTCGAAGGCAGCCAAGAGGTCCAGAAGGATGAGGGCTGTGGTTTCGCCCCGATTGAGGAGGGAGCGGATGGCAAGAATTGCGATCTCAGTGTTGTGGTTGGTTCTGAAGCCAGACGGGGAGATGTCCAGAACGTGGTTTGCTTTGCTCAGAGAGTTGGGCATTGATGGCCTTCTTGATGATCCATGGCACCTCCAACACACTAGGCTCCCATATTGTCAAAGCTCCCACCTGGTAGGAGCAGACAAGTTTCTCTGCCCACACTCTTGCAGGCAGGTAAACGGTGTCCCAAGGATGGCTCCCCAGCACACCAGCATAGAGCTGGACCCATGCAATGGGGTCAACCAGGCCTTTAGAGGATCTGGGAGGATGGTCATGCACCCCCTCCTGTATAATTATATGTGGGCCACAGGGAATGGGGTCTCCTGGGGTCTTTACAGGCTCAGAGAGGAGGACAGCGAGCTCCCTCACCTTTCATTATTAATTGCCTTGGGAATGGGGTCAGCGGGGACTCAGTGAGGCTTGGGGATGGGGCCCCATGCCATCCTCTCCTTTCATATCATGCCGGGCCCCCTTCCTTTATTATACAAGGCTTTTCCAGCCACCTTTCCATTTTTTAATGCCGCAATCCAGCAAACTCAGGACAGGGGACTAACGGGCAGATGTAACAAGCATATTTGCTTCTGCAAATGGCTTGATATACAGAACCAGGCTGTTTGACAATGCAAAAAGGGATTTTGGTGTGCATTAATCTCAAACTGTGATTCTGTAATATGTTACCGAATTGCTATTTGGGATTGATAATGCATGAGGATTCAGTATTTGGAAGGGATGTATTTAAGGCTTCCTTCCCAAAGACCGAACTGGAATGGCATGTATTATTGTTTTGCAACCCAATCCACCCGCAAAACAGTAACACTTTACCACCAATTTCAAGCTGGTAGTAACCCTTTTGCAAATAGGAAAGGGTCCACAGGGAACCCCTTCCCCTTTGAGAATGTAAAAAAAACAAAAAAACAGGCAGTAGCTCACCAAACCACTGCTTGCTCTTAAAAAATTAAACTTAAACATTTGATTTTCTTTTATGAAACCCATTCTGTTTTTCTTTAATGAAAATGGGCTGCATTTCAAATAAAAAATAGCTTTATTTATAATTAATCACAGACATGGGGGTCTGCTGAACCCAGCAGGCCACCATCCTTGTGATGGCTGTGATTCCTAATGGGTCACAAATTTCGACCTCCCTCATTAATATTCATGAGGTAGGCCGATTTGTGACCTCCTAGGAATCACTGTTTGGAAATAGAATGTTTCATAAATTAGCAATGCTGATTTCCTAATTTCGATTCAGAGATAAATGTAATTAGGAAATTGGTACTCCTAATGTTAGTACATCTGGCCCTAAGTCCCCGAGTTCGGTAATGGTTGCCTGCAACATGTTTTCTCATGTTGCTGGCAGCAAATCAGAGTACTTGGTCATGCGGGAGCCTAACTTCCATGAGAGAAGGTTGGCCCAAGGGGAAAAAAAGACCCCCTGGCCAATAAGAACGCTCTATTTTTGGGTTGTAGCGGCTTTTGAGAGGGTCCCTCGAACCTAACCGTTGAGATATACAAATATTTTCACTCTAGAATATATAGAACACAGCTAAATGAATTCACACCAAATCACAGAAAGCACACCTTCTAAATCAAGATCTTTCTTCCTGCCAAATTTGATGCAAGTATGTTCAGCAGTTTTTGTGGTAGTGCTGTTAAACAAAAGTCTATGGAAAATGCATTGAGTTTTGCGGTTTGGTCCTCCCTTTTTCTTGAACCCCCACTATACAAATCCCTCCAAAACTTTCCCTGCACAAACTAGGTAAAATCGAGCACCCTATTGGAAAGTTTTGGGATGATTCGTCAAGCAGCGCCCACTTAATTTGCAACAAAAAAAGGGGCATTTCCTAAGAAAATGCTGACCTATATATAAATATATAAATTCCAATTAAGTACTGGTGCAGAAACACCTCACTTACGGCCATGGCCGTGCCATCCTACCACAGCTTATGCAGTTGCTGCACAGTATAAACATTTCACTTCACGCTGCAACCTCTATTCCTCCAAAGGGCACGTAGCACAACTGGTTCCCAGCCTTGCCTGAGCAGGAGGCAGGTAGCACAAGTGATTGCTTTTATCAGCTACATTACGCCCCAGTCACGTTCCGCTATCCTGGATCACAGCATCGCTCGAGCTGGCGGCAGACAGGTGTCTGGGCCCGTCTTCCATCACTCTATCAGTCACGGCTGCCTCAGGTTCGCGGTCCCAGGGCTCCACTTGGTTACTTCCTTTCGCTCATAGCTAATTTAAGAGGCAGCAGGGGCAGCAGTAGGAGTGAGCACTGTAGCATCAGGCGCCAGTCGTGTTAGTGCCAGTAAGCAGACACCTGGGTAGTCTCGCGAGACTTTGTGGGGTTCCATTTCCATCGATTGTTGGAGTACCTGGGCAGCACATTAATAACATGCTCCTAGCAGCAGGAAGACAGTCAGGCTTCAAACTGGGCCCCTCCACACAAAAGGTAAAGGGGATGTCACTGTAAAACTATATGTAAAACTGCCTTGGAAATCTGTGGTAACAAAAACCAAGGAGATAAGAGACAAAATGTGGGATGGCAACATGGAGGTGCGCAGGTAGTCTGGCAAGATCTCTAAAACACACAAGAAACACTGTATACCATAAAGCATGCAGCTATGTTGAAGTAGACTGTGGCTTAAGGGCCAGAGCTGCCAACTTTGGAGCTGGAAAGCCAGGATTGAGTGTCCGCGTGGGTTCCACATGCTGTGATTCTACGCAAATTATTTAAATCCTCTGGTGCCTCCCAAAAATAAAGGTGTCCCTGTGTAATGAAACTGGTTCTCATTGAAAGCGCATCAATCCGTTCGGTCGAGTTCACACTATATACAACTGCAAAAAAACACAAGACTGCAAAGTCCATAATTGTAGGTGTGACCTCCACTGTTTGCAAAGAAAGTTGGGGAAAGCACCATTAGCCCCCGCTTTCATATTCATGAACATGAAATGCTGCCCCTAGTTTAGTGCACCAACACGACCTGCTCTCCTGGCTTGAGAACCCGGTGAAACATTCACATTTCTCATTTTTGCAGGCTTTCAAAGGCGACAATGTGACAATTGATTTTCCTTCCTCACAATTGAGTTGTATGGCTTTCTGCATCGGTTGCCATACCCTAGAACTAGGGGCGTGTTACGTTTTTATTTCACGAGTAAAGTCTTGCATAGCTCCTGCTTGTTTACCTACTCCTAGCTCCTGAGTTTCCTACTTTTTTTGACGTTTTTTGTAACGTTTATGGACGTTTTATTTTCCTTGCAAACTTGCAATAGTTCCTCACAAGGGCTAGTTAATGATGAAAGTGGATCACAAGACACAATTAATGGTGTGAGTCAGGAGATACGAGCCCAGCCTGGGTGCACTCACTGGATCATCCCCCCTCCGCTGTGGTCACAATTTATATAAAGTATGTAGAGGTACCCCCAACACATGCAACACTTTCATCACTGGCAAAAATAGGGCTACAGACTCCATGTTCTTTGATATTATTCAACTTATTTTCTTTACCACAGATGTTTGAGTGAATAAAATCTAATGCAAACATATACAAAGTCTAAAACAGCATCTCATCCATGGAACTGTGTGTGTCAAAGTGGACTGTTTCTCATACGTCATAAGTGGGTTTATTTGACACCTGGATCTTATAGGCCTGATGTAGAGTAAGGCTGACAAGTTACTCCATCACAATTGTAGTGTTTATTCCATTCACATTATTGCAGGTCCATCACATCCAATGTAGGAATGGGCAGAACTTGCGCGGAGTTTGACTCTGCTAAAATCCGTGGAGTTTCCTAAAAACTGAACAAGATTCCGGGGAGTTCTGGCAACAGTCAGAAAATATGCACATTGCGCTGCAATTTAGCACCAGTAGTGAGAGATGCTTAGCATCAGCAGTGCGGGCAGCAGTGAAAAATGGGTGCAGATGACAGTATGCAGTGCGCAAGGGTGCACAGCCATTGGAATTGATTTTGTAGCTGCTCGAGTAGAAAATCTACTCAAGTGTCGGCAAATCTATTCGGGAAGCAGCCCTCTGATAGTGACCACTCGTAGCTGCCCGCATTAGAATATCGCACTAGGGGCCATCAATTCTCGCTTGCTCTTGCCAGCGCGCAATTCTAGCCTCGCAGGGAAAAAATTACTGCAGAATAGCGATTGGTGGAATTTGGCTGGAACTCCACATTACAAAGGTAACGCAGAGTCGCCAAATTCTTCCAATCCCTATGGCTCTAATTCTATGGTACTTGTATTAAGATGGACGGGATGTCTGCCACAGTTGTGTTGGAGTAACCCATGTCCCAAAAGCCAAATCAGGCCCTATGACAATAAAATATTAGCGTCCAGAGTCTGTTTTGACCTGTTCTGCTTTAGATTCAGTGACTGATATGCCAGTTCCTAACTAGCCTAATGATATGGTCCTAAATATGAACTCGCAATAAACTCGCATTAAAATTATGAGTTTTCTTGATTTAATCCCCTGTTGTTATATACAGGTGCAATACGAAATGCATCACCCGGATGCATTTCAACAGGTCAAACCTGCCAATACTTAAGGGGTGGGGGGGGGGGATACCAGGTAAATGCCGGCACATGCAGATTTTGGTGCAGTAACCACCAGAATCTGCATGTTATTCCTTATTTTAAGGGGGGAGCTTAAATTTGGTTCTATTTATCTTGATAACGTACCCCACAGTATTGTTACTTATCAGGTTCAATAAATATTGCACCTAGCCCCAGGCCTCCCCTAATGACGTCCTTGGACCATCAGAGTGGGATTCCCCTTCAGCTAAAAATGGTGGTGCCATTTTCTCAAAGTTTACTTTAATGCCGTTTTTCTCAAGGCCATTAATCTGGAAGGCTGCTACTTTTCTTTTATTTGCATCAGCTCAAAAGATGGCCAAAAAAAGCACTGAACTTAACATGAAAAGCCACAAGCAGAAACTTTGCAACCTATATTTAGAAATATTAGTATTCACCAGAATTGCGGTAAGTTCACAACAAGAAAATCTTAGCAAATTTGCCCACCCCTGCCTAGTTGTCATATAGAGTGTGGCAGTAACAGTAAAACTGACAGACACAATATTAATCCATAATCACAGTTTCCACATTCCAGGTAAAAGTGAAGAATCAATCAATCAGTAGATTTGCAAAGCGCTACTTGTCATCCGTGATGGTATCCAGGTGCTTAGTTTTGAGCATGTAGCCTGAGAAAACCCCCTAGTTAGTGTCCCATTTGCCCTATCGCTGCCAGCTAGTCGCTGGTAGAAAAATACCAATTGTACCAACACACAGGAAGTTTTCATGTGCACTGTCTTTTTTGAATTCTGGAACAAACTCCCGCTTTAGTGGGGGTTAAGAAAAAACAGACAAAATACACCAGCCTTTAATACCACCATGATATTGTGGGCTGGTAGATATTCCCAGAAATTGCACCCGCCGTGTAAGCTGCTGCCTTTTGTCGAAAATTCCCAATGACAAAGTGTGGAACACTTTAAATATGGAAGAATCGCAGCTGCAAGCATAGCAGAGGCCATCTAAGCAGCCCACGAGCAGGACCCAAATGGCCCCTAAGTGGCCACTGGAGGCTGTAGTATCAAAAAGCGTTTGCAATGCAATAGGTCTCACATTTACGAGAGTTTGAGCTATTGGCATTGTAAATGACAATGCCTTTTATTTGTATTTTGAAAACCTGCAAGCGGTGCGTAAACACATACTCTGTACTTATAGTTGATGCTTATGTTGATGCTTATGAGAAGGCTGGCAGTACCTACGTCTGGCACCTTGCAGGTTTAAATTGAAAGGCATTGTCATTTACAATGCCAATAGCTCAAACTCTAGGCTCCTGTGTCAGCTGTATGATTAGATGGCCCTTTCCTAACTGCATGGACTTCTAAAACCACCTGTGTGTGTGTGTGTGTGAGAGAGAGAGAGAGAGAGCGAGAGAGAGAGAGAGAGAGAGAGAGAGAGAGTGCAGCACTTGATCTCAATGTGGGGAGTGAAATGTGCAAATCTTCCTTATAGATACCTGCCCCCCCCCCCACACCCCTGGGATGCCTAGTGGAGACCCTTGGGGTACCTTATATGCCCAAACATTGTAGGTTACCCATTTATAAGTGCCCTAAACACCAAAGTCGAGTTTGGGCACAATTTGCTTTTTAAAAGCAGTCCTGCAACACAGGGCTACTTTTACTTATGGTCAGCAGTGCACACACGCAAGTGTGGAAAAGGACTGCTGGCCTCTAAACTGCCATGCCCTTTTACATACTAGGGACTTGTGGGTAGTTTCAGTCCCACTGACTTATTATGTGCTATGGCTCAATCGGATAGGTCATGCCAATCACAGTGGTACCCCAACCCATAGTGTACCGTAGTATATGTAGGTGTTTTCACTGTATTCTAAGTGTCTTTCAGCATAGCACTGGCCCAGGGCCTGGTTAGGCAGAATCCAGGGTCAGTCAGAGTCAGCCACCAGCAGTACCAGTCATCAAAAAGCTGGGGGTGCCCAGGGCACATGATGGCTTTGCAACACCAGTATAACACATTTTGTTAATTTATAGAGTGACCAGACCTTTTTCTCTTTGTCAGTGAGAGTGCAGTCTACTGACACTGCTTGTGTAAAGTTCTAATGTTATGTGAAAAACATACCCTTGTATGTGTAGCAAATGTATGCTAGTAGGTTTGTTTTATGAGCCCGAGTACTAGGGCCAGTGGGGTCCATCTTGGATCCCCACTAGGTTTAGCATGGCACAAGATGGAGAGTTATAGCAGCTTCCCCAAAAAGATGAAGTTTAGAACCTGACTTCTGACGTAAGGGTGGAGACTAAGCATGGGCGTAAAATCCGTTCCGTTTGCGGAATTTGCGGATTTTCTGAATTTCGCGGTCCGCGAATCTCGCGAAATTGCAGAAAAATCAGCGAAATCGCATGCGGGACGGATTTTCAAAAACTGAAGTACATGAAGCACTTACAGGGTTACAGCAGGTGCCCAAGTTGAAGCTAATTTCTTTGTAACCATTTACAAAATGGTTACAAAGAAATTTACTTCAACTTGGACACCTGCTGTAACCCTGTAAGTGCTTCCTGAGCGGCGCCTCCAGAGTTGTTGCCTACTTGCAACTATTCTCTGACCCTGCTCTGACCCTCGAAGCGGGGTCAGAGAATAGTTACAAGTATGGCACAATGCTCCAGGCTGTCACAAAAATTAAACCACAACAGGAAGCACTTACAGATAAGGAAGCAGGTGCCGGACTTGAAGCTCAAATTCAGTAACACATTAACCGGCCCCCGTTGAGGCTGGGCAGGTGTGCTTTCTCCCCATAATCTACAGTGGTGAACTAGAGGGTGCTGTGATTAACCAGAAGGTGCAGTTGTGAACCAGAGGGTGCTGTGATGAACCAGAGGGTGGCAGTGATGAACCAGAGGGTGGCAGTGATGAACCAGAGGGTGACAGTGATGATCCAGAGGGTGGCAGTGGCGAACCAGAGAGTGGCAGTGATGAACCAGAGGGTGGCAGTGATGATCCAGAGGGTGGCTATGATGATCCAGAGGGTGGCAGTGGCGAACCAGAGGGTGGCAGTGATGAACCAGAGGGTGGCAGTGATGAACTAGAGGGTGACAGTGTTGAACCAGAGGGTGGCAGTGATGAACCAGAGGGTGACAGTGATGAACCAGAGGGTGGCAGTGGTGAACCAGAGGGTGGCAGTGATGAACCAGAGGGTGACAGTGGTGAACCAGAGGGTGGCAGGGTGGCAGTGGTGAACCAGAGGGTGGCAGTGATGAACCAGAGGGTGGCAGTGGTGAACCAGAGGGTGGCAGTGATGAACCAGAGGGTGACAGTGGTGAACCAGAGGGTGGCAGGGTGGCAGTGGTGAACCAGAGGGTGGCAGTGATGGACCAGAGGGTAGCAGTGGTGAACCAGAGGGTGGCAGTGATGAACCCGAGGGTGGCAGTGATGAACCAGAGGGTGGCGCTCCTAAACTGCCTGGGAGCCCTGTGGGTGTGAGCCCCCATGCTGCTGAGCTGCCCAGGGGTTGTGAGCCCACACGCTACTGAACTCCCCTTGGGCCCAGTGGGTGTGAGCCCCCATGCTGCTGAACTGCCCCGGAGCCCTCTCAGTGTGAAAATCACTCATGCTCAATTGCCTGGGAGCTCTCTGGGTGTGAGCACACATTGTGCTAAGTGCCCCACTGCCTCCAGTACATATATAACCGTACCGCACAGCACCATTATGCTCTTGCACCATGAAGTCTGGTGCCTGGATGCTCCTGATCCGTGTAGGTGGTACCACCGTCTGGTGCAGTCAAAATGTAAAGTCATAACTTGCTACACAGCACCAATAAACACGTGTCCCCCCTGGCACCGGCATGCGCATGTACCAGGCATGGAGTACCTGCATGCCACTGCACCCTACTGCCCAGCGCCAGCATATGTCTGTACGGGGCAGTTTAGTATGAGATAGGACAATGTCCAGCAGCAGCAGCTGCATGCGCCTGAACCCACTGAGCAGGATCAGAATGGCTTTGTACCAACACGCACAGCAGAGCTATCTTGGACATCTGAAGGATTCTGGGGTCCTGTGCCAAACGTATTTTTGCATCCATGAGTTTCCCGAGCGCCATCCCTGTGTAGCTCCTGTGACCAGGAGGCTGCTTTCTCCTCATCTGCTGCTCTGCTCGGTCTCTGACCCTTTATAAACAAGATGCATGTGAACTTGCATAGAAGCCTCGCCCGTTTGGCCCCGTCCACCACACACTAGCGGTATGTAACGTCTTCCCGCCCGTCCCCACTATAATGGGCAGCTCACTCAAGGGACCTCGGTGACTTTTGGCGTGCTGGCAAAGTTACAGGCACACGTGGTCACATATTTGTGCAAATGGCACAAAAATCCGCGAGTTTGCGGGAAAATTCGCAAACTCGCGGACTTTTTTGCCATTTTGCACGAATTTCGCCCATACTTAGTGGAGACCCAGACACTGAAGTGAGGCAGGGGTATCCATTCTGCAGCAGATGCAGTGGCACCGGCTCCAGAGCTGTGAGGCAACCATATCACACCAATTAGTGGCTACTTTTTACTAAAAAAAAATAGGGTATGAGTCCCCAATTTCTTTGCTTGCATTTAGGTCTATAGAGCCCACACTCTGCTATGGGAAGGAGACCGGGCTACCTTTAAAAATTCAACGAGGATCTTGTTAGCAAGAGTTTGCTGATTAGTTCTTCTTGGGCATGGGCATTTAGTCGATCTTTGGAGTGAAGGGTGGGACTGCAAATCTGTTGTTCAAGGTTAGGAAGCTTCTATGTTACGCCTGACCTTTTTAGTCTGTCTCTGACTAATGCTTCAGGAAAGCTGGTAACAGCCAGGTTGAGAAAACTCACGTTTCCAGGTTAGGTACTCCTGGCTGAATCCAGTCCCCTTGCTACCTGTGGCGAGAGGCATCACTTCACGCAAATGCTGTGTCTACAAAGCAGCCTGGTAATAACACTTGAAAGACAACCTTCCGAAACCTGTTCCAAAGACAGTGGATCCACATCAGCTGTCTGGAACAAGTATGTAAAAGTGCAATCCAAGTCACCCAACTTTGTTCCAATCCCAAGTTCTTCTTGATCAAGGATGGTAGCATTCTGGAGTGTGCCCAAAGATCTGCTGTGTAACCAGGGTTGGTCTCTGCCTGACAACTAGTCCCCCAGAGGTGAGGGAACATCACCTGAAGTCTGCACTTTCTGCTGAAACAATTGGCTTAGAGGCCTTGCTGCCTCCTGAGAGAAGGAAAGAGGGTGCCTGCCAAAGTGAGTGAGCCAGGAGTAAGCATGAGGCAAAGGGATCCTCTCATTTTTTGTACTGTTCCTGAGTGATCTGCATCATAATTTCACTAGAGCGAAGATTCATGTCTTGCTCCACAGTCCCCTGCAGGCTTGAGATCTTGGTAGGGCTATAGCCAGCAGGGAAAACGAAAGCTGCATCACCACCTAAGCAGGAAGTCAATACCGGCCCAGAGGACACAATTGCTGCAAAGTCACCATTATATGGAGAGGAGGCAATAATTTCTATCTCCAGTCACCAATGTGCAGCCAACATACAGGCCACTAGTGATGAAGATTGGTGTAAGCATGTAGGCCTGCCCAATGAATCTGCACCATGAACCATGACCCACAAGGCTGACGCTGCAGCCATAGCAAAGAAAGAAACAGAATTGTAAAGGTGGGGACATGTCCTGAACCTTTTATACATCCTGAACTGCAATGCAACCAAGCACAGGTAAATGCAGGCCTTAGCCTGCATACAAGGACAGAGAATGATGCATGTGGACAAGACAACATGCTACTCATGACTTTTTATTAAAGGGATGAAAAAGGCTTTGAACCAAGTTGCTCCCCCAGCAAGTTAGACTGCACCTGTGCCTATTCTTTGCCTATTCCAGATAGCATTGGTAACTGTACAGACAGAAACTCAACCATAGCGGGATGGAGATGGATGCTAGGGAGAAGTTGGAGTGCGTAGGGCTTCACTGTTAGATGCAACTGATTAAACCCCTGTCCTAAATTCTCAGTATGTTGTGTAGTAGGAAGTGCTTTCTTTTTTCTCAAAATACATCTACTGGCATAGACATCACACTATTGCTTCTGTTGCTATTGAGTTCTCAGCTCTTACATCCCCATGTTACATCCCTGAGATTCTGTGACTGCTCATTCTCTCTACTCGCAGCGTTGTAGTTGGCCTTGTTTGTAGAGTCATAGTAGGACAAACCCCAGTGCATCAGTGGCAAACAACTTTAATCACCATGGTAGGGGCCTAGTGGCCTCTGACTTCCCTGTGGCACGTGACCAGGTTCTGACAGCTCTTAAAAATAGACTTTGCAGTGTAAACCTTTAATCAATGTTACTTACTCAATAGGTTTTACAATGCACCCTTTACAATCGATTTTATTCCTATTAGGGGAGAACAGGGGCCCCACATGTTGTTTTGAATAAAGACTCCACATGGTCACACAGTCACCCTCATAATTAGTGTTAGTAAGCTGCTGGTAACTACCAGTATATGTGCCACAACCTCCCAGCTGCAGATGTGGCAAGGGAGAGGAAATATAGGCAGCATTTCACCTGTGTCATCTGTGGTAGAGCAGTGCCATGTATTTTGCCAAATAAAGATTTCATATTATTCCTGGTTAATTCGATAGTTTAGCTACAGTTCAGTGCTAGTTAATGACTGCTGTGGATTTGGGCAGCCTCATTTCAGACATTCCCAGCATGAGCAGTTAAAAGCAGAAGTGCCAGTCCATTGGGACTGAGGGGCAACGGCCCCTCCCCTTTAGCCCCTCATGAACAGTGTATGTCAGGCTGAGCAAAGGTCAGCCTGACAGACACTCTTCATTTTCAGTTCAGGGAGCCAGGAGCTAGATATGCTCTAAATCACACTTACCTGCAACTCTGCCTCGGAGGTCCCAGGAAGGTTGGGACTGCTGCCTTCCCTTACTGGATGACCTTGGCTAAGCCAATGAGGGAATGTAGCAGTCCCAAGCCTTGGAGGTCCCAAGAGGGATGAGACTGCTGCCTTACCTCATTGGCTGACCTAACATCAGCCAATGAGGTAAGACAGCAGTCCTAAATTAGCCACAGAGTGGGATGGGGTCGGTGAGACTGCTGACCCCACCCCACTCTGTGATGAAGTGTCACTGATTGACACTCAACCCTGAGCGCTTCAGGCCTTAAAACTAAAGCGCCCAGGTCCAAGGCAATGAGTGATGCTCCCCCTTGTCACCAAGGGGGAGGGCCTCATGGACCTTTGCTGAGCGGGGGAGGTCATGCCCACTGGAGCTGTGACATCCTCAGCCCAGCAAGGTTCAGCTAAGGGAGCAGGAAGCCTGCACATTTACCGCATGACTATCTCCAGCCTGCCTGAAAATGAACAGTGTCTGTCAGGCTGACCTTTGCTCAGCCTGACAGACACTATTCTTGAGGGGCAAAAGGTGAGGGGCATGGCCCCTCAGCCTAATTGGACCGGCCGTAGCAAGCGTAAGTGAGTGTGTATGTGTGCATGTGTGTCCGGTCCTCCTCCTCCTTCCTAAAATTACCGACCACCACTGGTTAAAAGTCATTGCCTTGTCAGGAAATCTATTGAGTGCTATAGAAAATATATAGGAAGTAAAAACGTATGTACAGGCACTGATAAGAAAAAAGACCGGAGAGTAAGGCGGAAGGTAGGCCAATGGTATTAGCTTAGCCTTTGTTACGCTGGTGCTGTCTTCGCAAATGCGCCAGATCAGCTATTATATGCCCCTGTTTATTACTCCCAAAATCCATTGAGAAAGACAGGTGGTATAACTAAACCACCCCTGCAATTGGTCACCTTTTTAATTGGATACATATTTGTGAACATTATAAACACATCTGAACAGCACAAATTTCCGAAATTACGTTACTGCGTCACATCGTCTAATTACATGCATGTTGCAGCAAAACAAAATTAGCACACAGGAACAACATTGAAGCTGAGAATGGGCTACACCAAAAGGCTCAGCGGCATGAAAACAGGCGCTGCACACATTAAGCAATGTTGACACACTGTCTGTAGTGTGATTGTCTGAAAAACACAGAGCTACACGTAGAGAGCAGAGCGCAATTGTCCAATCAAAATGGCGGCCTTCCGCACTTTCATATCTGCACCGGCCACTGTGCTCCACGCTGTTTCCACTCAGCGCATACAAAAGGCAGGCAGCACACACTCCCCACTGATCCCTGACATTGTGTGGTAATTAGACTTTGTAGCAAATTAATAGAAGAGTGGGAGCATGATAAAAAGCAGATAATTGCCTGATAGATTAACTTTCTCTCATTCTTTCCTGCCTTTTGCAGAACTTTTGAGAATAAATTGTGGCTAAGTAGGCTTAATTACAGAGGGGGTGTGCAGAGCCGTCGATCACTCTGTCTGCAGCAGAGAGATAAAGTGCAGGTGGAGGAGCTCTCTGGGAGAAGGCAGACACTGGAACACATGCACACTGTGAAAGAGGCTGCCAGACATGGCATTAGCAGTACCTGGAACTTACAGAATGAAGAGGGGAGCTGTGATTTTCAGGGAAGAACAGTAATGACTTGTTAGAATATGTACTTGTGAAACAAGATGTGGAAAGCCAGAAGGGGATCAGAAAGTACGAGTGGTCGGGAGGGTGGGGAAGACAGAAGGGATCTGAAACTAATACAAAATCTTTCCTGTTTGTGTTCAAAGAAATACATTAAAACTAAAATCAGTAACCATTTATCCTTCTAATGTACATGGAAATACAAGTTCCTAGTGAATATTTTCAACAGATCAGCTACAAATGGTGTCTTTTGGCTCCAAATGTTCACATATGTCTTTTGGGATAATGAAAATAGGGCCTTGGGAGAGGCGGACGACCAGAGGGAGGCCTGGCCCGCCCGGGAGATTTTGGCCGGGGGGGGGGGGGGGGGCAGCCAGCACCTCAGTTGGGCTGGTTGGGCTTCGTGAGCTCCTTTTGGGCTGGTTGGGCTGGCCCTGGGTTACTTTTGGGCTAGGGGAGTATTTCGTCGGACATTTTCGGAAACTGCCCACCATTTTGGTGGCAGTGACCCAGCAGCCGGGTGGAGGTGTCTTTGGGGGGCTTAGCTGTTTTGGGTTTAGCTGTTTTCCAGTTGTCCTCTGGCTTCCCGATTTTCTCTGTTTCAGGTGACCTGTGGCAGTGGGGTTTGTTGCCTTTGAGGCATCAGCCTTTAGCTGTCTTGTCTCGTTGGTGGTGGCTTGTTTAAGTGTCTCGTGGGGCCTGTGGCAGTGGGGTTTGGCCTGTGTAAGCTGGCCAGGCCTTATAGTGGGGGCTGTGCGGTCGCGTGTAGTGGCCGTGGTGCTTTGGAGTGCAGTCCGCTTACCTGGGCTGTGGTCATACTGGGAGCCGCGCCGCGTGGGTTGCAGACAGAGTTGCTGTTCGCCGGTGGCTGCTGGGATGGCAGCTTGTGAGGACCCCAGAGTGGTGGAGGCCCTCCGCCTCCTTGAGGGAGCAGGCCGCACCAATATGCTGCGGCCTGGTGTAAAGGTAAGGCCGCCGCGGCGCGGGCGAGCGATGCCGCTGCGGCAGTCATGGCCATCGAACCGCCTTGCGTGCGGTGGCGGTTGGGGCGGGGGAGGGCCTGAGGGGGAGAGGAGGGTGTGCAGCGCAGCCGCGTATGTAGTGAGACAGGCGTCGGGGGCGGGGGGCGACGGGGAGCGGTGCGGTGTCCCCAACTTATGTTTGTGGAGGGAGCGGAGGGGGCACCGCAAAGGGCGGCGGCAGCGGGTGGTTTGTCGCGGGAGGGGCGGAGTGGTGCTCGGCGGCGGGGACGGGGCCCAAAGGGAGTGGAACAGCCACGTGGGCAAGAGCGGACGGGGGGGACGCCCCCGTGCCCGAGAGCATTGGGGGGCATCCCCGCTATTGATTGAGGATTCCAACCAGGAAATAAGGGAGGGTGAGCCTGGAGGGTGGGGCAAGGCTGGGTGTTGGGGGTGCTTCAGGGGGTTGGGGGTTGTGGAGGGAGTGGTTCAGCCGCTGTCACCTGGGGGAGGGGTGGGTCACAGTGAGCGCGGGCCCAGGCGCGGGGGGTGCGAGGTTGATGATTCATCGGAAGGGGAGGCAGGGGGGGACCGGGAGTGGCAGAGCTTGGGGAGTGGGCCAGCGCACACGAAGGGGTCAGGGCGCATGGGGTGGTGTGGGGTGGTAGGGGGCCCATGGGGGGGCAGAAGGAGGAGTTTTTGGGGCTGGGGGTGGAGTGGGGCCCAGGGTGGGGGGTGGTCGGTGCAGCGGGAGATGGGATCGCTGGTGTGGACCGAGGCGGAAGGGGACGCTTGGGGAGATGGGGGTCGGGGATGGCAGGGCACTGGAAAGGTGCAGGGGGTGGGGCTGGACGCACCGGTGCATCGGGGGGGTCATTTGGCTGGTGTAGGGCAGGGGACGTGGGGGGACACGGGTGTTACTGGGGGTTTGTGGGGTCCTTTTAACCCCGGCATGCTGGACTCCACCTATTTTTCTCGACAGGAGCGGATGCTGAGGTGCTCGGGAGAGCAGCATGCGGCTCCAACCCACTGAGAGGATGGGCTGGCTCTGCTCCATACGGGCGGTCGCGCCCCACGAGGGACTGGACGATAGAGTCCTACGGGAGGCGGGGTGGTAGGTCTCCGCCAGCCCCACCCCGAAGGGTCAAAAAGGCTGCCGGGGGACGGGGGTGGAGGTCCGGCAGTGCTGATCGGGACCTCGAGATGGAGGTGGATGAGCGGAGAAGGGAGAGTGTTGACTTGGGTGAGCTGTGGCGCACCTGCAGGGAGAAGGCAGGGCTTAGTAGGCTAGAGCCCACGGAGAGCGACAGGTGGCACGACTTGGATATGGAAGGGGCTCAGTTGGATTACGATGAGGACAGCACAGAGGAGGAGAGATTTGGGAGGGGAGGGAGGTGGGACGTCGGGGGACGCAGTAATGTTGTTTCTAGTGCTTTACAGGCCCTGAGGAGTTGCCGAGCGGAGAGTAGCCGAGAGGAGAGAGTGGCGGCCCCCCTGCTCCACTGGTTAGGTGCGGTCGCCGACCTTGACGCCAGGTAAGGATGGTGGCGGGGCTGGGAGCAGGTCCGGCGGGTTCCACCAGGGTACAGTGTCCGTGGGCACTGATGCAAAGGGAGGAGAAGATGGGGTGCGGCTGAGTAATGGGACGTATGTGAGGGACACGGGGTAGGCCCGGACACAGTGAGCGCTGGGGGTCCGGGGACGCTAAGCCGGACCGGGAGGAAAAAGGGGGTGCTGATGGGAAGGAGAGCCACGAAATGCCGGTGTGTAAGCTGCCCTATATGGGCATCACTAAGCCCCTGGGGGCGCGTCTGTCCTTGGCCACCAAGGAGAAGATTTGGAAAGGGGATTATGTTGACATTTTGAAGCTCTTACATCGTGAGCTGACGGCGAAAGAAGGGTCGAAGGAGGAGGAACAGGAACTGGTGAAGTGGCCGAAGGTACCTTTAACCATAGAAAACTTGTCGGCGGGGTTTTTGATATTCACCAGTGTGTACTGTGAGAAGTACCCGGAGCGGGTGGTCGCGCTTTTCAAATATATGGACGTGATCCAAAGGGCGCAGGTCACGTATGGGGGCTACGCATGGTCGCACTATGATGAGGAGTTCAGGGTGCTATTGGCGGGGGACCCAGACGCGAAGTGGGGTGAGATCGACGTGGATCTGTGCCACCAGACGATGGGGGGCGTGAAGTTTGCTAAGACCGTCTACACAGCCAGCGGCTTGCCACTGGCGCCACGTCCCTTTCAGGCTCGCCCCACCTGTAGAGGGGTGGGACAAGGTGGAGCTGCCACGACCGCTGCCGTCAGAGCGTGTTGGAATTACAATAAGGGCGCGTGTGGCAGGCAGTATTGTCGATTCAGGCATGCGCTCTCCAAGTGCGGAAAGCGCCACCCGGTGGTACACTGCTAGGGGGTGGGGAGTAGTACGCAGGCTCAGCAGCCCTCAGCGGCAGGAGCATAGCCTGGGAGTCAGGGAGGAAAAAGGGGGTCAGGGTCAATGGGCAAAGGCTCATACGCGTGTTAGGCTGGAGTGGCTGGAGACCCTCCTAGCGTCTTAACCACGGACTGAGGATGCAAGCGTGTTGCGCGGGGATTCCCGGAAGGTTTCCGTTTTGGATACGAGGGTCCCCGGATTGCTCGGCGGGAGGAGAATTTGAAATCGGTTACCGCACACAAGTCGGTGGTGCGGGACAAGCTGTTCAAGGAAGTTCGGGAGGGGCGGAAGGCAGGCCCCTTTCGGGAGGCGCCCATTCAGAACTTGATTATTTCTCCTATCGGCTTGGTGCCGAAGAAGAAACCCAGGCAATTTCGCCTGATGCAGCACCTGTCGTGGCCAGAAGGGACGTCGGTGAACGACTACTTTTCGACTGAGTTGTCCTCTGTATCATATTTGTCGGTGGATGTGGCGCGGCGGTTATTGGCATCGGTGGGGGAGAGCCCTCATGGCGAAATGCGACATTAAGTCAGCATTCAGGCTGCTGCATGTCCATACGGAGGATCACCAGCTGTTGCGGATCCAGTTTGATGGGGACATCTTTGTGTATAAGGCATTGCCGATGGGGTGTTCGATCTTGTGTGCTTTGTTTGAGCGCTTTAGTACCTCCTTGCAGTAGGAGTTTTCCTGGTAACGAGACGGTGACGCACTACCTGGATGACTTCTTCTTGGTGGGACGGCCTGGTTTGGTGGACTGCCAGCGGCAGCTGGACGGTTTTACGGAACTCATGGGTTACTTGGGTGTGCCCCTGGCGCCAGAGAAGATGCAGGGTCCCAGCACAGTGCTTTCATTTCTGGGGATAGGGCTAGACTCCGTGGCCATGGAAGCACGCCTGCCGGAGGATAAGAAGGTACATATGCTGGCATTGGTGGACAGCATGATGAGGAAACAGAAGGTGATGGCTCGGGAGGTCCAGGTTCTGTTGGGGCATCTGAATTTTGCGTATCGCGTCATTCGGGCGGGCCGTACTTTCTGCAGGCGTCTGGGTCTGGCATTGTCTGGGATCACGTTGCCGCATCACCACCTCCGCTTGTCAGCAGGGACGAAAGTGGACCTGCGAATTTGGCGGGCTTTCCTGGAGCGTTTTAATGGTGTGCCCATAGCACCCCCGGAGGCCTGGGAATGGGCTATAACCATCTCATCAGATATGGCGGGGGTGGGCAGTTTCGGTTTGTACTGGCAGGGCTGGTGGTGTGGGGAGTAATGGCCGTCACATTGGCAAGGCGGGGGTCGGAGCATTGCTTTCTTGGAGCTCTTCCCGCTCGTGGTGGCAGTGACAGTGTGTGCGCATGAGTTGGCGCACAAGATGGTGATCTTTTGGTTGGACAACACGGCGGTTGGGCAGGTCATTAACAGACAGTCCACGAGGGACCCGCAGGTGCTCAAGTTGATGAGGGTGTTTATTATGAGGTGTTTGGAGCATGATATTTTGTTTCAAGCTCGGCATGTTCCTGGGGTGGACAATGACATTGCGGATGCTTTGTCTCGTTCACAGTGGTAGAGGTTCCATGGGCTAGACACGGAGGCGGACGAACACAAGACGCTGGTGCCAATGGGGCTGTGGTGCGTGGGAGAAACCGGATCATTCAACTGATAAGAGCGTCGGTGGCAGTTTCTACCTGGAGAGTGTACGAACCAGCATGGCGGGAATTTCAGGACGGTGGGGCGGTGCGGCAGGAGGATCGCTGGCTGCGGGGCGAGCAGGTGGTGCAGTTTTTGCTGCGAATGATGGACAATGGGATGTCGAAGGTGACAATTGCCGGCAAATTGGCGACGGTCGCCTTCATGGGGAAGTTGTGGTGGGGTTATGCACCGTCCGCGGGGGAACTGAGTGCGTGTTTGTTGGAAGGTTGGGCGCGGGAGATGGGTGCCAGAGTGTATAGGCACCGCCCCATCACGGTGGGTATGCTCTGCACCTTGATTCAGCTTTTGCCGTCAACCTGACACTATTAGGAAGAGACAGTGCTGTTTTCCACGCTCCTGTTGTGGATGTACTTTGGAGCATTTTGCGTCTCGGAGCTGGTGGGGATCAGAGGGGGGCCTGGGATCTTGTGGGGGGACGTGGAACTGAGGACCCGGGAAGTGGCGGTGCGGCTGCGACACTCTAAGACCGATCAACGGGGTGTTGGGAAGTGAGTCGTAATGGGTCCTGTGGAGTCACGGGGGGTATGCCCGGTGAGTTGGGGTGTGTTGTTGGTGTCTGCGCGGCAAATGGGATCGGGTGAAGTTTTCTGTCGAGACAATCATAACAGGGTGATGGCGGCTCAGTTGTTGGGGGTCCTGTGGCACGCCCTACGTGCCATGGGTGAGGACCCTGGGGTGTTTGGGACACATTCAATCCGCATTGGGGCAGCAACGGATGCAGCGTGACAGGGCTGGGGGTGGGAAGAACTCATGCGCTTAGGGCGGTGGAAGTCAGACAGCTATAAGACGTATATCAGGTTGAGGGGAGTGGGGTTGGACGTCCGCGCTTGAGGGCATTGTTTCTTGTGGCTCACATATGTGTCTTTACAGGTGCAGTGGCGGGGCCAGAGGAGGCTGTCCTGTCTATCCTCATTGTGGGTCATTCCTTCGTGAAACGGGCGGAACGTGCGGAATGGGAAAAATACCAGAATATGAATCTGGGATTGGATCCAGGGTTGTTTGTATGCCAGTGGCAAGGACGAGGGGGTATGCGGTGGCATGAGCTGTTGCTGGCATTGAGTAAGGGGGTCAGGAGAGGGGTGTGTCTGGATGTGCTTCTTATACACCTAGGTGAGAATGATTTGGTGCATTGCAAGGGGATGGCTTTGGTCAAGCAGATGAAGAGGGATTTGTTAGAAGTGCGGCGCCAGTGGTCAGGCTGCCATGTAATTTGGTCAGAATTGATTCCGAGGCGGAGATGGAGAGGAGCGGAAAGGCCAGCACCTATAGATAGGGCGCGCAGGAAGCTCAACAGAGAGATGAGGTGTTTTTGCGAGAAGGAAGGGGTAGGGAGGATGGAACATCCGGAGCTACAATACGGGGAAGTGTATTTTTTTCGGGAGGACGGAGTGCACCTAACTCAGTGTTGGATCGAGTTGCACATCGTGCAATTGAAGGAGGCATTGGATAAGGCCATAGGGGTATGCCTGTATCCTAAGAGACTTGATTCCTAAGGGGGGGTCGAAAGCCGCCAGGAAGACTTTCGAGTGGCGTTTTTTCCTAAAGTGCAGGAGGGAGTTTATGAGGTTGGGGTTTACAGTTGGGTAGATATAAGAAGGTATATAGTTAGGTAGGTAAGAAAGTTGGAAATTGCAAGTTGGTGTTTATAATTGTTACAGGGGGGATCAATTTTAGGGGTGGGGGGAGCGGGGTAGGTTAAGAAGTATATATTTAGTGAGGTCTAGGTTTGTTCGGCACAGGCCAAGGGTATGTGTTTGTAAGAGGCACCTGTTTCCAATAAAGCAGCCTTTTACACACCAACAAGCTGATCTGTGGTATGTGCTGCCCCTCCCCACCCCATTATGGGCCCAAATGGTCCTCAAGACCTGGCTGTTCGAATAAGCCTCAGAGGCCTGAAAGTACCAGGATACCCTATTGGGTCCTTAGCCACACTTTCTAACTCCTGATTGATTGATCGCGTAAAGACTGTCATCGGGCATCTGCCCCGTGGTTTACAGCTTCTCTTGCGGCTATGCGGCGTAGCTGTAAGAAAGCGGAAAGAGTCTGGCGCCGTTACTATAATCCTTCGGACAAGAATATATATAGGGAGTCCATCAAGCGCTATCATTGCAGCATCACTTTAGAAAATAAAGCATATTTTGCTAAAAGAATTGAGGCAGCTGCTGCTGTCAGCAAGGAAATTTTCCTTATTGTTAAGGAATTTATTACACCTAGTTCTGTTCTGCCCACATACCATCATTCTGAATCCTGGGTGTCTCAATTGGCTAACTTTTTCGTTACTAAAATCAAGAACATTCAAGATTCTTTTCCCCATACCACTTTAACAACTTCGTCTGTAATGGGTGTCCCTTCCTCTATGTCCCTTCCTGAAGATGGTTCTTTTCTGGCTAACTTTCCCCCTCTTTCGTTGTCTTCGTCTCTAGATCTAATTTCAAAACTCAAATCTGGCTCACCTTTGGATCCTTGTCCCGCAAAGTGCGCGGGAAAAATGGCCCCAGTGATCAATAATCTCATCAATCCGGTGCTCAACTATTCACTGAACACAGGCGTGGTCCCTCAGGCCTGGAAACATGCCCTGATCCTACCGCTTTTGAAGAAGCCTAATCTGGATCCTTTGCTGCACGCTAACTACAGGCCAATCTCCCTCCTCCCGGCTTTGGCTAAAGTTGTGGAGAAGCACGTCCACGCCTCTCTTTCAAACTTCCTGGATAAGAATAACATCTTGCATGATACCCAGTCGGGTTTCCGTGCCAATATGAGTACGGAGACGGCATTACTGGAGGTTACTGATGCCATCAGAGAGGTGTTGGACGCTGGAGGTAAGGCCATGTTGGTACTGTTGGACTTGTCGGCTGCCTTTGACACCGTTCCCCACAACGGTCTCCTTCTCAGATTGAGGGAGATCGGGCTGCGGGGAGCGGTGTTCAATTGGTTTAAGTCCCTCCTAGCTGGCCGCTGTCAAACGGTCTGGGCCCCCCCTTTCTCTGCCGAGATGCCGCCACTTGAGGTAGGGGTGCCTCAGGGCTCTGTTTTGAGCCCTACTTTGTTCAACATCTATTTGGCACCCCTGGCGGCTCTGGTGGAGTCTTTCGGCGCCGAGATTGTGTCCTACGCTGATGACACCCAGCTTCTCTTTACCTGTCAGAAGGGAGCAGATTTCGATGGCGGATTGATCAGAGGCTGTCTGGGGGCTGTTTTCAAGTGGTTTGAACAAGATAGCCTTAAATGCAACTCCGATAAATTGGAGCTGCTGTTTTTTGGTTGCTCTTGTGACCCCAGATGGCAATCGTGGTGGCCGCCGGCCTTGTTTCCACCCATGGCCGCCTCTTCCAAGGTCAAGAATCTGGGAGTGCAGGTCGATGACGGCCTCTCAATGAAGCCCCAGATCTTGGGCCTCGTCGGCAAGTGTTTTGGCATCATCAAGATGCTCAGGAAATTTCTACCGTTGCTTTCTCTCTGTCATCGGAAAGTGACGGTTCAGGCCTTGATAGGTTCACGCTTGGACTATTCCAACGTGCTCTATCTAGGCCTGCCGGAGTTTCTCCTTTCTCGCCTGCAGGTTGTGCAGAATGCCGCTGCCAGAGCCATTTTTGGCTTGCACCGCAGAACAAGTGCAACGGCATTAATAAAAAAACTTCACTGGCTTCCCATCAAAAAACGCGTGATCTTTAAGGCTCTTACACTGACCTTTAAGGCTCTCCATGGTGTAGGTGCAAAATACATTAGAAATCGACTGGCTTTTTATCTGACGTCTAGGACTCTGAGGTCAGCTTCCCTGGCCTTGGCACAAGTTCCATCTGTCAGAAGAGCCCGAATTGGTGGTCGTTCCTTCCGTTATCTTGCTCCGAAGCTTTGGAACTCTCTGCCTGTCCCCTTGAGATTGAACACTAATCTTTTGGGCTTCAGGAGGGAGCTGAAGACCTGGCTCTTTGTCCAATAGTCTTATGTTCTGTTCATCCGCCCTTGTCATCTGCGCTCAATTTCTCCTAAAAAGCGCCGGGACGCTCCTCGGAGAAGCCGAGCGCTACATAAAACTATTCTAACATAACATAACATAACATAACATTGATTGAAAAACAAGATGCTTGCCAAATGTATATTCATAACACTTAACAAAGCATGCTATCGAAGGTGGTACAGAGTCTCAGCCTTCATAACAGCAGTATTCCATACTGTATTTAACATTTCACCTTGTAACCTGCTATTATCATTTAAAAGTTTATACACTCAGATTACAAACTTACTTTTTACAGCTCAATCTGTTGTTCAACTCTAGCTGTTCTTCTGCTACATTTTTTCGAAACCAACAGACAAAACTGCCAAATCATGTGCCATCTTGCATGTCAAAATCATGCATTTTCCTACTACCTCTTGCACTGCCAAAAATGAAGGGTCTATTTCGATAATGTCAATATCTGCTGCTGCACACTGCCTTTGTACCCAGCCTACCCCCACTTACATTAACCCTCTTGTAACAGACAGACCCAATAAAACACACTCATCACCCAATATATCTACCCAGTATTGAACATAAAGTACCTTGACCGTACACCTGGTTAGTCGCCTACCTCTCTCTCCTTTTGGAATGCTTGATCTGTCTGTAATAGAATGACATTTACCACTGATCACTTTGACACTCACAGTTCACTGCCTTTAGTGAGAAATCGAATGGCCCCAAAGGCTTGCCCAAACCTCTCTGTACTCTATCCAGATTCGAATCTCCCTACAGCCTACATGTGGGATTCCATCGTCCATTGGCTAGGGTTCTTAACTCCCAACTTCCTTAGGCAGATTTGCATGACTCCCTTCTGCTATGAAGCTGGTTGACTATCTACTAAAAAGAGCCATTTACAAACCTTTGATAATTGCATTTGAAAGTTGTCCACATAATTTCTCAAGACTAACTAACTGACGTACAGCCAGCTAAACACCGATTAGGAATCAATGATCCGGGAACCAGAACTTGCCCAAACCTCTATGTGCAGTGTCCAGATCCTGATCGCTCTAACAATACCTGGTGGATTTTGCCAAGTAAAAAAGCCCAGTATTGCTTTTGGCAAACCAAAATGAATTACACTACATCAAAATGTTATCCTTTAGCAGCATAGTCAATGCTGTGAATAAATATCTGCTTGACTATGGCATCTTGATATATCTAGTTCATGCAGACAAAATGTAAAAAACATGACATTACAATTAGTGCAAAAGAGAGCTAGCAGACTCCTAAATGAGACTAGGAGAAGACATCATATCACACCAACCCTTAGATTTCCTTATTGGCTCCTCTTCAGACTTCCAGGCAGCTAACGTTCTGCCTTAAACATTAAAACACATCCTTTGATTGACAGGAGAACGGCTACTTCAGATTCCTATGACTAGGGCTGTTTCGTTTGGTGATAGGCCAATTTCTGTAGGTGCAGCAAAAGCTTGAATCAAGTGTTCCCTTAAGTTCCATTCACTTTCCTCCATTCAGGCTTTTCACAAACAACTGAGGTCTCTTATTAAGTAGTTTCTTGAAACCTGCTGCTTTCCTTTTATTCTTTCTATTTTGATTCGACAGAGCCAAGCAGCTCGGGTTTGTGTAGAGCTTTATAAGTAATAAATAAACTAACATAAAATATCATGGCAAAACTGCCAGGATATGGAAATAACCCTGGAAATCAGAGCAGTTCGTTGGTAATTCTCCATTCCATAAAGCACATCCTGTGATACCAGGTGATTCAAATGAATTTTAGTTTGCAAAATCGATGCGCCTGTACACCTAAAATTAGCATGCTGGCTTCAAAGTTAGGCCCACCCAGTCTCAGAAGTAAGTTCTCAGAAAACCCACCTTGGGCAACCCCCAATCTCTGATGTTATGGCGAAGAGTTACAGAGTGGAAGGGATTTCCATAAGAGGTGCTGAGTGATGGATATCTGAAATGACAGAACAAAGGGAGATTAACAACCATCTCGTTGGTACCCATTCTGTCATGGCAGCAGAGGAAAATATTGATAGTAGTTAATGTGCAGACCAGTTCGGTGCAACCCAATGGGCATCGATGATAACACACGCTTTGGCTAGTTCTAGCACAAATACCAGACACTGTTAAATGTCAAAATGAGTCTTTGTACTGAAATAGATGCTTCTAAACATGGAGCTCAAAATAAGTAGTGGTGATGGAGCTCCCTCTCAGCCAGACTATAAAATGGGCCCTTATTCTTTAGACAGACTCATCTACTATTAGTAGTGCAGGACTGAGATGGAAGACTATTTCAGAGAATACACCTGAATCAAGACACCACTCAGTAAAGTTCCAAGACAAATTCAGTAAATTAAAAAGTATTTTATGAATTAAATAAGACAAAAAGGACAAAAATTGGAATCAGTCATTGCAAAGTTACAATGTTTCAAAATAGTAATTCTATTCCACATGGCTTCTGCATTGTGCATGGACAGTAAAAGGTCCTGTGCAGAAGTCACAAGTGGCCACTGAAGGCTTCTTCCCATTTAAGTAGCACAGCATGAGTCCCAGCTCCAGGTGGCCACATGCCTTCAATCAGGCTAAGGATGCTGGATGAGAGCCATTGCCTTGTGCAGACTGGCAATGATCACAGCTTCCAAACTTCACAGAGCTCCTTTGTGGTGTCTCTGGTTTGTGTTCCACAACAGCCAAAGTCTCTTCTGGATCTTTGAATCTGTCTAAGCCAGTAGAAAGGACCCCCTACTTCTATTTGTAAACTCCAACCTTGATGTTCACGCCAACATCCTCACCTGTCACCTTCCACTGGATAGTTTTCATGCCGGATACCAGCTTGCTATGAGTGCAGGTTGGCTCTGTCACTCTCTTCCCAGTTCTAACAAAGAGTATTGACCATTACCAAACAAGTTACAAGTGGTCAACTCATCTGCTTCACAAGAAGAGAATTTTGATGCCTTGTTGTTTCGATGGAGGCTGCCAGGAGATCAGTGACCCCTATCCCTTTGCAGAACATAACTCATTCAGTTCTTGGTCAGAGCGGTCACTGTCTCAACTCCATTAAAGAAGCCTCTTGTCAGCTTTAAAGTTCTATACTTTTGTAATTCATCTGTCACATCCACACATTCAGACTTCTAGCTGTGTTCTATCTATTGGGAGAAATCACAAGGCTGGACTCCAGTGGTTAACAAGCCAAATACAAACTCCTACTGATTCCTATTGGGCAGGGGTCTGTTTCCTTGCCTTGGAGGCAACAGACAGCAAACATTTTCCAATGCTTCAATATGAAACACATAAGATATGACACCTAGAAGAACGTCCTCACTCTTACTCTTCCATCTCCAACCACTCCCTAGTTTACTATAGGTTTCTCACTTGCAAGAAATGTACATGCGCAGTTTTTGCAAGGATTAGTGAGACAGCGAGGAAGAGGAGGAGGGCAGCCCAGGGATGCCGCAGTACAGGTGAATGGTTTTTTAATTTATTTTAATTAATGTTTAATTACTTGTTATAATGGGGTGATGGAGGCGGGGGCTGGCCAACTCCGCTCCGCTGCGGAGTGTGCAGAGATTTGCCTTCCCTGCGTGCGGCAAATCTCCGCACACTCTGCGGGCAGAGAGGAGTTCCCTGCCCGGGGTTACTTTTATTACCTCTGATCCTACGCCTGTCAGTGAAAAGAGACCAGAACTATATTTCTCTCCATTCCAGCATCCCAGCTTCACTAGTCCTTTGAAGCTTCACTGTCGTGGACCCTTGTACATTTCATCGCCTCTCTGTGCCTACTAGGGGCCCTATTACACATAGGGCGCCTATTCCCTGTTTGCGCCATGACACATCTTAAAACAGGCGTACTGGGCCCAAACAGGGAAAGTGTGCCCTGTTACATTGAGTGTGCTGCTCCCAAGGCAGCTGCAAAGTTGTGCTGCCCTGGGGCAGCACATTCAAGTGAAAAATGGATGGATTTGAAGCAGCCGCTCTATGTTTCATGGTGCAGGCGGCAACCTGCCTGCACTTTTAAGAGGGGAGAGAGATCCCCTTGCAGGTGAGTGCAGTGTATGGACTGCACCTGCCTGCAAGGGGATGCCTGGGGCATCATAGGACTCCTTTTACCCCTCCAGATACTACCACCAAGGGGTGCACTGACAAAGGAAATGAGGGAATACCCTCTGGTGATAACGCTGGTGCTATATATGCGCCAGCACCATCTGTATAACAGAAAGGGCTGCTCAAGCATCAGCTGCCCTTTCTGTAATTCCAAAGTACCCCTGAAGCGTGCAAAGCTGGCACATATGCCTCTTGAACCCCAGAGGCATTTTCCACAATATGGCCCCAGCAAGGTGTTGTTATCCCTTTCTTTACTTAGAGGCTGCAGGACACTGTGGGGTAGAGCAAAGGGAATTTTTCCCACCCATTCTGCAGTTCCTTCATGCAAAAAAGGGTGGGCTGCTCATCTGAGGCAAAACAATTAAATGCAACACATTTACATGCAATTACCAGCAACCATGTAATCAGTCCTAAGAAATCTATTCATGTTTTTAGAAAACACATGCTTTAAGAAATTAGTTATTGGTTTCTCAAGGCATATAGTCAAAATGGCAACAGCCCAGTCTAAATAAACAAGCAGGGGACCATGCCAGAGGGGGTGTGATTTCTCACAAATAGGAACTGAATTTTCACACTAAGGGCCTGATTACGAGTTTAGTGGTGTGACTCCGGGTCTGCCCTGCTGCCGCACTGCCAAACCCTTGGTCGGGCCGGAGGTTAAATTAGCAGTTATTTTGTGTCTGGTATGCTTTTTTTCTGTTCCCATGGTGGTACCTCAGAAAATGGGCACTGCAATGGGAACGCCAAAAACCGTTCCTGCAATGACATGGACTGTAAAGTCCATACCCTGCAGGAACTGGGGTGCAAGCACACAGGGGGGCCCATGGTTTGCCCCCCCCTGCATGCACCCCATGGCCCAGAGGCAGGATTTGTTTCCTCTCCCCCATGGTTTCCATGGAGGAGGAACCGCCATGAAAATCGTGGCAGATAGGAAACTTGTAATATGCTTGGAAGGACCGCGGCAGTCTCGCCAAGCATATTGTTGCCTCTACATCGTTGTACCACCACCAGGGAACGGCGGGTCCCTGAAGGTTGAGGTGTGGCAAAGGCAGTAATAGGGCAGTCGAAAGACCACCACTGATTACGAGTCTGACAGCCCACAGACTCGTAATCGACCTCTAAAGGGAGTGTTCAAAAACAGACAACAGTAGATACACAGCAGCAAGCAAGTGGTTGAGTTCATAAATTGCGTAGGGCTTAAAAAGTGGGAATGCCATCCAAGCTGTGCACATAGACCACTGACTACTGTGGACATCCCCAAGTCTTGCTACTGCCCCGTGCTCAGCATATTGTGACTCTAGCAGAGGTCTTGAGTCATACTGAATCAACGGATTAGTTCCACACTATGCACAGCGAGAGCCACTGCTTAATTATGGTTAAATCCATCCATTTATAAAACTCTTTGCTTAAACTAAACGTATGTGTAACTAATGTATTTAATTCACATTCATTCTTTTTGCGAAAATTCTTTTGTATCTGAACAATTTCTTCAATGGATGCTGACAAGTAAGTCAACTTTCTTGAATACATGTAATTCCCATTTATTATCTGCTTCTTCTCATAATACGATATTATTACTGCCCCCCGACCTCAGTTTGCTTACTGTTTTGTTATATTTTTGCTCGTGTGTTCCTTCTAATGAATTTTCCATTCCTGCTCAGTTTTGACAAGGCGCACATTGCCACGCAGGCATTGCAACATGTAGATACAATGACTAATACCACATATTCCATAATGCTTTCCATTTATTTGCTGTCTGGAGTGCAGGAGTGTGACTTTATTGCATGTGATTTATATTGTTAAATGTGCCAAAATGTTCCCGGTATCAAACGAACGTGCCTGTGTCTACTCTTCAACTGATTTAAAAAATAATATACTAATTGGTCAGATAAGTATTCAATCTCAGAAATGTTTTGCTTTTAAATAGCTGATCATGCACCTTTTAATTATATTACAGTGTAACTAATACCGACGAGTATGTCTCTTTTGTCTGCCATTTTTATTCTAATCAATGCATTTTGTCAATTTTCCAAGAATCAGTCTCTTTTTTTTATTGTTAAGGAACACTTTTTTGAGGGCTGTGTTTATTTTAAAATTAGGTATAAAGACAGCCTGAAAAGTATCAAATACTTTGGGTAAGATATACGATTGGATTGTGATTTGGAAATTGGTTGCAGATAGGCTAGCAACTGGTAAAAGGAAAGATTTGCAGGTATCAAAATGATTTTCGTCTCCAGTTGCAAAAATAATGATGCAAAATAAATCTCACTGACTCCCTCCTAATGCTTCTGGAATTTGTGATTACCTATTAGTGATTACCAATTCACATTTTTTTATTTTGAATATATTCTTGATTCGGCAGTTGTGCATGGTTGCAAAAGTTTTTGCAGTAGCAAATTACCATCAAGTGAGAGCAGGTGGTAATCAGGTACAAAGCATAAAAGGGGTGAAAACTTGGATTTTTGTTTTCCACAATGGGTGCTCTGTATGCTCTGGCTGGGAGGACAAGGCTGTTTGCTCTACACCACCACAGAAAAAGGCAAAGACACCAGCTCATTTTCAGAGTCAGGGTGACTTTGTTTCAGCAGACTGAGGAGTATGGGCCTTATTTATGAAGGCCTTGCGCCACCGACACATCACTTTTTCCCATTTTAAAAGTGACGCACCAGTGGTGCAAGGCATTCATAAATAAGGCCCTATATTTTTAGCAAGTATAGGTTTGGCAGCACTGTTATTTTAGATTTACTAGCTGGGTTAGACTCTGTGTTGTGTAGGGACACACACATGGAGTGTTTCTATACCAGCCCACATTCAGGTACTTTGTTGTCTACATCTTTGCGGCTCAGGCTACTGTCAAGGGGTTGTTATCACAAGGGGAGGGGTTTCTCAAAGTGATATGTCATGTTTCTTTAACAACTTTTTGGATGCAAAGCTGCTAAACATTCATATGTTTCCCAGCTCATAACAAGTTTTGTAGAAAAACACATTTGATTTTTGTTCACATGGCACATTCCCCACAGGTGATGGGCTGTGTTGATGGGACACCTGTAATAAAATGCCCACCTAGTGCTACAGAGGTTTTGTTTAGGAATCGAAAGATCCAGCATCCCTAACATATTCAAATCGTTTGAAATGCTGGTTCTCCTTGTGGCTAAATGTTCAGGTTCCACCCATGTCTAATATCATTTTTTTTGGCATCTAGCCCCATACAACAGGCTTGAAAGAGGAGACTTTTTTGGAAGATTATCTTTTAGGTATTTCTACATTTCACTTTTACATATTTCACATATATTTCAACTTTATATATTTACAAGTATATATAATAATTCCATATTATATATGAGTGGTTTTAATTGTATTTTTCATTTCTGTTAGGTGACAGTGCATGGATTTTGACCATATACGTCAATGCAAGTACAGTGAGTAAATGCAGTTATAATATTTCCCACAAGTGGACAAGCATAGTTACCAAGTGTACTTTTGAGCTTATTAAGGTAAGTTTTCTCTGCCTTTATAAAAGTGGTGGAGCCCTTCAGTATTCACCTTCAGTGGAATGCAAGATTGTGGCCGAGTGTGCTATGCTGCACAATTTAGTAACACATAAAGGATTTCCAATGCAGCCTGATAAGGACAGCTCTAATAAAGAGGAAGACCAACCCACTCAAACACATCCCAAGATGCCAGCAGAGCAGCAGGATAAAAGGGAGAGACACATTTACATCATTAACAATTATTCCTAATGTAATATTGTTTGTAGAAAGTCAAGGCTTGATGTACTCTCCCCTAAACTCTTAGCTACATCTTTGTAACAGTGGAACATTTCAAGCTGGATATACATGGGCAATTGAGTATTCCTGTCACAGTTGCCAATTGTCAACACTTTTTCCTAAATGTTACATTTTAAATACATCTCAATGTTTTCTATTTTATTGCTGTGTCTCTTCAACAATAGAATCTCTTAGTGACGTAATTGTTTCATTTAAATTGTTAGTATCATTAATCATAGCAGTCATTCATGTTTCTTTCTAGCATGTTGATTGCATCATATTGATTTGTTTGAATGTCTAACACTGCTTTTTCAATTTTCACAAATTCTGATCGAGATGGAGTGGTGTAGGTATCAGTGAGTCTGATTGGAACCCATGGTTGAGTGGTAAGAATCTTGAGTTGCTGTGTAAAAGAGTTTGATCTACCTCGTGAAGTTGCCCTGGGAGTTCTCCTAGATTTAGGTGTGTCTCTTTTTGTAGGAAAGTTGTTTCAAACACTATTTCTGTTGGTGTGACCTTCATTGCTTCACTCATACCATGGATATGATACGTCTTCCACTTTGTGTCAGCATGTTCACCTGTGATCTTGTTTTCTGTCTCTAAATATGTATGTTCATCTAAGTCTAATTAATATGTATGTAATTTTTCATGCTGCATAACCGCCTATGTTGAAGTGTAAACTTCTTCAGGCTAAGATGAAGTCATTTTTTTATTTCAAGAATCATCATACAAGTGTTTTACGTCATTGTTTTTAATTACGTAATTACACTGTAACATATTATTAACAATTGGATTCTTTTGAACTTCTAAAACCTCTAGAACTGCCATTGGATTACAAATACCATAATGCAATTTATTAAAGATAACACATGTAGATGGATTGAAAAGTTACATGAGCTACAAACAAATTGCATCTGTTTTCATATAATGGAATTACAGTTATGATTTAAAAGAAAGTTACGCTCCAACATTTGTATTGTGTTATTTAACAAAAATAAACGTACCTGCGTAATCAATATTAGTGAGCCTCCATACTGACGGAACTTCGAAGGCCTCTTCTATTGCTGTTGGTGATGGCTGGGTAGAAGATCCTCCTCCGGAGCCAACAGCTTTCTGCCTCCTATTAGCAAGCTTCTCCTTCATGTGTGAGTGAAGGTTATACCACTGCTTGCAAATATCACGAATACAGCGAGTTGTTGCCCCCATAGCAATGATCCTGTTTTGGATATAACTCCAAATCTGCTTCTTTGTGGCTTCAGGCACAGTTAGGGAAGATTTCCAGAAAGTTGGTCTGTGTAAGGTGCACACTCCTCCACAAGTTTAGCTATCTCATCATCTGAGCACTTGTGCTTCCACTACATAAAGGAGACCTCGGTCTGCCCTTTCTGGGATGCCATTTTTCGAAAAAAGTAACTGGGTGTCCAAATAGGTAATCACTGTAAGCTCCCGTGCTTGAGAATGGCAGTTTAACAATGTATTTGCTAATTGTTCATGCCATCATATATGTCTGAGTGTCGTTTTAAATTTGCAAACATGTAGAAATCACTTTCAGTGGTTCTGTACATTTTATTTACCGAATCGCTAATGTGATTTTTTAAGAATCGCAATTTACGATTTGGTAAACAGGCAATGGTACATCTGGCTCCTTATGAAATATGGTAGCTACATAATTTTTTGGCAGCTTCAATGTCTAGTATTCCAATGGTTCTAATATACTTATAATGTTATTGATAACCTTTTGAGAAAAATGTCTCATTCTCATTTTCCTCATCAATTATTACACTAATGATTGATATAGTGAAAATAATGATGTGCCCTCTTCAATGACTTTTGATTTCCTGTATATTAAATTGTATTTTGAAATGTTATTCCCAAGATTTTTGTGTGGCTTCTCCTGTTTGTCCGAGCAACTGATCTTTTATTTGCTGGTGGGCGTATTTTAAAAAATGTTGGATTTTTAAGACAGAAACTGCAGATGTGCCTTTCTAAGTTAGACCTCTAGAAAATGATGGCTTATAGGTGATGTGGTTGTTGTTGTATCCGCTTCCTTTGCAGGCTGTGAAGTTTGATCTCCTGGTTCCATGTTGAAGTGCAGCAAAGGGCCCAGAGAATGAAACTTGAACTGGGCACTACCAGAACATTGCAAATTCTGTCCTTGGGTGAGGTTTTGTAGGAAAACATAATGACAGCCATACACAGTACAAATATGATTAACCTCATTGGCTGGCATCCAAGCCCATTACTCTGGCTCATTCACCTTCCAGTCAATTAAATATCATCATTGCCCATGGTCAACATGAGAGTCAAAAATATAAACCAGCATGGATGGAAATAAAGTGCATGAAAAAGTGGCCATAGGTTTTATTTATTATTATTTTTTTTTTATTGAAGTTCTTGGTCATAAAGTCAAAACGAATACAACACAAATTGGCAACCACAAATAATCATACAAATATCTCAACATACAGAAAGGAAAAAGAAAAGAGATTATTGACTGGAATACATAAATCCAAAATTACTCAAAATAGGATCTCGAAATTTTATCAAACCTCCTTGTCCCACCAATTCGCTGTGCGTATCGTAATTCACTCATTCTAACATTCTTCATTTTTTGAAACCAAGTATGAAATGAAGGAACCTGGATTGATTTCCAGTTCTGTAACACCAGAGACCTTGCCACTGCCATTGCAATGAACAACAATTTAACCATCTGTTCTACAAAACCGAGATTGGAGTCATATCCGTACAGTATTATTTAACGTTATAAGTAATCTGAATCTCACAATATATTTGCAAATATTCAAAAATCTCATTCCAGAAAGGCACAATTTTACAGCAGTGAGCTATAATGTGAGACCAATTAGCAGGTGTAAATTGCAGACATCTAAAATAAATGGCGCTTGAATTAACGTACATTTTAGCAATGGCAGCAGGGGTGCGATACAGAAGCCATTTACTGAAAAATAGCATTCTTCTCCAGTTAGATCCTGGAATCACACTGAAGTTCAACTTGTTAATACAAGAACATGATTCTCCTGTTCCTGCCATTTTTTAATAGCTTTCAAACTCAAATCTACCTCAATATGTGGAGCTAGACACTGTTTCCATTCCCCTGGCTTCCTAATCCGTGAAATCAAAAACAAGTCGTCCCATAACGGGCTAGGGAACACATGAGTCTTGGCTCCACTTGTTCAAGCATTTTATAAATTGGAGTATAGGAGCCTGTTAACAAAAAATTCCCCGGAATTAAATATTGCAACTCTCTGGGCGTTAACCATATTCCCTCCCTAAGAAAATCTGAAAGTGTATGAAACCCAGCACGCTCCCATTGCCTTACAATATCAGCTCCGAATCTAATCCCCGTGAAAGTGAGAACATGTGCTAAGGGAGTTCTAGAGTTAAACTGAGGGAGAGAATATCTTCTAACAATAGCATCACAACGTTTAAAGAACCAATTCATAATCTTATATCGAGTGAATTTCGGGGATTTAGGGACCTGTAACGGTGAAGGAATCTGAGCCTCAAGACAAATTTGTTCCAAAAAAAAGTTAATAAATACATTTGGACCTTGCATTCCAGATTTAAATCGCTCTAAGTATTGGGCGAAATATGCGCTATAATAATCTCTGATATTAGGTACGGATAAGCCTACCCTCTCAGTTTCTGCATAAAGTGTCCCTATTGCTATACGAGGACTTTTTTTTGCCCATATAAACCCTGAAAATAAAGATTCAACTTTAGAGAAGAAGGCACCGGGCAAAAAGCAGGGAATAGCAGAAAATAGAAAATTAAAAAGCGGGAGAATAGACATTTTAATCAATGCCACACGCCCCAAAATGGAGAAAGGCAACGGATTCCAACTGGTGAAAATGGAATGAACCTTCCGAAGAAGAGGTTCAAAATTCAGTTTATATAAATCGGAGACCAGGGCAGAAAACATAACCCCCAAATACCTCTTAGGTCTTGAATTAATGCAGCCGACTAATTCAAAATGTAAATCCACATCAGCCCCACCACAGACTAGAATTTCCGTCTTTTTTTTATTAATCAGATAGCCTCCCAAGACTTCGAATTCTTCAAAAAACTGTACGGCAGCAGTCTGTGATTGAATATCCGTATTAATTAATAGCATGATATCATCAGCATACAGTTTAATTTTGGCCATGGAGGCAATTGGAGGAACAATGTTCACCGAATTACGAATTGCTGCAGCTAATGGCTCAATGAAGAAAGCAAAAAGAATAGGGGACAAGGGGCAGCCCTGCCTGGTATACCCCGTTGAACCAATACTGTACCCACCATAGCCGAATTAATAATTATATTTGCTTTAGCACCTGTGTACAAATTTTGGATTAAACTAATAATTGGCGAAGGGATGCCAAAGTGCTTTAAAATAACAAATAAAGTTGTCCATACCACCAAATCAAAAGCCTTTTCGGCATCTAATAATAAAATTAAAGCAGAAATTTGTTTAGTCTGAAAATAATCTAAAACCTCAGTAAGATAGTGTGTATTAGTGGCTAACTGCCGACCGGCGACAAAGCCATTCTGATCTGGATGAATAAGGCCTGACGCTATAGTATCAAAACGTAATGATAGTAATTTAGTAATGATCTTATAATCCGTATTCAATAGAGTAATAGGCCTATATGAGTTGGGGTCTTTTGAATCTTTACCCTTCTTCAGGAAACTAACAACTGTACCACCTCCGAAGGAGTCTGGAACCTGCCCACCAGTTAACATAGAGTTACATAATTGAAGTAATAAATCAGAAAAAGCACTAAAAAAAACTTAAAAAATTCGGCTGGGAGGCCGTCCGGGCCACAAGCCTTACCAATTGGTAAGTCCTTAACCACTAATTCTAATTCCGATTTGGAAAATGGAGTCATCATTACTTCATGGTCTACCTGTGAAAGAGAGGGGAGATCATATCTGTCTAAAAATTTGGTGAGCCTAAAGTGATCTATTTTTTGATGTTGGCTATATATCTGTTTATAATGGGACAACATTATAATGCCGATAGCCTCAGACTGTGATGTTTCTATCTGTGCAGTAGGGCACTTTAACGAACAGATCAGATTTGCGGCGACTTGCTCTTTCGCCTGCCAGGCTAAGAGCTTGCCAGTGAAATTGCTATCCTCATAAATCCGCTGAGATTGTGAACAAAATTGCTGTTCACTCTGTGTAAAAAAAAAGTGCACTAAGCTCACGTTTGGCCTCATTTAATTTACTTTGGACAGCGCTGGAAAAGTCTGATTGTCGCAGCAAAGTTAGCGAATGTATTTTTCGATAAAGTAAGATCCTGGCTTGCTTAACAGCACTAGTAATCAAGTGAAGGAATGGATACTTGTAACGTTCAGAACCATTGGTTCAAATGGAAACCCTCATAAACGCCATGTTGTAACGGTCTGCGGTGTATCTTGATTATCCGCCCCACATTGGCTTAATAGCACGCCATTCTTCTGCATCTTTACCGATAATAATGCCACGCATATAGGCTTTTAGTGAATCCCAGATGATATGCAGAGGAGCTGTACCAGAATTACGAACTATAAACTCTGCGATTTCCAATTTTAAAAAGGTGATCCAATCACCATCTTGTAGGTATGTTTTATTGAATATCCATCTTTTAGGGGCCCTGGTTTCTTGGCCAACCATAAATTCAATTACCAACATTGCATGGTCGGAAAAACCATTATGAAAAAATTTCTGGTGAGAAAATTTTAATATCCTGGAGGCCAAAAAAAAGTCGATACGAGAAGAAGATTTATGTCTTTCGGACCAACAAGTGAATTCTTTTTTTTGTGGATATTGTGAACGCCAGGGGTCACATAGATCAAGTACAGATATATTATTCAGAATAGCCCTACGTGACTTTGGTTTGAATTGTTTCTTCGAAGAAATAGTGGAATTCAGCTTTGTGTCCATAAGAATATTAAAATCGCCTCCAATGACTATATCCCCCCTGACCATCAACAATGAATGAAACAATTCCTCATAGCTTTGAGCGCGGTCTTCCACAGGGGCATAAAAACTAACAAAGGTGATTGGCCTATTCCTGCCTTTTATTAAACATGTGGCCCAACACCACCGACCTACCCCCCCATGTTCGGACTGGATAATATCATCCTCTAAGTTCCGGTTTAAAAAAATGGCAACACCTCTTTGAGATTCTTGAGCAAATGAAAACCCGCGATATGAGGACCAAGATTTAAACATGGAGAAAGCATCAATTTTAGCAGAAGGAATGTGAGTTTCTTGCAACATTACGATAGTTGGACGCTCTGTTTTAATCCAAGACTCAATAGCCCGCATTTTTTTCCTATTATTTAACCCATTGACATTAAAAGAGATCACTCTAAGCCCCCCAATAGACGTACAAGTAAATTACTTGAAAACGAATCTTCCCAACCATCATCTTCTTTGCCAACATATTTTCCCATTGCTGCTCACCAAGAACTTCAATTTTTCTCTTTTTACTCCCCCCACTCACCCCACCCAACCCAGGTGACCCACCCCTACACCTAACCCTGTGGCCAAAACCTCCTCCTTCTCCTCCCTCCCACGCTGGCCACAGGGTACTACCCCCTAACATGGAGGCGCCTTGTAATTGCGCTCCTAACCCCATGGCACCCCAGTCCCTGAACTCCCCCCCTTATAGTAAATAAGGATTATAGAAAGAAGGCGAGAAAGAAAAACCCAGTATATACACAATAGTATCATAATTAGAAAAACAGAAAAACAACACTGTAGTCAAAACAAATCCTGAGTTCATTCTAGCCCTGCGCCATCTGGCCAAGCAGCTCCCGAGCCTCATCAACATCAGTAAACATATAGAATTTGCCCTTAACAAGTACTTTTAACTTCGATTGCTGTGCAATCGAGGATTGAGCGCCTTTGTCCTTAAATAATTGAAGAATCTTAACAAAATCCTTTCTCCGTCTAGCAGCCGCAGCGGACATGTCCGAAAAAATCCGGCACTTAGTAGTAGGATTGGCAGAGAATTGTCTTTGTTTGAAAGCCTGAGTTAGGATTATTTCCTTAACACGGACATCCGCAAAATTTACAATGATAGTCCGTGGAAACGGAGAATTGGAAAAACGGCGAGCTGGGACTCGGTGCGTCCGGGGGATTGTTAAATCCCCCTTAAACTCAGGTACAACCTCTCGAGAGAAAAAAGAAGTAATCCATTGCATCATGTTGGAACCCTCGATATTTTCTGGTACGCCCACTATTCGAAGGTTTGACCTTCTATTGTAATTCTCCAATTCATCAAGTTTCAATTCAAAGTCTTTCGAAATTTTGGATATGCTTGACACCTCTTTCTTCACTATAGTCATATTGTCCTCCAATCCCAAGATTCTAGACTCAGCCTCTTGAAGTCGGATTGGAAACGAAAGCATGGACTCTTCAATTTTATCCAAACGCTGGCTAATAACCTCCAATTCTGCCTTTTGAAATTGTTTTATCTCTCTTACCTCCCCCAAAATCAAGTTTAGCATGTCCTTAACTGAAATCTGAAAATTCCCAGTAGTCTCAGTGTCCATCCCCATACTCGAGCTTTGCAACATAATATCATCAGTAGAGATTAAGTTAGATTGTGGCGTTGTATGGGACACAGTTGCAAAAACAACAAGTGATGGACTGAATGTGGATCAATGTCACACACTCCCCCAGTCAAAAGATCTGGGCCCAAATCCATCGTTTTTTTGCACTCCACACCACCCTGGGTTAGACAATGGCGATATGCAAATCAGCTCTGACCCTGTTGCCCCATGGGAACAGTCCAGTCCGAACTACAAAAGCCATGTCCTTCCCAGAACGGAATCAAGCATCCGAGGACCGGACCGGTTTCGAGGTAACACCTCTCTTCAGCCCGGCTAGCTTGACTCCAAGTGGTGTGGAGTGCCTGGGACCCACGTCTGGGCATCCCCAGCGCACTTAGGGCGGCAATTGCAAAAACAACAAGTGATGGACTGAATGTGGATCAATGTCACACACTCCCCCAGTCAAAAGATCTGGGCCCAAATCCATCGTTTTTTTGCACTCCACACCACCCTGGGTTAGACAATGGTGATATGCAAATCAGCTCTGACCCTGTTGCCCCATGGGAACAGTCCAGTCCGAACTACAAAAGCCATGTCCTTCCCAGAACGGAATCAAGCATCCGAGGACCGGACCGGTTTCGAGGTAACACCTCTCTTCAGCCCGGCTAGCTTGACTCCAAGTGGTGTGGAGTGCCTGGGACCCACGTCTGGGCATCCCCAGCGCACTTAGGGCGGCAATTGCAAAAACAACAAGTGATGGACTGAATGTGGATCAATGTCACACACTCCCCC
The DNA here is from genome assembly GCF_964261635.1 of Lissotriton helveticus. Classification (NCBI taxonomy): domain Eukaryota; kingdom Metazoa; phylum Chordata; class Amphibia; order Caudata; family Salamandridae; genus Lissotriton; species Lissotriton helveticus. The sequence continues at coordinate 242,870,069 of NC_136073.1, forward strand.
AGTCAAAAGATCTGGGCCCAAATCCATCGTTTTTTTGCACTCCACACCACCCTGGGTTAGACAATGGCGATATGCAAATCAGCTCTGACCCTGTTGCCCCATGGGAACAGTCCAGTCCGAACTACAAAAGCCATGTCCTTCCCAGAACGGAATCAAGCATCCGAGGACCGGACCGGTTTCGAGGTAACACCTCTCTTCAGCCCGGCTAGCTTGACTCCAAGTGGTGTGGAGTGCCTGGGACCCACGTCTGGGCATCCCCAGCGCACTTAGGGTGGCAATTGCAAAAACAACAAGTGATGGACTGAATGTGGATCAATGTCACACACTCCCCCAGTCAAAAGATCTGGGCCCAAATCCATCGTTTTTTTGCACTCCACACCACCCTGGGTTAGACAATGGCGATATGCAAATCAGCTCTGACCCTGTTGCCCCATGGGAACAGTCCAGTCCGAACTACAAAAGCCATGTCCTTCCCAGAACGGAATCAAGCATCCGAGGACCGGACCGGTTTCGAGGTAACACCTCTCTTCAGCCCGGCTAGCTTGACTCCAAGTGGTGTGGAGTGCCTGGGACCCACGTCTGGGCATCCCCAGCGCACTTAGGGCGGCAATTGCAAAAACAACAAGTGATGGACTGAATGTGGATCAATGTCACACACTCCCCCAGTCAAAAGATCTGGGCCCAAATCCATCGTTTTTTTGCACTCCACACCACCCTGGGTTAGACAATGGCGATATGCAAATCAGCTCTGACCCTGTTGCCCCATGGGAACAGTCCAGTCCGAACTACAAAAGCCATGTCCTTCCCAGAACGGAATCAAGCATTCGAGGACCGGACCGGTTTCGAGGTAACACCTCTCTTCAGCCCGGCTAGCTTGACTCCAAGTGGTGTGGAGTGCCTGGGACCCACGTCTGGGCATCCCCAGCGCACTTAGGGCGGCAATTGCAAAAACAACAAGTGATGGACTGAATGTGGATCAATGTCACACACTCCCCCAGTCAAAAGATCTGGGCCCAAATCCATCGTTTTTTTGCACTCCACACCACCCTGGGTTAGACAATGGCGATATGCAAATCAGCTCTGACCCTGTTGCCCCATGGGAACAGTCCAGTCCGAACTACAAAAGCCATGTCCTTCCCAGAACGGAATCAAGCATCCGAGGACCGGACCGGTTTCGAGGTAACACCTCTCTTCAGCCCGGCTAGCTTGACTCCAAGTGGTGTGGAGTGCCTGGGACCCACGTCTGGGCATCCCCAGCGCACTTAGGGCGGCAATTGCAAAAACAACAAGTGATGGACTGAATGTGGATCAATGTCACACACTCCCCCAGTCAAAAGATCTGGGCCCAAATCCATCGTTTTTTTGCACTCCACACCACCCTGGGTTAGACAATGGCGATATGCAAATCAGCTCTGACCCTGTTGCCCCATGGGAACAGTCCAGTCCGAACTACAAAAGCCATGTCCTTCCCAGAACGGAATCAAGCATCCGAGGACCGGACCGGTTTCGAGGTAACACCTCTCTTCAGCCCGGCTAGCTTGACTCCAAGTGGTGTGGAGTGCCTGGGACCCACGTCTGGGCATCCCCAGCGCACTTAGGGCGGCAATTGCAAAAACAACAAGTGATGGACTGAATGTGGATCAATGTCACACACTCCTGGGAAGGACATGGCTTTTGTAGTTCGGACTGGACTGTTCCCATGGGGCACAGGGTCAGCGCTGATTTGCATATCGCCATTGTCTAACCCAGGGTGGAGTGTGGTGCAAAAAAATGATGGATTTGGGCCCAGATCTTTGGACTGGGGTGAATGTGTGACATTGATCCACATTCTGTCCATCATTGTTGTTTTTGCAGTATGGGACACAGTAGCACAAGTTTCTTTACCACTGGGTAAAAAAGGTCTTGTACCTGGAGGTGAAGGGACGGTTATATCAACTAAATCAGTCGACAAGCTCACTGAACCCAAGTTCTCTAGGTTTCCCAAAGAGGCTGTAGCTATAGAAGCCCCTGGTGGCCCTGCACGAGTATCAGAAATATTAAAAGGAGCATGTACCGTGACTTTTTTCTCAAATAGAGGAAATTGTTTAGAGACTTTGGGAACACTGGGTGTCTTAACTTCTTTGGGTGCCTGCACGCCAGGTAGGGCACCTGTATTTGGGCATTTAGATAATTTAAACGCTGGAGCTCAAGGCTGATCCGTACAAGTTTCTACCCCAGGTAACTCCAATACCTCCTGCATCACGTTGATACCAAGATTGCAGAGATTAGGCGGAGGGACTGGCATAATTGCACTGTCTAGGACGTTGTCTTCTCCCTCACTGGAACACTCCGAATTTTCAACAGAGGAGGTTTCTTTATCCGCGGCCAACCCTGCCCGTTTAGCCTTTTCTAATTCGTCTTTCAGATACTGGCGACGTATTCTCGCCTTTGCTCGGGCCGTCAGCTGCTTGCCCATAACTCGGGACCACTAAAAAAAGTAAATTCTTATAGTACTACCCACACTGCGGACGCTGCCTATTATCCAAAAGGCTGCGGCGGCGGGGTGAACTTGCAGGGTAAATGAGGCTTTTAAAGTGCAGCAAAAAAAGGAAAAGGGGGAAATATGCAAAACAACTGCTGCCAGACAGTCCAGGGAAAAATGTCTTCCTCTCTCCGTTTTTTCCCCCTTCCGATCAGTTAAACTGCTGAATGTGGTAGAATATCTTATTTCAGCAAGCTAAGAACAGCAATCATGACTCAAGACTCATGGCTGCTGCGTGGAACAATGAAGCGCAATCCTGCGTTGAATAGCCTCCGCAGCAGAGTATCGAGCTGCCACAAACAAAAGGACCGCACCTCTTTACTCCATCTGCCATCCGCCGTCATAAAGCACATAAAGAATTCACTGCATCCTGCCGAGAATGCTGCTGGAAACTCCGCTGGAATTGTGCAGAAACGCTGCGCCGTTTGCCGCTTAGTAGCCACGTTAACAGCCAGCTAGCAGCCCGCCGCCATCCGCCATCAGCCTCGTGGAGGAAGGGAGGAGCCAGGAATCAGGTAGCCCAGGTGCTACGTGGAGGCGTGGAACTCCACCGTAGCTGCCGTCCCGTAGTCTACCGGCCATACGTTTTATGATAGAAGTGTGAATCCCCAGGTAGACTCTCCTGGGTGCCAGTAACTGTAAACAATAATTCTGCGTTTAAGCATGATCTTGAGCAGCAACGTGATGTCACAAGCAAGAAAGCCACTGCTGTAGAATAATTTAGGCAGTCACCTTGGATGTCTTTCAGGTCTGTATCTGTCCCATCCATTCCTTTTCCTAAAAAGCAAAGCCAATTTACTGATAAGGAGTACAACATGTGGTTTCTCCTTTGAGCACCACTGCTCCATGAATAACCAATTTCAGCTGAACACTCCATAGTGTATAGATCAAACTGACATGCAGGCACTGCTACAAGAACTGTTTTATTAAAATACATTTTTTTAAGATATTGTTTTTTACAACATATTTCAATTAGGAACACTTTAGAGAAATATAATTGCACATACAATCCTGGGATGGCTTTATAAATAAATGGGAAATGGGTGAGAAACAATTCATGGATCGTGTGTGAGGCAATTACATTTGGTACAATTAGAACCGCGTTGTGGAGTAGGTGGTAAGAGGGGAGAGATTTTGGAGACCTCTAGCGTTCATTGTGGGATCCCAAGAAGGATGCATTTCCCAACCACTATAATGCACTGACTGATTATGCACTAAAGATTTCTACCTCGAGTATGTCCTCTGAAAGGATACAACGCAAGATTAAGAATATCTTTGGTGCTCCTGTATGAGTATTTACAAACTTATCACCAGTTTATGCCCACTCTGTAAACAGATTTACTCTAGTCATGGGCAAGAGTAAATCTACTTTCAGGGCGGGAAGGACAAGTGAACCTTCAAAATGTGTAGTGGTATAGGAGAAGAGGTTTCTTATAGGTAAGACAAAAGCATTTCCTTATTTATTTATTTATTTATTTATTTATGGGATTTTTAATGCGCAGCTAATACCCTGGGGTGTCTAGGCGCAGTGAGATACTCTGGGATACACAGGATTCAGGGCACGAACTTATTGGTTAAACAGCCAAGTCTTCAAGGCCCTACGAAAGGCAATGAGTGTTGGTGCAGTTTTAATATGCAAGGGGAGTGAGTTCCATAGTATGGGGGTTGCTACCAGGAAGCGTCTGTCTCCCCATGTAACCGTTCTTGTACAGGGAACGTGCAGTAGACAACTTGCTGCTGATCTTAGATTCTTTCCAGGTATGTACACCTGAAAGGCTTCCTTTAAGAACTTCGGCCCGGTCTGATGGATGGCCTTATAGGCGATGCAGAGAGCCTTAAATTTGATTCTGCTCTCCACCCTTAGCCAGTGTAGATGGCGAATGGCTACTGAAGTGGAGTGTCGCCAAGGAATATTAAGCAGGATCCGTGCTGCCATATTTTGCACAGACTGGAGTTTATTCAGGATGTATTTGTGTGTACCAAGGAAAAGAGCGTTTCCATAGTCCAGTTTTGAAAACACTAAGGTGGTGATCAGTGTTTTTCCTGCCGAAGCAGGTAAGTATGGCATGAGTTTTTTTATTTTCTTCAGCACAAAGAATGCAGCTGAGACCACCTTATTGACGTGATAACCAAAAGATAACATGTTATCAAAAATCACTCCCAAATTCCTGACCTTAGCAGCTGGAACCGGGGGGGTACCCATCTGATAGGGCCACCAAGTTGAAGACCATTCTGGAGAGATTTTTCCGAAGGTCATGACTTCGGTTTTCTCTGCATTAAGTTTCCGGCAGTTACTGTGCATCCATGATTGTACATCCAGTAACCCCTCCTGAAACTTCGCTGCTATCACTGGACCATTTTTGTGTACCGCCAACACAAGCTGGGTGTCATCCGCGTAGGCGGTTAATCGCATCCCATGAGATTTAATGACCCTCGCCAAGTCCGCAACGTAGATATTAAAGAGCGTGGGACTTAACGAGGATCCTTGAGGGACCCCACAGAGCAGTTCAGAGGTGGGTGAGTAGTAATTGCCCAATTTGACTGCCTGTTACGATTAACTAGGAAAGAGGCTATGAGATCTTTAGCCAGATGGTTAATTCCAAGGGCTGCGACACGGTCGACCAAGATGACATGGTCGACCGTGTCAAAAGCAGCCGACAGGTCCAACAAGATGAGCACTGCCGCTCCTCCCGAATCCATGATCTCTCGAATTTCGTCCGAGGCCTTTACCAATGCTGTCTCAGTTCCGTGTCCCTTCCGGAACCCGAACTGAGTATCGTCTAAGAGTTTGTGTTGTTCAATAAACTCTGAGAGCTGTTTATTCATTATTGCCTCTACGATTTTGGCGGGGAAAGGAAGGCAGACAATAGGCCTGTAGTTGGACGTAATGGTGGGGTCTAAAGAAGGCTTCTTGATCAAAGGTTTAACAATGGCCTTTTTCCAAGTCTGTGGATAGACACAGGTTTTAAAGATGGAGTTACATATATTGGTCAGCGGCTGAGTGATAACCTTATGTAGTTGATTCATTATGGCCGGGGGGCATGGGTCCAGTGGAGAGCCTGATTTAATCTTGCCAACAAGTGCGTTGACCTGGTCTTCAGTAACTGGCTGAAACTGAGTGAGGGAGGAATGCTTCGATGCTGGTTGACTGGTTAGGTCAGCAGCTCTTCCCACCAGCTCTTTAGAAAAAGTGGAATAAATATCCATTACCTTAGTGGTAAAAAATGTGGCCAGTGAGGTACAAAATTCCTGCGAGTTCTCTATAGTGGATCCCGCTGGAGGACTGGACAGAGAGTTCACCACTTGAAACAGCATCCTAGCTGAGTTCTGTGCGTGCTCAATACGACCAGTGAAGAAAAGATTCTTTTGTGTGCTAATAGCTTTTTTGTATATCGCTAGAGCACTTTTATATTCTTGCTTAGCCGAGGGACTATAGTGCTTTCTCCAGCGCCTTTCTAGATTTCTACAGAACTGACGCTGGAGCCGCAACTCCTCTGTGTACCACTGGGCAGATGGAGTCGCTCTATTAGGACGATAGATTTTTTCAGGTGCAACTTCGTTAGCTGCTTTTAGAATCCATTCCTGAAATTTAATAGACATGGTTTCGGTATCACCTCCGCTTTCCGGGGCTGATGACAACAAAAGATTTGAAAGATGTGGTATATCCACATTTTTCCACATCCGCGCCCCCACTGCTGCCCTGACTTTAGTCTGAGGGGTTTTGGAGGGTAGCATCCGAATCCTGAAAATAATGGCTTGGTGGTCAGACCATATCAGAGGTAACACTGCTACTAACTCAATGCTGTGGTCATTAGTAAACAGGCCATCCAGCGTGTGCCCGGCCTCATGCGTGGGGCCCTTCACCAACTGCTGCAGTCCTATTGCCTGCAGATCAGTAATGAGTTGGGCTGTATCTTTGTTTTCCATGTTTTCCAGAGGAAAATTAAGATCCCCAAGGATCGTATAGGTCGGGGATCCTATTACTGATTCCGTAATTTCAGTAAGTGCAGCTAAGAATTTGGTCCGAGGCCCTGGTGGCCTGTACACCAGGGTTCCTTTGAAGGCTAGTTTATGCGTGAGATTAATAGTAAATGTGAAGGCTTCGCAGTTGGTACTTTGAATAGGCTCAAATTTGGCCCGATAAGTGTTCCTATAAATAATGGCTAGGCCTCCGCCTCGCCCCGAAGCTCTATCTTGTCTGGCTACACTGTAACCTTCAGGGGTGGCTTGAACAAAATCAGGGCCTGATGCTTCATCTCCCCATGATTCGGTGATGAACAGGATGTCCAGTTCATGGTTAAGAATGCTCTCCCTGATGTCCAGACTGTGTTGGGGGAGGGAGCGTGAATTAATCAGTGCTGCTCTAGTATACTGTGCCGCTGGGGAAAGGGCACTGGCGATTACAGATGAATAAACTGTAGTATTTATCGCAGGCAGGGGAGGTGGCAGAGTGAACGAACAGCCTACACATGATATAGGTGTGGTGATTAAGTGTTTAAAAGACGGTAGTGCTTGACAAGACGTACCCAATCCTGTATTCCACTCTTTCAGCTGTGCGGAGGTATAGCGTAAGGTAGATGCGGTATTTGGGATGTCAGCAGGAGCAGGGGGGGTGGCCCTGGGCCCGGATCTGGCTCGGACGGGCGCAGACGGGCTTGTCTTAGGCGCGTCTTCGGCGCGCGCCCGCTGCGCTCGTCCGCTGCGCATCCTAGACGAGCGAGGACTAAATAGCTCTCTCCCGGAAGTGGAGAAGAGCTAGACCGCGTCCCGACCCAGCCCCAAGATTGCGGCTGGTGCTCGTGGACGAGTGCCCTATTCCCTCCGCTCTGGCGGGTCGGGTAGGTGCCAAAGAGTGTGCAAATTTTGCTAGGGTTCAGTGCAGCAGTTATGTCGTCGCGATCAACAATTAAAAATAAAATTTTTTAAATTCATATATTTCTTCTAAAATTCATTTCTAAAATTCATTCAGTGTGTCTCTAAATCGTCTATTATCAGCCTACAATATGAAAGTGCAAATTCTGTCTTAGCTGATCAGCGCTAGTGCAAGTATTAGCAATTCAAGCTCCGAGGTGTGTGCAAAAGAGTATCACAGAGCGGTGGGCTCGCTCGCTCTAAATAGCTCTCTCCCGGAAGTGGAGAAGAGCTAGACCGCGTCCCGACCCAGCCCCAAGATGGCGGCTGGTGCTCGTGGACGAGTGCCCTATTCCCTCCGCTCTGGCGGGTCGGGTAGGTGCCAAAGAGTGTGCAAATTTCGCTAGGGTTCAGTGCAGCAGTTATGTCGTCGCGATCAACAATTAAAAATACAATTTTTAAAATTCATATATTTCTTCTAAAATTCATTTCTAAAATTCATTCAGTGTGTCTCTAAATCGTCTATTAGCAGCCTACAATATGAAAGTGCAAATTCTGTCTTAGGTGATCAGCGCTAGTGCAAGTATTAGCAATTCAAGCTCCGAGGTGTGTGCAAAAGAGTATCCTCTTGGCGAAAAGAAAAAGAAAAAGGTTCCAAATTCCAATTGTTTCCAATTCATAGCTTTTCACATATGTAATCGTAATCTAGGCACATTTGCTGTCGCAGAAAAGCCTTCGTACATGGGAATCTCTAAGAACATTCCTGGGAACCTGTGACTGTGGCAACTTTGCACATAGTCTTTGAACCCTTTTTGAACACCAGAAAATCTAATAATTCCTCCATATTACAGAAGAACATCTGAAATATGCAATTCTGACTTCTTTTTTCGGAGCTAGGCCCACATAATGTGGCTCTGCGTACTGTTATCGGGAAGCAAGGAAGCAGAAGGAATTCTGGGAGGGCTTTCCTCTCGAGGGATGACGTATCTCATTCATCCTCTTCCAGCAGCATTTCGCTCCCTGATTGACAAATTAGCCGGATACCACGCATTGTGCATGATGACTATCAGAATGTGTTTAGCACCGGCAGCCTGGTGCATGATTAATATTGTGCAGGGTAATCAGCTGTTTGCACATTTCCCCAGCCATTCGTTCCAAAGACAACGGGTGAGTCAATGGAACTTTCTGCCCGGGGGGGTGGGGGGTTGGGGCGAATGAGGGGAGGGGGGGGGGGGGTTACACTAAGCTAATTGCAGCTGGGCTTTAAATCCACATTTCGATAGGATGTGTGCATCAGATTTCATTCCACGCCATCACTAGCCTCAAGGAAGCAGACACCACTTAACTCAGAATTAGATTTCCAGCAATTAGCGGACGGGGGTTTAACAAACAGGGAACCAACGCTTTCACTCCCATCATTCCCTGCTCCCCCCCCCCCCCCCACCCCCCGGCCTTTTGGATAACAATGTGAGTTATGTCTCACGGAAGTGGCATTTTTAATAGCCGTGCCTCATTCTAGAACCCTTGTTATCACTTTCTTAATTAAGCGATATTGCCCTCCCCTGAGAGCATTAATCATAGTTAATAATCCATCCTATAACCACATGCCTTAGTCGAAGACGCATAACGAAGATGCATAACGCATAACGAAAATTAGCTCTTTTTTTGGAAGGGGGGGGCGATTTTTAAAAATAGTTTTCATACCTAAACAGAAAAAGAAATATGACATTTGCAGCAATACGTACAAGCCCTGCCAGGACCGTAGATCACCATCAGTAAGCTATAAAGGTATAATAGATCAATGAGTTCACACACGCCTCACCCCCAAAGGAACTTCAGGACACGTGGGCAATGGATTGTGGAGTGATCTGTCAAAGTATGGGTCCTTCCAAGATCCCCATTTGTTCACTTCTGGGACTGTAAACCGCCTCCTATGCTATGGAGCTCTCGAGCAGGAATAACATAACATAACGTGTATTTGTAAAGCACACATTCACCACTACGGGTATCTTGGCGCTTAATAATAGATGTTTGTTGTTACCCAACTCAATGGTACTCATTTTATCGACCTCAGATGGATGAAAAGCGGAGTGTACACGCCGGGATTTGAACATGTGACCATGAGGTCGAACACAGGCCCCTGCAGTAGATGCATTAGTCCACTGAGCCACCAGACCCGGCAGACCTGGTATACCCATACCCTGCAGCTACTCCTGAAAGGTGGGGGATGTCTTCCAACTTGAGTGCCTGGCTATGGCCCGTTTGGTCGGTACACAGTCAATGGCAACCAGGACGCGGTGTCCCCGAAGCCCATTCAAGCCTGGGAATACTCCCAACAGAACCTTCCTGGGATCCGCTCAAATGATCCGCTCAAATGAGACCCCCCCCATCACCTCTTCCAGTATGAAAAGGATTCTGTCCCAATACGTGGAAATAACTGGGCACTCCTACACCATGAGAATCCAGTTCCCTCTGTAGTATTGCCGGAAATTGGGCAACACCATGTCATGGGGTGCGCAAGGGGGAAGGCTAGTGGTGGTAGCGGTGGTAGTGTCTGGTGTACACACCAGATGAGAGACTAAATAGCCTGAGGACCCGGGCATGGTCAGAGTTGAGACCACCACTGTAACTCCTATGTACGTGGTCTTTATTGCTAACCTAGGCCTAGCCGCCACCACACTACAGCCTCCTCCTGCCCCAAATCAGAGGCAGCAGGCCCAAGGCCATCCCCATCCTCCATAGCCCATCTGGTGTGTAGTATGTTCTATGGAAGTATTTGAATTGTACCAGTCACAGCCTAGCGGGGATAACCAAATGCCTGCCGCCATTACAGCCTCGGCCCAGTTCCCCTTAGGTTCTCCAATGTCTGCTTTCCCACGTTCCCACAAGACAGGATCAGGCAACTCAAATGACTAGAGTCTTATACAACCGTGATATACCCTTCCCACCAGTTTTGGGTTTCAGGGGTTTGTGCTCAGGACGCAAGGCAGAATCTTTTCCAGGGTATTCAAAGGCATGTCATAGCTGTAGATAGATGAAAAATTGAGATCTTTGTAGCTTGTACTCCTCACTGGGTTGTGCAAAGGAGAGCATGTGTGTGTAGGTCCACACATCCCCTAGTTTAGAGATGTCCAGTTTGTCTCACCCCTGGAACCCTTTTAGCTGAACCATGTACCCAGCCACAGGGGCATTTCCTTGGTGGGCCTTGAGATCCACCAGATCCATAGATGTGCCTTATGCCAGCATTCAATTGGGATATCAGTGACCTCAGGTAGTTGCAAAGGGGTCCTCATACCATAGACCTAGGGCCATGAGGCTGAGACGGAAAGCTTGCCAGTTCCAACGGAAAGTCCAATTCGTCCTTGACATCAAAAATCCAACATTTCTGCAACCTACTAGTTTAATTAAACATTCAGTGCCCCTAGACCCCCATCAAATGGTGCCTGGATATATATTTTATGTGCCTTCGAGGAGTCCCACCCAATACATAGGGGGGTCCTGCCCCATACATAGCTGTTGATGATAGCTTGAAACTGAACAAATTATGTCTGTCGTATTTTATAGGGGTAGTATCGTCGGAAAAATAACAACTGTGGGACTAAAGAGGGATTTGTCCCAATTGATTCAGAGGCCTGTGGTATTTGTGGTATTTGCATTAACCTCGGGATAGAGGCCTCGGGGTGCAGAATGAACAGGAGAACATCATCAGCATATAGAAAAATGCGTTTCTTAAGCTGTCTTCAAATTGCAATCCCCCCAATTGCTCGTCATGCCGTATCCATTCGGACAACGGATTGATCACCAGTGTAAACAGGAACAGGGACGAGGACATCCCTGCCTGGTGCTCCTCTGTATTGGGAACTGCCTAGACAGAGTTCTATTCACTCTTATCCTTGCTCATTGGGTCCTGGACAGCAGCTGGACACACCGTCGTAAAAGGGGTCAAAATCTGTGTGCTTTGTGACAGAGTTAAGGAAAGGCCATTCAACTGCGCCAAAGACTTTCTAAAATTCAATTTGGGCCAAATATGTACACTACGAGATCTCCTGCGCATGCGTTAAGACGTTATGTAGCCTCCTGATACCATGCCGGATCACTCTAGTTATAATAAAGCCATTCTGAGCCCCAGATATCAATGAGTGTATCACTGTCACCAGCTGGGTGGGCATCACTTTCTCCAGCACCTTGGCCTCAATAGTGAGCCGGGAAATGTGCCTGTAGGAGGCACATTCAGGGAGTGACTTGCTTGGTTTAGGAAATACCACCACTGTGGCCACACTTATGTCCGTGGATAGAGATCTGGTCTGGAGGGCATCCTTGAACATAGCCAGCTTCACGCGGTCCGTGGCTCTAGTGAGCTTATTAAAAATCTCCACCGGCTATCCATTGGTTCCTAGAACATTTTCAGGTGGCATGGCCTGCAAAGTGGATCTTATTTCCTTTTCCTCTATCAGTGAGTTTAGGATCATTCAATCCTCGGGGTGAGTCTGGCCATGATCAGATCCTGTGTGATTGGGTGGCAAGCTTTCGATGGAGGAGGTGGATGTGCTTTCTATAAAGCACCTCCAAATATTCTGAAAAGGCATTTGCAATTCCCCACCGCCAGCAACCTATATCATCAACAACAATCTTGACCCAGCCTCGAGGCTGGCCAGCCAGTAGATGAGCTTCCAAAATTTGTCAGCAAATCCATAAATCCGGTGTTACTGCTTTAGTACTGCTTTGGCAGTACTCCAGCATCCGGTGCCTGAGAGCCTGCCTAATGTGCTCCATTTGGCACTGACCCTTGTCATCGTGAGAGATGGTCCATTGTCTCTTGAGGGCTGACAGTTGCTGCTCCAGGGATCTAGTTTTCCTTTCCCTTTCTTCCATCCACCCCACAACAAATGGTATTATTCATCACCTGACCACCACTGTCAGAGCTTCCCAGAGTGTGATATCTCAGGGCCAGTGTTGACCTGTATGTATTCCTTGATTTCCTCCCCCACCCAATCATAGATTTGTAAATTATGCAGCCACCCTGGATGAAGCCACCAGTGTCTCCCAGACCCGGAAACCAGTTCCCTTCACCACTACTTCAACTGGAAAATGATCTGATAGTGCTCTAGTTTGGATCCTCACATCCTTCATGTGCGGTAGGTTTGCACTAGGGATGAATCTATAGTCCACTCCAGAGTGGGATTAGGATTAGTGAGGGTATGAAAAATATGTGTATTCCTGCACATTAGGATGAATGGACCTCCTCATGTTAATAAGACCCAGGGAATCTGTCTATATACTCAACACTGTTGCCCTAGGGGTACAAGACTAACGTCTTCTGATATGTTCCTTACATTGTTGAAGTCCCCTCCCCACAATTAGGCTCCCCTCCAGGGTTGCAGCCAGAACCTTTGTAAGTTCTACCAAGTTTGGTCCCTCAGGGCTGGTAGGACGTATACAGAAATTATTTTCAATATTCTCCCTTCAATGATGCCTGTAATCTGAACAAATCACCTAAGGCAATGGCTATCGTATCAACAACCACAAGTGGAAATGTTTTGTGCAAAATGTCTACCCCTCTAAAACCTCTAGAGCCAACACGGCAAAATCTAGTGAAGCCATGTTGGCCCAACATATTACAGTTACTGCACACAACACGTGTCTTTTGTGAGGGAGGAGTACTGTTGCAGCCAGTTCCTTTGCTCGGCACAGTATCACCTCTTTTTTTTTTAAGTTTAAAGAAGGAAGGGGCATATTATCAAGAACGTCGATAAAATTATCCCCTCTTTAGCGTCAGGAAACTGCAGCTAAAGCGGCGATAATGGGCTTGATAATATGCTCTTGTGAATTCCCATAGCAGCCCAGGTTCTGGTGTTAACCTGGGCTGCTATGGGAATTCACAAGGGCATATTATCAAGCCCGTTATCGCCGCTTTAGCGGCAGTTTCCTGCCGCTAAAGCGGCGATAATTTTATCGACGTTCTTGATAATATGCCCCGAAGTTTATTAAAAAAACAAGGGATAAGGGGATACAAAATATGAAGAACATGGTACATATACTATGAAATAGAGAAAAAGAAAAAAAAGTACAATGAAAATAAAATCTCATGTAATTATGGCTGTATCTGACTGCAATATAACAAGATAACATTATAAACATTAAGATAATATAGTTGCAGTGTATAAGGGGATAAGGCAAACAAAGATATGACAATATGTTTAGAAAAGGGAGAATCACCTCTCTTTTAACCCTGTGATTTAATTATTCTTTACCATTCCATGTGATAATCTTGTGGGGTGAAAGTTGCATCATGGCGGACAGTAGTAGCTGCCTGTGACATGTCTCAAAACCCTCCAGACTGAAGAACCGGGTTTTAGAACCCAGCGACGCCAGGGACACGCCCAAAGTCTTCGGGTTCACCTGTCTTGGCAAACAGAGACACGGAATACTTCTAGGTGGCGTCAGAGATCAAATTTATTAGCTGCAGCTAGTAACAGTAATCCCAGCAATACAACACGGTGTACAACTCAAGAAACTGTTCAATTTCATAGAGCAAGACATCATTATTTATACACAATATTCTCATTATAAATGTACACCCACTGCGCAAAATTCTGACCAATAGGACACATTTTCTAACTGAGTATCACATTAACAAAAACCCAATTTACAGTAACCCAACCCAAAAGTTAATTATTAGGAATGTCCCAAATTCAATTTCCACAAGTCGGACAAACCCATAATTGAAAGCACCACCCATGTAATGAAAAGTCGTAAGGAAAGAAACAATTCAGATGCTGATTAGGATAAGATATGTGCAAGGAAACTAAAAGTTAACGAGGTCCTGAACATTGATTGGTAATCTCAGACAACGATCAGCCAGAGAAATTGACTTCGTGAAGGGTCAGTTTCAGGTGAAGAGGTCAGCGTCCTGCAGTTCATTCACAAGTCAGAAAAGGGCCTGTTAATGACATGAACAATGAGGCCCATGCAACTTTGTTCGTTCGGTTACCTCCACGGCCTACGTGAGGGCAACACAAAAATGGCGTCACAAACAACGCAAACAAAATGGAGTCCGGTCCCGATAACCACGGAACCTCAGACCCTCCTTTTGCCATTACGTAGGCAATGACCTAAACTCACGCCAATCTGAATCCAGGTCTATATCTATTCTCATCAGGTCATCAAGGTGTTGCTGTAACATCATCTTATTATCCTTCGCTTCTCTCGGGACTGGTCTTCTCACACAGATTGTAGCACAAAGGCCACAAATGGCGGGACCACACTGGATGCATAAGCAACACGAGAAAAGGATCGCTAAAGCCATACCAAGGAACATCAGAATCTTCCATCCCCATTGGGACAGCAGTTCCCAAAACCATCCCATCAATGACCAGTTCCCTTCGTCTATATGTATAGACTCAGCGGACTTATGTAACCTCAAGATGACTTGGTACACTGTCGGGGCGTTATCTGGTATGAAAACGCAACTAGACCCGATCAATTTACATACTCCACCTCTATCTGCATCAGCAAGTATAATGTCTAAAGCAAAGCGGTTCTGTAATTTCATAAGGCGATCCGCTTAAAGCTCGACTGTAATATTGCTAAGGGAACCTGCAGTCTCATTTATAGTTGCCTCGACCACTCTCGTAAGCTTGCGAATATTCCTACCATTAGCCATAGGACTCCAAAAGGGCAGGAAAACCTTAAAGAAGTCTCTAGCTTCTTGTGCGGCAGTGTCTTTCGCATCGATAACACCTCTACCATATCTTGTCTTATGGTAGTTGAAAACAGCTGTGTATGTAGGGGGAAGCAAAAATGCCACATAACATGTGCCTGAAAAGTCAGAAGGCAACCATGTATATACTCTATCATAACAAACAAAATACGTGCCTTTGGCTGGCACGAATGGTGGAGATTTCTGGGACATATAGACATAGGTGTGAATACACACACTCTTACCAAGCTGAGCTCTCGGATTCTGACCATTACCTTGCAGACAAAAATGACCTCGGTGGGGTACAATCCAAATCGGGGGAGACCTTTTTCGTCTCGCCTTCTCAGTCAAACTAATGTTATATTCAGTCTTGTTCCAACCAATATATGCTCGTACCTCATCTTTAGGCATAGCATTATATGCATCAATATCTCTGACCATATCTACTATTCCCTGTATCAAGGCATTATTATTCGCACTATCTTTGACAGAACGTATAGAAGATGCTTCATTCGCATAGATAAACATTGACTGGAGTGCCCATACTGACCCATTAGGCGAAAAAGGCAAAACCAAATATGGAATTCCCTTATCAGTCGTATGCAGCATAAGACCACACACCCAACAATTCGTGGTATTTACAACTAGCTGATGCTGATGTAACATCTGTATAAACGAATTGTTCAAAAATTCTAATCTTCGTGTCTGTTCATGTTCAGGCAACGTATGAAACTCATGTGGGGAAACAGTAGGAAAAGAAAGAGTAGGTTGGGATGTAGATGCAAGCGTCTGTTGTGATGCATAGAAAATCCAACCCACACAAACCAACGTAATGTTCAAAAGCATAGGAAAACACATTATTAAAAAACATTTGCTATGAACCAATATACACATTTGCACTCTGAAATCAACTCTTTTAACATCCTTTTTGGACTCAAAAGACTCAATCCTCTAACGTGCTGCTCACAGCAATCTTCCTTCTTCACTTAAGTGTGCGTCAAGATCATACTAACGACCCTAAACCACAGACCTTGTGTCAATACGCGGCTCACCCCTTAAGAACTTATACCGTGACCCTGCAGCTGAGTCCGGATGGTGACTCGAAAAAGAAAAAGTAAAAAAAGTCTCTTGACCTGACAAGGTGTAATTCACTACATAAAAAATTCAGATTTATATGTCCATTTGAAACATCCTTTTTCGATCTCAGATTGTAGCGCTCTTTGCCAGGCACAGTCTGATCCTTAAAGAGGAGTCCTGGATTCGTTGTGTCGAGTCTCAGAGACGGAGGCACAGCAGCTTGCAGAACATCATCATCCTCGCGTTCTGACTGAGTCCATGTCAAATGAGCATCACTAAAAGACACAAATCTAGGGATTTTCTCATAATCTGTGTCAGCTATTCCATCCCTCACCCACTGATCATACGGTAAAGGCAAAGGAACTTTTTTCGTATGGGTGGCATGCACCCAGTTCTTTTTACCAGCTACTCTAACAGCAGTTCTAGTGACCAGCAATACCAAATAGGGACCAGTCCATCTCGGCTCCAAATTCTTGAATCGCTGGAAATTCTTGACCAGGATATAGTGACCGGGTTGGATCTTGTGACCTGGATCCGCAGTAGCTGTCGGCAAACTGTCATAGACCTGTTGGTGGAGAACACGTAATTTAGCAGCCA
The DNA here is from genome assembly GCF_964261635.1 of Lissotriton helveticus. Lineage (NCBI taxonomy): Eukaryota > Metazoa > Chordata > Amphibia > Caudata > Salamandridae > Lissotriton > Lissotriton helveticus. The sequence continues at coordinate 242,886,814 of NC_136073.1, forward strand.
AATCATGTAAGTAATCCACCAACAAAGGGTACTCAAGGTCACTCTATTTCTTAGGACGAGGCACACTCCAAACATTCGCTGGACGACCAAAAACTATTTCGTATGGGCTAAGTCCCACACAAGAATGCACTGTCGTCCTTGTTGACAAAAGAGCCAACGGCAAGGCATTCGGCCATGTAAGACCAGTGCTCGCTTGAATCTTAGCTAATTTCAGCTTCAAGGTACCATTGTAACATTCAACAAGTCCAGCAGACTGGGGGTGATTCGCTGCGTGGAACTTCTGATCGATACCCAATCCCGCACACACTTTCTTCATGACTCGGCCCACAAATTCACTCCCATTGTCCGACCATACAATTCTCGGCAAACCAAATCTGGGGAAATACTCTTTGAGCAAAACCTTGGCTGTAGACAAGGCAGTATTATCCTTTAGGGGGTAGGCCTCTATCCATCTGGAAAAGGCGCAAACAACCACAAGGACATACTTCAGAATATTGCATCTCTCCATGTGAATGTAATCTAGCTGTATCACTTCAAATGGATACGTCGGAAGAGCAAAATGACCAGCTGGAGTTGGAGTTCCCTTGCCAGGATTATACTTCAGACAAATCATACAATGCTTCACAACATTCTCAGCACATTTCGGAATTCCAGCATTCTGCCATACTGGGGCCAACAACTTACATATCCCTTTCGAGCTGATGTGAGCCATTCCATGCGCCATAGTAACCACTGGGAGCACATACGCATCTGGCAACAACCATCGCTGGTGTTCTGACAACTCAACCCAACAACCCGTCGAATCCAACATACCCGTACTCTCTCCCCACGTACTCACTTCTTTCTCTGTAGCTTCAGCCTGAATCATCTTCACACTTTCTATTGTGTCTTCACACATTCCACTTTCCACAACCAATCTTGCAGGACCTGCCACATACATACGGCTCATCATGTTTCTCGCCGTTTCCTTCGCAACTTCATCCGCAAACGCATTCCCTCGACCTACATCGTCCACAACTTTCTTATGCGCACTACACTTCACAATTGCAATCTGCTTTGGGAGAGCAAGGGATTCCAAAAGTTTATTCACTAACTGCCCATGCTGAATTTTTGTGCCATGGGAAGTAAGGAATCCTCTTTCTCTCCACAAACGTCCAAAACTATGGGCAACACCAAACGCATACTGGCTATCAGTATAAACATTCACTCGCTTACCCTCTGACAATACACACGCTCGTGTCAATGCAATCAACTCTGCTGCTTGCGCAGAATTCTGTGCTATGCGTGCTGTCTCAACAACTGTATGTAAAGTTGTGACGGCATATGCTGCAGTCGTTTCACCATTCGGAAGCTTAAAACATGAACCATCTACCCATAAAGTACCATCAACATTCTCAAGAGGAGTATCCTTCAGATCAACTCTAGCTTTCCTTTCTTCCTCTGTACGAAGAAAACAATCATGCTGTTCTTGAGCATCTGACTCTACAGAAATCGGCAACAACGTAGCTGGATTCAATACATTACATCTTTTAATGTGAACATGGCTAGCCAAAAGAGTCAACTCATAACCTGACAGACGTGCACTAGTAAGGTGCTGAGTCTTGGTCCTGTTCAATAAGGTATCCACTGCATGTGGGACCATCACAATCAACGTATTATCCAATACCAAACCAGCAGACTGTCGGATAGAAACAGCCGCTGCTGCTGTAGCTCTCAAACAACTCGGCAACGCTTTAGCAACTGGGTCTAATGTAGCTGAAAAATACGCATATGGACGCTGCTTATCTCTGAACTGTTGAGTCAACACTGACAATGCACAACCTTCTCTCTCGTGAACATACAACGTGAAAGGTTTACTGTAGTCCGGAGTACCCAATACCGGAGCCGAACACAATGCATCACGTAATTCAGAAAAACTTTTCTGACACTCATTAGACCAAGGGAGAGGATGCGGAGTATCTTTAAGAGTCAGCGCCAACAGAGGTTTCGCTAGCAGGGAAAAATTAGGGATCCATTGTCAACAATACGAGGTGATACCTAAGAAAGCACGCACTTCTCTCTGTGTGAATGGCACACTCATTTGCGCAATCGTTTGAATTCGTTCTGGGGTCAACCTTCTTCCCTCCTTCGACAAAAGATGACCTAAGTAGGTTACTTCTTGGCGACAAAATTGCAACTTTGAAGGTGACACTTTATGATGAAGGTCAGACAAATACAGCAACAGAGAAAGAGTAGCCTCTTTACAAATCTTTTCGTCATCAGCAGTAATCAACAAATGATCAACGTACTGAATAAGAGTAGCACCAGTAGGCAACACAAAGCTATCAAGCTGAGTTTTCAACGCCTGACTATAGATGGAGGGACTTTCACAATAACCTTTGGGAGCTCTCTTAAAGCGGAAGCTTCGTCCTCCTAAAGAGAAGCCAAAAATATCTCTACTCTCCTCAGCAATCGGAATGCTAAAGAAAGCATTCTTCAAGTCGATAACAGAAAACCAGGCTGCCGAAGCAGGAATCAGAGTCAACAAAGCAGTGATATCAGGGACAACAGGAAACTGTGGCACCACAATCTTGTTTACCTCTCGAAGGTCGATCACAAACCGGTACACAGGTGGCTGAGAAGCATCAGTACGCTTAAGGACAGGCAAAACAGGACTGTTACACACATTACCTCTCGTTTCTTCAACTACACCCTTCTCAACCAAATCATAAACAATCGCTAATAGAGCTCTCTCGCCATCACTAGATATTTTATACTGTGGGATACGAGGTAGCCTAGCATTCGATTTGAGGGTGACAACATAAGGTGGCATCTGCAAAAGACCAACATCATTGGGACCTGTAGCCCAAAGTGTATCAGGAAGCGAATGCAATTCCAGTGGAAGACAATCTTTAGACAAATACATTGGAGAAATCACTTTCTTACCTAGGGTAAGATGTACTCCCGAAGGAGAACAATGTAATGTCGCATACAATCTTTTCCGCAAGTCCAAACCCAACAGATTCTAATTACAACCAGTCGTTAAAATAAGAGGAGCTTCCAATTTACAAGGGCCAATAGAAAGGGGCAAAGGATTAGAAAGCGGGTTACAAACTGGGGCGCCTGAAAATCCTACGGAAACATTGGTCAAGCCAGACAAAGGTGCGCCAGGAAGTTTAGAGTGCATAATAGAACTCTTTGTCGCACCAGTATCCAAAAGAAAAGGTTCTGTCACACCTGATGTAATCACTTCAACATAAGGTCCACTCTGGTCTACTGGAACTGACACTACTCCCTCTCTTTGCCCATGGCTGTCCTAACTATCATTATAACCAGCACTCTCACTCTCGACATAATAATCATCAACATAGTACTGTGCAGACTGACCACTCGGAACATTCTGTCTGTCAAAATAATTCGCAGAATTCTGAAGGGAAGAGGAACGCTCATTCTGGGGTAACACACCACGTCCCCTACCCCTAGGAGCTTGCTGGAAACCACCACGACCTCTCTGACCAATACGCCATTCGCACGCTGTAACAAAGCCGGGCAACTATTCTTAAAATGACCTTCCTCTCTGCAATAAGCACACTGATTAGGACCAGGAAAGAATCGCGGAGCATAAGGCTCAGGCTTCTGTAACAATCTCTGAAACTGTGGAGGTTGCTGAAACTGAGGCTGATTCTGACGAGGCGGATAAGCTTGCTGCAAAAGAACTTTCGTTTTTAGATCTTTAGTCTTCTTCTCTGCTTTATCCTTCTCATCTTTATCACTATTCTCATAATATTGTGCAGTAGCCAATATCTGGGCCGACGAAGAAACAGCCCATGAACTCTCAGAGTCCTTTAACTTATTAGAAAGTTAGGAAAGCAAATTAAAGACAAATTTGTCCACGAACAACCTTTGACCACCTTCCGTACTCATGTCCTGACCACTATGATCGATAAACGTTTCTTCAAACCTCATGAAGAAATCAGACACACACTCGTCTTTCTTTTGTTTGCATGCTGCTAACTTGTCCCAATTCACTTGTAAAGCAGGCATCATAGTTTTCATTAGATTAATAATCCTACCAGGTAATTCTGCAACTAAAGGTTCAGGTTTAGCACCTCCTACCTGCCGACCATCTGCAGCAACAATATTAGCCCACGTATCTCCTAACTCTGCCGCATGATTCTCATGACGAATCTTCGCCCACAAAGGTTGAGGAACTACATTACCCATTAACATGTCTATGTCAGCTAAATTCATAATACACGCTTCAACTGTCTGAGACAACTCCTTGTAATAACCGGCAGGATTCTTACGGGGGTCAGGTAAGGTCTGCTTAAGAGCCAAGACCTCTGCTCTCTTCCAAGGAACATGTACCCACACTCGCTGAAAATGGGCTTCTGCAGCCTGAATACCCAAATTAACATTAGCAGCAACTGCCTCTCTCCATACAGGGGGAACTTCTCTCATAGGATACTGCTTCACTTTCCTCCAAACAGAAGGATCAGGTTTGTACAATGGCTAAAACGGTAATCTAGTTCTGAAGGCAAGTATCGTCTCTACAGCATCAGTAACATCAGATTCCACTCTCGTCCCTTTAGCAAATTCTGACTGAACATCAAGCACTTCCTGCGGAATCGGATCCAACTCATTATCTTCCCATACCTGCCGCAGAAAAGCACACATCACATCAAAAACATACCTTTGCTTAGGCGGCTCCCACTGAAAGAAAACATCCATAACTGCTGGCAAATTATACCTGGAAGCATTTAAAATCCATCTACGAGCCAACAAATCCAACACTGCTCGCTCTTCGGAACTAGGAAGCTGACTACGTCTCTGCTTACGTTCCGAAACAGGGGTCATACTCAGTGGCCCAAACAATGGAGACAACAGATTAACGACAGTTTCTGTCATTCTTTTTGGAGCAGAAGGAGAAGAAGTAGGCGTAAAAACAGGAAAGTTAAAATCTTGAGACAAAGTAGGAACAAGAGCAGTAGGAGTCTGAGATGGAGGAAGCAGAAGGCAAAGGAGTTTGAGGCAAAGCTGGAAGCAAAGCTTGCGACCCTAGAGTGGGTTGCGCAGTAGGAGACAAAACCATCTGTGGAGCACCGGGTGGCTGAACAACAGCAGGAGGTTGAACAACAAAGGGTAGAACAACCGGGGGTAATGGAGGCGCAGTAGCACCCTGCACATAAGGGGGTGGCAATCTCAGTAAATGAGACATCAAAGGATCTTTTTCAGGGTCTTCCGTCACTTTCGGAGGAGAACACGGCAAGGCCGGATAACATTTATCTATGGCCATGCAACGCTGTCTATCTAAAACTTCACACATTCGATCTTCCTCATCTGACTTAAACTGCCTAGCAGCTTGTAGTACTGACATATTCTTATCTTTCCTATCTCCCTTTGCTTGCTTAATTTCTCACTGTTTGGCTTCCTTTCGCCAAAGGCGGAGAGAGTCAAACATTGCCAGCCGGGCTTTCTTCTTAAATAGCGCAACTTCCAGATTATCTAAAACATTTAATTTGAAACTACCATGTTGGGGCCATCGTAAAACACAATCTTTTTTAGTATAGCGGACCCACACTTCATTATAAGTAATAGGACCCACTCCGTGTTTTGAATAGAGCTCATAAGTCGGAGTTCCAACCGGAGGTATCGGACACGAATCCTCCAATCGGGAATCCCTGTTGCAACCACAACTAAACCATTTCCTAATTTTGCTAAGACCAGGCATTTTATAGCTCACTAATCTAGCTTCAAACTTCAAGGGGTTATCAACTATCGATACACTCGTAAATATACGAGCCCTTCGGCTTTGATTTTTGCAAAAATAAAATCAAAACCAAGAACCAAAACAAAGTCGTGGGAGCGACCCACTTATACTTAACCAAATATCTGTCACGCCACCAGAAGACCGTCTATCGTCTCGCTCTACAAAAGATCAATCAAGGGTCCAAGACAGGGCGACAGTCAGGGCAGCAGTCCTTCGTAGCCGTTGGAAAGCGGGAAGCCTCGCAGAAAAGACCTTCGGTCCACGTCGACATGCAGGGGTCAATGAAGTGGCAGCCTTCCTCCAGAATTTCCTCACGTGGCTCCTCACGATCCTCGGGCTTCGACCGGTACCGCTGAAGTCGCCCCACCGTTGGGCGTCAACTGAAGAACCGGGTTTTAGAACCCAGCGGCGCCAGGGACACGCCCAAAGTCTTCGGGTTCACCTGTCTTGGCAAACAGAGACACGGAATACTTCTAGGTGGCGTCAGAGATCAAATTTATTAGCTGCAGCTAGTAACAGTAATCCCAGCAATACAACATGGTGTACAACTCAAGAAACTGTTCAATTTCATAGAGCAAGACATCATTATTTATACACAATATTCTCATTATAAATGTATACCCACTGCGCAAAATTCTGACCAATAGGACACATTTTCTAACTGAGTATCACATTAACAAAAACCCAATTTACAGTAACCCAACCCAAAAGTTAATTATTAGGAATGTCCCAAATTCAATTTCCACAAGTCGGACAAACCCATAATTGAAAGCACCACCCATGTAATGAAAAGTCGTAAGGAAAGAAACAATTCAGATGCTGATTAGGATAAGATATGTGCAAGGAAACTAAAAGTTAACGAGGTCCTGAACATTGATTGGTAATCTCAGACAACGATCAGCCAGAGAAATTGGCTTCGTGAAGGGTCAGTTTCAGGTGAAGAGGTTCACTCACAAGTCAGAAAAGGGCCTGTTAATGACATGAACAATGAGGCCCATGCAACTTTGTTCATTCTGTTACCTCCACGGCCTACGTGAGGGCAACACAAAAATGGCGTCACGAACAACGCGGAACCACGGAACCTCAAGCCCCATCTCCCCCCAACTCCACACTTGCAAACGTGAAGCAAATTTTTCCCTCATGAATGACTGATATAGAAACATCAACTAATAGAGAACGAACCACTGGAAGTAAATGAAAGTCTCCTGCAGAAGTGGGGCAAAGGTCTTCCGCACCTCCAGTGGTGTTTGGGATCCTTGTGCCCACTCCTGTCATCCTCCATCCTGGATAAAGTATTTTGAATAATCAAGTGCCTTTCCCATGGGTCTGAGGTAGGAATCTGGCACAAGGCCTGGTTCTCGAAAGTTAGGGGGGCTGAAGGCAAGTGTCATCGCTGGAGCCCATGAATGTGGAGCCCTTGCCCCTGTCTACATTGCGCTTTCTTGAGCCATGACACCATTTAGTTCACAGCCTAGAAGTGCGCAGCATCTAGGGAGAAACCCAATGCTGGATCTCATATTCCCTGGAAGTCAAGAGAACTCGAGATAATCTAGGAGTACATTTTTTCTCTTCAAGACAATACCAGGAAGATTCAGGGCTATCGAAAAAGAAGGGCTTTCCATGTAGTAGCAACTTCAGCTTAGCCGGGTAGAGAAACATATATTGCAGTTGGAGATTCTGGACCTTCCGCTACACCTCCAGGAATGACTTACATTAAGGTTGTACCTTGGTTGTGTAGTCTGGGAACAGCATCATTGTTGCTGTGGCACTGCCCTAATCCGCTTACTGTCTCGCCTGTCGCAGGATGGCATCTCTGTCTACATAATCAAGTACACGCATATCGATAGGACCTCCTCCAGCCCCCATGGACCCCCAATGCCTCCCTCCCCAACAGTCCACCCGCCGGTCTAGTTTTCTGGATCTTTTCTGGCCGCCACCATCAGTCTTTCCTGGGGCCTTGCAAGGTGGCCGCATCCTCATCACCAGGCCGCAAAGTGGCTCGCAGCCACGCGCAGCTGCCACTCCTGTCGCTTCCTCTGCCAGAGACACATCAGATCACCATGACGGCATCCTGTGCAGGCCAGATTCCAACTAGTCCCCTGTATTCAGTTGGATGCACTTGTAAGAGCAGGATCATTCAGGATAAATATGGCAGCAGGGAGCTCTTTTAACCTCCGACCTCCATCTCCGGCGACCAGGCCACGCCCCAAATTAATAGCTTTTAAAGTTTTAATGGCTCGATCCATGTGGGTGGAAAGGCTAGTAGCTAGTAACACCCACCCTATATTCTTACCCAGTGAAAGCTGACACATGTGAACTTAACGTAACTATTTCACACTGTCACTGAACTTAGAATACGGGGCGAATGCAGTAGTTGGTGTCTACATAGGTATATGTGTACTCATGAAGTGAAAACCTAGTTGTATAGAACCAGAGAAATTGTAGAGTGGGAGGAAGAGGGGGTACTCATTTTACAGATGTCTGAAAGGTGACAGGATGAGTCAAAAGTGTGCATTCAAACCTGTGGATTGCCATTTCTCTCTGCAATAGGTGCCCAAATGACTGAGATACCTTATGCTTTTTACACCCTCACAGATGTTATAAATTGTTTTCAGATTCATGTTAAACACTCTTGTGTTTTTTCTATTAAGGACACAACAGAAAAAAATCTGAACACAACCCCTAAGGGGAACAGGTGTGTTTGCATGATACTAATCGCCTTATTGGAAGTGGCATCAGGTACACTTATAGTGCGTCACGTGGTTGATCCCATTCTCCACTCTTTGCTCCTTTGCACTTCAACAGCCTCATGCTTGTTGTTGTGCGAGTACAGAAAGGGCAAGGAGTATAAACTACGAAAAAAATAAGTGCCAATGCTCAAGTTAAAAAAATATATTAAAAAAAAACAGAGGCATTGTCATCATGTGGGGGCTAACCAGAATAAGTGCTGGTGTTTAGAAATAAGTGCTGCAGAACGACCACACACCAGAAAAAATTACGCACTAAAGTTAACATGGAACCTGCACCTCCATTTTTTTTTACCTTCTTTTTCTGTTGCTGACCTCTTAAGACCAGGGATCATTCACTCTATCAGGGGCGGTAAAGGAAAGCCAGGGATCGGCTAATATGTCTTTCTAAACTTAAATGGTCTAGTATGCGCGCACGCACTTCCGCATGCACACACACAACTTTATCCCTCCAGAGTGGGCCCCATTCCATCTAGGGCCAATGACTAAATGTGAGATATGGGAGTCTCAGGAAGGCCCATCATTTTACGTTACACTACTCCAGAGACACACTCGCACACATACACACAGGTGCACTTATTTTATTTTCTAAATGGGTTTTATATATATATATCCAAACAAAGCTTCCCCAAAAATGAAGAAGCAGAAGCCCAGAGGGGATCAAGGTAGGGTAGCCTTTATTAACTTGCAAATAACCCTGATGGCGGCGAATGCATTTCGATGTGTACCTTCATCAGCGCCCAACACCAGAATGTCTAATCAGCAGAGTAACTCCCCGCTTCCACTTATCAGGTGTAATCGAGTTTGGTCCTCCCCTGCATTGGTGCGTCTCACCAGGTGAAGTCCATTCTCCATTCTCTGGACTACCACTCCCAGGGTGCCTTGTAATGCTGGCAACACAGGACAGTGAGTACTAACTGTGGGGAGTCAGTGTGGCATGTTGACAGGAACTCAAGGAGCAGGGTGCGCTGTAGCAAACAAATGTTCCAAGTCCATCCAGGCCCCCCTCAGGCCCCCTCGTACCGCCACAGCCTCCCAGAACTGAAGTCCAAAATGCCGGGTCTGAACAGCAATGCAGAATGTCCCAAAGAAAGGTAAATTACCTCCACTAATCTCTTCTTTCAGTGAGGGGGGCGGATTCGAGATGACTCCATAACTGAAGGGATTTAAGAAGCCCTGTGAGGCAGGCTAGCGCGTCCGGAACCCAAAAATGGCGGGGGCTTCCAACATGCGTTACTGGCAAGCGCACAATTGTATCCAAACAAAGCTCCTCCAAAAATGAAGAAGCGGAAGTCCAGAGGGGATCAAGGTAGGGTAGCCTTTATTAACTTGCAAACATCCCTGATGGCGGCAAATGCATTTCGGTGTGTACCTTCATCAGCGCCCAACACCAGAACGTCTAATCAGCAGAGCTCCCCGCTTCCACTTATCAGGTGTAATCGAGTTCAATCCTCCCCTGCATTGGTGCGTCTCACCAGGTGAAGTCCATTCTCTATACTACCACTCCCAGGGTGCCTTGTAATGCTGGCAACACAGGACGGTGAGTACTAACTGTGGGGAGTCAGTGTGGCATGTTGATATATATATATGTGTGTGTGTGTGTAGTGTGTATATATATTATATATATGTGTATACATTTATTATATATGTGTGTATATATATTATATATATGTGTATACATTTATTATATATGTAAATATATGTGTGTGTATATATATATATATATATATATATATATATATATATATTCACTGAAAAAAACATAGGTTTCACACCAGTTATAGTTAGCTGGAAATTTTACTGCCATAAAACCATTGAAATTCCCATGTTATAGTTAGTTGGACTCACTATAAATCACGCGCCCGCAATGCACTGCTGATGATGTCACATATTACATCATTCATGACATGGTTAGTGACATCACTGATGACATCACTGATGACATCACTGATCACATCTCAAATGACATCACTGATGACATCTCAATTGACATCACTGATGACATCTCAAATGACATCACTGATGACATCTCAATTGACATCACTGATGACATCACTGATGACATCATCCAGTGTCTTTGTGTTTCTGTAAAGTTAAAATATGTTTTACATATTGAAGAGTGAGTGTATGTATGAGTGTCTGAATGAAAGATTTAGTAGGTGCGTGACTGACTGTATGAGTGAGTGATTAAATGTGTCTTAGTGAATGCATGGGTTAGTGACTAAACTGTCTGAATGTGTACATCATTATGTTTGTTGTTGTGTAAGCTGCTGCATGTGAGAGTTGTCATATATAAATGACTATATATAACAGCCTGTGATTGCATAAGTGACTGTATCTATCAATATGTACTTGTATCAGTGATTGTAAAAGACAGTAAGTATGTGTTAGTCTATGTTTAAATAAACAAGGTTTTGTGTGTATAACTGTATAGTTGTGGAAATGGGAGTGTGATTGATTCTTTACATGACTGACTAGGTGTATGAGTAACTCCATGGATGAGTGGCAGTGTGTGAGTCTCTGTATAGGTGTATGAGTGCATATGTTGCTCTTGTATTGATGAGTGACTGTATGTATGAAAGATTGTATGGGTGAATGAGTGGATGTGTGTGTAGACCTAGAAATCAGTGAGTGTGTATGTGGTAAGTGGTTTTACTGTGTCAATGGTTTCAGGAATGGTAGTTTGTATTTAACACTAGGTGTAGCATGTGTTAGATTAGAGTGTGAGGAGGTGTATTGTATCATCACATGGATGATGTCATCAGTGATGTCATCAGTGATGTCATCAGTGATGTCATTTGAGATGTCATCAGTGATGTCATCAGTGATGTCACTAACCATGTCATGAATGATGTAATATGTGACATCATCAGCAGTGCATTGCGGGCGCGTGAATTATAGTGAGTCCAACTAACTATAACGTGGGAATTTCAATGGTTTTATGTCAGTAAAATTTCCAGCTAACTATAACTGGCGTGAAACCTATGGTTTTTTCAGTGAATTTAATAGGTTTTTTAAATGCTAATTCCTAACTATAACTGGTGTGAAACCTATGGTTTTTTCAGTGAATTTCATAGGTTTTTTAAATGCTAATTCCTAACTATAACTGGTGTGAAACCTATGGTTTTTTCAGTGAATTTCATAGGTTTTGTAAATGCTAATTCCTAACTATATATAGGGCCTTGAACCTATGTTTTTTTCAGTGAATTTCAAAGGTTTTTTAATGGCAAATCTCTATAGCTATGAAATATAATATTTTATATAATGAATTTTATATTGTATATTTATGTAATACTATTTTTTTAATGTATATTTTTCCCTTTTAAAAAAAAAAGCGCAATAGCAGCGCGCCCCGGTGCGCGTACCGGTGAGCGTCCCATTAGCGCTATTGCCGCGAACAAAAACATCATCGTGACGTATCGCGTAGCCGCATGACGCACGGCGTAAGCGCACCGGAAGCGCGGAGCGCATACGATCGCGCAACGTAAGCGCCCCCGGGCGCGACCCGACGCGCTTACGCTACGCGCCCCGGGGCGCGTAGCGTAAGCGTGTCGGGTCATGTGACCTGAAAATAACACTTTTCATTGGTTCAGAACGGTTTTGGTTTCCAAATGATGAAAGCCCGGGTCATGTGACCTGAAAATAACACTTTTCATTGTTTCAGAACAGTTTTGTTTTCCAAATTATGAAAGCCCCCACCTTTTTTTCTCATTCTCACTTTGTTCTTTGAGTGAGGAAGACCTGCTTCTATTCATTGAGAAATGGCTACAGTAGCAGCAGCAGCAGGAGCATCTGCACCACCACCACCACCATCACCACCACAAGGACCACCACAACAGCACATTGGTAGTGAAGAAGAAGAGGAGGAGGAGGAGGAGGAGGAGGAGAGGCAGTTGCTGCCTGAAGACAATCCCCCATATAAACCTACGGAGCACTTTGTGTGGGAGTTTTTTAAAATCCCAAGGGATGCAAAGAAAGTAAATGCTGCAAAGGTGACCTGTCTCATCTGTGGCGCTGTACTTTCCAGGGGGAACCCTGCAAAAAAATATTCATTTGGGAACCATACAATGCTTCGCCACATGCAGCGCAAGCACCCTAACAATTATGCTGCGGCAGAGGTCAGAGAACTGACCAGAAACCCTCCCCAATCTTCTCCGAGCACCTCCAAACAACCCACTCCATCGGGTCCAGAAACAAGGGAGATGGTCCCAAACATTCAACGCCATTTTGGAGATTACAAAATTGTTTGTATATTTTGCGGGACTACAATTTCTTATGGGGAGCAAAGCATCAAACTCATCAACCGTGCTGGAGACAACCACAAGTGCAAAAAGAAGCCTTAATTTTTTCCTGATGTTTTTTGCTCCAGTTGAGCCGTTTACAATTCCCTGTTTTTTGTTTGTCCCCATAAAAACTACAAAAAAAATATAAAATTGTTCATAAAAGCCAAAAAAAGTAAAAAATGTTCCCAAAAAAATTAAAAAAAATAAAACAACAAAAAAAATAAAAAAAACAGTTCTTTTTAGAACTACCTCCAATTTATAAAAAAATGCGACATTTTTAAAAAACTCTGTCATTCTTTTTTTTCCATGGTACGCTCCCCGGTGCGCGTACCGGGCGCTCCCCCCGCGAAAATCGAAAAAAAAAAAAAATTTTTTGCCCCGCGGGGCCCTTTTATGGCCCCCACATCAAACCTAGGGGGTCAAGGGGGGTCTACCCTGCCCCCTTTTGGTCATTTCCCCCTTTGTTTTTGCCACCTCTTGTGTCTCGATCCTACCGAGACACAAGATGTCGGCCGCTCCGAACTGTTTGGAATGTTGACAGACACCCGAGAGCCAATCAGCTTTCCGCTCGCGAACTCGTGTAGCGCGATGGTACGCGCCCCGGTGCGCATACCGGGGCGCGCTTATAGATATATATATTTTTTTTAACCTAAATTACTCAAAATCCACTGGAGCACATATCTTGAGACATAGCAAAGGCACATCGGGCTACCAGTCCCTACAATTTTGCAAGTTTGGTGGAAATCCATTCAGCCGTTCGGGCTAAAAGTGAGTCCAACCGCCCTATGGAAATTAACATGGGGAAAACACGTTTTGGGACCCCCCTTTTATCTCGGCCCCCGCTTGACGAATCCCCCCCAAACTTTCAGGGAAGGAGCGGAGCAGAGCGGGCCATCTTCTTGGAGAAATTCAGCCAATTCCGTCCATCAACGCCAAAGTTATTCCCAATAGAATGTTGCGGATTTCCTATGGAAACTAGGTCCTAACTATAACTACCTACTGGCGACCGCCAGTAGGTAATATATATATATATATATATATATATATATATATATATATACATACCTCCATACTACTATTATAAAGAGAGAGCTGAAACCTTTGAGGCAGGTAAGCTCAAGAAGTACAGCACCAATCACTACACCCAATACAGCTTTGTAAAGAGGAGTTGCAGCGGATAGACATAGGCTATACAGCTTCCCACCATATACATCACAAAGGTGAAAGAACCTTAGGGTTAAAGTAGTCCCTTGTGGGCGTTGGCGCTGTACTGTCAGCGATGGGCGTGTCAAGGAAGACTTCACATATAGTCCTTTGTGGGCCTCAGCGTTGGGCCTGGCTAAAAAACAACAAAAACAAATGGGCACGTCTTTCACAAGCGCACCATTCACTGGGCGCGCCATTTACGCTCCATTACGTGTGGGCGTTAACGTTGTCAGCGTCAATCACACACGCCAAGCCCTTGCAAGCACCGCTTTCACAAGTGCACCATTCACTGGGCGCGCCATTCACGCTCCATTACGTGTGGGCGTCAGCGTTGTCAGAGGGGCCTGGCTAAATAAAAAAATAAAAATGGGCGCGGTTTTCGCTATTCACGCGCCATTACTGCTAGCAGAGGATGAAGCAAGGCAGCGTACCAGCCAAAATAAGAGAGTTCACTATTTAACATTATTCCGGGGCTCAGGCGGGGCATAAAAGCTGTCACAATACTAGCGTCAATCACACACGCAAGCCCTCGCAAGCACGCTGTCACGCAGGCCACTGGCAGCGTACACAGATTCAGGTGTAAGAGAACGATCTTAGGGATTCCATAAACAAGCCACTCCACAACACCCACAGGCTGCAAAGGTTACCACTGAGGACGCACCAATCACGAACGCTCTTCAAATAGGGTACAGCTAATGAGGCACTTATCTCGAAAACGCTCTTACAAACAGTGCAGGCAGAAGAGGATAAACACATTCAACAAACATTACAAAGTGACGTTAGTCTATATCAACAACTCTCAAGACAGTTAAAAGACGATGTGCAAGATCAATGTTAAATACCGTGAAATATTACAATAAATTGAGATTTACTATTAAAAGCATTGCACACATTACATTTCATCCGCGGACAACGTCGGGACGGGCTGCTAGTATATATATATATATATATATATATATATATCAAGTCAGTGTTCATGAATTCAGAGAAGTCTAAAATCAAGGACAACTAGAATTCACCAGTAAGCAACCTTGTCTTCTCCTGATACGAAATATGTGGTAGCAAGCTATTTCAAAAGCATTTTTATCAATAGGAAAGGACAAATTCTTGACAGCGATGGAAGTATTCTTGGCCATTTAATTACCAGCCTCTGCTGAAGGAAAGTGCCTTGGTAACTTGACTGCATTGGCAGTTTAAGCTATTAATCAGCCATCACAAGTGGTCTATTGTCGCCAGAATGTGTCCTGGCACAGAACGAGGACAGGGCCTTCTGCTGATGCACGGGATGGGCGAGAGCCACCACGGGCTGTGATTGGCTCACACTAGCCTTGGGCTCCAGACACTGGTCCAGCATGGTGTTTTCACTATCCGGCCAGCATAGATTTTCTACTGCTTAAAACGCTCTTTTTACTGGATTTGGACCCACAGTTTTTATTCTATGCATTATTTATGTAGCATCTTGTAATGTATAACTTTAATGCTCACTGTCAGAGAAAGATTTGTCCTCTTTACTGTACAAGGATCAAAAGAACCATCAATATTTTATGCTGCTCAGCTCGGAGTCTTTGAGGATCTGGAAAGTGAGAAGAGGCTGTTTAGTTTCGCTTGATCAGAGCAGTTTCAATATTACAGAAGTACATCTGGATGTACTAAACAGTTATTTTAAAAGTACAGATTTAGAAAAACATTGATGTTTCCTATGTTGTGATTATTCTAGCAAAAGTCACTGGCTTCTAAAATGTAATCCTTTTCCGATTCCATTTTCTCACAATTCTAAAAGATTCGCTCTGGATTTCATCAGGCAGGAAACGATCTACTGTTGTTCTTGCGCGATTGAGAAACTGTGTAACCATTTCAGACAGTTATTTAACTTTCGCTGTGTTTCAGCAGGGTTGGTAATAGTGTCCGACGGGATTTGCCCCTTTACTCTCCTAATCAGGGCCACGTTACAATTTCCTATTTAATTCTGATGGGGCTGGTAACAGCAATCACTGTCCCCATCACAATTACAAGAGCTGCAGGAACATCGCAGATTTGTTTACTTTCATCCAGAGATTCAGCAGCAGAAAGTGCAGTTTTACTATGTTTAATTTTCTTATGCAATAATTTGCATGTACTTTTATGTGGACCTCAAATGAGTTCCAAATCGTTAATAAAATATTGAATTGATTTGCATAGGAAAATGACATATTAAAAGGGTATTGGATCCTCAATTCCTTAGATTTAACTGGATCACTAGTATCATTAACTTCGGGGATGCAAATTACAAATCCCGTATTTGCAATACTCGTAGAGAGGTCCACAGTCTTCCACTATTGAAAATCTCTCCTGTTACCTTCATCACCATGCTTGGTTGTGCCACTTAAATGGAGGTGAGTAATATGCCCTCAAGGCTCCAGGAGATGCTGTTCAAAGTTGGGATTTTTTTTGCCTGAAATATTAGAATTCTTACCTGGAATTCTGTGAGCTTTTATGAAGTTTACTTCAAGGTATCGCACGTGACAACTGAATGCAAGAGTATACTTTGAGTTCATCTTATGTGAAAGAAAGGGGGATGGTTTGAGGAGAAAATAATGTTCAGTGGGAGAGAGCAACAGGGCACCATGTGGTCTTTGACTTTAAGTTCCCGACAGGGCCGGCTTTAGGGTAGTGCGACTGGTGTGGCCACACTGGGCGCTGACCTGTGGAGAGGGCGCTGACCTTAGGGGGCGGGAGCTGTGTTTAGCAATAACGTATGATTTGAGAGATGAGTGGCACTTTTGCCCAGTGGCAGTGAGAGAATCCGAGGAGGCGGTCATGAGGTGTGGTGGCACCAGAAATCATTGTTGCACCGGGTACCACCAGTGCTAAACCTGGCCCTGGTTCCAGAGGGGTGTCATTAAGCTCCCACAAAATCTTGGGATCTGCCAACACCCAAATACCCAAGTAAAACAAGTATTAGAAATGCAATAGGTCTTGCATTTGCTTACATTAGAGATATTGGCATTTTAACTGGTGTTGTAAATGACAATGTCTTTTATCACATATAAACATTTGAAATGAAAGACCATGACGATTTACCCTTCTTTGGCAAGCTCTTCCCAAACTACAACGTTTAAAACTTGGCCTATTTGGGAAACGTCGTATGTTACAGGGGAACAACCACCACGATCGCCCAGTGGGTTTGTGTGCTTGCTACAGAGGTGTGTTTGTAATTTGAAGAACAAATAAAAATAAATACTGAGTTACATTTGACTGCACATGCACATTTTTGGAGAGCCATTGATATCACAAATATCATTACAGAACTTTCCTGAGGCACTGTGTACACAATCCAAATCGAACAATTCACTAAATAGTTGTGGAGGCCCCATAACAGTGAACATGCCCGGATATACTTTTGGGGTGACATAGTTCACTACCACAGGTCTTCGCAGTCAAGTGTGATTCCGCTCCCGCACTCTGACCATAAAGTTTCACCCCACAGACTCTGTGCATGGGCTGTGAACAGGACAGCAAAACACGCAAGATAATGGACGGAATATTGCACAATGACAAAGCATTCACCCCCAGTCACAGATCTGGGTTTAATCCATCGTTATTTTGCTCACCAAGCCACCCCAGTTCAGACATGGCCATATGCAAATAAGTCTTGACCCTGTGCCTCATGGGGACAGTCCAGACCAAAATGCCAAGCCATGTCTTCCCTGGACCGGAATCAAGCATCCTAGGACCGGTTTCTCGCTATCAGCTGTCTTCAGCCAGGATAGCTAGACTACAGTGGCTCAGTGAACACGGGACCCACATCTGGGCATACCCTTCCCACATAGGGTGAACAGAAAAACACACAAGACGATGGACGGAATGTTGCACAATGGCAAGACTTTCACCCCCAGTCACAGATCTGGGTTTAATCCATTGTTATTTTGCTCACCAAGCCACCCCAGTTCAGACATGGCCATATGCAAATCAACCTTGACCGTGTACCTCATGGGAGCAGTCCAGACCGAGCTGCCAAGCCATGTCTTCCCTGGACCGGCATCAAGCATCCTAGGACCGGTTTCTGGCTATCAGCCTTCATCAACCAGGATAGCTTGACTCCAGTGGCGTAGTGAACAGGACAGCCAGCGCCGTCATAGAACCCTTCACCTAGGAACAGATATCTCACCGATTACTGGCACCGCACCGACCTGCATGACAGGTAGGAAATGCTGCACCTTCCGAGCAGAGCACGGCTGCTTTACCTTCGGAAATACGTTCGCATATCTACTATGCTCGAATTTGATTTTTGTTATTTAAGCCAAATAGTTGTTGAATTCTTTTAATTTCAACAGAAGCAAGAGTTCTGTGATCAATGATCCCTTTGCTATTTCTGATAATATTAGCCCAGAACTCCTTTGCAGTTCCTTTAAAAAAATAATGAGATTTTCATGATCTATTTCGATGCTTATCAGAAGTGCTGTATAAAACTGGAACATGTTGTGAATAACTTCATTGAAAGAGAATGTTTATAATAGTCCAATCCCAGGACGCAGTAACACTAGGGGAGAATAAGAAAGGACTCCCTTTAAAATAAAAAAAATCCCAAGGTGATACTAATGATGGCAGGTACTGGTGGGATAGTAAAAAGCGACGTAGGGCAGGGCCAGGTGGCTTGGCGGGAAGAGAGCAAAGGCTTCCGCACAAACTTCAGAAAAGACCTCTTTCAGCATCCGTCAGCTATGACACTGAAGCCCTTGTGCGTCAACACCAATTGCACCCACCAATACTGCTATTTCAGCGGCCCAGAGGAAATTGATAGGAGAAGGCAGGCCACAGTGCAAAATGGTGGAAATCTATAGCGATGCTACACCTAGGGTGACCAACCGTCCGTAAATTTCACAGACTGTCCGTAATTTGAACCTCACGTCCGTTGTCCATGAGGATCCTTTTTACGGATGCCTTTTGTCCGTAATTTTGGGTATTGCAGGGAACAGCCCTGTTCCCTGCATGAAGTCTCAGCCACCTGATGGGGCCGCCTTGCACTCCTTCTCGGAGCTCAAGTAGGCCTACCCGTCCATTGTCATTCTGTATGCGGCTGATTGCCACATACAGAATGACAATGGGCCAGTTTGGAGTGTTACTTACTGCATGCAGTGGCCTTCTCCTGCCACGGGCTAGGGCAGATGGAAGGAATATGGAAACAAGCCAATGCTGCTACAGAATCCAGTTCATTCCAAGAAGCTGGTGAAACAAGTTGAAAAGAAAGGGCCAGAGTTCTTTCAGTCTCATCATTTTAGAAAAGTGCAGTTTC
The DNA here is from genome assembly GCF_964261635.1 of Lissotriton helveticus. Lineage (NCBI taxonomy): Eukaryota > Metazoa > Chordata > Amphibia > Caudata > Salamandridae > Lissotriton > Lissotriton helveticus. The sequence goes on from NC_136073.1 coordinate 242,906,071, forward strand.
AATATTATATTCAACGAAGCCATGTTTGCTGCATTTTTATTTTATGAGACTAACAACCATTGACAAAGCCAATAGTTCTGGCTTGTTGTAGGTGTAATGTTACTTGTGTTATATATCTGGATTTTTAGCTTAGATGTTTTAAGCCACGTTCTTAAGTACATCAAACACCCCCTTTTGAGAGCCCCTCCCCTTTTTTCCTTCTGCTTAAAGCCCTGGAAACAACACCATGTCATAGTCACCTCATGGCATGGCACTGTGCATCGTGCATGACTCATGACTTCTACTTTTTCAGATTGACAATGTGCAGGGTAATAGTGAACCCTCCCCCACCTCACTCCTTGCTTTATGAACTAAAGCAAGGGTGAAATTCTTGATGGGCCTCTTCTGTCTGCAACTCTGCAGCCAAAGGCTCAGCTCATAATTAATATGAAAAGGTGGGCAAGTGAGTAAGTGAAGGGATGGGTGGATTGCTGGATGGATTAGTGAAAGTGTGAATGGATGAATAGGTGGATAATGAGCAAAAGGATGGATTGAGGAGTGAAAGGGTGGATGATCGGTGAGTGAATGGGTGGATGGATGAGAAAAAAGGTAAATAGATGGATGTAGGGTGGAAGGGTAGATGGATGGGTAAAAGGGTGGATGGATGAGTGAAAGGATGGATAGATAGATGAGTGAAAGGGTGGAGGATGGGCAAGTGAATGGGTGGATGGATGAGTGAAATGATGGATGAGTGATAGTGTCAATGGATGGATTCATGAGTGGATGAGTAGAAGGATGGGTGGATGGATGGAAGTAAGGATGGCTAAGCGAAAGGGTCAATGGAGAGAGAAAGGGAGGATGGATGGATAACTGAAAAGGTGAATGGGTGGAAGGATGAGTGACTGGGTGGATGGATGAGTAAATGGAAGGATGCCTGGATGGGTGAAAGGGTAAATGGCTGGATGGGTGGATAAATGGATGGATGGATGGTTGGGTGGATGAGTGTACGAATAGGTAGGGTGAAAGGGTGGATGGATGGATGAGTGAAAGTGTGGATGGAGGGATGGATGAGTGAAATGATGGATGGAAGGATACATGATGGATAGGTTTGCAAAGGGATGCATATGTTTGGAAATAGATGGGATTACTTATATACTATTACGCGACAGCCTTTGATGTGTTTGTAAAACGTACCTTTAGTACCAAAGTTTTGTCCTCAATTTTGACCTCCTGTCCTGAATATTTGTCCTAAATTTTGACCCTTTGTCCTGAATTGTTATCCTCACCATCCTGAATTTGCACCCATGCCAGTTGGGCACCCTAGCTACACCACATGGGCTGGGTGCACGAAGTACTGCATTACTTCTGAAAAGAAGTTTCTCCCCAATCTGTTTTAACAATCGTCAGGGTGTGAGTTCATTTAGTATCTGGTATACATGGCTTTAAGTCGGATTAAAACAACTGGGGGTAGTGGGCTATGAAGGAGGCGAGGCCAGTGTGTGGCTTAAACATGCAAGCTAAAAATCTGTGCTTAACACAGTGTGCCGCCCGACTGGTATTTTTTACAGTCTCTTTTTGTTATTGCATCCAAATATATAATGCAACATACATTACACCTAAAACAAGCCAGGACTATTAGCTTTATCAATGGTTGTTAGTTGCATAAGATAAGTAATAACAATGAGTTTGTTGTATATAATATTGACAATGTTTCAAATCTGAAATGTAGAGATTGTGAAATAACCATAAGGAGTCTCTGGAGTTAAATCAAAGCCGTTGAAGGGTGGCCCTGCTGATGTGTTAATAATTTTTTTTCTGCTCTGAGGGCGAGGGCAAATATGGAGAGCCCGATAGGGGGTCCATCTCTGCACCTGGTTTTTAGTGCTGCCTGTTCTGAGCACCGGCAGGACCCGGCCCACTTAAATGCTGTTATGGATCCACTTTTCTGAAATTTCGTTTCATTTTACTGGACTAAAAGAGTCCACCACCTCACCGCTCAAAACACTATCGTTGTGAAAACGTTTTGCACGTTGCAACATAGTTCTCTGGCTCCTGCCTCCTGTCCAGGCATTTCCCCTTTCTTTAACCCTCTTTTCTGTCAGCAAATATCCTGGAGCAGCTAAAGGCGGCATCTTGCTTGGTCAAAAGAAAAACACATCGTACAAAGTGCATTCCTTTAGTCTCAAATGTGCTGGTTAGAATGCATTCCAACGCACTAGTGAACAACCGGACAGGCCTCTCAATGTAAAGAGCCTTCTACGACTATATAAATGCAAATACAATACATGTGGGTGTGCAAAGGGCTATGGAGGTGTCGCAGGAGAGAGGCCCTGGGGGGAGGGGAGTGGCAGGAGGCAGTGACGTAGACTCTCACCTTTCCTCCTCTTCAACCTCCTGCTCACTGGGCCTCTCCTCACTGTCGCCCATCTTATGCTCTGGTGCCTTGGGTGCACCTTCATGGCTCAAGCTCGTAGGGCTATTGCAATGGCAGGACGGTGCCTGGCAGGTCTCAGCCGTTGTGCGCTCGCTGAAGTCCTCTCGTTAAAAGAGAAGTGCTGTGGCCCAACAACGGATCCTGCTTCATGGCTTCGCTCGCGGTTCCTTTTTCTCTTTGCCTCTGCACCTGATTGCATTCTTTTTTGTTGCCGAGCTGCAACCATGGAAATATAACAACCACTGCCTAGGCAACCTGCATCTTATTTTTGGTCCCCTTCAGTTCCCTTTTACTCTACGTGGAAACTGTCCCCAAATCATACTTAACAACATATAAACAGGACTTTCTCTAAAAAAAAAAACATATTTCTCTGTGAGGGATGCGCTGAAAGAACTCAATGTACGCCTTGTGAGAAAGTGTTAATGCTCGCTCTGCAGAATGAAACAAGCGATGAACTAATTGGAAACAGATGGCCCCCTAAAGATAAGAAATTGCTTCACCACAGCAGAAAGGCAGACAATCCAGTCTGGATGGGCCAGACGAAAAGGTGATAGGGCGGCAACCAAAAAGCCTCTCCAATCAGAGGCCACAGTTTTACATAAACGATGATGCCAGCAAATAAAAATGAGGGGCGGAGCTTCAAATCACCTTCTGAAATCTCCTATCCACAATATGTCTTGCAGAGCGATCAGCGCATGCGCGCTGTAACACTAGGCGAGACCTAAATAGGACCCTGTCATGCATTTCAGGTCCTACAGGATCAGGGTCGGGGGGAGGGGAGGATCCCAGCAATGAGACTAAGGAGGGATTTGTCCCAATTGATACAGAGGCCTGTGGCATCCCTGTACACTTGTGGTATTTGCATTAGCCTCAAGTTAGAGGCCTCGGGATGCTGAATGGACATGATGATACCATCAGCATATAGCAAAATGCTTTTTTCCGAGCCGCCTTCCCATTGCAATCCCCACAATGGCACGTCATGCCGTATCAGTTAGGCCAAAGGCTTGATCACCACTGCAAACAGGAGAAGGGATGGGGACAACCCTGCCCAGTGCTCTTCTGTATCGAGAACTGCCTAGACAGTGTGCTGTTCACTCTTACTCTTGCCCATGGGGTGCTGTACAGCAGCTGCACACACCATCAAATAAGGAGGCCAAAATTCATGTGCTGTATGACAGAGATAAGGAAGGCCATTCAACTGAACCAAAGACTTTCTCAAATTCGATTTGGGCCAAATATGTACACGACAAGATCACCTGCGCATGCGTTAACACGTTATGTAGCCTCCTGATATTATGCTGGGACCCTGTAGCTAGCATAAAGCCATTCTGATCCCTAGACATAAAGGAGTATATCGCTGTCACCAGCTGGGTGGCCATCACCTTCTCCAGCTCATTTGCCTCAATGTTGATCAGGAAATATGCCTGTAGGAGGCACATTCACTGAGTGACTTGTTTGGTTTGGGAAAGACCTCCACCGTGGCCACACTTCTGTCCATGGATAGAGATCTGGTTTGGAGTGTGTCCTATAACATTGCAAGCATCAGGGGGCAGTGACTTTAGCAAATTTATTAATAATCTCCACCGGCTATCCATTGGGTCCTGGAACCTTTTTCGGTGGCATGGCCTGCAAGGCGGATCTTATTTCCTTTTCCTCAGGATGAGTCTGGGCATGATTAGATCCCGCATGATTGGGTGGCAAGTTTCTGATGGAGGAGGTGTATGTGCTCTAAATAGCACCACCTAATAATCTGAAAAGGCATTTGCAATCCCCCACCACCGGCATCCAATATCATCACCACCAACCTCGAGCCAGCCTCGAGGCTGCCCAGCCAGTAGATGAGCTTCCCAGATTTGTTAACAAATTAATAAATCTAGTCTTACGGATATCACTGCTTTAGCACCCTACAGCATCAGTGCATGAGGGCCTGCCTAATGGGCTCCATTTGGCACTGACCCTTGTCATCGTGAGAAATGGCACGTTGTTCTTGAGGGATGACAATTGCTGCTCCAGGGATCTAGTTTCCCTTTCCTTCTCCTTCATCCACCCCACAACAAATGATATTATTCGTCACCAGAGCACTACCTTCAGAGCTTCCCAGAGTGTGGTATCTCAGGGCCAGTGTTGTACTGTATGTAGTCTTTGATTTCCTCCCCCACCCAATAATATATTTGTACGTTATGCAGCCACCCTGGATGAATCTGCCAGTGTCTGCCAGACCCGGAACCCAGTTCCCTTTATCACTAATTCAACTGGAAAATGATCTGACAGCACTCTAGGTTGCATCATCACCCCTTTCATGTGCAGTAGGTTTGCAGGTGGGATGAATGTATAGTCCAGTCTAGAGTAGGGGTTGTGAGGGTATGAAAAATGCTTCCATGTTAAAATATCGATAGTAAAAATATTGATGAAAAAAATATCGCTGGGAAAATATTGTTAACAAAAATATCGACTTCCTATACATAAACAGGTACGCACAATAATATTGACACAAAATTATTGTCGTTAAAAATTATAGAAGTAAAAAATATCGACTTTAAAAAATAACAGAACTTAAATAAAATTAATTAAATAATATTACAATTATTAACAAAATAAATTAAATTTGATACATTTTTTAACTAATTATAACTAATAAACTTAATTTAATAACTATAACCCCAAATAAATGTTTACATATACATATATTTACTTAAATACATTTTATTAACTATTATCTTTATTTAATGTATAAACTTTTTACATTTTATAAAAAGAAAATATACACATATATAAATAATTTAAAATTAAATTAAATATTCTATATTTAATTAACACATTAAACTTAAAAAAAAGAATAAAACATACATTTAAAAATAAACACAATTGTAGTAAAAACATTGGATAGCGAGGGGTTAAAAATGACTATTCCCACTCCAGTGAGTGCAACAGTAGGGAAAGCGTTGGATAGCATAGGGGTAAAAATTACTATTCCCACTCCAGTGAGTGCAACAATAGGGAAAGCACTGGATAGCGGAGGGGTAAACATTACTATTCCCACTCCAGTGAGTGTAACAGTAGGGAAAGTGTTGGATAGCTTAGGGGTAAAAATTACTATTCCCACTCCAGTGAGTGCAACAATAGGGAAAGCACTGGATAGCGGAGGGGTAAAAATTACTGTTCCCACTCCAGTGAGTGCAACAGTAGGGAAAGTGATGGATAGTGGAGGGGTAAAAATGACTTTTCCCACTCTAGTGAGTGCAACAGTAGGGAAAGCGTTGGATAGCGTAGGGGTAAAAATTACTATTCCCACTCCAGTGAGTGCAACAGTAGGGAAAATGCTGGATAGCGTAGGGGTAACAATTACTATTCCCACTCCAGTGAGGGCAACAGTAGGGAAAGCGTTGGATAGCGGAGAGGTAAAAATGACTATTCCCACTCCAGTGAGTGCAACAGTAGAGAAAGCGCTGTATCCCACAACAATAAAAAACGAAAACATCAAAAATGTTATTACATTTAATTTCCAATATTAACATAATTAATATATACCTTTAAATATATTACTAATAACAAAGATAATAAAAAGTCATTAATTACACATGAATTAACACTATAATATCCACAACACACACCTAAAATGAATTACACAATTAAAATTAATAATTACTAATTAATGATTGGAAATGTGTTTATTAATATTTATTATTTAATCAATAACAAACTAAATATTTACCACATTTCACACCATTTACACATATAAACACCACAACACACACCGAAAATTATTTACACAATTACAATTAATAATTACTAATTAATTAATAGAAATTAATTTAAAAATATTTAATAATTAAACAATACAAATTAATTACTTACTACCCTTTACACCATTTACACATATAAACACAGCAACACATACCTAAAATTAATTAAACAATTAACATAATTATTATTAGTTGATTAATTGAAATTACTTAACAACTAATTATTAAACTAATATTAATTAATCAATTAGCACATTCATTATTCAATACATTTTATTTAATTAAATTACTTCCCACCCTATTCCCCTATAAACCCAAACCGGCTGCGGAACTAAAAATGCAAAATTCAAATAGAAAAAAAGAATTTACTATAAATTATTATTTAAATCCATATAATTAAATCACTTTCACCCTATTCCCCTATAAACACACAACACGCTACAGAAAGAAAAACACAAAATTACACTTAATATAAATTAATAACTAGTAACATTTTAAAACATATAATAAAATGACAAACAATTCTCATTAAAAACACTCAAATACATAACATTATTAATAATTCGATATTTTTGTCAACTATATTTTAGTAAACGATATTTAAGACGTCAATGTTTTTGAAATCAATATTACTTACCTGTCAGTCAATATTCTTGTCCACGATATTTTTGTTGTCGATATTTCTTCCCCACAATATTTTTGCGGGGGTATTTATGTTCCTTGATATTTATACGTCGATATTCCTGTTCTGCACCACGAAGGATATGTGTATTCCTGCACATTAGTGTGAATGGACCTCCAGATGTCAACAAGACCAGGGAGTCTGTCCATAAACTCAACATTGCTGTCCTAGAGGGTGCAATGCTAACGCCTTCTGGTATGTGCATTACATTTTACGATTAGGCTCCCATTCCGAGGTTGCAGCCGAACCTTTGTAAGTTCTACCAAAGTTTGGTTCCTCAGGGCTGGTGGGATGTATACAGAAATTATTATCAATGTTCTCTAACCCTGGGCGTAGTACTTCGCTACGCCCACGGAGTGGGCGTAGTGTTGCCTACTTCGCCATTTGCAAAGTAGGCATAGCAGACAACCCTACGCCCACTTCGTGGGCGTAGCGAAGTTGCCCGCCACCCGCCTCCCTCCCGCCCTCCATAAATACTTAAATACTTAAATAACCTTTTTAAAAAGAATAAAAACCACTTACCTTGTCGGCTGCGTCCCCGGGGCTACCTCTCGTAATCGCGCCGCCGTCTCGGACACTAATGCGCATGCGCGGGCAGCTTAGTATCTAGTATCCAAGATGGCGGCGCGATTACGAGAGGGTGCCCCGGAGACGCAGCGGACAAGGTAAGTGGTTTTTATTCTTTTTAAAAAGGTTATTTAGGTATTTAGGGAGGGCGGGAGGGAGGCAGGTAGTATTTAGGGAGGGCGGGAGGGAGGCGGGTGGTGCATAGTGGGGCTACGCGAAGTGCGTAGGTGGACGAAGTTTCTTGCCCACTTCACGTAGCTTCGCGTAGCCCCACTACGCCTACTACGCCCAGGGTTAATGTTCTCCCTTCAAAGGTGCTTGTAATCTGAACAAATCATCTAAGGCAGTGGCTATTGTATAAACAACCCAAGTGGGAACATTTTATGCAAAATGGCTACCCCTCTAGAACCTCTAGGGCCGGCATGGTAGAATCTAGTGAAGCCATATTGGCCCAAAAAATTACAGTTACTGCACAACAAGTGTGTTTCCTGAAGGAGGTGTACCTTTGTAGCCAGTTCCTTTGCTCAGCGCAGTATCACCCCTTTTTAATTCTGTAATTTAATCCTTTAACATTCCATGTGATAATCTTGTGGGGTGAAAATTGTATCATGGCAGGCAGTAGTAGCTACCTGTGACATATTTCAGAGCCATACATTTCATGTAACACAGTGTTAGAAATTGGGTTACAGGTTGAATGTGGTGTGAGCCCTGATCATGCAGCAATCACAATCCTACTCTGGGGGGAAGGCGAAAGCAAACCCTGAATTAACCTGCGCTCAGCCCCTGGTAGCTTGGCACAGAGCAGTCATGCTTAACTTAGAGGCAATGTGTAAAGTATTTGTGGAAAACTTTAAACAATAAATCAGTAAAAATACCACACAAAAAGATCCCATGCCAGGTTGGAAACATAGATCTGAATTTATTCAATAAAACAGGACAAAAACAACAAAAATCCAATTAGTAGAACTGGAGATATTGAATTTTAAAGTTTCTAATGAGAAATAGCGCAAAAAGCACAAAGTGCTCTTGGGGATATCTTGTTGTGCCGGACCGGGACAAAGTCTCAGGTTCAGGCCCACTGTGATGGAGCGCGAGCCGGCTACAGGGACTTAGCTAGGCCTGCTGAACAGAGTACCTTAAATCCTTGTTGTGGAGTGTTGCTTGGATCCACATCGATGATGCGTTGCGTAGCCAAGGTGATGTGTCAGTTCCAAGATGTGGCATGCAAGGTCCTATTGCACCGAAGTTGAAAATCCCCTAGACATGACTTGCAATGCAAACTACGGTGCCAGCAATGTGATGTGAAGTTGAGGCGATGCGTTGATTGCAATGAGCGGGGAAGTTGTGATGCGGAGTTTCGTCATCGTCATCTAGGCTGCCGTTGATGAAGGAGGTGACGATCCATGCCGGAGAAAGCATCGCACAGAGGTGGTTCCGAAGGTGATGTGTCAGCCCCAAGAGGCAGGTTTGCGGTGCTGATTTGAGTCTTTTGTGACAGGTCCAATCCATGCCGCAGTGGCAATGTGCTTGTTCTGCTCAGGGATGTGCCACTCAATCAAGGAGGTGCATTGGTTCTGCTCAGGGATGCGTCATTAGGTAAAGAATATGTGTCGGTTCTACTGGCTAGCACCCTAGGCCCACTTCCAAGGGTCCAGGACTAGGGTGGCATCACTTGGAAGGGCACACTCACAGATGGCAGATTCCAGGTGCAGGTGGCTAGAAACTATTATGTTCTTGAGGCTTCAAATCAGAAGGCCAGCCAACTAGCCCTAGGATTCACTCTGGGTTCTATGAAACCCTTGACGGGGTATGTGGAGTGGTGCTCTGCGTAGTTCCAGGGGGTTAAAAAGAAACTCCGTGGAACTCCGCTCCGCTCTGCCCCAGGCCCATAAAACAATTAAAAAAACACTTACCTTCTCTTCTGCCGTCTGTCGGCCACCCTCCTGCTTGCAGCGGTGTCTCCTTTTTGCCGTTCTCCTCCTCCTAACGTCCCTATATGTATTACATCTTGTGTGAACTGCTCATGCGCAGTTCACACAAGACATAATACTTAGGGGGATGCAAGGAGGAGGACGACGGCAAGAAGGAGACACTGCGGCGAGGAGGAGGGCGGCCCGCAGATGGCAGAAGAGAAGGTGTTTTCAAAAAAAACTGTTTTGAAGGGGGCTGACTCGCCTGAGGGGCGTACTCCATTGCGCCACGGAGTTGGAGTTTTGCTGCATCTTTGCGTTTTCAGTGGAGCGCAGAGTTGGTAAAACTCCACAAACTCCAGGCTTAGTGCTATCTTCAAGAGATACAGGTCCAGTCCTTCTCACCCAGGCAAGAGGGCAGTAGGCACCAGATCAGCACAGCGCAGCAGAGTAGGGGTTCAGCAAAGTGGCTGTCCTTCACCAGCACAGCAGTCTTTCTTCCTGGCAGAAAATCCACAGGTCCAGAAGCATAGTGAAGTGGTGGTGTCTGAGAGCCTTCTTGTATACCTAGTTACATCCTTTGAAGTGGGGAGAAGCTTCTAGAGGCATGCAGTTCAAAGGCACAGATGCCCTACCATCCCTGCCCTGGCTCCAGACTAACTACAGGGGGTATGCAACCCTTTGTGTGGGGACAGGACACATCCTATTCAGGTGTATGTGAGGCTGGTTCCAGCTCCTCCCTCCCATCCTACCAGTGATGGCCCATTCAGTCACACCTAAGCACCCATTGTGTGTAGCTGTCTAGGTGGAATACACAAAGCCCATCTGAGAACTACCCCCAGTCATGTGACCAGAGGCTGGCTGCAGGAACAAAATGGCTAAGGCAGAAAAATGCCAACTATTTAAAAGTCTAACTCAATTTTCCGTTTAGTAATTGTTACATTTAATTTCCGAGTTAGTGTTCTTATGCTTAGGACAGACTCTGTTGTTAATAGTATAGGAAATGGGTTTCCATACATTGATGACTAGTTAATTTGTATTGGTAATAATTACAATACCTGTCATTAATGTTTGTCAGAATATTCATGTTAACTCAGTAATTTTTTCTGCTTGGATATAAACCGGAAAAAATTAACACCCATTTGTTTGAACTTATTTCATGATCAAAACTTTGTGTTGATTAATTTATGAAGTCATGACAAGACATCCCCAACATTTGGTAAACTAGTAATATTTCAGACTGAATTAAATCCCTTGTTGGCACCTTACCTGTTATATGTTACAACTTTCTAAAAGAGGCCCTTTCATAATTGTTATTTAAAATCCGACTTCACTATAAGTGAGGATTTTAAATTAAGAATCAAGAGACACCAAACTTGACCCAAATATATCTTCACATTTAGAAATTACACTTATGAAATGTAATAAGGTAATCCAAATGTTTTCCTACGCAGATATAGGCCTAGCAGTAGTAAAAAGTTACCCTGGGGCGGTGTACTCCGCTCTGCTTGCGGAGTTTGCAGAGTTGCTTACAATCCGCGTTATGGGGAGTTAGCTTGCGTTCACCAACGTCAAGTTGGCGAGCACGAACGAGGAAAATCTACCTCCCGGCAAGATTTTTCCTCGTTCGCGATCGCCAACATCAAGTTGGCGAGCGCAAGCATGGAAAATAAACCTCCCAGCAAGATTTTTCAACGCAGGGGGTCAGGTTTCTCTTTGCGAGTGGTCACGTATGCTCGCAACCGCTCGCGTTGAGAAAGCTGCTTAAAAATTGAGCATCAGAAAAGGTAAGCTTGCGCTGTGCCTGGTGCTGTTTGCAATGTTTGCACAGTGCGGACAAGCATCCGGCACTGTGCAATCACCACAAATCGCATTTTTCTACCGTACTTAGCAGCTTGCAGAGCCCCCGCATAGTGCGACAGAGTTTTTTTTGCACTTCGCGTCGTGCACATGAAATTACACGAAGTGGCGTCATGAAGTAATTTCCGGAATTATATGTAACAAGTGTCTAAGCATGCCATGGGTCCTAGTGCAAATAGAAAAAATTAATCACTTTCACTCACTGAGTAGGAAGTGTTGGCCGCCAACTAAATAGAAAAAAAAGAAAAAAAAGGGGCAGGGTTGAAATAACCTGATCTCCAAGCCTTGGTCTTTAGGTTCCATGGGGATTGCGCCATGGCTTAAAATACATTTTTTTAAAGATTGCAGCGAAATTGCGATATTCCTGAATTTGCAGAAAATAAACTTCCTTTAAATGGGCCAAGTCCCGGGAGCATAACATAAAAGTAAGAGGGGGGTGCGCAGGGCCTCCCCCTTGGGCTCATAAAAGCCCCAGGGACCGCCACCATCCCCAAGACAGTGCTTTTAATTTATGCAGGGTGTGCCTGCGCTGCAACTCCCGTGTCATTGGAACCACCTACTACTTAGATCTGATATAAATGTGGGGTGCCCGCCAGCGCACCGGGGACCACCTCCTCCCTGAGGAAAAACATAGGGCCTAAGTCCCCCCGCAGGCCCGGGGACCACCACCTGCCCAGGTCTAATTATAAAATTAGTGCAGGGGCCTGCACGGCCAGCCCGCAGCCTCAGGACCACCACCTCCCTGGGGCAATTTATTAAAAATAAGAGCGAACTACACAGCCCTCCTGTAGTCCTGGGGACCACCACCTCCCTTGGGCTGAAATAAATTAATGTAGCCATCCTGTCACGGCCATTCAGCCTCAGGGACCACCTCCTCCCTGGGCTACCTTCCACGTGGCACCCCTTGTGAAGCCACTTAAGGCTCTGTTGACCGCCACCCCCAGAGCCGGCTCCTGCTACCTCCTAAGGGCCACACCCAGGGAGGTAGCATTTTGCTTTTGCTTGGCGGGGGCAGATTGCTTCCACCAAGCAAAAGCAAACACAACTCCTGCTTTCTGCAAGCTGGAGCTGTCAAACAGCTCCGGCTTGCAGAAAGTGGAGTTATCATCTGTTTCCCTGAATGCAAATATGTGTGCAGGGAAACAGATGAAAACGTTGCTCTGACAGACAGGGAACTGCATTTCAGCAGCTCCCTGTTGGTCAGAGCAATGCCGGCTCCTGACAGAGCCGGCAGTCGATTGGGTCTGTGGGGGTCTTGATGCTCACTCCGGTCCCAATTGCCAGTGCACCCAGGTGACATCGGTCCTCGGGGCACAATTCGGCCCTCAGAGACAGGCTGCTCATCTTCCCTCCTCTAATAAAAAAAAACTAAAAAGGCTGGGCCCACGGGAATGGGTTTCCCAGGGCCAAAATCACCCAAGAAGGGGGGCTGCTTTGTCCCTGTCCCCATATTATAATAGCCATGCCTCAAGGGGTGGGGTCCCCATAGCCAAACTCAGCCTGGGCAGGGGAACAGCGCGGCTCCACTCCACTAATGAAAAATAAAAAAAGGCTGGGCCCTGGAAGATGGGGTCCCTGGGGCCGAAATCAGCCCGGGAGGGGGGCTGCTTGGTCACCCTCCCCATATTATAACGGCCAGGCCCCAGGGGATGGGGTCCCTGGGTCAAAATCGACCTCAGGGGGGGGGGGGGGGTTGCGCAGTCCCCTCCACGAAACATAATAAACTTAGGAGTTGAAAGAGGCAAAATAAATCCAACAACAAGCAGAAAAAGTTAAAATAGAGATCAGTAACAAGCAGAGAGAGGCAAAATAAAGGTCAGAATTGAGCAGAAAGAGGCAAAATAGAATCAGAAACGAACCGAAAGATGAAAAACAAAGGTTAGAAAGGAGCAGAAAGAGGCAAAAAGAGGTCAGAAAGGAGGAGAAAGAGGCAAAATAAAGACCAACAGTGAGCAGAAAAAATCAAAAGAAAGGCCAGCAGCAAGAGGCAAAAAGGAGATCAGAAAGGAGCAGAAATAGGCAAAATAAAGGTCAGCAATGGACAGAAAGAGTCAAGATAAAGGTGAGAAATGAGCAGAAAGAGGCAGAATAAAAGCCTCAAACAAGCAGAAAGAGACAAAAAAGGTGAGAAATAGGCAGAAAAAGGCAGACTAGGGGTGAGAAACGATCAGAATGAGGCAGAATAGAGATCAGAAACAAGCATAAAGAGGCAAAATAAGGGTGAGAAACAAGCAGAACGAGACAGAAAATAAAGGTCAGAAGCAAACAGAAAGAGGCAAAATAAAGAGTAGAAATAAGCAAAAGAGGCAAAATAAAAGCTAGCAGCGAGCCGAAAGAAGCAAAATAGAGATCAGAAACAGGCAAAATAAAGGTCAGCAATGAGCAGAAAGAGGCAAAATAAAAGTCAGACATGAGCTGAAAGAGGCAGAATAAAGGTAAAAAATGAGCAGAAAGAGGCAGAATAAAGGCCAACAACAAGAAGAAAGAGGCAAAATAAGTCAGAAGCGAGTAGGCAGAAAATGAACAGAAAATAAGCAGAACCCATTCAGGCACTCATATACCCACTCACAGAACAACTTAGACATTCTCAGAGCTACTCACAGGCCCATTCACTCATGCAGCCTCTCACAAATTTGGCGACTTACACCCACTCCCAGACACAGTCAGATACTCATGCACCCACTTACAGAATCACTCATATTCTCTCACCCATTCACAGTTCTACTCAGAGACTCATGCACCAACTCACAGACCCTCTCAGAGACTCACACACCCACTCACAGACCCATAAGGACACTCAAAAACCCACTTACAGCCCTACTCGTACTCTCCGACACCCATTTACAAACCAACTCAGACACCCACTGAGAAACTCATGCATTCATTTGCACACTCAGTGTCAAAGTTAAGTGGTTATAGTTAGGAAATAAAATGTAAAAAACCTTACAAATTCACTTAAAAATCCAAAGATTACAGGGATATTATAGTTAGGAAATAGACATTTTAAAAAGTTAAAATTCACTAAAAAAAAGAGGTTACATGGATGTTATAGTTAGGAAATAGAATTGAAAAACCCCTAGAAATTCACGGAAAAAACAAAGGTTACAGGGACGGATTTCACACGTACAAAACCAGTGAAATTTAGCAGTCATAGTTACCTGAGCTAACTGGTTGTATGATCAGGCTCTATCAGTGAGTGAATGGGTATGTTAGTGGCTCAATGGATAAGTGAGTGGTTGTTAATTACTTGTATGGGTCTGTGAATGGGTATGTGAGTGGTTGTGTGGGTGTGTGAGTGGGTGTATGAGAGGTTGTAAGGATTGTGAGTGGGTGTGTGAGTGGTTCTGTGGATGATGTCTTCAGTATTGTCAATAGTGATGTCATGAGTGATGTCACTGACCATGTCATGAGTGATGTAATATGTGAGGTCATAAGCAGTGCATTGTGGGGGTGTAAGTTATAGTTAACTCATATAGCTATAACTGTCTATAATTGTTGATTTTCACTGGTTTTGTATGAGTGAAATCTGAGCCTAACTATAACGTCCCTGTAATCTTTGTTATTTTCAGTGAATTTTTAAGGTTTTTTTAAATTCTATTTCTTGACTATAACATCCCTGTAACCTTGGGTTTTTCCAGTGAATATATATATGAAATTGTAAGACTGCAACTTTAACATTACTGAAGCATGTAGAAGTGGTAGTGGTCTCCCAGGTGCTTCATTCACTCCTGTTATGTTCACTCTGTTAGACATGTATACCATTTTTCTCTCTAGATCTCATCCATAGGCATATCTCATACCAACTCTCTTTCCTCTTCAGCAGCCTCTTTTCACTCTCTCCTGGAATACACCACCATCGAACACATAATGTACCATGTCACTTGCAAGCACTGCATTTTCTTTTACCTTTGCCATGTCAATATTTTTACCAACTGTGCACCTTCTTCATACACATTTGCACAGAATCACAATTGCAGTTGGAATACATGACCATTGCATTGAGTACTTTCCTGAGAGGCCAAGGATTGGATGGTGAGAAATTCACACTGCCTTCAGGCTCTACCCCAGAGATCTCAACCGTGGCTCTTTAAAAAGCACTACACAAGAGTAATACCTAGACAAAAAGAAATTCCAACATACACACTACACGGAAACAAATTACAGAAATACAACATCCTGGAAATAGCTAACACTCTCAGGGAATGCAAGATTAATGTTTCTTAACGTTTTTACATTAATTTTTCTGAAATCGATCAGTGTTTTTGCCAGTAAAGGTAGGGGCAAGATTAGAGTGCTCAATAGGGACCTATTTCAATGTTTATTTTTATTTACAATAGGTATGAGACCAAAGGGAACTGACCCACTTAAAGACCTGTCAACCCTCTTAACTTTTTTCATGTATGAGTCTCTTTAAGCTTTTATCATGTGGGATGCTGGTGTCTCGGCCATCAAGGGAAACTTGGTTTAGGCCAGTGTACAAACCTCCTAACTTTATTCAAGTCCGAATCTTGAGGGTATTAGAGAAATTGCTAACAACCTGTATGAGCGTCAGAGTCCCTCTGCAGGGACAGCCTGTCAGTTATAAATAGAGCCAGGCGTGTGCCTCACCTCTCCCTCTCTTCTTACTGCTTCTTACTTTTCTGGGCTTGTAGTCAGCCTTAGAAAGGTTATCTGACAATGAAGGCAGGCAGGACAGCTTGTGCGAGGGAAGTCGGAGGATTGCAGTGCACCCAGTGGAAGAGGTTTAGAGGAAATGAAAATAATTTACAAGTTCTGGGGTGTGTAAGGGCAGGTGGCAGAAGGATGTGGCAAGATTAATATTTATTTATTTATTTGTATTTGTTCTATTTGTAATGCACAACAGCTACCCATAAAGGGTTTCCCGGCGCAGTAGTAGATCAGAGACTTAGGTGGAAAAGGCTTGCAGGTTATTTGTTAAAAAGCCACGTCTTCACAGATTTGCGAAATTGAACATAGTCAGTTTCGAAGAGCAGTAGGCAGGGCATTCCAGAGTTAGGGGCCCAGATATGAGAATGACCTTCCACCCATCCGGGATAGTTTAATTTTGGGAATAATACATTTTCCCTGAGTGGATGAACAGAGGTTGCGAGAGGGGATGTAAGGACAAACCAGAGATTGAAGCTTTTGAGGGGCAGTTCCTGTTTTGATTTTATGCATATAGCTCAGGGCTGTGAACTTAATCCGGTTTTCCACCCTGAGCCAGTGCAGGTTTCGTAGATGACCGGAGATGGAGGCAGTTCTCAGGACCCGGCACAGAAGCCTAACGGCAGAGTTTTGCACCATCTGTAGCCTGCGAGTCACCTCCTTGTTTGAGCCCAAATAGAGAACATTTCCGTAGTCCAATCTTGACGTTATCAAGGCATTGACCACAGTTTTCTGGGTGGACTATGGTAGCATCCAATTGATCTTTTTTAACTACTTTAGAATGGTAAAGCATGTGGCTGCTACTTTGACCACTTGGGAGTGCATGTTGAGGGAGTCATCAATACTGATGCCTAGGTTGCGAGCTTGGCAGGAGGGTGTGGGCAGAGCGCCCATCTCATGGGGCCAGTGTTGAGGGCCCCAGAGTTCCTTGTATTTCCAAAATATAAGGACCTCAGTTTTCTCCCCGTTGAGTTTGAGGTAATTTGATTGCATCCATGATGCTATTTTGCTCAAACCCAACTGTAGGGGAGAGGGACTGACTGTGCTCTTCATGGAGAGAGAAAAAATGATTTGGGAGTCATCAGCGTAGGAAAAAAGGGACAGCCCTGATTCTTCTGCGACATCAGCTAAGGGTCTTACGTATAAATTAAAAAGTAGAGGGCTGAGGATAGGGCCTTTGGGTGCCCCATGGGTAAAAGAGTGGATATCTGAACTGACTGTAGGGGAAAAAACTTGAAAGGTGCGATTTGTGAGAAATGAGATGAGCCATAGCACTGCTATTTCTACTGTGGAGTTGATACTGTGTTAAAAATGTAGACTATGGTGCTAAATAAGCATGGGCGGATTTTGCGGATTGGCAATCCGCGAACTTGCGTATTTACGGATTCGCAATCCGCGAAGATCCGCGAACTCTAGCGGATTTGCGGATTTTTCCGTTTTTTGTGTTGGCGCGTGTTCGCGCCGATTTTGGGACAAGTTCGCAATTGCGAACTTACTTTTCGGCTTGCAACGGCCGCGACTATGTTGTTTCTACGTCTGGTTTATCATCACAGGTTCACAGCACCCTCTGTTTCACCACTGCCACCCTCTGGGACACCCATGCCACCCTCTAGTACATCCTCACAGGCACCTATTAGGTTTATTTATTACTGTAGATTATGGTGGTTGAAAAAAGCTAGCACACCTGCCCTTCTTCAACTGCCATCAATTAATTTGTGTTTCATTAATGTGTCAGTAATTTTGAAAGTTCCAGTCTGGCTGGCACCTGCTTCCTTCCTTATCTGTAATTTGCTTTTTGTTGCAGTGAAATTTTTTTTTTACAGGACCTTTATGGTGCTATTCTATGAGCCTGCTGTTTGGGTCATAGCAGGGTCATAGAATTGTTGCAAACTCTGGAGGGGCCCATCAGGAAGCACTACCTTGAATGTTACTAATGTTAAGTTTGAACTTTTGCACCTGCTCATTGCTTTCATTTTAGCTAAAATCGTTTTTTTTGCAATTTCGCGCGTTATTTGGGGCGCGAATCCGTGCGAGATCGATTTCGGAAGCCGCGAATACGTGCGAATACAAAATTGTTTTTGTTGCGACGTGTATGTTCGCGTGATCTTGCGCGTGTTCGCGAGGCGCTTCTAGCTATTCGTTTGCCAAGTTACCCTATCGGTCGTACACGGGCGCGGCCATCTTGTTGGCGTGACGTAATTCCGTTTCCGCCCGCTATGTGTAATCTCGCAAAGTGTGCTGCTCGCTAGTACAATTTCGCGCGTACTCGCAAGGAAAATCTCGCGCGAACTTACCCACGCGGTCGTGAACGGGCGCGGCCATCTTGTTTCTCATTCATTGCTATGGTTCTGGGCATGCTTTCTGTATCCTCTCTCAATCTCTGCCATCCTTTGCTTGTTTGAAGTTTTTTTGATCTAATTTTACTTATTATCTAACCCTCTATTTTTCTAGCTCTATATTTTTGTGTTTTCTGCAGCTTTTATTTACTTTTAAACTACTTTTTTAAACTCTTTTCTTTTCTTCTTCACTATTCTATTTCTTCTTTATCATTTAAGTTTATTTCTGCCCAGACCATGGTAAAGGGAGCCGGGAAGCACCCTGAGAAGGGGAAGGGTCCCGCACCCCGTGCCCGGCTCCCGTGCGGGCGTTTAAGGGGGGAGCAAGTGGTCCCGAGGGAGATCTTCAGCGCGGAGGAAGTGGCGGCACTGATCTTCCATGTCCAGCGCCGCCTCCCCAAGACGATCCTGGGAGGCGGCAAGATCGCGACCGGCTATGGCATCCGGGAGCGCCGCCAGCGGTGGGAGAAGGTGTGCCGGGCCATGTACAAGATCTCTGGGGTCCGGCGCACATATAACCAGGCCACCCACCGCTGGACCGATGTCATGGACCGGGAGCGGGACTTGCTGGACGCGCTCGGCGTAGAGGTCCCCGGGCTTGGTGAGTAGCAGTAGTAGTACATTTACTACTCTGTTTTATCCTGCTCTGTTATTTGCAAATCTTTGTTCTTTACCAAGAGCAATAATGCTGCCGATTACATTGAGGTAAATTATATTTCAAAATCTTCTATGCATTTCATTTTCAGGTGCACTGCTCTCCTTCTCAGTAGCCTTGCTTGCTACTATGCTTCTTTGTTTTGTATGTTGTGTTCAGAAGCATTTCATTGGCCTGAGAAATTATGTATGAGTGTACTGTAAAGAAAAGAACTGCGTAATGCTAGACAGTAAGGGTCATATTTTCAATTACCGGCGCATCCCTGCAAAGTAGCAGGGATGCGGCAGTAATTGTGTGCCATGCCACCACCACCCATTGGCCCAAAACGTCACAGAAGCCTTACGCATCTGTGCCGTAAAGGCAGCGCATTGCTGGAGTTGCGTGCCAACGATGGCGCAGCTCCAGCAATGCTCTGGGGTACCCTATCTCCCCAATGCTGCATCAAGCCGTACGTCGGCTTCAAGCGCGCAGGGTTTGAGTCATGCATCATTGTCCTAAAAATGACTGATTGACATCTTGTAGATTTCCCTCAGCCACTTTTAGGATTCGTTCCTGCGCAGGTACGCCCTCCCTTGCGCCGGAACGCCCCCTGATGGCGCAGGGCTTTACAACGTGATGCATCGCCCATATGCCCATATGTGTTTTTTTTTTTAATATATACGCCGCACCAACACCATGGCGAGTCTTTTGTTCTGCCGCTGCGTCAGAAAAGGCACGCAACAATGGAGGAAAATCAGCCGCAACTTCCGCAAGGGACTTATAAATCAGCCCCAACAGACTGAAGTCCAGTGTCCTTCCTTTAGACAGTCACATGGCTATCAGAAGAAATAGTGGCGGTGGTGGCGGGTGGATTGATAGTTTGAGTATTCACTGATCTGCAAGCAGGATGGACTTTGTCTGTCACGTGTTGCGCACTACTGCCTGCAGTGCCAGGCCTAGGCAAACCTCTTTAGTAGTCTGTTTATTGAGTTACATAGGAACTTTCTAAGTCAACGTTCCGCAAATCAGGCAATACGAATAACGTAGTATACCACATGAGATAGATCCCGTGGAATAGTTGTCTATCTATTTGCTATTTTTCCAAAATATGTTGTTATTGTTCTTTTGAAATGTTTGATTTGGTTGAAAAATCTCATCCATGTTTTATGGTTTTTCTTTCTTTCATGTTGTACATCAGCTCCCCCCAAGGGCAAGAGGACACAGGAGGAGGGTGCTGAGGATGCAGGCCAGGATCGGGCAGGCGAGGGCTCCTTTGCTGGCCCCAGTAAGTTTACATTTTAATAAACAGTACCTATTTTTTCCTAGCGTTCCTCATTCGATTTTTTCTAAATCGTCTTTGATCTTCTTGTAGACTGGATATAAATTCTTATCCTGCCTCGAATATGACTCCCTGTGGTATTACTAGACTATTCTTATTAGTCTGTTTGTGTAGCTAACTAAGATTGGACATTTGGCAATTCCATTGGACTCCCATTATATTCAGCAATACCTCTATGCACTGTCTCCTTACTGACTAGATAGTGTGGCAGAGTCATTCAGCTCCCGAAGTCACCGATTATAGATCCCCAATGATCTCTAGATTATCGTACGCAGGACAAGAGAGTAGTACGGAGTCACAGCACAGTCAAGAAGTGTCAGAGGCACTCATGCTTGCAAAAATTCCAAAACCTTTAGCTCATCCACTCTAGTCTAGAGGAACAAAAACCACAGAGTCTATTTAAGTGTAAAAGCTTTATTAAAAGTAAACACATTTATTAAAATCTACTTTGTCATAAAACTATTTAACTGTAAACGGAAAAGTGGTTAGTGCTGACGATTAATTGGACACATTTCTTGTGGTCGAGCCGAACTCTCACCTAGTTTGAACTTGATCCTGGTCGTGTTCTTAGGACTCAGGAGTCAAGCTTCTGTCTGTTAGGAGAAAAAGTGGTGCGTGTTAAAAATCAAAAGCAAGCATTCATCAGTTGTGCATAAAAGTGCAGCAAGACAACAGCCTTCCCTGGAAAATGGGACATTTTTACTATGGAGTAGACAGTCACAAATTATTACATTGTATTCTGTTTTTTTAACATTTCTCCTAGACCAAATATTATATAGTAGTGAGTGGTGTATTCTAACTTTCTTAAATGTACTTTGTAGGTGTAACATCTGGTGACGGGGCCAGCGCGGAGGTGGCTGTGTTGGACTTGGACTCGGAGGCCTCTGGGGAGGAGGCGGCGTTAGAAGAGCTGGTGGCCGTTCCTGTGGGGGATCAAACGGTGGTGGCGGAAACAGGTAAGCTATATATTCCTTACTTATTGAGATTGAAGACTGCATAGTGTGCTTTCTGCACGGGTGTATTACAATTACAAATCAACCAGGTAGTAGCCTCCTCGAAATGTACTTCGACTTAGCTGTGAAGTTTTTGGTGAGAAGAATCCCAATAAGTTCTTAGACGAACGTGATGGATGGGATGAACGAAAAGCGAAAGAAGGGTGTAAGTAAGTGGGACGCGAACTTGTATGATGGCTGGCAAAGAAGAACGATATGTGTTTGCTTGGACCCAGAGGTGGCTGGGAAGGAAAGAATATGGTATGGTGCATGGCTGGGTCAATGATGAAGCAAGGATGGGTGGAAGGACAGCAGCCTGGGTGGGTGAAACAGAAACTGTATGTGTGCGTATACTTTGAATGAATGGATGCCTGGAGCATGGTATTCTCTGACTCTTACATAGCAAATGTGTATCTAGAGAGAGTAGATGGTCGCCAGGTGAAGTAAGTGTTACCTTGAAGAGCATGTACCACCGCACCCGCACGTCCGTCCCAGTGCAGGGAAGGCAAGGAAAAGAAATTGTAAATGTGTCCAATACTACCATGAATAGTAGCAGTACTTTGTATTGCGTTTGCATTCACAGCATATATCTGGTTATTACGGTGGACACTCCGTACCTCTCTTAATAACTTTAGTTTACTTGTAGTACGTCATTCATGTGTGGGTGTATCACTGTGTTCACTCAATATTAAGCAAAGCACCTAAAGTCATCTCATCTGTCATTAAATACGTCCCATGTGAAGTGATAGATAATCAAATTAGTTAGCTTCTTCAGTTTCCTTTTCTAGTACTCATTTGCACTGTAGGGTGAAAGGTAAATTAATTAAGCAGTAGCCCTTGTAACAGAGTATTCTCAGTGCCACCCGTAATAGAAAAGTAATAGCTTCACCACCTGCATGTACTGGACCGGTACAGTAACGCAAGTCTGTCTCCATCATCATGGTGTGCAACTTTTTTTCTCGGGTGCAACTTCACTGTGCTGTGTCCATGTCATTCTGCCGGCTTGCATAAGATAACGTACCCATTTCCCTAAACAAGAGAGAAGAAGAAGAATAAGACTGGTGTACTGTCATAGTCGACTGTAATGGAAGTCCATAGTGGTCGTAGAATTAGTTCATTAAACTACCACTACTGTTAGAGCAAGGATGCAGAAGTGGGAGGTTACATAGATACTGTCCTCAATAGTTATGTACTGTGCTTTCAATTTGCTACTTGTACTCTGTGACCCAACTTTCGGCTCAATCACTTTGTGTTATTAATAAGGAGCATTGGTTACAGACTATGTCTTTCTTTCTTCATATAGTTGCTCCTTCCAAATCAACAACAAGGAGGGAGCAGGCTAGATTGGCCCGGCAACGGAGGCTGGAGGCCACAGTCGCCGAGTATCGGCGGCTGGTGGCCCTGGAGGAGGAGGAGGACACGCAGTCGAGCGGGGCAACATCTTCGACTGTGACCACTGCATCCTCCTCCGTGACTAAACCAGCGGGACCGAGCCGGGCTAAGAAAGCCGACCGCCACCGCCAAGCACCCGAAATACCAGCTGCCCCCCACAGGAGCTGCAAGGAACGCCAACGCCGCCTACGAGTCCGCATGTCCAACCTGGAGCAGGAGGTCCTGAGGTATAAGACCTTGGTTAAGGGCCTCCGCTCCGAGCTTGCCACCCTCCGCAAGGAGTATGATGCCCATGCCGCATCATGCACCAGCACCAGCACCCTCCAGTAGTGGAGTGTCCCTTGCCCTTTTTTTATAGACTTTTGGGGGGTGGGATTTGGGAGTTGGGATCGTTTTGGGACGTTTCAGAGACAATCGTTGGGGTTAGGGTGGGTGAGGGAGATTATTTTGTTAGGGATAAATAAATATATTTTTCAACTTTATCTGACCATACCTGTTTTTTACTGCTTTTCAGTCTGGTGGGTGGGGGGCGGGGGTGTAACAGTAACTTTGTTTTCCTGAACAGTCGTAGGACTTTAGTAGTACAACCGTCAATCTCTTGTCTACTCCGAAATAATACTCCATTATACTACCTCCCACCAAACGCTTATCTTACCTGTAATTTGTGTTAGAAATTAGGGCTAGGCCCAGGGCTGGCTCCAGGTGAAATGGGGATTAACGTTGTCATTCCTGGGCGGGTGACATTTCCTCATTGCGGTGTTACTAGTGGTGTGACACAGTGGCAGTTGCATGCCTATGGAAAAAAAGAAAACGAAACCTTGTTTGTACTCCTTACTGTAGCATTACAACGGTTACGGTACGATCGAGAAAATAGCAGGTGACAGTACACTAGAACAGTGCCATAATGTAGCCTAACAAATGGTAAAGTATTGCAAGTATAACTAGTACTTGCGTTGAATTTATTTGACATTGGCTACTACTACTAGAAGATATAGTACTGAAGCTGAGTAAGTCTAGAAGATATCCTCGTATTCCTTCACCAGCCTGTTGCTGCTATCACCTTATCCTCCCCAGCAAGTGTGTGGAATTATTGATGTCATTTTAGTCAGACATCAAGCAAAACAACACAGCCCGGGGGAAGAGGGTTAGGGTTTGTAAAATGGATGGGAATGGGGGTTTCTTTTTGGGTAGGTTTTGTTGAGAGAAGAAAAAAAAAGCAGAGCATGGACAAACAATAATTGAAGATACAGAGTTTACAGACAATCTTTGGTTACAAACTAAAGGTAAGCACATGCAGTCACACTCATAGAATAAAAGACAACAATGGATACTGTATCTGTATTGCGTATGTTGTTGGAGTTGTCCTGTTGAAATTGGTAAGTAAGTTGCATGCAGCAAACAATTCCTCTTATTGGCGGCACTCCTCCATTCCAGCTGACGCTTCGTCCATCAATGTGGTGGTGACCACTGACAGAAGAGACACCCTGTCCACTGCCTGCCTGGCGGATGTTGACTGAAACCCGGCCTGTAATTATTGAACGGAAAACAGGAAGTGCTATTACAATACCACTGATAAATAAATAAAAGGTATGTACGCTGTGTGGTTCAAAAAGTGACACTTTGATTTCCCTAATAGACAGTACAATATTTTTGAAATTGCGTGCTCTGTCTGAGTCACCTTTTTAAGGATCAATAAGTATGGCCAAAATATTATAGCGGATCTTTCCCCTCAAGGTGGGTGTACTACTGTGTTTTAGAACAAAATTTGACCTTCCCAGCAATGCTCCCACCAAGACCCTTACTAAAGCCAGTCGCAAAAATGTAGAAGAACCCAATCATATCTCCAAAAACGATGCCTAGCAGAAAAATGGTTACAAAACGTACTTTGAAAGTAACAGTAGACCCAAATACAGACCGTGGATTGTATTCAAACCACTTGCCTGCAAGCAAAAGTATCCATAGCCAGCATCGCTCCAACAGTGCTCTACAACAACAGAACCGCGTTGCAATCGAACCCCCCTAAACACATGCAATCCTGCTGCTAGGGCTAACCCTAACGAACCCTAACTTACAAAAAGTGCCAAAACTGGTGTTTCCTTATGGATTTTGTCCAACTAACTTCTAGCCGGTATTAGACCTTCCCAGGAATGCCCCAGGCAAGACCCGCCAACCCACCCGCAAAAAAACACCCGACACAACACCACCAAACAGCGAAAAAGCTAAATCTCATACTTACAATGTCTCTCGGCCTTCGGTCCAAACGCGGCGCTGTGCAGCTAGGTCGTCATCATCATCAATCATCATAACTCCTGTTTTCCACCACGGATTTCCTGAAAAGCAAATGCAATCAAGATTAGACTGTCGCAGCAGTGCTTCGACAGAGACCCCGGCCGCAACCCACCCACGAACAGCAGGAAGCCCCCCAAAACGCTACATTGAGTAAGATGTCTGAAGAAAGGGCAAAAAAAAGGCTGTTCCTTATGGATTTTGTCCAAAACACTTGTATCCGGTATTAGACCTTCCCAGGAATGCCCCAGGCAAGACCCGCCGGCGCCAACCCACCCGGAAAAAAACACCCGACACAACACCACCAAACAGCGAAAAAGCTAAATCTCATACTTACAATGTCTCTCGGCCTTCGGTCCAAACGCGGCGCTGTGCAGCTAGGTCGTCATCATCATCAATCATCATAACTCCTGTTTTCCACCACGGATTTCCTGAAAAGCAAATGCAATCAAGATTAGACTGTCGCAGCAGTGCTTCGACAGAGACCCCGGCCGCAACCCACCCACGAACAGCAGGAAGCCCCCCAAAACGCTACATTGAGCAAGATGTCTGAAGAAATGGCAAAAAAAAGGCTGTTCCTTATGGATTTTGTCCAAAACACTTGTATCCGGTATTAGACCTTCCCAGGAATGCCCCAGGCAAGACCCGCCGGCGCCAACCCACCCGGAAAAAAACACCCGACACAACACCACCAAACAGCGAAAAAGCTAAATCTCATACTTACAATGTCTCTCGGCCTTCGGTCCAAACGCGGCGCTGTGCAGCTAGGTCGTCATCATCATCAATCATCATAACTCCTGTTTTCCACCACGGATTTCCTGAAAAGCAAATGCAATCAAGATTAGACTGTCGCAGCAGTGCTTCGACAGAGACCCTGGCCGCAACCCACCCACGAACAGCAGGAAGCCCCCCAAAACGCTACATTGAGCAAGATGTCTGAAGAAATGGCAAAAAAAAGGCTGTTCCTTATGGATTTTGTCCAAAACACTTGTATCCGGTATTAGACCTTCCCAGGATTGCCCCAGGCAAGACCCGCCGGCGCCAACCCACCCGCAAAAAAACACCCGACAACACCCCCAAACAGCGAAAAAGCTAAATCTCATACTTACAAGTTACAATATCTCTCGGCCTTCGTTCCAAATGCCGCGCTGTTCAGCTAGGTCATCATCATCAATCATCATAACTCCTGTTTTCCACCACGGATTTCCTGAAAAGCAAATGCAATCAAGATTAGACTGTCGCAGCAGTGCTTCGACAGACACCAAAAATTACACACAAACCCCCGGAACCCCGCCAAAGAGCACCTCAAAGGCAAGCAAGTCAGCAAAAACGGCAAGAAATTTCCACCTCATATTTGGTCCAAAACACTTTTGTCCATTATTAGAGCTTCACAGCAATGGGCCCAAAACCGTCAACTCACCCGCAAAGAAGTACAACACCCCCACAAGTGCTGAGTCTTTCTTCATTGTGCGTAATCCAGCACTCTGCTTGGAGGTAAATCGCAGTCTGGAGGAGGAGGATAGAGGAGCATGTTCTTCAGAACTTGTGAACCTGAGGAATGTAGACTGCGGCACCTTCAAATCAATAAGCAAACAAGTGAAGACAGTTCTGATGATGGTCTTGTTTTTGGGATTAGGTGATTAAAGTTTGAATTAAATTAACTGTGCAAAACAAAGAAAGAGAGACACAAAGCACACAGGAATAAAAGTGAATAAGGACGAAAAAGAAAGTTCTTGATTGATTGTCTCATTTTCAGGGCTCGGTGTCAGGGAATAAGAACAAGATTTCGTCATCATACTCTGCGAATTCAGGCTGGATGAGGTCAGTGGCACCGAACAGAGAAAAAATCCCCTCATCTACGTTGCTGTCCTCCTCGTCTTCATGTGGCGTGCTTTCTCGCACTTTGTAATCTGGTGGTATGAGGTGCTGATTCATCTTGATCATTGTCAGCCGCTCCACATTTTTGGGCGATAGGCGGCTCCGTTTGGGAGTTACAATGCCACCAGCAGCACTGAAAACACGTTCAGAAGACACACTTGCGAGTGGGCAAGACAAATAGTTTATAGCCAGGTTGTAGAGCTGTGGCCACAATTGTTTTTTGCCATGCCAATACTGCAATGGCTCCTCATTAAGAAAGACCACTGTTGAGTCATTCAGATAGTCCTGCACCATCGACTCAAGGTCATCAACTGTTCCTCCACTTTGCTTACTTTTTGCTGTGCCTGTGACATTTTTTCGAGAACCATACCCCATCAAACTTAGCCAATCCTCCTCCCCAGCCACTGTTAGTGTTGTCATTGTGTGTGGTGCAGATGATCCAGTTGCCGGTGTCTTTAACGGCTGAGAGGTCACTTGTGCCCCAGCCACAGGTGCAGAAGTGGATTCTTGTGACTGCGGATGGCCTGCTGATGCTGATGTACTGGCTTCTCCTTCAATAACCTGCCGTTCTTTTTCAAACCTCTTGGCTGACCAGGCTAACCAATGTTTGTACTTTTGAACATCTGCATCAGCGAAAGGAAAGAATGCGTTGTCTGCCAGCGCCTTTTTGTAGCGTGGATCCAGAATAGTAGCACAAATGTAATGCTGATCTGAGTTGATGTTTTTAAGACGTTCATCACCACGTAGGCGATGAAATAATTTCTCAGACAAAATGAAATGTTTTTTTTTTTTTCATCTTTTTCAAACTCAGAAGAAACCGCCATCAGTTGGTGCTCCAGTATGCACAACAATGGGATAGCTTTTCCCAAATTACAGTCCTCCTGGCTGACTGCACGCGTGAAGAACTCAAAAGGACGAAGCATGTCTGTCAGGCTTTTAACTATGGCCCATTGCGCCTTACTCATCCGCAGGTCCTCCTTCTGAGATGTAGCCTCTGTCAAGAAATAGTGATCGAGTACCGTATACTGCTCATGCAGACGCTCAAGCATGTAGAAGGTTGAGTTCCAACGTGTTGCCACCTCCTGGATGAGTGCTTTCACTGGCATTCCACGTTGAAGTAGCAGTCTCCGCAGATGCTTCCGGGCCTTAAAAGAATGGCTGAAATGGTTGCACATTTTGCGGCAGGTGGCCATTACCTCGAACGCTGGACTCTCTTTATCACTCAAGAATTTTTGAACTACCAGGTTGATACAGTGCGCCAAACACGGCACTCTAACATGGTCACCCTGTAACATGGCCTTAACTACATTGGCGCCATTATCCGTGGAAACATAACCAATCTTGCGTTTTAGGGGGGATAGCATTGTCAAGACCTTTTTGTTAAACTCTTGCAAAAGGTTTTCTGCTGTGTGACTTTTCTCCAAGCCAAACATGGCTAGTGTTGCATGTTTCCGAGCAGCTTTGAAAACTTGGTCCGGGTCAACACCTGCGTTTAGCTTTGCTATAACACCTGAAAAAGAGACCCAGTGTGCAGTGATGCACATGTAATCATCGCCTGGGCCACTGGTCCACATGTCTGTTGTCAGATGTATTGTGTGAACAGCACTCTTCTGCAAAGCTGCCCCAATCGCCTGCAGCACATCTTCATGTAGTGCTGGAACCGCAACTCTGGCAAAATAGAACCGGCTCGGAACCTTCCATTTAGGGCAGAGCGTTGCAACTAATTCAAGAAAACCTACCGCTTCTACAAAAGAAAAAGGTAGAAGGTCCACAGCTAGCATTTTAGCCAGCTTAGTGTTATACAGACGCGTCAGTGGGTGGTTGCGTTCATATGGCACCTCTGAAGTAAGCATTGTTCTAATGTTGCCCTGGACCAAGCATTTACGGGCTGATAATGACTTCGTTGACCCAATTTTGCTCGCTGGTGAACTTTTGTGCGTTGGTGTCTCACTCGCTCCAACACTCTTAGTGTGCCTCACATTGGGTGTGCTGCTGAGAGGGGTACTGGGTGTAAGGAAAGTGTTTGACACGTCTTCTTCCTGCTCGTCAACATCAGATGAAACATCAACGTTTCCTTGATTTTGGCCTTTCTTGATCGCAGCTAGGTGCGCAAACCATTTGACAGCGTGCTTTCTCTCAAGATGACCACTCTGGCCGCCGGTACCATAGTTGCTACCTGGCTTACCACGACTAACTGCAAGCTTACAAAGGGTACAAATGGCAAACTTTGGATTTTTGGGACAAACAGTAAAGAAGTCCCAAACTGGGGACTTGAAGTGTCTGTGGGACCTGGAGGAGGCGGCGATACTGGTGGTGGTGGTCATGAAGCTAATGCCAGATGAAGTGGAGGATCTGGATTGGCCAACTTTTGTACGTTTTCCACTTTCACCGCCACTAATTAAGGTCGAGGTTGACGCAGGTCTCTTCTTGCCAGAAAGAAATATGGAAGCGGGACGAGTTGGTGTACTACTTAACTCCAATGATTGTGGTGTTTCCACTGCCTCCTCATCGACAACATCATCATCATCATCATCACGCGCAGCAGCTCTTCGGGCTAGGGTCAAAATGTCTGTTTGCTGCATGCCCGCTGGGGCTGCAGTGACCTTTATGATGACTGGGTCGTCGTTGGCAGAGTCTTCATCAGCAGCAGTATCCGCCACTTCTTGTTGAGCCTCATCACACTCCATAAGTCTGAGACTTTGGACGAGCTTCCTTTTACGCTTAAGTACCTTTGTTGGATCATGGTGTGCCTCACTCTCAGACGGCTGTGGTGCTGGTTCCCAAGTTTGATCCGTATCATCAGAAGGAGGTGTGCTTGAAGAAGATGTAGACACCACCCTTGATCTCTTCCTTGCTAGGGGTGTGGAAGACAATGAAGGATCATCAGGAGGAGTGGCTTCCTCAAATGATACCTCGCCTTGATTGTCGATTTCCTGATGTGCCCCTACTTCGGGAGGAACAACTATTGTGGGCACTTGTGACCCTCCATGCACCTCTGCTTGCGCATCTCCTTGCGCTGCCTCTCCTTCCACATGTACTTGGGCTTGTACTTGCACATGTGATTGTTGTTGCGGCTGTGGTTGTTCAACACTCGTCAGATGAGCTACAACAACCTGTGTTGATTGAGGGACATTGCTGCTGCTTTCTTGCGATGAGCCAACATCACTGGTCGATGGTGATTGAAGAACTATACTGGCTGCCTCTGCAGCACTCAAGGGCTTGGACTTAAGTTGGCGTGGTGGTGGTGGTGGCACTGAGCCCAATGGAGCGGGGGTGCTGCTGCCAGCTTGGTCCCCAGCAGATCCCGCTGCTGCTGCAGGCATACTTTTTTTTTTACTCCCAAAAAAAGGGGCGGGCGGCACACCAGTGTCCTTGGTAACTTGCTTCTTCTGCTCCTTACTGGCACCTTTCTTGCTAGAGGAGCTACGGGTTACTTTTTTTGGGGCCATCTTCTTCAGAGCAGGTCAGCAGGCAGCAGTTGCACGAGTTGCAGAGGGTTCTGTGTCCAGACGTGACGTCGCGTGACGTTATGCTGCACACACACACCGCTGCAGGACTTCTTCCTGGCACTGGTGGTTCTCTTGAGTCTTCTTGTGCACCTAAAAGCAATGGAAGACAGAGGAACATCAGTTCAGTTATACACCCCAAAAAATCGACAAAACACAGAAAAATGAGCACAATCCCATGCCATCCATGATGTTTACATTGAAGACACCCCACAGAAAGACTACGGACATGCAAGTATGCAACACTCACTACCCCTGGGCATAATGGATGAAAAGTAGGCAAAATAAGTGCAGGCCTCAGACACTGCCTCTCCTCAAAATGGCCCCTTACACCCCAGGCACATGTTGCCTGTACCAGCCAGCACTCAAGATGGCCACCACCACCACCCACATGACCAGTCCACATCAACAGTACACCCCCAAAAAACAGAAAAACAGCCAGAAATCACCACAATCCAACGCCATCCATGATGTTTACATTAAAGAGAGTGAGACCACACCACAGGCACACTCAGTCCATGCACCACCACCCCTGGGCAAAAGGCCACACCAGCAGCCCCCCAAAAACGACAAAAAACAATAAAATAAGCACAATCCCAGCCCATCCATGGCCTCTATTATGTTTAAATTCAAGAAGACACCCCACAGAAAGACTAGGCCCATGCAACACTCACCACCCCTGGGCAAAGGGCCCCACCAGCAGGCCCAAAAAAACGACAAAAAACAATAAAATCAGCACAATCCCAGCCCATCCATGGCCTCAATGGTGTTTAAATTCAAGAAGACACCCCTCAGAAACACTAGGCCCATGCAACACTCACTACCCCTGGGCATAATGGATGAAAAGTAGGCAAAATAAGTGCAGGCCTCAGACACTGCCTCTCCTCAAAATGGCCCCTTACACCCCAGGCACATGTTGCCTGTACCAGCCAGCACTCAAGATGGCCACCACCACCACCCACATGACCAGTCCACATCAACAGTACACCCCCAAAAAACAGAAAAACAGCCAGAAATCACCACAATCCAACGCCATCCATGATGTTTACATTAAAGAGAGTGAGACCACACCACAGGCACACTCAGTCCATGCACCACCACCCCTGGGCAAAAGGCCACACCAGCAGCCCCCCAAAAACGACAAAAAACAATAAAATAAGCACAATCCCAGCCCATCCATGGCCTCTATTATGTTTAAATTCAAGAAGACACCCCACAGAAAGACTAGGCCCATGCAACACTCACCACCCCTGGGCAAAGGGCCCCACCAGCAGGCCCAAAAAAACGACAAAAAACAATAAAATCAGCACAATCCCAGCCCATCCATGGCCTCAATGGTGTTTAAATTCAAGAAGACACCCCTCAGAAACACTAGGCCCATGCAACACTCACTACCCCTGGGCATAATGGATGAAAAGTAGGCAAAATAAGTGCAGGCCTCAGACACTGCCTCTCCTCAAAATGGCCCCTTACACCCCAGGCACATGTTGCCTGTACCAGCCAGCACTCAAGATGGCCACCACCACCACCCACATGACCAGTCCACATCAACAGTACACCCCCAAAAAACAGAAAAACAGCCAGAAATCACCACAATCCAATGCCATCCATGATGTTTACATTAAAGAGAGTGAGACCACACCACAGGCACACTCAGTCCATGCACCACCACCCCTGGGCAAAAGGCCACACCAGCAGCCCCCCAAAAACGACAAAAAACAATAAAATAAGCACAATCCCAGCCCATCCATGGCCTCTATTATGTTTAAATTCAAGAAGACACCCCACAGAAAGACTAGGCCCATGCAACACTCACCACCCCTGGGCAAAGGGCCCCACCAGCAGGCCCAAAAAACGACAAAAAACAATAAAATCAGCACAATCCCAGCCCATCCATGGCCTCAATGGTGTTTAAATTCAAGAAGACACCCCTCAGAAACACTAGGCCCATGCAACACTCACTACCCCTGGGCATAATGGATGAAAAGTAGGCAAAATAAGTGCAGGCCTCAGACACTGCCTCTCCTCAAAATGGCCCCTTACACCCCAAGCACATATTGCCTGTAGCAGCCAGCACTCAAGATGGCCACCACCACCACCCACATGACCAGTCCACATCAACAGTACACCCCCAAAAAACAGAAAAACAGCCAGAAATCACCACAATCCAACGCCATCCATGATGTTTACATTAAAGAGAGTGAGACCACACCACAGGCACACTCAGTCCATGCACCACCCACCACCCCTGGGCAAAAGGCCACACCAGCAGCCCCCCAAAAACGACAAAAAACAATAAAATAAGCACAATCCCAGCCCATCCATGGCCTCTATTATGTTTAAATTCAAGAAGACACCCCACAGAAAGACTAGGCCCATGCAACACTCACCACCCCTGGGCAAAGGGCCCCACCAGCAGGCCCAAAAAAACGACAAAAAACAATAAAATCAGCACAATCCCAGCCCATCCATGGCCTCAATGGTGTTTAAATTCAAGAAGACACCCCTCAGAAACACTAGGCCCATGCAACACTCACTACCCCTGGGCATAATGGATGAAAAGTAGGCAAAATAAGTGCAGGCCTCAGACACTGCCTCTCCTCAAAATGGCCCCTTACACCCCAGGCACATGTTGCCTGTACCAGCCAGCACTCAAGATGGCCACCACCACCACCCACATGACCAGTCCACATCAACAGTACACCCCCAAAAAACAGAAAAACAGCCAGAAATCACCACAATCCAATGCCATCCATGATGTTTACATTAAAGAGAGTGAGACCACACCACAGGCACACTCAGTCCATGCACCACCCACCACCCCTGGGCAAAAGGCCACACCAGCAGCCCCCCAAAAACGACAAAAAACAATAAAATAAGCACAATCCCAGCCCATCCATGGCCTCAATTATGTTTAAATTTAAGAAGACACCCCACAGAAAGACTAGGCCCATGCAACACTCACCACCCCTGGGCAAAGGGCCCCACCAGCAGTCCCAAAAAAAAGACAAAAATCAGCACAATCCCAGCCCATCCATGGCCTCAATGGTGTTTAAATTCAACAAAACAGTTGTATCATGCACCCCTAACCAACCCTGGTCCTACTGGATACTGTGGCTACCCACAATATAATTTATTTAATGTTCTGAAAAAGTTCCAAAATTTTACTTGCAGCAACTGTAATGCCCCAAACAAACTTACTTGTGAAAGTTGATTTCTAATCCAAAAGTGATCCAAAGACAGTCAAAAAGGCCTCAAATCCAAATATCCAGCAGCACCCACAAAAAGTAATCCTTCCAGCTCCAGATCCAAATGAAAGTGACCAGGAGATGGACAAAGCACTGGGAGGAGCCTGCTGGACAGGAACAGGAAGTTGGAGACTGTGGGGCACTTCCTTCCTCCCCCCCCCCCAAAATGGACTCCTTGCAAAAAAAAAAAGCCATGCAAATGTCAACCTGAGGAGTGATTCTGATAAAAATCATAATTTTCTGAAGGTTTATCCTGTTTGCTGGTGATTTTCTTGTGCGAAATTGCAAAATCTCTATTTCGCAAGTGCGAGATTGTTCCTTTCCGCCGCAACTACGTGTTCGCAATTGCGAACTCTCGCGAGGTGTGCTGTGCAAGGTGGCAAGCCGCGAGTACGTATTCGCGGGCGACAAACTCCCGCGGGAACACGCAGCAAGATCTAAAATGGCGCGTCACTCGCAAAGAAAAACAACTCGGCAAACGCTAAAATGACGGAAAGTGAACGCCGTGCACCACGCCGCGCGCCGCAACCAAGCAAAAAATCCGCCGCGAGCGGATTCACGGATTTTCGACAAATTCGCGAGCGTTCGCGGATTGCGGATTTGCCGAAAATCCGAAAAATCCGCGAGCGGAGCGGATTTTACGCCCATGCTTAGTGCTAAATGTGAGCATTTGGGTAATTATTAGACTTGGCATCCTTAGTGTGGTTTCCCCTGATTTTTTGCCTCTACCTCCTGTATTTTTGGTGGTATGCTGGAATTCATTTTTGCCGACTAAGATGCTTTGGGCTCTTTGCCCCTGCTGAATAGTGTCAAAATAAAAGTGCTCCCGGTGTAAATTATAATTATGATTGGTTATCCAAGATTGGCATATTTGATTTACTGGTAAGTCCCAAATAAAGTGCACTGAGTGTGCCAGGGCTTGTAATCAAATGCTACTAATGGGCATGCAGTACTGGTTGTGCCACCCTCATGAGTAGCCCTGTAAATGTGCCTCAGACCTACCACAGTAGTGTCTGCACGTGCAGTGGTATACTGCCATGTTGCCCTGGCAAGTGCATGTAAGACACCCTTAAGATAAGGCCAAGGTACCCCCCATGGACAGGGAGCAGTGTCCATAAAAGGTAGGACTTGTATGAGTGTGTTTTACATGTCCTGATAGAGAAATACTACCAATTTCACTATGGAAGGTTTATCTGTCACATAGGCTAACAGGGGAGTTGCTTTGTAATATCTTACAAGTATACCTTTCCATTGCGACGAGATAAAGAAATTGGAGTTTAGGCTCTGTGAACTCCGAATTTGATAACATCTTTTTAGGAAGAGGGTTTTTAAATTATGTGTTTGAAAATACCACTTATATAAAGTAGACATTTTCTTATTTAACCATTCTGTGCACCTCTGATGTTTTGTGTATTGACTGTCTGATTTTGGTGTGACAGGGGCTAGGGATGTGCATTCACTGTAGACAGCCACAAGGAGTGTTGAGATGTTTGCTGCCTTTCCTGGGCAGCTCATAGTTGGGCCAAGTTGGCCTGGTCTGCATTTAGAGTGGTGGGAGGAGTTTTCACTAGCACCTCAATAGACAGAGTGTCCTCTGCACAATGCTGTCTCCATCTCCTGTAGTGATTCTGCACCAGAGAGGACAGAACAGGTTTGGACTGGGCTCATACTCTTGCCACGAAGAGAATAGAGAGAAAATGGGGTATAAGTATTGGACCTTAAACCCAAGAAAATTAGATCACTTCTGAACTCAAGAGGAACCTCTGCCAAGGAGAAGAGCTGGAAAGCTGTAAGGAGGAGTACTGCTCCTTTGTTGTCTTGCTTTGCTGGGTTGGCCTGAAGTTGCTGCTTCTGCAAGGAGAGGACAAAGACTGTAACTTTGCGATGAAACCTCCTTGAAGAAGAATCTTAAAGGGCCTGTGTGTGCTAGCCTCCTGTTCTGAAGTCTCATGAACACAAAGACGTTGCCTGCAACCTAATGACCAGCTCCTGGACTCCTCTGTGGACTCCTGCATTCAAACGGGTGTTGATTCCTGTTCCTGGGCCCTGAGAAATGTGTGATTAGTGCTGCAAATCAATTAAAACAACTCTAAAGCCATCAGCGGTGCTGCCAGTGATGTCGTAACCTGCACCTAGGCTGGAGGCATAACTTGTGAAGTGGACAATGCACCGCCCCGCCTGCACCGCAGCTCCGATGCTTTTCGACGCCTGCAGTTTTTGACCTTCCCGACGCCGGTGCTCCCACCAATGCCGTCCCAAGTGCCAGCATCCCATTATTGCAGAGCCAATAACCGACAAGAGTGACTCCACAAACTCTTCGAAGTCGCATCACCTCACCAGAACCGCCGCCTCACTGGCGACGCTGCCTAACTTCCTCTGTCCTGGATTCAATGCCTCTCCTCCTCACGGACCCTACGCCTTGCCTCCCCCATGGCAACCTGGTACCAGCCTTGACTCGGTCTGACACCTCCCTTCCACAACACTGTGCATCGTCTACTGACCTTGTTTCCAAGGTACTGTTGTTTGGGGGTCTGTGTGACTCCGTGCTCGACTTCACACACCTCGTGGTCAGCGCCGTAATTTGGATTTATGCCTGTCACAATGTCTTAATAGAACCAGGTGGGACTATTTGTTTCTACAAGTGCTATTTTTGAAGTAACTGTTCTAAAAGTGATATTTTGATACGTGTACGATTTTTGTTGGTTTTTTGTCTTCTTTGGTTTAGATAAAGATACTCTATTTTTATAAACTGGTGAGGTGTCCATTTGAGGTGTTTTCACTCTGCAACTGTGTGTTTGGGATACAAAAAACTTTACACATTGTCTTTGGGATTATCCGGTCTGCTCATGCGAAGCTACCAAGGGGGTGAAAAGGAGTTATCTAAAGTTTGTAACTAACTTACCCTGACTAGAAGCAAAAGTCCCTACTTGGACAAAGGTGCATACCTCTGCCAACTAGAGACCCCCATTTCTAACAGTAATTCAACACACTTTTAGACATACATGTAAACACCATCAGTTTAAAACATATAAGCGAATTCCGACCGACTCAGAAATGCAGTACATTAACCTATTGGAGCACTGAGCTATGCCAATGGTATGTGCAGAGGTTGTGCCAGACATGTAGATTTTTCAGTAGTCGTAAATTACAAAAACTGTAAACTTCCATTCCACAGACCTGTCATTTGGATGGACAGAGGTGGGTGTGACCTTCAGTCCGCAAACTTGTAGTACCTGCTACTACACTAATTATTGTGCTTCCCCTGCCCCTCTGGAGACTAGATGAAGGACACTTCTGGGTTATGGACTACCAAGGAAGGAGCAGGTGCCCTTGTCTAAGAGCCATAGGGCCACATAAGGGGTACTGGGAGTGACTATAAACTTTCCCCAAGAATGTGTGCGTTGCCTGCCTTTTCTGAGAGATGGAGAGTTGTACACAGTAATGCTATTGCCCTGTTGAGAGATGAATGCATATAAATAAGGTTCCAGACCATGGCACCCAAACCAATTGTGTATGTTTTGTTATTCCACCAGTGTGAGAGTCAGAGTTACCTGGATATCAGTTACCAAGAAGAAGGCACATGAAACCTTCATGATCGGTGATGGCTTATGTCCTTGGGAAACACATTTTACACTGGAACAGGAATGAGGCCTACTGCAGCATAGGTTAATGCCGTTTGCCTCAAGCCCAGAAAATACAAAATATGAAATTTAAAGGATAAGGACTTGAGCGGCGGCTCCATTATTTGACCATCGGGGTGTTGCCCCCCTCTATTTGCCCCAGCCCCTGAATTTAATATAAGAAATGTACGGTTTAAATATTTATTTTATGGCTGCAGTTTCTGGGCTTTTTTGTTGTTTTTATTGGACATGTGCTGGGTTGCTTAGTGATGAGTGGTTGGGGCTTAAAAATACAATACACAATCTAGGCTCACCCTGGTTGTTGACACACGCGCGCATTTCAAAGTGAGCATCTCTGGTTGGCTGACTGCCTTTCTGCGACCAGCCAGACATGCGCACTAGAGGCTTGTCATCATCTGTGCATAGTGGGAGGAGGGGGGTGGGCAGCTGCAGGTCCCAGTGCTCAGAGTTGGCTTCATCTGCCCGATCCAATCCTGACACTGCTCTCAGTAAATAAGTGGGTGTCAGGATTGGCCAGGACTTGCAGCACTAACAGTAATTGTACAAGTGCAGTTGTAAACCCATGTGTGCTTAACAGAGCTTGCTGCAGTTTGTGAGGGACTGAGTTCCCTCTGCTCCTCGGGCGTCAATAAGGGGGGGTCTTCCTGAGCCTCTGGCTGAACCCATTAGGAAATGTAGGGAGGGGAAACAATGTCCTGGCAGTCTGCAGTCCAGAAGGAATTCTCCCCTGGCAGACTCTTTCTCTCTCTCTCTCTCTCTCTCTCCCCCTCGTTATTTCACCTCCCATCCTCAATGCCTGTTCTTTCCTTAATCAGAGTAGAGCTTAGTTGTGTGGTTATATCATTTTATGAAGGGCCAGGGTTGGCAAGGGTTTTTATGCCCCGCCCCATGCATCATCTGAGTTGCTGACTTACTTATCCTGCTTTAATAACCACCCTAGTGTCCAGGGTGACCTATGTCAGCAAGAGCACTACTGAACCCCCAGCTCATCCTTCCGAGAAGTAGTGCTATCCACTATCTCTGTGCAATTAAATCAGTGGAAGGATTGAGGCAAACCGAGAGCCGAAGGACAATCTCTGACCAGCTGCCAATCACCCAGCCCTGATTGGCCCTGTTCAGAAGTAGTTTGAAAACTTCGCAAAATCCAGAGCAGTTGTCATTGAGAACCTTTCACTCACATATATTTATGACATCTGGTAACGAGGACATTGTGAGCACATCAATATCCGGTGGAAACAATCGATAACAGCAAGAGAACAAAATCAAGTAGAGCAGGTTCGAGACACAGGTGAGCTCTGACGAGCCATTTTGGTCACCAACATCTTTTGGGGTTGAGTATTTGTCATTTGATTTAGAAATGCTTTATTTTTAAAGAATTTTGGCTGGTGGTGGCTTTTAGGAATAATTTTGCTTGACCAGCGGTACGGTTTGGATTACACAGATGCAGCTCCCTTGAGGGGCACCAAGTTCTGCAGTGCCTCCCAGAAAAAGGGAGAGGATGTGTGCATGGGAGGTATGGGACCAACCCCAGAGTGTTGCAGGGATTCTGCACAAATGCAGAACTATGCACAGGATTATAGGACCTTGGTGTATAGGGTCTGGGTCTTCCTACAACCTTGGTGACCACGACCCCAGGACCAACAAGCTATAGTATCTCACTTGCTCTCCTACTCACTCACAGAGAAGCAAATGATTAGACACCCCAGACCACAGCACTCCCATATCTCTCAGGAATCATGGTAACTAGACACACCCCTTTGCTCGTAGTCTTGAACTTGTCCACAAGTAGATATGACAGAGGCACGAAACATATTAAAATATTTATTTTAACTAATGTGCCCTAACATGCAGTATACGTGCCACGACAAGCAGGAAAATGCATAGTACAAATATAGTCAGCATAGCAGCTAGTCCATATATCATGAAGGGAGATGTCATCATAAAAGACAATGGAGAAAAGACTATAGTGCCTAACCTCCCTCCCCTTGCTAAGAAGGGATATTGTTATATAATAGAAGATCTTTGGGCTTTGTCAGCAGACCCCATACCTTAGCCTATAGATGGTAGATCTACTTCATAGGTGCTGTCTCGCTCTTCTCCCTGAAAAGGTCCCTCTCCAAGTGTGTGTCACATATTTGTGTACCCCACTAAAAACCAAAGTAGGTTGTCCAAACAACAGCTGCAGTGGTATGTTTTGTCTTAGGTCTAAGGCCTGGCTAGAACAAAATAACAAGGGGCATTGTTGTTCGACCATGCACATAATGTTCAGTCAAAATCCCCGGAACATGCAGAGAGTGAACACCGTGATGAGTTCTCATGTGATAGCAGTCATTGAAATTATTGTAAAAATAAAGACATGTAGTAACATGCGCAAAAGCAGCAGGCAAGCTGCAGCGTGCTCATGCTAAGTTAGGGAAGACAGCAATGGCCCTATGGGCCACGTGGCAGAGGGTGGTGTTTTGTTACCCCTACCCCCACACAACCTTCAGATAAATGATGGGGTATTTTGGAGATGTGTGTCTGGCGAGGTCGGTTTGCGTTACTGATATGGTTAACTTATGGCAATTTGTGTATACATGACTGCGTTCATTCATGTCCGTATGTACCAGTGATTGGATGTGTGCCACCATACTTGTATTTTGCTGTGTGTATGCACATTGCACACACTGATTGTTGGCATTTTCAGTATATAGCACAGTTACAGTTGTCCCAGAAATGTGCGCCATTCAGTGTGTGCATGTGTGCATGCATGTATCTCTGAAAAGGTGTGCATGCCATGTTTGCTTTTAGTTTGCATGGCTGGTGCTTGAGCATCATTGGGTGTATTATGTATGTTGGCTTGTGCCTAGCAGCACCTGCACACCACTCTATGTGAATGGCATTGGATTTGCTGGTCCTCAAAACCCTGTTTCTATTTGCATTTCACTTTCAACATGTGCGTATACATGCATCTAAAGTTTGTGTTTGTGCAGTATTGTCTCTGATCATACAATAACTGTGTACTGATTTACCACCGGTTCTATACAAATAAATGTGTTTTCACTATTCTCAGACATGAATGTCATTATTTCTCATTTTGCAAAGCAAAGCATTCTTAAAAAATGCTTACCAATATGGATGATGTGAATCCTACACCTTGCTGTCCCCTTTGTCTTATGTAATATTTTCTATACACTGATCAATCAATCAGGGTTTGTGAAGCACACTACTCACAGTGAGTGTCTCAAGGTGCTGGGGGAAGGAGTGTGCTGCTCTGGTGGGGTCAGTCGAAGAGCCAGGTCTTGAGGTCCTTCCTGAACTGGTGCAGTGTCGGGTTCCGTCGGATGTGAAGCAGAAGTTCATTCCAGGACTTGGCTGCTAGGTTGAAGAAGGATCTTCCACGCTTTCTCGTCCTGTGATGGCATGGGCCGGAGGCCAGGGAGAGGTCGGCCAAGTGAAGGTTTCTCTTGGGGCATGGAAAAATATTCAGTTGTTGAGGTATTGGGGTCCGATGTTGTGGAGGGTCTTATAGGTGTATATGAACATTATCCTTCTTACGATGGGGAACCAGTGAAGGTTGCGGAGGTGTTGGGTGATGTGGTTGTGTCGTGGGATATTGAAGACAAGTCTGGCTCAGGTGTTCTTGAAGGTCTGCACTTTGTGGAGGAGTTTTTTGCTGATTCCGGTGCAGAGGGAATTGCTGTAGTCCAGTCTGCTGGTGATGAGTGCGTGGGTGACAGTTTTCTTGGAGTCTGGGGGAGCCACTTGAACGTCTTGCGCAGTACTTGCAGGGTGTTCAAGCATGCAGAGGATACGGCATTGGTATGGTGATTTATGGTGAGTGGAGACTCAAGTATGATGCCTAGGTTGGGTGCATGGCCGGTTTGAGGGGGGGGTTTCCGAGGGTGGGGGGCCTTCAGGTATTGTTCCAAGCGGACGAAGTGGAGCCGAGGATGAGAACTTCTGTTTTCTCAGAGTTGAGCCTCAGGCAGTTGTTGCTCATGCAGGTCACGACGGCTTCCATCCCTTCTTGGAAGTTGCGCCATGTGGTATCCGGTTCCTTGGTGAGGGAAAGGATGAGCTGTGTGTCATCGGTGTAGGAGACAATGCTGAGCCTGTGGTTTCTGATGATGGTTACGGGGGGGGCCATGTAGACGTTAAAGAGCGTGAGGCTGAGGGAGGATCTTTGAGGCACTCCGCATCTGATCTCTGTCAGTTCTGAGAGGAAGGGCGGGAGTCTTATACTCTGTGTTCTGCCTGAGAGGAAGATTCGTATCCATTCTAACGCTTTTCCTTGGCTAGTGTGCGGTGGGAGACGGTGTTGAAGGCTGCTGATAGGTCAAGGAGGATGAGGGCTGCTGTGTGGCCTTGTTTAAGGAGGGCACTGAGGTCGTCAGTGGTGGCTAGGAGG
This sequence comes from Lissotriton helveticus, assembly GCF_964261635.1. Classification (NCBI taxonomy): domain Eukaryota; kingdom Metazoa; phylum Chordata; class Amphibia; order Caudata; family Salamandridae; genus Lissotriton; species Lissotriton helveticus. Next base: position 242,947,553 of record NC_136073.1, read on the forward strand.
GAAGTCTCAGTGCTATGGTTGCTGTGAAATCAAGATTGGGAGGCGTCCAGAATGTCATTGGTTTCTATGAAGTGAGCTAGCTAGGTGTTGACGGTCTTTTAGATGACTTTGGCTGCAAAGGGAAGCTGTGAGATGTGCCTGAAGTTCTTAAGGTCCATTGGGTCTGCAGGGGGTTTCTTTAGGAGAAGGTTGACTTCTGCATGCTTCCAGATGTCGGGGAATGTGGTGGTCTGGAGGGAGTAGTTGATCGTGTGGCATAGTTCAGGTGCAATGGTGGTGGTGGCCTTGTGGAAGATGTGCAGCGGGCAGGGGTCAGAAGGTGCTCCGGAGTGGATGCTCTTCATCATCTTTAAGGTGTCTTCTGTGGTGAGAGGGGTCCAGGAGAGAAGGGTCTGTTGGGTGGTGGCATTGGGGGTGGGAGTTGGAGGTGGTGCTGTGATCTTGGCCGTTGAAGTCGTCGTATAGCGTCTTGATCTTGTGGTGAAAGAAGGAACAGAGTTTGTCGGAGAGGTCTTGGGAGGGAGGGAGGGATGTTGATTGTTTTGCTGTTGGGTTTGGCTAATTCCTGTAGGATGGTGAAGAGTTCCTTAGAGTTGTGGGTGTTGGAGAGGATCCTGTCATGGATGAAGTTTTTCTTTGTTGATCTGATTAGTTGGCGGTGTGCTGTGATGGGCGTATTGTAGGTGGAGCGTGCTTCATGAGTTTTACTGTTTCTCCACGTCTTCTCCAGTCGTCGGCAGGAGCGTTTGGATTCTAAGAGATCCATGGTGAACCAGTTGGCTTTCTGGTTGTGTTGTTTTGTGGTGTTCTGAATGGGGCGAGGGTGTTGGCGCAGCTGTCGAGCCATTAGTGGAGGTTGCTTGCCGCTGTGTTGGCGTCCGTCGTAGTTGGGGTGGAGCGCAGGTGAGGGGGCGCTGAGGTGTTCTTCTGGAACTGTGTTCCAGCTTCTGTGTGGGAGACAGTGCATGTGCTTGTGTGTGGTGGGGTTCTTAAAGGAGAAGTGGATGCAGTGGTGGTCTGTCCGGAGCAGTTCCATGGAGTGGCTGAAGTGAATGTTGTTTCCTCCGGCGAAGATGGGGTGATTTACACACTTATGATTCATTCTCTCTGTATTTGTATGTGATGTAAAGTGCTCCGAGATCCCACACTGGTATGAAAGGTGCTATAAAACAAAGGAAATATATGAGAGAGGAGCTATGGAGATGAGAGGCACTGTTGGAGGGTGATAGCGAGGGAATCATTGAAGAGCCCCAACAAAGATTGTTGAATCCTGGTGCACTCTAAAGTCTATGCTATAAAAGCTAATACAATTGAATATATACTGAAAAATGGGTTTTCGAATGTGCCATTTGTGCCCACATTTTCTTGAGGGGGACCGCCGTTACCCACCAAGTCTCCTTGTAGTGGTAAAGCTTGCATGCTGTGCTCACTCACTGTGCACCATACGGGGGCTGGTCTGACAAAATTTGCCAAGGCTCCTTTAGGTTCCCAGTCCAGCCCAGATTGTGGCAATATATGTGCTTAACCATGGTAGATTGTCTGGGTTTTCCTTCACCAAAGTAGTTTACAGGTCTATGTTTATGTCCTGACAAATGGATTCAGCCTGAATAAAACTTCAGAAAACAGGAACTTCCACCCCGTCGAAATGCAAGCAATAAATACAAACCATTTGGCAGGACATAAGCACTGGGCCTGGTAACAGATAGCAGGACATATGTCCTGAGCCCGTAGTTTGCTCTGTGTTAACATTGGGAAACAAAATCCCAGTCTTGCCTTTGGTGCGCACTAGTCTGCTCTCGTGACCAGCCCAGGGAGGGCTGGTCAGCTTGATCTGCAGCAAACTGATAGGAGACATTGTCTGTATAACTTGTAAATTATAACAATAATATTTAAGATATTGAAAAGTTTTAATACAGTAAGCTACGGAAAATTATATTTGTTTCAATATTCTAAGTCTACACTTGCTTTATAAACCTTCTTGCTTTCTCAAATTTGCTTGAAACGCACTCTTTGGCCACCTGTTTTTCAAACTTTTCCAGAGGAGGGGAACCCCGAACCAATTTTAGCATGCACAAACGGGTTAGCGACCCGTTTTCACATGCTAAAATTGGAATGGCCATATACTAACACAATTTTGCAAGTCGCAAATGAAATGCGACTCACAAAAAAGTGATTAGAGACTCGCTATTTGGAAGGGGCTTTCCCTTGCAAATAGCGTTTCTCTGATCCATGTAAGAATGTTTTGCGACCACAATTGCGGTCGAAAAACACTCGCAAATTACCACCCTAGTCAAGAGTGTGGTAATGGAGTCGCAAATGGGAAGGGGTCCACAGGTGACCCCTTCCCCTTTGTGACAGGCTCAGAAAATATTTTTTTAAGGACAGGCAGTGGTCCCAGGGACCTGCCCTTAAAAAATGAAACAAAAACGTTCTTTTTTTTTAATGCATCCTGTTTTCCTTTAAGGAAAACTGTCTGCATTAAATAAAACTGCTTTATTTAAAAGCAGTCCAATAAATGGTGGTCTTCTGAGCCCAGTAGGCCACCATACCTGGGAGGTCCTGCCATTCCCAATGGGCTCGCAAATTGTGAGAAGCTCATTAATATTCACGAGCCTTGCAATTTGCTACTCTATTGCGAATTGCAAACACTGCTGTACATCCAGTTTTGCGACTTGCAAATTGCGAGTCGCAAAATTGCTGGTCGTACATCTGGCCCTTTATGCTTCCAATTGATGCTGATAATGCATTATGCTAAAAAACCTAGAGGTGGCTCCCCCATGTCAGAGAAACATTGTGAAATAATGGCAGAGCTGTGCGAAACACTCCAGTATTAAAAGGGTTAAGTCACAACTTCTCTGAAGAAGTGATCAATAGGTAATTATTAATGTGAGGAATAGAGTGAGAAGCATGGGATACCACAGAAATGTTAATTTCTACGGGGAAAACACAACATGAAGCAAACCATCTTCAGCAGGAACTACTGTGAGAAGCACTGGTCACAATATAAAACTGGAGCAGGAAGGCTGAAAGTAACATTAGGAAATACAATAGCTTCTTTGATTGGTTAATCATGGCTATTGACCAAGGCAGAGTAATACATGTAATCTCTATGGACATAAGTAATACATTTGTAACTGCTCCACTCTCAATTAAAATGTTGTTTCAGTCAATTTCCCAGGATATCAGTATGGAATACTCTACATCCACCCAAATCATCCCACAGGGGCTCGCCATGGAACTGTAGTGAAACCGAAGAGGGAAAACCTACCAAAATACAAACAGGTCTTTTTAACAGAAAAAATAGACATTGCTTATCAAATAGGACTTCCTCACTAGTGGAGGTGTTCATTCTTCTTACAATATTTTTCAGACCCGATTGCCTTATCGATGTGTGGAAAACACAACAGAATTGCAACAATATGTTTCACAGTGGAATTAGCACAAAAATACATAAATAGATTATTGTGTTCAAACAGCTGTGACATTGAGTTATTATCGGCCACTCCCAATACAGATGCACATCGCGACTACAATGTGTGGGCACCAAAAAAACACATACTCATGGATAAGCCACTTAAAATAAATCCAGAGTAATTGCTGTTTGGGATATCAATGTAATGAGTATATTCAGTTGGGAAAAGTTACAATGATTTGCGTCATCTTCTCCAGGCTCAAGAGGTATAAATGTTTCAGTGAAATAGATTGATTTCAGGCTTCAGCAGGACACTCACTAGTGAAACATTAAAACTCCCGACAATTGTGAGATCAGAGTTATTCAGATTTTAGATGTAGCACAACAAGGGATAAACAATATTTATTACTATGTTTGAACTTTCCACTCTCCAGGGGTGGATGCGCCTGTAATTGAGGAACCTCTTATATAGTGAGAGAAAGTGATGAATAGACCCCCCCACCCCAATTGAACTTTAAGCTGCTAGCTAGTCAACCTACTAGTATGATTAAAAAAAATAGCAAATAGGAAATAATCAGCTGCATAAAAAATTCTCCCGAACTTCAAGTAAAGGCTGAACACAAAGCATTCACTCAATACAGCCACAGCTTCCAAAAGATGAAGTGAGCCGAGAATAGAAGGTTAACAATGAGGATTGGAGAATAATAGAATAGTTTGCAGGGAAAAACAGAAAATCAACTGGACAAAAATCAATCACAGGGGGATTAAGCGCATGATAAAAAAATTAACCTGAACAAATTTGTAAATCAGTAGCTCTCAATTGCTCAGAAATTATCCAAGTGACCAGGAAGAAGAGGAGACACATAGCAGCCATGGCGGACTAACCTTCTGCCAGTTCCCTTAAATGGAAATGGTACAAAAGGGGGTGGCGATGGACGGAGCATCTGAACCAATCAAACACTCACACCCAGTCAAAAGATCTGGGTTTGATCCATCACCGTTCTTTAGCCCACTCTGCCACCCCAGTTCAGACATGGCTATATGCAAATCAGTCTGACCCTGTGCCTAATGGGAACAGTCCAGCCCGAACTGCCAAGCCATGCCTTCCCTGGACCGGAAACAAGCTTCCGAGGGCCGGTTTCTGGCATTCCAGCCGTCTTCAGCCTGGCTTGCTTGAATCCAGTGGCAAAGTAAGCAAGGGTCTCACGTCTGAGCATACCCTGCCACACTTATGGCGGCCAAAGCGGTACAAAAGGGGGTGGCGATGGACGGAGCATCTGAACCAATCAAACACTCACACCCAGTCAAAAGATCTGGGTTTGATCCATCACCGTTCTTTAGCCCACTCTGCCACCCGAGTTCAGACATGGCTATATGCAAATCAGTCTGATCCTGTGCCTCATGGGAACAGTCCAGCCCGAACTGCCAAGCCATGCCTTCCCTGGACCAGAAACAAGCTTCCGAGGACCGGTTTCTGGCATTCCAGCCGTCTTCAGCCCGGCTTGCTTGAATCCAGTGGCAAAGTGAGCAAGGGACTCACGTCTGAGCATACCCTGCCACACTTATGGCTGCCAAAGCGGTACAAAAGGGGGTGGCAATGGACGGAGCATCTGAACCAATCAAACACTCACACCCAGTCAAAAGATCTGGGTTTGATCCATCACTGTTCTTTATCCCACTCTGCCACCCCAGTTCAGACATGGCTTTATGCAAATCAGTCTGACCCTGTGCCTCATGGGAACAGTCCAGCCTGAACTGCCAAGCCATGCCTTCCCTGGACCGGAAACAAGCTTCCGAGGGCAGGTTTCTGGCATTCCAGCCGTCTTCAGCCCGGCTTGCTTGAATCCAGTGGCAAAGTGAGCAAGGGACTCACGTCTGAGCATACCCTGCCACACTTATGGCAGCCAAAGCAGTACAAAAGGGGGTGGCGATGGACGGAGCATCTGAACCAATCAAACACTCACACCCAGTCAAAAGATCTGGGTTTGATCCATCACCGTTCTTTATCCCACTCTGCCACCCCAGTTCAGACATGGCTATATGCACATCAGTCTGACCCTGTGCCTCATGGGAACAGTTCAGCCCGAACTGCCAAGCCATGCCTTCCCTGGACCGGAAACAAGCTTCCGAGGACCGGTTTCTGGCATTCCAGCCGTCTTGAGCCCGGCTTGCTTGAATCCAGTGGCAAAGTGAGCAAGGGACTCACGTCTGAGCATACCCTGCCACACTTATGGCGGCCAAAGCGGTACAAAAGGGGTGGTGATGGACGGAGCATATGAACCAATCAAACACTCACACCCAGTCAAAAGATCTGGGTTTGATACATCACCGTCCTTCGCCACCCCCTTTTGTACCGCTTTGGCCGCCATAAGTGTGGCAGGGTATGCTCAGACGTGAGTCCCTTGCTCACTTTGCCACTGGATTCATGCAAGCCGGGCTGAAGATGGCTGGAATGCCAGAAACCGGTCCTCGGAAGATATGGGGCTGCAATTTGGGGGTTTGTAAAACCTGACCACATCCAAATGGAGGAAAACAAATTTTTGCGGTCATTGCTGGGCCTACCTCAGTCAACAGCGACTTACTCCCTACACCTTGAGCTAGGACTGGAATACATCACAGACAGGTTAAAACTAGCACCGATCCTGTTATGGATTAAGCTCTGGCTAAATCCGAACCTTAGTCTTAATCATAAGATCATTAAGGATTGTCTCAAATTAGATCACATGAGGGATATTCAGTGGTTGTCCTATGTAGAGTCCTTGGCTGTGAAGCTAGGACGCCCTGAGATCTTTGCTAGACCAGAATCCCTGTGTAAAGCAGATCTAGAATGGGTGAAGATTAACTTCACTAGGCTATGTGTTGCCGAGCGTGAAGCGGATGAGCTAGGTAAACCCTCAGTGAGGGCACATGTAATGGTAACCACATCTCCTGAGTTGGCTCCTTATTTGTCAGTGGTGACAAATTTTTTCCATGGATGGTTACTGACAAAATTCCGTTTCAATCAAATACATATGGTTCTTTGGGATGTGAAAGGTTGGTGTAGGCTTGGGGTTTCTACTCCATGTAAATGTGATGATCAGTCCGTCCAGGACACTTTTTTTTGCCCCTGGTATTCCGAACCCCGGATTCGGTTGTAAAACCAATGCTGAAAGAGAGGAGATTTTCGCAGTATAAGCCCGCATTGCTATTTCTGCAAATGATGGAAACCCTCGTAATTATGTACTGTATCGCCAGTTTTCTGGCTGCATCTATAAGAATCAGGAGATCAAGATTGGACTTTTAACGCTGGAAGCTAACCATTCTGTATCATGTATTCAAATAATGGGTTGTTGGGCTTGAATGGAAATGAAATTGTGTATTTATTTTTATTTTTTTAACGGGTTTTTACTGTCATTATGACTGAAATTGCATTAATTGACCTTTTAAACATGTTTTAGATTATTTTATTAATGTTTAGTATACTTTTATGATTTTAATTAATCGAATAAAGTGGTTTTGACTGACTGCCTGACTGCTGTTATGCACGTATGCAAATCGTAGTTTGAATTCCCAGGTGCAGTTGTGTACAATTCAGGCCCCAGAGAACTGTGCTCTTCTCGTACTGTACACCCAGGTTCACTCTCAGAGCGCCTGGTAGCCTTCTCTTTAGGTTCAAACAGCTTCGAATGTGGCAGGAGCTATGAGCTGTCCAAACTGACCCTATGCCTGTAGGGCTGCACGTGGAGCCCCTGAAAGCCCGAGGTAGGGCGGTGAGCTTGCCAGCATGAAGGGATGAAATGCTGGCACATGTAAAACCTGCCAGGTGAGTGCTCAATGCCGCCCACCCCATCCGCAACATCAGTTGATAAAGAACTGACCACAATTTTGGATCATTTCATTTGCAGTTCTGTGTATCCACTTGTCATCTGGTTTTAGATTGCGTAAAGTATAAAAAAAATTCAGGCATGATGCATAGACAATGGAACAAGCACTGGCTATGTGCGTTATTCCACATTTTCTCCAGTGAAAATGTAACTTACACAGTTTTTTTTTTAACCTGGGTTTTACACCTTGCTCTGAATGAGGCCCTAATACGTTGACATGCTGGCAGTGCAAACTGAGATGTCCAAACCAGCAGCCTTTAAACCGTGGGTGCTGGCGCACCATGGGGATCCGAATAAATGTCATACGCGGCATCTGTGGCGGCTCCTCCGCTAAGGCGGAGGAGCATTGCCCCATTGCTCTTTGAGCAGGAAAAATAAAATTATAATAACACAGTTATAATCATTATATTTTTTGCAGGTTTAGGCTGGGTTAGGGTGGGCGGGGCTAAAGGCATAGTGTAAGGAGTGGTTTGCACACTCCAAGTGCACATGACTGTTTGGCCGGCCTTCTCAGTCCAGCCAGTTATCCGCACTTTGCATGTTCCCCACCAGGTTGAATTACACAGTCTGGTGGGGAACATGCCCGGGCCTCAGGCCCCATCTGAGCGCTGATCCATGGAGCTCAGACCAATCACAATACTGCATTGCAGTGTAGTGATTGGCTATGGGAAGCCTGGGTGCTTCCTGGTTCAGGGACTCACCGGAGAAGTGAAGAAGCAATGCGGCTGGTGGAAGAGGTAAGTGGTATTTTTTTGTATTTATTATTTTCTCCCTCCTACCAACCCCCACCCCTCCACCCTCATTCCCTTCCAGTCACTACTGCATGGCACCAGATTTTTACTAAAGTGAACATTTAGTACTTCCCTGAGGAACACCGACCTCATGCTGAAAATCACTGATCTGACATGTAATGAAAGAAAAGTGGCTGGGAGTCACTCTATGAAGGGCCATCAGTAATGTTGTCCATTAGTCATTGCAAGGAGTGCCTGTCAAAAGGGGACCTCAAGTTATCCCCAAAGCCATTTCATTTCTGATGAAGGATCACTCTGCAGACACTTTTAGAGTGACAGGTCTACCAACAGCTATCCAAGTAAACAGGACAATTGAAGATAACTGCAATGTTCAGATTGTTAAATATGTGCAGAGCTAAAAAGTGATGCATTGTCTTGTGCAACACCTTCAGCCAGTCCTGGTATTTTAGGAAACAGCGAATTGCATTTTGGAATATGTAAGATGTTGTATTGTGATGGGAAAGCATACAGACATACACATGGCAAGGGAAGAAGAGGAAAACACACTAATACCAATTATTAAAGCTGCTCTAGGTGTCACAATGAACATCAGTCAGATTCTGAGATTCAAACATAACTTATTCATATTTGGACAGTAAAGACATTTCTAAAATCCAATCAATGCTAAAGGTCAACAAGTCTTTCCATTTTCTCAAAATAGTCTTATGGGAATATCACCTAAGCAGTGGAAATCCATCTCTTTATTTTAATTGCAGGCAAAGTGGATTATTATTAAGTAGGTACATTCAAAAGTAATTTGAAATGAAGTGTGTGCTGACATGACATCAGCACCCTGTCCCACTTCTGCTTCCTCATTATCGTTAATTGTGTTTTGTGCATTCTCCTCCTATTTAGGTATTGGTCGCTTCACTGCAGTATTGTGTAGCATTCAGCCAATCATTACTGTAAGACACACGCTATCTGGCTTGTCCGTCAGTTTTACCAGTGAGGTGCAGACCCCAGAAAGAACCCTGCAGGAGTCTCTTGTATTGTTTGTCCTGATATGGGCCATTGTATTCTTGCTCCTTAGCAGTCGCTAGTGTTCACAGAGGGATCATACGCCATGACATCCGGAGGTATCCTAACTGACTTACATAGGATACAAAAATGGGTAAAAGCAAGCAGTGACACTGACAATGCATATCTGTGTGTTCATGTACATTTGATAAAAAAATTTAGAACATTTCTCCATTTATGATTATGATACATGAGCAGTGGTATTGCGCCTAAAAGGTCCCAAGGTATTCATTATGCACATGTGACACTTACAGAAATGATTTTGCTAAGATGCTGAATTGCCTGAAATTACCCCGAACCATTAGGTCTCATCTAGGACCTGCATGTGCTGCATGCGCTCGTGCTTGCAAGAGATATTGTATACAACAAGTGGCTTGCAGCCTGTCCATCGCTTCCCATTCATTGGATACTTTGCTACTCATGATACCTGCCTTCTAATTGGCCAACACATGCTGGCTTTGCCTTTTCTTCTTTCGGCTGGAGCATGGACCAAGTTCGGATTGCTGCGGCTTGATTGCTATCCTTCCACTGATCGCAATGTGATTGAGGTACTATTTTTAATTTTTTGCCCTGTCATCCTTGTTTTTCCCTCCCACCCCATGTAGCTCTGGCCATTCACCCTGTGTTGCTTCTTTCCCTCAGAGCTCTGTGTTGCTTCTTCACCTCTCACCCCGTGTCCATATCACTTCTTTCCCCAGCCATAACCACCCACATTGTTCATGTTGCTTCTTCCCCTCCCACACCAAACCCCCTGTTGTCTGTGTTGCTTATTCTCCTCGCACCCCAACCCTCCCATTGTCCTTGTCCCTCCATCCACCATAATTTTTTTTTAAAAAGCAATCTGAAGCAGACAGTGACTGTGTCGGTGAATGTTGGTTAAGGTTTCCACCCAGAACCGCAGCACTGATTGTGCCACTCTTTGTGTGAAAAAATACAAAATTGCTCCCAACCTTCCACTGCAGTGTCAAAGAGTAGTTTTAAACCTGCTAGTACAACTTTGCCATTTAAACCCTCTTCCCTTAACAATATATGTAAGTCTCCCCTAAGGAAGGCCTATATAACCCTAAGGCAAGGAGTTGTATATTTTTAAGTAGGACCTATTTTCTCAATATGTCATAACAGCAAAGCTTCCAAATTGCTGTTTGTGCTGTGGAAAAGTTAGTAGCCCATTGGCTAACACTGGTTTACTGGTAGGGGTGGAAGGAACTAGAGGAGTTTCGCTGTGGAATTCCGTGTAGTTACATGAACTGGCAGAAATCGGCATGTTGCACTGTAGCACTGGGAGCATGTCCCACAGGAGTGGCGGCTCCTCCATTAGGGCAGAGGAGCGTCGCCCCATTGCTTTCTCAGGGTGCGAGAAGCAGAAACATAAGGTGGTATTTTAAATACCATTTTAAGTTTCTGCTTCTTGTGCTGTGAGCCAAGCAGAATGGTATGCCTAGTTGGGGGCAGGCGGGTGGGTGAGTCGGGGAGGAGTGGCTTGCCTAATGCTGTGGGCCCTGACTGTTTGGTCGGCTCTCTGAGGCCAATCAAACCAGTCATGCGCACTCTCCATTTTCTATATGTAGGCTACATGCAGCCTACATAGAGAAAATGACCTCCCTACAGGCGCCCGACTGGGCTCCACCCACACCAATGCCAATGTTCCCATTGCAGTGTCGTGATTGGCTTAGGGAAGGGGAGGGAGGATGCCTGCTTCTTGTTCCTGCCACATGGGCGCGGGACCCGGCCAGGAGCGGAGGAGTTGCAGTACCCGGTAAGGTAAAGTTTTTTTTCAAATCCCCCCTGTGCGAATCCCAGCGCGACCCTCCACCTGCCCCCCCATCTGCGAGTCATGCGAGCCACAACTTTTCCATGCTGAAAAATCAGCACAAATGGCACCATGCGGTGCGCCAGAGGGCACTGCTTCTAAAGCTGGTTTTGCTGCAGCTCAAGTAGATTTTCTACTCAAGCAGCAGCTTTCTCACCGTGAGCTACCGCCCTCAATAGGAACATCTCACAAGGTGCTCTCCTACACCCCAATATTCACACTAGGGGAGACTAATTTTCGCTTGTCAACTTACCTTTGGTGAGCCACTTGCAAAAAAAATCCTCCACCATGCAGTGGTTGGCGGAATTAGCCTGTAACTCTGCGTTACATGCCTATTGTGAAGTGGGCAAAACTCCATCAACTCTGCCAGTGGAGCAGAATTCTATCACCCAACGCTAGTTACTGGCTGACCCCTCAGTCAAGCTAACTTCTAAATGGGATTACTAAAATGGGTATTCCAAGGTATAAAATTAATTGTAGCATTAAGCCCAACTTGATGACCCAGTCGAATTTAATGTCACTTTTAAGGAAAGGCAACTTTTAGAAAGTTGCCACTCTGTTGACCAGTCTGTCTACTGGTCCCGCTCAGTTGCTGGACAACAGAAAGCCTTCTGCCCTCCTGTGGAGTAGTGTGAATGACACTGACGCTCAGGAATAATAGAGGTCTGCACCAAATGGAGGTGTTACCACCACCTAGCAGAAAGCCACACAGAGTGTTGGCCCAAAAGGCTAGCTTCAAAGGGGGAAGCTGCCTTTGGTGGGCAAATTGCGATCACACTCAGGTGCCCCCCCCCCTTTGTTCATGTAGACAGGTTGACGGTGGCAACTGGAACAAAGAGGGGAAAAAGCCTATGGGCTTTTGGCTCACCGGTAGACATGCCCCTAGTGTGGGTTGCCAAGCTCCTAACATCCAAGGAAGGTTTTAGACAGCTTGAGAGTGGGAAGAATAGTGCACTCTGGGATTGCTAGATACCACACACAGCCAGACATTATCACAGGGCAGAAGGGATCCTGGTAGCCTATTGGCTAGAACCTGCATCATCCGCTCAGGGCACTTTCTGGGCATAAATATGGCACGCCTAGCACCCTGAACCTCAGGTCATGCCAGAACTAGAGAAAGGACTAAAGATGTATTGCCCTCCTGGGTCTGGCAAGAGAGACTGCACACATTGCTGCACTGCACCTGCCACACCCTGTGCTAGCAAAAAGAGGACTATTCCTGTGGCTCAGCTCCTGGCTTGTGGAAAAGTCCTTCCCAAGCCCCACAGCAAAGAAGTGATTCCAAGGGTCAGTCAACTGACCCCCTGGAACCAGCACCAGGGTCATCAAAGCTGCCCATCCCGGCAAGTCAGCAGCCACATTCTTTGAATCAATGCTGACTGCCACTGGACAACCCAAGGGACCGATCCTCAATGGCTAAGAGTTTCACCTAAGTCTGCTGGAACTGGGAGTGTCATTTGTTTCTAGGTTGGTTACCAAAGACGGTCAGCAGCCCTCACCAAACAATACCACTGGGACTGCTGTGTAGGGCGATTGCAAGCCCAGCCATAGCTGGCCTTCTACTGGTTCAAAGAAGACTTCAAGGGGCACTGACCCTGTAGCCAAAGTTGCCACACCCTACCCAAGGAGCTATGAAGAACTGCAAGGACACCCCTGTCGACCTCACAGTAACCATAGCAACTTTCAGCATCCTCAGCATCCTGAATCCCCGGCATCAAGACCAGTCTATTGAAGTCCATGGCAGTCTTATACTACAGTGTGGAACTGGACTTGAGCTTTAGTGACCAGCTAACTGTTGAAATACTCATCAGTGCCTCCCCGACCTTCTCCCTTCCAGAATTTGTCGCCCAACACAATCTGGATTAATCAAACACAACTCCGTCAATCTTTTCAATTGTGTCTAACTTTATGGTTACCATTGCTTGTTTGCACCTTGGACTAAAAATCTGAGATTTATGTTTTACTTAAAAATCAATATCTCCGGAACGCTTTGGTAGATTTTTCCCATCTGCTGTCTAAAAATTTATAAAAATATTATCCACTTTTATAAATTAGTGTTGGTTTTCTTTCATGTTGTGTGACCTTATTTCGATGGTTGATGCTTCAAAATGCTTTATACTTGCTCCTTGTTTAATCCTTGCTGCTCCAAGCCACAGCTACCCAGGGTTAATGTTAATGTTAATGTTAAAAATGATTTATAAAGCGCACTTACACCGGATGGTTTCATGGCGCTGTAAAGGCTCAGAGATTGTTCACGGACAGCTTTAGTTATAGGCTTGTGCAAATAGCCACGTTTTATGGGAGTTCCTAAATTGCATTAGCTCAGTACAGGAACGGATCTTCAACGGGAAAGTGTTCCACAGTCTAGGAGCAAGAGTGGCAAATCTACAGCCGCCCTGATGGACTCGTCTGAATACGGGGATGGTAAGAAGTGAGAGGTGAGCAGAACTGAGGTTCCGAGACGGGGTGTGTCTGGATATTAAGGTATTAATACATTTGGGGTTGTTACCATGCAAAGATTTGAAGATGAGGCAGCCCACTTTAAAGGCACAGCGTTGAGGGATTGGGAGCCAGTTAAGTGTCCTCAGCAAAGGGGTGGCAGACTGCCATCTGGGTTGATGCAGGATCAATCTGGCCGCCTAGTTTGGGCCATCTGTAACCGTTTAAACAGATAGATAGGCATGCCCAAGTATCCAGAGTTTACATAGTCCAAGAGAGACAAGACAGATGCGACCACCACTTGTATCAGGGCTTCCTGTGTGAAGAACCGATGTATCTTTTTGATCTTCCCTATTTGAAAGAAACAATTGGAGATGACTGTGCCAACCTGGGTTTTTAGTGACAGATCATGGTTGAGGGTAGCTCCTAATGTTTTGCCGAGTGGGAGGGGGAGAGAGAAGGACCTAACTATGAGGGCCAGTAATGAGGACCCCAAAATTTAAGGCTGTCCCCAGTAAGAAAAGTTCCGTCTTACCAGGGTTCAACTTAAGGTGGTTCTTGTCCAGCCACTGTTGGATATGTAACATAGTGGCCTGAAATTCGGTGATGGAACTATGGGAGTTATCAATCTGGAACACTAGTTGCAGATCATCTGCATAGTTAAAAACTGTCACATTCCTGTCTTTAAGGGACTGGATTAAGGGGAGGATGTAAAGGTTGAACAGATGGGGAGAAAGAGCAGGTACTTGTGGCAAAGTTGGTTTTGCGAGGTGGGGCCATAAAGTGGCCTAGGCGGACGGCCTGGAAGTGATCCTCCGGGAAGGAGGAGAGCCAACCAGCCGCTGGACCCAGAATGCCGGCTTGTTTGACACGGTCGACCAAAGTCGCATGGTCGGCCGTGTCAAAGGCGGCGGAGAGGTCCAAAAGGACCAGTGCTTGAGGAGAGTGTTTATCCGCACCATCATGGAGACTGTCCAGGTCAGCTAAGATGACAGTTTCAGTAGAATGAGCTGGCCGGAAACCTGCCTGATAGGAATTGAGATATTTAGATTTTTCCAAGAAGGCTGACAGGCATTTGGCTACGTGAGCCTCTAGCACTTTTGCTAAGAACGGGAGTAGTGAGATGGGACGATAATTAGGTAGGATCAGCACCGGGTTTCTTCAGAAGAGGGACCACAGTGGCTTTTTTAAAACGTGACCATTAGTGAGTGACTCATTCAGTAGTGTCAGTGCTGGGCCTGGATAGACTGATAAACAGTCCTTGAGTATGTGAGGTGGGCAGCAGTCAGAAGGAGCTCCAGAGTTGACTTTTATAAGGAGCTCCTGAAGAATCTCAGTGCTAATGGGGGTGGAAACAACTAAGGGTGCATTTGTTACTGTGCATAGAGGTAGCGGATGACGTGGGGGTTGCAGAGGTATGCTGGCTTCGATGGTAATGATTATTTCAATAAAGTAATAATTTAGAGAATTACAGAGGGTTTGAGAGGGCATGACTTTTGTAAGAACCCTGTCTGGGTTGGACAGTTCATTCATGATAACAAAGATTTCTTTGGAGCTTTTGTTGGAGTTAAGAATGTTTGAAGAGAAATGAGCAGCTTTCTCTGCGATGATAGTCTTCATATATTCTTTCCGAGCTGATATGTATAGTAGTTTCTTATCAGAGGAGTATTCCCGTCACCACTGCCTCTCTAGTTGGCGTAGGGCCAGTTTCTGGATTTTAAGTTCAGAAGAGAACCATCTCTGAACATCAGCACGTCGGGCTAATTTAATTTTCCTGAGAGGTGCGTGCTTGTTACTGGCCTCAAGAAGCCAGGGAGGTTTGCGTCAGTGTCGTTGATGTCATTGCCCGGGGTCGGGGTGGTCTTGGTCAAGGTGTCGAGAAAGTCTTTTTTATTGATGGCATTCCATTTCCTGGCATAGCCACCTTCAGCTGTTATGATTTTATGAAGAGTTGGCAGTATGATCATGAATTTTAGAAGATGATGATCACTCCAGACGCAAGGGTCAATTGTAGGTGTTGAAGTGGTCATGCCATTAGTCCACACTTGATCTAGGATGTTCCTCTTCACATGGGTGGGAGAGGATCTTGCTGTGTAAAATTTAAGTTAGTGAGGAGATCAGACAGCTCAGCCAATTGAGGTCCTTCAAGGGGGTCATTGTACCAGTAGTTAAGATCACCTATAAGGAGGACCTTAGCGTGATCGGTGGTGAGTTTCACCATCTGCTCGCTAAGTAAGAGGAGAAAGTGAGCCATCTGAAGAAGGCCTATACATTAATACACAGACAAAGGTGTCCATGGTGGAATCCAGTTGGATTACTATGTTATCCGCCTCATTGAGAGGGAGAGAGAGCAGGGTACTGAACCTGAAGTTGGTGTTGATAATGGCTGAGACTCCCCCTCCCATTTTACCTGATGAGCAGTTGGCATAAATGATATAATAGTTAGAGGGTATAGCTGCTAGCAAATCAGGGGCGGAGTCTTCAGTAAGCCAAGTTTCTGTCAACAGCAACAAATCAGGTGTATGAGTGAGCAAGAGAAGAAGAATATCAAGCTGGTGTTTGACGAGGGAGCGTGTGTTGAGGTAGTAAATTGATAGAGGCCTAGGCTGGGGTTCAACCAGATGAGGCGAACCCTGTTCAAAGGTGGTAGAAGTCTGTATTTTAGGGAAATCACGCCTTTCGGAAAGGATTCCTTGCTCCGCGAGTAAGACCTGTTTTTCATGAGCAAGATATAGAAGGGGGGAATGTATCAATTTTAGGGTGTCCGAGGAGTAGGTAATAGCTCGGGCGTACTGCTTGGGCCCTGGGTCCGGATGGGCATGGACGGGCGCAGATGGCTTGCATTTGGCGCGCCTTCGGCGCACCGCCTGCGCACCCACTGCGCGCTTCCTCGCTGCTGGCTGCATTTGACTCCGGTCCCCGCCCACAGCTCCGCCCTCTCGCCACCTGATTGGCTGTTGCAGGGGGAGTCACTCGGGGCAGCAGGGAAGCCGGAACAACCGACTTACGTGCAAGGTCAATAAAATGTAATTGTTTAAAAATACAGGAAACACAGTAAAATGATTCTAGCAGTGCAAATGTTCTTTTCTAAAGTTTAAAAGTTAGCTTTTTGGCAGCCTAAGCGATCCAGTCATTCAAAGCCTAATGGCGATCTCCCGCGCTGCTGGCTGCATATGACTCCGTTCCCCGCCCACAGCTCCGCCCTCACGCCACCTGATTGGGTGTTGCAGGGGGAGTCACTCGGGGCAGCAGGGAAGCCGGAACAGCCGACTTACACGCAAGGTCAATAACTTGTAATTGTTTAAAAACACAGAAAACACAGTAAAATGATTCTAGCAGTGCAAATTTTCTTTTCTAAAGTTTAAAAGTTAGCTTTTTGGCAGCCTAAGCGATCCAGTCATTCAAAGCCTAATGGCGATCTCCCACGCTGCTGGCTGCACTTGACTCCGGTCACCGCCCACAGCTCCGCCCTCGCGCTACCTGATTGGTTGTTGCAGGAGGAGTCACTAGGGGCAGCAGGGAAGCCGGAACAGCCGACTTACGCCGACTTACACGCAAGGTCAATAACTTGTAATTGTTTAAAAACACAGGAAACACAGTAAAATGATTCTAGCAGTGTTGAGCTAAAGGTTCTACAAACAAGCCTGACTGGAGACAAGACAGTCTTCTGGGTTATAACACAGTAAGGTCGCACCATAAATCCCATATAATACACCACAATCCTCACACAATTATTTACGACTGAGTGCTCATGACCGGAGTCGGATTTTGAAAGGGTGGGCTATACTAACGCATCCACAATGTCCACTGTATTCTGGAAAGAGTCAGTTGCACAAACATGCTACACTGCAAGTAATTTAATAAGGCACAGAAATGGCAATCAATGTGCCCAATGTGTGGATGAAAGGCATCTTCACTGCAGACATGATGTGTTCCATCATGCCGAGCCTATAAGTTCTCAGGACCTGGGACTCTGATATGTTCAACAGACTGAGCTTTGTTACAGAAACCCAGCGCCTACCTCTGGGTCCAGGGTCTGGTATAACCCTTTGATGCTGTGCAGACAAATACACTTCCCCAGCAGTACAGTATGTTGATTGCTATTGTGTGAAGGACAGCCATGATGTTGCAATGGCACATTTTTGAAGATTTATACAACTGCATTACATTTTTGTTGTGCTTACTGTGGAGTTGCTACGCGCTTTCTTCTACCTCTGGAATAAAATTACATTCAGTAAAATCATGTTGGGCGATTTTACAGCAGATATTGTGAGAAAACCTTTCGAAATGTATTTCACAGGGACTCAAAAGGAGGCTTATTTAAGGGTTAATGAGACTTAAATTGTCACTAAAGAGAGAATTTGCAATTGGAATGTACCAAGATTTCCATAGACCTTTAAAAATGTTACGAACAAAACTGCAGTGTTCTTCCACCTCAAGGAAATGTTCTTAAAGCTCAGCTCTCAGCATCTCAGCAGGACTCAAACACTGCATGTCCTGGGTAATAAGGTATCATTGGAAAGTTGATCAGCTCTGCTTTTTAGTATTTTCACTTCTAAAAATGTGATTTTTTATTTGTTTAATCGTTTGTCTTCGATTTAAAGAGAGGAGTTCTTGGTTGGAATAAATAGTTTTAGGCCCACATGCATCAAACAGAATTGCATTCGCAAACGGTGCGAATCGCAAAATTCGGCTGTTTGCGAATGCAATTCTTTGTTTTGGGATGCATTAACCCTGTTTGTTTTTTCGCATTTTAAGAAATCGCAAATTATTTGCGATTTCTTAAATTGCGATTGCATTTAAGAAATCGCAATTTTGCGATTTCTTAAATGCGATGCATCATCTGGAAAAGTTTGCGAATTCGCAAATTAGAAGTGTTAAATTAGCATGAAGTCAACCTTCATGCTAATTTAAGAAAAGTTTCAAAAATGCACAAAAGTGCATTTTTGACACTTTCATTTTACACTCACACATGCCCTTGGGCATGTATGTGTGAACAATGGACTTTAAGTTACATTTCTGGGGTCCAGGGGGGGTCCTCTGGACCCCCCCTGCACCCTAGAAATTGCATTCCCATTTTGCGATTCCTTAATTGCGAATCGCAAAATGAGAATGCCTTCCCATTGATTCCTATGGGCCTCTAGGCCCATAGGAATCAATGTAAAGGGATTCCTTATTTGCGATTCGCAAAATTGGGAATCGCAAATAAGGAAAAATAAGAAGACGCAAAAATATATGCAAATTTTTGATGCATAGGTATTTGCGATTTCTAAATTGCGATTCCCTAATTTTCGCAATTTAGGAATCGCAAAAACCTACAATGATGCATGTGGCCGATAGTGCCTTAGGTCTTTCGGAGCTACGCTCTCTGACCTGAGAAGTATATTATGAGGGAGCTTCAGGTCTCTCTCTAACTCTCTGGACGTATGCTACAAAAAGTATTCTATAATCATTAAAACAAGCTTGCCTGCTTACTTTTAAAGAGGCAGTTAAACAAATATATACTACCAGATGATGCCAAATGCTGTGTTTTGTCTTTTCCTTGGAGAATACGTTTGATATTTAGAAACACCTTGCTCCAGTCACTAACATTTGTAACACACTTGACAATATGCATACTCTGCGCCATGCCCAGCCCACAGCAGTGGACACATTTATTTGGTGTTAGGTTTCCTCCAGTGAAAATTACAGTGGAGGGGCATAAAGTGAAGTGGTGCACAATCTAGTATCATGTTGTGGACTTGAGTGGCGTAGACTGGAGTGACGTGGAGTGTCGTAGAGTGGACGGAAGTTTCGTACAGTGGAGTGGGGTGCCGTACAGTGGAGTGGTGTGCTGTACAGTGGATTGGAGTGTTATCGATTGGAGTGCCATGCTTTAGAGTGGAGTGGTGTGTGTTGTAGAGTGGAGTAGCGTGGACTGTTGTAGAGTGGAGTGGTGCTTTGTATAGTGGACTGGTGAGTGATACAGTGGAGTGCCATGCTGTAGAGTGGAGTGGAGTGGCGTGTCATACAGGGTTGTAGACTGGAGTAGACTGGGGTGGAGTGTAGGGGGATAGAGTGGGTTAGAGTGTTGTACAGTGTAGTGGTGTACAGTGTAGTGGCATGTTGTAGAGTACAGTGGAGTGGTATGGCATAGAGTGGTATGTCATACAGTGTCATAGAGTGGAGTAGATTGGCGTATAGTAGAAAGGCATAGAATGGAGTTGAGTGTTTGTGGTAGAATGGAGTGGAGCACAGTGGCGGGGTGTGTTATAGAGAGGCATGTCATACAGTGTCGTAGAGTGTCATAGAGTGGAGGGGTGTATATTGGAGTGCGATCAAATGGCATAGACTGGGTAGTGTTTTAGGGGGTTGTGTCAGGAAGTGTTTAGGCATAGATTGGCATGACATACTGTGTTGTGGCATAGAGTGTTGTGGTGTAAAGTGCTGTAGTATACAAGGGGAGAGGCATGGAGTGGAGTGAGGTAGAGTGAGGTAGAGTGAAGTGGAGTGGCGTATAGTGGAGTGACATAAAGTGGAGTAGTGTAGATTGAAATGGTGTACAGGAGAGTAGTGTGTCGTACAGTGCTGTTGAGTATCAGGGAGTGGAGTGGCATGTCGTAGATTGATGTGGCGTGTCATAAAGTGGAGGTGAGTCATGTGTCATTGTGTGTCTTTTCTCATATATAAATTTGATTTGTTTCTTTTCAATAGTTGCAGGGGAGTGGAGTAGCATGTCATACAGTAGAGTAGAGTGTCATGTTATAGAGTAGCATGTCATAGAGTATATTATAGTGGAGGTGGGTAGAGTGCAGTGAGGTAGAGTAGAGTGGCATGCCATACAGTGGAGTGGCATGTTGTACAGTGTAGTGGCATGTCATACAGTGCAGTGGAGTGTCTAGACTAGAGGGGCCTGGAGTGATGTAGAGTGGAGTGGTGTATTGTAGACTGGTGTGGCATATCATGGCGTGGAGTGGCGTGTTGTACAGTGGATTGGCTTGTCGTGTCATGGAGTGTCTTTGGAAATTTCCATGAACTTTTTTAGACAGAGGTAGCAGCAAAATGGCTGAATTATTTGTTTGTACATCACATGCACCTTATTACTAGGTTTTAAAAAGAACAGGAAGAAATGAGACACTTTACCAAAGTGTGAATAGTTGGGGAAAAGTACATTTATTGTTGTATATTGTTTTTAAAAGGTACCGGATACCACAGTGCTATCTTGGAAGTAACGCAGTACCTATTAGAATGACAAACAAATGGATTAATGTCAAACAATAGAAGAATATTTATATATTAGTGCTTGTATTATTTTATTGTTTGTCATAAATCATTTTTTGTCATTTCAGAAGTTACTGCAGTACTTACAAAATATTACTGTGGTACTCTGTTACCTTTTATAAAATATATACAAAAATAAACACACTTTTCCCTAACTATTCACACTATTGTAAAGTGCCTCATGGCTTCCTATAGGTGAACAAACATAGTAATAATGTATATTTGATGTACACACCCAGAATGAATATGTGACGTTACAATGCGATCAGTTACATCGCAGTACGTTACATTGCAGTTATTACAACGCAAGTCATTACAAGACTTGCGCTAGAGGCGCTGGACTTAGGAATAGTATAATTTACTATTCCAACTCCAGCCTACCTAACAGTAGGGAAGGTGTTGGAATAGTAAATCATACTATTCCTTAGTGTATGGCACCATCCAGCGCACGTCTTTGAAACAACTTGTTTTGTAATGACCGCAATGTAAATGCATCGCGGTGTAACGACCGCATTGTAAAGGTTGTTCTCCCCCAGAATATAGCCAAAGTGTGGTAGACAGACGTAGCGGCAAAATGGCTGAGATTTTAGATTGTACATGAGGTTTATCTTATTTTTTAACCAGTAGTAATAAATAAGCCACTTAACTAAATTCAGAATATATAATGAGAAGTATTTTTATTGTTGTATTTTTTTTTATAAAAGGTAACAGAGTACCCTGATTCTATCTTGGATTTACTGCAGTGATTGCTTACATTTAAACAAAAATTATATTTATGACAAACAATAAAACACCAATTCTTTATTGTTGCTTACTCTTGTTTTATTGTTAGTTATATATATATTTTAAAGTTTAAAAGGTTCCACAGTACTTCTTAAGTAGTACTGTGGTACTCTATTACCTTTAAAAAATATATATACACAACATAATGCTTTTCCCTAACTATTAGCAGTTATTAAAGTGCCTTAGGTCTTCCTGTAGCTGTAAAACATAATAATAGTTTATATCTGAGCTCCAAACCCAGAACATAGCCAAGGAGTGGTCTAAACAATCTGGCTCTCTTTTACTTTTGTAAAGGCACTCATTAGCGTATGATATTATGTTTTGTCATCGGCATGTACCACATTATACTGTAAAAAATACCATATTAACTGCACCCAAATATATCACTAACGTTTGGGGGCACATGCATCAAGCCTTTTTCCATTTGCAAACAGGCTGATTCGAAGAATCGGTGCGTTTGTGAATGGAAAAAGGCCATTTACAATGCATGTACCTTTTGTTATTCGCAGTTCAGGTAATCACAATTTTTTTCCGATTACCTAACTTGCAAATGCATTTAAGGAATCACAATTTGCCATTCCCTAAAGGCAATGCATGTAGCCTTTCCGAAATGCGGACTGTGCATTTAAGAAATGCTAATTACCATTAACTTAAAGTTGATGGTAATTTGTGCATGCTTTGAAACATGCACAAAAAGGCATTTTTCAAAGTGCCATGTAGTACACACTTGCCCTTAGGGCGTGTGTGTATGCTTTACATGTGCACATTTACCTCTTTTTTGGGGGTGCTTCAGGGGGGCCTTAGGCCCCTGGTCACCCTTGGATGTGCATTCGCAATTTGTGATTACCAATTTGGTAATGACAATTTGCAAATGCATTACCATTCATTCCTATGGGTCTGTTGACCCATATAAATGAATGAAGTCACATTAGCTAATAGCAATTCACAATTTATGAATTGCTATAAGCTAATGTTAAGGGATTGCAATTTTTTTTGCGATACCTACATGCATTGCATTTTGCAATTCCAAAATAGTGATTCTGTAATAATCGCTATTTTAGAATTGCTAAATGTATGCATGATGCTTGTGCCACTTGGTCCCTTATTACGTATACACTGCTAAGCAGATTT
Organism: Lissotriton helveticus; assembly: GCF_964261635.1. Taxonomy (NCBI): domain Eukaryota; kingdom Metazoa; phylum Chordata; class Amphibia; order Caudata; family Salamandridae; genus Lissotriton; species Lissotriton helveticus. The sequence continues at coordinate 242,970,059 of NC_136073.1, forward strand.
TAATGAAATACCAAACAGGAGACTTTCCAGATCATAATCAATATTCCTGGTAAATGTCTTGAAAATCTGTTTACTCCTTTTGCATATGAGTTAGTAAAAAGTCTTTAGAAAATGCATTGGCGGAAAAACGCATTTTGGACCCCCTTTTTCCTTTGCACCCCCTTAACTAATAACCATGAAACTTTGCATCAACAGCCAATGTAGAAAAAGGAGAAAGAGCCAGATGTACGACCATTCCAAATTGCGACTCTGTTATACCTGCAGCTCAGCCAGTGTGAATGTGCTGTGGAATGTTGGTGTGCATTGTGATGTATTGGAATGTGAGGATGCCTCGATGTGGAGAGTGTCAGTTGGAGGATGGGCTGAGCAGCAGGAAGGCTGCTCCTGGTGGAGCTCTACTTTACATCATTACAACTTATCCTGAATAAACCTACCTAATACTTACATGGAATACAAAGCCTCCTTCATCATTACCACATATTTTGGTGAAGATTTAAAACAAGAACTTGTGTGTATTTGAATATGATTTACATCTGAAACTGCTGTGGAAACCTGAAACCGGTAACGAAGAAAACTGATAATGAACTGTACTACTGGAAACTACTAAATAAATATGTGGTAAAGAAGATTGAAACTTGAAGGAAAAGAATACCCTTACTAGCCCCACCAGTGTCCTTTACTACCTGGACAGCCTGCTTAGGGCGTTTGACCTTCCTTAAATCTAGGAACATGGATATCGGTCATTGGGAGTTTACTTGCATCCTTATCTGAGTATCGACCTGCAGTGACTGTCAGAGCGTGATTGTATTATTTACAGGGTCTGACAAGACTTCAAACAACTCATCTACAGAGTCTGGCAAACCTCTGCCACAGTGTGAAGAGCAGTACTTGAACAAGTGCTCCATGATTTAAGGCTTTACTGATGCGGACAGATCATCAGTTTCTTGCGGCATGTGCTTCATAAAGTGAAAGGGATTCATGATTAATAAAGAAAGTGCTTGCTTCTGAGGAGCCAGAAGAGGCATCCAGTGTCAGCTTCGACATTGTTTTCGGCATCGTACGCCATTCGGATTAGTTTTGGCAAAGAGAGTCTCCACAGCTTTTTATTGGTGAGTGGCTTTTTAACTGTGTCTGAAGACTGTCGTTGGCCGTGACCTTAAGCGGCATTTAAATTAGCTGCCGTCCGCGTGTTAATGGCCATAGCAAGCACATCTTACCTTATCCTGGTGTTGCGTGACGCTCCTGTGCCGGTTTCTCCTGCCACTGTCGATTTAAAGCTTTCCTGTTATGTGGCACTGTATGTTGGAAGAGCATGCACGTGGCGTGAGCCACCCGATGCTCTCTATCCGTGCGTGCCGCCATCTTGGCTGCCTGAGTACACTCTTCACGCTGCTGTGAGTAAGAGCTTCAACATCTGCTAGAAATGTATTCACCGAGGGTATAGTGGCCGCATTCCCTATCCTTTTGATTTTGCAATGCTGGAGTGTGCTGTTTCTTGCTGTTTGTTTTTCACGGAAGCTAACTAAGGACTATGTCGGTATTTGGACATCCTATCTAGTGGTGTGACCCTATTAAGGCGACCAACGTGAGTACACTCTAAGTGTCTACAACGCCTGTTTGTCACCATCTTAGATGCAATGGAAGACATTAGTACACCGCAGAGCACTATGTTATTGGAGGATTGAAGGGCTGGGCCATTTGCAATTACTCTAATACGAGTCCTGGCGAGGTCTCTATCTACTTTTTCTGCAATGTGTCGGGTGAGTTATCGCTCACCAGAGTTACATCAGTGACAACACAGAACTATGATATTGACAACTTGTTAGTATTTTACTCCTGTTATATTGTCTATACTTATGTTTTTCTTTCTACAGTGTCATGCTGCTGTTTATTTAATTTGATGCACTTGCTATTTACTGGTATATTGTTATATTTCCTACTCTCTTTCTGGCTTTGTTTTCGAGTGTGCTGGTATTTATGCATTGGAATTTAGTAAGGTGTGGTTGTGTCTTGGTGCAGAAATACCACCCATCGTAGTGCAGATTGTTGAAGAGTGAGTGTTTTTTTCTAGTGATTGCTGTTTTCCCTCACTTGGTTTACGTTGATGAGTTGTGTTAGCCCCCTGATGTTTGCTTGAAGATTTTTTTTTTAAGGTTCCGTGTGAAGCACCTTTCCACAATTACCGCCCTTACTTTGGGTTTGAGTGAAGGGCTGAGTTAAAGCCAGATTTGTGAAGAGTGTGTGTTTTTGCTAGTGTGTGCTGTTTTCTCTTACTATTTGAATGGGTGTAGCATTGTGCGCTTTTACATGTTCCGTGTGGAGCGTCCTTCCACACATAACACCCCAGTTTCTGGTTTGAGTGAAGGGCTGAAATGAAGCCAGATTTTGAAGAGTGAGTGTTTTTGCTGGTGTTTACTGTTTTCTCTTACTACTTGATTGGTGTAGGCTTGTACACTTTTACGTGTTCCGTGTGGAGCTTCTTTCCCCATGTACCACCCTCTCTTTGGGTTTGGGTGTAGGGAAATTTTCATGCCATATGTTTCATGTGGAGTTGTGTTCCACACGTACCACCCTTACTACGGGTAAGGGTGGAGAGTGGCATTTATGCAGGTTGTTTGGCACATTTCCTAACTTAGCCAGTGTGAATTTGCTGTGGAATGCTGGTGTGCATGCTGATGTAATGGAATGTGAGGATGCCTGGATGTGGAGAGTGTGAGTTGGAGGATGGGCTGAGCAACAGGAAGGCTGCTCCTGATGGGGCTCTACTTTACATCATAACAACTTATCCTGAATAAACCTACTTAATAATTACATGGACTTCAAAGCATCCTTCATCATTGCCACAGACTCGCAATTTGCACTCAATTGCGAGTCGCAAATTGCAAGTTGCAATTTGGAATGTACCACATTGTCAGAGACACTGATTGCAATTCCCAATAGGGTCGCAAAATGCGAGGCTCAAGAATATTATCGAGCCACTTGCAATTTGCCACCCCATTGGGAATGACGGGTCCTCCCATGGATGGTGGCCTGCTGGGCTCAGCAGACTTACATGTGTGGGACTGCTTGTCAATAAAGCAGTGTTTTTTTTTGGGACCACTGTCTGCCCTTAAAAAATATTTTTAGAGCCAGTCACAAAGGGGAAGGGCTCCCCTGGGGACCTCTTCCCATTTGCAACTCCATTTCCACCCTCTTGAAGAGGGCAGTCATTTGCGAGTGTTTTGCGACCACAATTGCAGTCACAAAACATTCATACATGGCTAGAGAGTCGCTATTAGGAAAGGAATGCCCCTTGCTAATAGTGAGTTGCAAAGCACTATTTTGCGAGTCGCAATTTTTTCTGAGTCACAAAATAGTGTTTGTACATTGCCTCGGAGGTTTTTGAGTGTGCAAATGGGTTGCTGACCCGTTTGCACACGCTAAAACTGGTCGTACATCTGGCCCTACGTCTGCAAAGTTTCATGGAGATTCGTCAATAAGTGGCGAAATTATTAGCAAGACCAAAAACTGAGAAATCCTTTTCTCTGGGAGTCCTAACTAAAACTACAGCTTGACTATAAATATGTATATATGGAAATACCTCAGGATACAGTGTTAAATGAAAATGTTAAAAAGAGAAAGTGAGAAATCTGGAGATGAGCTTTTGTTTGCCCAAGGCTAGTAGGACCCTCTAAATGAGGAGAGTACGATGAGGTTAGTTACCACATTTAAGAAAAAATCTTATTGTGTTAGGAAGATCCTGGAAAAGAACTGGGAAATACTCAAGAGTGAAAAACTATAGGTAAACTAGGGACCAACTCTGAACCAGTGAAAGAATGCCATAACATACCGCAACAGTGAATCCCTTAGTGACACACCACTACAAAGCAATATTATAACCAGGTCAAGCACTGCCATGTCAGATTTAAAGGCTTTATTATATGTGGCAACTGTAAAGCCTGCAAGGATAGTAAAAATAGCAATGGTTATGATGTATGGAAGAGGTTATACAGAAATTACACAGTTTAAAACCTGCAGCACTCCCTTTGTGATTTACATCTCAAGGTGCCCATGTGGTTTAAGATATGTTGGAAGCACCATTCATCTACTTATTAAAAGAATAATGGAACACATGAGAGCTATTGATAATTGTGACAACCATTACCATGTGGCTAGGCATTTTTAAAAATATAATTTCAGTAATTGGAACCTCCTTTTGAAATGAAAAAAAAGATTTTTCACTAACAATTAAGCAATATTAAATCAGAAGAAAATAATATGATTGTATTGTTTGTCCTTCCAAAAGGTACCATGATACTTCCAAAATAGTGAAAATCCGCTACCTTTTAAAAAAATATATACAACAATAAAAATACTTTCCCTAACTACTTACACTTTAGTAAAGTACATAATTTCTTCATATATGTTATAAAAATGAGGCATATGTGATGCACAAAACAAGGATCCAGCCGTTTTGCTGCTACGTCTGTCTAAAAAGTCCATGGAAAATGCAAAAGACACTCTAGGACATGCCACACCACTCCCCTGATCAACACACCATTTCACTCTACAACATGCTCCTCCAGTCTATAATATGCCACTCCGCTCAGCGTGGCTCCATGCTACTCCACTGCACGCCACTCCAATCTATGCCCTTCTACTCTACGCCAATCCACCCCACTCTGCGACACTGTACGACATGCCACTCTATGTCATGTCACTTCATTGTTCTCTTCAACATGCAACTATAGTGTATGCCACTGCAATGTACAACTCTCTTTTCCATGCTTTGCGCCTACATTCTACACCACTCTTCTCCAGTCTATGACACTGTGCAACATGCCACTCCACTTCACTGTACAACATGGCACTCTATTTAACCACACAACACTCCACTCCACGACACATCATTTCACTCTACTCTAGTCCACTTTACACCCCTCCTCTCCAAGATACTATACAACATGCCACTCTATGGCACACCACTCCACTGTACTCGACTGTACTTTTTGACATGTCACTCCACAGTCTGCCACTCCACTGTACTCTACTCCACTCAATGCTACTCTACTGTACCCCACTCCACACTAAGTCACTCTACAACTCGGTACTCCCCTCTATGACACTCTTTGCAATTCCCATAGTGCCACTTCATGCCTCTTTACTCCACTGTACTCAATGATCCACTACTCTGCTCCACTCTACTCCGCTAATTCACTCTACGCCACTCCAGTCTATGCCACTCCACTCTAACACAATGTACAACATGCCATTCTATTGCATACCACTCCACACTGCTCCAATGTATGCCACTTCACTCTACAACCCTCTCCTCCACTCTATGTTCCTCCACTCTATGCCAATCTACTCCATTCTATGACGAGCCACTTTATAAAACACTACCCCAATCTACTCTACAACATGCCATGGCCCTCTATTACACTGCACTCTAAAACTCCCTACTTCACTCTATGCCCCTACACTGTACGCCACTCTACAAGACAGTACGACACGCCACTCCAACCCACTCTACAACATGCTACTTCCATCAATGACACGCTACTCAACTCTACGACACACCACTCCATTGCACAACACCACACTCCATTCTAGGACACTCCAACCTATGAGAAGCCACTTCACTCTACGACATGCCACTGCATTGTACACCACTGCACTGCAAGCTCCTGTACTGTAAGACACTCAACAACACTCCACTCTACCACACTTTACTACACTCTCCTCCACTCTATGAAATGCCACTCAATGACACTCCACTCTATGCCACTGTACGACAATTTACTCCTCCGTAAGGAACTCAATGATACTGTACTCCCCTCTATTATACTTGGCAAACTCCCTCTACTCCACCCCACATCACTTTACTCCATTGTACTCTATGACACCTCTTCAGTTTACTCCACTGTACTACGCTACTCCACTATACTCCACTTTTCGCTACGCCACTCTAAGATACACTATGCATGCCACTCCACTCTACTACTATCTATGACACTCTACTCCACTCTATGATACTCCAATCTATAACACTGTACTCACCTCTATGCCACTCCACTCCATGACACTCTACGACCATCCACGCTGCAACACTCCTCTCTACAACACTCTACCCTATGACACTACACGACACTCTCCTTCACTATACTCTACATTACTGCACTCAACACTCCACTGTGTGACACTCCACTGTACGACACTCCACTTCATGGCACTCTATGCCACTCCACTCTACCACACAGTTTGATTCTTTTCTCCACTTTATGATACTCCACTCTGCAACACTGTACTCCATGATATGCCACTATATAAATAAGTATATATATATATATATATATATATACATATATATATATATATAGCGGCTCTGCTCAGCTGTGTTCTTCGCATATCCTGCGTTTGGGAAAGGCTCCTGAGCGCATGAGGAGTGGAGGGGCCGTTATGAGGTTATTCACGAACAGTTTTTGCAGAGTCTCAGCTCCATTCTCACCCACTGGGGTAATACTGTGGAATACTGTGCAGGCAGTGGCAGCACCCACTGTGGAAGAACATGAGGAACTACAAGCACCAGCAGGCTTTGCAGCCGACACCTATATGGGCGGGACTTGAACTACTTATCAAGGTGTTCCTCTTTTATGACTGCCATTTCCAGCTTCCTGTGCCTGTGATCAAGAACACCAGCTGTTCGAAACGCGTAGGGCTTCGATTTTTGAAGAGTGTGACCTTGTTACCTGCACTGCTGACAACCTAGAATAAAAGGCTTTTAACCCTCCGAGTGGCATTTTCAAGTGAGGCAACTCTCGTGACTTTGGTTTAGCGGCTCTGTTCGGCCGCGAAAATGCCCGCTGTGTTCTTCGCAGATCCTGCGTTTGGGAAAGGCTCCTGAGTGCATGAGGAGCGGAGGGGCCGTTTCGAGGTTATTCACGAACAGTTTTTGCAGAGTCTCAGCTCCATTCTTACCCACTGGGGTAATACTGTGGAATACTGTGCAGGCAGTGGCAGTACCCAATGTGGAAGAACATGAGGAACTACGAGCCCCAGCAGGCTTTGCAGCCGACACCTATATGGGCGGGGCTTGAACTACTTATCAAGGTGTTCCTCGTTTATGACTGCCATTTCCAGCTTCATGGGCCCGTGATCAAGAACACCAGCTGTTCGAAACGCGTAGGGCTTCGATTTTTGAAGAGTGTGACCGTGTAACCTGCACTGCTGACAACCTAGAATAAAAGGCTTTTAACCCTCCGAGTGGCATTTTCAAGTGAGGCAACTCTCGTGACTTTGGTTTAGCGGCTCTGCTCGGCCGCGAAAATGCCCGCTGTGTTCTTCGCAGATCCTGCGTTTGAGAAAGGCTCCTGAGCGCATGAGGAGCGGAGGGGCCGTTTCGAGGTTATTCACGAACAGTTTTTGCAGAGTCTCAGCTCCATTCTCACCCACTGGGGTAATACTGTGGAATACTGTGCAAGCAGTGGCAGCACCCACTGTGGAAGAACATGAGGAACTACGAGCACCAGCAGGCTTTGCAGCCGACGCCTATATGGGCGGGGCTTGAACTACTTATCAAGGTGTTCCTCGTTTATGACTGCCATTTCCAGCTTCCTGTGCCCGTGATCAAGAACACCAGCTGTTCGAAACGCGTAGGGCCTCGATTTTTGAAGAGTGTGACCTTGTAACCTGCACTGCTGACAACCTAGAATAAAAGGCTTTTAACCCTCCGAGTGGCATTTTCAAGTGAGGCAACTCTCGTGACTTTATACATATATATATTTTTTTTTTATAAAACACTAAACAGATTAAATTGATAAGATATTCTGATTCTGAATATTGATAATTGTATAAATTGGGGGATACACCCCCACAAAGTAAAAATGTACACAAGTGAGAATGTCCTTGTGGTTATACGGAATCAGAGCATCCATTCACTCTGCATAAAGATAAGAATGTGAGAATGCACTATAAATAATATATGTTTGTAGTAAAAAGGTTTTTAATATGCACTAAGCGCTTTATTTTACGCCATGAGAAACACTGTTGATATATGTGGATACATATGTTTAAAGATGGCCTCCACAGTTGACAAAGTTTACCATCATTTGTGTCAATGATTGCATAGATGATGGGTGGGTTTAAAATGATGTATCATTCGTTTGCACAAACTGACACTGACGAAGCTAGATTAGTGAAACGAGTCTGTCTGGTGTGAGGGGGGTTCTGCAATAAAATATTTGAACCGGAGACCAGTGTGCTTGCCGTTTTTCTGATTTCATTTTCGGATTGTGTAGCTGTTTGTAAGCGCCTCACCAGCGCTGGCTTGATAAGCACCTGGGAGTTGGAGGAGTGACGGCGGTGGAAGTCTGTGTAACAAATCATTATGGCCGTCAGCCCCGAGGCATTTGGAGCAAGATGAATCTGCAGTAGCACGAATTCCGTGAACAAAAGAATCTGTATTGGAAGGAAACCAGCCGCTCACCTGCGGTCTCGGGAGTAACGCGAGGGAGACGTCGGAAGGCGACGACCGAACGCCAGCACCGGACGCGGTGAGTGAAAACATTTCCGCATAACGCATGACATTATTAGCTCAGCCTCTGTCCCGAAGGTCCCGTTGAGTAATGCAGACCCCCTAAGCAAAAGTGACTAGTCACCGCCCCATTTGTAAGAAATATAAACAAGTGCATTCTTAAATCAGTGAAGATGTCGGAAAATGAGGACGTAATGGGGGAAAGAGAGTCTGCTGCAAATGAGATGTTTAAATCTTCCACGGATAGACCCCTAAGAACGGAGAATGCCACAACACCATTGGTCACAATTAGCAATTTAAAAACGCTCTTTCAAAGGCAGGAAAAACTAAAGGAAAGAGAAGTGCGAAAATGGTGGGAAGGCACCTCTTTGCAACTGTATATAGACTGCAATAGGATCCCCAGGGGTCTACGTATTTTCACGATACCCTCCTATGAAAACCCAGATACCGCATTATTAAAAGACTGGGCAGAATACACTGCGGAATCATCAAAAGGAATGGTACGCCTACTTATACAATATGCATGGAGTGATCGTGATAAATGCATGAAGGAAATTATAGATGTGGAAACTCTTATTTCAAATGAAACAGACTCAAAAGCAAAAGAAGATCTAAGAAATGCAATGACGAAAAGAATCAAGGAATATGAACTAGGAATTTGTAAGAGAAAGCAAATCAAATTCCAAAGGGATGAACATGATTACTTATCGGGCAGGATACTGACTTTTGCTCGCAAATTTGATGCCACCAGAAAACGACTCCCCCAAGGAACTGTGGGTTCCAATGATGCAGACACTGAAGAATCGGAAGCATCAGAGTGTGAACAATCCACAGCTCCTGCTACAAAAGAGAAGACTAGCGTCAAACGTTTTTTCGACGAGTATCAGGTCATATAGGAAACACGCCAAAGGCCACAACAAAGGAATCACCCTCCCCCCAACAAAGAAAAAAAGGAGAACAAGGCGGCGTAGAAGGGGCAAAAGGAGGAGCACAGACAACTGCCTCACCAAGAGTGACGCGAAGTGTGACCTACCGCAGGAGAAGACAATAATGAAAGATGACAACAACATCATCAACCTGTCAAAAAGAGAACTAACAGGTGATGAGATAACAGTCCTCAAGAAAGGGCTGAGTTTCTGTCCGGCAACTGAGTTCAATCTGGTAGACACAAGAATAGACCTCTTTAGATACATTCGGAAATTGAAATTTAAAAAAATCTTTCTGCTACATCCCAAAGACATGACTGTGAGAGCACAATTGGAAAGCACCATAGAGGAGAATACGGAAATACACCCTAATACTCTTGCTAACTTTCTATTGACCCCAACTCAGGAAATTGCAGATAGGGGGTTCACAGATCATCAGGACGGAGAAGTATCTATAGAACAAGTGCGAAACCCTAGCTACATGAAAAAGAAGTCAAGAAAACTACCTGCTGCACCACATGATGCAATTGATGTTTTTAATGAAGCAGTACTGATGGACTTGGAAAAACTGGAGAGAGGGAAGATGAATATGAAATCATCCAACATCACGAGGAGAGAATGGGAGGCAATTAAGTCCCTGAAAAATGACCAAACTATAGAAATCAAACCCTCTGATAAGGGAGGAAACATCGTGATTTTTAGCAAGGAACAGTATGAACAGGAAGCACAGAGACAACTTAAAGACAAAGAGTGCTATACCATCATACAAAGAACGGAATATCTGAAAAGCATAACTGAATATCATTCTATGCTAAGTGAATGGAAAGATGATGGCATGATAAACATGGATGAGTTCCTTTTCTTGCAATGTGAATCACCAATTTTACCGACCTTTTACCATCTTCCCAAGATACACAAAAACGCCAAAAGACCACCAGGGCGTCCAATTGTATCTTCGATAGGAAGTCTATTAGAAAATACATCACGCTTTATTGATTCATACCTAGCACTGATAGTAAGAGACTTACCTTCGTACGTGAGGGATACACAGGACTTCCTCCGTATTATGGATAATGTTTCTTGGGACTCCGATATGCTTTTAATAACATTGGATGTGGTGAATTTATATACGTGTATAGCTCATGAGGATGGCATGAAGGTGATCAAGTGGTTTCTAGACAAGAAACCAGAGAAATATAGATCACATTCCAATATGTTGTTAAAAATGATAAATTTCTGCTTGCACCATAACATTTTCCTTTTTTCAGGCCAGTTATTCAAACAAACAAGGGGTACTTCCATGGGCTCATGCTTCTCCCCCAGCTACGCAAACTTGTTCGTGGGCTGGTGGGAGAGGCATGAGGCGTGGGGTGAGACTAATGAGATGTGGACTGACAAGATTTTAATGTGGACTAGGTATATTGACGACCTTTTTATTGTATGGCGCGGCGATCGGACCTCTGCTGAGGAATACATCGCCGTTCTTAACAATAATAATTACAACTTTAAATTTACCAGCACTATAAGCGCAACAAGTATCTGCTACTTGGATTTGGAGGTTTTCATACATCATAACGCCCTCCAAACGAGACTCTTCAGAAAATCTACGGCAGGCAACGCCGTGTTACATGCGGCTAGTTACCATCCGAAGAGCTTCATCAAAAATGTCCCCTATGGCGAGTTTCTGCGGCTCAAAAGAAACTGTTCGGTTAAAATTGATTTTAAATTACGGTACCTGTAATGTTGGTGGTGACCTCCGATTGGTGGGGTGCCACTCTCTTATTGCCTACTTGCTCAATAAAATTGGTTTTGAAAAAAAAAATTTGATTTTAAACAAGCTGAGGCCGATGCTAGCTGAAGGTTCTGTGATAGGGGTTACTCCAAGAGCTTACTTGTACAGGCTTCAAAGAAAGCGCCAACAACCGACAGGAGGGATCTTCTGTTGGTAAAAAAGTACCTAAAGTGGAAGACGAGGTGAGAATGATCACCAAGTTTAACACAAAATCGGGAGACATATTCCACATTTTCAAGAAACACTGGCATATCTTAAGTACTGACAGCGTTTTGAAAGGGCATCTTTCTCAGCAGCCTTTGATAACATATCGGCGTTGCCAGTCACTTTCGGATCATTTAGTCCATAGTCATTCTTCCTCTAAACCCAAAACTAAGGAACTCTGTAACGTCAAAGGGTTCTTCCCCTGCTTGCGCTGCAAAGCATGTAAAGGAAGTAAAAAAGTATCAGAATATCCGGGTAGAACAGGAGAGAATAGGCCCAATAGGAAAATACATAAACTCCTAAGCTGCAATTCAGATCACACCATTTACTGTCTTGAGTGCCCTTGTAAGAAAAGATACATTGGGAGTACCATCAACCCCACAAAACTTAGAATCCTGGAGCATATGCGAGCAATCGTGAATAAAGACAAAACCTATCCGGTTGCTCGCCATTTTGCAGAACATCATAACAGCGATAGGGATCTTCTAAGTTTTTATTGTATTGACCAGGTTAAACTTCTGGAAAGAGGGGGTGACAGGGAAAAGGCACTTAGAGTACTAGAATCCAACTCCCCCTCTCAGCTCTAACTAGGAAGCCTGCAGCTGGAAGAGGCTGCCAAGGTGCAGCTCGCCTTACAGATGTTCATCTTCTCTTCGAAAGAGCAGCCCACGTCTCATCCTTCAAAACCAAGCGAAGGGAAAAGGAGGGGACCGCCAGGAAACCCACTGGCAATTAAAAAAGCGACAGCTACACGCTGACAGATCTGTTTCAAAGAGATTGGAAACTTCACTAATTACTTTCAGGGCCAGCAAGAAGAAGGGATGACTAATTATGAAAAAAAAAAGAACAGGGTGAAAAGTTTTGTCTGGTCGTTGAAATTGGGAAACTGAAAAATTATTTTCGGGTCACATTGGAGCCTCTTCACTAACAAATTCGAAACCTTCCTTTTTTTTTTTTCCATATATGTAAATTGTTAACACCTCCGGTGCACCACAGTGGCGCTGAGCTCGTCCTGACCGCCGCGGTGCTCCCACGCTGGGATAATTCCCCAGCTGTGCTGAGCGTTCTAAGAAACGGGCGTGGTCATGACGAGCTCAGCTCGTCTTACACACAGCGCCACTGTGCAGCGTGACAAGCTGAGCACCGCAGCACCGTGCGCGACCCCCCTCCTACCCGCTCTGCGGGGGAATTAGCCCCGCAGCAGAGGGGTTAAGCTTCTGTATGAAATGAGCCCCAGGCCCCACGGGGTATCCTGTGTTTGCACTTTAAAAGGCCGGGTGGACAGAGACGCTTTAAGGCATGGGCAAAGTAAGCTCTGGCCCAGGGCCCACCCTTTCAGGGGGGGCCCTTGTAGAGCCAGCTATGTTCTGCAGCTAGTCTTACCCTGATGACGTGGGTAATCCTTAAAAAATTGTTTTAAATACCGTTATACTTTAATTTATTTTTAATGTGGGTGATGTGAGAGACCATATTAGGGACATTTTGAAGAGTAATAATGTGTTTAACTTTTACGCAACATCCATAAAAAAGATTATTGTAGCTCACAACAGGACCTCACATATGACAAATGGGAGGGCATCACAGAGATTATTTTAAGTAATATTAGTGAGCTGCTGCTGTGTTAAATATTGAAAACACAAGTCCCTATCCCTAAATATTAGATGTTAACACATTAAAAAATTGGATGCAACATGTCTGCAATCAGAGGTCATAGTGGGATGGGGCGGGGGATGTAGGAAGGGGACCAACATTCACAAGCTTTATTAATTTGATCAAAACAGTTTCCATACTTTAATTGAAAAAAACAACCATCCCTAAAGAGTTGAGTTCCTTGTGGTCCAAAATGGAAAATAAGCGTCTACTCTACTATGAAGAGAGAGAAAGGAGAGACAGTTGAAAAATAGACAAGGCAATATTATTAATCAGCAAATCTAAATGCTACCTGGGGACCAGTATAAACTTTCATTGATAAAACCTAGAATTTGTCTTTTTAGTGTAAACCTGTAAAAAGGTTTACACTGGGTATAGTTAGCGTCTTACTAAAGCATAGCTTGTGAAAGCACTGTCAACATTTAGGGCCCCATTAGGATGGCAGGCGGATCGCCCCCGCCGGGCCATCGGTAGTCACCGCCAGCCCGGCGGGGGCAATCCACCCGCCATCCTTGAAGAAATGTACCCCCCGCCATATTACAATGGCTGGGGGGTCCGCGGCGGACGGAGAGACCATTCGTCGATTTTCCGCCCGGGCGACATGTCGACCGGGCGAAAAAGGGTTCAATATGGTGGCGGTGTCTGAAAGACACCGCCAGCCATATTAGAATGTGGCTTTGGAAATGCCTTTCCGTGGCGGCATTGCAACCATGGAAAGGCATGCAGAGTCTGCCTTGGGGACCCGTTGCAGGCCCCCAGGGACTCCGGGGGTTGCACATGGGGGGTACCCCTGCATTTCAATGTATAACGTGGCAGGCACCGCGCGGTGCCAGTCACGTTGTGCATTGAAAAGCACAACATGCATTTTTGGCATTGCGGCGGGCGGTGCTTTCAGCCCCGCCTGATGCAATGTTAAAAATGCGGGATGCGCCCGCCAGTGTGGCGGGCGCATCCTTATGGGCTGTAAGGGACCGCTGCACCCTTAGCAGGCGGTCCCATTTACCACTGGTATGCCATACTAATGTGCCCCTTAATCTTTTGGCACATTTTGTGATAGCCTATTTATACTGTATGAAACCTTATACTGTGTATAATATAATTTCTTAACTAATGGCACATTCACTATAAATACATGTCACTATTGCCCCAGTGCACCGACCAGGGTTTAAATCAGTTACCACCCGGTTAGACCCACAGGCATTTGAAGTAATTGCAATAATCAATCAATCTTTCATACCGAAAAATGCATTTCCCACTGATAAATTTAAGTCGCATTTTGTTTGCATTTAAGGTGTGTGCAAAATATTCTACAAACAGTTACCTGCAGGTAAAAGTGAAACAAAATCATTAATATTTTGTTCTTTTTGGCTATGTCTCTGACCCCGCCTGACACATTCACTGACCCAGTCCCCACTCTACTCAGGATCAGGCCTGGGCGGAATTTGCATAGTCGCATTACACAAAGTTCAGCGAAGATGTAAAAAGTCTCTGCAAGCTATACAAAATTCCGCGAGCATGCGGAATTGCTTGTTCCACCCATTCGCGATGTTTGCGTGCTCGGTGGGAAATATCTCGCGAACTTGCTCATGAGGTCGCCAATTGGCGCGGCCATCTTGTTTCACTTGTCCCGCCCATTCGCGATGCGTGTTTCCTGTTCATGAACGCGGATGTCCGATGACATGTCCGTAACATGTGTTCGCGATCGGACACTCTCACGGGATCACACGGCCCGCTACCAAAATCTCGTGGCGCACTTGAACGGATAGGAAAATTCATTGGCGAACACAGGAATCCCGGTACGTCGCTACTACATGCGTCAACACGCATTTTAAAAGCACGAACAAGGAAAAAATTCCACTACCTTGCGGATCGTGGAATTTTTGGCAAATCCGCGTTCTCGCGGAATGCAGAATTGCCAACATTCCACAAATTCCGTGAAAGGAACGCATTTTACCGCCCAGGCCTACTGAGGATCACAGTTCCCATACTTTTCTTTAGACGCTTCGACCGCTGTTAGCAACTCATTAACTTTCAGTGCCTTCAGTGGATTCATCATGGCAGAGGCAACTCTGAAGGCACAGAGATCGCAGTAAGGCCAATGGAGATCTCTAACTATAGTCAGCAGTAATCAGCCAGCATGGCAGAAGTAATCACCTGCACCACCTGATGGATAAACAGTCACCCTATAAATTATAAAGAAAGCCCACAGTCATAAAGAAGGAAGTCACAAATAAGGCAAAGAACACAAAGGTCTCCATCCCCAGTAACAGCACAGTCGTAAA
The DNA here is from genome assembly GCF_964261635.1 of Lissotriton helveticus. NCBI lineage: Eukaryota > Metazoa > Chordata > Amphibia > Caudata > Salamandridae > Lissotriton > Lissotriton helveticus. The sequence goes on from NC_136073.1 coordinate 242,985,425, forward strand.
CATGCAAGACACAATGTAACAGAGGGCTCATTAATGGAGTCCTTAGTGAATAAAATGTAGAGTAAAGTTTTAGAAATACTGTCAGTTAAGTAGGCAGAGACTTATCAGGAAAAGCTCAAATTAAAATTGTGAAATACTGTCTATAAAAGGTACAATCTACTAATTCCATAGAGAAATTATTTTTCACACAGAAGCATAGTTTTTCTTTCTGATCCAGTATAATTATGAAGACAGCTTACATCAAGTTTAATATAATAATGTTGAACATTTTCCAAACATACCTTGATTCATGAATGTGATGAGTCTTGCCAAAGCATGCATGTACAACAAAACCTACTGACAGGAACATGTTATGATTCCCTGTGGTCTCTACCTACCACTAGGGGCCTATCTATGGAACGCTTGTGTTTTCAAATAAGCTTCCGAACCGTTTGCTATACCCATGAACTGACTTCCAGCCTTTTGGACTCTATTCTGAAATTCCCATTCATTCCAGATCCATTATGTACAAAATGATGGCAGTTGTTTTAAAGAAAACAGCCAGAACCTCAGTTAAGTTTGCAAATAAAAGTCGCAGTACGTCTTCTGGTGTGCTCAATGCAAACACTGTGCCATCCACAGTGTTAGTCAGTACATAGAGAAAAATTCCTCCATACATATTACTTACAGAAATTCGAACAACAGAGCACAGCACATCAAAAAGTTCCAACTGACTACCATTAGTCAGTAATACATTTAATTCCAAACACGAACAATAGATGAAACAAGCAGTATAGCACAATCTTCATCATAGGTGAATCCATTTTCAAAATGTTGGCATGCAGGTATAGCAAATAAGCAGCCGACACATGTTTCGTCGTTAAACGACTTTCTCAAGGTTGTTGACAAAAAAAAATGACAAATTATTTGATTTTAAAACAAGAAGAAATTCTTACTTCAGTCTTCCAATGTTCACCACTCAATTGATAGAATTTTTTTTTAAAAAGTGCACGATGGAAATAGTGCCAGAAAATTACAAGTCCAGATATGAGTAAGAAAAAGTCCATGTGCAAGAAAGAAAAAGGTTGTGACCAGCAAAAAAAACAACTTAACAGTAACCATAAACAATCCACAGTGATGAAGAAATAGAGAGAAATATAAAGATGTAATCCATGGACAGGCAAAACGCCCTTGTAGGTTCTATCATCCAAAGACGGACTTGTACATATTAAATGAAAGAAAAGAAAGAGGAGAATTTGAAAAAAAGGAAGAATTTATTCTGCATGTACCTTAAAGTAATGTCTGAATGCTGAAAGATCAGCAAAGACACCATTGTCTTATCTTGTATGAAGATTCAAAGGTGTATGACAATTCCAATGTGAATCCGTAAATCACAATATGCCTAGCTAGTCCGTAGGAAAAAGGCTAATACAGACCGATTGAACAGTGCAGCTTTGTACACCCTTTTAAGACAGACATGTAATTATAGTGCTAAGATGTCTTAGACACGGAACAGAAAGGACCCTTTAATACATATGGCACTCCTTCGAAATGTTCCGACAAATCCACCAGCCAGACCAGTAAGATGTGCTGGACTCACCTAGATCGAGATAGTTGGCAGAAGTCAAAATGAAAAAACAAAGCGAATGGGTCAAGACCTTGAATAAATTCACCCTGTCGCCCCAATTAGTAGCTCTAAAAGCAATTATCATTTACATAGGTAAAACATTTGGTGTTTCTATGATAGATGGGTAGAACCCCATAAGAAGCCCGAATAGTTTAAATATCCAGATATACAATTATCTTCTTACCTGGCAGTAGCGAGAGAGCTGGAAAGCTTGTTGTGATAAACAAGTAGAGACCAATGTACAGTGCCTCTAAAAAAGCACTGATGTTCAGTCGTAATCTACAAAGTACAAAAGGTATAATGTAGAGACAGCATCTATGGCAATTAACAGAAAGTCCCCATTTGGGTATAAGATTTGTCACTAATAATTGGATGTCTTGCAACTTACCCAAAGGAGCTTAGTTCCCTGCGCATATCACGCGAAGTTTGGCAAACTGCCATACAGGTATTCTCATATAAGTGTCAACGTGCATCCCTTGAACATCAAAAACATGATGAAGCGCATTCACGTATTGCGTAAATTGGGCAAGAGCGTTAGCCATTTTTATAGTTCCGTAGCACTATAGTAAACTACACATTAGCGTAATATACCGCATATCTCGGGTGAGGAGATTCTAGTGTTAAAGAATAGCAAACAGGCAAAAACTTAATGATATTCTTTACCTAAAAGCCGTTTCAAAAGTATACCCGATATATGGGTAATGACTCAGAAATGAATAGTATTCTACATACTACAATGTGGCAGAATAATCGGTCAAGCTTCAGAGTAGCATCTAAAATATACGCGAAAGAAACACTCTATCATTAAAACAAACGAGTGTAGGAGTTAGCTTCATAAATCAATATTTACCCTAAAAACATTATAATTTTAAGGGCCTGAAAGGAACAGAAGTTCACGTAAGAAGTGAAAGAAAGCATAGTCAGATAGACAACCCCATGTAAATAGTGAGAGTGAAAAGCAGTTCTAATTCTCAGATCTGCATCATACATTCTAGCCATGCGTTACAATGTGAATCTCAGTTTCTTACAATAAAATAATATCACAACCCACAGTAATATTGTAACAGGACACAATTTTTCAAACAGATGTTAGTCTTGAAAAAAGTGCATTTAGGCACAATATGATCAGATTAACAGCCATATTCTGGTCCAGTGTATGTACAGTACATAGATGCACTTAAACACTACCATGCATGACCCCCCAACACTACCCTTAACCCTAAAACACTATCCTGCACTACACAACACTACCCTAAACCCTAAAACCTTATCCCAAGCACGACCCCCCGACCTCCAGTCCGGTCCCTACACTCAAAAACTACCCTGCATGACACCCCAGCACTACCCTAAACTCTAAAACACTACCCCACACTACACAAACACCACAACACTACCCTGAACCCTAAAACACTACCCCCAGGACGACCCCACCGTCCGGTCCCTATAATCAAACACTACCCTGCACGACCCCCCCAGCACTACCCTGAACCCTAAAACACTACCCTACACTACACAAACACCACAACACTACCCTAAACCCTAAAACACTACCCCCAGCACGATCCTCGCCAAACCTCCAGTCCGGTCCCCACACTCAAACATTACCCTGTACGACCCCCGAGCACTATATACCCTAAAACCCCTAAACCCTAAAACACTACCCTGCACTACACAAATACCACAATAGTATAATAAATAAGGCATACAAATAGTGTAATAAATAAGGCACCGATCTACCATTCAGCATGCAGCTTGAATAGAATGTTAATAGTAGTCTGTTTAAAGTTCAGTAGTATTCAAATTGTTTGTATTCACTAAATGTTGTGCATTGTAAATGAAGACTATGCGATTACAAATAAGTATGTGCTTAGTATTCTGTTAGTATTCAAGAAGTACCACTCACATATCAGTAGTCTTCATGCACTAGCCTTCCCCAAAAGAACACTATTGAATACTAAAAATGGCATAAAATAGTCTTCGAATGCTATAAAAAGACAGGTTAACCAGTAAATGTAGTATTCGACTTCGGTAAGGGATACCACTCAATGATAATATACTATGTATATATAGAAAAACAAAAACATATTCAAAATTTCTCCTGATCTCTCTAGTTACTGATTACAAACTGGAGCAAAACACAAGTTATCTCCACAAATTACTCAATCCCTAAGAAATACAAGCATTTCTCCATCAACATTGAGACCATGATCCACTGTTCTCTATTTATGTATCCCAGAGGCCTCCAGTTTACGTAAACAATGCACTTCGTACCCCCCCTCTTGGATTATCAGTGATTGCCTCAAGCCCATGAAAAAACCTAACACAAGACAATTCAGCCGGGCCATGCATTGTGTTAAAATGTACTGCATGAGGATAACTCTTGTTTCCATTTCTAATGGCCCAGATGTGCTCCTGTATCCTTTATTTCACCGGTCTAATTGTACTGCCCACATAGATGTTCTTACACACACTGATATACAATATACCATGAATTTGGTATTAGAATTCATGAATGAGTTTATTTTGTACTCGGTTTGGGTATTGTATTTGAAACTTTTGATCTTGTCCAATGTGTGAGGGCAGACCGAACAATGGCCACATTTGTAAAATCTGATCGGCGGTGTTCCTAACCATTGTTTTTCCCTTCTATGATCTCTGGGGTTGTAGAAACTCGGACTCAGAATGTTCCTCAAGGTTTGGCCTTGTTTGTAGATAATTCTAGGTTTTTCACTTGTGACCTTGTTGATAACTTGGTCCACCCATAAATATGCCAATGTTTGTTAAGGATTCTATAAAGTACATTACTGGATAAGTTGTAAGGGGTTACCAGGGACACTCTCTCTTTGTGTTTGCTGCTCTTTTTCGACTTTGGTTTATATGTCAACAATTGATTTCGATTTAGTCCATGTGCCTTCCTTTCAGCTTTCTCAAATATCTTACTGTTATATTGCCTGGCTTTGAATCTACTAATAGTATCCTGCATTTCTTTCTTGTAAATCACATCCTCACTACAATTGCTTCTCAAGCGTGTGAGTTCCCCAAATGGTATAGAGTTGATTTGAGATCTGGGGTGTGAAGTGTCCGCATGCAAAACAGCATTACACACAATTGGTTTCCTGTGTAGGGCAGATAAGATGGAACCATCTTTAGTATACAGTCTCAGGTCAAGAAAGGTAATCTCTTCCTTGTTATACTGATGGGTCAAATGAATGTTATATGTGTTGGAGTTGAGAAAAGAACAAAAGTCATGTAACAGATTGGTGTCGGCAGTGCATATTAACAGAACGTCATCTATGTAGCGACCCCAAAAGATTACATGATTGATCAACAGGTCGGGACATTTGGACCAGATGATGAATTTCTCCATCCTGCCTACGAATAAATTCACAAACGAAGGAGAAAATTTTGATCCCATGGCTACCCCTTGGTATTGTTTGAACCAGGTACCATTATGCAGGAAAACCTTGTTCTCAAAACATAATGTATTTCATTATTTACGTTCTCGTTGGAGATGATTTCAATCCCAAGTCTTTTCTTTAGTTCCATGGGAATGTATAAAAAGCTTGAACTTTGAACTTAGGTCATATGACCAAGAGCTGGATAGCTCGAAACGCGTCTTTTTGCCATAAATTATTAAAATACCTTTTGCCAAACTTGGATCGGTGTGGCTTGTGCTTGCAGGAATCTGTAAGCTTGTTGGTGGATGTACGAGAGCGGCGGCACCAGCTCAGAGACGAGCCCCTACCCGCCTGGACGGGAGGAGAACAACGCCATTCAACGTGAATTTGATGGGAAATCAATTATCTCCGCCCGCCGGCAGCACCAACTACTCGCCAGATACACAGAACAGAGTCTCCGTGAAAATCATTTTCATTTTCCGTGAAGGTGAATGATCGAGTCTCAGAGGGTGAGTGAGCTACGAGGGTACGTCAGGACAATAGTCCGGAAGACGCGATCCAGTTGGAGAACAGTCGGCTGACCGAATTACATTGTGGGCAATGGAGTTCCAGAAAGGCTGGGAGGCCTCAGCAAGTTTCATCTTTAAAAAAATACCAAATGAAAATAACAGAGAAGAAACGGGCAAGATCCAGTCGTAGACTCCGTCAAGCAGCAAACAAAATGGAAATCTCTTGGAGCTGAGCAGGTGGTGGGAGGCTACATCTCTCCAAAAAGTACCTGGAGGTTGACCGGATACCGAGAGGTCTAAGAATTTTTATTGTGCCTACACTGAACAGACCTAAACAAGAAGTCTTAATGGCATGGTTGGACAACACCACCGCTTACTCTAAGATGATGCTGCAGATTCTCATAAAGAATGCTTGGGATGAGTGTAAAGACTTGGTCGAACAAATACAAAATATTGGATGACATGGCCAAAGATCCGGACCAGGAGGAAGTAAAGAAAATCCTAGCTGCAGTAAATGATCGCATCATAAACTTCGAGAAAGACATAATTGAAAGAAAACAAAGAAAGTTTGAAAGGGATGAGAGGGACTACAGGTCAGGAAGGATATTAACATTCACCAGAAAATGTGATAAATTCCACATCAATCTCACCAAAGATCGGGCATTGGGAGCTGCTGACAAAGGAAAATGGGAGTCTGGTACAAGTTTGAGATATGATGTGGGAGACAGTAACAGTTCATTCCCACCAGAGATCACGTCTTTTTCCGAGGAACTGCGCCTCATGAAGGAGGCAAACAAACACTCAATAAGAGGAAGAACGAGATACCAAGGAAGAGGAGTAAAAACAAAAGCAAAAGAAGGCGAGACCGGCGGAGTAAGGAACAGCAACACTGGCGTGGGAACCAAAGGCCAGAATCAGAGGGGAAATTAATGGATGGACAAGAACTCACGGTAATGAACCTTTCTAACTGACTTTTAACCCCCATTGAAGATCAGGTTCTCAAACTTGGTTTAACCTTTTGTCCAGATTTACCCATTGATTACACTCAAACGCGCATTGATATGTATTTGTACGTCAACTAAAATTGTTTAAGATTCATAAATTCAGACAACAGAATCAAACAATACCGGCAGAAAATACACCCGATATATCCCTTTCTATTGATGACATTGATATTCTAAGAACACTTGAGAAGCTAGGTGATGAGCAAGAAGCACACAGCACACAGACAATTGCTTTGTCTGACCCTAATATAATCACCACAGTAGAAAATCTAGGACTTAACCCATCCAGACCTATCGTCACTCCCTTCAGAGCCAAATCTAGGTACAGACCACAGATCCCTAGAAACAATATTGATGTCTTTCATGAGGCGGTCAGCCATGACATTTTACAACTCCTCAAAAAACCTCTGACTAGTTCTAATCTAACTAGAGCACAAAGAGAAGCCATAAAGGGTCTCCAAAATGATGTTAATACCATCATAAATCCGTCCGATAAAGGTGGCAACATAGTTTTATGGGATAAGAAGAACTATATCCAGGAAGCCATGAGACAGCTTAATAACACGACATGCTACACAAAGGTAGACAAATCCTATCTTGCCAAGTTACAGGTTAGATTTTTCGACCTCCTTAAGGGGAGGACAGATCATAACCTATTGAATTGGGACAAACAGAAATTTCTTAAAAATGACACCCCAACTATACCCACCTTTTATCTCCTATCGAAGGTACACAAAGACCCTGTGCAGCCACCAGGTCGGACTATAGTATAATCTAAAAATAGTCTGCTCAAGAATGTCTCCATGTACGTGGACCATTTTCTAGCAGACTATGTGAAAGATCTGACATCATACATCAGAGACACAAAAGATTTTCTACAGAAAAATTAAAACACACTGGAACAAAAACCTCTGGCTTGTGTGTTTGCACGTAGAAAGTCTCTACACGAGTATCAGGCATAGAGACAGACTTAGGGCATGGGAGCACTTCCTTAGAACCAGAAGTATACATCTGTTGGCACACACTAGGATGTTACTACATATGATTGAAATCTGTCTGTTGGAGAATGTGTTTACATTCAATGGGTAACTATATAAACATGTACAAGGTACTTCGATGGGTACCTGCTTCGCTCCCGGCTATGCCAATCTCTTGGTGGGCTCGCAGGAGAAGCAGGTGCTCTAGAGTGAATCTATGGAACATTGGACCAACAAGGTCAATATCTGGCTCAGATTTATTGATGATGTCTTCTTTTTATGGGAAGGCAAAGAGGGAGAACTACTTGATTTTTTTAAAGAACTGAATGAGAACTCAGTTAATTTAAAATTTACTATGCAACACAGTCAAGAGACAGTAGACTTTCTAGATATCAGACTCACGGTGAAGGGAAATAGACTTGAGATGGATCTATTTAGAAAAGGCACTTCAGGTAACTCAGTGTTACACTCAGCGAGTTGCCATCCCCCGAATTTCAGGTGGAGCATACCCTTTGGGGAGTTCCTCCGGGCAAAGAGAAATTGCAGTTCAGAGGAAGCAAACAGGAAGAACAAAAGATGTCACAAAGATTTAAAGCCAGAGGGTATCCCCTCAAAATGCTGAAAATGGGGGAAAGGAGAGCAGATGAGATTGAAAGGAGTGAAGCCCTTTTTCAAATCACCTAGGATTAAACAATTAGAAACAGATTCCCCCATAAGACTTATCACGACATATAACTCCCAATCCAATCAATTCAGCCAGATAATTAGAAAGAGATGGGACATCCTCACACAAGATAGATTACTCAAAGAGAAATTAGGCTCACACCTAGCGTTAACTTATAGGAAAGGTCCCTCTATCAAGGATAAGATTGTCAGGAGTCACATGGAACATCAGAAATTGACATGGCTAGACAAGTTGGGAGGATTCCACAGATGTGGTAAATGTAAGGCTTCTAGTCACAGTGAGAATGTGAAAGAGGTTACGTTGCAGAGAACTAACAGGAAGTGGTATATTCGGAAGAACATACAGTGTAGTACAGATTTTATAGTCTATGTGATCACTTGCCAGTGTGGCAAGTGGTACATAGGCTCAACCACCTTCCCAGTCAAGAAAAGGATACTAGAGCACTGGTGTGCTATCACCAATAACGACTTTAGCTTCAGCACGGCTAGACAACCAAGAACATGAGGGTGATTGGACAAAAGCTAAATACTTTGCTCTAGACACTTTCCCCAAAACCCAAGAGGTGGAAATAGGATCCTTGCCTGGCGCAGAACAGAATCCAGATTAATTTTGCAGGCTGGCAGTGTTGTTCCGTTTGGGATGAATAATGATGAAGAGATGCATGTGCATCTATATCTTGAGTACAACAAAGCCACCCTTTGCAACTTCCAGAAACTAGAATTCTGTTTATATTTTAACTTGTATATAATCATTATTTTGTCATTTATCCCATCCCTGTTACATTTTACTTTCTGTATCCCTTCACAATTGTACAACATGTTCGCCGGGTGTTGAATTTCATTTAGAAGCGGTGTTTAAACTAAGTCATGAATTTTTCCTTTTTTATGCATATGCAGTGTCTTTATATTTGTACTGGGTTGCTGAGCAGAATACTTATCTAATGGGCAATACTGCTATCAGCTATGACTGTTCTATATACATTTTGGACCAACATACGACTAACTTATCTTTGTTTCTGATTGCTCCCTTATAGATTGGACGCACGGAGTGTGTGGATCACCATTACTACCGTTATGAGATACGAGCACGGAGTTTTAGGTGTTTGTTCTTACAAGCACAATCTCTTTTTCTAGATGCATTTTGGGCAACAAGATAAAGTAGATGGTTGTTTTGTTTTATGTTATACCAACATTGACAGTTCCATATCTGTTTACTGTATGGGTACTATACCCTGTAAGATCGCCTTTATTAATGTGTGTTTATACTGTTTGGCTGTTAATCTTCCGTTATATCCTTTATATTATCTTTGATGATCAGAAACAGATTCTGACTGACGAGAAAGTACAGTTTCCGTGCTTTACTATAGGGTACTATAGTCGGTCTCACACCTGAAAGACAAGGTTGCCCACTGTCAGTATAGGGTACTTTACCCATGATAATTAATTGCTTCGTACACAGAAAAAGTTTCTTTAAATCATAAACTCAGGACAGGCTTGTATAACTTAGCGATATATTGTATGATTAACTTAACTATATAACCTCTAGGAATGTTGACACCACCTTCCTTTACATCATGCACAATTTGTAAATTCTCCATCCATGCCTAATGTGTTATTCACAGATATTTCTTTATTTTCTTATGCTTAGACACACTGAATGTACATTTCGGTGCATATAAAACATAATGTATTTCATTATTTACGTTTTTGTTGGGGATGTTTTGAATCCCAAGTCTTTTCTTTAGTTCTATGGGAATGTATAAAAAGCTTGAACTTTGAACTAAGGTCATGTGACCAAGAGCTGGATAGTTCAAAACACATCTTTTTGCCTTAAATTAATAAAATACCTTTTGCCAAACTCGGATCGGTGTGGCTCGTGCTTGCAGGAATCAGTAAGCTTGTTGGTGGGTTTAAGAGAGCGGCGGCGCCTGCTCAGAGACGAGCCCCTACCCACCTGGAAGGGAGGAGACCAGTGCCATTCAACATATATATATATATATATATATACATATGAATGAAAAAACACAAAGGTTACAGTTATAGTTAAAAAACAGAATTTAAAAAAAATTCACTGAAAAAAACAAAGGTTTCAGGGACGTTATAGGTAGACTCGGAGTACACTGATACAAAGCCAGTGAAATTCAGCAGTTATAGTTACCAGAGCTAACTGTAACGTATGCCCATGCAATGCACTGCTTATGACCTCACATATTACATCTCTCATGACATGGTCAGTGACATCACTGAAGACACCATCTAAACTTGGGAACTTCTAAGAGTTCTCCACTTCTTTTTTGCATAATTTGTGCTGCACTCTATGCCTGAAAGGGTTGCTTTTTTACTTATACTGGGTGCTTCCTTGTGTCTGGACAAAGATAAACCTCTCTGAAGAGCTATAATGATAGAAAACATGTGTCAGGGGTTGCTTTTATTCATTTCAGGTTGGCTTGAATGGTATGTTACCAATCCAAATCTGTAATACTGTGCCTCGAGTAATAATAGGCTTCTGTGATAGCATGAATCCTTCTATAGACAAGACAAAAAGACTATAAAGATGTGAATATCCACCAAAGAAGAGTGTTTTCTCCTAAGTATGTGAAGCAAGAACAGGGCTGACACAGCACAGAGTACCTTTGCACTTTTTTATTCAAACACGATCCACCATTCTGACCACGTTTCCGACCTCTTTTAACATAGCAGTTGCCAAAGTAGTTTCACTTAATCAATCTCATGTGGCACACATGATTAATAAACATAGAAAACAGCTATCAGTGTTGCTGCCCTTCGCACAAAATGAAATTTAAATAAACATTGTCTGTATGGCTTCACTAGTGTGTTCACATTAACCAATGCATTATGCAAGTGCAATTGGTCCAGTAACCTGCTTGTTATTTCTAAAAAGCAAAGGCCTCCGGTTAAATGCCTGCAACCAGTATCTGTTCCTCACATATAGATCCCAACAAATGCACAATAACAAGGGAAATGCTAATACACAATGTTGGAATTTTAAACAAGATGAGTTCTTTATAATAACATCCCCATGCAGACACTCTCCCTCTAATGTGTACATCAATTAGGGAAGGGACATGATTTCTCTCAGCAACATGTGGCACATAGTGATTAAAAAAGCATGCTTCACATGGTGTTTCAGCCCGCAATTTTCAACAACGGTCGCAAGCACCAATTTACATAGAACTGCCTAGAATCTCAGGGCTAGTCACAAAAAAATCCAATCAGAAGACTGGCAATCACACATTGCAGTTCATTGTCTCCGCATGCAAGGTCAATATAATGTGCCTTTCCCATCACGTTTGCATAATGCCTATCTCATTTTACTCTTTGCATGCACCCACGCATAGTTCAATGTGGTCAATACTTCCCAGCAGGCGTCATGGCATCAACACCTGCAAATCCTGCACTGCTGACTGTATGGCAGTCAAAAGGCCTGAACAAAAGTATATGCCTCAGTTCCATAAAAGTAGCCTAAATGCTGCACCCCTTCTCCCAATTGCCTGACCGCTTAGTCTCTGCTCTCCTGAAAAAGTGGGCGTCTGCCGACACTCCAGCTCCAGGTCATCATTCTGGCCAAGGGGGCTCCGTGGCGTGTAGTTACATACAAACCTCAAGGCTTGCGGACTGCCATGGTGCTCCTGAACTAGGAGGCGTGTCATTATCTGGCACCAGAAAATTTGAATACACATTTCTCCAAAAGCTCCTCCAAAGTAAAGAACAGGGCAGACCCAGCACAGAATCGCTTTGCACTTCGTTATTCAAACACTGTCCACCATTCTGAACGCATTTAGGCAGCGGTTTCGAACTTTTTCGACATAGCAGACGCCACATTAGTTTCACTTAAAAAGTCTCATGTGGCACACATACTTAGTAAACATAGAAAACAGCTATCAGCGTCGCTGTCCTTCAGACAATACAAAATGTAAATAAGCATTGTATGACTTCACTGATGTGTGCAATTGGCCCAGTAGCCTTGTTGAAATTTCTAAAAAGCAACGACCTCTGATATATATATATATATATATATGTATGTAATTTTCACAAAATTACATGTATAACGCAAGGAATGCAATGTCACAATTTTGCTTACCCTTATGGCCTTATTACGATGGCAGTCGGACAAGCGCCGTGCGTCCAACCGCCATTATTTTGAGCATGGGACTGTCTGGCAAAGACTCAGTGGTCCTGACAGCCCAAATACGATACGACCGCTGTGCAGACGGTCATGAAATGATTTTTAGGTTTTGCCTTGTCGAAAGCTGCGCCGCGCAGCTTTTCGGCGCAGGCGAAATCTAATGTTAGAAACAGTGTGGCCTTCGTTCCGCCTCTCTCTTCCATTGGCTAGCTCCATAAATGGAGGCTAGCCATTGGAAGAGAGAACTGTCCATCATTGGTGGGCGTTCCGGCGATTCTTTCCCTCTCCGCAACGTCATGAAGACGTGGCCACTGTGGGCGTGTACTTTTTTTTTTTTTTTATACCGATGTTTGCGTTCATTGTTCGCCTTGTCCCTGTCCCGCTGGCTGTTTCCTGACCACCCTCCCGTTGTCCATGTGCCCGCCCCCCCTCCCGCTGTCCGTGTGCCGCCCCCCCTCCCGCTGTCCGTTAACCCACCCCCCCTCCCGCTGTCCGTTAACCGCCCCCCCCCTCCCGCTGTCCGTGAGCCCGTTCACCCGCCCCCCTCCCGCTGGGGTCTCTGCCAGGTTTAGACCTCTGTTGTGATTTCCTGGATTTCTCCCCTGACGGGGTGGGTGTTTTTTTGTTGTTCAAAAGTTTAGTGGAAGGACCAACAGGCAAAGAGTGTGTGGTCTAGATCCCCAAACTAGAGTGTTGCAGCAATTAAATTGTAAGAGTTTTAATTGCTCTAGTATTTGAATTCATTTACCATGATCCCGTATGTGCAGCGTCTTTTTCAGTGACTGACTCTCCTGTTGTAGTGGAAAGGGGCCTATGTTCTTGCGCTTGCAAGGGAGACACTGCACATGTGAGCTTTATACTTTAAACTGCACATCGGAGAGATTCTTCCGGAATCCATTGTGGTTATTATACCCTGAGAATAGAAAGTACCCCCGTGTTACAGGTAGAGCTGCTCCGCACCCCGAGCGGTCTGACAAGTTAGATGCATCCTGAAACCGAGAGAGTTTGTGTTCCGCACTCCCGGATTGAAGATCTTCCTATGCCGCTAAGCTGTAAGTACTAGGGGCTCCCTGAGCACTAATAACTGTGGATAATTTTCGCCCCACTGGGATCTGAATTGGTTTTTACCTTCGTCCCTTTTCGCGCTCTGCTGCATGGGGCGATTTCAGCATATCTGGCTGTCCCTGCCTGAGAGAATGGTTTCACATTAATTAACCAGAACGACTGGTGCCGAGTAGTTTAGCGTGTTAAACGGGGTCATTTTAACCTCCCATCAGCCTTAAAATTTACGTTGACTCCGGACACATATGCCTAGACTTGTAAATCTGATTGCTTAGCCCGTGTGCCTCCCCATGTTTGAGGTAGCGGCTTTGAAGTAACTTGTCAGACCGCTCGGGGTGCAGAGCAGCTCTACCTGTAAAACGGGGGTACTTCTAACATCCCCCGACTCAAAACCTCTTGCTACTGCTTAGTTCGAAACTACTTATGAACTTTATTAACAGCGTAAAAGGCTTCTGTCGATTTCTGTCTATTTTTATAACTCTCTGCGGAAACCATCGCTGAAAATCTTAGAATTAGAAGCAGCTGATCGGCCTGGCTGCCGATTCTCCGGCCCATGAATTAGCACCAGTGACTACGTTAACAAGGTATGCTGTCCTAGCTATGGACCGTGAGTGCAGAGTGAGTGTGCAGAGTGCAGAGTGTTAGGGAGTGCTAGGGAGTGCAGAGTGCTAGGTAGTGCAGAGTGACTAGGGAGTGCTAGGGAGTGCAGAGTGACTAGGGAGTGCTAGAGAGTGCTAGGGAGCGCAGAGTGCTAGGGAGCGCAGAGTGCTAGGGAGTGCAGAGTGCTAGGGAGTGCAGAGTGCTAGGGAGTGCTAGGGAGTGCAGAGTGCTAGGGAGTGTTAGGGAGTGCAGAGTGCTAGGGAGTGCAGAGTGCTAGGGAGTGCAGAGTGTTAGGGAGTAGGGAGTGCAGTGTGTTAGGGAGTGCAGAGTGCTAGGGAGTGCTGGGGAGTGCAGAGTGTTAGGGAGTGCAGAGTGCTAGGGAGTGCAGAGTGCTAGGGAGTGCAGAGTGTTGGGGAGTGCAGAGTGCTAGGGAGTGCAGAGTGCTAGGGAGTGCTAGGGAGTGCAGAGTGCTAGGGAGTGCAGAGTGTTAGGGAGTGCAGAGTGCTAGGGAGTGCAGAGTGCTAGGGAGTGCAGAGTGCTAGGGAGTGCTAGGGAGTGCAGTGTTAGGGAGTGCAGAGTGCTAGGGAGTGCTAGGGAGTGCAAAGTGTTAGGGAGTGCAGAGTGCTAGGGAGTGCAGTGTGTTAGGGAGTGCAGAGTGCTAGGGAGTGCTAGGGAGTGCAGAGTGTTAGGGAGTGCTAGGGAGTGGAGAGTGCTAGGGAATGCAGAGTGCTAGGGAGTGCAGAGTGCTAGGGAGTGCAGAGTGTTAAGGAGTGCTAGGGAGTGCAGAGTGCTAGGGAGTGCAGAGTGCTAAGGAGTGCTAGGGAGTGCAGAGTGCTAGGGAGTGCAGAGTGTTAGGGAGTGCAGAGTGCTAGGGAGTGCAGAGTGCTAGGGAGTGCAGTGTTAGGGAGTGCAGAGTGCTAGGGAGTGCTAGGGAGTGCAGAGTGTTAGGGAGTGCAGAGTGCTAGGGAGTGCAGTGTGTTAGGGAGTGCAGAGTGCTAGGGAGTGCTAGGGAGTGCAGAGTGTTAGGGAGTGCTAGGGAGTGCAGAGTGTTAGGGAGTGCAGAGTGTTAGGGAGTGCAGAGTGTTAGGGAGTGCTAGGGAGTGCAGAGTGCTAGGGAGTGCAGAGTGTTAGGGAGTGCTAGGGAGTGCAGAGTGTTAGGGAGTGCTAGGGAGTGCAGAGTGTTAGGGAGTGCTAGGGAGTGCAGAGTGTTAGGGAGTGCTAGGGAGTGCAGAGTGTTAGGGAGTGCTAGGGAGTGCAGAGTGTTAGGGAGTGCTAGGGAGTGCAGAGTGCTAGGGAGTGCAGAGTGTTAGGGAGTGCAGAGTGTTAGGGAGTGCTAGGGAGTGCAGAGTGTTAGGGAGTGCTAGGGAGTGCAGAGTGTTAGGGAGTGCTAGGGAGTGCAGAGTGTTAGGGAGTGCTAGGGAGTGCAGAGTGTTAGGGAGTGCTAGGGAGTGCAGAGTGTTAGGGAGTGCTAGGGAGTGCAGAGTGCTAGGGAGTGCAGAGTGTTAGGGAGTGCTAGGGAGTGCAGAGTGTTAGGGAGTGCTAGGGAGTGCAGAGTGTTAGGGAGTGCTAGGGAGTGCAGAGTGTTAGGGAGTGCAGAGTGCTAGGGAGTGCAGAGTGTTAGGGAGTGCTAGGGAGTGCAGAGTGACTAGGGAGTGCTAGGGAGTGCTAGGGAGTGCAGAGTGACTAGGGAGTGCTAGGGAGTGCAGAGTGACTAGGGAGTGCTAGGGAGTGCAGAGTGACTGCAGAGTGCTAGGGAGTGCTAGGGAGTGCAGAGTGACTAGGGAGTGCTATGGAGTGCTAGGGACTGCAGAGTGACTGCAGAGATTAAGCTAATGGCAATGTAAATGACAATGCCATTTATTTATCTGTTTTTGAAACCAACACATAAATACAAATGTTGTCATTTATAATGCCAATAGCTCTAACGTTTCCAAAGGCGAAACCATTGCATTGTAAATGCTTGTTACTATTGCAGCCATAGAAGTAAAAAAGCATTTTGAAATCATCCATGCGCCGTGTGCCAGGTACCATGTGGTGCCTGGTAACGGTGCATGCATGTTTGGGGGGAACCACATGTGGCCCCCTGGGCACATAGCAGAGATCCATGGGTTACAGAGACGCTACTAGGGGCCCATAAAGTCCCTTTCTGACACCCTTTTCTTGGCAGTGGGACCACTATGAAAAGTCTGTCAGAAACTGACATCCTAATCCCTTCTGTGATGAGTTTGCAGGCACCGCCTTCATTGCAGAGATTAGGCTCTGTCTGCCGCCTGGACTGCTCCTAGAGCCTGTCAGAGGTGGCGGTCTTTTCCACTACCCAAATTGCTCCAACCACCAGTATTGTAATGCAGCGGTCAGACTGATACCCTGGATGTTGGGTGGACTGCCACTGACTGCCTGTTGGCGGCGGTCCGCCCGACATCGTAATCGGGCCCATAGTGATGAATGGAGGCCAGTTAGTCTTCACCCATTGCAAATTTCCTCCAGACAAGCAGTTAAGAAGGAAAATAGTTGTCAATACTCATCATGCTGAAGTTGATCTGGCTATCATGCAAAGGACAGCTCAGATCAAAAAAGGTCATCAGATATAGCAAGGGTATCATATCAACAACATTACATACATGCAGTTAAGTAACCTCACATTCATCTGTAAAGGCAGGGAACTTAAATGCTCCAGTCATATTGACTTTACATTATCTTAGAAAAAAACAATGGGGAGCTCTTCAAAGCTGGTGGGAAAAAAGCACCTCTTTTATGTTTCAATGACAAAGAGATCAAACGAGAATGGTCATCGATATTGAATGTTAATGACATTTCAAGTTTAGTTAACCTATAACTCAGACCCAGATCCATCAGCGAACTGATCTTATCAGGAATCCCTTAAAGGTTGCTTTCTATTGCATGGATGGGCTTGAACATATTAGGTGAAAATGCTCCCATTTGCCAACATCAGTCGGCCATCCACAATTTCATCACGCACCTTGATGAATTGTTATAGGAAGAACATGAGATATTCTCATTTCCAGAGAGGGATTTTTTAAGGTTTTGATGAGCCTGATACATTCTCTAGATATTCGTTAGAGGCACAAAGATCAGTCTTCTAAACCATCTGGCACTCAGGACTTAGGTCCTGCTTATGAGTTCGGCGGACAGGGTTACTCCGTCACAAACGTGGCAGATGTCCCGTCCGCCAAATTACAACTTCATTTAATCCTATGGAACTTGTAATGTGGCAGACAGGATATCCATTATGTTTGTGACAGAGCATCCCATCCACCAAACTCAAAATCAGGCCAACTCAAACTAGTCAATGTCCCAAACCAAATCAGAAAATGTGTACTACAACCATTACACAACCTACTGAGCAATATCTAAGTGAGATGTGTCTTAGGTAACAAACAATCACATTAGATATTACAGGGACAATCAGAGGAACCCTGAAGCTTCTTTCCTTAGGCAATAACACACTAAATAACATTAGAACACCAGGTATATATTTTAAATATTTATTTTAAAACCCTAGTTTAATGAACACAATATTAAACCACAATAAAGACAAGTAATATCGCAGCAGCATGGGCTATTGGAAACATGAATAATAGATACCACTACAACATGATTACTGTTATTAATACATAGCAACAATACCCTTTTTCTGCTACTTCTAAACAATATTGTACTTCTAGTATTCAAGCAAAGCGGAAATTAAAACCTATTAAGAGTTTAAAAGATTGTACACACCCGCATACCTGTTTCATTAATGTTATTCCATCTTCAAAGAAATAGCAAATTCTGCTATTCTCATCTCACAAGGCCGGCTACATTGATAAAACAGCACATGAAGATTGAGTACCTCCCGTTCTAATTGCCTTTAATAGGAACTGAAGAAATTATGTACAAGTCATAGTGTCACCTGGCATGAAGGTTCTTCTGTAGGCCTCACTTTCTGTGCTTGACTTTTATAACATCAACTCATTGTGGCCTATACACAAATTACATTTTGTAGTACGTTTAGTAGTGCTACAGTAGTGCTACTCAACTACTAAAAAAATGCTATTCACAAATTTAAAAGCATAAATCGCCACTTCCAGCTCTCCTATCTTTTCTATGGGGTGATCCTCACACATCTACGTTTTAGTGAGGGTTAGGGAAGGGTTTGGGAGGGACGTCAACCCACCAGCAAAAGAGGAAGCCCAATGCTATTCACAAACAGCACTTTTAAAGTTACTAAAGACAAAAAAGACCCCAAAGAGTGGTAAACTACTCCAGCTTAGAGATTGTGTCAGTCCAACACTACACAGGGTCAGTCACTGGTACTGCAAAAGCTTACCAAAGAAAATGTTGGAGGTAGGGACTAAAAATAAAACCAAATAGGAAATTGTGAATAAAATGATTTAAATTAGTCAAAAATAAGTAAATACATTTATTTAAGCTGAAAAATAAAAGATACTCATAATTTAATTATAAAATATGTTAAGGCTTTTTGAATTTACAAATGAATTGCTTGAAATTAATTCCACTTTTAATATGTATTAATATGTATTAATGCACAATAAAAATATTTCATGATAAATATTAATTTAAATTATTGTATATATTTATTTTAAGTGTAGAACAAGAGAAAAAGGGAAAAATTGTTGCAGCACCAGTGACTTAATTTTGAATGAAATCTTTCAACAATTTAAATGGATTATAGAGTCGTACCTAAAGTATAAAATAATTAATTTTATTGGGCATCAAAAACTATTAAAAGTGATGAATATAAATGATCAAACGTAATTCAATTATGTTTTAATAACAATGAATGTTACATACTTTTTTTTAAAAAAAAGCTATTAATGTGAACATAAAATATGTTATAACTAAATAATACATATATGCTATTTTAGATTAGTTTGTTACCGATAAATATATGAATTTATATTTTTAACTATTATAATTAGTTAATTTTAATGCAACATTATTTCCTCTGGAGCTTTATTTTAAGTCCCTACCTACATTATTTTCTATGAGAGGTTCTTGAATTACATGGGGTTGGTCATATGAGGTGCTGGACTTACTACTATTTCGTTTTTTTGCAGTAGTAACTTACAACCTTTTTCAAGGAGTGGATATGCACAAGTCTACACTTTTTGGAATAACTTTACAATCAAATGTTATGAATAGCCAAATGAACTCTTAGAGCCTATCTACAAGTCTGGCAGTCCGAGTACTGCCAGACTCGTGGTGGCATGGCGGTGGCTGTCCAGCCCTCGCCGCACCGGCAGTCCAACGCCCCATTACGACTGGGGATCACGAAAGAGTTTCAAATTGTTTAGCTGGACTGTTGGTTTCTAGATATGCTCTGGCTGGACAGTTTAAAAGGGACTAGTCAATCCTGAATGGCTGGCCACAATTTGAACAATATATATAGCAGCCATTACAGAACCCAGGGACATATTCACTGTGTTCTGAAAATGACTAAAAGAATTCTGGGCAAATCACTTAATCTCCCCGTGCCTAAAAAATGAAAGTAACTGGTGCTATGTAAAGCACTCTGATAACTGATTCGGTTCGGTTCAAGTTCGCGCTATATAAAACTCTAAAAAAAATATATAAGGGGGCTGGGTCAACCAAGCCTAGCCCCAGTGGCATATGGGGGTGTTCCAAGGGTACCTCCAATGATTGGCAGCCATTACAAGACTCAGCGTCATGGTCCCAATTGAAGGGCATTGTAGTGAAAATCTGTTTTTGAAGGTCACAAAAGGAACACATAGGAAAAGTGCAAACTGATTTTAGTCACAGTATAAATCATTTGTTGGTGGTGTTATACCTATTTTATGAATTCTGGTGAATTCTTAGGTTGTTTAACCCTGTTAAAAATGTTGACCCTCTGCTGAGATTTGAAGCATATTTGAGAAAATTTAGTTTTCTATAGGTGCATACAATGTTCCTCAGCCAAGTGAGAATAAAGGCTGCTGTTCAAAACATGCGGCGAAAATAAGCAGAATTTGCAGTATTTTAGAGATAAGCACAAAATGTGTAGGCTGTGAAATGGAATGTTTGAAGCCAGGGAGAATATAATTTAAACTTTGCGCTCTCTCTGGCACCATCTGGTTACATCCCTTCCCAGTGTGAGATACATGCTGCTGGAGGAAGCTGTTAACCCCTCCCATGCTCCCATGCTCATGACGAGCTCAGCTCGCGGTTGCGCTGTGCTCATGACGAGCTGACCTCGTCATGACCCGCGCGGTGCTCACACGCGGGGATAATTCCCCTGCTGTGCTGAGCGTTCCACGAAAACGGGTCTTGTCATGACGAGCTCATCTCGTCATGAGCACAGCACCACCGTGCAGCATGACAAGCTGAGCTCGTCACAAGCAACGTGGCACTGCGCGCGCCCCCGCCCCCAGCACTGCGGGGGGATTAGCCCCACGGCAAAGAGGTTAATGTGCCTCCTGCACCCTCCTACCTTCTTAGTGTGAGGTGGGTGGAGGGGGCCACTGTAACACCTCCCTGCAACAACATGTGGTTTATGACACCGAAAAGGAAAGTAGAAAAACTGCTAAAGGAAGCCTGGACACTCACATACCTGCAATGTCCCAGTCTCCAACAATCTTTCTCCTTTTTTTGCAGGCCTAGCACAGCTTGGTTTGAGGTTCTTCGAAGCAGGCTCTGCCTCAAGGAAGCTCATAGTGGCATCACAGAGCAGCAGAGAAAGAAAGAAAACACCTCTCTACTTCCCACTCTCCTTTTAATGACCCAGCACAGCAGTGCACGGTCAATAAAAGGCCAAATAAGCTTTACAATCTTTTTTTTAAAGAATGAAAGATGTGTTGGGGGCTTTTGTAAGAATTACTGGTTTTTCACAAAAGTCCTATTTTCTCTATTTCTTTTTTGTAAACCACAATATTGCAGAATCCTGAAGAGTCTGGCTAGTGATCAATTGCAGCTTCACCACAGAGGTCTTATGAGTGCTAACATTATCATTTATGGCAAAAGTGTGACACTCCTGAATGCCATCTTGATGGAATCAAAGCTGTAAATCTGAAAGAAATTTTCTACAGAGGATATTGCAGTAAATTAACAAAATGAGGGGTTCCATTTTGTCATAGAAATTATTGCTAGTGCTCTAAAAAGCACATTTTCTTTAAGCTCCCAAACATAGTTCTCATCTATTTCAGTAAAACCGTCTGTCATGCAGAGTGAAACTACTTCCAACACAGAAGCAGACTGCCAGGTAACTCTAGAGTAATCAAGTACAGTGTCACCACAGAGATCTAATGAACTAAAGTGCTAACATATAGAATTCAATTCTAAAGTGTAAGACTTGTGAAATCTGTTATGTTGGAACAGGAGCTGTTGAATTTAGTAAATAAGCATTGAGATGTTAAGTGGGTTAAAAATGTGGGTTTTTATAACTTGAGGCATACTGTATTTTTTTTATTATTTTTTTATTAAGAACAATAATAAGGCATCTGATAGACAATTGGTACATACAGCATGAAAGGCAATTCAATGTAAGAGGCAGTATCAGTACAATTTGTAAAATATTCAAATAACATCGCCCCAAATCCATTGGTACATTCCCTAGCCCCCCATCCCCTCCAGTCTAAAATTCAGAATCACTTTCTTCATCCGGCCTTGGTGGATCGCACAGATGCCCCCTGTATTCGTTCCAGGCACCCCAAATCTTATCCCATTTTCGGGGACAACCCCAGTGTAGGTATACCACTCTCTCTGCCATCATGGCCGCATCTAAATCTGTGCACCAGTCTCTCAACGTGGGTACCTCCTCAGCGCCCCAGTATTTGGCGATATTGCGTTTGGCAAACATTATACCCAACGTCACCCAGTCCTGAGCAGGGTGGGTAAGGTCGTTCGAGTCCCAGACGTTTAATAAACAACATCTTGGCTCAGGTAACACAGATGCATTCACTACCTGCGACATCGTCCTTATGACCTTGGCACAGTATGTAGTGACCCGGGGATATTGCCATATGGTATGGAAGAATGTTCCCTCCTCCCCGCAACCCCTTAGACAAAAACAGTGTGTGGCGCATCCTATAGCGTGCAGAGTAATCCTAGTGTAGTACACACGATGGAGTATTTTTAACTGTATCAGGCGGAGCCTAGAGGGTATGGCCCCTTCTCTCGGGGAAGATAGCGCAGTCTGCCAATCTGCCTCGTCAAATTCCCCCAAGTCTCCAGACCAACTGTGTCTTAATTTCAGGGTTGAATCTGGTAAATTATTAACTAGCTTGCGATACGGAAATGACGTCGCTTCTTTATGCATGTGCTCCGTAAGTAACCTGTCTTCCAGCGGAGTGGATTCAGGCAGATCAGTATTTGGTTGGATAACCGACTGCAGGGCATGGCGGACCTGCAAATATCTAAATCTTTCAGTGGGCGCTAAGTTGTATTGGGTTTGAAGCTAGTCAACTGGTATTATTGCACCCCTCTTCCATAGGTCGCCTATCGTGGAGATTCCTATCAGGTCCCATTCTCTAAACCCTTTACTGTTACAGAGTTTACCCAGTCTGCGTGTGGTCCATAGTGGAGTCATTTGAGTAATTGTGTCCTTGCACTTGAGACAAGTTTGGGGAGGAGGAGGGAAGATGTACCCCTTTTGTCATACAGTACAGAAAGAATTCCTTCCTCCCCAATCTCATATCTGTCAGCTTGGAATGCCGGTTCTGTTTGTGATGCATGCAGCCATTGGTTTATTATTTTTAAATGGGCAGCCCAATGATACAACTGGATATCTGGGAAGGCAATGCCTCCGTCATACCAGCTCCTATTTAACTTGCCACGTGACATCCGTGCCGTCTTATTACCCCAAAGTAGACCTGAAACTAGGGTATCTATTTGTTTGAAATACTTTACAGGAACAGGGAACGGGGTGTTTTCCAATATATATAACAGTCGTGGAAGTGTCATCATCTTGTAAAGGGCCGCTTTACCCAGAAGTGTCAAAGGCAGGGTATGCCAGTGCTTTACAGCGGAACGGAATTGCTAAAGGGGAGGTTCTAGATTTTTAAGGAGGAAGACACTAGGATTAGGCATTACCCACACCCCCAAGTATTTAAAGGACTCTTCTGTAACCCTTAGGGGGCATTCCGCCGGAAGTTGTGGAGGCGGGCCTTTAAGGACAAATAAGATAGACTTAGATCAGTTATTAGTATAGCCAGACACCCGTCCGAAAATCTCACAAATATTTAAGAGCGCCATGATTGACCGCTTTGGTGATGTTAAGTATAAAAGGATATCATCCGCATATAAGGAGATGTGGTCCTCCCACGTTGAGGCATACTGTATTTTTAAAGTGGTAAAAAATAGTTAGAGAGAGAGATGTGTGCAAAAGTATAGCATCCCCTTTGCATATCTGTTTCCACATATCAATTACCTACTGACGGTCGCCAGTAGGAACTTATAGTTAGGACCATGTTTCCATACGAAAAGTGCTTTTTGACTTGCCTATTTCTTTGGAAGCGGTTGACAAATCTTCACAAACTTTTCACAAAAAAAGTGTGCCCGTAATTCTAGTTGTGAATGGAAAGTTTTGGGACGATCCGTCGGGGGGGGCGGAGGGGGGGCTAGAGAAAAAGGGGTCAAAAAATGTTAATTCCCATAGGGATTTTGAACATGACTACAGCCTGAACTACTGGACAGAATTATACCAAACTTGGCAGAACACTAGCTCTTGGTACACAAAGAGTGCTTTTGTTATTTGGTGTAAATCTATTTAGTAGTTGTAAAGTTATTGAAAGAAATCCACATTTGTATATATAGGGATGTGGATCCTCTGGCGATCTGACAGTCCACATGCTGATATCTGATTGGCTGCCAACATTTCAACCAGGAAGTGTTGGCAGCCATTTTGGGACAGTGTCCCAATAGGGGCAGATCAGGAATACTATGACCCTCTATCCCTGGTCCTTTTGCCCTGAAATCGCAATCAAGCGGCAAATCTGCAGCAAAAATAAAAAAATACAAGCCCAGTCTTCAGTGCTTATTTCAGGTGGATCAGGTCCCGTTGGGGACAGGCCCCCCTCCCAGGGCTGTTTTTAGCCCCGGGGACCACCACCTCCCCGGAGCTTTATTTAAATTTGGGAGAGGGGCTGTGCGGACCCACCTCCATTGGGCCTAATAAGCGCTGGGGGCCACCACCTTCCTGGGGTTTTTTAAACATACTGGAGGGGGGCTGTAATAGGCCTGATAGACCACCTCCTCCCTGGGGCTCAATAAATAGTAATAGGCGGCTAGTCAGAACCCCCTGGCCCAAGGGACAACCACCTCCCCAGGGCCAGCCTGTGCATTCTAAAGAAGTGAGATTGCCTAAACCCTCTTCTGGAGCCATTAATGGTCCTGGGTACTGCCATTCTCAGGGCCAGCTCCTCCTATGTCCTGGGGTGCCACCACTGGGACATGGCAGTTTGCTTTCCCTTGGCAGGAGCTGACAGCTCCCACCAAGAGAGAGCACACACAAACTCTGCTCCCAGGAAGCAGGAGTTTTCAACCTGCTCCCACCAGCTGGGAGCAGAATTTTCATCTGTTTCCCTGTCCACTGTCAGATGTCTTGACTGGGGCTGAATGTTTGATTTGTTCTGCATTCCATCCATAATTTGTGTGTCTTTTCCTTTCCCACCCTATGTGTGCAGGGTATGCCCAGACGCGAGCCCTGGGTTCACTGTACCACTTGATTCAAGCTACCTTGGCTGATGATGGTTGATACCCCAAAACTAGTCCCAGGATGTTTGTTTCTGGTCCAGGGAGGACTTGGCTTGGCAGTTCGGCAACACAGTTCCAATGAGGAGCAGGGTCAACACTGATTTGCATATAGCTGGGTCTAAACTGGGGTGGCATGGAGAGCAAAAGAATGTTGGATTTAATCCAGATCTCTTGATTGGGGGTGGGGGTGTGATTTGTTCTGCATTCCCACCATCCTTTGTGTGTCTTTTGCTAACCTGAAAACTCCACAAAACAATGAAAGACACAGGTAATAAATTAAGGAACTAACTACAACGTGCACCCCTATCATGCACTTCTTATGACCTCACCATTGGTGACTTCACTAATTAATTTAAATAACTACATTATTGAAATTACAAAATGTGACCAACAAATGATTGTCACAGTGTGTCATAGACTTTGTGAAAAATGGATAATACAACCCAAATCAATGATTGAACGCTTATAAGCTTGTCTGCAAGCTTTTGAAAGATGCAAAAGAAATTGGATACTTCAAAACTGAAGCTTTTTTATGAATGCCATTGTGTTTTTTATTTGTATTCACCCAAAGGATGTGTTCAGTTGGGGTAAGACACTTGCAGCAAGCTGGCTGCTTATCATTATTTACCCTTTGGCCAGTCTCTGCTGTGAAAGGCTGAATGCTGAGCAAGTTAGGTTCTAGGTGGTCATAGAGGGCAGTCGTAGGCCCTGGCCTGAGGCAAGGGCCTGGGGCTAACACTGGCTTCAGATGAGGGTTGGTCACATGCATATGGTTGGGAGCAGGATTTGGCCATAGGGTAAGCCTTCTGCCCAACCCTTATTATATGTTGGATTCAGAGTCAGCTGTGACATCAGACATTGTAGACCACCTCCACTGTGAATGTTATAAATCCTCCCATGGTGGAGGTTGGCTATTTGTGGAAGGATGGCAGACCCTGGCCACAAGCAATGCTGTGTATCAAACTTGTCATTTGTATGGTTGATTATCGTGTGCAGTGACGGTTTGATGCTTACGAAAGGCTGGGTGCAGGGTTTTGGTGGAGGCTGAGCTCTGAGTTCAAGTCATGATGCAAATTGGATGCAGGGTCTGGCCAGAGGTTATGACTGAGATGTCATGAATTATGTTTTCAATGATGCCATTCACATGTCATGAATTATGTAATGTGTGAGGTCATAAGTAGTGCATGATGGCGCCGCAAGTTACAGCTAGTTCATCAAGGTATTAAACTATATAATTGATGACATTACCCATTATAGATAAAAAAATATGCTGTTCAAATTACTTAACGAGTTCTCCGATCACCCAAGCTAATAGGTCATAAACAGTACATGATTGGGTGCAAGTTGGGGCCGCTATGGTAGAGGAGTGTCCCCCACTACAGTTCACTGTAAAGGTAACATAAAATGATAATAACTTTATTATCATTTCATGTTTCCTTTGCGGGTGGGAGGGTGGGTAGGCGGGGTTGCTCTGCTCTAGGAGCAGGGCAGGAGAGGAGTGGTTTGCCCACTGCTAAGTGCGCAATGACTGTTTGGTCGGCCCTCTTGGGCCGCCCAAACCAGTCATGCGCACTTTCCCTGTTCTCCATACAGGCTGCATTACAGCCTGCATGGAGAACTTGCCCAGGCCCCCATTCCCTGGTTGAGCGTCAAACCAGGATACTCAAAGCCAATCACAATGATGCATTGCAGTGTTGTGATTGGTCAAGGGAGCTTGGGTGCTGACCTATCACAAAGCAGCATTGTGATTGGTCAGGGGAGCCTGGCCGTGCTTCCTGTGCCTCAGTCCTACGAGGAGCAGAGACATGGAACCTGGTGCAGCAAGGTTAGTGTGTATTTTGTTATAATTATTTTTCTTATCTGGCGCACCCCCTCCATTCCAGCCGCCACTGGTGCAAGTTATAATTAATTGACTAAACTCTAACTGTGTATTTCAGTGTTTTGTTTTTTTAACGTTAGTTGTTGTCTCAGTTTCAAACCTAACTATTACATCACTATAACCGTTGTTTTTTTCAGTAACTATATGTAAAGCAAATGTTTCATACAGAGGATGTCCACAAAGGCCAGCACACAGGGGTTTGGGTAGAAGAGTTTTAAATTCATGATGGTGTGATATGGTGACATAGTGACAGCTAAAGTGTTTTACTCTAGAACAGACCTTTGTCAAAACCTTTTGACGAACATCTGTCCTAGACCAAAATGCATTAACAATATGTATATCATTGTGCAGGTCAGAACCCTGCAATGCACAGTACTTTTATAGAAGCATGAAAAGGGAGCGAATGTAGAGAAAGAATACATTTATTTTTCCCATTTCTGAATCTCTCGCAAATACCAAATATAGCCATTCCAAAATGTTGCCTTGCTTTATGGTGTCTGCTTGGGTTAGGTCTCCTTGAAAACAGAACTTTAGCACTATTATAGCTTCTCGTATTGAAATATGTTATTAAGCTTCAGACTTACAAATTGATATAGCCAAAAGCTAAAAGCAGCATTAATGGTGAATGCTTTTCCTTCCCTGCACCCACTACAATTCCAAACATATTTTCTCATTTTCTCCATTTTTCAAAAAGTAAGAATGCTCATGCACACCTACATGGAGACGCAGATGGAAAGAGAACAAAAGAAGTCTACAATGGAAGCAGGAGAGTGCTATAGCAATGTTCTCTGTTTTTTCAATTTACCAAAGTATCCAAGAAAGAAATACTGAAATAAGAGCAGCACTTTGTAAGGGCACAGCAGGCAGACTGCATTAGCAAAGTGCTTGATGTTTCATTGACAGCCTGGTGAAAGCAGGGAGGCAAAAAATGAACTTTAGAAGCCTATTCAGAGCTGAAAGAACAGGTGGAAGAAGAGAGGCAAAGACCTTTGCCACTCGCAGGTGGCAGGAGGAGTAGGGGGTGTGCGAAATAGAGGGAAGTGGAGCTGAAGGAGCAACAGAGTCTTTGGTATCATGGTGGAGGTCTGAAGTCAAAACAGCAGTGTTCTAAGATGTAGCCGCACAAATCAAGTGAAACAGGCAGAAGGAATCACTTCTACGCAGACACAATTCTGGGGTGGAGCGTCAGATATGTTTTTCCCCCGTTCATCTCACAGCACTAAGCGGTTCTCAAGTGTGTTCTCACTAGACCTGGGCAATGAACTCCGCTCCATTCGTGGAGTTTTCTGCACTCGCTGAGTTCGCGGAGTGCAGATAACTATGCTCTGGGTAGTGCAGTGGAGTTTTTTCCAGCTCGTGCTCACTAACGGTAAGTTGGTGAGTGCGCTACCCGAGTGGCAGAAAGGTCAGGGCTAAGCTGCACTCTGCCACTTGCAGACCTCCGCAGAGTTTTTTTGTCACTTCGCGGAGTTCCGTGTAGCGAAACTCCGCAAACTACGCCCAGGCTTAGTTCTCACGTTCTAAATTTAGTTAAAATGAAACCATGCGGACTGCATTAATGCAACCATCTTGTTTTTCTGCTCTATGTTATGGTGCTGGGCCTAAATCTTTATCTTTCTTTAATCTCCGTAATCGTCCTCCTTTATTACTTACTAGCAGCCCATCCCGACGTTGTCCGGGTATGAATTGCTGCCGGCCAGTAGTATATTGTTTTGTAGGATTTCGTTTTGATAGCATTTCTTATCTGTGACAGGCCTGTGAAACGCTCCGATTCACAGTGCACTGCTGAAGCACTTAAGAGTGCGCGTTCAGTAGTGTGTGAACACGAGTTTCCCTACTTTCCTTGCAATATTATATAGCGCGAACTCGACAACATTGCATGAGCACAATTTACATTACAGAAGAACACATTCATTTGTGGTAGGCACGGGGAGACAAAGCGATTTGCCTGGAATCACAGGATGTTGAGCTGATGCCGAGATTCGAACGTAGCTCCCCAGCTCTAAAGTTTGCAATTCTAGAACTTGTGGCAGGAGGTGTGTCTAAAAGTGTATGTCGGTGCTTGCCATCAATGAGAGAGACCTGTGCATTTTTCAAATGGGTGGTGAAAAAATATGAGTATGTTGCTGGAGATGAGGGTCGCTGTGCCACCAATGTACTTACGGGGGGAGGGTAAACACCCATTATTCCGCAACATTCTTTCCGCATACCATCATTCCGCATACTTTCATTACGAAAGTACCATGACTCCGCAATGCCATTATAACGCATGGCATTACATTTTATATGCTTTTACCACGCATACATTTACAACGAAATTCGTTGTAAATGCATGAATGGTAAAAGCATGCTTTTTTTAATGTTTGGATAAGGTAAGTATGGGTATAGGGGTATATGTTTTCGGGTACTGAGGTATATGTTTTGGGGTGTTTGGGTATTTTAAGGGTTCAGATATAGTTTTGGGTTATGGGGTATAGGGGTAGTTTTAGGGTTTAGGGATAGGTATGGGTTTTGGGGTGCAGGGGTATTTTTAGGGTTCAGGGCTAGGTTTGGGTTTTGGGGTATAGGGTATTTTTAGGGTTCAGGGGTAGGTTTGGGTTTTGGGGAACAGGGGTATTTTAAGGGTTCAGGGCTAGGTTTGGGTTTTGGGATACAGGGGTATTTTTAGGGTTCAGGGCTAGGTTTGGGTTTTGGGGTACAGGGGTATTTTAGGGTTCAGGGCTAGGTTTGGGTTTTAGGGTACAGGGTTATTTTTAGGGTTCAGGGCTAGGTTTGGATTTTGGGGTACAGGGGTATTTTTAGGGTTCAGGGGTAGGTTTGGGTTTTGGGTTACAGGGGTATTTTAGGGTTCAGGGGTGGGTTTGGGGTACAGTGGTATTTTTAGGGCTCAGGGCTATTTTTGGGTTTTGGGGTACAGGGGTATTTTTAGGGTTCAGGGGTAGGTTTGGGTTTTGAGGTACAGGGGTATTTATAGGGTTCAGGGCTAGGTTTGTGTCTTGGGGTACAGGGGTATTTTTAGGTTTTAGGGATAGGTTTGGGTACAGGGTATATTTATAGGGTTAAGATGGGTTAGTGTTTAAGGGTGTTGGGGTATTTTAAGGAGTAAGGGTGGGTTATGATTATGGGGTGCAGGGGTATTTAAAGGGAGCAGGGTGGGATTAGCACACGATATGAGACATGGCATGAAGGGCGGAACGTACCACACGCCCACAGTGTTTGTCACGCCCCCAGCACACGCCCACAGCACAACGCAGACACGCCTACAAGGGACTACTTTGCTGGCACGGTTCTTTTACCTTTTACATGTATATGGTGGGCGTCTGCATAGCCTATGTCCTTCTGCTGCAACTGCCATTTCCAACGCTATATTGGGTGTTGTGATTGGTGCTGTGGTTCCTGAGATTACCCGTCTCAAAGGTTTGGGCTCTCTCTTTATTACATTAGTATAGATCTACCCCTATTGTTTTTTTATAATAGTGTTTGTCTTTCTGTATTTTAAGTTCTTTCTTCCTTTCCCTCCTTTTCCTTAGTTTTTCTACCCCACCCAGCATCATAGCAGAGGGATGACTTCCTTGCGGGGGGCGCCG
The DNA here is from genome assembly GCF_964261635.1 of Lissotriton helveticus. Classification (NCBI taxonomy): domain Eukaryota; kingdom Metazoa; phylum Chordata; class Amphibia; order Caudata; family Salamandridae; genus Lissotriton; species Lissotriton helveticus. Next base: position 243,015,588 of record NC_136073.1, read on the forward strand.
CCATGCCAGTGTGCAGCCCCAGGGGATCTGAGGAGAGAAGGAGGTGTCAGCACTACTTTTCTTTGTGCAACGCCACCTCCGCTCGATGCTGTAGCAGGCAGCAGGCAGCAGGCAGCAGGCACGGTAGTGGATACCCCCTGCACTTGCGATGGTGGCTCTGGGGACAGTGTGTCAGTGTGTTCGGTGCTCCAGCCAGGTTCAGCGTACCGTCCAGCAGCTGACGCACTGCTGGGCAGACATTCTGGACAGCGAACAGGACTTGCTCGACCTGCTAGGGTTTGAGATTCCGGGGCTTGGCAAGTATATTAATTATTTGTTGTGTTTGTATTCTACAATGCGACGTTTAGTTTACGCTGGTATATTATTGTGTGATCCAGTTTCTAGTTTCTTCTAGGCAGCTGACCCGCGCTACCTAATCATACTCTTCATTGGCGCATCTTTCTTTCTGTGACTTTGTTTATGTTGCTTGTACAGTTCCAAGCAATTTATTTCACAGTGATGTGTATTATGCATCTCTTGATTGGTGGTTTGGCGGGCTGGATACTTGTGAAGCTGCAGTTCCGGCAGGTGAAGGATCCTTGGGTGCACTTCGAGGTGGCACCGTAGCAGGTGTGTTCTCGCCCGGGGTTGAGTGCGTGGAGGGTGCTGGCATTGTAGCGGAGTCGGGCGTTGTGGAGTTCACGGGGCCAGGGGTTCTGGTGCTGGCCGCGGTCCAGGTGCAGACGGGCTTGCCTTAGGCGCGCCTTTGGCGGGTGTAAACAATCATAGAAAATACAATATACAAAGAAAAAAACATCACAGTGGAGCAGACAAGAAAGCCTCGAAATTACAGCACCGTCTGGGACCAGAGCACGGGCACAGTCAGGTGGAGCTTTGCGGCATGGGGAGCGGCCTGCCTGGCAACATTTGATTCAATTTCGGACCAATCACCCTCCTCGTGTGCTGCTCTGTAATTGTGTGGTATAAAATGTTGGTTCATTTTGATCATAGTCAATCTCCATGTTTTGAGGCGAAAGACTGGTCCTTCTCACTGTAGCTACTGCACCAGCTGCACTGAACACATGTTCAGCAGACATTACTTTATTGCCAGCCATCTGAGCTCTGGCCATTGGCGCATCATTCCCATACCAATACATCAATAGATTTTGATCCACATAGACCTCTTTTATATTGTTCCAGAAACTGCTGCAACATTCTGTGGATGGTCATTTGTTCTGCCACTTGCTCAATTTGTTTTGCCATCACCTCTGCACTGGACGTGAGCCTTGCCTATTGGAACAAATAGAATGTAGAGGTTGGATCCGGTCCTTCTATTCCTGTGTTAGCGGGTGTTCTTGTTGATAGTTTTGTGAGACAAGACTGCCTTCTCTGTAAGTTGAAGGCAGCACCCCAGAACTGCAGGGTGGGACTCAAAGTTCCAACCATTCTTCTTCCAAGTATCTGGCTAGCTCTACAAATCGACCTCTTGTATTTTAAAAATCCCCTTAAAAAAGGAATGAAAGTGTGCAGATTTTTTTCCTACTGTGGATCAAGTATTGTAGCACAGATGTACTCTTTTGACTCGATAATGTTATGTTTCAGCCTTGTATTACAAACCAAGCAAAGGATTAGGGTCTCAACCCAAGCATGCACTTTTGTGTTTTCATTTACCTGGTCCTGTAGGAGATATGACATGATAGCTTGGCTCATCGTACTGTCCTCCTTGCTATTTTCCTGTGTGAAAACCTCAAAAGGGAGTATCATCTCTATCAGGCATTTGACTAGTTCCTATTTGTCTGCATCGATGGTCATAGCTTTCCCAACTGCATCCCTCCTCTTTGAATGACATAGTCATTAATTTGTTTGTACTGCTTAAACAGACGTTGCAACATGTAAAAGGTCGAGTTCCAACGTGTTGGCACCTCCTGTATCAGAGCTTTAACTGGTGCTTTATTTCAAGTTTATTTATTTATGCTCAGCTAATTAAAGCCATTGCAAATATAATAAAACATGTAAATAAAAGCAGATAGGTGTAGTGCTAGACACGGCCAAGGCATGCAATTCAATAAGATTTTTAATTTGCTTTTACAAATAAATAGCACATATGAAATTGGCGTAATTGCCATAGCACCAGATTATAAAGTTATTTAAAATGTTAGTACATCATTATTAAAAACGGAATTCATTCTACACAATATCAAGATATTGGCCAAGAGTTCCTTGTGATATTAGTGTATGATGCTGATGGCTAGTTTCAGACATTAAATTTAATATGCGGGTTCATAAAAATGCATAATTAATTAAAATCTCAGTCACTGCTTTGTCACGGGTTTTGGTGTGACTTAAAGTATCAACGTGGCATTAAGAATAAATGTGTTCCACGATGACATGGTGCTTTACTATTGCACTGAATAATCTGCAACTGCTTCCAGGCTTTAAAAGAATGGCTGAAATGAGTGCAGATTCTTCTGCAGGTGGTCAGTATGTTGCTGACTATGTCTTCCTTTTTGAGGTTGATGCAATATACTAAACACAGGACCCTAAAATAGCTTCCGTCTGACATGGTCTTGACTATGTTACTTCCATTGTTCGTGGCAACAAATTCAATTCTGAGACCTCTGGGTTGCAGCCATTCATACACCTTTCTGTTAAATTCCTCTAAGATGTTTATATCTGTATGTGATGTCTCCATGGCGAACATGGCAACTGTTGCGTGCTGCCGAACACTCTTACAATTTTCTCCAGAGCTAAGACCTGAAGATATCTTTTGCTTTACCCCTTCAAAAGAGATCCAGTGTGCAGTGGTGCACATGTAATCAGTCAATTGAAAAATGGTCCACATGTCTGTTGTTAGGTGGATGGTGTGAACAAGACTGTGCTGCAAAGCTTGTCTAACCAAGTGCAGCACATTGTGATGCAGCACTAGAACAGCAACTCTGGCAAAATAGGTCCTACTTGGTACTTTCCATTTTGGGCAGATGGCTGCCACAAAGTCTAAGAATCCAACTTCTTCCACAAAATAAAAAGGGAGGAGGTCCAGCAATAACATTTTTGCCAGCGTCCCATTGTACAAACGTGCGGTTGGGGCCCCTCCTGCCTAAACATGCCCGTAATAGTAGTCTGGATTTTCTTCTTTTCTTAGGGAACCGACACAGGCATCTTTTGAGAAGTAGATGTTAGTGGTAGACTTAATGTGCATTGTGGTGGGGCAGTCACTGTATGCTGTGGTGTCTCCATCTCACTCTGAGTCTTCTTGTGCCATTGTGAAGTCGCTGAGGTGGTTGAATCTGCTGGCAAACTACTGGGGACAGTGCTACTTTGCATGAAGATGACAATATCTTCTTCCTCATCATCACCTTCCACAGTGATTGTACTTGTAGATGATGTTCCCCAGGTATCCTGATCACCACAACCTCGCTCAGCAATTTCTTTAAGGTGCTCCTCCGACTTGATTGTGTGGTGTTTTTTCATATGGGTCGTCTGGCTTCCAGTACCATAATCTGTACTAGATTTACTTTGATGAACGTTCATGTGGTAAATGGTGCATACTGCAATGTGCTCTCCCTCTTTGCTAACCATAAAAAGTCCCAAATTGGGGAGGAGTACTTTTTTACTGTGCCACTACCATTGCCTGAAGAAGAATTGGAGGTAGGTGGGCATGTCATTGATTGCATCTCTGCTTGTCCTGAGGCAGGGGTTAGTGCAGGACTCAGCTGGGGCTTTGCAAATATGAGAGCTGGTGGCAGTGCTACCTGTGCCACATCCCTCAGAGCAGGTTGAATAGCAATGTCAGACTCTTCTGTGTCACCTTCCACCATGACTTCCTGGTCGTCATCATTCTCCCAATCATGTTCTTCCATAAGTCTAAGTCTTTAGGGCACTTTTCCTTTACCTTGCCTCTTTTGTTGTCTCCTGGACTCTGCCAGGGTCAAATCAATGTCCCCATCATCATCATCATCATCATAAGTCAGGGTCTTGGGCTCAATGTCCGCGGACTCGATAATTCTCGCCTCGGTGCCTACTCTAATCATGGGTCCCACTCTGCAACTCTGGGCAATAGCTTGCTTAATCTCCACAACGGCCCCAACAGCGCTGGGTTGCCTGGCTTCACCTTGGGGGTGCCCAGGAGGGGACATCTCACAGGGAAAGCCAGGAAGGGTTCCACAGCGGTATACGGCGCCAGGATGCCCCGAGATGGGGCGACAGTGCGCTTTACAAGTATACACACATTTACACACATTTACACATTTACATAAGTGGTGCTTGGAGAAGATGGTGCAGTAGAACCCTTCTTTTCCCTTGCTGGAGATCTGGGAGCCAATGATTCTAAAAGAGGAGCCTCAACTTCTTGCTTAGAAGAAGTTCAACCTCCTGTTCTGCTCCAACATCAAGCAAATGTAATATTGCTGGCTTCAGCTGCTGTCCGCTTTGTATGAGATGTGGTGCTGTTGATGCAGGAGTGCTGCTCTCAGCTTGCTCGAAGGAGGCTGGTGAGGCACAAGGTTGCCAAAAAGCTTGAGGTTGGCATGCCAGTGGTGTAAATCTATGTCTTCTCTTCCCCACTGGCTACTTTCTTGCTAGCACATTTCTTTGCTGCCATCTTGAAGCTTTCAGTTGACAGTGGCACTTAGCTTCACAACCTGAAGAGATACCCCAGTTGTGTTGTGGGTATCGTATCACGGCGTGCACAGGCCTTCTGTCTAGCAGTGCTGTGGGTGATGTCTTTTCTCTTGTGCGCGTAAAAACAAACAAGCAAGAAGAACATCAGTGAAATGTGGCAGTGTTGCAGTTCAATTAGTAGTGCAAACAAACAATATAATTTAGTGCGGCAACTTAAGCTATTTTAAATATTTAGCAATACATTTTAACTATCCAGTTGTAAAACCACACCAACATAAACTTTCATGGTGTATAGTACACTCAGAAAGGATCAGAAAGAGCAACAACATACAGATGTAACTGTTTGCTTTATGTGTATCACTTTGGGATGTGGCACAATAATCCTTAGACAATTAATGCTGTTGTGCAGTACACCTATAGGAGACATAGGTTTGATGCCAAATGCTAGGGAAATGGAGAAAAATATTTTTAAATCAAAATTACAAAAAAACTTAAACATTTTAAATTAAAAACAAATTTAAATTTAATTTAAAAAAACTGTAAACAAATCAAAATAAAAAACTAAAACTCCAATAATTTACAAACATTTTTTTTAAGATAAGTTCGATTATCCTTAAGCATCTTAATGTATTAAACCACTATCATTCTCAAACATCCATGCAAGCCTATGGCAAAGGGCCAAACTGGCTGGACACACAAAATGGCTGCCAGCCAGTGCCACATGGTCATCAACAACTAACACTGGCGCACAAAATGGCCGCCAGCCAGTGCCACCTGGTCATCAACAACAACTAACACTGAGCAAGGAGGCATGGCCATAAAAAAGAAGACATGTAGGCCTATGGCAAAAGCACACTGGCTGGCTACACAAAATGGCCACCAACCACATGGTCAGAACAACAACAACCAGCAAGCAGGCATGGCCACAACAAAAAACATGGCCTATGGCAAAACTGCACTGGCTGGCTTCATAAAATGGCCTCCAGCCACATGGTCACAACAACAAGCAGGAGGCCTGGAAAAAAAAGAACACATGTAGGCCTATGTCAAAAGCACACTGGCTGCCTAAACATAATGGCGACCGATCACATGATAAAACAACAAGCAAGGAGGCATGGCCCGAACAAAGAAAACATGTAGACCTATGGCAAAGCACATTGGCTGGCTGCAAAAAATGGCTGCCAGGCAGATGGTCACAACAACAACATCCAGCATGAATGCATGGCCATAACAAAGAAGGCATGCAGGCCATGGCAAACTAAGCACACTGGCTGGCTATATAAAATGTCCATAAACAAAAAGAGAGAGAGGTCAGAACAATCTCTGATCAAACTTTCAGGGATTTTTAAGGACCACACGAAACGGAGTCAGAAATAAGGTTAGCACACCCAATTTGGGTGATGAAGAAAGCCCTCACACACCGACCTAGTCAGTGTCATGCTTCATCATCGGGCCCCACCAAAGAGGCCGAGTGCCTCTTTGGTGTGCTACGACGCCAGATAGACTGCGGAGCGGGTTGTGTGGGGAGGGCGTGCTCTAGATTACAGTGAATTAATTTAAAAGTGCCTTAAAACGAGTATCAAAAAAACAAAATTTAATGAGTGATCCCTAAGGCACAAAGAGTATTAAGTGTCTGGATTTAGTTGCCAAGGATTATGGTTGGTTAAATACAGAATATACTCAAAATAAATTTACTTAGTCAACATGTTTCTGCCATAAGGGTGGTTGTTTACCAAGGCATTCGTCAGGACTAAACCCCGGCGGTATGGGCTCTCTAATCACCCACCCTAACCTGGGGACGTGAAAGTGAAAATTAAAAAGGTGAAAAAAGTGCTTAAAAAAGGGGGAAGAGTAAGTTACTCATTCCAAAAAACTCCTTAAATTTTGGAGTATAACAGCACTTTCAAAATGGGCGCTATTGGCACCATGGGTCACGGGAGGGGATCGAAGCGAACCTGGCACATCGCCCTCGGTGCTCTCGACCCGCCGGAAACCTAGTTGCAGCCTCCAGACCGGACCCCGAAGATCTGGAGGCTGCAACTAGGTTTCCGGCGGGTCGAGAGCACCGAGGGCGATGTGCCAGGTTCGCTTCGATCCCCTCCCGTGACCCATGGTGCCAATAGCGCCCATTTTGAAAGTGCTGTTATACTCCAAAATTTAAGGAGTTTTTTGGAATGAGTAACTTACTCTTCCCCCTTTTTTAAGCACTTTTTTCACCTTTTTAATTTTCACTTTCACGTCCCCAGGTTAGGGTGGGTGATTAGAGAGCCCATACCGCCGGGGTTTAGTCCTGACGAATGCCTTGGTAAACAACCACCCTTATGGCAGAAACATGTTGACTAAGTAAATTTATTTTGAGTATATTCTGTATTTAACCAACCATAATCCTTGGCAACTAAATCCAGACACTTAATACTCTTTGTGCCTTAGGGATCACTCATTAAATTTTGTTTTTTTGATACTCGTTTTAAGGCACTTTTAAATTAATTCACTGTAATCTAGAGCACGCCCTCCCCACACAACCCGCTCCGCAGTCTATCTGGCGTCGTAGCACACCAAAGAGGCACTCGGCCTCTTTGGTGGGGCCCGATGATGAAGCATGACACTGACTAGGTCGGTGTGTGAGGGCTTTCTTCATCACCCAAATTGGGTGTGCTAACCTTATTTCTGACTCCGTTTCGTGTGGTCCTTAAAAATCCCTGAAAGTTTGATCAGAGATTGTTCTGACCTCTCTCTCTTTTTGTTTATGTACGATTGGTTGGGGACTGAGAGAGTGTCTCCTCTCCCTTGCTCTCCCTTTGTTGTTGAGTATATAAAATGTCCGCCAGCCACATAGTCACAACAACAACAACCAGAAAGAAGGCAGGGCCACAAGAAAGAAGACATGCAGGCCTTTGGTAAAAGCACACTGCCTCGCTGCACAAAATGACCGCCAGCCACATGGTCACAAACAAAGGCAGGAGGCCTGGAAAACAAAGAACACGTGCAGGGCTATAGACACTGACTATACAAAATTGACTCTGGCCACATGGCATAAGTAACAAAGACAAATGGTGGCCTTTGGCACACACACTCACACACTGGCCAGACAAAGGAGGGAGTCATGGTAACATAGAGAACACAGAATTAATTCAGCAATGCCAAAAACTAAAATTAACAAGGCCTAAAATGTTTACAACAACGCACTATCTCCAAAGACATTACCCCACCTATACAATGTTTGAAGGAGAAAAAAAAGTGAAATACTACCAAACAAAACACATTTTATATATCAATCCAATGCCAACCATGGCCTAACTGATGTTTAAATTCAACAGACACCACTGAAACAATTCCTTCATGCACCCATAGCTAGTACAGGGCCTACTGGCTGGAAGGCCTATTGCCAGACTCGTACACATAGTGATTTAAATCAGTATTGCACATTTATTTTAAAGAAATTGAGAAAATGTAGTAAACTGTGCAATATTTCTCCTTTACAAAAGAAGAAAACTTTAATGAAAACAAACAACAACAACCATCAAGGAGGCATGGTCATAAATAAAGAAAAAATGCAGGCCTATGGCAAAAGCACACTGGCTGCCTACATGAAATAGCCAACCACCACATGGTGAAACAGAAAGCAAGGGGGCATTGTCACAACAAAGTACACATGCAGGCCTATGGCAAACTAAGCACACTGGTTGGCTACACAAAATGGCTGTCAGCCACACCACATGTTCAAAACAACAACAACAAGCAAGAAGGCATACCCACAACAAAGATGACATACAGGTCTATTGCAATAGCACAATGGCTGGCTACAGAAAAATGGCTGCCAACTACGTGGTCACAACAACAAGCAGGAGGCCTGGAAAACAAAGAATACATTCAGGCCTATGGACACTGACTATGCAAAATGGTCCTTGGTCACATGGCATGGGGAACAAAGACAAATGGTGGTCTATGGCACACACACTCACACACTGGCCAAAGGAGGCATGGGAACACAGAGAACACAACATTAATTAAGCATTGCCAAAAACAAAAATTAACAGGGCTAAAAATGTTTACAACAACACACACCTTCCAAAGACATTACCCCACCTATACACAGGGGGAAAATCATGAAAAACCTAAAAAACACATTTTGTATTTTAATCCAATGCCATTCATTGCCAAATTAGTTTTTAAATTCAACAGACACCATAGAAACAGTTGTTTCATGCACTCATGACTACTTCAGGGCCTACTGGCTGTAGGCCCATTGCTAGACTGGGACACATAGTGAATTAAATCAATATTGTAAACTAATTACAAAACATAGAGAAAAGGTAGTAAATTGTGCAACATTTATCCTTTACACAAGAAGAAAAATGTAATTAAAAAAACAACAACAGGCAAGGAGGCATGGCCACAAACTAAGAAGACATGCATGTCTATGGCAAAAACACACTGGCTGTCCACACAAAATGGCCACCCATCACATGGTGAAACAGCAAGCAAGGGGGCATGGCCACAACAAAGAACACATGCAGGCCTATGGAAAAACAAGCACACTGGCTGGCTACACAAAACGGCTGCCAGCCACTTAGTCACAACAACAAGCAAGAAGGCATGGCCACAACAAAGAAGACATGCAGGCCAATGACAAAAGCACACTGGCTGGCTACACAAAATGGTCGCCAGCCATGTGGTCACAACAACAAGCAAGAGGCCTGGAACACAAAGAAACATGCAGGCCTTTGGACACTGACAATATAAAATGGCCCCTGGCCCCATGGCATGGAGAAAAAATACAAATGATGGCCTATACACACACACTCACACACTGGTCAAACAGAGGAGGCATGGTAACAAAGCGAGCACAGCATTAATTCAGGAATGCCAAAAACTAAAAATACTCAATACTAAAAATGTTTGCAAAGACACATATCCCCCAAAGGCATTACCCCACCTATACACTGTTTGCAGGGGGAAAAAATGGGAAATATCACAAAAAACATATTTTGTATTTTAAACCAATGCCATCTGTGACCTAAATGATGTTTAAATTCAACAGACACCACAGAAACAGTTGTTTCATGCACCCATGACTGGTACAGGGCCTACTTACTGGATGGCCCATTCTCAGACTAGCCACATAGAGAAATAAATAAATATTGCACATTTTAAAAACAAGGAGAAAATGTACTGAAAAGTGCAACATTGTTCCTTTACAAAAGAAGACAAATTAAATGTAAAAATATAACTAGGCCCCTACTCAAATTGCGGGCCACCCACCACAATAAATGCAAAAAATCAAATAAAAGTACAAATAAATCCAGGTGCATGCCCCCAATCAAACAAACAAAACCCTTATACAGCAGTTTCTCAACTTACTTGTGAAATCTCAAATACAAAGTCCTTAAATCCAATGTTATGTATAAAGCAGACAAAGAGATTGATCCTTCCAGCTACAATTCCCAATGAAAAGTAATCAGGAGAGGAACAACACACTGGGAGGAGCCTGCTGGACAGGATCAGAAAGTTGGAGTCTCTGGGGCACTATCTCCCTGTTTGAACAAAGAGTAAAAGAAAAATGGCTTCCCGCACAAAAAAACCCTAACAACCAGCTTGGGAAAAAAATCGTCTCCAAATGCCTCTCATCTCCATCTCCAACTCTAGCAGAAAAGCTGCTTGAACGCTCCATTTGCAATCAACACTAAGAATTCTAGACTGGCGCTGTCAGGGCCAGAAGCCGTGTGAGTGAGCGTGAAGTCTCGTGGGAGCTCGCTAGCAGTGAAAGAAGTCTCACGCGCACTCACAAGCGGCCTGAGACTCTTGCTGCTCGTGGTTGAGAGCAAAAAACAAAACGCAGTACACATACGAAAAAACACTCTGCTTTGAGTCCAAATGGTGAATTTCAAGAACTCTACGTTCCACTGCAGAGTGCCCGAATTCTGGACACTCAGCAAGCAGAGGGGAGTTTATCATCCGGGCCCAGTATAAACATGGAATGGGACAATACAGTATATTTGTGTCGTAGTGAGGCTGTCTTGTAGTGGACAGTGAAAGCCTTATGGTAGATCGGGGAACAAGAAGCACCTGGGAAGGTCAATAAAAAGCCAATGTCATCACTAGATGAACACCCTGAATTTTCCCATTAATAGTTTACAGATTGATATGAGGAGGTGAGGGGGGAAAATATGGAGAATCCAATGGTGTACTAGAGAAAAGCTTGAAAAGACATGTTTTAAGTAGTTAACTAGGAAAAGGTTCATCAGAGCTATTGGGATCTCATGATTTTTTGTGGTCCCAATAGATGGCAGACCATTATTATAAAACAGAAAACAGACAAAATGAGAGTACACAAAAGCAGGTAGGAGCAGACCAGAACGTTTAGGTTTGCATGTCAGGCAAAGACACATCAAGAAGAGCTGAGGTCAAAATCCAAACATCATCAAATGAAATAAGCCACACAAACCAAAAGGTGAGTTATGAATCCCAGAATAAAAAGGCACTACTTTTGCTGTCTCTGTGACCATACCCCTGTGCAGGCGGCATATGTGATTTAGTGGTTCTTGGATATTGCTTCTTCACAAGTCTAATACAAAGCTCCCCCCGTTGGAGGAAGACACCTGGGGCACAGCGATGAGCGACTGAAAAGTCTGTAGTTGTATACACAAACCATTGAACCTCTGGCAGATCAGGATTTGATATTGTGCACAGTGGAAGTGTGTTCACTGTACACTTCTATACCTCATGACCTTGGAATATCCGCTGTGGAGCATGAATTGGTTAACTCTGATCTCGATGCAGACCTCAAGGTACTACTGTTGGAGCTGTTGGTATTCACCCTATACCACAGTTACTTCGTAGTACTTGATGAATGGTTTCACCAGCTATGCGGGACTGCCATGGGCAATTATGCGGCTCCGTCATACGCAAATATCTTCATTAAACTTTTCGAAGAATCTCACATTTTGAATCAACCAGCCTGGCTTAACCATGGGAAGCTCTTTTTGAGATTCATAGATGATATTTTTATGCTATGGGCTGGAACTGAACATGAGCTGTTGGATTTCCTTAAAACCTGGAACTCGGTTAACAATCGAGTGCAGTTCACTTGGAACTACGACAGAGAGTGCATTCATTTTTTGGATGTTAAAATTGAACGGCGCGCTGGCAAAGTGACCACCAAAATTTTTCTTAAACCCACTGATCGTAACTCCATCTTACATCACCAAAGTTTTCACCGACCTGGATTGAAACACAATTTACCTCTCTCACAACTGATGCGTGTCAAACGCATAGTGTCTTCAGAGAATCTATGTCAACAAGAAATGCTGAACATGGCAGACAGATTTAAAGCTCGTGTCTACCCTCAACCGTTACTGGATGAAGCTATGACCCGTTGTGGCATCATGAATCGTGTTGACCTTCTACAGGTCAAACCCAAAATGGAGAACCCACGGATGGTAGTGGTTTCTAAGTACTCAGTCATGAGTAACCAGTTCCGAAAAATCATCTCTAATCATTGGTCCTTACTCAGTTTGGAACCTGATTTTCAGGGAGCCTTTGCACTGCCACCAGTTTTTGCATACACCAGGGGACGCAACCTTAAGGAGATGTTGTCTAAACCCCATGAACAGGATCAGTTGGAAACCTACAAGGGACTTTGCATGAAGATGACAATATCTTCTTCCTCATCATCACCTTCCACAGTGATTGTACTTGTAGATGATGTTCCCCAGGTATCCTGATCACCACAACCTCGCTCAGCAATTTCTTTAAGGTGCTCCTCCGACTTGATTGTGTGGTGTTTTTTCATATGGGTCGTCTGGCTTCCAGTACCATAATCTGTACTAGATTTACTTTGATGAACGTTCATGTGGTAAATGGTGCATACTGCAATGTGCTCTCCCTCTTTGCTAACCATAAAAAGTCCCAAATTGGGGAGGAGTACTTTTTTACTGTGCCACTACCATTGCCTGAAGAAGAATTGGAGGTAGGTGGGCATGTCATTGATTGCATCTCTGCTTGTCCTGAGGCAGGGGTTAGTGCAGGACTCAGCTGGGGCTTTGCAAATATGAGAGCTGGTGGCAGTGCTACCTGTGCCACATCCCTCAGAGCAGGTTGAATAGCAATGTCAGACTCTTCTGTGTCACCTTCCACCATGACTTCCTGGTCGTCATCATTCTCCCAATCATGTTCTTCCATAAGTCTAAGTCTTTAGGGCACTTTTCCTTTACCTTGCCTCTTTTGTTGTCTCCTGGACTCTGCCAGGGTCAAATCAATGTCCCCATCATCATCATCATCATCATAAGTCAGGGTCTTGGGCTCAATGTCCACGGACTCGATAATTCTCGCCTCGGTGCCTACTCTAATCATGGGTCCCACTCTGCAACTCTGGGCAATAGCTTGCTTAATCTCCACAACGGCCCCAACAGCGCTGGGTTGCCTGGCTTCACCTTGGGGGTGCCCAGGAGGGGACATCTCACAGGGAAAGCCAGGAAGGGTTCCACAGCGGTATACGGCGCCAGGATGCCCCGAGATGGGGCGACAGTGCGCTTTACAAGTATACACACATTTACACACATTTACACATTTACATAAGTGGTGCTTGGAGAAGATGGTGCAGTAGAACCCTTCTTTTCCCTTGCTGGAGATCTGGGAGCCAATGATTCTAAAAGAGGAGCCTCAACTTCTTGCTTAGAAGAAGTTCAACCTCCTGTTCTGCTCCAACATCAAGCAAATGTAATATTGCTGGCTTCAGCTGCTGTCCGCTTTGTATGAGATGTGGTGCTGTTGATGCAGGAGTGCTGCTCTCAGCTTGCTCGAAGGAGGCTGGTGAGGCACAAGGTTGCCAAAAAGCTTGAGGTTGGCATGCCAGTGGTGTAAATCTATGTCTTCTCTTCCCCACTGGCTACTTTCTTGCTAGCACATTTCTTTGCTGCCATCTTGAAGCTTTCAGTTGACAGTGGCACTTAGCTTCACAACCTGAAGAGATACCCCAGTTGTGTTGTGGGTATCGTATCACGGCGTGCACAGGCCTTCTGTCTAGCAGTGCTGTGGGTGATGTCTTTTCTCTTGTGCGCGTAAAAACAAACAAGCAAGAAGAACATCAGTGAAATGTGGCAGTGTTGCAGTTCAATTAGTAGTGCAAACAAACAATATAATTTAGTGCGGCAACTTAAGCTATTTTAAATATTTAGCAATACATTTTAACTATCCAGTTGTAAAACCACACCAACATAAACTTTCATGGTGTATAGTACACTCAGAAAGGATCAGAAAGAGCAACAACATACAGATGTAACTGTTTGCTTTATGTGTATCACTTTGGGATGTGGCACAATAATCCTTAGACAATTAATGCTGTTGTGCAGTACACCTATAGGAGACATAGGTTTGATGCCAAATGCTAGGGAAATGGAGAAAAATATTTTTAAATCAAAATTACAAAAAAACTTAAACATTTTAAATTAAAAACAAATTTAAATTTAATAAAAAAAAACTGTAAACAAATCAAAATAAAAAACTAAAACTCCAATAATTTACAAACATTTTTTTTAAGATAAGTTCGATTATCCTTAAGCATCTTAATGTATTAAACCACTATCATTCTCAAACATCCATGCAAGCCTATGGCAAAGGGCCAAACTGGCTGGACACACAAAATGGCTGCCAGCCAGTGCCACATGGTCATCAACAACTAACACTGGCGCACAAAATGGCCGCCAGCCAGTGCCACCTGGTCATCAACAACAACTAACACTGAGCAAGGAGGCATGGCCATAAAAAAGAAGACATGTAGGCCTATGGCAAAAGCACACTGGCTGGCTACACAAAATGGCCACCAACCACATGGTCAGAACAACAACAACCAGCAAGCAGGCATGGCCACAACAAAAAACATGGCCTATGGCAAAACTGCACTGGCTGGCTTCATAAAATGGCCTCCAGCCACATGGTCACAACAACAAGCAGGAGGCCTGGAAAAAAAAGAACACATGTAGGCCTATGTCAAAAGCACACTGGCTGCCTAAACATAATGGCGACCGATCACATGATAAAACAACAAGCAAGGAGGCATGGCCCGAACAAAGAAAACATGTAGACCTATGGCAAAGCACATTGGCTGGCTGCAAAAAATGGCTGCCAGGCAGATGGTCACAACAACAACATCCAGCATGAATGCATGGCCATAACAAAGAAGGCATGCAGGCCATGGCAAACTAAGCACACTGGCTGGCTATATAAAATGTCCGCCAGCCACATAGTCACAACAACAACAACCAGAAAGAAGGCAGGGCCACAAGAAAGAAGACATGCAGGCCTTTGGTAAAAGCACACTGCCTCGCTGCACAAAATGACCGCCAGCCACATGGTCACAAACAAAGGCAGGAGGCCTGGAAAACAAAGAACACGTGCAGGGCTATAGACACTGACTATACAAAATTGACTCTGGCCACATGGCATAAGTAACAAAGACAAATGGTGGCCTTTGGCACACACACTCACACACTGGCCAGACAAAGGAGGGAGTCATGGTAACATAGAGAACACAGAATTAATTCAGCAATGCCAAAAACTAAAATTAACAAGGCCTAAAATGTTTACAACAACGCACTATCTCCAAAGACATTACCCCACCTATACAATGTTTGAAGGAGAAAAAAAAGTGAAATACTACCAAACAAAACACATTTTATATATCAATCCAATGCCAACCATGGCCTAACTGATGTTTAAATTCAACAGACACCACTGAAACAATTCCTTCATGCACCCATAGCTAGTACAGGGCCTACTGGCTGGAAGGCCTATTGCCAGACTCGTACACATAGTGATTTAAATCAGTATTGCACATTTATTTTAAAGAAATTGAGAAAATGTAGTAAACTGTGCAATATTTCTCCTTTACAAAAGAAGAAAACTTTAATGAAAACAAACAACAACAACCATCAAGGAGGCATGGTCATAAATAAAGAAAAAATGCAGGCCTATGGCAAAAGCACACTGGCTGCCTACATGAAATAGCCAACCACCACATGGTGAAACAGAAAGCAAGGGGGCATTGTCACAACAAAGTACACATGCAGGCCTATGGCAAACTAAGCACACTGGTTGGCTACACAAAATGGCTGTCAGCCACACCACATGTTCAAAACAACAACAACAAGCAAGAAGGCATACCCACAACAAAGATGACATACAGGTCTATTGCAATAGCACAATGGCTGGCTACAGAAAAATGGCTGCCAACTACGTGGTCACAACAACAAGCAGGAGGCCTGGAAAACAAAGAATACATTCAGGCCTATGGACACTGACTATGCAAAATGGTCCTTGGTCACATGGCATGGGGAACAAAGACAAATGGTGGTCTATGGCACACACACTCACACACTGGCCAAAGGAGGCATGGGAACACAGAGAACACAACATTAATTAAGCATTGCCAAAAACAAAAATTAACAGGGCTAAAAATGTTTACAACAACACACACCTTCCAAAGACATTACCCCACCTATACACAGGGGGAAAATCATGAAAAACCTAAAAAACACATTTTGTATTTTAATCCAATGCCATTCATTGCCAAATTAGTTTTTAAATTCAACAGACACCATAGAAACAGTTGTTTCATGCACTCATGACTACTTCAGGGCCTACTGGCTGTAGGCCCATTGCTAGACTGGGACACATAGTGAATTAAATCAATATTGTAAACTAATTACAAAACATAGAGAAAAGGTAGTAAATTGTGCAACATTTATCCTTTACACAAGAAGAAAAATGTAATTAAAAAAACAACAACAGGCAAGGAGGCATGGCCACAAACTAAGAAGACATGCATGTCTATGGCAAAAACACACTGGCTGTCCACACAAAATGGCCACCCATCACATGGTGAAACAGCAAGCAAGGGGGCATGGCCACAACAAAGAACACATGCAGGCCTATGGAAAAACAAGCACACTGGCTGGCTACACAAAACGGCTGCCAGCCACTTAGTCACAACAACAAGCAAGAAGGCATGGCCACAACAAAGAAGACATGCAGGCCAATGACAAAAGCACACTGGCTGGCTACACAAAATGGTCGCCAGCCATGTGGTCACAACAACAAGCAAGAGGCCTGGAACACAAAGAAACATGCAGGCCTTTGGACACTGACAATATAAAATGGCCCCTGGCCCCATGGCATGGAGAAAAAATACAAATGATGGCCTATACACACACACTCACACACTGGTCAAACAGAGGAGGCATGGTAACAAAGCGAGCACAGCATTAATTCAGGAATGCCAAAAACTAAAAATACTCAATACTAAAAATGTTTGCAAAGACACATATCCCCCAAAGGCATTACCCCACCTATACACTGTTTGCAGGGGGAAAAAATGGGAAATATCACAAAAAACATATTTTGTATTTTAAACCAATGCCATCTGTGACCTAAATGATGTTTAAATTCAACAGACACCACAGAAACAGTTGTTTCATGCACCCATGACTGGTACAGGGCCTACTTACTGGATGGCCCATTCTCAGACTAGCCACATAGAGAAATAAATAAATATTGCACATTTTAAAAACAAGGAGAAAATGTACTGAAAAGTGCAACATTGTTCCTTTACAAAAGAAGACAAATTAAATGTAAAAATATAACTAGGCCCCTACTCAAATTGCGGGCCACCCACCACAATAAATGCAAAAAATCAAATAAAAGTACAAATAAATCCAGGTGCATGCCCCCAATCAAACAAACAAAACCCTTATACAGCAGTTTCTCAACTTACTTGTGAAATCTCAAATACAAAGTCCTTAAATCCAATGTTATGTATAAAGCAGACAAAGAGATTGATCCTTCCAGCTACAATTCCCAATGAAAAGTAATCAGGAGAGGAACAACACACTGGGAGGAGCCTGCTGGACAGGATCAGAAAGTTGGAGTCTCTGGGGCACTATCTCCCTGTTTGAACAAAGAGTAAAAGAAAAATGGCTTCCCGCACAAAAAAACCCTAACAACCAGCTTGGGAAAAAAATCGTCTCCAAATGCCTCTCATCTCCATCTCCAACTCTAGCAGAAAAGCTGCTTGAACGCTCCATTTGCAATCAACACTAAGAATTCTAGACTGGCGCTGTCAGGGCCAGAAGCCGTGTGAGTGAGCGTGAAGTCTCGTGGGAGCTCGCTAGCAGTGAAAGAAGTCTCACGCGCACTCACAAGCGGCCTGAGACTCTTGCTGCTCGTGGTTGAGAGCAAAAAACAAAACGCAGTACACATACGAAAAAACACTCTGCTTTGAGTCCAAATGGTGAATTTCAAGAACTCTACGTTCCACTGCAGAGTGCCCGAATTCTGGACACTCAGCAAGCAGAGGGGAGTTTATCATCCGGGCCCAGTATAAACATGGAATGGGACAATACAGTATATTTGTGTCGTAGTGAGGCTGTCTTGTAGTGGACAGTGAAAGCCTTATGGTAGATCGGGGAACAAGAAGCACCTGGGAAGGTCAATAAAAAGCCAATGTCATCACTAGATGAACACCCTGAATTTTCCCATTAATAGTTTACAGATTGATATGAGGAGGTGAGGGGGGAAAATATGGAGAATCCAATGGTGTACTAGAGAAAAGCTTGAAAAGACATGTTTTAAGTAGTTAACTAGGAAAAGGTTCATCAGAGCTATTGGGATCTCATGATTTTTTGTGGTCCCAATAGATGGCAGACCATTATTATAAAACAGAAAACAGACAAAATGAGAGTACACAAAAGCAGGTAGGAGCAGACCAGAACGTTTAGGTTTGCATGTCAGGCAAAGACACATCAAGAAGAGCTGAGGTCAAAATCCAAACATCATCAAATGAAATAAGCCACACAAACCAAAAGGTGAGTTATGAATCCCAGAATAAAAAGGCACTACTTTTGCTGTCTCTGTGACCATACCCCTGTGCAGGCGGCATATGTGATTTAGTGGTTCTTGGATATTGCTTCTTCACAAGTCTAATACAAAGCTCCCCCCGTTGGAGGAAGACACCTGGGGCACAGCGATGAGCGACTGAAAAGTCTGTAGTTGTATACACAAACCATTGAACCTCTGGCAGATCAGGATTTGATATTGTGCACAGTGGAAGTGTGTTCACTGTACACTTCTATACCTCATGACCTTGGAATATCCGCTGTGGAGCATGAATTGGTTAACTCTGATCTCGATGCAGACCTCAAGGTACTACTGTTGGAGCTGTTGGTATTCACCCTATACCACAGTTACTTCGTAGTACTTGATGAATGGTTTCACCAGCTATGCGGGACTGCCATGGGCAATTATGCGGCTCCGTCATACGCAAATATCTTCATTAAACTTTTCGAAGAATCTCACATTTTGAATCAACCAGCCTGGCTTAACCATGGGAAGCTCTTTTTGAGATTCATAGATGATATTTTTATGCTATGGGCTGGAACTGAACATGAGCTGTTGGATTTCCTTAAAACCTGGAACTCGGTTAACAATCGAGTGCAGTTCACTTGGAACTACGACAGAGAGTGCATTCATTTTTTGGATGTTAAAATTGAACGGCGCGCTGGCAAAGTGACCACCAAAATTTTTCTTAAACCCACTGATCGTAACTCCATCTTACATCACCAAAGTTTTCACCGACCTGGATTGAAACACAATTTACCTCTCTCACAACTGATGCGTGTCAAACGCATAGTGTCTTCAGAGAATCTATGTCAACAAGAAATGCTGAACATGGCAGACAGATTTAAAGCTCGTGTCTACCCTCAACCGTTACTGGATGAAGCTATGACCCGTTGTGGCATCATGAATCGTGTTGACCTTCTACAGGTCAAACCCAAAATGGAGAACCCACGGATGGTAGTGGTTTCTAAGTACTCAGTCATGAGTAACCAGTTCCGAAAAATCATCTCTAATCATTGGTCCTTACTCAGTTTGGAACCTGATTTTCAGGGAGCCTTTGCACTGCCACCAGTTTTTGCATACACCAGGGGACGCAACCTTAAGGAGATGTTGTCTAAACCCCATGAACAGGATCAGTTGGAAACCTACAAGGGACTCAGACCTTGCTACAACTGTAGCAATTGTAATACCTGCATTCTAGGGAATGTCACAAACCATCCCATGAAAGGTCATTTGATCAAGTTACGAGTGAATGCTACTTGCAATTCGGCTAATGTAATTTACTTGTTAAAGTGCCCCTGTGGGAAATGTTATGTAGGTCACACCGAGAGAAAAATTAGAACACGGGTGTTGGAACACAAGAGTAACATCCGTACAGGCAACACCAAGTCCTCTGTGGCTGCTCATTTTCTAAAACAAAAACACACTGTAGCCCAGTTGAAATTTTTGATATTGGAACAAGTGAAACTAACTCATGACAACAAAAACACTTTACTGAAAAGAGAGAACTTTTGGATCCGCTTCTTGGCGACGATGCAGCCATACGGATTGAACGACAGGATGGAATTCCTGTGTTATCTTTGAACTGTATAGTATTGCTTTGAATTCCATGTCTTTATTTATGCCCTCATTAGCTGGTACATTTTCGTCATGGTCATGTTTTTGTTAATTTTTTTCATTGTTGTGTATTAGTCAGATTTTTCTGTTGGACAGTTTATGCACACTGCATGTTTCTTCACTCGCGCTTTCAGCTTTAGTACACCGTGATCGTTTTTCTGTACATTCGGCTACTAACACCACTCTAAGATGGCGCTGACGAACTTTGTTTGTTTAGTCCGGTTTTTATCTCTACCATGCACACCTCGCGTTTATTAACCTTCACGGACACCTCGTATTTTTCAATGCCGAACGTTGGTTGTTTATCGAGGGAGTCTCCGGACTGCTAATCATGTGAGTACCTCCTTGTGAGGACGATTGTTAATATCTTGATGATCGTGTCTATTAATCGCGTGTGGTTTGTAACGCGCACGTTTATGTTTCCAGGGTGTCACCGTCTGTTGCACTCTGATGTTATCTGTATAGTGAGTACGCAGCATGTTTTCATGAATGTGGTTCACCACAGCATGGCTTATTATTATTTTTGAGCACTTTCTATTAGCGTTGTCTGACACTCCTTCGGTTTTCTGGGCAGCATGCTCTTAGTTTCACCGGCAGCGTTTACTCTGATATTTTCATGACACTTTGGCATTTTATTTAACTTTTGGGTGTACGTACTAGCACATTTTGTCAAGTCTTTTCAGCACTTAATTATTCTACATCCTTTATATATTTTTTGTGAGTTGAGCATTAAGTTCAGGGGCTATAGTATTGACTGATGGATGTTTTCCTTTATGTTTGTAGAGCTATCCCCTGAGGAAGGGCTTCATTTCCGCCCGAAATGCATTGGGATTATTGATGATTGGATGATATCATATCTGGATTGTTTTTTTGCACCATGAAAATTTGGTTAATTACGTTTTGGAACTTGTTTGAACATGGAATAAAGAATTGAGGAACTTCTTTATCATTTTGATGATTGAACTTGTGATGAACTGAGTATACAACTACAGACTTTTCAGTCGCTCATCGCTGTGCCCCAGGTGTCTTCCTCCAACGGGGGGAGCTTTGTATTAGTCTTCGTTTTCACGCTGTTGGCCAGACAATGTTTCCCCTGGTGGCACGCCACAGACATTAACTTTGGTTTACATTTGATTTATTCTGCTGTGCAAGTCTTGTCTTCATATTTTGTTTCTTCACAAGTCTGCCAAAGAATGTCAGGGGTTTAGCAAATGTGATCTACAGCTGAGGACCTGCTATCATGCTGGAATTTCTGGAATTTCCTTTCTAGAAGTTTCAATAATCAAGCATGAATAGAAGTGTAAACAATTCAAAGGTTTCACTACACTCTGCCAGTGACAAGCAGCCAGTTTAAAGCAAGCACCATAATTTCTCATGATCATGCTAGTCCAAATTTAATTCAAAACTACAAGTTTATGGGTGCCATTTGGGCTTCAAATAGAATGCTTGAATTAATCTCAGCCACTGGCAATCGCTCAGGGCTGCATCCCAATTTATCGTTTTTTTGCCCCCCATGCCACCTCAGTTTTGGCCAGCCATATGCAAATCAATCTTGACTCTGCTCCTCTTGGGAACAGTCTGGCATGTGAATGAATGAATAAAAAATGTATCAAGTGCTGGAATAACTCCTGCAGGTGTATCTCCACGCTGACTCCGACCTGTGCCACTGGAACCAAGCTATACCTGTCCTGAGTTACTTGTATTCCGGTTCAGGGAGGACCTGGCCTGGCAGTTGGGGCTGGACTGTTCCCATGAGGCATAGGGTCAAGGCTCATTTACATATAGCATGGTTCAAACTGAGGTGGCATGGTGGGCAAAAAAGGATGAATTGGGATGCGGCCCGAGCGATTACCAGTGACGGAGATTAATTCAAGCATTCTATTTGAAGCCCAAATTTAATAGCACTCTCATGGATGCTTTCTGGCGTCCATGCAGTTTTATAACTAGAAATATCACTAAGGCATTTTGGAGTACATAACATAATAGACAGGTAGTAACATTCTATGTACTCTTACATGTATTTTTGAATTGTCATCAAAACAATTAAAGTAGGAATAAAACGGGAATATTTATATAAACTAATTAGAAATAGAAAGGGCTGCACCCTCTTTGCTCTTTCACTAAGAAGACATTGTGGGGATTTTTGGACCTGTCAGCCTTAGGGTAGTTCTCCCCCAAACCTTTTGCCTTCCTACTTCATTTTTATTGACCTCGTTTTTGCTGGCCTTAAGACTCTGTAGACTTTACGACTGCTAACCAGACATAAAGTGCTTGTGCTCTCTCCTCTAAACATGGTAACATTGGCTTATACCCAATTGACATATTTAATTTCCCAATAAGTCCCAAGGGCCTGTAAACTAATTGCTAATAGTCAGTCTGCAGCACTGATTGTGCCTCCCACTTAAGTATCCCTTTAAATATGTCTCAGAGCTACTTTTGCAGCCTCTAAGCGTGGATTTTAAACTGGCTTTTCAACCTGGTAAATTATTCCTTTTGCCTGGCTCAAACCTTCCTTTTAAATACATATTAGTCACCCCGAGTTTAGGCCCCGGACAGCCAGGAGGGCAGGGTGCATTGTGTTTTAAAAGTAGGGCATGTACTTTTATGTTTTTCATGTCCTGGTAGTGAAAAACTCCTAAATTCATTTTTGACTACCACAAGGCATATCCCTTTCATAGAAACATTGGAGTTGGCCTATAACATTTTGTAAATGTAATTTCCAAAATGGAATCGATAACCAGTCCATGTTTGGTGTCCCTGGAATTGGATTTTTAAATCTTAACTTAATGGGAAGCCCAATTTTAAATTACAATTTTGGAAACTCCACTTTTAGAAAGTTGGGAGCAGTGAAGGTTGTGTTGCACTCAAATAGTTAAAAGCTATTGAGAAATTTCGAAATCTTTTGAAAGTTTTTTTAAAAACTTAGGCGCCTATAAGGATGGCGGACGGACCTGCGGTGGAGGGACCGTCCGCAGGGGCAGCGGCGGTCCCTCCGGTGGAATTAGGATGTGACCGCCACCCTGGTGGTCACATCCCGTATATGTAACATTGCGGCGGGTGCTGCTTTAAGCAGCACCCGCCACAAGGTTGCATATGCATGCTGTGCATTTGCATGCACAAAGCGGCAGGCATCGCGCGGTACCTGCCGCATTGTGCATGCAAATACAGGGGGGTACCATAGGTACCCCCCATGTGCACCTCCACCCCCCCCGACACCCTGGGGGCCCGCAAGGGCCCCCCAGAAGCTATTGTCAACATGCTTTTCCACGGCGGTAAATCCGCTGCGGAAAAGCATCTTTACAAACCCATCGTAATTTGGCTGGTGGTGTCTTGCAGACACCGCCACCAAATTGCGTCCAACACCCCGCAGATCAGCGGCGGACGGACCTGCCGTCCGCGCTGATCCCACCACCATCATGATCTGGCGGAGGGTGTTTTGAAGGTCCGCAGCGGTGATTCCGCATCCTCCGGGTCGGCGGTGGCTTCAACCGGCCCGGAGGATGCGGAATCACGGCAACCATAATCGATCCCTAAGTGTGCTCTCTGTGAAGGGGCTCCACTTTTAGAAAGTGGAAATTTTCTGCCTTAGCCATTTAGTGTTTGTCTCTGGTCGCATGACTGGGTGTAGCTGGCGTTAAGCTTTGTATATTCCTCCTAGACAGCCATACACTATAGGGAGCATAGGTGTGCCTGGATGGGCCATCACTGGCAGGATGGGAGGGATGAGCTGGGCACAGCTCCACTTACACTTGAATAGGCTGTGTCCTGCCTCCACACAAAGGGCTGCATACCACCTATAGTTAGGCTGGACAGGGAAGTCAAGAAGCCTGGGAACATCAAAGAGAATCCTCCAGAAGCTTCTCCCCCACTTCAGAGACACAACTGGGAATGAAAGATGGACCTCAGACAGAACTCTTCACTACACTTCTGGACCAGTGGATACTCTGCCAGGAAGAAGGACTATTGTGCTGCTGAAATGACTGCAACTCCGCTGGATTGCTATTCTGAAGGCCCTACTGTGCTGACCTGATGCCTGCTGCCCTCTTGCCTGGGAGGAAGAACTGGACCTGCAACTTCATCTTGAACCCATGATGCCAGAATGACTCAAGGGGCTAACCTGCTGGTCTCCTCATCAGAGCCTCCGGGGTATAAAAGGCTTCAAAGACAGCTCCTGGGCTAAGCTGCACCAAGTTCCTGACTCCCAAGGGGTGCCTCAGGTCCTGGATCATTGGTATGACTCACAGGCTCATAAATCAAGCTTTTGGGCTCTTCTGTGAATGGGCCAATTCAGAATGATACAATGTTGCTCATGCTGAAAATCAGTGTGAGCTGTTGCCAGCCCTTTTCTTCACACTGCAACATTTACCGCTCACCGGGGACCGCAAACATGAAGAACCAACCCACCCATCTGTGACGCAGGTCCTGCTCTTCGTGCCACACGAAGCCCTCCTTGTTCCTCGCGACCCTCTTCAATGGGAACAGGACTTTTGGCACAAAACTTGGGAAGGTAAAACCTCAGCGGGACTAATCTAGGACTGTATCTGTCCAGCCCTCCAGCGCCATTTGCCTGAACCCTTGACTTTGACCCAGTTGCAGTTGGTGCTTTGCCCTTTTAGGCTCTATTTTTCATTGTATTCTTTAAAAAAAATCATAACTTAGGTTCTAGTGATTGGATTTTTGTCATATTGGTCTTGGTTTATTAAATTAGTCCTGTTTTCAAACCTGGTGTGAGATCCTTTTTGCGTGGTGTTTTCATTACTGTTTGAAATGTTGCACAAAAACTCTACACATGGCCCCTAAATTCTGCCTCTCTGTCAATGTACCAGGGGTTTGAGCACAGAACAATTTGGGGTTTTCTTGTAACTTACCCTGACAGCAATTGTGGTTGCTGCATAAACCGGGCTCAAACTCAAGTCAACAAACAACCCGATTTCTCACAGGGATGATTCACCAAGGTATGTATAAATATGTAAAAGAGTACCCCTTGTGAATAAGGAGCTTAAGTGTGGGCAAACACACACATTTGCATCATTAATTCTAGATAAAGGAAAGGCTGATATTTCCTGGATCAACTTGGTCTAGCTCAGATATTTCAGAGTATGTTAATAACATTTCCAGGCTCATTATAAGTCACGTGGGAATCTCGACATACGTGCAAACAGGCAATTTTTCTAGAACCAGACTGCAATTTATGCAAATAAGATTGCACTTTTTCCCTGCACACATTTCACCAGTAATATCTAGTAGAATGTGTGCATTAAGGAAACACAGTGTTATGAGCTTCCAAAAATTCCAAGTACAGGAATTTCCCACCTGATCAAACATAGTATTTTAATTCAGTTTACCCATTTTCAAAGTCCTTCCCCAAGAATTTTCATGAAACATTTAAAATATTACATTTCTAACAAAAAAACCTTGACTGTATGAATAGTTGTTTGAGTTAATAGGTGTGTATGTAATTGTATGCAATTGTGTGGCAATGTAACATAACAAAGTATGTAGATTTTTTTACAGGACGTTCAAACATAGAACTTTCACTAGTACTTTACATAGCAAGATATATACATCAAAGCAAACACTAGTGGAAATTAGGCACTATTACGTTTTATTTTAAAAAGCGCTAACAGGTAAGTATGTATGAATAAATGTCAATGGTGCTTACAATATTACTATAAAATGTGTGTGTGAGTGAGGTATTGTAAGAGAACGAAAGCAACTCATGGAATAATGTTAGCAGCCTCAGTAGAGGGTTCCTCCATGCCTCTGTGTTCTCTATATTGGTAGCAGTTTGTGGTTGAAGTTGTGGAGGTGGAGTGGGGGTTGAGGAGGTGAGTTTGTGGCTGTTCAGGTCATTTAACATCAGGGTTTGTGGTTTGTGTGAACCTGACAGTTTGTTGTGGTGCCTCTATTGAGACCTGTACATGTCTTGGCTCTGCAAATTGATATTAACCCTTGTTTCTTAATGGCTTTAACTTCTGCATTGTTAAGTCAAGTTGTCTTGCATCCTTATCCCTCAAGCAGTGTATATGTTCATGCTGCAACTTGGTCCCGCCTTGATAACATTTTTAAAAGTTCTCCCAAGCTGCCTGTCAAACATCTGAAGGATTATTTTAAGGTAGTCTGCAGTCTCATGCAGGGTTGCCCAGTGTTACAAATATTCCGCCACATGGATGATTACAGTCTGAAATCCCCTCAGTTGACAGGATTTTGTCATACCCACCCCTCTTGCTATACACTTGTGGCCGTCTGAAAGGGCCAGTAAGTTGTCCAACGTAGACTGGGTTGGCATATAGGAGGTTGCAAGGAGAGATTGATTAAGAGATTTGAGATCCTCCTTACAAGTGGTGTCCTCTCCCTCAGATTTTTGAGAAAGCTAGCGATGCATCTACATGGATGGAGTGTGTAGAATACTCAACAGAGGTACCTGCAGACTTGAAGGCTATGTGGAAGGGAGTCCTGCATTGTTGGGAAAAAATCAGTGGCTGCTGAGCCAGTGGCTACAAACTATAAATTCTCAGGAAAGCATTGGTGGAAGACTGTAGGCTGGCTGTGAGTTATTTCATGACGATTTCTGGATGAGGTCCTCTTTCCTCTTTTACTACTATGCTGGTAACAGAGATAGATGATTTCAGGAGGATAGGGTTTATACTGTGTATTGCTCACCATCCTCTGCTTGTGGATGGTGTAGCATCACTGTCACGCTTTCTGCACCTAGGATCTGCAAAAGGAAGATGATATAAGTTGTCAGTCATGTAACAATATTTGTGCAAAATATTTTTACCAGATTTGTTTCACAATAGATTTACTTGCACTTGCACTTTATTTTAATCACATGATAGCATACATAAACATGTTAGAGTATTGTGTGTTCCATTCATGGAATTAATACTCATACGGAATGGCAGCTTATCTGTTGCTGCTGTGTATGCTTGCTTTGTGGATGGACCCCGAGACATCAGCTGCTGAACCAGATTTCATGAGGACAGCCAATGCAAAGTATCCCCTCCACCATAAGCTACAGAGAAGCATATTACTACATTTGAGTCATATGAGAATAGAACAGAGGAGAAATGATAGTTGAGACAAATGATGTCAATGCAATTAACCCAATAGTGACTGCTACTGATTAGCACCATTCTACCTGCATCAATGATTTGTTCTGCAGAGTGCCACCTGGAATCCCCTGCGGAGGCAACATGCTGTTTATTTTTTATTTGCTTAGAGGTTTTCTTACCAATTTGCAGTTATCCAGCTTTCTGGTCTTGACAGGCTGTGAACATTTATGTACTTTAGAATAACTTTGCTCCAGTCCTCATAATATGGCTGCCTCACTTTAGAAGGGACTTTTCTCCAAGTGTATATTTTAATATATAAATGTTATACTTTTTGCCTGGGATAGGAACAACGAAGCGTAAATTGTTTAATTGCGGTTTCTTAATTACTGTAATGACCTTACATATCAAACAATAGGCCATCAGTGGTTGCCTTCACTGAGCTCCATCTTAATTACCATAGCACTCTGAATAGGATGTCTTTTTTAAACTTCTACCGTATACTAGGTGTTGGGGATCATGTTCTGCTTATTTGCACATGGGTCTTATTACTTTTTAATTTCAATCTGCACTTGCACAGTGATCGTTATCCTTTTAAAAGGTTGTAAGACGCAGGTCGTAGTTCTTGTTTTTTTCTTATTTTATACTTGTAAGGTTAGTCTAGATAGATACCCTGTATTGAGTAAGAGTATTTGTATAAGGATTGTCCTTTCAGGTTGATTACTCTCTGCTCTCAGACAAGTATAGCTAAGGCGACTAGTAATTCGAATTTTATATAAAGTTTTAACCATGCAACCATGTATAACTTTAAGTATAACTATTTATTGTTGTTTTGTTATGTTTTGTATGCTGCTTTTCAGATCCTGGAGATCAAATGAAGCTTACTCCACCCCCCCCCCCCCCCAAAAAAAAAAAGATATATATGTGCTGTGCCATATATTAAAGGGTCAAAGAGCATACATCGGTAAGAAATATGAAATGATGCTGAAAAGGATAAATGCTAGCACAGAGTAGTGGTGGTATGTTGGTCATTACCTTACCTGACCGACGAATGTTAGAGAGACAGATTGCTGTTGCAAGGAGGTCCTCTGATGTCATCTGTTGTATTGATCGCAGTGTGGACACCAGCGGTTGTTGTCTTACTGTAGCTGACAACAGGCATCTACAGATAATGAGACATCAAAATACAAACATTATGAAGGTACTGTTACATGTTGGATATACAGAATATCAATACCAAAATGCCTTGTTCTGGATGTTAGCAATGGGAATAAGATAACATTGTGTTGACGTTGCAGGGACAGCTCTCAGAGTTACATTCAATGTTTGAGTACAGTGGGGACATGGGAGGATATACAGATTTGTGACAGGAGAAATAAGGATATCCTTGAAAAAGAATTTAGAAAAAGTACACATGCATATGTTGACCTGACTACATAGACATGTGGCCTATCAGTTAGTCTTCATTAGGAAGTATCTAGAATTAAACACACGGGTGGGACACATGAGTGAGAGTACTGGAATTGGGGGGGTGCTTATCGATGGACAGCCACAGACATGATGCTGATGCTGATGCTATGGAGGTACATGCAGTTGTTAAAAGGTCTTTTGAGCTGAGAATCATCAACGTGAACAATTAATGCGATTTGTTACACATTTTCACTTAGATCCATGTATGTGGTTTCATAGGGTTGAATAACTTTCTAACAGTACTGCTGATATGTATGGAGTTGATAATACAACAACCTCAATGCATTCTTATCTTGATAATGAAGGGTTTATTTGTCTGCTACTCAATAAAGCAACCATGGATGCTGAGGGTGAGCTGTCAACATAGTACGGCCAATGCTGCTCATCCAACAGGAACATGGCATTGTGGGTTGACACAGGAAACTTAACAAAGTAGTTCTGTATATTCGTCTATATCGCTCACCATTTGCACGTTCGTGATGTGCTGCACTTTCCAATGGTGTTACACTTGTTTCTAACTAAGTGGGGCCACCAGAGGTTCCTGAGTTTAGTCCATTGACCCTAGGAAATCATGCTATGGCATTGAAATTTGCTTTGATGACATTGTTTGTGTCAGTGTCCATGGGAAATTGCACAAACTACCTACTCACCCCCAACAAAGTGTTCAACATCCAACATCTGGTTGTGTATTTTGCTGCAGGTTAATTTAGAAATGCCATACACCAATTCCACTATCCGTTCAGTGGTGCCTGTTGATATGAATTGTGCAGCTTTTAACATATTTAAAGGGGGTGGTAGTGTTTCCTTATGTGAGGCTCCAGTGTATCCCTGAATAATGCTAGTATGTTTTATATGGTGCCCATATCAAGCCTGTAAGTTCTCAGGATGACTCATGTTTGGGCATCTTGCCTTACTATTCTGGCTCTCATTCTGCATTGCTGTGCCCATTACGGATATTCTTGGATGTCAGGTTGCCATGTTCTTGCTGCATGGCTTGTTATAGCAGAATGTGAATCTGGCATAGCATGATGTCCTGGCCTAGATCTACCATCCATAGCGGTGTACGGCAGTGAGGAACTTTGATGCAACCAACCTGTGAGTGCCTCACCTGTGCATGGTTGTTTATGTAGTTCTGGACCTTTGTACCTGTGTGTGTGTGGGGTGTGTGACTTTTCTTTCAACTCAAACAGTGCATGTATTGTGGTTTTTCTGCATTGTTGTGTTGTCTTATGTATTTTTAATGCTACTTTCCAGCTTTTCCTCCATTGTTTACGCTTTCAGGAACTTTTCCCCTCTGCTTTTGACCGGCTTTTTTTTAGATGTTATTTGACACTGGTTTAAATCAGCTGTGATACATATAACTGAGTTTTATTTACCGCATGTATTATTTTTCTCATAGGATAATTACTGTGTACAATAAGTAGCGCATATTCATTACACAGGGAAGACAGACATGCAGTATTTAGCACTTGCAAAAAACGTCAATTGCGTTTTTTAACGCGTTGGTCAGTAAATGTATGCATAATTTACCCAGGCATTAGGTAATTATCATTAGGCCTAACCCATAATCAAGGCCTTAGCGTGCAGTTGAACCTTTATCCAGCACTTTTCCCCATTTGCGAGAACTTTAGTTGCCATTAAAATAAAATAGCATAACCCTAGGAGCCTGCAAAGTGTTCTTTTTCAGGCCTGCTAAGATCTTGGATCGTTTGCTAAACATTTAGATAGAAATAGGGTCGGAAATGGGTAACCACCAGGAGTAGGCATAGCGGACTATGCATCTCGGTTCGTTGCTGCAATTCGGAAAACATACAAGCAGGCAGCAGTATGTCAATTGGATTTAAATATAAAATATAGAGGCAAGCAGACGTTTTTACATTTGCCCCAAGCCCACTCTGGGGCATTCGCAAATCTTTAACATTTACATTTAAATCACGAGCAGTAGCTTTGTCAATGATGCAAGCAAAAGCACCCCCTTGGCAAGGCACAGATGATTCTCTCACCAATATTTGGCTTGATCTGAGCATTACACTGATTGTTACTTTCAAATCAAATTCACATTAAAGTATGTTGGGAAACAAAACCGATTCATACGGTAATTTCATTGGCCAACAACCATGTCGTCGTGTCACTGTGGGCGTCAGCGTCGGGGTTAGCTTGCCAGCTCACCCTTCAGGGCACTCGGAATGCTGGCATCTAATGCGAGAGCACATATTGAACAACAGCTGCACCATGTCGCACCTCAGGCTGCTCGCACTACTTTACATTTATATTAGACGTTTGAGCACCGAAGCCTGACTGCTGCATCACAGGGCGTCAGTCATACGTATACACGACGTGGACCTGTTCATCTGGATGAGGCGTTCACACTCAATCAGCGGGCTGCGGCAGTCGGGATTATCTCAGGGATGAAAGCGCGGGAAAGGCCTTTCTTCTTGCTACAAAGCCCCAAACAGGGGCGGCTCTAGGCTCATGGTGGCCCTGGGCAGGGAGCTAGGTAGGGGGCCCTGGAAGAGGGGGTCCGGGCGGGGCGGAGCGCGGAGGCCAGTGAAGAGGGGGGGTCAGGGTGTTTGGAAGTGGAAAAGAGCCAGAGGCTGCCAAATCCCTGCCAGGGGCCGCCACGCAAATATTTATATTAAGGATATATATTGGTGTGGTGGCCCCTGGGGGTTTGGCGGCCCTGTGCAGGTGCACAGCTTGCACATGCCTAAGGCCGGCCCTGCCCCAAAGCATACCTTTATCACTGACAAGAAGAAATAATTAAAGTCACTCGTAGTAAACCGATTTGTACTGACTAAAACCCAGATTGCTTCGTACAAAAATATAAGACAAGGTGAGCAACTTTAACCTGCTTTCTAGAGTCGGAATGTGACAGTGGCATTTCCGGTCTCAGACATTTGAGGAAGTGCTAACCAAACCAGTAGGCTTGCTGAATATGTGCACTGAGAATCAGAATAATGCAACTGTGACTTGAAAACAAAAATAATGCCAAATTAATTAGAGTTTCCATTCGAATTTCTCCAATAACTGGACAGTGTGAGGCCAGTGCCCTTTGTTCTTACTCAGTAGACCAGTGCACCGAGCTAGGGATAACTCCCTGCCCGCTTCCAGCCTGGGACTGCAGCCCAGGGCAATCTAAGTGCTGGAGCCTGACTATTTCTGTTTTGTAACGTACTCGTGTCTCTGATTCAACAACAGATTGCAGAGCAACATTCAGTTTTCCATTTTCAACAGTTATTCCAGCTGCATTCTGGAAAAAATGAAATGAGTTGCAAACTGGTCCAACTTTGTCCTGGTGCAGTGTTCTCACAGAAGTACACATAGCTTCACATTTGTATGCCTTCTACGCATACTACAGTCTGGTGTGCTGATATACTCAGGGCTCAAGTCCCAAAAAAAGAAGTGGGGGGACTCTCCAAGTTAGGTGGTGTCACAGGAAGTGACATCATGGCAGGAAGTGACATTACAGCAGGAAGTGACAGCTCATGTGCAGCAGATCTATCATTTGCATGTATCACAAGATTTAACAATTGAAGCTGCTCAGTACTTAGGCCTGTGACTTAAGGTCCCAGTATATAGGAATTTAGAGCCCAAATGTGGATGAAGTTTGGCGTACAACTACATTAGTCAAGCCATCAAGTGCTGTAAGCGAGGCATACTAAAACATGGCATGCCAAGTTTTCAGGATGTTTATGTGTAAGGCTCCCCATTTTCACAGATTTTTTTACAGATAAATACAGACAGAAAATGTGTTTTCTGTCTGCATTTATTTTTAAAAATAGATAAATACGGAAAATTGTCCCACTTTTAAGTGACTCTCAGTGCTGTCTTTCATGAATTATAGGCCAGCAGCTGGACAGCATGGAAAATTGCAACACCTCGTATTATTTCTCTTTAGTTCTTCTTTCTCGCCTCTCTACATTTCCCTCCTCGCTGCATTTCACTCGCCGCGTTATTTCTAGTCTCACTGGCAGATTTACAAGGCTCTTGCGCCAATTTTGCGTCACTTTTCCCATGTTAAAAGTGATGCAAAAGTTGCGCAAGGGCTTGTAAATCTGCACCACAGATTTTTTATTCCTCGCACCATAAATCTCTTGACTACACCTACCTCCTCGATGAATTTCCCTCCTCTTTTTATTTCCCTCGTCGTTGTATTTCTCCCCCACCCCCGCTCCTGCAACAGATTCCTTGCTTTCTATTCTTCAGCTCCCTCTGTGGTGGCTCTACCCAGGCTCACGCCCTCTACTTCAGGCCCAGGGTCGGATTGGGATCACAATTCGGCCCGGGCACTCCCAAAAAAAGTGGCCCACTTTCCCGGAACGTCCCTTTCATGGATCACCATCTGGTTAGTCTCCTAAGACTATTTTTTTTGAGAAATGTTTGGTAAATTAAATAATTTAATGCTTCTAGAACCATTGAGATTGGCATAACTAGAAGCTCTGCATGCTGGCGAGGAGAAATAAAATAGCCTAGGGCCACAACACTTGATCTGGCTAGGGTTGCCACCTGGATGGTACCAAACAGACGAAAATCACCCAGAGCCGGTATTTTTTCATCTTACAGGTATGTACTTTAAGTAGTAAATGTAAGGTGAAAGCACTTTAAAATGTGTTCTAAAGATGGCTTAATACCCTGTGACTGATAGTTAAACTAAAAAAGAAAAGCTGAAAAAATATGTTACAATGGAATAGGGACTTTTTTTTATATAAAGAGTTCTCTTTAATTATCATTGTCCAGCTTTTGCAGAATCTGTTTGTTTCTTGTTTTTTTTTGTAGTTTTATATAGTGTGAACTTGGCTTGAAATCATTAAAGCAATTTACATGATCACCAGTTACAGCATACAAGATTATGCTAATACATTATACAAGATTAAATTCATTTTCAGGGTCTAGCCTGTGAGAGAATGCCCTAGCTATTGTTCACAAAAAGGACCTGTAGCCCGGGCATTGCTTACTATTTGTACGTTTGATGCCACTCTTCTTTACAGGCTCCCTAATCGGCCAGACCAGGCCAAACATTATTTCTGGTCATTTCAGTGAAGTAGGGACAAAGGTACGGATTGATTCAAGTTAATCTATGCCCATCTGCTGCTCACAACTGATTGAGATACTATTTCTCTCCCCCTCCAACTTCCCCTGCTTGC
Organism: Lissotriton helveticus; assembly: GCF_964261635.1. NCBI lineage: Eukaryota > Metazoa > Chordata > Amphibia > Caudata > Salamandridae > Lissotriton > Lissotriton helveticus. The sequence continues at coordinate 243,049,360 of NC_136073.1, forward strand.
AGCTCCCTCCAAATCGTTTGCACTTTTTTTCTTTCTTTTTAAATTTTCAACATGGTACAAGGCAGAGAGAGTTCTTTTTTAAGTTTCAGTTGTGGCCCTGGGCTTGAAAATATACGAAAACTCTGTAATAGTGTTATTCTCAAACAGTGGAAAGAAGTCCACTGACATCTTTCTCTCATGTTTCCCCAGCGGTATAAGCGCTATAAGTGAGTACTGCTGGGGCACTCATGTTACTGGTGTAGCAATATCCCTGGACTGCTCAAGGCTGCAGAGAACAGAATTTGAAAATTTGCTGGGAGAAGCCCCCTTCTGTGCCCCAATGTCTTCTTTATAAATGCAAAGGGCTGATGTGTTATGTATTTGTTTCTGATGTTATCTATGCCTGAACGTTCTTTAAACCTGCAATCCTATAAAAAATAAAAAAAAATTAAAACCCTGTACCCCACTTTTTAAGAAGTGCAAATTGCACAGACTTTTCGCAAGCAACTCACAAAGTCAGGAATACCCCTCCTTTGTTTGCATCAAATATCTTCTAAAACACAGGGAAGCCCTTTCTGTGGTTGCATAACACCCTTTATGTTTTTTTTTGTTGTTTTTTTTATTAAAAACTTTTATTGAGCAATAAAATAAGAGTTACAGAGATGGGCCTACAACCACACGGGCTGGCCGCTAATAGCAACGCACAACATAAGTAGCGAACGATCATTCCCGTGGCCGGGCACAAGGAAGGTACCAATTATTGCTCGAAGCATAGGACAGGACATAACAATTTTTATATTAATCATAAAAACAACAAACTCTAAACAAGGCGAATGCACAGTAATCAAGTCAGCCCAGGAGGCGGAGGGGAAAGCAACTAATCAGGAAGACAAAAGCAAAGCAATGAAGCTCGGTATGGCCGGGGGGGGGGAGGGCCAGCGGGGAGGGCAGGAAAATCCTAAAACCATATGAAAAATTTTCGGGAACGGCAGCCTAGGGAGATAGGGTCACATCTGGAGTGTCAACCAAGGGAGGGGCACACATATCTCCACGATATGCATTCCACTGACCCCAAATCTTCGTCCACGCCCTGGGTCTGCCCCTAGCCACATAGACGGTCTTCTCTCGGAACATGGACCAGTCCATGTTATCCTCCCACACCGAAACTTCGGGAGGTCTGGATGCGCCCCAAAGTTGCGCAATGTCCCGCTTCGCGACCATGTATCCCAAGGTCGCCCATCTGGTCTGGGCCACAGAATAGTCGGTGGGTTCCCACACGTTCAACAGGCATCGTCGGGCCTCAGGCCGCAGGGTAATACCAGTCACAACAGTCATCACCGCAAGCACATCAATCCAGTAGGCTGCTACCACCGGGCACTCCCAAAGAATATGCAGAAATGTGGCACTCATCCCACAACCACGCTTACATAAACCATCCGGGGAAAAACCCATCACAACCAGACGCGGACCAGTTACATACACCCGGTGGAGGATCTTAAGTTGAACCAAACGGAGACGGGCGGGGATGGCGACCTCTTTCGGAGAAGAGAGTGCCGACTGCCAATCCTCGTCATCCAAGTCCAATCCGTCACCGACCCAAACCTCCCTAAGTCGGACCAATAAGTCAGCGCGATTATTAATCAGTTTCTTGTAGATAAGGGAGATAGTGCTATCGGGCAGGTGTCCATCCAGTATACGATCCTCAAGGGGAGAGGACTCGGGCAGGGTCACATCAGGAGTCAGAACTGAGGCCAGGGCATGCCGGACCTGCAAATACCGAAAAAACTCTCTATCACTCAAGTCATATTCTGCCTTAAGGGCCTGGAAAGACTTCACTCTACCCTGCACACAGACGTCACCCACTTTACATATCCCAATCATATCCCAGCGGTCAAAGCCCTTAGTAGACCAGAGACACCCCAAACGTTCAGAAGCATAAAGCGGGGTCGCCATTGTCAGTCGGTTCTCCCATCCCAAACTCACATTCGCGGCGCGCCACACATTGACTGCGATCCTGGACGGGCCCACAAGATGGCGCCCGGCCGATCTGGAATAAAGCGCTCTATTAAAATCCCCTCCCGGCAGCTGGAGTCTATCCATCTCAAAGGCCGGATCTCGACCCGGGGAATACATTGCGTGGTTAATGGCAGACAGCTGGGCAGCCCAATAATATCTCTTGATATCGGGGAGCGCCATGCCCCCGTCATACCAAGGGATAGTAAGTTTCGCAAGAGCGATACGTGGACGCCCGTCCCAGATCAGTTGCCTTTGAAGACTCTCGATCTCCCAGAAATAGGTAGCGGGAATGTAGTCATAAGAATTTTGAAGCGCGTATAGGAATCGCGGCAAAGACATCATTTTAAAAAGGGCAGCCCTGCCCAGAGGAGACAGGGGTAGCTTACGCCAACGGGCCACATCCAGTCGCAGTCTAAGAAGCGGGGGGAGGAGGTTACGCTCGAACCGGAGTGAGGAGTCCAGCGTAATAAAAATCCCCAAATACTTGAAGCCAGATTGGACAACCTGGATAGGAAACCTGTCCGGTAATGGGGGCAAAACACCCGAAAGAACATATACACAGGACTTAGCCCAATTAATAACCAGACCCGAGTTAGCACCAAACGAAGTAAGAACGTCGAATAAGACATTTAAAGATTTACGCGGGGAAGTAAGATACAGAAGAATGTCATCCGCATAAAGCGAGACGCGGTCTTCAAAATCCGGTGACCAACGGATCCCTTTGAGTGAAGGTTCCCATCGAAGCCACGCAGCCAACGGTTCCAGAGCAAGCGCGAAAAGCAACGGAGACAGGGGGCATCCCTGACGGGTCCCCCTACCAAGACAGAAGGGGATAGAAACTCGACCGTTTACCACTACCTGTGCCAAGGGTTCGGCGTATAACAACTTCACCCAACCAATAAACTCAGGACCAAAACCGAATTTCTCAAGAGCTGCCCAAAGATAGGGCCACTCTACCGTGTCAAAGGCCATCGAGGCGTCCAGCGAAGCCAAAATGGCCGGCTCCGTCAGAAGCCCCGCCCTCGCAACAGCGCCATGGAGACGACGTAGGTTAAGAGCCGTGTTGCGATGTGGGATAAATCCGGATTGATCTGGATGAACCAAGCCACTAATGACCGTCAAGAGGCGGGTTGCCAGGAGCTTAGCCAGGACCTTGGGTTCAACATTCAACAGGGAAATGGGCCTGTAAGACGAACAAAGGTCCCGAGGTTTACCTTCTTTGGGAATAACAACTATCGTAGCCAAACGCTGATCATATGGGAGAATACCCCGTTCGCGGGATTCCAAAAACATGGTACGAAGATAGGGCGCCACCCTGTCAGGACGGAGCTTGTACAATTCAATTGGCAATCCATTCGGGCCCAAAGCTTTGCCCGATCGGAGTGAGCGAATGGCCGTCGCTATCTCGTCCGTAGTAAAAGGGGACTCCAAAGATACTCGGTCTAAATCGGAAACACTGGGCAGAGCTATATCACGCAACAAAAGGCGAGAGTCATCAACATCCCGTTCAGACACAGGGGTATAAACCGCACGAAAATAATCCGCAAAACATTCAACTATTCCAACCGGGTCTGTCACTCCCACGCCACTCGAAGTCTGAATCACAGGCACCACACGATTCGCCCTCTCCGTCTTATCCAACCATGCCAGTAATTTACCCGCTTTGTCCCCCACATCATACAAACGACCCTGTTGCTCCCGAAACATCAGTTTAGCCGCATCTGTGACCAAAGACTTATAAGCAAATTGTTTCAGACCCAGGGCGTGGAGTTTAGCAGATGTAACATTCGATTCTAGGTCAGCCTCTATCTCAGCAATCTCCCTCTCAAGGTCTACCACCTCCCGATTCCTCGCCCTTTTGGCTTCGGCAATAAGGGAAAGGGCCTGCCCGCGAATCACTGTCTTAAAGGCCTCCCACAGGGATACAGCCGAGGAGACGGAACCCTCGTTGTCTAAAAAATAATTGTCCAAAGACTTAATCAAGAGATTGCGGGTCTCGGGGGAGGTGAGGTACCATGGGCTGATAGGAGCCACCCGGCCCGCCACCTCCACCCCCACCTCAAAACAAAGCCAGAGCGGGGAATGATCAGAGATGCCCCGAGGGAGGTGCCTAATCTCACGAACCGCTGGCGACTGCGCCGCAGGCATCAGGAAATAATCCAGTCTAGACAGACTCCCATGGGCCCCAGAGTGGAAAGTGTATTGAAGCTGAGTAGGATGCATAAGTCTCCAGCAATCCACCAAGCCGAACGTATCCAGAAACCCACCCAGCCACTGTTGGGCCAAAGGGGTGTCCCTAGGGGGGTGACGATCATGTAGACCGGAGAGCACGGAATTAAAGTCACCTGCTATGAAGAGAGTACTATCAGGGAGGTTCAATAACACACGGCCCAAATCGGAAAAGGTAGAGGTCTGTAGACCGGGGGGCACATAAACGGCAAACATGGAAAGGGTTCGACCCTCATAGCGACCCACGAGGACGGCGTAACACCCCCGATCATCAAGGACCACATCATCAATAGCTAGGGGGAGGGAAGCCCGAACAAGGATACCCACCCCCCTGGAACCCGTGGTAAACCCCGAATGTGCGGCGAGGCGATAACCCCACCTATTCATTGCACGACATGTATTGCCTACCAAATGAGTCTCCTGTAGAAAAACAATATCTGGAGACAAACGTCGTATACATCGCAACACCACACCCCGCTTAATACGATCCCCCAGACCATTAACATTCCACGAAATAAACCTCAACCCGCTACCCCCCATCCCATACAGCAACGCCGCAACCCCCCTCCAATGAGCATGACATCAAAAACATCATTAGCAAGATAGAATCGCCTTGAGAACACAACACACAAACATCAAACTTCCCATCCACCCACCCCCAACAATCGAGAAAACACCCCCCACCCTGCACCCCTGCAAGAAGCTAAAAAGCCACCCCAACATGCAGTGTGCCTGTCGCCCAAGAACCCCCATTCTACAAAAAGACCCCGGAGGAGGAAAGGCTCTGACCCACCCGCCACCCCAACAAGAAAAATAACAAAGAAAACACTCAGACAGCAGAGGCACTTAGGCATAGAATCCCAGAAGAAGTTACTTTACACGAGGACCCGGGCATAAACAAACAGTTCAGCTCTCTACACCACCCTCAGCACCACCCGGGTGGGCGGCGGACTCAGCCGCAGGAGGTCGGTCCGGCAGGGAGTCCAGCCAGTCATTCACAGAATCAGGCCGATCAAAGAAGAAGGTTCGTTCATTGTACTCAACTCGCAGCCTGGTCGGAAAAAGCATAGCGTAGCGCAGTCCCATGTCCCGGAGACGCTTCTTGACTCCACGGAAGCCCATACGCTGTTTCTGCACCTGTTGAGAAAAGTCCGGATAAAAGTTCACCGTGGCATTCTCAAAGGCCACCGGGCCCTTCACACGCGATGCCTGCAGGATAGCGTCCCGATCCCTATAGTGGAAGAGTTTCGCAACAATAGGCCTCGGCGGGGCGCCAGGCTTACCCTGGCCTCCCGCAACACGATGGGCACGCTCCACTGCAAAGAACTTACTCAGCCCAGACGGAGAGAGGTAGTTCTGGATCAGGTCCTCAACCAGGAGATCAACAGAGTGCGGCTCTGGATTCTCCGGAACGCCAACCACACGCACATTACAGCGACGTGCCCTGTTCTCAAAGTCCTCCAAGCGCCGGGTCATGAACTCGTTCACCCTACGGAGATTGCCAATCTCTGTCTGTATCTCCGAGACGTCTGCCGTGAGGCTGGATGACTTGAGATCCAATGACTTCAACTTCTCATTGGTTTTAGATAGGTCGGCCCGAATCAAGTTCACATCAATGGCCACGGTGTCGATTTTGTGGGCCAAAGCTTCATATTGCTGACCTATCGTTTCCTTCATGCCAGAAATGGCGCCCATGATGTCCTGCAAGGACGGTTCCGTTGATGCGTCCACGGTGTGGTCAACCGCACTTGGGCCAGGCAGGGCGGCTCCGGGGGACCCCTTCGCGTCGGTGTAGCGGTCCATAACGTTAGACTGGACCGGGCCCCCACGCAGGGGCGTCTTGGTCTTTCGTGTCTCTCGGTCCCCTCTGCCCGCCATGTCGGAAACCGCGTCACCAGGAGACTCACTCGACCCGATGGAAATGGCCACAGGAAAGTAGGGCGTCGGGACCAAGAGGCCGCTGCAAGGGTACCCCTAAGAGAGGACCAGCCTGAAAGGAGAATAAGTCAGCCAAAGGCCCGACAGCCGTACCGTGTGCCGGACCCAGCCCAGGCCAGACGTCCCCGCCAGATGTCTCAGTCTGAGGCAGAATCGAAACCGAAACTTAAGAGGGGGACCCACAAGTCCAATCCCCCTGCCGTTGTTGTTCAACTCCGAGACGGCCAGAGAGCCTCACCCAGTCCCGGGCGCACCCCAAGGGCGGACCCCGAAAGTTCGAATCGCCGTATCTTCGGCGCCCCGGGTCCAAATCAAATTCCAAAAATCATAGGAAGATCAGCCCAGCGTCCTCTACATAAATCCTCGTGAAGACTCAGGATATGTTCAGGATATCATGCCGGGAGTGGCGGGGGTCCGGAGAGCGCTGTGCTCACGCGGCCATCACGGATGCCCGCCAAGCTCCTCCTCCACACCCTTTATGTTTGACAGCAGAGAAGTCTCTGATAATTACATTTAGGAAGCTTGTTTTACAGGAGCTCATGATTTACAGGTGATGCTCTGTTCATGATATAATACTCTATTCAGCTTTACTCGATTACCTATAATCAGGGGCCCATCTGGTTTTGTCACATGTGTGCACTTGCTTTGTGTTTGTTCATTTAACTCTTGTTAATTGTCGTTTACAGCACTGACACTGATCCACTCAGTGCTTTCTGTACTTTTATAGACACACATTTTGTGCGGTGCCATATCCAGTCTTAAAGCCACGCCCCCCCCCCAACAAGGCCTAAAATACACTGGGGCTGAGGCTACAACACCTGGCTGCTAGGAAGGCTGCTTCTCTTACCCCCCTCTCAGCACACAATAGCCTGTGGTAAGAATGGCACAAAGGAGACTTTTCAGAAGGAGGGACGCTCAGCTGTTTTGCCCATTGCTGACCGTGAGGACCCCAGGGCAATTGAACTTTCCCTGCGCTACGAGTGCGCTGAAGCCAGCTTGTCCCCCCCGCCGCCACAAACCACCAGCCCAGCGGCTGCAGTGCGGGGGGACTACAATCCCCAGTAGACCTAGCGGGACTGCCTCGCCCACCCGCAGCATTTCCACGCCAGGAGGCGCTTAAGAGTCCTGTCCTCCCTCCGGGGAGCGGGAGACTTTTCAGACGGAGGGACGCTCAGCTGTTTTGCCCATTGCTGCCCGTGAGGACCCCAGGGCAATTGAACTTTCCCTGCACTACGAGTGCGCTGAAGCCAGCTTGTCCCCCCCGCCACCACAAACCACCAGCCCAGCGGCCGCAGTGCGGGCGGACTACAATCCCCAGTAGACCTAGCGGGACTGCCTCGCCCACCCGCAGCATTTCCGCGCTAGGAGGCGCTTAAGAGTCCTGTCCTCCCTCGGGGGAGCGGGAGACTTTTCAGAAGGAGGGACGCTCAGCTGTTTTGCCCATTGCTGCCCGTGAGGACCCCAGGGCAATTGAATTTTCCCTGCGCTGTGAGTGCGCTGAAGCCAGCTTGTCCCCCCCGCCGCCGCAAACCACCAGCCCAGCGGCCGCAGTGCGGGGGACTACAATCCCCAGTAGACCTAGCGGGACTGCCTCGCCCACCCACAGCATTTCCGCGCCAGGAGGCGCTTAAGAGTCCTGTCCTTCCTCCGTGTCGCGGGACGCGCGCGGGCGGTGCCGGGCTAAGCCCGGGCAAAGGGCGGGCCGTCTGTGGCCGTCCAGGGCTGACCGAGGCTGGGCTGGGCCACGGACTTTGGTTTTTCCTGCCTACACACATCCTAAAACTGTGAGACTATTATTTCATGTTACGTTTTTTGTATTAATACATGTGTATCCTTAGTCGTCGCAGACGCTATCAGAGCCTACTATTGCAATAGGTACGCTGCTTTTAATATATTGTTCTGTAATCGCCATCTTAAAATACAAAAATGTCCAAACTTAGATCGGCTAAAACCCCTCAAGTGACGAGTACAATGGACAGCTACTTGGTTAAAGTAGTAAGTAAAATTAACAAAGAAAGGCGCCTTTCATTAAACCGGGTAAGCCCTCCGGCTTCACCTATAAGCTTGCACGTCCCCCCAGACGCTCCTGTCCTAGATCGTAGCTGCACTGAAGGTTCACAAATAATTACTGATAATGAAACATTTGCTCCTCCAGTGCAGAGCCTGGTAGTGCTGGAAAAACCCCTGGACATTTCATTACAACTTTCCCCGACTTCTTCGCCGGCATCCTCCCCGGTACGAAGAGTAGTAAGGGCCTGCAGGAAGGTACCTGCTAAGCGGGGGGGTTAACAGGAAATCTAAAAGAGCTGGGACCCCACCTATAAGCACAGGGGGAGTAAATGAGACCCCAAATAAGGCCGTGACGACTAACCTGAACTCTGACCAAATTGATCTGTTGGCCAGTATTATTGAATCCAAATTAGAACTTTTGATTAAACCACTTGGGGTAAAATTAGACCAGGTAACAAAAGAAGTAACTAGATTGGGCAGCCTCCTGAATTCTCATTTAACCCTGACCAAAACAAATAAGAATATAAAGGTTGGCAATAATGTAAACAAGGATGCAGCTGCTCCCTGCAATGGGGGGAATAGGATTACACAAACTGTACAAACCGTACCAGCCACTCAACCACCCCTTGTACCAGCCATTCAACCACCCCATGTACCAGCTACTCAACCACCCTAGTAACCAACCCACCACAGTAGGGGGGAACAACGAGGGGAGGAGCGAAGCAAAGAGAAGACTCTCAGTTAATCTCCCCCCAGATTGCGCCCCATACATAGTAGTATTAACAAATGTACCTGGGGTGGATTCCCATCTTACTGAGTCTCGGCTAGAAACCCACGACTCCCTGAAAAATAAATCAGTATCGTGGTTGAATAGGAATTGTGGGTTTCCACTTGTTTTCTCAAACGACATAATATCTACCCGAAGAGTTAGCTGGATAGGAAACTCTAGGAAAAATAGTAGGGGGGATTGTATCATTGTTAATTTTAAGCATCCGCAGCATGTTGCTACAGTTCTGCTTAGAACGGCATCCTTACCAATTGCTGATAATATTGTATGTGCACGCCCTCTTGGTTTCTTTTATAATCATCTTAGTAATACTCCATATTCACATACTGATCAGCCCAAGCCACTCTCATCTATACCTAGGCGTGGTTTTGTTACTCCGCCCCAAATTGGAAATCAACCCCCAAATAGACTGGACCCATATTGTTATAGGTTGTCTAGGCCATATAACCAATTTGATCAAGCCGTCCTACTGGTCAATCGATATACCCCTCTATCATCTCTGGAGGAAAATGATTGACAGTCAAATGATCTGAGGACTAATGTACAGCCCCCACACACTCTACTTGTAGGATTATGACATGGAATATTGCCGGTATTAAGGCTAAAGCAGGGAATGACACCTGGATCAACTCATTAAAAACATATGACATTATAGCGTTTCAAGAGACCTGGGATCTGACAAACAGTTTTTCTCTGGATGGGTATAGACATTTTTGCATCCCAGCAATTAGTAGTGTGGCAGGTAGAGCTAAGGGAGGCTTACTAAGTTTATTTAAACTTGACTTAAAGGGTACATTAACTGTGTGTAACTCAGGATGCCATAACTGCCTAATTGTTGAACTAACCCCTTCTGACACCCCTAAGATTTTATTTATTAACTTTTATAATTCATGCGCCAACGAGTGCACCAGTTTTAACCTGGATTTACTGGAGACATTTCTGTCAGCCTATAGTATTAATGTGTATACTTTTGAAATAATATTCCTAGGGGACTTTAACATCCATCCCTGTAACCAACCGTGTGCCAGTATAGAAGAGGAGGGCCCACCATATTCTTCACCCATGCACTTTGAACATTCTAAATGGGGGGAGGCCCTTGAAAACTTTCTGGTGAGATGGAACCTTTAGGAGTCTGGTTGCGGGGAAGGTGGTTCTAGGACCCCCACATTTAAAGGAACAGACGACGGCACTATCATTAATTACATTTTTATGTCTTCTTTTATATTGTGTAAAGTTTTAAGGTATAAGACTGAGGTCTCGGTCTTCAGTGACCATAACCCGGTGTTAATTGAGATAATGTCCGCGGACTTATTAACCCTGAAAACTGTGACTCACAAGGGTGGCCTAAATGTGGTTGTTTAAGATCAAGGACGTAGGCTAAAATGGTCAAACATAGTCCCTGAAACTTTCTTGCAGGAAGTATCGGACAAGGTTGAGGACGATGTGGTCATATGCCTAGAGAAGCAGGCTCAAAACACACATGTGGTTACTGCTTTTGATAACATCTGTAGACAAATTAACCAAAGCCTACTTGCTGGCCCTAGACAGATGAGACATTATGGTAAAAGATGGTTTAACAAAAGATGCTCTAGGGCACATGCTGTTTAACTTAAGGCCCTGAAGGCTACCCCTAAAGATCGTGCTCAAATAGCTAGCTTAAAATCTGCCTATAAGAAAGCTATTCAAGATAGGAAAAATGAGCTGAAAGAAGAGGCCTGCTCACAATTACTTGCCCCTGAGACCTTAAAAAACAGTGGCCAGTTCTGGAAAATTGTAAATCAACCGCTATTCACGGGTGAGGAGAATTCTCCCCTTGAGTCTAATATCCCAGATGAGGGCTGGATAACACATTTTGGGAAAATATATTCTGCCCCACCCACCGAGAATCACATGGTTAACACCCTTTTTAGATCTGAGGGTCCCCATGTGATTTTTGAGGATATAGAGGTAGAAAGAGCGATCGAACTGACCCTAAAAAATAAGGCTCCAGATCCTGACGGGGTTCCCGCAGATGTTTTTAAATGGGCGCTAAAATTTTGGTCTAAGATTTTGTGTAGTGTTTTTAACGCTCTGAACCAAAATAACATACCGGTCTCCTGGAAAAAATCTATTATTATCCCAGTCTTCAAGAAGGGAGACAGGCAGGACCCCTCCAGTTATAGACCTATTTCCCTAATAGATTCCTCGGTCAAAATCTTGGGACGGGTTATCTTGCACAAATTAACGGAATGGGTCAACGATAGAAGGGTCCTGTCCAACGTGCAATATGGGTTTAGATCGAAAAGGAGCACCTTAGACCAATGCCTTAATTTGCAATTGTTACTGGACAAATATACCAAGGCTAAAGAGGGGTCAATGTATCTGGGGTTCATGGACCTCTCATCGGCCTTTGACCTTGTAAACCGGACAAAGTTATGGCATATTTTAGTCAACATGGGACTAGATCGGGCCTTAGTTAACCTTTTGGCGGACTTACATTCTGGCCTATTGGCTTCCGTCAGGGTTACTGCTGAGGGGCACTGCTCTAGCCATTTTAACTCTGAAAGGGGGGTCAGGCAAGGGTGCATCCTAGCCCTCCTTCTTTTTACGGTATATATCAATGCCCTAGAACCTGCACTAAAGGAGGCTACTCTTGACATACCGCGTAAAGGGGAACTTGGTATTCCAGTTCTCCTCTACGCGGATGACGCTGTCCTTCTCTCACGGACAGGGATTGGACTACAACGGCTGCTAGACGTCTTTGGGAACTTTATGGGATCCCTGGACCTTAAAATAAATGCAAAGAAGACCCAAATTATGATTATGGGGAGGTGTTCTAGGAAGAAGCAATCTAAAACTTTTTTTGCTGCGAAGAAGAACTCTGCAGAGGGCCTACATTCCCTTATTTGGGGATCACTTTTGATGAGAGAGGGAATTGGGGCCCGCAGCTCAAAAATAGAAACATCTCCCTTGCAAGAACTACTTCTGCACTCCAGGGCTTCACAAGAAAACTGGGGCAAGGCCCATAGTAGCACTAATGAAGATATATAAAGCGAGATGCCTCGCAGTAGCCACATATGGTAGCTCAATATGGGGCTACAGTGCTCCAGATTGCCTACAGGTGACCGAAAATAAATGTATGAGATCTGTCCTATCAGTGCCACAGTCTACTCCCTCATATACTATCCATTCTGAATTGGGGGCAGGTTTCATTTCTGACATGATAAGAATGGCTCCTTTAATATGCTGGATGAAGACCTGGTTGAACCAGTAAATCTCCTTGAACCATATTATCATGAAAGATTGTCTCCTTCTAGATAATTCCAGTAAGATTCAGTGGCTGACATACATCAAAAACAGTCTTTTTAAACTAGGGAGACCAGAGCTTTTCTCCTCACCAGAGTTAATAACATCGAAGGACATCACACAAATCAAGGGAGCAATGGCACAAATGTTGACTCTGGAGAGAGAGGAATAAGAACTTAAAAAACGCACTGTAAGGGCCAATCTCTTTGTAGCCAGCATATTAGGACCTGAAATCTACCTTAATGTGGTGAACCGTCCCTACCATAGGTTTCTTTTAACCCGTTTTCGTTTTAACTTGATCCATCTGAATTTAGGCCATTTTCCTAACTGGAGTACCCCTGAAAATGCAATCCCGTGTTCTTGTGACAATTTTTCCACTCAGAACACAATGCACTTTCTGATGTTCTCTGATCACTATACGGAATTAAGGATGACATTCCTGGTCCCAATACTTAAGGAGGCTGGGTTCTTGCAAGTCAAGCCTGCTCTCTTGTACTTGCAATTATTACAGACCCCCAGGATCATCTTTCATGTCGCCAGTTTTTTAGTGGGCGCTGTCAGGATTAGGAACAGGAAAATGATTAATTGTACCTAAATGAATTCGGATGTAAATTTGTACGATGTTTGCACTGTTAAAAATGATAGTCAGGGTAATCAAATTGGTTGATGCTTTTATTCTATTTATTGTGATTTTATCCTATGACATTTTTGGGAATTTTTTAATTGGTCTAATATTCTTCTTTTACTCTGTATAAATAATGTATTTAATGTATGCTCTGTACAGTACCATTGTCTTTTTATGACATAGATTTATCAAAATAAAGTATTCTGACTGACTGACTGACACAAAGACCACAAGTCAACCCCATCCCACGCATATTCACACCCTCCTTTATTGCCCCCATAACCTGAAGACCAAGGCCCAGCAGGTGATGACTCTGCTTCTTGCCATGCAGGCCCCATGAGGCAGGGGGCAGAGGCAAGAATTCCCCAAAGGCCAGAGCAACACCGGGTCCCCAGCCTCAAAAACAGCAGGTCAGGAGAGAACCGTGATGCTGGCACCTCATTAGAGTGCCGTGGCCTGGCGGGGATTGGGGAAGACTGTAAAAGTCTCTTGGGCCAGTTTGCAGAGGCCAAAAAAAAACGGCCCACAGGTGCCATTGGGCCCATCGACCAATGCCCGAGTGCCCTCCTTCCCAATCTGACCCTGTTCAGGCCTAAATCTCTTCACATGAAATCGGAATACTTTCAAAGGTTTTATTGTTGTGCCGAGGGTCTGCAACGCAAACAGAAAGCGCCCTTTTTTTTTCAGTTTCAGCAAGGTGACTGCTTCGGGGAATGATAGATTTCCTGCAGCGCTGGCAGTTTATCACCTGTGTATTTAAGCGTCCCCTTGTGCATCTGATCTATGCGATCAGAGAAAGTCGTCTGCAGGGCGCATTCAAGTTTCTACATCACTGTTTGTGTTTTTCCAGTTCCCTTCTTTCCTCAAAACGGAGCTTCAAAGAGTTGCTAGGTATGCAGATGCAGGGGCTTTAAGGAGTGAAAAAAAAACAACAAAGCCTCATTCAAAACCAAATGGTCTATTAAAGACCCGTGAAGGGCTCCGGTGCGGCTGTGTGTGCGCCCGCGTAGCTGTCTCCTCCCGGGCTGCGCACACGACGGGGAGGTGGGGACAAGTAACTCACCATCTTAGATGGTCATGCTTTTGAGCAGGGGGGATGCCGTCCCCCCTGTAAAATAGGTGGGGGGATGCCGTCCACCCGCGTGGTCCCCCGACTCGAGCCCTGGATATACTAGTTGTCAGCACAGGAGGAGGGGGAGAAGGGAGAGGGCCTGAGTTACAGTAGGAGCATCTCCCTTCACATTGCACAAATTCGAACAGTGCCATCCACTGTCAATATCACTGTCTTTTTTTGGCAGCAATGTCCCCTCTGATGTGTATGTGTGTGTGTGTGTGTGTGTGCGCGTGCATGCATGCATGTGTGTGTGGTAGGACAACATCCTCAGATGTTAATTTTTAAGTTGGTAGTTGAGACTGGGGACTCAAAATTGTGTCTGGTTGTGTCTCTGTTCAGGTTTCATCTTGGATCTGCAGCATTCCAGTCATAAGCTAATGACCGGACAAATGCACATGACATACACTAAACATATGAAGACACCCAACTACATACACACTCACTCACACTTTAAATGGACAGATGGAGCCATGTGGTGCTCTACTCACAGATAACATCATAAATATTCACCACTTTGCCTATGATACACATCTTTACTTGAAAGTCGCCTCTGCTTTAGACATCCAGAGCCTCAAACACTTCATCCAAACCAGGTAGTTAAGTGACTACTTGAATCTCACCTCAAGCAAGACAGAATTGGTGTTATTTGCTAAGAACAACAAAAAAGGAACTGTACAAAGCTGGCACAATGACATTAACTTGACAGCTTTGAATTAAAATCCTAACTTTCACTCAATGCAAAGTCACTTACTTTCACCCTGGACACAACCTCACCCACAAAGAGCACATTGCCAAAAAAACACAAATATGTCCTGGTACCTACTCTCTTCTGAAGAAAGTGAAATAGTTTCTTCTAGAAAGTGACTTTAGAACTGTTGTTCAAGTCCTTGTTCTCTTGCATTTGGATAGTTGTAACATCTTGCTCTATGACCTCCCAGACTCCACACTGGTGCCCCTTAATGGCATCTTGCTCACCACAGCACTTCTCATTCAAGGCTAGAAGAAATATGATCACATCACCTCCATCTGATGAAACTCTATTGACTCCCCTAGGCAGCCTGCACCATCTTCAAAACGAGCTACATCATTTAGAAAGTCATCACAATCGGAAAAGCTTACCATCTTTGGTGGTTCTCGGCACAACCACAGCCAGAATACCACCTGACTGCAGAGTAGGAAGTGTAGAAAAAACAAGGCAGCAGGCCCTTTCCATGTATGCACCCAGGATCTGGAACAGGGATACTCAAAGTATGGACTAAGGGCCGTATGAGGTCCTCCTGACCTTTAATTGAGGCTCCCTGGTGAACAACAGCACTGGGCTGCTGCTCACTTGACAGAGCAGGAACATTCAGAAAGCTGTGAAACAAACAAGAATACAATATTTAACGCCTTAACCGCAGCGTTTTTTCCGCCACGGTGCGGGCGTTCTAAAGGGTGTGCAGGGCTCCGTCGGCCACCAACACCGGTGTGAACCTCTTATAAAACTCGGACGGGAGACCGTCCCTCCCAGGGCTTTCAGATTGCTTTAGAGCTTGTCGGGCCCCCTGTATTCCTTCTTTAGATATCGGGTCATCCAGCATCTAGCTCGCCATATTTTCCGATCTGGGTAAGTTCAGGGTGGCCATTAACTCAGCTATCACCTACGGGGCTGATGAAGGGCGCCCTGAGTACACCCTGGCGAGATGATCGGACAAGATGTCCAGGATTGCCTGTTGGTTATATACTGTGATTCCCACCCTGCACTGCATTTGCACTATGGGGAAACAGGCGTCTCACTCTTGATTAACATGGTGAGCAGGGTCCCCAACTGGTCACCCTCCATATGCAGACGCTGCCGGTATGCTGTGTAGTGGAAGTTTTCTAGATGATATAACGCTGCCAACAGCTGCTCACGGGCTGCACGCCACTCATTCAGATGATGGGGAACTGTCAGGAGGAAAGCCTCTATCTCCGTTAGCTTCCCTTCCCGCACCCTAATGTCCTGTTCCAGGTGTGGGCATGCACCGTATTTAATGAAGACCCCCCAGATCACCACCTTCATGGCCTCCCATTCCATTGCTCTTGAGGACGCTGACCCCCAATTCATTTCAAAATATCTAGAGCGCTCTTCTTTTAACGTGGCGGCGAAGGGTGGATCAATAAGCGCCTCAGCCTCGAGCCTCCAGGTAGGAATCTCAGATCTGGGCCTCTCAGTACCTAAAGATAGCATCATGGGGGAATGGTCCGAGATATACCTCAGGAGGTACATTCTCTCTCCTACCCTAGGGACCAAGCCCATTGATACAAATAATTGGTCCAGCCTGCTAAATGTATCAGTTGCTGGGATATGACAGGAGAGGACCCTACTGTCTGGGTATGTCATCCTCCACACATCTAATAACCGCAATCCCTCCAGGGTGTCCCCCAGGGCTCCCGTCATCCCCAGTTTAGTATATGCTCCGGGACACTCCCTGTCCAATGTCCCATCCAGCACACAATTAACATCCCCTAGCATGATCACCCCCCCAAATATGGGGTAGGTGCGGCTATCACGTCAGAGTAGAAGCCGGGCTATCTGAATCAGGTGCGTGCACATCAATAAAACATATCTCTTGGCCATCCAGCCTTCCATGTAAAATCAGATAACATCCATCAGGGTCAACCACGTGATGCAAGTGTTGAAAGGGGGTCCCTGGGGCCGATGAGAGCCCCGTGGGCAAATCTCGAGTATGAAGTGGCGTACAGCTGTCCTCTCCATCTGCGCCTCATATAAGGCAGTGTGTCCCCCAGATATGCATTTCCTGGAGGCCTGCTATAAAAATTCTATAGCTTCTTAAGTTGGCATACGCCCACCTCTGTTTTTCTAGCATTGCCATACTTCGCACATTCCAAGTAAGCAGTTTCATCATGGGGGAAACCATGGTGATTCATGGTTGGTTTTGTCCCTGGGTTCCCACCCATCCACCCTCCACCGAGATTTGTCACACATCAATAAGTTACATCCCAGACATGGATTCCTTAAACCTCCCCTAGACCATTGCACAACCACCAGAATTGATTGCCCACACAATTCCTCCCGCCCACCCTCTGGCCAGTGAAATGGATCCGTCCCTCCTGACACCATACAGAGCAAACATCCCTATCTCCCACTCTATTACACCCCCCCAAATGTTCCCAAAAATAACCATACACTGCAACATAAAACACAGATGTGTGCTACATGTTCCTAGATCATTTAATGAGCAGTATCCATGTCCCTTTAAGGAAATGCGGTGCGAGTGGCCAGGCACTCGACAGGGTGCGAGGTCAGGGCCTCAAGCTCCATGAACAGGACCCAGCTTCCAATAAGGGGCGTGGTCCTGCCTGGTCACACGGTGTAGATCCATTACTTTTCCCCCACAGAAAACACATTGAAAGTGGGTCCCCCAACTTACACTTATCTGAGTGTTCTGATCAGTAATCATGTATGTCTTCCATGTAGCGTGAACTCAGAAAACATTAGAATCAGGCACAAGGTCTGATGAGGCAAAATCTGAATCAGACAGCCCCTCCGTCACTTGTAGGGTGCCATCTGTGCACAGAAACCCCATGAACCATAAGTTATTCCTTCTCGAGCACCCTTCCTGATCTTCGGCCCGATCATCAAGTTTAAAAGTCTTTTTTTGAAGATCCATGACCGTTTCCCTGAGTGACTTAACTTCCATCTGGAGGGATTCTATATGTTGTTCGGTCATACTGACTCTGTCAAGGATCTTTTCTTAAAGACAAACAGTGTGGCTGACCATGGTTAGGCACCTCAGTTTCAAAGTAAATTTATGAGTACTTGGTTTGTGCACAGCGCATCCGGAGTTTGCCACGTGTATGCTCCACTGTAGAAACAGATAAAAACTTTTGGAAAACAAGGATGGTGCACCAACTAACAAAATTCAGAGAGCTTCCAATTTTGCCAAAATTAAATCCTTTATTCTTTTTCAATCTTTAAAAAGACTCACCCTAAAGGCTTTTTAAAGATTGAAAAAGATTAAAGGACTTAATTTTGGCAAAATTGGAAGCTCTCTGAATTTTGTTACTTGGTGCACCATCTCTGTGAGGGACCTTGTGCAAGTCACACCGTAGGAGATTGACTTCGATAGCCACTGCATCAATCCTAGTCACCATGTCATCTCTGGTATGCTGGATAGCTACTAGGACGTCGATTAATGAAGGGTCCTGCAGGTCTCCGTCCGGAGCCCCTTCTGCAGCATCGTCCTCCCTTGGGTCTCATTGGTTTGATCCCTGGGGTAGGGACTGCGCATAATTCAGTATCTTGTTGGACTGTGTGCGGTTGGATTTTCTTTTACCATGTTGGCTCTGTTCTCCCACTGAACCCCAGGATCAGAGCAGTCTGAGTCACACCACGGGTCATTGCTGCTTGCTTCCTTCCTCTGCAATTATCTTGTCTTGTGTAAAGCCACCTCGGGGGATCCCACGATCCCTGCGCGCCCTTCTTCACCAGGAGAGTTGCCCCTCTCCTCAGATTGGAAATGGGCCCTGAGGGGTCTGCTGGATCAGGTACCCTCCACCTCCAGCCCAATTTTACTCCCCATTCTGGGCGCTCAGTGTCCGGAAAGTGTCCCCCGATAGTGAAGGAGGCAATACAGCAGCGGTAAACCCCAGGCTACAGGAGGGGTTCACCAACCCTCAAGGCACACACTGCAGTCATCTGCATGGACCATGCGCTCTCCATACTGGCTCCGGGGTATCTTGTGTGTTCAATCACGGCAGGAGGTCCTCTGTTACTCCCCCCGTCCTGCATCTGAGTAGGCCCGGTCCCGACCACTGCAACTTCTGAGATTGACAGCTTTCACGCTGCCCCATCAGTCATACCCAGGCCTCGCCCCATCAGTCATACCCAGGCCTCGCCCTTCAGCCTCAGTGGGGGGCGGGTCCCGTCCCAACACAACGACTCACCTCCCTTTCCTGGTGGTCAGGTCCCATCACCCTAGTCACCGCAACCAGGCCTGCTTCACTGCCTCCCCGGTTTCAGTGGGGCCGTGTCCTCTCCGGAGCCCACCAGGGACCAGCCGCCAACAGGAACATGTGTTCCTCACACCGGGAACAGTAATAGTCACCACACAGTTCCTCACCTCCAGAGCAGTAGGTGAAGCCACCAGCCACCAACGTTCTGCTTCAAACCTGGCCGTGGAGGCATCTGTGTCGGCTCAAAATGGCAGACTCGTCTCATCAAGGTCTGTCTGACACCGTCCACTCCGCAATGTTAATGAGTCCTAATCGCCATTTTTCCAAGACAGGCAATGGCTCCTGGCCAGGCCGATGTTTGTGGGGTTAGGTACGAACGCAGCACGGAAGGATATTGACGGATCTCCCTGCGTTCCAGCAGGAGCACTGCAGAAGCACGTTCTATGCGGCCATCTTGTCGGCCACGCCCCCCTGTTTCAGAATGTTATATTGATCTCATGATGATCCTTATGTTCTTATCTTTATAAAATAAAGTATATTTCTCTTTTGTAGATAATAAAACAATTGTTAACAAAATGTATATCCGTCCGTTCTACGATACGAAGACTGCTTTATTAAAGATGTCAATTTCACACTATTTATGTTTCTGTGTTCAAATGTGCTGTGTAAATTGCAATCCACATTATTCAGACAAATACAACGATTATTTCAAACCTTTATTGGAATGACAAAAGACCACAGATGGTTTTACCAAAACTCATAGTCGCTAAAGAAGTTTTAGCTAGGTTAAGTGTTATATTTTCGTTTTTAGCTTCATTCACAAATGTAATAGCAAGGTTTAACTTACACTGTCAGACCAGCTCTTGTTACTGCTCCATAACTGGAAGAATGTTTCAGGTTCTGAGATCAATCTACCTTTTCTGCAAAAAATAACATGGTTCTCCAAAAAGTATGTTATAAGACTATCAAAGCTTGTGGAAGAGAAAAAGGTCATTTTTCGCCCATTTTAGCATTCGAAGCATTTATGTAGGAATAACATTATGGGGCAGTAAAGGCATTGGCCTAACTTTGGAGTCAACTTGATTAGAAAATGGGACCAATTGGGCTACAATTAAATGACAGATTTTTTTAAAAGGGAAATGGATCACAGGAATCAATTTAATACATGATGACCCCAACATAGAATGTGGTGCTGGCTGTAATGCCAAAACATGTATTCCCGTTTACCTCCTTATTTGAGAAATCATAGTAACTATTCAGTAGAGTTATTTTTCTATTTGAACACTTTCCGAAGATATATGGTTTGGAGATGTCCAAATTGATGAGCATTCTGGAAAGCAGTTTTTAATTATTTAAACAATCAAAACAACTTTTTTATTGTTCTGAATCCTTTAATTACATTGTTTGTTTCCATAACACATGTAAGAGAGCAAGACGAGTCTGACAAGAAATTAATCATTAGAACACTAATTACGCAAAATTGGAAACTGAAGTCAAGACAGTGTTTTCACAATTGGCTGAGTTAGTTAAAAAAGGGATTTCCTGTAGGCAAAAAGAAATAACTTGACTAAGAAATTTCTTGAGACACAGTTTAACATCTTTTGAATGAAGCAAAATGTCAATTTATTAATTATAAAGACATATTTATCTATTTCTATTCATTTATATGTATATTTATAGCTGATGTTTTTACTCTTATAATCAATAGGACTATGGTTTATGGATTTCCCTTTCCACCCAATAACAAATATTACAAAAGCATAAGGATTGTCTGGAAATATTGCTTGGGAGTCTAGCACACTGTCCCAACATGGAAGCATCTGAGAAGAAGACTAAAGGGCCGATTACAAATTTGGCAGTCCGATGGACCACCAAACCTGCAATGACAGTGTGGTTTTGGCCGCACTGGCGGTCCGATCCCAGTAGTAGGAGTTGGCAGTTTGATCGCGATAGGACCACTGCTACCACCAGGGATCCACAATCCCTGGCAGTCTTGCAGCGGTCTGAGGCCCACAATATGCTCATGGTGCCAGTGTGGCACCACCAAGCATATTGCGAGTTTCCTCACCGACACAGTTTTCATGACTGTGAGCCCACCATAAAAAGTCTGGCGGTGAGGAAACTAAGGTGCCCTACAGGGCCCCCTGTTGCCTCAGGGCCTGATGATGCATGCAGAGGCGAAGGAGGGCGGTGGCAGTGTCCCCCGACCCGTTTGCTGTACGGCCGTGCAAGGCTCTTCTTACTGATATTTTATTCAAGCATATTGCCGGTACATTTTAAACTTTGCTCACAGTGAAGCCAGATTTTACTGGGAATTGCAAGGGGGGTTATTCTTATGCACTCACCTGATTGCGGAGGCCTGGGCTCAGTGCATTGTCCTTCCCCCCTGGTCCGTCGCGGTAGCTAGTACCGTTGCACGGAGGGCGGGGTAGGGAGAGCCAGGCACTTCAGATTCACTGCGGTTAGCGCTCTAGTTGCAGGGCGAGACCGGGTATATAGGACGCTTGGCTTCGTGGCCGCGCTATGGCAAAGGAGGGCGGTGGCATTGTCCCCCTGACCTGTCCGCGGTACGGCTGTGCAAGGCTCTTCTTACTGATATTTTATTCAAGCATATTGCTGGTACATTTTTAACTTTGCTCACAGTGACGCCAGATTTTATTGAGATTTGCAAGGGGGGGCTCTTCTTGGGCACTCACCTGATTGCGGAGGCCTGGGCTCAGTGCATTGTCCTTCCCGCCCTGGTCCGACGCGGTAGCTAGTACCGTTGCGCGGAGGGCAGGGTAGGGAGAGCCAGGTACTTCCGCTTCACTGCGGTTAGCACTCTGGTTGCAGGGCGAGACAGTGTATATAGGTCACATGCCCCAGCTGCCGCGCAGCGGGCGCGCCAAAGACAAGCCCATCTGCGCCCGTCCGCGGTCGACCGGGGCCAGGGGCCCGAACCCCTGCCGGTTTTGATTTAAGGAGGCAGTATAATTTCCAACAGCTGTATGCACTGTGTCCGATGATGGGGGAAAAATGTAAACATAGTATTAAGTTGGGTAGTAATAGCAGGAGGTGTAGCCACTGTTCCTTCTCTGTCAGCCACCAGCTGAAGTCCAGGGACCTTGGACAGTCTCTGAGTCTCTCCTTGATTAACTGTAGATCTTTGAGGACCTGTTAGATGGTCAGATGGACGTACTCTTCCTCACAGAAACGTGGCTTGATAAGGACTCGGCCCCGTAAATTCAAGAGGCACTCTCCCACGGTTATGGAATCAGCAGGGTAGATAGACCCACCGGGAGGGGAGCGGGGATTACTGTAATTTATAAATACTATATACAGTGTACCCTCGAGTCTGTAGATATTGCAGAAAGTGAAGCCGCGTTCTTTTCTATCTCAGCAGCTAATAACCATGCTATAAAGGGGTTTTTAGTTTCCAGACCTCCAGGAACATCCACTCGGTTTGCCCCGAGTTTGATTGAGTTCTTAATCCAACCTGCACTCAGGTATGAGAAGCTATTATTACTGGGGGATTTTAACTTCCATTTAGATGAGGCCTCTAATGCTGGGGCTCAAGAGATTTGTCAGGAATTAGCAGCACTACAGATGTTTTTAAAATCTGAGCTCCCCTCACACTACCTGGGCCACCTACTTGACCCGTTTTTTGCAAATTGGCAGACCCTAGAAATTGAACCCCCGTTACCTGTTGTATGGTCAGATCATTTTATGATCTCCTTTAAGGTGAAGGTGCCTGTAGTAAAAACACAGGAGAAGGTGGAAACCAAGGAAAAGCGAAGGAGGTGGGCATGCTTTTCTTCAGAGAACTTCAACAGGGCCCTTGCTCCGGGTGGGTCTCTGGGTGGTCTGGAGATAGAGACAGCCTGCGAGGCCCTAGATCACAGAGGCATCAATAGCAATGCACCCTGATCTATAAAAGAGCCAGTGAGACAAACAAAATCTGCCCCATGGTTTGGGGACGAATTGAGGATGGAGAAGGCTGCGTGCAAGCGCCTTGAGAGACGCTGGAGAAGAGGTTACTCGGCTACAGGCAGGAGTGAATATAAAGCCAGTCTTAAGGGCTACCATGCCCTAATTAGAAAGACCTGGGCATTCTAGTACAAGGGAAGGATAGAGAGTGCAGAAAATTCGGTTAAGGAGTTGTTCACCGTTTTTAAAGAAATATCCGCCTTGTCCAGCATTGCGGCACGCTTGGTAGGATCAGAGGAGTCCTGTAATCGGGTGGCAGAGTTCTTCTCAAAGAAGGTGGAGAAGATATACTCCACCTTCCATGCTGCAGCTAGGGAAGGGTGTGTGGTCGATGAGGCATCTAGTAATATAATTGGGACAGATTGTCTGGATGCCTTTATCGTCCCCTCTCAGAATGCCTTAAGCAAGATAGCGGCCAAGATAAAATCTGGTTCTCCTAAAGATCCTGCACCGCCTAAAGTGTTGAGAGGCAGCATCGAGACCCTTGAGCCGTATATCAGACACCGGTTAGAGCTTTCCTTTATCACAGGTATGGTGCCAAAAACATGGAAGGAGGCAGTAGTTCTCCCTCTGAGGAAAAAGCCTAATGTCAGTATGGAGCAATTGGATAACCTACGCCCCATTTCGCTCTTACCCTACTTTGCAAAGATCGCGGAGAAGGTTGCTAACAACCAACTGACGGCCCATATTAGCACTCATAACTTGCTCCACCCCACCCAATTAGGCTTCCGTGCGTCCTATTCGACTGAATCGGATCTGCTCCTGTCAACTGAGACCATACGGAAATATGCGGATGCATGCGCCTGGGCGGAGCTGGCGGTGCGGCACTACGTGGAGGTCCACGGATTTGGGGGCAAACTCCGCTCTGCCACCCACCTCCGCCCCATATTAAAAATGAATTAAAACTACAATAAGAAGTAAATAAGAAAGACTTACCTTCACTGTGGCGTCCCTGGGCTGCCGTCCTTCTCTAGCCCACGTCTCAGGGTGATCTGCGCATGCGCATTCCTTGCGAGAATTGTGCATGCATGGGAACGCGTGCATGCGCATATAACCCTGAGACATGAGCAAGAGGAGGACGGCAGCCCGGGGACACCGCAGTGAAGGTAAGTCTTTTTAATATACTTCTTATTGTAGTTTTAATTCATTTTTAATATGGGGGTGGAGGTGGGTGGCGGGCCAACTCCGCTCTACCACAGAGTGTGCAGAGTTTTGCCTACTCCGCGTTCTCCGTGGAATGCGGACTAGACTCTGCACATTCCGCGGGCGGAGCGGAGTTCTCCGTCCACGGTTACATGAACGCCCATTTCCTGCACGGCATGGACTTAACAGTCCATGCAATGGCAGGAACATTCTGTGGTGATCCCATTGCAGTGTCTATCTAAGGCTCAGATATGAGCCCTTGAAAGGCACCGCCATGGGACCACTGTTGCAGGACTGTCTGCCAGGGATAAACAGGTAATCCAGCAGGCGGTCTGAAAGCAAGGCACTGATGTTCCACTGTGGACAAGCTAATGGAATTGCTAAGGACATTCGGCACTGGGGCAAAATGTGATATGAAATTCACCTTTAGCTGTTGCCTATCCAGCTAGATGAGTTTTAATTGTTAGGTAAAACTGGATGCTGTATGGTCTGTGCAGTAGTCACAATGTTTTGCACAATACAAGAATAGACTGTGAAAGAAAAGTCAGGGTGCTGGTAAGCGCTGCACTACTTTGACCATTTTCAAGTTTGTTGGCAGAACGAAACCTAAAGGTGAATGTAGGAAACAGGTGAGTTGTTTTGAGAGCAGAGCAGTGGTCATTAGGGTAACTCTGGCCTTAGAAAAAAGGCCCTCCCCTAACATTGACTATTATGTCTTTAGCAACCAACCTGGATCCTGTGTCTACAGAGTGCAGGTTGCCCTATAACAATCTGCAAACATCAGGAAACACTGAAAGAATTAATGCATGAAATTGGCAACTCACTTCAATTCATCCATAACACAAACCTGAAATAAAAGGAACACACTGACAAATATATAAGGAAGCGAAGCAGTCCTCGAACCAGCTCTCGTTTAAAGAAAGCAAAACATTTCTTCCAAGAAGCCACTTCAGTATTGCTATTTATGTACCTCTATTCTTTCGTCTGGATGGTGTAATGTAGTGCTCCTTGGCCTCCCAGACTTAACACTGGCACCCCTTAAGGGCATCCTACATTCCACAGCACGTCTCATCATGGGCCTGAAGAAATATGATCCTGATTGAACTCTATTGGCCTAGCCCATCTTGAATCCAGTTGCATAATTTACAAAGCCATCATAACCAGCCCCCATGCTTATCTTACAGACAAGCTCACAGTCTCTAATGATATTTTTAGATAACAAATGTAAACAAACAAGGCATCAGGCCTTATCCATTTATGTGCCTAGGAATTGGAACAGCCGTCCTTTATCTATTAAAAGATCCCCAGTGCAGCTCCAGTATAGGAAAAAGACTACTGACCTTCCTGGTCAGTGTCACTGCTCCTCCGCGTAGCTCCACTACTGAGGAACTGCCCTTGAGTCCGAGCTCCATGGCAGGCCCTCCTCCACCCGCAGGCTCCTGCCTGCACCTCATCTCTGGTGATCTAGTGGAAGAGCACTCTGCGCTTCTGCTATTCCGCTCTGTTTTCTGTGCCCGTTTTCCTCTATTTGCGCTTTCCATTTTTGCCCTTTCTGTTTTGCTCTTTCTGTTTAGCCTTTCTCTCTGTTTGCTTCTGTTTATGTCCCTTTTTCTGTGCTACCCACAGCTGCTGCCCCACGGCCCCTTAACCCCCAGCGTGTTGCTCCCGCCTCCCAGCTGACCACCCTCCCCGTACCCCTCCTTAATGTCGGCCGCTGAGCGCCAGGGAGAGCAAGACCACTGACCTTTCTGGTGAGTGTCATTGCACTCCCCCTGCACAGCTCCACTGTTTAGGGACTGCCCTTGATTCCGAGCTCCGTGCTAGGTAGGTGTTTGAGGCCCTCCTCCACCTCCAGGCTACTGTCTGCCACTCATCCCTGGTGGTCTGGTGGAAGAGCACTCTGATCTTCTGCTATTAGGCTCTGTTTTCTTTGCCTGTTTTCCTCTTTTTGCTCTTTCTGTGTTTGCCTGTTCTCTTTTGCTCTTCTATTTTGCCCTTTCTCTTTTACTCTTTCTGTTCAGCGTTTCTCCCTCTTTGCTTTTGTTTTTGTCCTGTTTCACACGCTCCCCGCCGCTGCTGCCCCTGCGGCCCATTCCCCAATTGTGTCTCTCCTGCTCCCTCCTCCCAGCTGACCACCCTCCCCCCGGCATTTACTTGATGGCAGCCACTCTTCAAATGATTCCAACAAAATGATCAGGTGAATGAGGGTAATTTGCGCAGAGAGGAATTACCAATTATTAGGATCCAATATTAGATAAGCTCCAAGGATAAGATTTCGGTCACCCATCCAAAATCAAACACTGGGACTCAGTTGAGCCACAAATGTACAGTTATAAAACACACGTTAAATCCTGAGCTAAACAAAACAGCAAAATTAGAGTCCAAGTATCAAATTCCAAGGTTTCGATATCTTTTCAAAATTCTTCATTTATTTTCATTTGTGATGGAGTCCAATCTTCAACCATGCAGATAGAAGACAACCACTGCCAACACGTGTTTTGTCTAGGTCGACAAGACCAAAGACTTCATCAGGGCATATAAGTCATCAGTTGCATATAAATGGTAAAGGATGTGTACTGTTCCAAAATCAAAAGAACCTCGTGTGTAGGATAGTAAGGTCCTCCTGGGTAATTAAAATGTCGATGATGTCCAATTTATTAGTCAATGTCACGATTTCTCCAGGAGCAGTATTTAGAATGTATTTATATTACTCATTCCTCAAGTAAAAGGATTCTGCCCTCCGAGTACAGAGAGAGATTCCAATTATTAGGCGGCGTGCTTATTTATGACTTATATGCCCTGATGAAGTCTTTGGTCTTGTCGACCTAGACGAAACACGTGTTGGCAGTGGTTGTCTTCTATCTGCATGGTTGAAGATTGGACTCCATCACAAATGAAAATAAATGAAGAATTTTGAAAAGATATCGAAACCTTGGAATTTGATACTTGGACTCTAATTTTGCTGTTTTGTTTAGCTCAGGATTTAACGTGTGTTTTATCACTCTTCAAATGACCCCAAATGAATTGTACACACACCGTTCTTGCGCCTTGAGACCCTAACAGGTGAGTAGTGCACTTTGCCAACCCTTGATTGATTGATTGATTAATTGATTGATTGAAAGAGCTAAAGGGACACCTCCATAAAGAACATTATATCACAATGCATTAACAGTCCACAAACCAGCTCCTTCTCCTATCACTCGTTGGCTTTATGCTTGTTTTTACTCTGTACAGCACTCCGTTGCCTTATGGTTAGGATGTCACCATAGAAATACCATAACTAAACCTCAACCTGAGAATTGGTGATTGGGTGCATTGAGGAGGACATGGCAACATCGAAGGGGTTTCTTGAAGGGATCACTGGTGTGTAAATATGGCTGCCAGGTGACCTAAGGACATTCTGGGATATAGCAACAGCAGGGAATTTTGGATTCCTCAGGCAACTGGGATACTGATGTCGGAAGAATGCCTAATTTGTGGAAGGCCATGTACCACAGCAAGAAGTAGCAGGAATATTGCACAGTGGCATTACCAGTATGCCTTTGGAGTAGAGATCTGGCGGATCGTCAGGTACTTTAATGGACAATAATGTAAAAATGTCTGCTAATGATCACTGAATGTTCACATTGGTCAGAGAAGGGAAACATACTTTTCAGAGCAAATCAGATCTCATGCCTAGGTTATAGCACAGATGTGTCATTAACACATTTGTTCTGGTTAAGATTCGAAGGGCTGGTTTCAGATGCTGAAAGATTTGTGGAACAATTAAAAGCATCTCTCTGAATATTAGGGCTGACCTTACACCTAGGCAAGAGGATCAGTAGTCTCACCAATGATAAAAATGTACAGCCAGACAAGTCTTGTAGACAAGAATTGTCGAGAACTGAGGCAAGGTGATAAGATTGTTAAAGGAAGGAGAAGGGATCAAATCATTGCTTTCATGCTCGACATTTCAAGAGGAGCTGAAACCTTTCACTATTCCTGAAAAATTACCAAGCATTGCTGTTTAAGTAACTTACTAATGGTATTTGAATGATCTTGGAAGGGAGTATGGAAACAGGTATTATAGGGTTGAGCTAGAAAATTGGGAAATATATTAATGGCATACCCAAACATATCCATGAGACCCAGAAGCATACAGTTTAGTATGAGTGTTGAAGGGAAACAAGTAGATAACTACTGAAAAAAATGTAAATTACTTTCTTTGTTTTCTTATTGTCCTGTAAATCTGACTGTATTACTAATACATTAACTACATCATACAATTCTGACAACAACGTATATATTTTAGTTGTTGCACGCTATCCACAAAATGTATTTTGCCTGCAAAAGGCTAACAATATTGAAAGCGCCCTGGGTCTTACAACATAATCTATTAGTCAGATCATCAAAGATGTTTCTCTATTGGTCATATATACTTTGCTGGTCGGCATGAAGCAGTAGAAGGGAGAAGACATCAACAATATATTTCCAATCTGTGAAACCAATGTAATTCCATAATAATGACCAAGAGTTGCCGAAAATACTAAAGGCTTTTATTTGGATTACTAATCAATCCAATATATTTGCAAATCAGTAATAAGTTCAGTAATTCCAACAATACTTGTCTGCAGCGTGTGCAGAACGCAGCAGCTCATGTCCTGCTGAGGCTTCCTAGAACTTGTTTCACGACGGGGGCGATTCGCCGCCTTCATTGGTTGCCTTTGACTAAAAGGATCGAATTTAAAACCCTGTGCCTGACTTTTAAAATCTTAAAACTTTCCTCCCCTGAGATTCTGTCCAAATTACTGGTTCCCTATGTACCAATGCGCCAACTACGATCAGCTGGGGAACATCTAGCTATGGTCCCCCGAGTGAAGCGTCTTCGAGCGGGTGGACGATCTTTTCGCTGTTTGGTTGCTAAATTGTGGAATTCCCTGCCTACGCAGATTTGTTGACTGGACAGCTTGATGTCTTTCCGTAAGGCCGTTAAGACGTTTCTCTTTCCCGTGGCCTAATCCCGTTTCTCTTCATTGACACTGCTACCAGCGCCGGTATGTCTCTTTGCTGAGGCAGCTGTCTGCTATATAAAACGATTTAACATAACATAACATAACATAACATAACATAACATAACATAACATACAGCAGATAAACTGAAATATCTCAGTAAGTAAAGTCACAACAGAATGAGGTACAGAATTGTGATGATAGAGCGCGCAGGTCACCCAACCAACAAATTTATCATATACACATCGGGCCCATAAACTTCAATTTATCATATACATTAATCAGGTGACCTTGCACTCTACTACCAGTAACCCTGATTCCTTCCTATTTATTTCTACTTGTACCCGACTTACCAATCCACCGTTACGGGTACCTATGACCACAACGGATCAGGGAGCTAGCTGTAAAAGAAAAGGCAGGCAAATACAATACCAACTTTATATTTCTTTGTATTCATTAAATAACCACAAACTACTGGGAAGTTTTAAAGGTTTTATCTAAAGTTCAGATTCGGAAATCATCAAGTTTACAACCAGAAGGCAATCGATAATCAAGATAACGAAAAGCACATATCCATACAAGAAGTAAATTAAGCTGATCATTTATAAGGTTTCTGAGAAAGTATGGACAAGAAACATGCTAGTCAGTAAGTTTCTGAGCTTAGACTTAAGGAGAGTGACTAAATTGCGGGAAATATTTAAGGACACTCTAAAAAGTCGCTATGGAAAATTTACACTAATATACGGATGGAGAGAAGAGCTTTAGTCTCCGTTGTGAGACTCTGGAACACTATACAACTATAGGGAAGGTAAGAATGAAACATGCTATAATGCGATAATTCAGTTAGAAAAAGGAGAAAATTATAATCCACATCAGGAGAAATGTGCTTATAGGAAGGGTAACATAGGAACATGCTAGGAAACAACAATAATGTATGAGCTTTTCAATTCAGTAGCCTTGTGAAAGCATGGAAAATCGATCATGCGCCAAAGTATGTCTTTATTAAAGCAAAGACAGAAAATTTAGAAGGTGCAGTATAGAGTTTCAGCACTATATATTTACCTAGAATGGTGTGAAGACCAACCCTGGCCACGGATCAGTCAAGGACAGGAAATACCCCAAGGAAGGACAGTCATCAATGGGACAGCAGGTGCAGAATGGACACCCCAGGACAGGACAGGAAGACCAGATTAGGATCAGGACAGGACCACCAAGGAACGACCAGCACCCGCAGTTTGGAAGCAACGCCTGCGCTCCACCCTCTCTGCAGCTATCAGCCAGAACCCCGATTGGGTTAGCGAAATTCCCAGCAAAGTGCTCCGCCAGCACTTAAGGTTTAGTAAAACCTCCAGAGTCTATGGTATAATTTTCGAACAGAGTGCTCCGCAGCGCTCTGTATTCAGTCACCTATTGAGTGCGTTGTGTCAGTGACAGGTCAGCTTTTCGGACAAGTCGGACAAATTCTCTAGCTAAACCTAGGCTAGTTATACTGTTTTCAGGTCAGTGTACCACCCCCCAAATGTTGCAAGTGTCAGAATCCCCAATTTCGATTGGTCCCCAAGTAGGATAGGTCAACACACCAATCACAATTTGCGTCTACAAGCCTAAATTTACATACTCTGGGTCCGCCTAGTGATTTTGGGGTTCTCATGAGATTTTCCACTGAATACAATGAAGGAATTACAATTGTTGCAATTGCGGAACAGTTCAGCTCCATCCTGATGGGTCGCAGGTCATGTTCTCAGGAGCATCTTGACTGTGGCTGCCAGCTGGCTGAGTTCCACTGTTCAAGGTTGCCTTCTCTCTGCCAGGGTGACATGCGCAGTAGAGACTTTCAAGATGGCTCGCGTATCCCTCAGACCCCCAATATCGCGGTACATGAAAAGTAAGCGAAAAACAAATTAAAACACAGAAATAAATGAATTCACTGTATACCATGATTAGCTACTCTATACCCCTTACTTTATAATATCTATAGCGTGAGTGATTAGTGCAAACAGACAACAACATAAAACATCAGCGCAAGCTTCACCATGTGAATACACAGACAGCCATCTTAGAAGCAAGTGCGCAGGGAATCCCACCAGAACTGCAAGTACGTCACATCACGTGAGTGTGACTAACACATGCGCAGAACGAAAACCCGCCAAGCAGCGGCCATTTTTAGGAACAAGAGTTATTGACTTAGTAAACACATATGCAAGCATCACTAGGACACCCAATATGTCAGAATAAAGGGAAATTAATAAGACGAACAGGTTGAATTACATGGTTATAAATTATTCGAGGTTCATGAGTCCAAGCAAGTCGTGTAATATGCGAAATCTTGCTCCATCAATCCTCTCTTTGATGATATTTACTATCATCACAAACTAATGGAATCAGATGCCAACTTTTTTTTCACACTTTGTTCATTTCAATCTCTTCCAACATTTGATTCAGTTTTTCTTTAACTTCTTTGTTAGGGTGAGAATTTTTCACCCTTTTGTAAATCTGATTATTCAGTTCCTCCAATTCAAGTTCATCCACACTCCTTTTCACACCTCTCTTATTCACAGTGTACTTCTTTTGGGGTTTGCGACATTTGCAACAGACAAATATAAGGAATATGATGAAACCTATTATGGCAATTGGCATCAGTACCTTAAACAACAAACCTCTACCTAATTGGGCAAACCAATCACCTACAGCAGAGAGACCATCAGTGAGTCTTTTCCAGGCACTGGCAACCTCAAGTGGTTTAAGTTCTTTTTCCAAATTTGTAATGTTCCTCACATACCTTTGGATTCCTACGCTTTTATCAGGTATGTAAGTGCAACAATGTTGCGCTTTCAACATTCGGCAGACTCCGCCCTCTCTTGCCAATAGAGTATCAAGGGCAAGTCTGTTCTGTAAAACCATTGATCTGATCGCAACCATTTCGGTATTGACCATCAGGAAACCCCCAGCAGTGTCGTTAGATAACCGATCTACTACTGTAGACAATTTGCAAAGTTTGTTCGAGTTTAGAACCACTCCCACTGCAGGTATTATTGCACTAAATATATCTCCTACAATCTCTCCAGCAGTTTCTCTTCTATTGCGTACTAATGGGTTAGTTTCTTCATTGCTTCCAGTGATTTTTCCCACATGGTATATCTTCGGGAAGACAATACCAAAGTAGCAACTCCCGTACCAATGGTCGGGCAATTTGAAGTAAGCCTTGTTCCCACAAATAAAATAAATTCCAGGAAACACAGGCTCAGTCCCATCTTTGAAACCCCAACCCCCAATTACCTTGTAATTATGTTCACATTCACTGGAACCGATGAAAACATTGTTATAATAACTAGTCATTTCCCTTTTAAGACAGAGTTTCCCCTTTTTCTCGAAGTCAAGGAGCATAGCAGCAGTAGCTCCACCATTTGAGGTACTCCCTATATTTTCGGCCCATTTAGGAACTTTATGGTTCCTGTCTTTGGCTTTCTTTTGGAAACTCTCTCTTCTTTTCTCTACCATGTCCAGAAACTCCTTTTCCTTTTCATGTAGAGAACAGGTCAGGTTATTTTTATGTGCATCATCTATATTAATTTTCCCTACTGTTAGAAAATAACCACTCATGAACTTAGCTACGTTTCTAGTTGTCTTTACAGGGTTTAGAGTTCTTTGAACAGGAAGTTCAGAAAATGTCACGTCATGATTTGAATGGAGATACTGTAGGGGTCCTCTCTTGTAAAATAAGCTCGTCAGTATACTACAGGAAATTCCATAGTTTAAGGGCAAGTGATGATAAGTCACGCCTTCAGCTACTGAAGTAGGTAGCTTCATGCAGACATAACAGTCGTCTATTTCCATGGTCTCTACATAATGCAACAATAAGTTTGCGAAAACGTTTAAATGAGTCTTGTTCTTAATCTTGTTAAAGTGTAATGCTTCCTCATCTGGTGCTTCTAAAGTTAACTGTCTCCGTTTCAGGCTCAGTGGTTTGTCCAATGTCTCTATTCTTCGTGGTGCAATCTTAGTGTGTGTTTCTACAGTGTCGTCAGGTAAGTTATTATTCGGGTACAAACTTGGGTTTTTACTCATCAGAGAAGGAAGGATTACAGTTAGTCCTATCCAAAGGATCAGTACTATTGCTACACTACATAAACATACTTGGCAGCATGTTTTACAACAACTACGTCTAGGTCTTCCATTCACATCTGAATCAGACATGTCTGCTTAACAGAAGTCTTCCAACCCCTCTTTGTAACTTTGCACAGATTGCTTACACTGGGCAATTTCAGGTTGGTTCGTCTTCTTCAGCAGACTGGTCAGCGGTCTGTTCTTCGTCACTTTCGTCAGTTATATCAAGATCCTCAAATTCCTCCAATATCAAATAAGTCCATTCAGGATCCTGATATTTTTCGTTCAGTCTTTTTATTCGATCACTCCTTCTTTTGGAGCTTTCTCCAGCTTGCTCTGCTATGCGCAAACTTTTCCTTCTTTCTGCAAGTTTTTCTTCTACTGTTTTTAGTCTCAGTTTCAATTTCTTAATATATCTTGGTTCGATATTTTTCTTTTTCTTGAGTCTTTTAGCTGGTACTGTGGTTTGGCTTTCTTCTAATGCTCTTTTATTCTCGTTTTGTTGTGGCACTTCTGCTTCCGCTTCTTCCCTTCCTGTCTGACTAGTCCCAGGTCTTATAACAGTTTCTTCTGCCTGGTTGCTAAGCTGGCCTTGTTCAGGTGTGTACTGGTTTTGACTTTTGGGCGTTTCAGTTTCTGTATCCTGAACACGTTCTTCTAATTCTATCTGGTCCTGTTCAAGCACTTCGAACCTTTGATTTTCTTCCGCTTGAACTTTCGCCCTAATTTCTGTCTGTCCCTTTTCAATCTCAGGAGTTTGTGGAGGTGTGTCAATTACTTGTTCTGTCCCTGTCTGATCTTCTTCTTCCTCAGACTTGACGTGAATCTCAATAATCTGAGGGTCTTCTCCTATTCCTGTCTCTTCCTCTCTATTCCACTCTCTATCTGCGTACGTTTGACTTCTTGTTCTGATTGGATCATCAGTCAGGTCGATTACGGGTATCCACTCATCTTGACTGGTGCTCGGTTGTTCGTCATCAGCTACTTCAGGACCATCGTCTGGAGACCCCTCGGCTGGACAACCTTCAGCGTCAGTTTTCTCGTCTCTGATCACCTTCTTAGTATGGCTGGCATGGATCCACTTTGGAACGCCGGCACACTTCACCGCTGTCGTGGTCACCAGTATCACTTGGCGTTGTCTTCCCCACTTCGGTGCAAGGCAAGTTGAACGAGTATGCTTCTTGAGTACAACCCAATCGCCTGGAACCAATTTATGGACTGGAGTTGTTGGACTGGCGACGGCGTCTTCCCCAATCTGGCGAGAGATAGAACGCACTTGGTCACCTAGTTGCTTGCAGTACTCAAGTACCAAATCATCAGAAATGATTAGCAGTTTGTATCATGGTACCCAGGCTTGTCTCATCACTCTTCCCATCAGGATCTCATGGGGGCTCAGGCCTGTTTTTCGGTCTGGAATACTCCTGATTCCCATCAGAACAAGAGGTAAAGCATCTATCCAGTTCATACCAGTAGATTCACACATCTTCCCTAATCTTGATTTGAGAGTGCCATTTATTTGTTCCACCACTCCAGAAGCCTCTGGACGATAGGCACAGTGCAGCTTTTGTGTAATCTTGAATGCTTTGCAGAGCTGATCAATCACCTCATTCTGGAAATGCCCACCTCTGTCTGATTCAATTGTGACTGGAACCCCGTACCTAGGTATTAACTCTCGTAGTAATAACTTGGCTACAGTCAAGGCGTCATTCTTTTTGGCTGGGTATGCTTCCACCCATTCTGAAAACAGGCAGACAATGACAAGGACGTATCTCATTCCTTTACAAAGGGGCAACTGAATAAAGTCTATTTGTAATCTTACAAAGGGTCCGCCTGATTTTCCAATTTTTCCCAATTCGACTACTGTTCTCTTCCCAGCGTTAAACTGCTGACATGTTAAGCACCTCTGGCAGAGTGACTCTGCTACTTTCCTGAACTTCGGGTTATACCATGTTTGTTGGAAAACCCGAACCATGGCATCCCTGCCAATGTGTGCATCTCCATGCATCAATCTGGCCATAGAAGCAAGCAGGCATCTAGGCAACACAGGCATACCATCAGGGCCCACAATGATACCATCCTCACTTCTCTGTCGACAACCAAGTTTTCTCCATTTTTCCTTTTCCTTTGGTGTCACAGCATGCTGCAAATCTCTCAATTCTTCCCATTTAGGCACTTCCTCAAACACCATAAGTTGGCAGCTGTTTCCATATCCCCCCAATTTAATGTTTACAGACATTCGATGTCTGGCACAATGTTTGGCCACTTCATCAGCATATCGATTTCCTACTGTCACATGATCATCGCCAGATTTGTGAGCAGCACATTTGACCACTGCCAATTCTTTTGGTAACTGGATTGCCTCCAGTAATTCTTGTACCACTTTCCCATTTCTGATAGGAGTACCTGAAGAAGTCAGAAACTCTCTTTGCAGCCACAATTGGTCGAAGTCATGCACAACCCCAAAACAGTATTGACTGTCAGTATCTACTGTTATTCTTTTAATTTTCCCAATTTTGCAGGCTCTTGTCAATGCAACCAATTCGGCTACTTGTGCAGACTTTACTCCAAATAAACAGGATGCTTCTATAGTGCCTTTTACCGTGACCACAGCATAAGCAGCGCTTAAGCCTACAAGTTCGTGTCTCAGACATGAGCCATCCACAAACGGCTCGCTATCCTCTACCGGCAGGGGTGTTTCTTTGATATCTGGGCGTGGTTTAGTACTGAACTCTGTCAGGTCAATGCAGTCATGCTCGACCTCTCCTTTTGCTTCTGCAATTATTGAGTCTGGTAATAGGGTAGCTGGATTCAGGATGTTACACCGAGTAATGACCAGTTAAAAAGAGATAATTCCCTTGAAGATGATTACAACACAAGCTAAAACTTAGCCTTAAGGAACATTCTATCTATATGAACTCATATAAGCACAGAAGTGTAAGGATTAACAGATTTATTAAACTCAAAGTATGATTAAAAACAATTCATTAACACATTTATTACAAATTGTGGTACCTAAAAAAATTATGGAACAACAATAACACTTGTATTGTGACCTGCACAAAACAAAGGACAGACAAAAATTTGTAAAACACACAAATGGTAAAATACAAATTGTACATTAAAAGAAATCCCAGTTGTATACACCACTGTTTTATCATTAGAAATTGTTAGATATAAACGTTAATGGTGCAGGTTTTAATTGTACTATACAGGTGCGTCGACGCGTTTCGGTGGTTTTGTGTAACTGTAGTCCACCTTTATCAAGACATTCTTTGGTTGTCTGTCGAATTTGAGGGGTCTGTACAATTTCCCTATTACTAAGGTCCTTGAGAGTCTTATTAATCTCTGAGGTGCGACGTATTTGTGAAAGTTGTTAAAATTCGGACAGTTCTATTTAGATAGATTATGATGACAATCCTCATGTGGGATTCGTTTATCGCACATCTCTTTGGAGATATATTGGAGCACCAAAAATGGAAATTCTAGTGACGATCCTCTACTGTGGGTTGCTCATCGTGGATCTTGTGTTGATATAAAAATCTGCAGTGGGCTTGAGAATAGAACTTAAAAGAATTGTCGTATTCCTGAATTACGAGGACTCTGTGTTTCAGCTCAGTGGAGCTATTGTATTTAAAAGCAGGAAATTTCAAATGGACGCCCATGCTATCGGGACCAGGTTGCCTCCGAAAGCCGAGTGCTCCCGCTCATAGAAGGGATTCCGTGTTGCGTACACAGAGTAATGACTACATTGGCAGCACCTATAAGGATCCTCTCATACTTAGTCAGCCGACTAGGGGTGAGATACTGGGTTTTAGTCCTGGTCAGTAAAATTAGAACTGCATGTGGAACATACACAGTTACAGGATGTCCCATAACAATGGATTCACTCTGTTCTAGACTCGTGCAAGTCGCAGCTACTGCTTTCAGACATCCTGGTAATCCAGCAGCCACTGGATCCAGTGTAGCAGAAAAATATGCCACTGGACGTCTAGTCAAACCATGGGCTTGTGTTAGGACTGACAATGCACAATTGTCCCGTGTGTCACAAAACAGTGAAAATTCCTTAGAATAGTCAGGCATTCCCAAAGCAGGGGCTGTACACAAGCATTCTCGTAATTTTTTGAATGCTGTCAAGCTTTCCTCATCCCATTCCACTGGGTCTTTTGCTCCTTTCTTGGTCATTTTTATCAAAATGTAAATGTAAATGTATTGCGACTTATATAGCGCACGTATCACCCGAAGGCATCAAGGCGCTTGCTTAGGGAACCCGTCCTGGTATTCCCCTGTGAGATACCCCGGCAGGGTATCCACAAGGTGAAAGCCTGGCATCCCGCCGCGAGGGGCCGCAGTGGAGATTAAGCAAGCTATTGCCCAGAGTCGCAGAGTGTGACCCCGTGAGTCGAGTAGGCACCGGAGCGAGAATTGTCGAGTCCGTGGAATTTTTTTAGCCCGAGACCCGCCGAGGCGGGGAATCGAACCCTGGTCCACGGCCGATCTCAGCTTCCGGGTCTGCCGCCTCTAACCACTGAGCCACGCTTCTCCTAGGACTGCAAATCCCACAATCCATTGCCTGCAATAACCTACGACTCCAAGGAACATTCTGACTTCTTTCTGAGTACGAGGTAACTGCATGTTTCGAATTATCCTGACTCTTTCTGAAGTTACCTTCCTGATACCTTTTTCTATCTGGTGCCCCAGATATTTTACTGACTTGGTACAGAACTGCAGTTTGTCAGGCGATACCTTGTGTCCTCCTTCACCTAGGTGATTCAGTAAGGCAATGGTGTCAACAACACAGTCTTTCTGACTCTTGGACGCCACCAAGAGGTCGTCTATATACGGCACTGAGACTGATTTTCCAGGTAAGACTAAAGATTCAAGGCACTTCTTCAGAATCTAATTAAAGATAGAGGGACTTTCAGTATACCCTTGAGGGACGCGATTCCAAACGAACATGTGACTGTCGAAAGCAAATGAGAAAATAAATTTGCTGTCTGGATGCAATGGGATCGAAAAGAATGCATGACATAGGTCAATCACAGTGAACCACTCAGCATCCCAGGGGATCTGATACAGGATCACTGCTGGGTTCGGGACAATAGGACAGCAAGGAACGACAATCTTGTTTACCTTTCTCAGGTCCTGCACTACTCTATACTTGCCACTAGGTTTCTTGATTCCAATTATGGGTGAGTTACATGGGCTACTCATCACTTCTTGTATGATGTTTGCTTCTAGCAATCTTTTTATTTCAATGGCAACTCCTGCTCTTACTTCTGCACTCATTTTGTAAGGCTTGGTATTGGGGTAAACTGCATTTTCTTTCATAGCTATTTTGATTGGGTCTACATTTGACATTAAACCAACATCATTTCCGGTAAAGTCCCATACCTCTGGTTTCACTGTCTTTTGGAGTTCTTCGGGTAAGTCTTGTATAGTCAGTTGTTTAATTTCTGAGTAAGGTCTGATTAACAATAATTTGTATATGCCATCTTCGTCTGGGGTCTGAATTTCGACGCCTTTCGGTGTGCAAAAGATGGTGCAGTTCATTTTGCACAACACATCACGTCCCAGTAAGTTTACTGGACTGGTATCACAAACCACAAATCTATGCATTTCCTTGAAGTTCCCTATTGTGATCTCCATGGGCTGAGTAACTGGGGTACTAATCAATTGATTAGAGACACCCACTACTTGGATTGCTTCTCCCAAGAGGGGTAGGTTTGGAACGTCTGCTGTTCTCACAGTAGAACCGGTAGCACCAGTGTCCAACAGAAAGGTGACATCATTTCCATCAACCCTTCCTTCAGGGAAACAACGTTTACAACGCAACTTTTACAACGCACTACCATTACAACACAACTTTTACACCGCAACATCCATTACAACGCACACTTTTACAACGCAGTCATTACAACGCATGACACTACAACGCATACCACTACAACGAATACCATTACAACGCAGTCATTACAACGCATACCATTACAACGCAAAACTTACCATCCAATACTTACCCTACTGTTGCACCCCCTGGAGTTAGAATAGTAATTTTAACCCCTACACTATCCAATACTTTCCCTACTGTTGCACCCCCTGGAGTTAGAATAGTAATTGTAACCCTTACACTATCCAATATTTTCCCTACTGTTGCACCCCCTGGAGTTAGAATAGTAATTTTAACCCTTATACTATCCAACACTTACCTTAATTGTAATGTAATGTAATGCGTTGTAATGGTATGCGTTGTAAATGTACTATGCGTTGTAGTGGAATGCGTTGTAAAGGTATGTTTTAAGAATTCATTGTAATGGTATGCGTTGTAAAAGTGTGCGTTGTAATGGATATTGCGGTGTAAAAAATGCGTTGTAAAGGTATGCATTGTAAAAGTGTGCGTTGTAACGTCATACATCCCTTCCTTCAATGTATGGCCCTGACTGGTCTACCGGCAAGGAGGCGCCAAGTACACACTCCTCGTCCCCCCCTCTCAGGCCCCGTCAGTATTGATTGTCACAGAGGAAAGTATCATTCAATAAAAATTGCGAAGTTGCTGCATTTCTATCCTCATTTCCTCCCCAGATCTCTATGTCATCACCCTGCGGTGATTTTCCCTCATAATTTGGTTTAGGTGCACGGGGCAACTGACTTGCCTTTACCTGATGCTGGGTCTTTCGTGGCCTTTCATTCTGCGTCTGTGGGTTTAAATCAGGTGTTTGGGGGTTATTATTCTGTAAGTATGGACACTCGTCTCTCCAGTGCCCTATCTCTCCGCACTGGTGACAGGGAAACTTCTTTTTGGCATCCTCTCTGCTCATTTTCACTCTGGGCTTCCCACCACCCCCAGAACCTTGATTTTGGGAATTCTTATTCATTTTGCCTAATTGCTTTTCCTGCTGTTCCGCTAGCTTCACCTGTGCCCACATAACCTTTTCC
Organism: Lissotriton helveticus; assembly: GCF_964261635.1. Classification (NCBI taxonomy): domain Eukaryota; kingdom Metazoa; phylum Chordata; class Amphibia; order Caudata; family Salamandridae; genus Lissotriton; species Lissotriton helveticus. The sequence goes on from NC_136073.1 coordinate 243,089,416, forward strand.
TTCAGAGCCTTTCGCTTATCAGCCATTTCGTCTTCACAGTACTTTGCATACTGTAAGACCTCATCCATTTTCTTAGACTGCCAACAGATTTTATTGTCTTTGATCCACTGGCAAATTTCGGGTCTTAAACCGTTTACAAACCTGTAAATGAAGTGGGTCATATCCTTCATCTCGATGTTATCTATACCACTGTACGTTTTAAACACTTGTAACAGTCTTTTATAGAAAGAGTGCACAGTCTCATACCTTTCCTGTGTGGTTCTATCTATCTTAGTCCAATCCGTTTCCTTTGCAGGCACCTTTCCCTTCAGGTGTAACATTACCTGTTCATATTTTTTCATGACCTCATTGGAAGGAGCTCCTGTAATAGGGTCCCTCGGGTATTCCTCACTAGGCCAACCAATGGCAACCTTACATTCGGTCCATAAATCAACAGGAACCACTATGTCGAAAAACCCATCCAGGTCTTTCCATAGGCATTTTTGCACCTTTACAAACCTTTCCACCTGCCTGTACCAGTCCACAGGCTTTTCTCGCAATTTTTGAAAGTCATTGGTAAAGGACACAATATCCTGTCTGGACCATGGAACGTGCACGTATTTTCCACCTGGCACTTCACGCATAGGGTATAACTGCTCGGGTTTGCCAGCTTCCTTTAAAACAAACTCAGAAGTCGTTTGTTTAGATCTAGCCTCATCCTTTTTCTTTGCCCACCTGGCTTTCCATTTGTCTATGTCTCCCCATTTCTGCAACACAGTCAACAATTCTTTGATCTGCGCCTTTTTCCCTGACACATTCATATTTTCCAGATCTTTGTCTGAGAAATCAGCTCTATAGGGTTTTTGTAACGGCTTAGATTTCGAAATATCTATTCCCATACTAGCTGCAGTGTCTGTTAGTTTCTCATGGAGCACTCTGGTATTCCGGGTAAGACTCTTGCCGATAAACAGCAGCTCTTCCTCAGAATAGGTATTTAATCTATCTAACCCCACGTTTCCGGCCGTCAGTTCTTCCATTTCTACTCTCAATTTGTAAATATCTAATGGTTTTGTCTGTGGAGTTTGCTTCTCTAGGTCTCAACTCCATCTCTCAATCTCTTCAGGAGTCACCAATGTGACACTCTTGGTACCTGAAGTCGATTCCATTTGAATCTCTTTTGTATTAAATGGATTATGTCTTTTCTGTAACCTTTTTCCTGCATCCCTAATTGGCAGATCCATTAAAGAGACCTCAGATTCGCATTCACTCGTCTGATCATCTACGATTAAGGGCTCTTGTCTCGGCTGTACTATAGCTGGGGTAATAACTGGAGTCTTTGGACTCCCTTGTCTATCCCCATACAACGGAACCACTGGTCCAATTGTTACCGGGATTGTCAAGGCTTCGGGGCTTGTATTTAACTGGGAGATTTTCTGAATTATTTCGGTTCTTTGTTTGACTAGGGCCTCCCGCTCCCTTTCCTGCATATTCTTTCCAGGCTAATTTCAGGTATTATTTGAGGAGATAACGTTGGGGCAGTTGGATGTGACATACTTGGTCCTTCACCATAATTAGGTTTCGGGAACAAGCTTCCTGCGCTTAAGGATCTTGATTCTTCCGCATATGGAGGTCTTGAGAACGGATTCCCTGTATTTGAGGGTCTTGCCTCACCTTCATAACGTGGTCTGGGACTGAAGTCTCTCTCACCTGAGTATCTTGACTCCCCACTAAATGGTAGTCTTGGACAGGTATCTCTAGCACCTATGGATTCTAGTCCCTCGTTATAGGGAGGTATTTGACAACTGTCTCTTGGGTTTACAGATCTATTCCCTTCCTGACACAGAGGTCGTTGGGAAGTATCCCCTACACTAGAGGATCTGGGTCCTTCATTATAAGGAGGCGGACTTCTTATAAACATGTCATCTAATAACTCATCATCCGACTCCCCAAAGGGTACCCAATGTTTGCACTTTTCTGTTTTCTTTTCCCCCGCAGGACCACCCATTGGCATCATTGGAAACAGTCCTTCCACAATCATATTCTGTCTCCACTGTTTCATCTTTTTATCTTGGGTTTCCTGCTTCAATTTCGGATACCACTTTGTTAACCCTTTATCCATTCGGGGCTTATCTCTCTCAAAAGCCTCGATTTCCCATTCCTCTAATGCTTCGTACTGCGTTAATCTGGGTCTGGGATGTAAATCATTCATTCGGGTTCTCAAATTAAATTAAATCCTGCCATTAAATGTACCCTCTAACGGAAAAGCCAAAATTCCGTCATCTTTTGTGTATTCCGCCCAATTTTCCAACCATACACACGAATGGTACCCCTTATCAAACATCATGAAAGATGCGGGAGTATTAGGTGGCGGAATGACAACTCCTTCTCTAGTTTTGATGGGTTTGTCTTTTTTGAAATAATTCTTCACTTTGTTTACAAGGGACAATTTTCTCTTATTTCCGTACATAATGTCGGTTTTATGACCTTTCCACTGATCGTTCTCAAACCCTAACTGTCTCGGATCAGGTCTAGTATGCGGTCTACATGAGTGCCACATACGATTTCTGCGAGTGTCTTTGTTTATAAAATCAATTCCAATCCAAGTGCGTCTTTTATTTTCTTGCGACCAATGAAGTGCACGGTTTCAAATAATCCCGACCAATGGGTGCGCGGCCTTTTCGCGAGACGGTTCTCACGCTTCGGCACTCACCCCTCCTTTACAATTCCAGCTCCGCTACACACCCGCTGTTTTCGACCAATACCAGCGCGGCACGGAGTGACGTCAGAGCAGCTCCGCAACTGACTCCCTCCTTTACAAGGTAACGGAAACTTTATTTCTTATTTAAAGTGCAAGTGCTTTAGTTATTTAACAACGTAAACACATTCGCCACTGTACTCGAGTGTCTATAAAGGAAAGATATGTTTCACTGCAAGTAAACTACTTCCATTTACCTTTCAAATACTACGGATAGATCTCTTCTGCCTACCCTTCACTCAAGCATTAGGGAACCTGCTACTTCTTTGACTCATCCACTTCTTTCCGGGATATATACTAAGTCCAAAGTTTCACCAGCGAACCCCTTTGCTGTCACCCAAGCTCCGACGAACCTACTACTCCTTCCGGTGTGACCCTTACTAGGTTTATATCACAATAGAAGTTTTGCCAGCGAACTCGTTGCTATCATTTATTCAAGCATATAATCAGAAAACCCTAATTAGTGCTTCCAGTTCTGCCTAACCTGCACTAATTTTCCTGGAGTAAGTGACCTCAAAGCGCAGTGGATTCTCTTCACCACTCGCTATTCAATTCCCCGGGGATTCCAGACAAACATTTAAACAATTACTAACGAGTGGGTTAATACATTTATCAGTATATCAATAAGAAAAACAGTTTAAAACATTTCATAATTTTTCAAAGCAAAACATTTCACGTGAGTGATCAATTCACAAAAAATGTTCACCGTTTTAGCAGCAATAAGATTTTAGCAGCATCCAACCTACCTAGCTTAACTAGTCCTACCTAACTTTAACTAGTCCCTAACCATAGCTCTGCTACCAGAAAATTACTGATAGAGCGCGCAGGTCACCCAACCAGAAAATTTATCATATACACATCGGGCCCATAAACTTCAATTTATCATATACATTAATCAGGTGACCTTGCACTCTACTACCAGTAACCCTGATTCCTTCCTATTTATTTCTACTTGTACCCGACTTACCAATCCACCGTTACGGGTACCTATGACCACAACGGATCAGGGAGCTAGCTGTAAAAGAAAAGGCAGGCAAATACAATACCAACTTTATATTTCTTTGTATTCATTAAATAACCACAAACTACTGGGAAGTTTTAAAGGTTTTATCTAAAGTTCAGATTCGGAAATCATCAAGTTTACAACCAGAAGGCAATCGATAATCAAGATAACGAAAAGCACATATCCATACAAGAAGTAAATTAAGCTGATCATTTATAAGGTTTCTGAGAAAGTATGGACAAGAAACATGCTAGTCAGTAAGTTTCTGAGCTTAGACTTAAGGAGAGTGACTAAATTGCGGGAAATATTTAAGGACACTCTAAAAAGTCGCTATGGAAAATTTACACTAATATACGGATGGAGAGAAGAGCTTTAGTCTCCGTTGTGAGACTCTGGAACACTATACAACTATAGGGAAGGTAAGAATGGAACATGCTATAATGCGATAATTCAGTTAGAAAAAGGAGAAAATTATAATCCACATCAGGAGAAATGTGCTTATTGGAAGGGTAACATAGGAACATGCTAGGAAACAACAATAATGTATGAGCTTTTCAATTCAGTAGCCTTGTGAAAGCATGGAAAATCGATCATGCGCCAAAGTATGTCTTTATTAAAGCAAAGACAGAAAATTTAGAAGGTGCAGTATAGAGTTTCAGCACTATATATTTACCTAGAATGGTGTGAAGACCAACCCTGGCCACGGATCAGTCAAGGACAGGAAATACCCCAAGGAAGGACAGTCATCAATGGGACAGCAGGTGCAGAATGGACACCCCAGGACAGGACAGGAAGACCAGATTAGGATCAGGACAGGACCACCAAGGAACGACCAGCACCCGCAGTTTGGAAGCAAAGCGTGCGCTCCACGCTCTCTGCAGCTATCAGTCAGAACCCCGATTGGGTTAGCGAAATTCCCAGCAAAGTGCTCCGCCAGCACTTAAGGTTTAGTAAAACCTCCAGAGTCTATGGTATAATTTTCGGACAGAGTGCTCCGCAGCGCTCTGTATTCAGTCACCTATTGAGTGCGTTGGGTCAGTGACAGGTCAGCTATTCGGACAAGTCGGACTAATTCTCTAGCTAAACCTAGGCTAGTTATACTGTTTTCGGGTCAGTGTACCACCCCCCAAATGTTGCAAGTGTCAGAATCCCCAATTTCGATTGGTCCCCAAGTAGGATAAGTCAACACACCAATCACAATTTGCGTCTACAAGCCTAAATTTACATACTCTGGGACCGCCTAGTGATTTTGGGGTTCTCATGAGATTTTCCACTGAATACAATGAAGGAATTACAATTGTTGCAATTGCGGAACAGTTCAGCTCCATCCTGCTGGGTCGCAGGTCATGTTCTCAGGAGCATCTTGACTGTGGCTGCCAGCTGGCTGAGTTCCACTGTTCAAGGTTGCCTTCTCTCTGCCAGGGTGACATGCGCAGCAGAGACTTTCAAGATGGCTCGCGTATCCCTCAGACCCCCAATATCGCGGTACATGAAAAGTAAGCGAAAAACAAATTAAAACACAGAAATAAATGAATTCACTGTATACCATGATTAGCTACTCTATACCCCTTACTTTATAATATCTATAGCGTGAGTGATTAGTGCAAACAGACAACAACATAAAACATCAGCGCAAGCTTCACCATGTGAATACACAGACAGCCATCTTAGAAGCAAGTGCGCAGGCGCAGGGATTCCCACCAGAACTGCAAGTACGTCACGTCACGTGAGTGTGACTAACACATGCGCAGAACGAAAACCCGCCAAGCAGCGGCCATTTTTAGGAACAAGAGTTATTGAATTAGTAAACACATATGCAAGCATCACTAGGACACCCAATATGTCAGAATAAAGGGAAATTAGTAAGACGAACAGGTTGAATTACATGGTTATAAATTATTCGAGGTTCATGAGTCCAAGCAAGTCGCGTAATATGCGAAATCTTGCTCCATCAGTGATAGTCAAAATAAAGAAAAAACAGATTAATGCAAACAGGTGTTCCATAAGGAAACTTCCCTTCCCTTCTAAACATAAGCCATTTATTGGATTACCTACCAAGTGTGTCTAAATTCGGAGCATAGATGGTGTCAGCATGTTCAGACTTCAGTAGACATCTTGGGAAAAAGAAAATAACTATTTAGCATAAATCTTCACACTTGCAAACATAAGGCTAGCAGAGAGGTCTGTACCTCTCAAAGTCTAAAGGGAATCTGCTCTTTCTCCAACTGTGAGAACACCAATATAACAGTAACAATAGAACTAGAAATGTCCTTATCTCCATTCACACTACCAGGAGCCAATCAAATTGTTTCTTGAGTGCATCTGCAACACTGCTGTAGTTTCCCAACGCATCCAACTGAGACTGTGGTTCTCATCCTTGAACATCTCCCCGTCAAGACGAACAAAAGGCCTTTTTGACCATTATTTCTTCATGTTTACTGCCAAGTTTTCCCTATCAGGAGTCTAACACAAACAATAAGCCTTTCTCTAACTAAAGAAAATCATGATAATGCACCTACAAGGAAAAAAAGAACGTGCTGGCAAAGCAAAATGCATTTCACTTGAGAACTGTAGTAAGGCTAAATTTAATTAAGCATTTAATATGCACTTTGAATACATGATTATACATCTGCACGTGTGACGTTACAAATAAATGTAAAACATCAATAAAAGAATACATGTTTACAAATGCAAAGATAACTTGAAGTATAAGTGTAACACATGAATAAAGAATTCATTTTTTTTTTTAACTTGTTTTTTATTGTTGCATTAGCAAGCATAAGGTTGGAGGAATCATCTGCTGGCGCGGCGTCAACATTCAGCCGCGGTCAGCCAATCACGCAACTTTTCTGCATATAAAACTAGACAATGTGGCATTTCTTCCATTGAATAACACAGGCCTCTCAAACTGGTAAGTGAGCAGGGATGCAGGCAGAGAACCCCGCCTGGGGGGACAAAGAGGAACAGTAGTCGTAGAAGTCCCTGCTGTGGAGGTCGTTGGGACAGGGCCTGTGCAGGTCGTATAGTGGTGGTGTCGTGCAACCGGGGGGACAAAACTGTGGGGGGGAGCATGGTGGCAATAGCAGGAGCGTCGCTAGAAGGGACGGGAGTCGGGCGATGGGCTACGAGAGGGATTCACAATATCCATGCACATTGTGGCAGTGCAGTCAGTGGGCGAGGTCGTCCCATGCGTGGGGCAGTCGGGCGGTCGGTGTGGGGGGGGGGTCACAATGTCTCTAAGAGGGCGCGTGGCGTCGGGAATGAATAAAGAATACATGATAACATGTTTCTACTGAACATTAGTGCACACGTGTATAAATCTCTAGTCTCTACAGTGAATACATTTCATTAATACGTTTAAATGCTTCACACATGTTAATACATGATGGCACGCAGTCAATATAATGTCAAATGCATGTATATAATTGCATGTCTGTGATGTATAATGGTGGGGTCTCAATTCCACTGCTCCAGCCATCATGAATATGAATATCACTGTTTGGAGTCAAACAGGATGCATTGCAATTCTTTCCAACATATGCCATTAAATCTAACAATAAACTGCATGAATATGTGCAAATAAGACAAGCAGATCAGCACATCATCATAAAGTGGTTTCTGCATCTGTCTGGAGATGTCCGTCAACACTATGGTGGGGCACGCAGAAAGTATATTACTATTCTGCTTGCATTTTGCAGAATATGGTTTCCATATAGGTTTGATGAAAGTTAAGCTGGTAACTATCATTGCCTTAACAGAGTGCTTTCTTTACTATGTCAACGCCTATGTACATTTTTCATGGCTCAAGAACGGCTTTACCACAGTCAGGCAGCCTGCCCCCTTGGTATATGAACATGGTTTTACCAAAGCTCATGGGCCCACCATTTGAGCCCATGCATAAATAAAGTGTGTAAGTGTATTATCTCGGAAGGTGACCTTCCTAGTTGCCATCACACCAGCAAGCAAGTGCTGTAAGATCCAGAATCTGACCTCTAAGAAGTGTGTTGTTCCATAAAAACAAGTTAGCTTTAAGAGCCCACCTAACTTTTCTTCCTAAATTGATATTGGATTTTCAGGGGAATCAGTGTATGTAACACCAGCCATTTTGTCCAATTCTGCCGTGTGCTTCAGAATGGTCCCTTCACACACTAGACGTGAAATGAGCTCTTCAGTCTTACCCAGACAAAACAACTGAGATTACAAAATGTGGTTCCATATATACAGAAATGGTGAGATCCAAGCAATCCATAGCTCAAAGGAGTGGATCTCTATGTACCTGGGCCAACAAATCTGGTTCACAAAATACTCATTTTTCCAGGAGGAAAGTGGATGGAATAGTTCCTCTTAGAAACAACCTTATTAATCACAATTGTATAGCAGCTGTTTGAAGATTAGTGCACATATTTGACCAGCATTGCTGCTTAGACTCAGATTTGAGAACAAATTATTAAGGAGAAGTTGCTCGGAGGAACCTATGTTGTTCGGTTTTCATGTGGCATCACCTCTGACTCTTACATTTTCTTTCCTGTCTTGAGAGGCTAGAGATGAGCTTGCTATTCTATTTAGTGTTGATTAATATCAGTGAAGATTGCATGACAGAGAACGAATTGAAAGGTCAGTCTGGCTGGTTTAGAGTATGCAATTTAACCTGGGCATTTATCAGATTTCAAAATGTATTAAACACCTGCTTTAACTTATCTCTTCAACTTCCTTTCATGTCCCATCCATCCCATAATTAGTATTGCTGAGGTTTTACTTGGAAGAGACCTGACAGGCAAAGAGCTAGAAACAGCTGTTAAATGGCACACTGCACATATGTCAGCTGTCATTCTGCTCGCAACAAATAAACTAAATAAAATGATCTGTCGGGATCACAGCCCATCTTTTTGGATTTCAGTGCAGAGATAAGTCTCCTGAACCTGCCATAGGAAGTAGTAGGTGGTAGGGAAGAAAATATTTCTCATTTCATTCTTGAACAACAAATGAAACATTTCAAATAAAAAGTACAAATCACAGGAACTAGTAGTATATGTATTATAGTCACGAAACGTGTTAGGAATTGAATTTTGCAAGTGTATTGTCAGTTTAATGTAAACTCACAGTATGCCACCTGATGCGTCAGAAGACACAATTTAAATTGCATTACTATTTTATTGTGAATCTAAGTAGTGCTAAAAAATGATTGAAGGGAAGAAATAAGAACATATTGTGGGAGGACAAACAGAAATCGCTTTAGAAAAGCATCCAGGCTGCACTCACCCTCCCCTTAACATTTATGCTTGGCCCGGAGGATGAGATTGTCTAAGGTCTCTTTCAGGCATTCCGAGGGGGGTGTGTACGCCCTTTCCCATTATAAGGTGTCTGGCCCCTGGGAGGTAGGGTCCCCAGGGCCTCATGAAGGCTCAGGGTAGGGGGCCACATTACGCTGTTCCCAAAAACTACAAAATTTGATGTCTTCCCAAGGCCCTAGCCAACCTGCAGGATTTAATCCGTTCCATGCGTCGGACGGCCCCGGGCCGTCAGATGTCGCAGTGGGCATTTGTGTAGGACAGCCGAGGGCTGTCTGAACCCCGCCCACTCATTAATTCTCTAGCACCGCAGAGGCATTCGCGCTGCGGTCAAGGTGTTAAGAAAAAGAGGGAAATTGTCAGCAATTGTCAGATCCGTGGTGCTGATTAAAAAATTCAATTGTTTTACCCCACAACCCAAAGGGGTAGGGAATCCCTACGCTTCCCTCTATGCTTTTTAAAAAACTTTTTTGTAGGAGAAGAGACTGAGTCCCTCAACCCTAAAATGGCGGCCACCACATTTTTTTGATGTGGTGGCAGCCAATCCTCTGAGGGATGAAATATACAATATTTTTGAAACTTCATTTTACGAAAAATAATGAACAGATATACACCAAATCACAAAAAAGCATGGTTACTCGACCAAGATCTTGCTTTCTGACACATTTGGTGTAATTCTGTTACCTTACATTTTACAAAGATGTTAAGACCGTTGGTATATCCTTAAGGATACACTAGTCCTTCAGGCTCAACCATCACACAGCAGTACTGATGATAATGTCTCAAAAGGCATTGTTAATATAGCTGATTAAGTGCCTCCCCAAAATCATAAAGCCATGGCAGTGAGTGCCTGAGGCACAATGGAAATTGCATCACAATGTGATTGGCTAACTAGGGGCTTAATTATGTTGTTGGTGAGTCCGACACTGATGTCATGTCGTTGTCGAAACCAACATCTCACACAGCGGTCCGCCCGCCGCATTACGGTGTGGCGAGAGGACTCATCGGGAGGAGCGGAGCACGTCGGTGCTTCAGAAGCCATCCATAATCCACAATGAGGGGAGAGCCAGCCTCTGCTCCGCCGTCGGGATTCAGATGGCACTTTCTGACTGCAGTTTCATGTCGTTCTTTCCAACATGGAAATGCTGTAAGAAAGTGTCTTTCCCTCCGCAGCCTCCGCCCTGGGGCCTGGGGGGACACCATAGCTGCCCCTCTCTACATCCCTGCACCATGTGGCAGGGACCACATGGTGCCTGCCACACAGTGTAGGGATGTTTCAAAGCCTCCATGTGTCAATGGAAGCTTGTGCTGCGGGGTTTTTCCTCCCGCTTCACAAGCTTCCATTGACAAATGGCGTCTTCTGACTGCCCTTTGGGCGGTCGCATTGTGTTAGTGCGGTCTAAATCATCAACCTAAGGTCGGGCGTTTCCTTTTCTGCAAAGGTGTTGGGCTGACGTAAGTCAGACCAACTACATAATAAGCCCCTAAAACTGTGAATTATTAGTCACACCACAATTCTAAATATTTCGATCAGATGAATAACGAAATCTGGAACATGGCTTTGATTGAGTTCTCATTTATCCCTGGATGTTATGGCTCAGATATAGTGCAAAATACACACAATTGATGGACGGAATGCAGAACAAATCAAAACATTCAACCCAGTCTGTCCTGGGGTGAATGTATGACATTGTTCTGCATTCTGTCCATCAACTGTTGTTTTTGCATTAGATATAGTGCATACACAAATGTGATCTACCTGAGTACCATAGTGTTTCACGGGACACCAGTTTAAGTATATACACCTTATGCCACAGCCGCCATAATAGATAGAAAACTGGCAATGTGCCAAAGTGGCAGCCTTACACCTATGCCATAATGTGCTCTAGATAACCACAATACACCAAAACAGGCGGTCTAAGAACATGGTCTCCACAACATGAGGAATTACCACAAAACGGCACACAAGAACACTGCCAGGGCCACTGTAAAGTGTAGAATGACGATAGAATGCCATGGAGAGGCAGCAATGGCTGAAACGCCCACCTCTATCTCTCCGAGTATACATGGCATCTGAATGTCCACCTCTCTCTTATTCAAATACCTTAATTTCTCACTTTCTCCAAGTCTTTTTTCCAAGATTGTCTCTTGCATGAATATATGCCTCTCTCACCTCTATCTTTAGGTTTCCCGCATATCACCCAAGCTACTATTCCCTTCCACTACTAACACTTCTTCTTTGTTTACTTCCCATTAAACTCCATCTCAGTGTGACTCATTTCTTCATAGTTTCATTTTTATTGGCCTCCTTCCCGCCAGTTTTCTCAATCTCTCGGCTCCCACCTCCCCTGGTGTAGCAGCACAAGCTGTCTAGTTGTCAATGACCTTTTGTGGGCTTACCAAGATCTTACAGTGGGCCTACAGCCCAACCCAATCCTTAGCATTGATTGGCTTTATTATCACCCTCATTTACTTGCTTCTCATTTGATGGCGTGCCTTCCTCTTCTTGTGTTTGTCCATCGCCTGTAGGCCAGTCTCTTTACCATCCTCTGACTGATTTTTATACTTCCACTACTCTCTGTTAGTGATTTTTTTTCTTCATTTTGGTTAAACCCTCCATTAGAATGCATGTGTTTTCCAGCTCTCTCCCTTGTGTGGTACTGCCCCGCCAATATTCACGCTCATGCTCTATATTGCTGCATCCCTCATGTGCTACTTTCTCTCTCTTGTGTACTGCCTCCATTCCTTGTGCTGTCCTCTTCTTCATGTGCTCGTCCTCTTATGCCCATTTTCTCTCTTCCTTGCATGCATAATCCCCGTTTCTCTTTTACTTGTATGCTTCTCCCTTCGCCCCCATGTTGCCCTCTTCCTCATGTGTTTCTCCCCTAGCCCCTCTGTGTTCCTCTCTCTCTCATGTACTGCTTTTACCCTCCTCCCACACCCAGCTTTATTTCCTTTATTTTTATTTTACACCCTAACCACTTCTTGTTCTTTCCCTTCATGAGCTCCTCCCACCAACATCTTTATTGCCACCCGGCCCAATAGAACCTTTTTTTAGGTCACACCAACAGACAAGTTATAGGTTATCTGGAATATTAATTAATCCCCTCTGTAATCTCCCCTCCCTGCTGCCACCTAGGCTCACCACATTCTCTTGTCACTTTGCTTACCCATCCCCCAAGTGAAAGATAATTTACCCATTGCCTCCTTAACCCGCCCCTCCCACCACCCAGCTTTATCTGGCACTATCTCGATTGCATTTTGACTTTGGTATTGGCTAAATAATTGTTTTACAACATCTACTTAGGCTGTGTGTCTCCCCTATAAGGGGAGCAGCAAGGCCAGTACTTTGAGAGGGCTATGACTTCAAGTCACAGGGAGGCGCTATAATCGGAACCAATAGGTAAAGGCAAATGTGACAGACTGTGCATTTTAAGCATATTGGGAAAACGTAATACAAAATGTTTTTGCAGATTTAACCCTAAATATTGGCTCCTGTCAGAAATCTTAATAAATGAGAAATCAGCTTCTACAGATTTCAATAGGAAAGTACATTAGAACTAGCTTTCACAGCCCTTTTGCCAATTCTGAGAGAAATCGTCTGTGGCAGGACAATGTATTCATTAACAGTGTATCATTATATGTCCAGAAAGGCGCTCCTGCCTTTATATTGACCAAAGGTATGCTTTTATTCTGCTCTATACTTTAGATGTTGCAGCCTATGGTTGCTTGGTTAAAAATGAATGTACAGGCATCAGAGAATATTTAGCTGAGTGGGTTAACCCACCTGATGCTGGGTTGAGTGACTGGCAAGCCAAGTGTTTGATTTCTGTTTCATAGTTCCTTCCTCCTGAGGTTAATTGACTGATACACTTTGGCAATATTACCACTTCCAACATTTTCTGCCATGGATATCCACTATACTAAATAACAATCAAATAAGTGCTGTTAGCACCCCATACTGAGCCAATCTCACATGCAAAGCATATTCGATCTACATCTATGCAGTAAGTCACCAGGCCTAAACAGCTAGCAAAAAAGGTAGTCGCCTTGAAATAACTTTGCAAAGAATGGTGTTCTAAAGTGCATAGGGTAGAAGTAGTCATTTGAGCTGCAATACACATCGGGAGAGGATGTAGCCTAAAGGCTAGAGCTGTCAACCTCGAAGTTGGGGAACCGGGTTCGAGTCTTGGAAAGGGACGCTTATGTCCTATGATTGTGGGCAAGTCACTTAATCTTCCCTTGCCCAACAAAATGAATGTGTCCGTCTGTAACGCAACTGGTGCTCATGTAAAGTGCTCTGATACCTTCAGGTCAAGTTCACGCTATATAAAACTCTGGGAGAAAAAAAACCACAAGGTTGTAGTGTAATATCTGAAGACCAGATCACTCCAAAAGAATTAGTGCATTTTAACAGCATACATTATAACAACCAAACCATCCATTTTAATTCTCTTCTAAAACCCACAGCACACGAAGGGTTATATCCTCTAAAATATCAATGTTGTCTTTAAATCTTGCAGAAGTTGTGCTTGTGCTGTGTTGGTTATACAGTTCATTATTTTTTTATTAATTTTGCCAAAAGGACTTTGGGGAAAATAACCATATTATCTATAATGGCAGTTCCTAAATTGCTATCCTAATTATAGCTAAATGAGATGTATGCACTTACCTTTGGAATGTGTTGTGCACAAAGCAGCACATATTAATTGTGTCATTATTTCCCATTGGTAACCTATTATCCTTCAACACAATATCAGTTATGCTGCTTTCGACAAGGCTCAAGCTTCATTTGAAAGCAGAATTAAGGCTTTGTGAGAATGTTGCTGGCAAAGTACGTCAGTTTGAAAAGGCAGGCACATCGATGCATTGCCTGTAGTACACAAAGGGAGTGACAGTGTTCTGCTGTACTACCACTGCATAGACACCATTCCAGGGAAAACACACAAGACACACCTTAGAGCAAAATCTACCTCTGTTTTATGAGAAATTGACCACAGAGGTGCTCGATTTAGGAGGGAGATGTTTCCCTAAGGTTACACAAAAGCCGCGGCGTCCGGTGCAGGTAAGCACGGTGGGTGGAGCGGGAGGGTGGGGGCAGTCAATATACAATGGAATAGGGTAAAATAAAATAATTAAATAAATCCTACTCTGTAGTCTGTTGACTTCCCCACCACGCTTACCTACACCAGACGTGCCAGAACAAAAGTGATATTCTCAGCGCTCACATAGCCGTGCTGTCTCTTAGTCCACCCAGAGGTCAAGCCAAAGACACCTGAGTTATCAATCAGAAACAAAAACAACCATAATCCATAATTTCTTCAATAATTGCCACTGAACCTATGTTTAGCACCTGCAGGCCCACACTGAACTCATGGAAAACCTATGCATGCCAGGTATAACCTGGAAAGAGATCCAGGGGAACACAGACCTTTGTTGAACTTTACAAATGGTATGCTTCACCATGAGAGATACTGAGGAAGAGTCACCATTTTGAAAATTCTCAAAATGGCCATTTTTTTTCTTTTTTGCAGTCTTCAAGACAATACATCTGGGATTAAGAGGTCTGTCACTGTCAAATAAATTCCAAGGGCTGGAAAAATATTAAAATATATATTTTTTGTTAACCCACAACTACCTCCAGCCTGTCCTACTCTCTAAAGAACAACGTTTAGGGTCCTTCAGAACATTTTTGATCTTTTCTTTTTCACTATATACCACATGGTGGCAGTTTTAAGTCACCGTAGGAAATCAAACCTCTAGAATTTAACAGTTGGAAAATATACAATAAATACTGAGATATGCAGACTTAGTTTTATCAACATCTGTGTAGGTGTGGTCTTGATTGCTTAGTTGTGCCTCTCTATGCAATAAAATGTTAGTGCAAGAGCAAACACAGAGCTGGTGACTGCAGTTGCCAGGAAATGTACATAATATATGAGCCCTCTTGATTTCTCCACATACATATATGTATGTGCACGAACACGTGTATACAATATATATTAGTAGTGCCAGGGCAAAGACAGCAGATGGTCTAGAGTTAATAGAGCCTATGAGGTGACACCACATGAATAAATGTACAAAATAGGTAAGCTTGATGACACTAAACTGAGCCTACAACTAAAAAATAGTCAGCTATGTACATCTAGGAATAATATATTATAAGACAGTAGGGGAGACTAAGACCCTGATTCCTATCGTCCAGAATTTGAGTGATGATTCTTGCACCTTGGTAATTATCGCTACACTGTGGTGGCTATTTACTGGGTGATGTCATTACCTTCCCTTCAGAGTTCCACACCTGAGAATGAGTTCTAAAATGTGAAATCAGTGTCTACCACACCGACTACCACATGTTTTGCTTTTATTCAAGATTATTTTCTCCTGATAGATTTCGCAAGGTTTTTCCTGCTGAAATCTGTCAGAGAAAATTGTGGTGTGTAGTAATTGAGGCTCAACTCAGATGCTTAATCTGTACACAAGAGTCCATTTCACTTGAGTCGGAATTTAAAACACAACTTGGAATTAGGGCATAAGTAAAGTTTGGAAGGTTATAGAGGACAGGGTACATTAATAGAGGGTATACAACCGTTTCAACGCAACTTTTACAACAAACTACTTTTACAACGCAACTGTTACAACGCAGGATCCATTACAACGAATGTCTTTACAACGCATGTTTTTACATCGCAGGTGCCTTTACAACGCATGCCATTACAACGTAAGTATTGGTAAGTATATAATTATATTAAAAATGTTATTTAATTATTTTTATTAAAATAAATAAATATTAATTAATTATTATAATAAAAAATAAAATATTATTTATTTTTAAAAATAATTTATGTAATTTTATTATTAATTAATATTTTTACCCCTACACTATCCAGCACTTACCCTACTATTACACCCCCCTGGAGTTAGAATAGTAATTTTTACCCCTACACTATCCAGCACTTACCCTACTATTTCACCCCCCTGGAGTTAGAATAGTTATTTTTACCCCTACACTATCCAGCACTTACCCTACTATTACACCCTCCTGGAGTTAGAATAGTAATTTTTACCCCCACACTATCCAGCACTTACCCTACTATTACACCCCCCTGGAGTTAGAATAGTAATTTTTACCCCTACACTAACCAGCACTTACCCTACTATTTCGCCCCCCTGGAGTTAGAATAGTAATTTTTACCCCTACACTATCCAGCACTTTACGGCTGGATTGCACACCACTCCTTGGGAGTGATATGGATGGAAGAGTGAATGTTTGTCAAGTGGCCCATTGTTTAGTTGTCATGCATGAGGACTAGAGTTATGCTCCTGTCTTTTTTTTTTTAAGTAAAAGGGAGCAAAAGGAAGGTCACTCAAGCATTATAATATAATGTGTTGTATTTTATTTGCGTTTTCATACAGCCTAAAAATAGCCCGAGCGCATTAGAGTGCTTTACAAGAGAAATAGATTGCCTTACAATTTTTTTTATGCATGGGAAGATTACAGGCCCAATTACGAGTTTGGCACAGCGGCGAAAGTACAACTCGTAATACGGTCGGCAGTCCTTTGGCCTTTCCCATGCTGGTGCTTTGAAAACATGCACTGCAATGGGAAATTGCCATAAAGTTCCAGCACAGAAAAACCAAAGGTGGTGATGGACGGAGCGTTGACAATACAAACACTCACCCCCAGTCAACTGATCTGGGTTTAATCCATCACCGTTCTTTAGCTCACTCTGCCACCCCAGTTCAGACATGGCCATATGCAAATCAGTCTGACCCTGTGCCTCATGGGAACAGTCCAGCCCGATCTGCCAAGCCATGTCTTCCCTGGACCGGAATCAAGCTTCCCAGGACCGGTTTCTGGCATTACAGCCGTCTTCAGCCGGGCTTGCTTGACTCCAGTGGCAATGTGAGCAAGGGACTCACGTCTGAGCATACCCTGCCAACTTAGGGCGAATATATATACATACATATGTATGTATATATGTATATTTACAATTTAAAATATATCAAATAATCTTAACAGAAAATTAATTATGGACACATATTTAACAAAATATAATAATATTCAAACTATAATAATCAATCAATGTAAAAAATCATTAAAAGAAGAGAAACCACATTTTTGGAAAAATAATAATACAAAATCCAAATTATTAGAAAAAACAAATGCATAAAATATCAAATACCAACATAAATAATAATTATTATAAACACTATATAACAAACATTACATACAGTATGTACCTTGCAGGGGCTTAATTTACAAATCCCAATCCATCTAATAAACAGTAGGGCAAGTGTTGATTTCTTGCGGTATTAGACTTAATATTCCACTCCACTCGATTCAACAGTAGGTAAAGTGTTGGACTCTGGAGGGTTTAGATCTACTATTCTCACTCCATTCTATGCAACAGTAGAGAAAGTGTTGGACCCCAGAAGGGTTTAATTTACTATTTACACTCCTGTGGAATTAACAATCAGGAAAGTGCCGGACTCCAGAGGGATTAGATTTTCTATTCCAATTCAACATAAGCAACAGTAGGGAAAGTGTTGAACTACGATTCCCCTTCCAGTCTCACCAACACTAAAGAAAGTGTTGGATTATTGAGGGGTTAGATTTACTATTCCCACTCCTTTCCAAGCAACAGTAGGGAAGGCACTAGAGTTTGGAAGGATGATTAAAAGCATTCCACCACCTAATCATTTCATACAAAGCATGTAAATAACTAATATCATAAAATAATATTATACAAAATATCATAATATATAGTGTCAAATGCAACTTAATAAACTTAAAATAAATACATTTATTGAATAAATATATACTTCCCTCCCTACAAATATTTAATTTCAGTAAACAGAGCTGAAATAATAATTCCAACATCTCTTAAGCCAATTAAATAAACTAAAAAGTTGACTTAAACATAGAATAACTGAAAAACACATTTTACATACATTAATATACAAAAACACTTTCAAATAATGATACATAATTTTTCTACCATTAAAAATGTATAGATAATTATCTATAAGTCAATTAAATATTATTAACAATGAATTAAAGATATAATATAACTTCAATAACTTCCTACTCCATTCCCCTATAAAGCAGCATCTCGATATTAAAATATAAATTACCTACAAAAATATCATCAATAAAATATACAGTAAAATTTCACAAATAAAACAATTAAAAGGTTTTACATAATTAAGGATAAATTACATATTTAATTAACAATTAGAAATCAATTACCATTAATATAAAGATATTTCTAATGTAATTAACTTCTCACCCTACTGCACTACAAACCCACCCACTACTACAAACAACATAAATACAACTTTTTTTTTTATGTTTGAGTTTAAAATACAACTTTTTAATTTAAATGTACATTCCAAATACCAAATTTTACTTAAATACATAACATAACTACTAAACAATAATACAATTGACATATTTATTAATCAATACGATATTTATTTGCAACACAAAGTGAATATTAAAATTTTATTAATTATAATTGACTTTCCATCCTATGCCCGTACAAACACAGCAGCCTGCTGCTACCATATAAATTAGTAATTTAATTTGTAAAAAATTAATAATTTAAAATGGCAAACTAAATTTTACAAAATGAATAATAATTATACTAACAATACCGTCAATTAATGCTTTAACTAATATATATTCAAATAATCAAAAATGATACTTTACAACTATATTTGAGTAAAAGACTGAATAAAACAATATTATTTAAAAAGATAATACTTTCCTAAAAAAACATATTCTTGACACAATATTTAGTTATCAGGATTTTAAAAACTTGACATTTCATCCAACCATTTCTGGAACTATTACCATAGTAGTTCCATTTCTGAAGGTTCATTAAATCCTGTAAAATTGCCCACTCACTATCTCTGAAAAAGTTAAGGAGGATTTCTAAAATCATGTTCAACTTCCTGACTGAAAACACATTTATATTGCACATATGTTTGTAACTCGTGCTTTCAAGTTCAGTTTAGATGTTCCTTAAAAGAATGCAAGCTAGACAGCAGCACTGCACCATCATCAAAATAAAACTGTGAGTTAAAAATTGTAAGACATAATAGAACTATAAGATCTGCCCCATTTACACAAAGTAATATATGTCTACATTTCCTCTCGAGTTCTAAGATAGAGGGCAGCTGTATGCAACATGCACAACAAACTTTGGGTTACTAGGAGAAGTGCAACATGAATAATGTAGCAGGGGCAGGCCAAATTATGCAGCAGGATTGGCTAAATTAGGCAGCAAGAAAATACATATCATGTGGCGTATTGTTGCACATCTTGTATTAGTACTATTTCCTTATTTTGTCATTTTCACACTTGTTAACACTAGGCATAGGTTGCACCTCATTGGTACAAGTTTAACATCCATCTAAACATAGCAATACGCAACAGAAAAGTGATCAGTCAACCTTTGCAAATGGCCTTTCACTGCAAAGCAACACTTGTCACAATTTGTTTTGTAACTTTTGAACCGTTTAAGCTAGAAACTAATTTTTTGGTTAAAATCTGCAGATTATGCCCACACAATTGCATAATTGCAGTGGCCCTGATCATGAGTCGCCCGTTATATTGCGATCCCGTTTGCAATATCTGTTTGTGCAGAGCTTGCATCTGTAAGTGTTCCAATGTGTATCTCACTAGGTAATCATTAAGTGCGATGAAATCTGCACCCCATTAATTTTCAGCTTAAGCTCAGACTTTATTGGGTGCAATAATTACCAAACCTGATATGGGATACCCATGATCAGGCCTTTTGTCTGATCTTTGTTTTTAATGTAAAGTGTTTTGCCTTTTTCTATGTCGCTATCTCTTACATAATTTGGTTTTATCATAGAATACATTCTTGAAATACAGATAGGAATGGCTCAACACAGCTTGCCAGGAGAGTCAGGGCATTGCCTGGAGAACAAAAGGGCAAATCATGAGTAGAAGTTACTACCTCTGGTGACCCCCCCATTCACGTCCATGCTGTTGTCAGTCAGAACACAGGCTCCCATTGAAGTCGATAGGAGTCCAACCGAACGGTGTTCAGAAACATCGTAATCGGTCGGTGGACTTCCTGAACCTTAGTCGGTCGGAATGCTTTCTGACCGACATCATAATGAGGCCTTAAGTTGCAATAGGGGTGTCAGATCAATGTGAAATATATGAGGGTACATTACCAATAGGGTGCATTGTCCCAATCTGCACTAAATGTGCACCAGCGTAATCCATATAACCAAAGGGGTGGTGCAAGAATCTGCAGCCCCTTCTGTGATACTAAAGTGCCACGGGAATGCAAAAAGTCCCCTCTCCTGCCTTTGCACTACTGGGGCACCCTGTATAATACAGTACCAGACACGCTTTTTCCTGAAATACTCCTGAAGTAGTGAGAATATATTAGAAAATATATTGAGCTGAATCACAACATTAGGCACTTACATGCATCAATTAGGAAGTGCATACTTTATTCCTTCCTGTGGTAGTATATATATATATATATATTTCTTTATTCGGTTTTGCATAGTAGAAAACCATAAAAGCAGTGTTACAATCAGATAAAAAACATATTAACAAGTAATACACAGTCATTACACTTTAGAAATAGACTTTCCACACTAGCATTGAGGATCACTATCTGGACAACGATAAAAGAAATCCAATTCATAAGTAAGAAAGATTCTTTCCAGATTGGTTCTATGTTTAAAAATACATTTTAAAAAATTGACGACGTGATAAAAAATACATTCAGACTCTAAAAACTGCAGTCGCAACATAGCTGGGCGGCATTGCCTAATACCCCACTTTTTTAACAAAGGTAACAACCAGAGTCTCCGATGAACATGATAAAATTTGCAGAACAGGACAGTGTGTATAGTCGACTGCTCTGATGTATCATCACAGGGGCAAGGCAAAAGAATTAGGTCCCAGCTATTTTTCATTGGGAATGCTACTAGTTGATGGAAGAGATTTAATCTAAATCTCGTCAAAAGAAGTCGCTCAAAAAACAAAAAAAAGGGTTCATAATTGGGAAACCGATCAGTCTGGACGATGGTTGGTGGCAGTCCTCTCCATTGGTAGTTCTATTTTCCAATGTGCTGTCTATTACGGCCCTAATGATGACAACCCGGGCTACCTCCAAAAGTTGGAGGAGCATATGATACAGAACTCGGCCCCAGTCATATTGGGAGGTGACTTTAACCTTATCTTGGAGCCCCAGCTAGATCGTACTTCAAATGCCAAATATAATACACCGAATGAATCTCTTTTAGCTTTGAGGAACATCATGAAGGATTTTACCTTACAGGATGCCTGGAGAGTCAAGCATGGTAGCCACAGGGAGTACTCATTTTACAGCAAAAAGTATAAACAATACTCCAGATT
Organism: Lissotriton helveticus; assembly: GCF_964261635.1. Lineage (NCBI taxonomy): Eukaryota > Metazoa > Chordata > Amphibia > Caudata > Salamandridae > Lissotriton > Lissotriton helveticus. The sequence goes on from NC_136073.1 coordinate 243,110,856, forward strand.
AGTTTAGACCGAGCTTTTCTGCCTGATATTGTCCTAATTTCACATATTCCTACAGGATTGTCAGATCATTCTGTGGTTGAATTAAAAATTAACTTTAAGGCTAACCCCTCAGAATATAGGTGGACTCTAGATAGAACTATCCTTGTAGATGATGAGATTTAAATTAAAATTAGAGAGAGTCTGTCGGAGTTTTTCTTATTTAATGTTGGTACTGCCTCAGAACAGACAGTCTGGGACACCCTCAAGTCTTACTTGAGGGGTATCCTAGGTTCACATATGGCTCTAAAAAGAAAACTTGGAAAAGAACAAGATATTAAGGATTTAGACCTGATTAAGAAGAAGGAACAACAGCTTCAGTTAGCGGTAATGGAAGACAGAAGTAGGATCCCAGCCCTGGAAAAAGAGCTCCTGCAGTTACAGACAGGCCTTAAAGCACGAGCGGACAAAATAAATAAAGATAAGTGGGAAGTAAGTAAGATCTGTAATTTTGAATATGGAGAGAAGTGTGGCGCACTCCTGGCATGGAAAGCCAGGAGCGAGAGGAACAGGAACAACATTAGTTCACTAATCCAGCGAGATTCCGGGCCACCCATAACAGAAGACCTTGAGATCAGGAGAGAGGCTAGAGGATTCATGGAAGATCTATATTGCGAGGAAAACAGGTGTGGGGTGGAGGAACTGGAAAAATGGTGGGCCCTGAGAGAGATACCCCAGCTGAGTGAATCCAATAAAGCTTTTTTAGTTACGGAGATTACGGAGGGTGAGATACGGGCCCAGTTAAAAAAGATGTCCAGGAATAAGGCCTCTGGTCCGGATGGCCTGCCAGCGGAGGTGTACAAGGATAACTTGGATGTAGTTATACCCCCACTATTGGTACTCTTTAATACAATTTTCTTGGAAAGGGAGCATATCCTATCCTCTTGGTCAGAAGCTACTATTACCCTGATAGCAAAACCCAATAAAGACCCTAAAAAAATAGAGTCATATAGACCTATTTCTCTCCTTAATTCTGACCTAAAAATCTACTCTGGCATACTCGCATCTAGGCTGGCAAAGATAATCAAATCAATAATCCACCCTGACCAGAGGGGGTTCATCCCAGGCCGTCAACTTAACGAATTTACGTTCCAAGTTGTAGGAGCAGTAGACATGGCAATGGATAGAGGACTGCCGCTCGCCATCGTTGCGATCGATGCAGCAAAAGCCTTCGATCAAGTTAACTGGCTATTTCTATGGAAAACCATGGCAAAGTTCGGGTTTCCAGATATGTTCATCAAAGGGATTGCGACATTGTATAGGGGTCCCCGGGCCAAAGTTTTGGTTAATGGCTGCCTAACTGAATGGTTTAACATTTCAAGGGGAACGAGGCAGGTTTGCCCCCTGTCCCCCCTTCTCTTTGACATTTATATCGAGCCCTTTGTCTGTTCCCTGAGATCAGATACGGTAATCTTACCGTTCAAAATGGGTGATCTGGAGCTTAAGGCAGCATTATATGCTGATGACCTTCTTCTCTACACGTCCAACCCTGCAGAGGCCCTTCCCAGATTATTCGAATCGGCTGAAGATTTTGGTTTAGTATCTGGGTATAGAATTAATAAAGATAAAACAGACATTATGACTTGGAATAGCTTAACCCAGATACCAGAAGCCAAATTAAAAATCAGATACTTGGGAATTTTCCTTACCCAAAACTTAGAAGACATTCCGAAAGTAAGTTGGCAGAAGGTGGTAAAGGAAGTAAGGAATCTACTGACTAGATGGAACACTCTACCCCTTAACATCTACGGTAGAGTGAACCTAGTCAAGATGATAATCTTGCCAAAAATTACTTTTTTATTTAACTCCATCCCTCTAATGTTTAATAAAAAGGACATTTCAAACCTCCAAGGAAGGATTGGCTCTTTCATCTGGGCGACTAAGTCTCCTAGGATCGCCTGGAGGAAACTAAGAAGGGGACTGAAATTAGGCGGACTGGCTCTTCCCGGTTTACTTTTTTATTGTTATGCTTTTCAGTTTAAGAACTTTAGACTTCTGGCAAATGAGTTGGACTCTTCATCCCATGGTTGACTTTTTCAGGCAATGCTATCGGACTTGTCACATGGTTTAGACTTCTTTCTCTATAAAAATGGGGATCAGAAGTTTTTTAAAAAGGTTTGTTTGAAACTTTTAAGGACAGCACTCAATACCTGGCAGCCAATGCGTACAATTTTTGACATACCCTACTACCACTCACAAGCCCCAATTTGGGATTCCCCTGGTACACCGGATTGCTTGTTAGATAGACTGGCTCTCCCTTTGAGAGCGGCAGGCCTTACAAAATGGGGGGACCTGTGTTACAACTCTGCTCTATTAAGTTGGGAATCCTTATCGAACATAACAGGGGGCTCCATTACAAGATTCAAATATTATCAGTTGTCTTACTGGTGGGGGAGGCAGCGGTGGGTTAACTAAGAGGATATCCCACTTTTGGCATCTATTAATAGGGTGGGGGGATGGAAAGGGGAAGTTGCGCTCTGGTACAACACACTTGTGGGAGCAAACGACAATCTAGGAGCTGAAACCATCAAGCTCTGGGATAATCTTATAGTGCAAAATCCAGGGGAGGTGCTGAAGGTGTGGACTGACTCATTTACACTTTCTCAGAATATCATAAAACCGTCCAACCTTAGAAGGAACCACCTGTACACGCTCTATAGGGTTTACCGGACTCCAGCGAAGCTCGCTAAGCTCTCAGCAGAAGTATATTTTTGTCCAAGATGTAAGTCTCCAGCTGCAGACGACAGACACATCTTTGTTGACTGCCCTGAAATTACGAGTTATTGGAGTGAGGTGTGTGAGTTTCTAGAAGAGGTTATACTATCCCCCATTACCTGTAGCGCTAGATTGATTTTTTTTGGCCTTCCCCTTGATTATGATATTAGAAAGTGGACTGTACAGTTTATTTTTTACGTCATAGTTATTGCCAGGAGGGAGATCTGTAGGGAGTGGAAGTCTGTATATCCTCCCCGATTCGTAGACTGCTTAAGAAACATCATGGTGGTTTGTCGTTTAGACACGTTATGTGGTGGTGAAAGTGCCATTAAGATCTGGTCTACCTTAAACGCATGGTCTGAGAGATAATGAGTCCAATGATTATGCCAGAGGTTAGTGGTCCTGTCCTCCCTCAGTGGCAAGATACATCGAGAATGGGAGTTGGATCAGGTAACAACCTACCTCTGGGCAATCTCCACTGGCTATCCACAGACTTAAGGGAGGAATCGGCTGGTTTGTGACAGTGGCCTGGAGAAAGCCCATCTAGAGTTGATATTTTCTGGTGGCATTTATGAGGACAAAAAAAAAAAAAGAAGTCGCTCAAATACTTTAAACTCATATGTTAAATAGGGCTGAATTAACAAGGTGATCTGAACAGCAATTACATGTTGGGCAGAAGGTTTCATGGCTTCACTGGCAAGCCTTAAACCTTCTAGATGGCTCAGTGCCCTTGCTTTCAGATCCTTCCTCGAGATTTCACAAATCTTCTCAGGAGTTGTATAGTAAGACTCTAACCCTAAGTCAGTGAGAAAGTTTTTCACATAGAGGAGCCAACTGATTTTCAGTGAGTAGTCTAATTCCATGCATTCTGCCATGATTTCCTTTGTTATTAAATTCTTTTCAGAAATCCATACTCGTCGCCAAAGTAAAAGTGGTTGGATTTTTACCAAGCCCCCTAAATATGGTATCCCCAATTCCATGTGACAGGCTAATGTGGAAATTCGTTTGGGTGCCGCTAAAAGAAACCTTAAAAAAGTATTTTCTGCCACCTTCAGGGGACTAATGTTGGCATGCCCCCACACTCCAGTCCCATACAGGGCTATTGACTGGCATTTAGCACAAAACATTTTTAGGAGTTCCAGGGGGGCCTTTTTCCCAGCCTTTGTGAGAAATTTATGCGGGCGGTGATGGCTCTCATGAAAAGATGTTTTCTTGCCTCAACCGCAGCTTTCCAATTCAATTTCTCATCTATTAGAAAGCCCAAGTAGGGATAGTGGGCCGTTGATTCAAGTTTCTGATTACTGAGGAAGATATCTTTAACCCGTTTTTTCCCTGTACCTGCTGCCATTACATATGTCTTTTTTATATTTATATGTAGATCAAGGCTCCCCATGAAGTGTTCATACCTATCCAAGGCCTTCTGCAGTTCCTGTGGTAGTAGTTTTTGTGGTGGCAGTAGTTTGTGTGGTAGTAGTTTACAAATGTCAATTGTAGATTAGGAAAACGTTTTTATGAAAATGACGTAAGTGAAGAATTAAACAAACTATGTTTCTTCTTCTGAAAAGTTTTGCCAAGTTGTGTCTTATGGTTTGTGGATTTTGGTGTTTGGAAGTAGTAGTGGAGAGTGGTTCGCCACTTTATGTGGCGTTGGGAAGGGTTGAAAAACCCTACAATTCTGTCAAAGTTTCTAAACAAATACACAAAAAAAGTAGCTCATTTGTTCTGCCATGAAACTTCATCAGGTGGATTTCACATGTTTTATGGGACAGTGTCACCTATTCGTAGTCAGTTTGAAAAGATGTACTACGACACATGCAGCAACAGATCGATGATTGGAATGTATTTTTGCCATACACCTACTTGTCTTACTATGCTCTGTGAGGAGAGGATGTGGTCTCCCGGCTAGAGCTGCCGACTTTGGGGCGTTGACCTAACATCCTGTGATTCTGGGCAAATCACTTAACCTCTTTGGTGCTAAGGACACCCCGGCCGTCCAACATCACGGTGGGCGTGTGCTAAGGACGGCTGGGGCTGTCCGAATCTCGCCCTCTTATTAATTCTCCCGTACAGTGGGAGAGTTTGCACAGCGCCGAAGAGGCAAATCTCCCCGTGCCTACAAAAAAATGAATGTGTCCTTGGTAGAGTAACCGGTGCTCATGTAAAGTCCTCCAATACCTCTGGGTCGAGTTTGTGCTATATACATCTGCAGGAAAAAAAATAGTAGCTTTGAATAAGATTAGGAAAATGTACAATTATGGTACGTTTGTAAATTGTGCTATTTAATTACACGTTAAATATATTTTCAGTTAACATCTCCTCTTCCAAAAACCCACCCTGTTACTTTTACACTCTTTGTTGCACTTTCCCACACAGTTTATGTGATTTTTCTGACCACGCATCTCTGGGAAGGCCCACTAGTGATGTATAGTGGTTCACCAGTTCATGTGGCCTTGGGATAGGTTGAAAATTCACATTTTCATGAGCATACTGGGGGCCGTCCGAATCCCGCCCACTTATTAATTCTCCTGTACAGTGGGAGAGTTTGTGCAATGCCGAAGGGGTTAATCTCCCCGTGCCTACCAAAAAATGAATGTGTCCTTGTGTAGCGTAACCGGTGCTCATGTAAAGTGCTCCAATACCGTTGGGTCGAATTTGTGCTATATAAATCTGCAGGAAAAAAAATAGTAGCTTTCAATAAGATTAAAAAAATTTACAATTATGGTACGTTTGTAAATTGTGCTATTTAATTACACGTTAAATATATTTTCAGTTAATATCTCCTCTTCCAAAAACCCACCCTGTTACTTTTACACTCTTTGTTGCACTTTCCCACACAGTTTCAGTGATTTTTCTGACCACGCATCTCTGGGAAGGCCCACTAGTGGTGTATAGTGGTTCACCAGTTCATGTGGCGTTGGGATAGGTTGAACATTGACATTTTCATGCGCATACTCGAGGCCTTTAGCACACTTGAAAAATGTGTTACGTATATTTGTGATCTCTGTTCACGTTGCACTCAGTGCATCACAACTTTCTCTGGCTGGTCTAAGTTACGATTATGTCTCAACAGCTTTGTGACTCGGATTCGAGGAGGTGGGAACGAGCCATGAGGGCCGTTCGTTTGATGTCTTCCCTTATCTAGGGAAGGTCTTCAAATGGAGTTCGGTTGCCCTATGGAGTGCTGTTAATTAAATGACAGACTATGGAACCCTTTCACGCTTATCCTGACTTGTAGTCTTTTTTTCTATACCGTTTCCCAGAATCCACAGATTTCTCTCTTCTACTCCCGGTCAATTCCACTCTCACTCACTCCATTTTGGAAGGGAACATCCAAATATTCGCCTACATGGTTTTACTAACATTTTCACACCTGCAGCTAAATGTGCAAATCATATCGTCTCCAATGGACAGTTACCAACCTACCTATGGGTTTTTCGTTATCGGCCTAATTTTCTCCCCCAGTAGTTGAGGGACCGGCACGGGCGTTCTCGTTTATGCCTCTCTCTTTTCTACCGCCAGCAGCCTCTCTCCATCCCCGCTCCTCCACCTCTCCCCTCCGCACGCCCTCCCTCTCACCTGCCTCTCTAATGAGCGCTTCCGAGAGCCTTTGTGCCTTCTAAAGTAATCAGCTCTGACCCAGTTCTCTTCATCTCTGCGCCTGCGAGCCCGAGCGCGAGGTCCCATTGGCCCAGCGTGTGAATGGAGAATGCCTTTACCGCCAGCGCGCCCGCCCTTCTCCGCCGCGTCCCTCTTGCATTCCGCAAAGGGCACCCGGCGATCCTGTCATTAGGGCAGCCTAGTTCCACTCATATCGGTGCCGGATCCTCTGCCGGGGCCCGTTAATGAGTCTCGAGCCACCGTTCTCTCTTCTTCACTTAATGAACAGACATTTTTTTCGTGGCTTCATATCACAAGCTAATGCGGAGCCGCGAAACTTGCAGTGACCATTAAAAAAAACACCCGGAGAGACAAGGACGCCACACGGCTATTAATTGTGTATGGGTGTGCGGCTTGAAGGTGGAATTCGCAGCGTGTGCTATGTTGTGCCTAACTCGTGAACAACACGCATTTATAATGCCAATAGGTCTCACCTACGGAAAAACTATTGGCTTTGTCCATTCATTTTAATCTATTTTGTGCAGCGGCGTGGCTGCTGTGCAACAAGTCTAAAAGTTAGAAAAAAATGTTCTAGGGCGTGGCCAGCACTGACCACGAGGGCCAGGGGTCTACTTTCTCAGTATGGGATTATTCTGCCTTCACAAAAAAAGTTGAACTATTTTATGTCGAAAATGTCGAAAACTTAATGGGGCAAACACGGAGGTTCTGCTTTTTGGCTCAGGGCCATTGAGCTGGAATAGCAGATGACCAAACATACTAGTTACCTGCCCCATCGCAGGGAAGAAGGCTAGAATTCTAGGAGTCCTCCTAGACACAGAAATCAATCTAAATGCCCAGGCTAATAGCACAGTGGCAACCAGCACCTGGCTCATAAGGATGCTCAGGAAAATCTTTCCGCTTATTCCGCATTCAGCCCGTAAGCAAATTGCCCTAACCCTAGTTATGTCCAGACTGAATTGCTGTAACTCGCTGTATCTAGACTCCAACACAGGCACCCAGCATGGACTCCAAGTGGTACAAAAAGTGCTGGACAGGTTATTTCTTGATATTCCCAGGCGTTAGTCAGCTGCCAGGGGACTAGAGGCCTTACATTGGCTCCCTATCAGAGCGCACACTATGTTAAATCACTCTGCATAGCGCATAACGCCTTTTTTCTCCCCAGTCCATCAAGAATTAAAGATATGTTTTGCTGGAATTGTCCAAGGGGAAACTTGTGATCAGCGAATCAAAATCAGCTAATGGTGCCTAGAACCAAAAGTAAGAAATGGGGTGACGGAGCATTCTCAATTGTGGCAAGCAAACTTTGGAACTCACTCCCGCAAAGCCTGAGGGCTATCCCTCAGTTGCTGCCTTTTAGAAAAGCACTTAAGACCTGGTTGTATACACTATAGACAATTCTTCCTGAATATGTATAGGCTGAGTATGGTTCTATGGACGGTCAGCTGCTACACCTTGATTTCTTCGGGTAATTGTCGCACTTTATAAAACTTAAAATTAAATCAAATCAGATGAAGTTATCTGTTTTGGCCCAGCATGAAGACAGGACCAAAAAGGCCATGCAAAGCAGAGAGTGCAGAGCTATTTGCACCTTTGCATCATCTCGGCAACTGTTTTGAATGACTTTTGTGTAGTTTTTTTCTGGTGGGACAGAAGGGGGCAAGCAATGAAGAGGGGGTAGGGGTATATATGGCAAGCAACAACAGGGAAGGGCAGCCCAGACAAGCAAAAACACAGGAGAAAAGGGGGTGGCAGGGTAAGCAACAATGTGGAAGGGGGGAGGGGCGAAGGTGGTGCACTTAAGAGGAATAAAGTGCCTCTGAAAGTGGCGAACAGAGTAAGAACACTGTGCAAAATGGAAGTAAAACCGTCACTTGCTGTCGAGTAACGGCCAATAATTTTACCAGGTTGGAGGGCAGACAAGCACACATACTTCTCATTCATATCCATTAATTCACACATGCACACACACCCATTCACAACATTTTACAAATACATATACATATACATTCATGCATACACTCATGTACACACCAAACATAAAAAAACACATAAAGCTTATCTTAACTGCAGCTCTCTGAGAGGAAAGCCTCAGAGGTTCCAGCAGGGATGGGACTCCTGCCTTCCCTCAAAGGCAGGAACCCCAACCTCATCACAGAGTGGGATGGGGTCAGTGAGACTGCTGAACCCACCCCACTCTGTGACGATGTGTCACTACTTGACACTCAACCCTGGGCAATGCTGTTCCTAAAATGGAAGTGCCCAGGTCCGAGGAAATCAGTGACGCTCCCCCTCAAGGCAATGGACCCACTCATTAGACTTTTTTAGGAACGTCAACTCCAAAGGAGGCTCCAATTTAACACTGGGCCATTATTGGTATCACTATATGCAGACAACATTATACTATATGTCAGAGATCCCCATACCAATTTGACCCCTTGATAAGAGAGATAGTTCAGTTTGGCGGTTTCTCTTGCCTTGGAATCAATTGGCATACGTCTGTGATATTCCCCATTACCACTGGTACAGTCAGATGGGAATGTGAACATCCACTCAATTGCTGCTTCGATTCCATTAAATACTTAGGGATACACATACATTTAAACACTGACGAGATACTATCACTGAACTATGGCACAGCAATATACAATTTGGAGCAGCAGGTGGAGAGGTGGCTTCGGCTTCCACTCTCGACCACTGGGCGGGTAGCACTATTTAAGATGATTGCCCTGTCAACATTCTTGTATTTATTTAATAACATACCTATTTAATTGCGCAGTGCTATTATGCTCACTCCTGGTTTCACCCTGATGCTAGACTCCCTATTTGAGACCTGAAGCAGCTCTTGGCCTACAGGACTCCTTGAACATGGTGCTGCGGCAAGGCTACCCACGCGATCCCATAGACATCCAGACGGTATCCACCACCATTTGGGCCTTGCAAAAACTGCACAGGGTGCTGAGTTCTCCGAACTTGTACTCCACCAACTTACCGCTCCCGAATCAGCGATGGATACCAATTACTGGGGAAAGGATAGTGCAACGCACACTTACTGGGTTTGACGTGACAAAAATAGGCGATCTTTTCATCGAGGGCCACGCCTTCTCAGTCTCCGATGGGGGCAAGTTTCAAGAGGCTTCATTTATGGATACGTTCGTATAGCCCACCTGCGAGCAGCCTTAAAAGCTAAGGTTCCTGGCTTTCCTGTTGAAATCCGACCCACTTACCCTACTTTCCATAGTACTAGATAGTAGCACAGGGACCATCCCCCACGTGCTGCAATCTGATAAATTGGGAATAAGGCATTTTGGTAAACTCGTGGCAAGTATCCTGTGTTTATTCACAAGAGATATGTGTAGAAAAACAACTTCGACTTGCTCAAACTTTTTGACCAACCAAAAAGGGATTTCATACCTTTTTTTCAGTTCAGAAAAAGTTTATTAATGAAAATGAGATATAAATATACAAGTTACAATAATAACAATGATATAATAAACCATCAGCCAAGTTATAATCAGCGATAGAGGAAAAAGCCAATAACAATAAAACAGTACATAAAGAGAACCAACAATTAGCAAACATGAATCAAATAATCATGAAATACAGTAGATATGAAAACAAGACTTATAGTATATCAAAAGGATCATATTAACTAAAAGGAATTCATGGAGGTTTGGCAACTTCTTGTTGTGGAGGAGTTAGAGATAGAGAACGTCTAGCACTCATATCGAAAAATGATGTAACTGGATCCCATAATTGTTTTCTTTTAGGGGCTAAAGTTAATTGGTAAACAAATGTAGTGTCTAGCCTATGATTGTAGCAGACAGCATACCAACTAAGTCTGCACTTGGTGAGGAGCATGTTCAACATATATCAGAAGTTCCTGAAAAGCGCGTGCTGAGAATAAGTGGAGATAATAGAAGTCGATTGTACATAAAAAATAAAGTCTGAGTAGTATTTGCAGCCCAAGAGGATTTGCGTATTTTCATCCACATTTTATCCCACAAATCAATAGGCCAGGAAACATCAAAGTCTTCTTCCCACATTGTTTCTGTTTTAGTTTTGGCTCGGGGTGATAATGGAGCATGTAGAAGTGCATAAATCTTAGACGCATTGGCGCCTTTGGTTAATAAAATTAGTAGCGAGGATATGCTGGAAGTTTCCTCACATTGAAGAGGGAGAGAGGCCGTATAGGTGGTAAATGCTAATTGTAGCGCATGTGATAATAGCAAATACTTGTCGTGAAAGGTAGAAGGTAAGTGAAATAAGGTGATGAAAAAATACGAGTTAGTGCAGGGCTAGAGGGATGTTTATCGACCAAGCCTAAGTATTATCCCCCAAAGGAATCAACAAACAACAACAAACTTAGGGGTCTAAATTAAGGATTCAACCGTAGTCCTCTACTATTCAAAACCTTGTCAATAGTACAGAGGTATGAATACAATATGCTAACAAACCAGATCACCAGATGTGAAGAACCAGTAACGTGAGTCCCCCCTGGTGTAGGATTCCCATCAACGGTCTTGTGATGATCAATATTCTCATTTGGTAGTCCTAATCGGGTATTGTGTCTCTAGATCATTGAGACCGGCATACCCCGATAACCAGATAAGGGGTAGCGACCCACAATCACTTGGTACTACCACATGTTGTTGATGTGGTGGGAAGTGCAGTGTAAAAATATAATAAGTGGTGTTTTAAAAAAGGATAGGGAGCTCAACCCAGAGAACTTTAATAATTGTTTGCCCCTTCCTTGCTAAAAACAAGAACAGTGTAATATCGTCATCGCAGTACAAACAAATAGCTGCGAGGAGACCAATATGTTTCAGCCACTCAGGGATTAGTCCTTCGGCTTTCGTCAGGGTCTCTGTTCTATACCAATACTACTGCATTAGTCGTGAATAAGGTGTGAAAAAAATATATGAAAAAAACACACAAGTGAAAAAACCAGCAAAGGATACAATTTTCCTTCAGCTGTTTCAACTCCTCTCTTCGGCACCTGGTTGAATATGTACTGTTTAGAGAGGACAAACGTACAGGAAAAACACAATCTATTACCCTGGTCTGTATACAACATAATAAATTCTTTAACAAAAATGTATATACCAGCTTATTTACTCACCCAGTGTGTCCGGGGAGTGGACCTCACCTCTTCCTGGACCTGGCTCAGGATATGTGAGACCCCGCTCTACAATAACAAAAACCGACTACGTCAGCTACACAAACCGGGCAACCAAACATGCAGCTACTCTGGTAGTGTATATGTCTACGTAATCCAAGGTATTTTGTATATGGAGTCAAATGGCCCCCATCGATAGGTTCACAACACACCTACCCTCCACCTCCCTGCAAACTACAGGCTGAAGTGAACAAGGGTTCACATAGTTACAAATATGTAGCATATAGCTAACACAATGGCATGCCCATAACGTCTAGCTGATAAGGCAGGTCATCATACCTGTCCGTCGGTGTCCCGGGCCGTGACTGAGTCAGGGGGAGGCACAGTCCCCAAAGCACTCTGACTTCTTCACAGTTTGGCCGAGGAACACTCATCCAATCAAAACCGGTGAGGGAGGGGCTGGCCACATCGCAGCCTCCTCATATATCACCCTGTATAGGTATTATAGTAATACAATTGCCGCGTACCTCATTGTTAATGCCCGCCGTTGATTCCAGGACAAGATACCACATCTGTCCCGCGCGGTGTTTACACTCGAAACGAGGCCCTGAGCGCGTCCTCTCGCGAGAACGGGCCGGTCTAGAACTACAAAATGACATCACATCATGGGTGATTGTAGTTCTTGTCAACAACGCGGATGTAATTCCGGATTGTTGTTTCTAGCGTTGCCCAGAGCGGTGTTACATAGGCCGCCTAAAATCAGGACCGACTGGGAAGTCACTCGGCCTAGATACAGATAGCTTCCCAACCCTGGGAGTATGCATAAAACTGGATTTTGTGAAGCGCTCGTTCAGCCAATAATAAAGAACTACACGATGACATCATGTCAGGAATAAGTGTAGTTTTCTATTCTAATTTTGGTTGTGGGCTTCTGAACTGGAACCAGACTCTGCTAGTAGTCACAGGAAAGACGTGAAAAATCCCAACTAGCGTCAAAATTGCAAATACATTAAGGCAAAATAACTGGTTGCTATTTAGACATTATCAAACATAGTGCACCACCACAACTGGGCACGTTGGAAAAATTACAGCGCGCTCTACAGGGATTTTTAGACTCCACATAACTTGTGAGCTGGATTTAGACGGGTAGTAAGCACGTGACAAACCCTGCTCAGGCATCGGTGCACATCCAGATGAGCAGGTGCACCGTCGCGTGTGACAGAATGCGAAGTACTCTTTAAATACTCAATAGTTCTTGGGCTCAAAATACTGTAACCAGAAGCCAACTCGAACTGTCTCCCAACGGGAATAATACTGTTAAGTATGGGGACAAATCCTCTGATTTACAGTGAAAGTCACGCAAGATGCTATTCATAGAGGCACAAATCAAATTGATCAAGACAAAGAGACCCACGGAATGTCATCGTTCAGCCCTTGTTTGTGTGTCCCCAATTTGAACACCCACCTTTGCTCACGAACGAACAGATATCTGGACACGTCACTCACATGTGGAGGAATGTACGGTTTCTCGAGAACATGCCATTTGAAATCTGTTTCGGCATGATTACACGTGAGGAAGTGCTTCGTGAGTTTGGAGACATCTTTCCTGCAACGGAAAGTGCTCTTATGTTCCTGCATCCTCACACGTACCTTCCTCGTGGTCATACCCACGTATCTTTCATTGCACGTGCACGTGATGAGGTAGATCAGGTTGGTGCTGTTGCAGTTCGTAAACTGCCGCAGCTCCCAGGGCTTATCTGTACCAATGTCCACACTCGTGATTTTCATTGTTAGAGGGCAAATGGAGCAACCTCCGCAAGGATGATGCCCTACTACTGGCGGGAGATCCCATAGGGTACCTAGTTCTCTCCTGGGTGTACTCTTGGGACGTGTATGTACCAGGCGGTCCCTCAGGTTGGTAGAGCGTTTGAAAGCGAACAGAGGAAAGGCGATCTTCTCTTTGCCACTGTTCAAAATTTTCCAATGTTTTCTGATTACTTTTTGGACCAAGTTCGATTTGGTGTTAAAAGTGCTCACTAGAGTGAGACGATCCAATGGTGGTTTCTCTATGCGTGGTTCCAAGAGGGCAGCCCGATGATTGTTCGCTGCTCGTTTATATGAGCGTTGGACCAATTTCTTGGGGTAGTGTCTCTCTCTCAGCTGTTCAGAAAGTTCCTCTGCATGGAGTTTGAAAGTGTCTGAGGTAGAACAGTTCCGATGGACCCGGAGAAACTGTCCAAAGGGCAGATTGTCCCTCAAAGACTTAGGATGTTGACTCTCATACAGGAGCAATGAATTCCTCGCCATTGGCTTTTTGTACAATTCACTCTCCAAGCCCGTCGAGGTGCTGTAAATAGAGAGATCCAGGAACGGGAGTCTGTCTTTACTCATTTCCATCGTAAAACGGAGGTAGTTATTCTTGCTGTTAAGCCATTCGTGAAATTGTACAGCCGATTCACTAGTCCCTCTCCACACCATCAGGATATCATCAATATACCTTTTCCACCAAATAATGGATGGAAAGAAGGGATTGGTGGGATGTAAAACTGTCGACTGTTCGAATTGGTGGACATAAAGATTCGCCAGCGAAGGGGCAAAAATACTGCCCATGCTGGTCCCAGAGACTTGATGGTATATCTGGTCCTCGTACATAAAAAAGTTCTCTTTCATGGCTATAGTTGCTAGAGCCATAATAAACGGTACAGGAGTGATGGAGTTCAGTTCCGATTCCCCCAGGATGGACCTGATGGTATCCAGGGTCGCATCCTGGGGTATTGAGGTATACAGAGACTCAACGTCCAGAGAGATCAGATAATCTGTCTCTCGATCAAAGGCAATGTCGGGAATCACTCTCAGGACATCAGCAGTGTCCTTAAGAAACGTGGGCATCTTGCTCACCAAGGGTTTGAGAAAATAATCAGCAAACGCCGAAAGCGGTTCAAGTAATGAGCCCAGGCCTGAAATAATGGGTCTCCCTGGAGGCGGTCTCTGTGGCTTATGCACCTTAGGCAAGGTATAAAAATAAGGCATGATGGGATGCTTAGCCTGCAGGAAAGATGCCTCTGCGGGGGTAATCCAGCCTTCCGCCAAAGCTTCTTCAACCAAGACTTTGATCTCCCTCGTCAATCTCTGAGTCGGGTCAATGGTCAATGGCCGATAGGCATCGCTGTTGCTCAACTGACGGAGACACTCTGCCCTGTAAGTGTCTACATTCTGTACCACAATGGAGCCCCCTTTGTCGGCGGGCTTCACAATTATCGTGCTGTCTTGGGTCAGTGATTTAAGACCTTGTCTCTCTGCAGTGGTGAGATTATTGTACCGTGGTCTGGAACTGTACTGTATGAGGTCTATTTCGTTCTTGACTGCTAGTTCAAAAGTGAGAACTTGAGTAGGTATGGCATGTGAGGGGGGTGAAAAAGTAGATTTATTCCTCAAGCCTGTGTTGGTGTCCACCTCTACCTCTAATTCCTCAGAGTTCTTATTTTTGAAAAAATAATGGAGCCTCAGTTTCCGGAAAAACTGCGCCAATTCCACTTGTAAAACAAATGGCCTTTTTTAGCGCGTGGCCCCAGACGGTCACGGGGCAAAAGAAGACCGGCACAGGGACAACCTCAGGTCCAATGGGAGGATACAACAGGCCCTCACGCAGGAACTCGGAGCCAAACGAGACGGAATGCTCAAGAACAATAAACAAACCCAAACAGAGTTTGGTGGTCAATCTCAGTTCAAGAACTTTAAAGGACACAGAGGAAGCGGTTCTGAACAAGGGCCTAGGCTTTGTGACTACTGATGAGGGCGATCCATTTGTTTTACAAGTGGAATTGGCGCAGTTTTTTCGGAAACTGAGGCTCCATTATTTTTTCAAAAATAAGAACTCTGAGGAATTAGAGGTAGAGGTGGACACCAACACAGGTTTGAGGAATAAATCTACTTTTTCACCCCCCTCACATGCCATACCTACTCAAGTTCTCACTTTTGAACTAGCAGTCAAGAACGAAATAGACCTCATACAGTACAGTTCCAGACCACGGTACAATAATCTCACCACTGCAGAGAGACAAGGTCTTAAATCACTGACCCAAGACAGCACGATAATTGTGAAGCCCGCCGACAAAGGGGGCTCCATTGTGGTACAGAATGTAGACACTTACAGGGCAGAGTGTCTCCGTCAGTTGAGCAACAGCGATGCCTATCGGCCATTGACCATTGACCCGACTCAGAGATTGACGAGGGAGATCAAAGTCTTGGTTGAAGAAGCTTTGGCGGAAGGCTGGATTACCCCCGCAGAGGCATCTTTCCTGCAGGCTAAGCATCCCATCATGCCTTATTTTTATACCTTGCCTAAGGTGCATAAGCCACAGAGACCGCCTCCAGGGAGACCCATTATTTCAGGCCTGGGCTCATTACTTGAACCGCTTTCGGCGTTTGCTGATTATTTTCTCAAACCCTTGGTGAGCAAGATGCCCACGTTTCTTAAGGACACTGCTGATGTCCTGAGAGTGATTCCCGACATTGCCTTTGATCGAGAGACAGATTATCTGATCTCTCTGGACGTTGAGTCTCTGTATACCTCAATACCCCAGGATGCGACCCTGGATACCATCAGGTCCATCCTGGGGGAATCGGAACTGAACTCCATCACTCCTGTACCGTTTATTATGGCTCTAGCAACTATAGCCATGAAAGAGAACTTTTTTATGTACGAGGACCAGATATACCATCAAGTCTCTGGGACCAGCATGGGCAGTATTTTTGCCCCTTCGCTGGCGAATCTTTATGTCCACCAATTCGAACAGTCGACAGTTTTACATCCCACCAATCCCTTCTTTCCATCCATTATTTGGTGGAAAAGGTATATTGATGATATCCTGATGGTGTGGAGAGGGACTAGTGAATCGGCTGTACAATTTCACGAATGGCTTAACAGCAAGAATAACTACCTCCGTTTTACGATGGAAATGAGTAAAGACAGACTCCCGTTCCTGGATCTCTCTATTTACAGCACCTCGACGGGCTTGGAGAGTGAATTGTACAAAAAGCCAATGGCGAGGAATTCATTGCTCCTGTATGAGAGTCAACATCCTAAGTCTTTGAGGGACAATCTGCCCTTTGGACAGTTTCTCCGGGTCCATCGGAACTGTTCTACCTCAGACACTTTCAAACTCCATGCAGAGGAACTTTCTGAACAGCTGAGAGAGAGACACTACCCCAAGAAATTGGTCCAACGCTCATATAAACGAGCAGCGAACAATCATCGGGCTGCCCTCTTGGAACCACGCATAGAGAAACCACCATTGGATCGTCTCACTCTAGTGAGCACTTTTAACACCAAATCGAACTTGGTCCAAAAAGTAATCAGAAAACATTGGAAAATTTTGAACAGTGGCAAAGAGAAGATCGCCTTTCCTCTGTTCGCTTTCAAACGCTCTACCAACCTGAGGGACCGCCTGGTACATACACGTCCCAAGAGTACACCCAGGAGAGAACTAGGTACCCTATGGGATCTCCCGCCAGTAGTAGGGCATCATCCTTGCGGAGGTTGCTCCATTTGCCCTCTAACAATGAAAATCACGAGTGTGGACATTGGTACAGATAAGCCCTGGGAGCTGCGGCAGTTTACGAACTGCAACAGCACCAACCTGATCTACCTCATCACATGCACGTGCAATGAAAGATACGTGGGTATGACCACGAGGAAGGTACGTGTGAGGATGCAGGAACATAAGAGCACTTTCCGTTGCAGGAAAGATGTCTCCAAACTCACGAAGCACTTCCTCACGTGTAATCATGCCGAAACAGATTTCAAATGGCATGTTCTCGAGAAACCGTACATTCCTCCACATGTGAGTGACGTGTCCAGATATCTGTTCGTTCGTGAGCAAAGGTGGGTGTTCAAATTGGGGACACACAAACAAGGGCTGAACGATGACATTCCGTGGGTCTCTTTGTCTTGATCAATTTGATTTGTGCCTCTATGAATAGC
Source organism: Lissotriton helveticus (assembly GCF_964261635.1). Lineage (NCBI taxonomy): Eukaryota > Metazoa > Chordata > Amphibia > Caudata > Salamandridae > Lissotriton > Lissotriton helveticus. The sequence goes on from NC_136073.1 coordinate 243,128,324, forward strand.
ATCTTGCGTGACTTTCACTGTAAATCAGAGGATTTGTCCCCATACTTAACAGTATTATTCCCGTTGGGAGACAGTTCGAGTTGGCTTCTGGTTACAGTTTTTTGAGCCCAAGAACTATTGAGTATTTAAAGAGTACTTCGCATTCTGTCACACGCGACGGTGCACCTGCTCATCTGGATGTGCACCGATGCCTGAGCAGGGTTTGTCACGTGCTTACTACCCGTCTAAATCCAGCTCACAAGTTATGTGGAGTCTAAAAATCCCTGTAGAGCGCGCTGTAATTTTTCCAACGTGCCCAGTTGTGGTGGTGCACTATGTTTGATAATGTCTAAATAGCAACCAGTTATTTTGCCTTAATGTATTTGCAATTTTGACGCTAGTTGGGATTTTTCACGTCTTTCCTGTGACTACTAGCAGAGTCTGGTTCCAGTTCAGAAGCCCACAACCAAAATTAGAATAGAAAACTACACTTATTCCTGACATGATGTCATCGTGTAGTTCTTTATTATTGGCTGAACGAGCGCTTCACAAAATCCAGTTTTATGCATACTCCCAGGGTTGGGAAGCTATCTGTATCTAGGCCGAGTGACTTCCCAGTCGGTCCTGATTTTAGGCGGCCTATGTAACACCGCTCTGGGCAACGCTAGAAACAACAATCCGGAATTACATCCGCGTTGTTGACAAGAACTACAATCACCCATGATGTGATGTCATTTTGTAGTTCTAGACCGGCCCGTTCTCGCGAGAGGACGCGCTCAGGGCCTCGTTTCGAGTGTAAACACCGCGCGGGACAGATGTGGTATCTTGTCCTGGAATCAACGGCGGGCATTAACAATGAGGTACGCGGCAATTGTATTACTATAATACCTATACAGGGTGATATATGAGGAGGCTGCGATGTGGCCAGCCCCTCCCTCACCGGTTTTGATTGGATGAGTGTTCCTCGGCCAAACTGTGAAGAAGTCAGAGTGCTTTGGGGACTGTGCCTCCCCCTGACTCAGTCACGGCCCGGGACACCGACGGACAGGTATGATGACCTGCCTTATCAGCTAGACGTTATGGGCATGCCATTGTATTAGCTATATGCTACATATTTGTAACTATGTGAACCCTTGTTCACTTCAGCCTGTAGTTTGCAGGGAGGTGGAGGGTAGGTGTGTTGTGAACCTATCGATGGGGGCCATTTGACTCCATATACAAAATACCTTGGATTACGTAGACATATACACTACCAGAGTAGCTGCATGTTTGGTTGCCCGGTTTGTGTAGCTGACGTAGTCGGTTTTTGTTATTGTAGAGCGGGGTCTCACATATCCTGAGCCAGGTCCAGGAAGAGGTGAGGTCCACTCCCCGGACACACTGGGTGAGTAAATAAGCTGGTATATACATTTTTGTTAAAGAATTTATTATGTTGTATACAGACCAGGGTAATAGATTGTGTTTTTCCTGTACGTTTGTCCTCTCTAAACAGTACATATTCAACCAGGTGCCGAAGAGAGGAGTTGAAACAGCTGAAGGAAAATTGTATCCTTTGCTGGTTTTTTCACTTGTGTGTTTTTTTCATATATTTTTTTCACACCTTATTCACGACTAATGCAGTAGTATTGGAATAGAACAGAGACCCTGACGAAAGCCGAAGGACTAATCCCTGAGTGGCTGAAACATGTTGGTCTCCTCGCAGCTATTTGTTTGTACTGCGATGACGATATTACACTGTTCTTGTTTTTAGCAAGGAAGGGGCAAACAATTATTAAAGTTCTCTGGGTTGAGCTCCCTATCCTTTCTTAAAACACCACTTATTATATTTTTACACTGCACTTCCCACCACATCAACAACATGTGGTAGTACCAAGTGATTGTGGGTCGCTACCCCTTATCTGGTTATCGGGGTATGCCGGTCTCAATGATCTAGAGACACAATACCCGATTAGGACTACCAAATGAGAATATTGATCATCACAAGACCGTTGATGGGAATCCTACACCAGGGGGGACTCACGTTACTGGTTCTTCACATCTGGTGATCTGGTTTGTTAGCATATTGTATTCATACCTCTGTACTATTGACAAGGTTTTGAATAGTAGAGGACTACGGTTGAATCCTTAATTTAGACCCCTAAGTTTGTTGTTGTTTGTTAAGTGAAATAAGGTAGCAGCCTGAGAAAATGGAATGACTTGTTCCCGATGAAATAATTGGTGTACCCATATGAGACCTCGCTGTCTCCAAGATTTCCAAAAAATTGGTTTGATCTTTATCAGGATATAAGTGTTATGCCATATAGTTTGTTCGAAAAAAGAAGAAAGAAGAGGAGGCGGGAGAATCTTGGACGTATATTTAAGAATAGGAGTTGATAAAGATTGTGGCTTACGAGAAAACAAAAGATATTCATCTAAAGTAAAAGGATCAACTAAAGATTGTTCTAAAGTAAACCACAAAGGTAAAGGTACAGAAGGATCAGAAATCCATTTTGATGCTTGATTTAATAAAAAGGATCTTTGATAAAGAGAGAAATTTGGAAAATGTACTCCACCTTCTGATTTAGGTCGGGTTAATCTAGAGATAGACAAACGAGGACGTTTATGTCCCCATAAAAATAGGGATGGGATAGAATTGATTTTTTTGAAATATTTCAGGGGAATTGAGAATGGAATATTAGAGATCGTGAAGAGAACAATGGGAGTGAGCATCATTTTGATTGTGTCCAATCTGCCCCACCATGACAGATATAAAGGATGCCATTTTGTAGGAAGAACAGTTATTTTTTGTATGCAGCCTTCCATACAACGAGTAATGGTACCTGAAAGGGACGATGTAAAATGAAGACCTAAATATTTAATAACATTGGGATTCCACGTAAAACCCGAACCAGTAAAATCAGCCTTATGAGTGAATTTAGTAAGGGGCAAAATTTCGCACTTATCTGTGTTTAATTTGTAACCGGAAACTCGTGCAAACGAATTGACCTCATCCAGAAATGCGGGGTGAGAAGATTCAGGTTGGGATAAAAATAACAAAAGATCGTTTGCATAAGCTGCCATTTTAATTGTGGTCTGTTTAAATTTAAAGCCATGTATTTCAATATTTTGGCGAATCCTTAGTAAGAACGGTTCAAGGGCAAGGTTAAACAAAAAAGGAGATAAGGGGCAACCCTGCCTAACCCCTCTACCAAGGGAGAAATAAGAAGATATGCCGTTGTTCGCTGAAATAGCTGCTCTTGGGTGAGAATATAAAAGGGCAATTAGATTAGATATTTTGGGACCAAATCCGAACCACTTCAAAGTATGAAAAAGATAATTCCATTCGACCCTATCAAAAGCTTTCTCAGCCTCCTAAGCTATAGCAGCAAGGCAATTCGAAGAATGTGAGGTTTTAGATAAAATATCAAAAAAAAACTAGTGTTATCCGCAAGCAATCTACCCTTAACGAAACCAGATTGTTCCTTTCCCAAAAGATCAGGTAAATAAGACTCTAAACGCAAAGCCAAAGCCTTTGAAAAAATGTTTTAATCAATATTTACCAAAAAGATGGGTCTATAATTCTTGCAATATTGTGTATCTTTGCCTGGTTTAGGGAGAATACAAATAAGAGCGTCTGAAAATGAACCTGAAGAAGTGCCAGATTTGAAAAAGGTAGATAAAAGAAGATGCAGTTTGGATAGGAGCAAGTTAGAAAAATGCATAAAAAACTCGACAGAAAACCCATCTGGACCTGGGGCTTTATCTTTTTTAAGAGTCTTTACTGCAAGAAGAAGTTCTTTTTGTGTTAAATCCGGTTCCAAAGGAGAAAGATCTGGAGGGCCATCAGAAGGGGGATTGATTTCAGAGAGAAATTGGGAAATGGACTGATCAGAAGAAGTGGATTCAGAAGAATACAACTTTTTATAAAATTTAAGGAATTCTTGTAAGATGTCTTCGTCCTTATGCTTCAACGAGCAATCTTGGCCAATAATAGATACTATGTTGATTTCATTTTGTTTTACTTTTAAATAATTTGCCAATAGTTTCCCAGCCTTATTTTGCCCACCATAAAATTTAGCACTGGATCGTAATAAAAAATTTGAAGCATTATTTGTAGAGTCTTTATTGATTTGAAGTTTAGTGGCAATGAGTTCATTTAAACACTCTTTTGATTTAGAGGTGTAATAGGAGTGTTCTAAACGATTGATTTTGAAAAAAAGATCTGATGTAATGTTTTGTGCTTTTTTCCTCTTACGGGAAACATAACCGATAATAAAATCTCTAGCAGAGGCCTTGAAGGTGTCCCATACTATTGAAAAGGAGATATCTTCAGAATGATTCAACAAAAAGTATTCATGAAAGAAAGAAGTAAAGGAGGTAACAAATTCAGAATCAAGAAGGAGGGAATTATTAAAACGCCATTTTCGAGTAAGGGAACGTTTTTGTAAAATATCTAGTTGTATAGTGACTGGTGCATGATCGGATATTAATATAGATCCAATATCCGAAGCAATTAATGATTGGGAAAGATGATGAGAAATGAAAAAGTAATCTAAGCGTGATTGGGTTTGATGTGGTGGTAAGAAGAAAGAGTATTCTCGAAGTGTGGGATTACAAAGCCTCCACGCATCAATGAGCTTATACTGATGTATGAGTTGTGTGAAGGATTTATGTGATTTATGAGGATTATATGCACTAGTTGATTGTCTGTCTAAAAATGGATCAAAAACTTCATTACAATCACCCGCTAGGATGAAGTTACCATCATAATGTAGTGTGATATGTGGAGCTAAAGAGGTCCAAAATGAAGCATCACCAATTGTAGGGGCATAAATATTGAAGAGGGTAACGGGAATATTGTCTATTATAAATTTAACCAATACCCATCTACCCAATTGGTCCGTACAATTCGTAAGAATTTTAACAGAGAGGGATTTTGGAAATAAAATAAGGACGGCATTACGTTTACCATCTCCTGGGGAAAAGAAGACCTCCCCCACCCAACCCCTTTTCAACTTGGCAGACTCCTCAGCAAATAAGTGGGATTCCTGTAAGCAAGCTATATCCACATTAGGCTTAGCTAGGTGTGTTAAAACTCTCAGTCTCTTGATTGGGGAGTGCAAACCTCTAACATTCCAAGATATTATTCTCAAAGGCATTTAAACGGTCTATAAAAAGAAAAAACACGTTTTCCATTGTAACAACTGTATGTAAACCTGTAGAACTGAAGGAAAATAATAAAAGAAGAGAAAAATGAACTGAGAATACGAGAATGAAATAAAGCAAGCATGAATACAGAAAGAAGAAGATAAGTAATGTAGAAGAACAAACAAGACAAAAGAAGGAGAAAGAAAAAGATAGAAAATAATGAGAAAGTTATGTCAAGAAAAAATAACTTACAAAACATCCAGCACATGGGAAGGGTGGGAGGGTGGAGGCCACACAGAACAATGATGGATCCGAAACTCAAAGGGAAGAACAGGAGGGGAGAGCGATTCCCACGGACTCCAAAAAAAAAACACAAGGGAAGGAGGTAATGTTCAGGAAGGGTACCTGTGTGGGTGAGAAGGACAAGAAATTGGGTTTGGGTACGAACACAGTGATATATAATATATATAGTACATAACAGATATCAATGACCATCAAAAAAGTTACTATAACCAGGAAATGTAAACCTGAAAAAAAAACATTTTACAAGGAAACAGGCTATTTAGAGGTTGATGTAGAAGCGAATTCCATGTTGTCAACATTGTGGAAGTATAAAAAGCTTTTCAATTTCAGTGGATCTTCATAGGTAGTTGTTTTATTGTTAAAAGTCACTTTGAAAAGACATGGGTGGAAAAGCCCAAAACGTACTCCCATGGAACGCATTGGTGGTCGCAAGGACAAAAATTCCTTGCGACGGTCTGCCGTGGATTTGGCATAGTCTTGTGAAAAGTAAAGAGGGCTTCCTGACCAATTGATACGTTTCATAGATCTTACAGCTGATAAGATCGTAAGTAAGTCGGTGTTTTTAAGGAAGTATAGGATCACACCTCTTGGTTTCCGTGCAGTTGAAGAAGTTAGTCCACCAGGCAAAGAGCCTAGACGGTGTGCTCTTTGTATGTTAAGATTCGTGGATTCTGGCAGGTGAAGGAGCTTTGGCAAGAATGACTTGAAAAAAGCAATGGGGTCAGAACCTTCTGAATTTTCTGCTAAGCCATAAATGCGTAGATTGTTCCTTCTGTTTCTGTTTTCCAAAATTTCAATCTGTTTTTGGAGGAAGGAAACTTGTGCACATAAAGGGTCAACTTTGGAGACAGAGGTTTCAAGTGAGGCCACATTATGTTCCAAGACAGTGACCCAATTATCCACATTTGACCACTTGTCTGAAAGCAGTTGGAGGGTGGATTTGGTCTCTTCAATGAAAGGCTTTAAGGCCCTTATTTCGTCTAGTAATAAATCCATTGTAGTTGAAGTGGATTGCTTAGGAGGAGAGGGAGGGTCTTTTTTAAGTCGTTTAATAGAGCCCTTGTTAGTACTAGACGTGGATGGACTAGATGAGGAGGAAGAGGTTTTACAGGAAGGAGTATCTGGTATGTCCTCCATTGATAAACACTGATATCTGGAGCTGGTATGTATCAAAAATTTCCTTGTAGTAGGGGAAGGTTTATGAAGGTCTTTTGAAAGTCTTCCCATAGAAGTGACGAATAAGCACAGGAAATATGAAAGAAATGCAAGTTGAAAAAAGAGAAAGAGGAAGTGTTGGTAATAACTGTAAATAGCGCTGAATTGAAAGTAGAAATCTAATATAGGCAAAAATTACAAAAACCTCAATTATAATGACACAATTGATAGTACAATGAGCCTATTACTGAATATAAACAGCAAATATGAGTGACATTATGAGCATAACAATAGCAAAATGTTGGAAATCATATGATAAAGCAAAAGCAAATTTTCCACATTCATAGAGTCAATGAATTCAATAGCATAAGTGTCATTTAAACCAACAAAAGAGAGAGCGTAACATGTATGTAGAAAAACCAGAGTAAGCATAATTGATAGACAAAATTCAGCATAATTGGAGTCAAAAGAAACAGATAACTGTAAAGTAAAGAACACCAGCAAAATCGTAAGAGTAAAAAAAAAAATAGCTCAAGTATAAGTCAAGTAACTACAAACAATTGAGGCAAAAACAAATGAAAGATCACATCTTCTGTCGGGAAGAAAATCCGTAGAGAATGTCTCAAATGGATATCAAGAAGAACAGCTGACACTCATCAAAGAAAAAAAAAATGATGAACAAATCATAGTTCTCCGTGCAAAAATATGTAGCGTTGTAAAGTATGGAAGAACAGAACTCACTTGCACCTTCAGTTGCGAAGAAAAGAGCTTCGCTGGTTCGAATATGAAAATTATTTGTGGTATGAGGTGAAACCTGGCTGCCTCAGAGGATGATGAGAGAAACTGAAACGTGCAAAATAGCGCAAAATTTAATCAGCCATTAAAGGTTTTTTCAAGGGAAATAAAGTTATGCTGAGCGCAGAAGGGAGAAGAGAAGCGGCAGCAATAATTCTGAGAGGGTGGTGCGCACAGAGCCAGAAATCGCGTAGGAGCAAGCTCCGTCAGCGGGTGCTCAAAATGGCGGCCGCGAGCTGACTTGACCGCGCACCTCACCCTTTTCCAAACGATGCATGTGGATGCTGCAAGGAGTCTTCGAGGTGGGGCCCGGCGATGCTTCAGGGCTTCCCACAACATCTCCTTCGTTCTAGCAGCATGAGAAAGCCTGGCAATCGCGTCAAGAACGAGCTGCCATTTTCTTTGGGCGCTAGCCACGCCCCCCAAGGGATTTACTCCCTATTCTGTGGTCGCTTCCCCATCACTGCATTAATCATGATAGGACCTATAACCATGCCACCAATATTAACAATAACATAACAATTATTTACAGTAATGTAACATATCTATGGTAATTTTATTATTATTATTAATATATAGAAATAGTTTTGATTAATTGTTCAAATTATGTATATAAATAAAAGACATATAAATATATATTTTCTAAAGATTTTTTTTTAAATATAATAAACTATATAAATAATGTTAACATTACCTATAATGCCTTTGAGACCGGGCCTAGAATGCCCTTCCCCCCCCTTTACTATGTCGGAAGTTACACTTGCAGTCCAAGGGTTAAAATGTAATAAGGCCCCTGGGCTGGATAAGATCCCCGGTGATCTTTTTAGAGATGAGCCGAAGATCTGGGTCCCCTACTTGACCGTTGTATTTAACGCTATTCTTGACGGTCAAGAGCCTCCAAGTACTTGGCTGGGGGCCGAAATTATTCCGATTTATAAAAAGGGATCACCGTTGGCCCCGTCAAACTATAGACCAATCAGTCTTATTGACGTTACTCAAAAAATCTATGCCAAACTGCTTTTGCAACGCTTGCAAGATTGGATTAGTGAGAATAACATCCTCTCCCACTGCAAGCAGGGTTCCGTGCTAAAACATCGACCATTGACCAATTACTACGGCTCCAGGTTCTTTACTGGGAGCATGTGGTGATGGAAGGAGGAGCCTCTACCTGACATTTGTGGACCTCAAATCCGCATTTGACATGGTGGACAGAAACCAACTTTGGAGCATATTAACAGCAATGGGGATTCCACCCTATTTATGTCTCCAATTTAAAAGACTCCACGAAGGAACCTATGCAAAGGTTCGCTATGGCAAATATGGCCAGCTAACAAGAGATTTTCCCATTGAGAAGGGAGTTAGGCAGGGATGCGTACTGGCCCCTACGCTATTTTCCCTCTTTTTAAATGGCCTTGTTGATGACCTAATTAGTGTACAAAACAGTGACGCCCCTAACTTAGCTGGTGGTAAATTTCCTGCACTCATGTTTGCAGATGACACCCTGCTGCTCTCAAAAACATCTATGGGGATGCAGCGGGTGTTAGATCAATTTACCAAATTCTGTAGGGACAGGAATCTGGTAATTAACATAGACAAAACAAAATACATGGTGTTTAATGGTACTGCAACTAATTGCCCTTGTCCGACAATGGATGGACGAGCCCTGGAAAGAGTAAATAATTTCACTTATCTAGGCCTGACCTTAAACGATAAAATGAGTTGGGAAACCCAAATGACTAAGGCTAATTTAACCCTTTCTCAGTCTATGGGGGGTATCCTTAAAGTGCAGAAATCTTGTGTCCATAAGCTAGTCAGTGTACCGCTGGAAATATATAAGGTTCAAACCAGATCATCCACCCTATACGGGGCGGAACTCTGGGGCCACTGCTCAGCAAACGAGATTAGTATAACAGAGAATAAATTTATTAGACAGCTGCTCTCCTTACCAACTAATACCCCCCTAGTTCCCCTAAGGTTGGATATAGATCTGAGGCCTATTGCAGAAGTAATTGCCTCACGCCCGCTTCTCTACTGGCGTAGATTGTGGAGTGTCCCGGAGCTTGAGTGCTATAGAGAAGAATTAAAGATTGTGATGGCACGCCCGGGTGTAGGGAGGATAAAGTGGTTATCTTTTATAAGGGGGCAGGCGTCTAGGATCGGCATGGAGAATCTCTGGTCCAACCCGGAGGACACATGCAAATTCATCTCAAAGAGAACCCTGGCTGAGTCTATAAAACATTATAACTTAGAAGAGGTCCTTCGATCAGCCAGGCCTACTAGTCTCACTGACAGCTTTTTGGATTCCAAGAATGTCTATAGCTTTGAGAAAGAACTAGACATTATAGAACCTGTCTTAGCAAAAAAACTGTTTTTACAGTTTAGATATGGTACACTACCCCTTCACTCTTATACTGATAAATGGAAACTGGGTTTAGCTCGTCCTTGCCCAGGTTGCAATGACCCAAATGAATCTTTAATTCATGTGATCTTGTTTTGTCCTGCTTATTCTGTTATCAGAAAAAAATGGATCATACAGCTATGTGTGAATCTAGGTGTCAGGAATTACATAGACTATTTTAGAATTTTAAAAACTGATACTAATGCACTGATAGTTACTGCTATTGCCAAATTTTTGTTTACGATGTGGTTAATTAGACGAAGACTGATTCGTTTGTAGTAATCTACTTATTGTAAGTAGATTGCTCTGTTTCAGTAACATCTAGTTTTTTATCGTGTTTTAAATTTTGCTACCTCATGTATCTTATTGTCTTACTGCTTTTATCGTCACATTATAAACCGCACGCTAACTGATTTATTGCAAATATTCAAAATGAGATGTAACTGTGTATTAGCTGAGTTGTAAATGTATTCTTTCTATTATCGATGTACTTTTATGGTTCATTAACAAACCGAAATAAAGTTTAAATGATGATGATTATTTAACAAAATTAAAATGAATAAACATATTTAAAAACAATTGTAACAATTAATTACATTAATAACATTTACATAAATTTTTTTTATTTAAAAGTACACATTTTAAAAGCATATACTAATATTAAAATATAAAAACAATTAAAAATAAACAACAGTACTAAAAATAGTTAATGCACCTCCAATTTAAACAAAAATATGAAATGAGTAACACCTTGTACGTATTACATTTACTATTCCCACTCCCATGTAAGGAAAATCAGGAAAAATGTGATGGCTTTTTTAGAAGTTTGATATACTATTCCCTCTCCAGTCTAAGCAACAGTAGGGAAAATGTTGGACTACGGAGGGATTAGATTTACCATTCCCACTCTAGTCTGAGCAACTGTTGGAAAAGTATTGGTCTTCGGAGGGGTTAGATTTACTATTCCCATTCGCATCCAAGCAATAGTAGGGAAAATGATGGACAGATGGTTTACATACACTATGTCACCTCATAATCATTAAAAAAACATTTAAATACCTAACTACATGCAATTATTCAATCATATTTAAAATAAAAAGTACACTTTATACATTTGCATAAATATTTTTTACTAAAGAATACTACACATATTATCAAATAAACAGAATATTTAAATACAGATTTAGTGCCCTCCTTACTAGCCAAAAAATTACCAACACCAACATTAAATTCAATTATAAACAAAGCAATAATAAAAATGCTTCTTAAATAAAAAAACATTATCTCAAACAATAAAATAAAATACATTTTGCAAATATCATTATTAGAACACTTATCAATATAATAATATGTAGTTCAATTAAAACAAATAACTTACATAAACAATTAAATGTACACAATTAGTTATAAATTAAATATTTCAATAATATAAACAATTAATTAAAAAAAGTTATATAACTTCCCATCATATTCTTTAAAAAATCCGTTAATACACTACTAAAGTATTAATACTAATACAACTATAATATATATATATATACATTTACATTAATAAACTAAGAACTACTGAGTGACGGGACTGGTGTTTTCATGGCAGCCAATCCAAGGAGAGGTGGCATTACCTGATGTCTTCATATTCTGGGAAAGGAGCTGAGTGCCTAGAAGCCTACCTACCTACCTTCTGAGAGAGAGAAGGAGAGTGACTAGCCTTGTAGGTAGCGAGACAGTCCTGGTAGAGCAACCAGCATGTTCCCAGCAGGACAAACACCTGGAGAAAACTGATTGCCTTAGAATGCACAAGAAGATATGTTGTGATGGGTCCTCTGGTCTCTCTGAGTTATTCCAGTTTGAATTGCATCAACACTTTACAAGTATGAGCAGAGCAGTCTCATCAGGCAGCCCCGCGAGGATACGAGAATTGGTGCTTCCAGAAGAGGAGCTGCATCCCTACTAAAGAGGGAGGTTGATCATCCTTGAATGCTAGAATTTCCAAAGACACATCACCGCTGACAAATCAGTGGGGTTGCCACTACTGCCATCCCCAGGTACTGCACTCGGCCCAAAGGGCTACAAATGCTGACGATGATGTGCCACTGTACAAGACCTGCCATGCTGACTCCATCTGTTTCCAAAGGAATAGCACCACTGCGGCTGCCCCTATGCAATGAACAAAGAGGCTAGCTGTATCCGCCGCACCAACAACCATCAAGCAGATAAAGCAGGATTGAGCCTGCAAATAGAAAAAGGGACTAAGAGCACATACAGAAATGTGATGCGAGTACATAAGACCTCTTATCTGAATGAATGTTTTCTGGGGTGAGAACTGTTGCACTGAGTTGCATGTCTAACCAGTAGGCTAACTAAAGCAGGTGAGCACCTTTGCCTTATTAATGCTTGCACCTGCATCTTGGTAGGGGACAGTAGACATTATAGGGTCCTAGAATATGGAGATGATACCAAGAGAAGGGTGTAATGCCTTAATGAAGACAGTAACTGAGATTTCAACCTGGTAATTGCAATTCCTACTGAACTGGGTAGTGTACATTTTTGTTGCACGAATAAATTACTTTCATTTGATATAATAAATAATGGTTGGGCTGGAAATATATTAATGTGCAGTGTGGCCGACTATTAAGTTTGGGTGACTATTGAGCACTCCGCACTAAGCATGGGCAAATTTTGCGAACTCGCAATCCGCGAAATTGCGTATTAACGGATTCGCAATCCGCAAAATCCCCGAACTCTCGCGAATTTTGCGAATTCTTTTTTTTTTGTGTTTCTGCCATTTCACAAGGGTTTTTTACCAGTACGCAAACGCGAACTTACTTGTCGGGTAGCAACGGTCACCACCATGTTGTTTCTACGTCTGGTTCATCACAGCACCCTCTGTTTCACCACTGCCACCCTCTGTTTCACCACTGCCACCCACTGGCTCACCCATGCCACCCTCTGGTTCATCACTGTAGATTATGGGGGAAAAAGCGCACCTGCCCTGCCTCAACTGACATGAATTAATTTGGGGCTGCTGAATGTGTCACTGAATTTGAGCTGGCACCTGCTTCCTTAGCTGTAAGTGCTTCCTCATTAATGATGAGCTTGAACTTTTGCACCTGCCAAGTGCTTTCAGTTTTGTAAAATTCGTTAGCACACCTGCCCTGCCTCAACTGACATGAATGAATTAGGGGCTGATTAATGTGTCACTGAATTTGAACTTCCAGGCTGGCACCTGCTTCCTTATCTGTAATTGCTTTCTGTTGCAGTGTAATTTTTTTTAACAGGACCTTTGTGGCATACTTGTAGCTATTCTCTGAGCCTGCTGTGAGGGTCAGAGCAGGGTCATAGAATAGTTGCAAGTAGGCCCTCAGGAAGCACTACAGGGAATGGTTATTAATGATAAGATTGAACTTTTACACCTGCTGAGTGCTTTCAGTTTTGCAAAAATGTTTTTTCTGCAATTTCGTGCTATTTGCGGGGCGCAAATTTGTGCGAGATCAAATTCGGAAGCCGCAAATTCGTGCGAATATACGATTTGTTTTTTTTGTTTGTTAGTTCACGTGATTTTTTGCGTTTTCGCAAGCCGCTTGTAGCGCAACGTTTGCGAAGTTACCCTAGCGGTCGTACATGGGCGCGGCCATCTTGTTTGCCGGACGTATTTCCGTTTCCGGGCGCTATGTGTCATCTTGCAAAGTGTGCGGCTCGCTAGTACAAGTTTGCGTGTGATCGCGGGGGAAATCTCGTGCAAACTTACCCACGCGGTCGTGAACGGGCGCGGCCATCTTGTTTTTCATTCATTGCTATGGTTCTGGGCAGGCTTTCTATATCCTCTGTCAATCTCTGCCATCCTTTGCTTGTTTGAAGTTTTTTTTAATCTATTTTACTTGTTATATATCCCTCTATTTTTCTAGCTCTATATTTTTGTGGTTTCTCCTGCTTTTGGTTAATTTCAAACTACTTTTTTACACTCTTTTCTTTTCTTCTTCCCTATTCTATTTCTTATTTCTTATTTACCTTCCTTTCTGCCCAGACCATGGTAAAGGGAGCCGGGAAGCAGCCTGAGAAGGGGAAGGGTCCCGCACCCCGTGCCCGGCTCCCGTACGGGCGTTTGAGGGGGGAGCAAGTCATAGCCCGGGAGATTTTTAGCACGGAGGAGGTGGCCGCACTAGTGTTTTATGTCCAGCGCTGCCTCCCCAGGACCATCATGGCAGGCGGCAAGATCGCTAGCGGCTATGGGCTCCGGGAGCGCTGGAAGCGGTGGGAGAAGGTGTGCCGGGCCATGTTTCAACACTCTCGCGTCCGGCTCACCTACAACCAGGCCACCCAACATTGGACGGATCTCCTGGACCGGGAACGCGACTTGCTCGACGTGCTCGGCATCGAGATCACCGGGCTTGGTGAGTAGTAGTAGCTATTTCTAGCTATTTCATCACTACTCTGTTTTCTCCTGCTCTGTGTGTTATTATATTGCAAATTTTAGTTTTTTACCAAGAGCAATAATGCTGCCGATTACATTGTAGGTAAATTATATTTCAAAATCTTCTGTGCATTTCAGGTGCAATGCTCTCCTTCTCAGTAGCGTTGCTACTATGCTTATTTGCTTTCGATTTTGTGTTCATTTCATTGGCCTGAGAAATTATGTATGACTGTAGTGTAAAGAACTGCGTAATGCTAGACACTAAGGGTCAGATTTTCAATTACCGGCGCATCCCTGCAAAGTAGCAGGGATGCGCCAGTAATTGTGCGCCACGCCAACACCACCCATGGTGCGCCGTATTTACAATGCGGCACATCATGGGCCCAAAACATCACCGAAGCGTTACGCATCTGTGCCGTAAAGGTGGCGCATTGCTGGAGTTGCGTCGCAATGATGGCGCAGCTCCAGCAATGCTCTGGGGTGCCCATTCTACCCAATGCTGCGTGAAACCGTACGTCTGCTTCAAGCAGGCGCAGGGTTTGAGTCACACATCATTGTCCTAAAAGTGACTGATTGAAATCTTGTAGATTTCCCTCAGCCACTTTTAGGATGCGTTCCTGCGCAGGAACGCCCTTCCTTGCGCCGGAACGCCCCCTGATGGCGCAGGGCTTTACAACGTGAAGCATCTCCCATATGCGTCACGTTGTTAATATACGCCGCACCATGGCGCCTCTTTTGTTCTGCCGCTGCGTCACAAAAGTCACGCAACAATGGAGCAAAAGAGCCGCAAGGGGCTTGTGAATCTGCCCCTACAGACTCAAGTCCAGTCCTTCCTTTGTACACCTGGCAATAAGAAGAAATAGTGGTGGTGGATTGATAGTTTGAGTATTTTAATGACTGGTTAATGTAGTAGGAAACTTTTTAGTGTTGTCGCTGATTTGCAATCACAATGGAGTTTGTCTGTCACTTCGCGTGCTGCGGACTGCTGCCTACCAGTCCTAGGTGAACCTTTTTAGTAGTTTGTTTAGTGAGTTACATAACTTTCCAAGTCGACGGTCCGCAAATCAAGCAATACTAATATCGTAGTAGACCACATGAGATAGGTCAATATATCCCGTGGAATAGTTGTCTATTTGATATTTCGCCAAAATATTTTGTTATTGTTCTTTTGAAATGTTTGATTTGGTTGACAACAATCATCCATGTTTTCGGGTCTTTCTATCTTTCATGTTGTACATCACCTCCCCCCAGGGGCAAGAGGACAGAGGAGGAGGGGTTATCGGCTGCTGCTGCCGTTCAAGGCCAGGATCGGTCAGGCGAGGGCTCCTTTGCTGGCCCCGGTAAGTTTTAATTTTAATATAGAGTACCTATTTTTTCCTAGCGTTCCTCATTCGATTTTTTCTAAATCGTCTTTGATCTTCTTGTAGACTGTATCTAAATTCTTATCCTGCCTCTACTATGACTCCCTGTGGTATTACTAGATTATTCTTATTAGTCTGTCTGTGTAGCTAACTAAGATTGCACATTTGGCAAAAGGTGTTAAACGAAACTCCCATTCTAGTCAGCAATAGCTCTATGCACTGAGTGCAGTCCTCTGGGATTGTCCATAATGTCTTTTCAAGTCTTCTAAATGTTTATGCTTTGACAATTACCAACAACAAAAAGGTGAATGACCACCAAGAAAGAATAAGATACTATTTTACTTTTGGTTTGGATAGGAGGACAATCCATACTACTACTGTTACAGGGACAAATCTGCACAAACAGAACTATGGACACTAAATAGTGCATTGTTTATCAATTATAATAGGCGCAGGTAGACTTTCCACATACCTCAGTGATATCAGACTTTGAAGAACCCCCAATCTCCTTACTGACTAGATAGTGTGGCAGAGTCATTTAGCTCCCGAATTCATCGATGATTGATCCCCAATGATGATTATCCAACGCAGGACAAGAGTACGGAGTCAGAGTCCAGAAGTGTCAGAGGCGCGGACTCATGCTTGGAAATTGCAAAACCTTTTGCTCATTCACTCTTGACCAAAAACCACAGAGTCTATTTAAGTTTTAAAGCTTTATTAAAAGTAAAAATATTTATTAAAATCAAGCTTGTCATAAAACATAAACGGTTGATTAAAAATTAAGCCTGGGCGGAGAACTACGCTCCGTTCGCGGAGTTTGCGAAGTTTCGGCAACTTCACACTACGCGGAGAGCGCGAAGCTGTCGCCTACTTCGCAATCTACAGCGTAGCGTAGTAGTTTTTCTTCCTTGCACGCTCAATAGCATTCTCGCGTGCGCGATAATGACTTACCGTGGTTCTGCGTTCGCTTTCTCGTTTTTCTCTCCCGGTCGCGTTCGCTACGATGTTTGGAATCCGGCCGCACAATCCTATGCGACTTTGAGCGCGCGAACATGTCATTGGGACGTGCGATCCTCCCATGTTGGTAAGATCGCGTTTCCGAACACGCAGAAACTGCATTCTGGCACAGAATATCTCCCGAGCATGTTAAAATCTTCTCAAAAATGTTCATTTAACCCCTCAGATTGTGATTTGGCTGTATTTTTTGGGGCTAGGAGTCTTCTTTTTGTTTCTACTCTTTTTTTCAAGCGAAAGTAAGTTCCCCTGAGTCTCCAACTTCCTGTTCCTGTCCACCAGGCTCCTCCCAGTGCTTTGTCCATGTGGTGTTCACTTTCATTTGGAATTGGAGCTGGAAGGATCACTCTTTGTGTTTGTCTGCTGCATCATAGCATTTAATTGGATTTATTGAGGAATTTTGGATTTGAACTTTTCTTTCACAAGTAAGTTTGAGAATTGAGAATTGGTGTACTGTATAAATGTTTTTATTTTTTTTGTTTTTTTTTAACTACAGTTTTCTGTGCTTCTTAATCTTTCCTAAATATTCTTTTTGGGGGAGGCCTGTACTGTTTTGGCATGTTTGCACAGTGCTGCAACGCGACCTTACAGTTTTTGTCTTCTTCGCGCGCTCAATGTGCGTGCTCGGGCGCGCGATCACGACGTTTTGTACAGTTCACGCCGCCGAATTTGCATTCTCGCGAGCAATATCTCTCGAGTTGCCTAAAACGTTCCCGAAAATGTAGATTCTGGTTTTTTTGCTAAAAGAAACTCCTCAGGTTGTCATTTGCTTGTAGTTTTTGGAGCATGGACCACTTACTGTTTCTGTCCTCTATGTACCTTGTTGTTTGAGGGTGGCCTGACCATGTGGGCGGCTTGGTGGCGGCCATTTTGTCAAGCCAAGCATTGACCTTTTGCCATAGGAATGTATTGTCTATTTGTCTGTCTTCTCTTTCTTTTCATGTTTTTGGGGGTGGCCAGGCCATGTGGGGGCGGCCATTTTCCATGTGGAGGGCGGCCATTTTAATTCCTGGTACTAGTAGCAGCCTCTGTGTTTTTGCCATAGGCCTCCAAGCTACTAGAGTCCTCCTCATCATGTGTGCATGAAAGTTGTTCAATTGTTATAGGGGTGTTTAAGTTGTAAGTGTAACATCATGTAGGTCATGGATGGCTTTGGATTAATTAGCAAAATGTGTCTTTGGTGTTGAATTGCAGGTTTTGGTTGTGTTGAATAATATGGCTTTTTCCTGCGCACTAGGTAACCCTAGAATTCAGCTCGCGTAGTTTTGTTAAGTTTGCACAGTGCAGCAACGCGACCTTACAGTTTTTGTCGTCTTCGCGCGCTCAATGTGCGTGCTCGGGGGCGCGATCATGACGTTTTGTTCAGTTCGCGCCGCCGAACACGCTGAATTTGCATTCTCGCGAGCAATATCTCTCGAGTTGCCTAAAACGTTCCCGAAAATGTAGATGCTGTTCATTTTGCTAAAAGAAACTCCTCAGGTTGTCATTTGCTTGTAGTTTTTGGAGCATGGACCACTTACTGTTTCTGTCCTCTATGTACCTTGTTGTTTGAGGGTGGCCTGACCATGTGGGCGGCTTGGTGGCGGCCATTTTGTCAAGCCAAGCATTGTCCTTTTGCCATAGGAATGTATTGTCTGTCTTCTCTTTCTTTTTATGTTTTTGGGGGTGGCCAGGCCATGTGGGGGCGGCCATTTTAATTCCTGGTACTAGTAGCAGCCTCTGTGTTTTTGCCATAGGCCTCCAAGCTTGTGGCCTACTGTGCCAGTAGGTAGGCCCAAGGGTACTACTAGAGTCCTCCTCATCATGGGTGCATGAAAGTTGTTCAACTGTTATAGGGGTGTTTAAGTTGTAAGTGTAACATCATGTGGGTCGTGGATGGCTTTGGATTAATTAGAAAAATATGTCTTTGGTGTTGAATTGCACGTTTTGGTTGTGTTGAATAATATGGCTTTTTCCTGCGCACTAGGTAACCCTAGAATTCAGCTCGCGTAGTTTTGATAAGTTTGCACAGTGCAGCAACGCGACCTCACAGTTTTTGTCGTCTTCGCGCGCTCAATGTGCGTGCTCGGGGGCGCGATCACGACATTTTGTTCAGTTCGCGCCGCCGAACACGCTGAATTTGCATTCTCGCGAGCAATATCTCTCGAGTTGCCTAAAACGTTCCCGAAAATGTAGATGCTGTTCATTTTGCTAAAAGAAACTCCTCAGGTTGTCATTTGCTTGTAGTTTTTGGAGCATGGACCACTTACTGTTTCTATCCTCTATGTACCTTGTTGTTAGACGGTGGCCTGACCATGTGGGCGGCTTGGTGGCGGCCATTTTGTCAAGCCAAGCATTGTCCTTTTGCCATAGGAATGTATTGTCTGTCTTCTCTTTCTTCATGTTTTTGGGGGTGGCACTGGCCAGGCCATGTGGGGGCGGCCATTTTGTGTGACCTTCCATCCTGTTTGCCGGCTTGCCGCAGGCCTACATAGTTGTGTGATTTTTTTGCTGCCAGTAGGCCTAGAGTCCCAGAGATAGTCAGCGGGGATGCTTGATGTAGCGGTTTCCATTTTGTCTGTTGAATTTAACATCATTTAGGGCATGGGTGGCAATGCAATAAATTTTCAAATGTGGTGTTTGGGTTGTAGTTAACTGTTTGGGGGAAAACTCCAAATGCCTTTGTTGTTTGTGTTGTTGTGTAACTTTCAAACCTTGTAGCCATGGGGATTTTCTTTTTTGCATTAAGCTGTGATGTATGCATCCTCCTTTTTCTGGCCATATAGGGAGGGATATAGGCCTGGTTGAGTTTATTTTTTTCTGGCCTTTGCCCTTTACCCATGTACCTGTGATGAGTGCCCATGTGGAGCTGTGGTGGTAGTAGTAGTGTGCCGTTTTGTTTTTGACAAATTAGCCTGTGTCTTGCCATTGTTCCAGTTGGCTTACTAGTTGTTCACATCCCCATTGCTATCTGCTGCAGGTCACTGATGCTGCATCCATGATGCACAAATTATGGATAAACAAGTTCCACTTCCACTACATTTGCATTTTAATTCTTTGCTATTCTTACTCTTATTGGATGTACTAATACTTCTAGTAGTAATTAAAGCTAAAAAAAATCCATATTCGACTGATGTTGTTCTGCCTTCTTGCTTGTAGGTGCACAAAAGACTGAAGAGGAGGTGTCTGTCATCATTCATCGCCTGTTCTACTGCCAGACGGACGTCCTTCTGTACTACGTCACGTGTGGTGTGAGTGACTAACCTGACCAGACATCATTCTCAGCAACTGAGTGCTGCTGCTGAAATCTGAGGAAGATGGGCCCAAAGAAAGCAGGAACCAGGTCCTCCAAGACCAAGAAAGTTGCTGAGAAGAAGGAAGAACAGAAGAAGGAACTGACACTTAAGTCTGGTGTTGACCCGAAAACCTTTTTTGGGAGAAAAAAAAGTACACCTGCAGCAGCAGTGACCGGGGTCCAAGCTGGGGCCAGCACCTCCGCATCAGTGGGCCCAAGCCACCACCCCAGGCCCAAGCCGATGAGTAGGGAAGAGGTAGCCACCCTAATGGTGGAAAGCAGTGATACTGAGCCTGACCTGAACTTATCTCAATCTCAAAGTAGTACACATTCCACGAAAGAGGGAACACAGCAGAAAAGTGGTGAACAACCAGCGCCCGCAATAGTAGATGTTCAACAACCACCGCCCGCAATAGTAGATGCTCAAGGAAAAGAACAACCACCACCTGTAATAGCAGTTGTTACACAACCACCGCCCGCAATAGTAGATGTTCAACAAAAACAACTACCACAACCACCGCCTGCAATAGTTGTTCAAGAACCACCACTGGCAATAGTAGTTGTTGTTCCTCCCGAAGTCGGGGCAGTTCAGGAAATTGAGCCTGATGCAGAGCAAGAAGAGGCAGCACATCATGCAGGAGATCTATTGGTTTCCAAATCCCCACCAAGGAAAAGGAGGGTTAGTCCATTGAGTTCTTCGCCAAGCATCCCTTCTGATGATCTTGACATCACTGGGGAGCCAGAACGATCTGAGCATGAGAGGGAGAGACATCCCAAGAAGACCAGGCTAGGGAAAAGGAAGGTTCCAGGAAGCCTACCACTTATGGAGTGCGATGTTCAGCAGCCGGATAATGATGGTGATGATGAGTCAGACCCAGTCATCACAAGCATTACTCCTGGCCCTGAGGACATGGAGACCAACATTTTAAACCTATCAAGAATGGCTGCGACTAGGGATGTAGTAGCACGCATACCACCAACACAGGCCACACCAAAACTACCTCCAGCTTCCATTTTTACATTTGCACAAAGCTGGCAGCGTCCTACATCCAGCACAAGTTCCATCTCAGCAGAAGGAGGTAGTGGTACTACGGCACAGCCACATAGTGCAGTTCACCACACAACCTCCAGTTCATCCGGCATTGGAAGTGGCACTTCTAGCAGGAGACAAAAGTTAAGCTCCCCAGTGTGGGACTTCTTTACAGTTAGCGCAAATGAGGACAACATTGCTATATGCTCCATTTGTCATTCCTCTGTTAGTCGTGGTAAGCTTGGCACAAACTATGGTACCGGAGGCCAAATGACCCATATGAAAAAACACCACCCAATCCAGTGGGAGGACCACCTACGTAACATAAAAGCAGGAACCATTAATGTTGGTGGGGAAGCAGTAGAAGGTCCACGGGTAACCGAACAGGATGAAGAGGGAGACATTCTATCTGGTAGTGGTACACTAAGTACCCCTGTCCCACTACCCAGCACTGCAGTGGTAGAACCCAGATCCTCCGGATCAGCAACATCTCAGTGGCACCAGAGTAAGAGTAACCCGGAGACACCAAAGAGTACGGGTGCGAAGTCTGCGACACGAAGTCCTGCATCGGGCATATCTGAAAGAAATAGCAAGCAGCGTCCCATTCTTAGCATGTTTAGGCAGGAGGGGAAGTACGAGCGCAACCACCCAATAGCACGTTTGTATAATGCTAAGCTTGCTAAAATGTTAGCTCTGGACCTTCTCCCTTTTTCTTTTGTTGAAGGGATGGGTTTCCTGGAATTTGTGTCAACCCTCTGCCCAAAATGGAATGTTCCCAGCCGCTACTATTTTGCCAGAGTTGCTGTTCCAGCACTACACCACGACGTGCTGGAATTGCTTGGAAAAGCCTTGCAGCAGAGTGCTGTGCATAGTATCCACCTGACAACAGAAATGTGGAGCAGTAGTCAAGCCACAGATTACATGTGCATCACAGCACACTGGATCTCTTTTTCAGGTGTTAGAGACAAGATATCTACAGGCATTGACACTACTGAGATTTTTAATGATACTCGCAAACATGCTACTGTAGCCATGTTTGCTATGGAGAAATCGCATACTGCTGCAAACATTTTGGATGAGTTCAACAGCAAGGTCTTTGAATGGCTCCAACCAAGAGGCCTCAATATTGGTTTTGTTGCCACCGACAATGGCAGTAATGTAGTTAAGGCCATGGAAGATGGCCGCTATTTCAGGGCCCGTGTTTGGCACACTGCATTAACATTGTGGTTCAAGACTTTCTGAAAAGTGAAAGCAAAGTCAGCAACTTACTGACCATTTGCAGAAGAATCTGCACGCATTTCAATCATTCTTTTAAAGCCCGGAAGTAGCTACGGGTCATTCAACGTGAGTGTAACATGCCAGTCAAAGCACTCATTCAGGAGGTACCAACACGTTGGAACTCTACGTATTACATGCTCGAACGGCTGTTTGAGCAGTACATACCACTTAATGCTTATGTCATGACAAGAAGATCAGGGGATAATGCTGTTAAAGCCATGACCGTTGAGATGTGGCAATGGGACCTCATTAAATGCCTGACTGAGATGCTACTTCCTTTTGAGGTCTTCACACGTGCAGTCAGCAGGGAGGACTGTACTATGAGCCAAGCAATCCCATTGTTGTACATGCTTGAGCAAGAGCTGAAGGAGGTGTCTGAAACGTACGAAGGTGTGGAAGGAAAACGTGAAGCATGTAATTTAGCGAAGTCATTAGCAAGCCGCTTATCTGAGAATAGAAGGATTCAAAATAAGATTGTGTCACATCAACATTACATTACTGCCACAATTTTGGATCCACGGTACAAATTATTTGTGAACAGTAATGCAGTAATTCCTTTTTCAGAAGAGGATGTTTCCAAGTACAAAACTGTAATAGCCAAGGAAGCCACTGATTTAGAAAACGAACGGCTCTCAATTAGAGGCCTGCCAGTGCCAGCCCAGGACAGTGCAAGTACTACTGAGCATCCTACAGAGTCAAGTTCTTCTTCACAGCATGCGAGCAGTGTGTTTGCTTCCCAGCAGTCACCAACACAAGCAATAACACCAACCGCACCAACAGGATCTGATTAATCAGACACAAGCAAAAAAATAGCTGCTTGGTTTCTACAGAAAGGGATGGGGAAGTCCGTTGCTGTCGCAAAGCAAAAAGAGGACGAGCAAACCAGAGCACCAATGAACATTGAGCGGATGGTCCAGGCCTATCTGGGTGACACAACAGAGGTGTTCATGGAGCAAAGCCCATTGGTGTATTTGTATAGGACAAGAAGCCAATGGCCACTGCTCAGCAGGCGGGCGATAAAGTATCTAGCTTGCCCTGTTGCAAGTGTCTCTTCTGAGCGTGTGTTCAGTGCTGCTGGTGCCATTGTGACTGTGAGAAGGACCAGTCTCTCGCCCAAAAGCGTGGAGAGGTTAACCATGATAAAAATGAACCAGCACTTGATACCACCAGACTACCAAGTCCGTGAATCAGAGCTGGAAGAGGAGAGCGAGTCGGACGAAATAAGTATTGGGTTACAGGACTTACTTCTGTCAAAAGAGCCACCAGGGTTTGAGGACGAGCTCCTCTTCCCTGACAACTAGGCTTGGAAATTGTTACATTCTCCCTTCCTTTATTTCTCCCTTCCTTAGTTATTTGTGTGTATCTGTCTTTCTGACTCAAACTTGAAAACCAACTCCATCTTCCTTTCTCTTTTAATTACCTATTGGAGTTGCACATCTGAGCATTTACTGTGCACTCCACTCATCAGAGTCCTGCTCCATCTTCCTGACTCACCCTAAATACATTTCCATATTGCCATACTTTGGATGGAGATGGACAATAGTGCAATAATGTAGCCTCTAACAGTCCCTCCATAACAATTGAAACGTACGTGACTACAGCCATCTTCTGTTTTGTTTCCAATCTGAAATGCATCACTGTCTTAAGGCTACACCTCTGTCTGCAGGCATACACAACTCTTCAATGTCAGAACTTGAACAGGGCTCCAAAATTAAAGTAAACTCGTCATCACTTTCAGAAGGCTCTGCTGCATCTGTGATCTGACAGTCACAAAGAAGAGAAAGACAGGTATATGAAATAAATGATGCCATACATTGCATTGGCAGCTTGCTGACTCAGAGCAAATGTGCATGAAGTCGAGTAGTTTCAAAGTGCTTGTGTCTCGCGTGATGGTCAATGTTTCCATGTTGTTTAATAATATGTATCCAATTGTACTCCTACTAGTGCAGGTGCAGTCTGGACTTAATCCTAGTCACTCAATACATACTTAGTTGCTGTTTTTGGTCAGTTGGAGAACACGTACACGTGCCACACCGGATGATGATGATGTCAGTCAGTTTGATCAGAGATGAATGATGGAATATGTTCAGGAAGTGGAATACAAGGTAAACACACAACCAATCAAGAAGAAGCACAGCAGACCTAGGCTACATGTGTGTGCAGTGGTGGAATGGAATAGTGGTATGATTGACATTGGCGCATTGATTTAGAATCACATTAATCACTTGCTTTGGAAATACTAGGTTGATGTATATGCCTTTTGTCTGAAACTCTGAAAAATGTAGGTAAATGGACTTTGGGCCACAGACTCACGTCCCGGTGTTGTGGCCCTGTAACTGTTCTGTGCTGGCTCCTATCTTGTTGTTCTTTCTGATGACTGCTGTGCAACTAGAAGAGTAGAGTTAATCAATGTATCCAATTAGCCTCAGTCTGAAAATGTTCTCGCTCACGAGTCTTGTCTTTTTCGCACTACACCGTAATTGATTTCTATGTTTTCATTCTGTTAACTTATTTTGTAATACCCCATTTCTTCTTTCATCAACACTTACAGGCCGGCCTTTCACCCAGCGCTACTATATTTATACGTGGAGCAACAACTCACACTTACCTTACCAATCCTCCTCATCATTCTGCCAGAGGCGCCCAAGGATGATATAATCAATCAATCAGTCACAACAGTGTCCATGGAAGGGAGGAAAAAATGAATGACGAGATACAACTACACATTTGGCCCTGGATAATACATTAACTTTAGTATCATTTTCATATTTTTCTTTGATTCCTTTTTCCTCTTCATTTATTTTATGCTTGTGTTTGGTAATTGATTGTTCACTTAAAGTATCTCAATTTTGTTTGCTAGCTTTCAGCCCGCTACAACAGGTATTACGGTTTCTCAGAGGGCATACAGCCTAGGCAAAAGTCATATCATTCATATCATAAGAAGTACTTCCTTTGAATTGTGTAGTAGTAGTTAAGTAATTACCACTTCTTATTAACCATCCAGTTAATGAAACCTTCATCGTGCATCCATTTCGTTGTTCTTAATTGACTTTACATTTATTGTGGAATTGTGGATCAGCAATCATCGTCTTCATT
The DNA here is from genome assembly GCF_964261635.1 of Lissotriton helveticus. Classification (NCBI taxonomy): domain Eukaryota; kingdom Metazoa; phylum Chordata; class Amphibia; order Caudata; family Salamandridae; genus Lissotriton; species Lissotriton helveticus. Next base: position 243,153,545 of record NC_136073.1, read on the forward strand.
GTTTTGCTTTTTGTCTCCATGCGTACTGTTTTTCTTTGTCAAACCTTTCCCCAAACCCCCGTTCCCATCCATTCATCAAACCCTAACCCTCTTCCCCCGGGCTGTGTGGTTTTTATTGAGGTGTGATGTTACTACATTAAATATACACCAACAATTGATCACACGCTTGCTGGGGCAGATGTGGTGAAACCAACACTAATAAAATCAAAAGTCAACGAGGCAGGGCGAGGATCTTCTTCTGCTTGCCCACCCAAGCTCACTCTATGTAATAGTGTACAAGGCAATTAATTTCCCAAAGTGACCCAACGAATAAATGTAAATCATTGCTGGCATTGTTTGAATTTAATTTTAGAGCATGTACGTTTACGATTTGTATTGTGTTTTAATGACTCCAACGCAACTACAGTTATCTTCTTCTACTTTTTCAGTCCCCGACACCATTGATTTCTTTGAGTTCGTTTAGCTGTTGCAATATTGTTTGTATTTTTGGTCCGTATTATGTACTGTAATTTTCTACTTCTCTCACATTCTTTCTCAGGCAAATGACTGTCTCTTTGTTTTTGTTTTCCAATGCTAGTGCCAGTGTCTAGGACTAGGAGTCTACTCGACTACTATCACACAACCACGGCATAGTCTCCGTTGTCTTGGGAAACCATGCAGCCCTTGCGGTGCCAAACCATCAATCACAGGTAAGAAGAGCAGTTTGCTGGGAGGTCTAATGGAGGAGAGGCTGGTAGTACTAATAGGACAAATGTTACTTTGAGTGAGGGGCACAGCATCTATCTGTTTGCATGTTACACATGTGGTCAGTTAATAAAGTATTTCAATCAAATACTGGCCGCTGCCCTGCATCTAGAGTAAACCTTGTGATGTACAACAGTAACCCCACCACAAAACAATATCATATCATATCTGTGTTAGTTGAAAATAAATAACATTTATTCATGTATAAAAATATCCTCCTATCCCCACCCTAACCCCAACAATAGTCCAAGTCCAAAGAATGTCCCACAAAAATAACCCCAACAGTACACCCAATTCCCACCCACCAACAAAAGTATTAAAAAAGGGGCAAATCAACAGGGTCCATTACAATTGGCGGGCTTTGAGGTGTTTGTCCACTAAAATCTTTACACGCTCCTCTAATTGGTCCTCCAGCTTGGCCACCCGGAGGAGAAGTTGTTGCCGAAATGCACGGCACCTACATTTGCATCCATGCTGTGAGGGGGTGGCAGATGTTGAATGGCGGCGGTGAGCGGCTGCCTGGCCGCAGCGCCGTACTCCTGCAGGTGGAGCCTTGCTGGGGCCACACGCATTGGAGGTAGCAGCTGCTGCCGCCGCCTCTTCCTCCTCCTCAGCCTCAGCCACCAGCTTGCGGTACTCCTCCACAATGGCCTGCAGTTTCCTTTGCCGGGCCCTGGCTGCCAACTCCTTCCGTGATGGTTTTGAGGAAGGAGTAGGAGTATCTATAAAAAAAGAAACAGAATTATAGCAAACTCTTCATAATGAATTCAACAGTACATAGTGGCATTGTAGCACTTTCAAGTGCAGTCCATACAATTGGTATCAACTTTTAGTATCTATCTAATCTGTCCTCCTGCTTCCCCTGCCTGTAGCATTTGTTGAAGTTTTTTCCGACATTATACTTGCCCTAGTACTGGGTGGGCTTGAGTAAACATAAGAACAAAAGTCTTTTTTGTATCTCCTTTTATTTTTTCAAAGTAAGACTCTGCTTCCAGTGACAGTCTTCACCTATGATGAATACAAATACATTTAGGGGGCATCCACCCATTAAAAGTAAATGTCTATCATTCTTTATTATCAGCTTAGCTGGTTTCACTTTCACCAGCAACCCAACCACCCATGTGTCCACTCCTTCCTTGCCTTGGGTTTCATTGACACAAACTCCGCTCATGATTCTTGCTATCCACTGTATCCATGCACCCATATTCTTTTGCCCAACCAGGCCTGCATTTTCTTTGACCTTACAGTTCTACCCATCCTTTAACAACCCATGCATCCGATTCATATCAGCCATGTGAATGAACCTTCCAAAGTATCCTTCTATGGTAGTTAGTCTTATTATTACATCTCTGAGTCCTCCCTTCCTCCTTCCACCCTAGTTCACTTCTTTCCCTTTTTGTTCAACACATGCCTCAAGGTCATCTGATCTGGTTTTTAGTCTTCTCCATAAGTTTCACAGCTGAGTTGGAGTCTGATGGAAGAGGCCTTGTTTACTCAACTAAAACTGGTAATGCTACAAAGGGTGTCTTCTTCAACCATTGTATATTGTCCAGTACAACTTATAATTCATACTTTCTTAATAAGTCTCATAGCACAGTGAGGAAAAAAATGTCCCCCATCCACCTAGTAATGCAAATAAGTAATGAATATAACTTACCACCGCCCACCGCTGAACTTTCCTCCCCACTGATGCTCCTGCAGGTGCCGCATCCTCTGTCCCCTCCTGGATGGCAATCTCTTCGCCGCTGGCCCCGTCGGCACTGGTGGTTAGTATTGATTGTGCATCTATGAAATCAAGTACACCTTTTTAGATGCCTGCACACCTCCCCTATTTTACTAATTGTACTTTTTTAACCAGGAAGAAAGATTGAAAAAACAGTTACGTATAACATGAATCGTTGTGACAGTGTAACTAGTCCAAATTGCGTCCTAATGTACAGCAGTCACATTAGACAGAGTTTAGTTTTCATTTATTAGATGGTCCCTAGGGTCATCTAATCTACTCCTACTCTAGTCTTTGGAAAGTTAGCCTGAGCCATATAACCATTTTTAGATCCGTGTCTACTGCTTTGCCCATGTTACCTCGCAGCTTGTTGCACAGTAAGAATGACACCATTGAGGCCACATGAGTGTCGCATACAATTGACAAACCAGTATTGTTAGTCCCTGTTGCTTATCCATAATGTAATGTTGCACTTTTTGCCATGACTGCTAAAAACTGGCATAGTTTTATTCACTGTCTAACGTGCAACATTTTTCTCATAGGCAGATGAGAAGAGAAGATTGCTTTACGAAACAAGGGATTTGCAGAGCTTTCGAAAGATGCATGTGTAACCACTTACAGTATACGTTCAACGGTGAGAGGTCTCTCACAATTCACACATTTCTCTATCGTGCACTAGATGTACAAAATGTACAGTATTTAATCTTCATTTTGCATGGTGGAGCAGGATGTTTTTCATGGAAATACTTACAAGTTACAACAATACAAAGCTTGTTATTAAAAAAAATAAAGTTTTTGAACTTGCACGTAGACTCTGTGGTATATTATTTTCAGTGTCTGGGGTGTTGTGGAGTGAAACGAGTGAGTGAGCGAAAGGGTCTTCTTCTTCTGTTCTGGGTTGTGTAATAAAATCATTGGGTATATCTAACTATCTTCGTGTGGGGGTCGGGAGTGGGACAAATAAATGACTATGACCAGGACACTTAGGTAGGTAGACTAGACGGTCATTGGATTATGGGTTCTTCTGACTGAGTTCTGTGACCAGGGGGTAAGGTCCAACCTCCCTATCACCAACATCAACAACATCCTAATTTCTTGTGCATAGATCTGTATGTGTATGTGCAGAGAATAATAACCACAACAGTAGTAGAAGTATACTAACTGAACAAAAATTAGTAGGCAAACATCTGGTTGTGCATTTTTGTTGGTGGGAATTGACAAAGACTGGAGATTACAGAGGACAACGCAAAAGACAGGAGTGGACCCAGTGCCTACAGCTATTCTATCACAGCTTTATTCAAAAGAATACCTTAACTAAAGAGTGGCCCACAGGGCAAGCTTAGCTACACACAGTCTAATAGTAGTAGCACAGAGAGTCTTGGGGCAGAGGCAGTGTGAAGGAACTGAAAGTCAGGGATGGCATTGGATAGTTAGTGACCCAAAATTTGGAAAACAAATTTAAGACCAAAGAAGGTTTTGCTAACATTGAATTAGGAAGGAGGATTAATCGGTTGGAAAAAATAAAGTGCGTTAAAAAGTTAGGGAAATATAATTTTTAATATAAGCACTGTAGGACTTACTGGGGCCAGCAGCAGGATCCGCGGTAGAGGAGCGCTCCTCTTGTGGTTGTTCCACCAACTCGGACCCCGTCTTCTTGCCCTTGGGTGGTGCTGATCATGTAAGAAATAATAAAGAAAGAGAAACATTAAGTGCTGTGAAACAAAGACCTCATTCAAAAATCCTCTCAAACATTTTAGGGAACAACAATTCCAATAAAATTGACTTCAAAGTATAAATGACTACTGGCTTGCAAGATCCACAGACCGTCTACTTATAGAACACTAATCAAATGTGCCATAAACATTCTGATTGCAGAATATACTAAGGAAGCCAGTACCACCTGACCTACAACACCTATTCAAGAATCCAGACGGGCCAATTGTTCAGTAAGTCGGCATTGCAATTTTATTTTTGCCCGCAAACATGCATAGATGATGAGATGGAGGACACATGCATAAATTTGTACATACACGTAATTGTTGGTTGCTTGCATCAGAACTGCTACTGGCTCACCTGACCATGCTATTGCTGTGCTGCTAAGCCTACCACTCAGTAAACAAACTCAAACCGGTTTCAATGGAAGGGTGGGGTAAATAAGAACTAACTAAGCATTCAGTGACCGAGGAGGCGTCATGCAGACCGTTAAAAAAATATGAACTAATACTATCCATCCACCACTATTTCACTAAAGGACAATGTAAGGACTAGACTCTAGCAATAGCATCAACTAACTTCAGTTCTCTAAAAACTCTAACATCAATAATCAGCAGCCCAAGCCAGCGCTAAGTTACAAACCAGTAAGAGAAGTGGCGAGCAGCACCTGTGTCATACAATAACAGAAGAATTTGAGACGGAATTCATCTGCAATGTAACTAAGCGCACCAGTAACCGTGTTACTTATTCGTCCAAGAATTATACACAATACTTATACTACTATAATATATATTAAATTATTAATATTACTAGCTACTCACCAAGCCCCACGACTTCAACACCTAGCAGGTCCAACAGGTCCTGCTCCCTGTCCAGAATGTCTGCCCACCGGTGGGCCAGCTGCTGGTGGGTGCGCCGGATTTGCGAGCGACGGTACACTGCCCGGCGCACCTTCGCCCACCGGCGGTGACGCTCCTCTGGGAGGTAACCGGACCCTGGCCTGCTGGCAAGGTCAAGGGTAGGTGGCGCTGCATGAAAAAAACCAGGGTGGCCACCTCCGCCTCCCCGAAAAGATTCCGGGCCTGCACCCCTGCAGGTCGCATTCTGCCGCAAGGCAGCCGGCTCTTCTTGGGCGCAGGCGCCTTGCCCTTCGAGCCGGTTGTGCTCCCCTTTGCCATGGTTCTGGGTTGGAGGTGGAAAAGAAAAGTTAGAACAAAAGGAAAAAAAGTTAGGGGGAAGAAGTAGGAGCTTAAATGAAGAAGTAAAATAAAACAGTAGAAAAGCTAAAAAGAAAGGTGGAAAAGTAGAAATAAAATGCAAAATATAAACTTAGGGACAGAGAGAAATAGATGAGAAGTAAGAAAAACTGTGAAAATAGGTAAAAGATTGAACAGATATAAGGTGGATAGAAAACTAGGCCCAGAACCATAGCATACAGTGTGAAAAACAAGATGGCCGCGCCCATCGCGACCACTTGGGTAAGTTTGCGCGCGATTTCACGCGAACACGCACTTTCTCAGTGTGAACAAGTAGTTGTGTTCCCGAACAAGACGTGCACCGCGCGGACGCGTTATTCGCGACCCGGAAGAGGAAATAGGGGGCGCGGGCGGGTGGGACAATTGAAAAAACAAGATGGCCGCGCCCATAGCCCAACCACATGGGTAAGGTCGCACGCTACAATCCCCCGAACACGCAGACAGCGCCCCGACCACGCACTACGCGCTCCCGAGCAAGAAAAACGGCTCGCGAACGGGACCAGCAAGCTACTACGCATGCTCGCGAAGCTACGCGAAGCTCGTGTAGTGCGAGAACGTCTTCGCGTAGCGCGACTACGCGTACTATGCCCAGGGTTATTTAAAATGGGAAAGTGCTTAGTGATTTCACACATTTATTGTGGGCGAGCTGAGCCCTCACCTGGTTTGAAATTTAATTTTTCTTTTTGGTGCTGAATCGTTGGTCACTCCGTCCTAGTGATGATGATTTGTTCTTAGAAGTGAAGCTTCTGTCTGTTATGAGAAAAATGGTGCGTGTTAAAAAGCAAGCATTCATCAGTTGTGCCAAAAAGTGCTGCAAGACAACACCCTTCCCTGGAAAAAGGGACATTTTTACTTTAGAGTAGACAGTCACAAATTATTAGATTGGTTTCTGTGTTCACATTTCTTCATTCCTAGACAAAATACTAGTGAGTGGTGTATGTCTATGACATCTAACATTCTTAAATGTACTTTGTAGGTGCAACATCTGGTGCTGGGCCCAGCGCGGAGGTGGAGGAGGACAGTTCTGGGGAGGAGGCGGTGCAAGTGCCGGACGAAACTGCTGTGCGGGTTGCCACGGTAGTGGCGGGCAGTGGTAAACTCTTATATTCCTTACTTATTGAGATTGCAGACTGCATAGTGTGCTCTCTGCACGGGTGTAGTATATATGTTCTACAGTTAAGTTACTATACTGTTAAGCAGACTTTCAAATTTGGAACAAAGTTTTTTATCAACCAGGTAGTAGCTTCCTCTAAATTTACTTCAACTCAGCGGTGAATTTTTTTTCGAGAATCCAAATCTGATCTGAGATGAACTTGATGGATGGGATGAACGAAAAGCGAAAGAAGGGTGTAAGTAAGTGTGGAAGGACGAGCAAGTTAAAAGTAATGATGACTGACAAAGAAGAATGATACGTGTTTGATTGGTGCCCGGGGTGGCTGGGAAGGAATATGATGCACGGCTGGGTCAAGGATGAAGCAAGGATGGGTGGAAGGAGAACAGCCTGGGTGGGTGAAACAAACTCTGTATGTGTGCGCAATATATGCTTTGGTTGAAATTCAAATGCAAGTCAAGCACGGATGTATGGCTTGCGGTTTCCCAAATAAAATGAAAAGGTTGTTTTCCCGTGAGAAAACGTAAGGTTTGTCCTGATGAGAGACATGAAGAAGAATGAGTGACATATAGTTTGAATGGAGTGATGCCTGGATCATGGTACTATCTGACTCTTAGATAGCATATGTGTATCTAGAGAGAGTAGACGGTCACTGGATGAACTAAGTGTTTCTCTGAAGAGCATGTAACACCGCACCCACACGTCCGTCCCAGTGTAGGAAAGGCAAGGAAATGAAGTTGTAATTTTGTCCGAATACTACCATGAATAGTAGCAGTAGTTTGTATTGCAAGCACAGCATATATCCGGCTATTATGATGGCCACTCACTACCTCTGTTAATAAGTTTAGTAGAACTCGGTCATTCATGTATGAATGTATCACTGTTCACTCAATAAAAAGCAAAGCACCTAAAGTCATCCCATATGTAAGCAAATACCTACCATGTGCAGTGATAGATAATCAGATTATTTATCTTCTTCATTTTCCTTTTCTAGTATTCATTGGCACTGTAGGGTGAAAGTTAAATTAATTAAGCAGTAGCCCTTGTAACAGAGTATTCTCAGTGCCACTCGTAATAGAAAAGTAAGAGCATCACCACCTGCATGTACTGGACTGGTACAGTAACGCAAGTCTGTCTCACTCATCATGGCGGGCGTCTGTTTTTCTCGGGTGCAAGTTGACTGCACTGGCATTATGCCGGCTTGCAGAAGTTAACGTACCAATTTTGCTAAACAAGAGAGAAGAAGAAGAATAAGACTGGTGTACTGTCATAGTCGACTCTAATGGAGTGAGTCCACATGCTCGTAGAATTGATTCCTTAAACTCCCACTAATGTTAGAGCAAGGATGAAGAAGTGGGAGGTTAGATAGATACTGGCCACAATAGTTATGTACTGCGCTTGCAAGTTGCTAGTTCTACTGTGACACAACTTTCTGCTGAATCATTTTGTGTTAATCTTAAAGAGCATTGGTTACAGACTATGTCTTTCTTACTTCATATAGATGCTCCTTCCAAACCAACATGGAAGGAGCTGGCTAAAAGGGCCCGGCAACGGAGGCTGGAGGCCACTGTCACCGAATATCGGCGGCTGGTGGCCCAGGAGGAGGAGGACACGCAGAGTACGCCGACAACATCCATGGCGACACCTGCATCCTCCTCCGCACTCCCTGGGTCAGCCAGTCAGTGCAGCAGGTCTCCAGCGGTACGGATCGGGGGTACCGCAGCCACCCGCCACCGCCAAGCAACAAAGAAATCAGCTGCCCCCCACAGCAGGTGCAAGGCACGCGTGCACCGCCTTTCACTGAGGGTGTCCTACCTCGAGCAGGAGCTCCTCAACACCAAAACCCTGCTCGAGACCCTCCGCAAGGAGCATGCCGACCTGGCCCGAAAAGTCAACAGCAGCCAGCAGTAGGAGGAGACTGTCCCTTGCCCCTTTTTTAAAGACTTCTGGGGGGTGGGAATTGGGAGTTGGGTTTTCTACTTTTTTGGACTTAGTTTTCACGGACATTCGTTGGAGTTTGGGAGGGGGGTGGGTTGGGTCTTGCGGGAGATTATTTATGTTAGGGATATATAAATATACTTTAAACTTTAACTTAGCATACGTGTTTTTTACTGCTTTTGAGGCTGGTGGGTGGGGGTTTAACAGTAAGTTTGTTTTCCTGAAACTGAAGTGGCATCTTGATTCAAGTTGTGTAAGTACTAGTAATTGCCCAAATGTTTTCAAAACTAAGTGCCTGTCACAGAGTAAGTGAATTCAATAGTCCTAGGACCGTCAGTCTCTCATCTCTCCTAATACTCCATTATACTACCTCCCCCCAAACGCTTATCTTACCTGTAATTTGTGTTTGGAAATGGGGCTAGGCACAGGGCTGGCTGCACGGGAAATGGCGATTAAGGTTGGCAATCCTGTGCGGATGAAATGTCATCATTGCAGTGGTACTTGTAGTGTTACACAATGGCAGTTGCAGCATCTGAAAAAAAAGAAAATGAAACCTTGTTTGTCCTTACCGTAGCTTTAGAACGATACGATAGAGAATATAGCAGGTGACAGTACACTAGAACAGTGCCACAATGTAGCCGAACAAATGGCAAAGTATTGAAAGTACTTGCGTTGAATTTCTTTGACATTGGCTACTACTACAAGAAATAGTACTGAAGGTGAGGAACACAGCAGCGTAATAATTTGCCACGTCTAGGAGGAGGATGTTCTTGATGACCAATCAAGTTGATGGCGCACATGAAAATCTGCTTTAATTTGCCAATAGTGACTCAGTGTCAAGCTGAGTAAGAATATATCCTCGGATTCCTTCATCAGCCTGTTGCTATGACCTTATCCTCCCCAGCAAGTGTGTGGAATTATTGCTGTCATTTAGTCACACATCAATCAAAACCACACAGCCCAGGGGAAGAGGGTTAGGGTTTGGAAAATGGATGGGAATGGGGGTTTTTGGGAAAGTTTTGTTGAGAGACGGAAAAAAAAGCACAGCATGGACAAACAATAATTGAAGATAAACAAATCTTTGGGTACAAAGCTATCCATAAATCTTGTAAGTGACATAAAGGAAGTGCATGCACTACTGCATGCATGGTTACTGAAAAGTAAGTAGTACTTTCGACAACCGTGAATGAAAGAATGCGACAGTACAGGGCTGCAGTAATAATTATGCGTTTTCACTTGCCTATCTCTGCACTTAGAGAAACACTTCTTACATTAAATTAGGTTTAAAAAATAGCAGAAGTAAAACCTATAGAATGGCCGTAGGGATGAATTTAGAAGCAGAGATCAAAGAAATGCACAGTCACACTCATAGAAGTTCACAGCAATAACATTACTTAAAAGATAATTAGAAAAGAACGGATACTGTATCTGTATGTTTTTGTAGTTGTCCTGTTGAATTTGGTAAGTTGCATGCATCCAGCCATTCCTCTTATTAGCGGGACTCCTCCATTCAATCTGACGCTCCGTCCATCAATGTTGGTGACCAGAAGACACCCTGTCAACTGCCTGCCTGGCGGATGCTGAATTGCGGCTCGCTAATGTGAAGCCTGACTTCATCCTTTTTTTCCCATTGCACAGGCTAAAACCCGGCCTGTAATTATTGATGGAAAAACAGGAAGTGATATTAGAACACCACTGACAAATAAATATAAGGTATGTACGCTGTGTAGTGCAAAAAGTCACACTTTGAGTTTCCTAATAGACAGTACAGTATGTTTGAAAGTGCCTACTCTGTCTGAGTCTCCTTTTGAAGGATAAATAAGTACGGGCGAATTAATTTAGCGGATCTTTCCCCTCAAGCTAGGTGTACTGTAAACTGTGTTTTAGAACAAAATTAGACCTTCCCAGCAGTGCTCCCAGACCCTTACTAAACCCAGTCGCAAAAATGTAGAAGACCCCCAATCAGATCTCCAAAAACGAGGCCTAGTAGAAAATGGTGACAAAAAGTACTTTGAAAGTAAAGTAGGCCCAAATCCCCCCTTACCCACCATGGATTGTATTCAAACCACTTGCAAGCAAGCAAAAGTATCCATACCCAGCATTGCTCCAAGACTCGCAAACCCCCCCACAAACACCAGGAACCCCCACAAACAGCCCCCGAAAACGGTAGAGTGAGCGAAATCTCAGAAAATGCAAAAACTTTTTCCCCAGGGATTGTCTCCAAAACACTTTCTTTCGGGTATTAGACCTTTCCAGCAATGGCCCCAGAACTGTCAACCTGGGCAAAAACAAGTTTAACGCCCCCAACAAGCTAAAAGGAAGAACCCGGGAAAAGCCACACTTAAAAAACTTTGGGCCTACCTGGAATTCAGTCCAAATGCGCTCTGCAGCTAAGCCCTAACTCCCCTTTTCCACCATGGATTTCCTGAAAAACAAATGCAATCAACATTAGACTGTGCCAGCAGTGCTCCCAGACCCCAAAACCCACCCACAACAACCTAAAAGCCCGCCAAACAGCACCCCAAAGACAGGCAAGTGATCAAAAGCGCAAAATCTTTTTCTGCTCCGATTTTCTCCAAACCACTTTTATCCGGTATTAGACCTTCCCAGCAATGGCCCCAGACCCGTCAACCTAGGCGTAAAGAAGTAGAAGACCCTCAAACAGCCAAAAAGCAAAACTACAAAAATGGGGACTTCGAAATTTTCAGGCAAATTTCCAAAATCACTCCACGCGCGCTCTGCAGCTAGGCCCTAACTCCCCTTTGCCACCATGGATTTGCTTCAAACCTCTTGCAATCAAAACTATCCATACCCAGCAGTGCTCCCAGACCCCAAAACCCACCCACAAACACCCGGAACCCCCTAAACAGCACCTCAAAGACAAGCAAGTCAGCAAAAACGCAAAAAAATGTTCACCTCCGATTTTGTCCAAACCACTATTATCCGGTATTAGACATTCCCAGCAATGGCCCCAGACCCCTGCAGCCACCCGCAAAAAAGCAGAACACCCTCAAACAGGCAAAAAGCAAAAATGGGCCTACTACCTTCAATTCTGTCCAAATACGCTGTGCAGCTAGGCCCTAACTCCCCTTTTCCACCATGGATTTCCTGAAAAACAAATGCAATCAACATTAGACTGTGCCAGCAGTGCTCCCAGACCCCAAAACCCACCCACAACAACCTAAAAGCCCGCCAAACAGCACCCCAAAGACAGGCAAGTGATCAAAAGCGCAAAATCTTTTTCTGCTCCGATTTTCTCCAAACCACTTTTATCCGGTATTGGACCTTTCCAGCAATGGCCCCAGGCCCGTCAACTCAGGCGGAAAGAAGTAGAAGACCCCCAAACAGCCAAAAAGCAAAACCACAAAAATGGGGACAGAAATTTTCAGGCAAATTTCCAAAATCACTCCATGCGCGCTCTGCAGCTAGGCCCTAACTCCCCTTTGCCACCATGGATTTGCTTCAAACCTCTTGCAATCAAAACTATCCATACCCAGCAGTGCTCCCAGACCCCAATACCCACCCACAAACACCGGAACCCCCCAAACAGCACCTCAAAGACAAGCAAGTCAGCAAAAACACAAAAAAAAGTTCACTGCCGATTTTGTCCAAACCACTTTTATCCGGTATTAGACATTCCCAGCAATGGCCCCAGACCCCTGCAGCCACCCGCAAAAACGCAGAACACCCTCAAACAGGCAAAAAGCAAAAATGGGCCTATTACCTTCAATTCTGTCCAAATACGCTGTGCAGCTAGGCCCTAACTCCCCTTTTCCACTATGGATTTCCTGAAAAACAAATGAAATCAACATTAGACTGTGCCAGCAGTGCTCCCAGACCCCAAAACCCACCCACAACAACCTAAAAGCCTGCCAAACAGCACCCCAAAGACAGGCAAGTGATAAAAAGCGCAAAATCTTTTTCTGCTCCGATTTTCTCCAAACCACTTTTATCCGGTATTTGACATTCCCAGCAATGGCCCCAGACCCCTGCAGCCACCCGCAAAAAAGCAGAAAACCCCCAAACAGGCAAAAAGCAAAAATGGGCCTACTACCTTCAATTCTGTCCAAATACGCTGTGCAGCTAGGCCCTAACTCCCCTTTTCCACCATAGATTTCCTGAAAAACAAATGCAATCAACATTAGACTGTGCCAGCAGTGCTCCCAGACCCCAAAACTCACCCACAACAACCTAAAAGCCCGCCAAACAGACCCACAAAGACAGGCAAGTGATCAAAAGTGCAAAATCTTTTTCTGCTCCGATTTTCTCCAAACCACTTTTATCCGGTATTAGACCTTCACAGCAATGCCCCAGACCCGTCAACTCACCCGCAAAGAAGTAGAACACCCCCACAATTGCAGAGTCTTTCTTCATTGGGCGTAATCCAGCCATCTGCTTTGAGGGAAATAGCAGTCTGGAGGAGGAGGAGGATAGAGGAGCATGTTCTTGTGAACTTGTGAACCTGAGGAATGCAGACTGCGGCACCTTCAAATCAATAAGCAAATAAGTGAAGACAGTTCTGCTGATGGGCTTGTTTTTGTGATTAGGTGATTAAAGTTTTTTTTATATAGATTTTGCAAAACAAAGAAAGACAGACACACAGGAATAAAAGTGAATAAGGACGAAAAAGAAAGTTAGTGATTAATTGACTCATTTTCAGGGCACGGTGTCAGGGAAGAAGAGCTCGTCCTAAAACTCTGCTAATTCAGACGGGAGTAGGTCAGTTAACAGGGAAGAACTTCCCTCATCTAAGTTGGTGTCCTACTCGTCTTCTTCCTGCGTGCATTCTCGTATTTTGCAATCTGGTGGCATGAAGTGCTGATTCATCTTGATTATTGTTAACCTCTCCACATTTTTGGACGAGCGGCGGGTCCTTTTGGAAGTTACAATGCCACCAGCAACACTGAAAACACGTTCAGAAGACACGCTTGTGAGTGGGCAAGACGAGTAATTTATAGCCAGGTTGGTGATCTCTGGCCACACATCTGTTTTCCCATGCCAATACGCCAATGGGTCATGAGAAAGATGGACCTCTGTTGAGTCATTCAGATAGGCCAGCACCATCGACTCAAGGTTCTCCAGGGTTCCTCCACTTTGCTTACTTTTTTCTGGGACCATTTCAGAAGCAAACCTAAGCTGAGTTAGCCAATCCTCTTCTTCACACAATATTACTGTTGTGTCTGGTGCAGATGATACGGTTGCTGGTGTCGTTAACGGCTGAGAGGGAAAATCACTCACTTCTGCCACAGCCACAAATGCAGAAGTAGATTTTTTTGACTGCGGACGGCCTGCTGATGTACTGCCTTATCCTTTAATTTCCTGCCGTTCTCTTTCAAACCGAGTGGCTGACACAGCTAGCCAATGTTTGTACTTTGTAACATCTGCGTCATCAAAAGGAAAGAATACTCTGCCTGCCACTGCCTTTTTGTACCGTGGATCCAGAATAGTAGCACAAATGTAATGCTGTTCTGTGTTGATCATTTCAAGACGATCATCGCCAAGTAGGCGGTGTAATAACTTCTCCGCCAACTCACATGCTTCTTCCTTTCCATCTTTTTCAAACTTAGAACACACCGCCTTCAGTCGGTGCTCTAGCATGCTCAACAATGGGATAGCTTTTCCCAAATTACAGTCCTTCCTGCTGACTGCACGCGTGAAGACCTCAAAAGGACGAAGCATGTCTGTCAGGCTTTTAACTAGGTCCCATTGCTCCACCTGTATCCTCATGTCTATCATAGGTGTACCCAGTTTAAAGAAATACTAATCGACTACCGCATACTGCTCATACAGACGCTCAAGCATGTAGAAGGTTGCGTTCCAACGTGTTGCCACCTCCTGGATGAGTGCTTTCACTGGCAATTTACGTTCATGTTGCAGGCACCTCAGCTGCTTCCGGACCTTAAAAGAATGGTTGAAATGTGTGCACATTCTTCGGCAGGTGGTCAGTAACTCGGAGACTGGACTTTCTTCACTCAAGAATTTTTTACCAACCAGGTTTATACAGTGCGCCAGACACGGCACTCTGAAATAGTTACCCATATCCATGGCCTTAACTACATTGGCGCCATTATCCGTGGAAACATAACCAATCATGCGTTTTCTTGGGGATAGCCATTCAAAGACCTTTGTGTTAAACACATGCAAAATGTTTTCTCCTGTATGACTTTTCTCCATGGCAAACATGGCTATTGTTGCATGTTTCCGAGCAGCTTTATAAACTTTGTCCTCGTCAACACCTGCGTTTATCTTTGCTTTAACCCCTGAAAAGGAGACCCAGTGTGCAGTGATGCACATGTAATCAGTGGCTGCGCAACTGGTCCACATGTCTGTTGTCAGATGTATAGTGTGAACAGCACTCTTCTGCAAAGCTGCCCCAATCACCTCCAGCACATCTTCATGTAGTGCTGGAACCGCAACTCTGGCAAAATAGAACCGGCTAGGAACCTTCCATTTAGGGCAGAGCGTTGCCACCATTTCAAGAAAACCCACCCCTTCCACAAAAGAAAAAGGGAGAAGGTCCAGCGCTAGCATTTTAGCCAGCTTAGTGTTATACAGACGCGCCATTGGGTGGTTGCGTTCATATGGCGCTTCTGAAAACAACATGCTTCTAATGGTGGGCTGGACCATTTTACGGGATGATGATGACTTCTGCGACCCAGTTACGCTCAGTGATGATGAACTTTTTCGCATTGGTGTCTCACTCTCTCCTCTCATATATCTTGCAGGGGGTGTGCTGCTGACAGGGGTACTGGGTGTAACTGAAGAAATGTTTGACGCTTCTTCCTCCTCGTCATCAGCAGATGAAACATCAACGGATACAATTTGTTGACTTGCAATTCGGGCATCCTTGATCTCCCTTAGGTGCGCATGCCATTTGACAGTGTGCTGTCTCTCAAGATGACCTCTCTGGCCTCCGGTACCATAGTTGGTACCAAGCTTACTACGACTAACTCGAACCTTACAAATGGTACAAATGGCTATGTTTTCCCTTGTTGGGCTAACACTAAAGAAGTCCCAAACTGCGGACTTCAAATGTCTGTGGGGGGCGGAGGAGGCGATACTGGGAATGCTGCTAATGCCAGATGAACTGGAGGATGTTTGTTGCCGAAATTTAGTATGTTGTGCACTTACAGCACCACTAATTGAGGAAATGGAGGTCGAGGTGGATGGAGGTCCCTTCTGGCGAGAAAATATGGAAGCTGTAGGTGGTGGTGTACTAGTTAACTGCATTTGTGGTGGTCCCATTCCCACGTCGCCATCATCATCATCACGCTCAGCAGCATTTCGGGCTAGGGTTAAAATGTCTGTTTGCTGCATGCCTGAGGCTGGAGTGACGTGTATGATGACTGCGTCGTCGTCGTGAGAGTCTTCATCAGAAGGAGTATACGCCACTTCTTGTTCAGCGTCATCATCACACTCCATAACTCTCAGACTTTCGGGGACCTTCCTTTTACGCTTAGCTACCTTTGTCAGATCATGGTGTGCCTCACTCTCAGACGGCCATGGTGGTTCCCAAGTTTCATCCATATCATCAGAAGGAAGGGGGCTTGAAGAAGAAGTAGACACCATCCTTGATCTTTTCCTTGCTGGGGATCTGGAAGACAATGAATCATCAGGAGGAGTGGCTTCCTCATGTGATACCTCGGATTGAATGTCGATTTCCTGATGTGCTCCTACTTCGGGAGGAACAACTATTGTGGGCACTTGTGCCGCTCCATGCACCTCTGCTTGCTCCTCTCCTTGCGCCGCCTCTCCTTCCACATGTACTTGGGCTTGTACTTGCACATGTGGTTGTTGTTGCGGCTGTGGTTGTTGAACACTCGTCAGATGAGTTACAACAACCTGTGTTGATTGAGGGATGCTGCTACTTTCTTGCGATGAGCCAACATCACTGGTCGATGGTGATTGAACAACTATACTGGCTGCCTCTGCAGCACTCAAGGGCTTGGAACTAAGTTGGCGTGGTGGTGGTGGCACTGAGCCCAATGTAGCGGAGGTGCTGCTCCCAGCTTGGTGCCCAGCAGACCCCGCTGCTGCTGCAGGCATACTTTTTTTTCCCAAAAAATGCGGCGGTCGGCACACCAGTCTCCTTGGTAAGTGGCGCCACTTGCTTCTTCTGCTCCTTACTGGCAACTTTCTTGCTAGAGGAGCTACGGGCAACTTTTTTTGGGGCCATCTTCTTCAGATTTCAGAACAGCAGGCCGCAGTTGCACAAGTTGCAGAGTTGTCTGTGGCCACACGTGACGTTGTGCTGCACACACCGCAGCAGGACTTCTTCCTGGCACTGATGAGGAACGATGAGGCTTATGATTCATCTTTCTGCACCTAAAAGCAAACGAAGGCAGAGGAACATCAGTTAAATAAATGTTGCATATGTAGCGCTTCAATTAATAGTTTGCAAGTAAGCATTTTTATTATACCCACCCCCTAAAATGGAAAGACCAATAAAATGCACCACTGACAGAGTACCCCTGGGCATAATGGATGAAAGCATGGCAGACTGGGTGCAGGCCTATGACACAACAAAGCACACTGCCTGGCTTCAAAATTGCCCATAGACCCCCACCCACATGGCCAGGCCCTGCCTGGACCAGGCCTCAAAATGGCCCCCACCCACAAGGCCATGCCCCATCAACACCCGAAAAAATCGAAAAACACACAAAAATCACCTCAATCCAATGCCATCCATGCCCTCCATCATATTTACATTAAAGAGACCCCACAGAAAGACTAGGCCCATGCAACACTGGGTACCCCTGGGCATAATGGATGAAAGCAAGGCACATTGGATGCAGGCCTATAGCAAAAAGCACACTGCCTGGATTCAAAATGGCCCCTTCACCCCCACCACATGGCCCTGGACCAGGCCTCAAAATGGTCCCACCCACATGGCCATGCCCCATCAACACCCCAAAAAATCGAAAAACACACAAAAATCACCACAATCCAATGCCATCCATGCCCTCCATGATGTTTACATTAAAGAGACCCCACAGAAAGACTATGCCCATGCACCACTGGGTACCCCTGGGCATAATGGATGAAAGCAAGGCACATTGGATGCAGGCCTATGGCACAAAGCACACTGCCTGGATTCAAAATGGCCCCTTCACCCCCACCACATAGCCCTGGACCAGGCCTCAAATGGCCCCCACCCACATGGCCATGCCCCATCAACACCCCAAAAAAATCGAAAAACACACAAAAATCACCACAATCCAATGCCATCCATGCCCTCCATGATGTTTACATTAAAGAGACCCCACAGAAAGACTAGGCCCATGCACCACTGGGTACCCCTGGGCATAATGGATGAAAGCAAGGTACATTGGATGCAGGCCTATGGCACAAAGCACACTGCCTGGATTCAAAATGGCCCCTTCACCCCCACCACATGGCCCTGGACCAGGCCTCAAAATGGCCCCCACCCACATGGCCATGCCCCATCAACACCCCAAAAAATCAAAAAACACACAAAAATCACCACAATCCAATGCCATCCATGCCCTCCATGATCTTTACATTCAAGACACCCCACAGAAAGACTAAGCCCATGCACCACTGGGTACTCCTGGGCATAATGGATGAAAGCAAGGCACATTGGATGCAGGCCTATGGCACAAAGCACACTGCCTGGATTCAAAATGGCCCCTTCACCCCCACCACATGGCCCTGGACCAGGCCTCAAAATGGCCCCTACCCACATGGCCATGCCCCATCAACACCCCAAAAAATCAAAAAACACACAAAAATCACCACAATCCAATGCCATCCATGCCCTCCATGATGTTTACATTAATGAGACCCCACAGAAAGACTAGGCCCATGCACCACTGGGTACCCCTGGGCATAATGGATGAAAGCAAGGCACATTGGATGCAGGCCTATGGCACAAAGCACACTTCCTGGATTCAAAATGGCCCCTTCACCCCCACCACATGGCCCTGGACCAGGCCTCAAAATGGCCCCCACCCACATGGCCATGCCCCATCAACACCCCAAAAAATCGAAAAACACACAAAAATCACAACAATCCAATGCCATCCATGCCCTCCATGATGTTTACATTCAAGACACCCCCACAGAAAGACTAGGCCCATGCACGACTGAGTGAGTACCCCTGGGCAAAAGGCCCCAACAACAGCCAAAAAAATCGAAAAACACACAGAAATCACCACAATCCAATGCCATCCATGCCCTCCATGATGTTTACATTAAGGAGACCACACAGAAAGACTAGGCCCATGCAGCACTGAGTGAGTACCCCTGGGCAAAAGGCCCCAACAACACCCCAAAAAATCGAAAAACACACCAAAATCACCACAATCCAATGCCATCCATGCCCTAAATGATGTTGAAATTCAACAAAACAGTTGCATCATGCACCCATAACTAACCCTGGTCCTGCTGGATACTTTGGCTACCCACAATATATTTTATTTAATGTTATGAAAAAGTTCCAAAATTGTAGTTGCAGCAACTGCAATGCCCCAAAAAACGTACTTGTGAAATTTCTAATCCAAAAGTGATCCAAAGAAAGTCAAAAAGGCCTCAAATCCAAATATCTAGCAGCATCCACAAAAAGTAATCCTTCCAGGTCAAGATCCAAATCAAAGTGACCAGCACATGAAGAAAGCACTGGGAGGAGCCTGCTGGACAGGAACAGGAAGTTGGAGACTGTGGGGCACTTCCTTCCTCCCACCCCCCCGCCCCCCAAAATGGACTCCTTGCAAAAAAAAGTGCAGGCAAATGTCAACCTGAGGAGTTATTCGGATAAAAATCATAATTTCCAAGGTTTATGCTGCCTGCTGGTGGATTTCTTGTGCGAAATTGCAAATTTTGCAATCTCGCAATTGCGAGATTGTCGCTGCCCGCCGCATCTACGTGTTCGCAAGTGTTTACTCCCGCGATGCATGATCTCGGGCCTTTATGACGTACTCGCGTTGCCAAACTCTTGCTGTGCAAGGTGGCAAGCCGCGATGACGTAATCGCGGTCGACAAACTCCCGCGGGATCCCGCAGCAAGATCCAAAATGGCACAGCACGCGCAAACATGGAGAAAAACAACTCTTCAACCGCTGAATGACGGTAAGTGAACGCTGCGTGCCGCAAAATTGTATAGTATTCTATTTGGCAAGTGTGACCAAGCAAAAAACCCGCTTCGCGCGGATTTGAGAATTTTCTGCAAATTCGCGAGAGTTCGCGGATTGCGAATTTGCCAAAAATCCGCAAAATCCGCGAGCGGAACGGATTTTACGCCCATGCCTACTTCGCACTACCTCGCTGTAAAGCCGTTGATTTTTCTCCATCTGAATCCTGAAAATCAAGTGTGGAAAGTGTTATACTAGGCCCAGGTTTCACGTTCAAGGTAGAATGGACTTCAATACATTTGTGGCAAACAAACAGAAACACCCGTTTTGTGGCTCAGTGGCCCCTGCCTGCCTTGAAGCCCCTCAGACAGGGTCTGACAGGGGCTCAATTAGATAGCGGCTGTGGGGTGGGTTTTTACTTTAAAGGAAATGACTGCTGTCCAAGGTACCAGAGGCACAGTCAAAACGAAAGCCCCCACTTTAGCCACAGATTCAACATTAGTTATTCCATCACAACCTGAACACAAATAATGTGTCAATAAGTCATTTTCAAAATTCAGGGTTATTTAATTATAATTTAGCACTCAGAAAATATTGTAGGACTCAAATAGAATTAGCTTTATATAAAAAAAACAAAAAAACATTCTGTACTTTTATACATCAAAAATATCATGATTACATATTGCACAGCATGTAAATACATAAAAACAATGGCACACATATACATTTTAGGTATTGAAACACCCAATGGTATCTCATAAGTGAGGATGGGGAAATGTATTAACAAGACTGTTTTAACCTAAAGAATATATATTCCTTTTTCTTATCAGTTCTTTCTCAGAGATTAATTTAAATTTCAAAGAACGGGAAACTTCTTGATGGGCCTCTCATTGAATGTAGCTGACACGTTTCGGCCCCAATAGAGACGGGACGTTACTTTTAGTGAGGCCATCATCAGTGCATATATCCATTACTCTCTGTACACTAAATTTAAAAGCCAGTTACATTTAAGACAGGCTATAAGTAATTGTTCACCTATTTCAGTCACTTTTATAATTTTTAATTAATTGTGTACATTTTTTATACATACCCACTACATCAAATAGGATTTTTGGTTCTCCCCTGCATAACTTAATAACAGGAGGGAAAAAGCGTGGAGCCCAAGATTGGTGTTTGCACTTTATTTGTATTAGCCGAAACCCTTAGAACCCAGCACCCGGGTAGGAAGTTGTTTAAATACGCTCACCTAGAGCATGTATGGTATTTTCTTGGAACCGAAATAACCAAAAGTATTGTCCCTTTTTAGAGATCTGCAGTGGTTTACAAGGGGGGATATTTCTATAGCTGAAAGAGTTTTTGTCACTGTTCGAGTGAAAACGCTTGATTGTAGCTTGCGGGACACCTTTGGTCGTCACAACATTCATCAAGTATAAAGGCATTCGCAGAGCAGACAAGTTCACCAATTATATTGTTTCAGGACGGAAATCGATACTATCTGAAGGGTGCTGGGAAACGTCGTTTCCTAATGACGTATTGAAGGAAGTCATTTCCTCTCGTTAACTAGTTAATCTGTAAGAGGGCTTCTGGGAAGATTGGTCTCAACACTGAGGTTTAATAATATTTGTTCCACTGTTGTCCTTGCTTGATTTTACAAGTGACTCAGGCTGAAACTCACTCTGGTCATGCGGAAATTGCAAAATAGAAAACACTCGGACACACAATCATATTAAACTTTGGAGATACCAGAACATCTTCAAAGCAACATTTCTTGGAACAAATGTATCACACTTTTTCAAAATATATTACTGATCTCAGAAATGTCACGTAGTCTTGTTTCAGCCATCATTAGTTACATTATCATAAATTCCACATATGATTGAACTTTTACTTGTCGCAATACTGTCCATTTTAAATCTGAGATAGCATGGTTGTGTTGCAAAAAATGATGGACCAGGAGAGCTGATATTTTGCAGCAGTAGCGGATTCTCGATTTATGTTGCCTAATCCAATGCTTTACTTCGGGATTGATTTACCAATATAAGCAGTTTGGCTGGAGCAAAGAATGCAATATATGACATGCTTTGATTTACACTTTGTGATTCATTGTGTTCAATTATAATCTTATTATATGTAGACTCCCGTCCCTTCAATTGCATTCTCGCATACATACTACACAGTTACCACATTTGTGTTGGGTAGGTACTAGTGGTCCCAAAAGGCTTCTCAGATTCCATTGTGGCGTATTTTTTCTGTATTTGAATGGACCAATTTGTCATTAAGGTTCTTAATACGTTTCAGGGCAAACAGGGGTACATCTTTAAAGGAGTCCAACGTTGAAACTAAGGGGGCCATTATGATGGTGGCAGGACCGCCACCAACAGGCTGTCGGTGGCGGCCTCATCGCTTTCAGGACCACCTTAACTGCCCACCACATTAGGATGGTGGGCAATGTGACGGCGGTCAGAAACACCGACTTCCATGCATCCGACAGTACAAAAATAGGCAACGCGACAGCCTCGGTAGCGGTCGCATCGTAATTCCTACTGTGGGACTGCCGCCTTGTGGGCAGGCACTCCCAAATAGTTTAGTTTAGTTTAGTTTATTTGTTTAGCACAGTTAATTAAAACCATTGCTGTGAAATATCCATATTAACACAATTATCACATCAAGAAACAAAACTGAAGAAATACACTGTCATTTTTAAATAATCTATACATTTAAAAACAGTTTTCAAACTACCAGTGTTAAGTTACTATTGAAGTCCAAAGTGAAAAGATTAGAATAAGAGGTGCTAGACAAGGGGACGAAAAAAGTCAGTGATAAGTTTTTTTGGGGGGGGCCAGGAAGCGTAGGAGCCGAGGAGGGTGAAAAGAAATTTGCCAAGAGTCTCACAAACTTTCCAACCCTGGCAAGCGCTTGAATATCTGTGGAGGTAAAACACAGAGCCGTCGCCTCCCAGCATGACCTAGTGCCCCATTTTAAAAATAAAGGTTTTAATGAATGCCTTCTGGGGCCATCCATAGCGGGGCAACAACACAATAGGTGCGGCCATGATTTTTTGTGATATGAGCACAGTCTGCAGGCCCCCCCCTCCTTTGAAGGACCCCATCTGTAGGAGGCCGTAGAGCACAGGCCTAGAAGGTGCATAGACAATATGTTCTTCCGTGCAACTGCGTTCAGGTTTTCCAGTAGATAAAATTGCGGTACCCCAGGCTGGTATGAGACATTCAAGGGAAGCAAGACAGTTGGTGTATTTTAAGCCTGAAGGTCCATCCGATGGGAAATTAGTTTCACCTGCTTATTGATGACTTTTTTCCACACTGAGTATGGAATTGTGTCTGAGATTAGCAGGGAGCTGTCAATCTCTAATGATTTAATGGCCTTTGTCATTTGACGATTCCATGGGTTTCCAGGGCTGGTAAAGCTCTCTTTTAGGCAGAATTTTAGGGTGGTATCTTCTGCTTTTGATGACCTTATAAAATATTTCAAGGTATCTGCCTCGCAGTAGATGGACTGCCTTTGTAGTCCCAGCTCCAGACGTAGTCTTGTTCTCTGAATGAATTTCGGGAGATGAAAGATTTTTTTGTAAATGGAAACTTGGGCATGGTCAAGGCTGACACAGCATGCACCGGGAAAGGCCTGATGTCCATAGTTCAAGGCGGGGAGTAGTGTGGCTTTGATCACTTTCAAGATAGGTTCTGCAGAGGGGCTGCTCAGAGACTGATTCAAACGAGTCAGGGAGTATGTTATTGCACCTGCTCTTTTTTTCATGGCAGCTAAATGAGCTGTTGATCTTGAAGTCTCGCAGAACCATACTCCTAAGTAATTGTATTTTGCTGTTGAGTTGATCGTTGCGGGCCCAATGTGCCACCTTAAACTTCTCTTGTTCTTACAACGGCCGAATATCATCACCTTGGTCTTTACTTGGTTGATTTTTAGCACGTTGGCCGTATTATATGTGTGAAGCTTACTTAATGCTCGTTGGAGCCCCGTTTTTGTCTGGTCCATTATGACAATATTGTCAGCATATTGTAAAATATGCAGGTCCCGTTTTGTAGGACCCAGCTTTGGCGGGAGTAAATTGCTTTTCTTCAGATATGTTCCCAGATCGGCAGTATAGTGATTGAACAAAAGCGGGGCGAGAACACAGCCCTGCTTCAAACCGTCTCCGATGGCAATTTTTCTGGAGACTGTCTTGGGGCCAGTTTTAATTCGCACCCAGGTGTTCTTGTGCAGGGAGATAAGGGCTCCCAGCAGGTTCTGTGGAATCCCCGATTTGTCCAGTTTCCTCCATAGAATGTCGCGAGACACTTTATCGAAAGCTACGCTATAGTCAATAGAGCAGCAATATAGTGGAAGATGATTTTTTTGTGCCACCTGCTGACTCAGAAAAGCCAAAGTTGTGATATTGTCTATGGTGGATGCTGAGGAGCGAAACCCTGTTTGACAGTAAGGTAGAATATTGTTTTCTGCTACCCAATCTTCTAGGAGCTTGAGAAGACAACGGGCATATGCCTTCGCCTCAAGATCTAGTAAGGCAATAAGTCGGTAGTTTGCTGGGAGCATAGGGTTTCCTTTCTTAAAAATGGGGCATAAGATCGAGCCTAGCCAAGAGTCTGGTAGCTGGCGGGTCATAAACACGTTGTTAAATAATGAGGCAAGAAGTTCGGCCCACTCTGCCAACGCACATTTAAAAACCCCTGCTGGCAGGCCATTAGGCCCGGGGGCCCCGTCGTTTTTCATTGCCTTCAGAAATTTGGGGACTTCGGCTGCAGAGGTCAGCTCATGGGGTTCAGTCAGTGTTGGATCGACATTATCTCTTAAATCGGTCGCCACGAAGTCCGACGTGTCTCTGCCGTATAGTTGAATTACGTGCTGGGCCCAGACTTCTTCACAGACTGCGTTCCCTCTGTTGTTATTCGACGAGCGGAGCTTGTTCATATAATTCCAGAATTGGGATAGGTTCTTGCCCTGTAACAGTGCAAATATTTTTATCCACTCTTTTTGTTCTTTTAATCTCTTCGCAGCCCATACTGATTTTCTGAAGGACTTGCGCAGTAATGCCATATTGTAGGCCGAGCGCACCGTGCCATTCAATTTGTGCAGACGCACAGCCCTCCTGAGGGCTTTTCTTTTAGTGGTTAGCTCTGGGTCATAGATCCGCTTCGGGCATAGCTCGTAAGACTTTTGTTGGGCCTCGGTTCCCGTTAAGAGATTTTGCAATTTTCTAATTGCGCTGTCCCACCGAAGATGTAAGTCCGTTGAAGAGCTATGCCTAAAATTTGGAGTCTCTCCTGGTAGCCAAGTGCTCACCTTGGTAGAACCTGATGAATCCCATTTGATTTTCCTGACTAAAGTGTGGAATTCAGCTTGCGTTGTGTGCCCTGCAGCTGTTATTTCTGCGGCGGCTGGCACTAACAATTCAATTGTTACCGTTAAGGGGTTGTGGTCACTCTCGTGACGGTAAGGGATTTCCATCCTAGTTAGTTTGTTTCCTAAAAACGGTGAGAGGAAAATATAGTCAATTGTAGAGATGTTTTTGAAGGTTGGAGGAAGATAAGTCCCGGGATTCTGTTCTAGTCTAATTTGTTTTGCGGAGCTTAGATTGTGATTGGTTAGGAATGTAATCATGGCTTCTTGTTCTTTACTTCTGATGGCCGGACCCACATTGGTAACCAGCCTTTGATGTTAAAATCCCCTGTTAGCAGAACTTCTGCCGATGCAAATTCCAGTAACAGATCTGCCAAGTGCTTAATCAATCGCTCTGTAGCGGTTGTTTTTGTGGTTTTCTTTGAGTTATGATAGCAGTTGATTAGAAGCATGGGTAAGACCCTGCCTGAAGATGATAGGCCGTTAATTAAAACTGTCTGCTCTGTCATTGAGTTCCGAAGAATAGGGGTCACCTTTATCTTGCATCTGTGCTTAATGTAAATAGAGAGGCCCCCTGAGGGTCTTCTGTGTGTTTTGGCCTGAGTAGCTGGTTGAAAGAGTTCATAATAGCCGAAAAAAGGTGTTGGAGCTAGGGACCAAGTCTCCTGTAAGCAGATGATATCGCTTTTATTCAGGTATTCCACGGCTGATTTGGAGGCAAAAGTTGACTTTAGCCCAGCCACATTCCAGGACGTGATAGTCAGATTATGATTCGACCAGTTGACTTCCCCGTTAGGAGGAACACTGCCGGGCAGATGTGCTTGCAGGCTCTGGGTGAGGGTGCCCGTGATATTCAACGGAAGCGCGGCATGGCGACTCGTTTTGCAGCTCACCATGCGATGATTGATGTTGCATGAGATGTTTATAAAGTTATCCGCTTTTATCGCTTCTGGGAGCCAGGCATGGGTTGCACCCCGGGACCCCTTTAGGACGCTAATATACTTCCTTGCTGGGAGCGATCGAAGGAGGACGTGAGGATATTTTTGTTGTGTTGGCACCCATAATTCAATCCCCCAGTTTTCAAATGTGCCTGCTTCACCTAGGATTGCATCCCTTATGGACTCCCGGGACCACGTTGTCACGGATGCCTCTGAGCCCCCTTTGCCTGGTATTGAGGAGAACTTGACTGAAGTAAGGTCCGAAGAATTGACCCCAGACAGTGGTGGAATGTTATTGAATAGCCGAAGAAGATTATTTCTATTAAGGATGTCGTATGGGCCCTTATGGGCATAATGAGGAAAAAAGACAAGTTCAACATCATTTTCCGGGCTTTGATGATTCAGACTCCTGACCAGTTTGCTTGGAGATACAAGCACCTCCGGTTGTTGAGGTTGTATCCTGATGAATGATTATTCCCCTCCTGGGGATTTTGTGCTCCCGGGGCATAAATAAATCGGGGCTGGTGGGGCCTCTGCATTTGTATAGAGGAGTCCCCGCAGATGTTGGTTGAAGCATCAGGTAGATGGCACATGGGGCAGCCCTTCACTGCTCCCTCTGATGCAGTTTGAGGATCTCCTGACGAAGCTTTTACCAAATCCTGGCCATTGGTTTGGCTGTTCCGAGCTTCTTGCATAACTGCCGCTGGCTGTGCAGTGTAGTTCATGCTCCCAAGGCCTAGGTCATAGGAAGGTATTCCGTTGATTTTGTTTGGCAGGGAACCGAACTTTGCCCTTGTAATGTGATGTTCGGTTGTTCCCAAAGCCAAAGGTATTCCCACGGGTGGATCCTGTATCGGTGGTCCTGTTTTTTCTATGGTATCCTTGTTGCACACCTGAGTCGTGCTTGTCCCGATGGTTTTCATCTTCGGTCTTGAAGCCAGGTTGAAAATTGGGAAATAAGGAAGGTCTTTAGGTTTAATATCTGGGATACCAGGAGCTACTGTCCCCTCGAAACCCCCTCTCCTTTTTGCTAAACGTTGTTTCTTGGATTGTTTTTTCAATTTCTTTCTCTCTCTCCTTGACAAAGGAGGTTTCATTGGGAGATTTGAACAGGTGGGAGCCGTATTTTTCTGGATTGTATTAGTGAAAGTATGCTGCTGCATCGCTGATTTTATCAATGCGGGGCTGCTCAAGTCAAGATGTTCCGAGCCCGCTTGGAGATTGCTTGGGCTGATCCCCAGAGAAGAGCACGCCAAGCTATTAGGATCTGATTCAAGATGCGGCGAGGTCCTCTTTCTCCCAGGTGGAGAGCCAACCAATGTATCAGCGTCTAAGGACTCCTCGAGAAAGATTGAAGATTGGAGTTCTTGAGGGAGATTCACTAATTTTTTTCCGTCGATATTATTTTTCAAGCTGTCCAATAATGCTCCCAAGATTTCTGGAAGGGCGGAAAGTTTATTTATAGGGAACGGTACCAACGTAATTGGGGCCCAAATTCTATTACTTTCTTCCTTTTGTGTGTACTTGAAGTAAAAGTTGTCACACATACCATTCTATCCAGCTCTTTTTTTCTCTGTGGGCTTTAGGAGAGTCCTGTGGTATATTCCAGGCCCTTTTCATTGCTTGTTTAAAGATTTGATGTCGATGTTGATATTCCTTTAACTTAGACATGCATTATAAAAACAGTTGCCTTTTTTGAGAAGTTTATTTTGATTCTTAAGAATTGGATATAAGGCAAATCATCCTTAAGGTTCTTCTGAAGATACCTTGTATAATGTAGGAATGTATTCCTATCAGTTTCTTTTGCGTACAGAGTAGTAAAAATTTTACCTCCTTCCTGCTTTATGGTGATGTCCAAAAACAAATTTCATCCTTGCTCCAATGGGATGTAAATCTTACTCCCACTGTCCTGTGGTTAAGCCAGTCTACACATTTCTGCAGGTGATCTTCTACACATCTCTAAATCATGAATGTATCATCTATAAATCTCTTCCAGGTCATGATGTTATGTCTAAAAGGATTTTCTCCATGTATCCATTTGTCTTCAAATGTTGCCATAAACATAATGGATGCTTGTTTCTGGTCCAGGGAAGACCTGGCTTGGCAGTTCGGCTCGACTGTTCCCATGAGGCACAGGGTCCACCCTGATTTGCGTACAGATGGGTCCAACCTGGGGCGGCAAAGTGAGCTAAAGAACAATGATGGATTCAACCCAGATCTGTGAGTCGGGATGAGTGTCTGAAAAGTTTCAGTTCTCCATCCATCATTTCCTTTTGTTTGCTCTTTTTGCCCTAAGTTGTCAGGGTATGCCCAGACGTGGGTCCCTTCCTTGCTTCGCCACTGGATTTAGCTAGCCTGGCTGATGAGGGGTGTTACCCCAAAACCGGTTCCAGAATGCTTGTCTCCGGTCCCGGGAAGACCTGGCTGGCAGTTAGGGCTGGACTGTTCCCTTGAGGCACAGGGTCAGGACTGATTTGCATATGACTGGGTCTGAACTGGGGTGGCGAATTGAGCTAAAGAACGATGATGGATTCAACCCAGATCTGTGACTTGGGGTGAGTGTCTGAAAAGTTTCAGCGTTCTGTCCATCATTTCCTAGTGTTTGAGATACATCGTTTTCATACTGGGCTCTGTCCATTATGATGATTGCACTGCCTTAAACTGCTGGCTTAATGATTATTTCATCATCAGATTTTAATCTATTCAAGCCAATTGTTTCTCTTTCTGGAGGTTGTGTTTGATATATCTCTTTTAACTTCCAGTTCACGAAGAACAGTTTTTCCAAACTATATTAGTTATATGGGCATACTGCTTGTAGATAGAAATAAATGAGAGGTTTGCCTTAATCCTGAATATCCATTTATTGACTGGTTGTCATTATAAGAGAAAAAACACTACAGTCTCATCATTCTGACAAACTATTTTATTTGGTCATAGTCTGGCTTTGTGGTGGGAACAAACAACATTCCTTTCATCAATGGACTAAATTCAATGACATCCAATGTTCTTTTGGGCAAATTATACATGGGCATTAGTCGCCTCTGCCCCATTTGTACACTTATTTCCTCATGCATATCTTGCTAGCTCCTTGGCTGAGATTTATCCATCTTCTTTCCTTTCCTCTCCCTTGGCCTCTTTCTAAAAAACAACCTTATGAAGAGCCTTCAAAAGAACAAGTTGATGGTTCGGAATTAATGGTCTTGGTATCTGAGTAGGAAGAGCTATCACAGAAGGTGATAAAGCATCTTTTGCTCCAACCTTGATATTAAGGGAAGGCCCTACTGGTCTCCTGGTTGTAAAATTCCTTTTAAAAAGAGGGATATACTATTTCCCTAAAAATATCGACTATGTCCTGCAATTTCTTTTGTTTGTCATTTTCAGTGTTTGTCTTGAAATCCCCTTCCTCATTTTCAATGATGTCCACAGAGTCTGAAATTGTTGTATTTAATTTGACTGCTTCTTCCAGTTCCTTTATGTGCTCCAGTTGTTCTTTGCTTATGCACTCAGCAGTTTTCTTTAGATAGGAACATCCAGTCACTCACACATTTATTGCAGATGCAACAGAAGTGTCCAAGATATTGGGGGATTTCCTATAAAAATGACAGGCACATTTTTCACTTGCAAGCCTAGGGGCATGGTTCCAGATCAAAGGTGTTCCAAAAGGACTTCACCATGTAAATGTGTACAGATCTGCCTCTTTTTTTATATTAGTAATTTCTCTCCCTCAATGTGACAGTCACAGTTGAGGATTCTCCTCCGAGGTTTTGTATAGATGGTCTGTTTAGGAGTTCTCTTATTTCATCCTCAGAAAACTTAGGGCCTGATTATGAGCTTGGCAAAAAGGGCCTGCCGTCGAAACGACATTGGATTCCCAGCCTACTACATTGGTGGTCCGCCTACCCAATTACGAAGCAAGCGGGTGCATAGACTAAAGACCAACAACGATGTTGGCAGGACAGGCCAATGCATCTGCCAGAGGGCGGACATATGTACGGCAGAAACTCACCTGTACTCAGCTTCACATGTCCTGTGCTGCCATGGAGACGATTGTACAGGTCCTTCTGCTGTTTAATGTCATCCAAAACCCACACTATCATGGACACAACTGACGGTAAGCCACATTCTAACCCGTTTCAATTGACTCCTTAGTTAACAGATACACAGGCAGGAACATCTTAAGTTGTTTGGGTGCCATGCTCAAACCTATTTTGTGGGTCCGTATTCGGAACAGCTTTGTATGTATGGTCCACATTCAGCACTTTAATGCCCTCTTTGGCCAGGTCACTATCATCTTACAGGCACACTATTCCAAATTCTAAATGTGTTCACTTCAATATTAATGGAAGATGATGTGTGTTTTTAATATTGTAACACAACAGCAGCTCCTCACTAACATAACAGCAAATAATCTCTGTGACACCCTCTTATTTCTCACATGCTAGGTCCTGTTTTGATATAAAAGAAACATAAGTATGAATGTTTCATGAAGCAGAAATACACCTTCTCTGCATAATGTCTGTAACAGCCTCTCACACATCACCCACATTAAAAAGTAGTTTTTGGAAAATGTTATTTAAAATCATCTGTTCATGAAGTACGTCAAGGTAATTATGGAAAGACTCGCTGTAGATCAGGGTTGGCTCAGTCAGGGGGCACCCTGAAAGTCTAGGTCCCTAGACAAAGCCCACTTTACCCATGCCCCTAAACGTCACTGTGCACAGCCACCCTGGCGTTAAGTACATCAGGGACACTAACTAATAGCATCACCAAGTGCCATGCACATGTGTGTAACGTCTAAGTTGAAGATATTAAAACAAACACATCCGTAACAGCATTCTTCTCACATAACTAAAGTAGGTGTAAGGTATACACAAAATAATGGACACATGTCCAAAAACATAAGACAAAAAGGTATGACAACTAACCTGCTTTCACGTGTGGCTAAACAAATACCTAACTTGCAAAATTATACACATATCCAACATACATCATAGGGAGAAGTGAAAGAAAAATGATGTAGGCATTGCTCAGAAAAAGCTGAAACCATTTGAAAGAACACCTAAATCGATGTCTGGGCCAATTTGAATTCATCACACATATCCACCCATGGAATATTTCCCCTTGTCCTATGTGACTCCTGCACTGGTTCCAAACTCTTAAATATACAAACCTCTTCATATTGATCACTAATCAGGGAGAAACAAACACACCTGTAGTCGCACATTCCAATGTAACAAATCACATCAATTGGGTTCGTGCAAGAGGTCATCACTATGATCAATGCCTGCCCATAAAAACGAATCACCATCACATACCATATCAAATTGTGCAGGCACATAACAAAGTACACTTTAAAATATATGTAGAATAACCTGCCATAATGTGTAAACACAATAATATTGTTTCACTATCTAACCTCTGCAACACTGCTAGTTTCCCAAAAATTAATAGGGAAAAGTAGATCCATAACTAATGTGTTCAAAAACAAACCAGAATTTATTTGTCTGACTAAAACACATGGACAAAACATAACTAAACGCCAATAGCCAGTCCATACAGAAAGTGTGCAGGTTAGCACACTGCAGTGCCACAAAATGTGCCCCGAAAGACGCTGCCATGGTAACCTTCGCATGAAGGGGTGTCCATTGGGCAGGGCAGGCACCTCAAAGATGTTTTTTGGGAGGGAGACATTTAGTTTTGGGAAGGGTGTCCTTGGGTTAATAGTGGTGGTTTTGGAAGAGGAAAGGGTTGACATATGTTTAGGAGCGGGACTTTGGGAATGTGAAGTGGTATAACAATGTTTGGCAGGGGTGCCTTGGAAAGTGGAAAAGGTGGATGGGGCAGTAATAGGGGGGAACTTGAAGGTGGTAGGGGTACTATTGGGTGTGAGAGGGGTAGTAAGCTTCTTGGAAGTGGTTGTTGTAGGTTAGGGACAGGTGATGGCAAGGAAAAATGAATGATCTTCAGCAGGGTACAATAGTAGTGGAAATGGTAAGGAGTGGTGTCTTGGGGGTTGAGGGAGTGACTGTGTGTGATGTGCTTGGGTCTGTTGTGGGTGCAGGTGCATGTGTGCCAGGTGTGGGTGCTGCAAGTATGGGTGTGTCTTGTTTATGTGAGTCTGTATTTCTTCAGTGTGTAGAATGTGACTGGTTGATCGGTGGATGATGCAGCAGTGGAAGTGCTGGGTGTGGGTTTTGTGGATGCTGATGTGGTGGTGACAGTGGGTGCGGTTGTGTGTGGTATGTGCATGGAAGTGATGGTGGTTGGGGGTGGGTGTGGTGTTCTCTGTGATGGTTGTGGATGTTGCAGCAGTAGAAATGCTGGGTGTGGGTGTTGTGAATGCTGATGTGGTGGTGTCAGTGGGTGTGGTTGTGTGTGGTGTGTATGGAAGGTATGGTTTTGGGGATATTGTCTATGTTGGCTGTGGATGTGGTGGATGGGGTATAGTGTGTGCATGTGTATGCTGTCATCTGTGCGGTATGGGAATGTGATGGGAAGTGGTGTCAGTATGTGGGTGTGTTATTGACAGTGGTGGTTATGAATGTGATGGTGTTGGGGTGCCTGTGTGTATGGTGGTGGGTGTGGTGTCTGTTTGGATGCATGCCTGTTTTTTGTGGGTTAGTTGCTCATGTGTGGATGTGCTGCTTGGGTCTGTATGAGTGTGTGTGTGTGTGTGTGTGTGCAAATGTTTGCATGTGCTTTGGATAGGTTTGTTATGGGTAAGGGTGGAGTAGGAGCACAAGGTTGGGGGGATGGGAGGCTGTGCTGAGGGAGGAGACCAGAGCCTGAAAAGATCTCTGTAGGCAAGGCAATTCAGTGTGAATGCCTTCCGAGCAGGCCACCATTTGCTGCAGATGGCTGCCTTGCCCCTGAATGGCATTCAGTAGTGCAATCTGACCCACAGATATGTTTCTTAGAAGGTAAATATATTCTCATGCATCATAATGAGGTGGGCAGGGCATGAGCTGAGGAGCCATGAACAAAGAAGATGGCTCCCCTTTTAGGGGAGCGGGCCTGGCCAACTGGTTGCGGAACAACAGGGAAGGTGGGGATCAAACTGGTGGTGGTGGACAAGGATAATGTTGGGACAGATTCTGTGGGGTCCGCCACCACTTAGGAGTGTCCACTGGAGGATGACTCTGAAGATGACTATGGGTGGGCAGAGCTTGTGGAGTTTTACTACGTGGAATTCTGTGGAGTTAACGGAAAACTCTGCTAGATTCCGCGTAGATCCGCAAGCAGGCTGAGTGTAATTATATATTATAGAGAAAGGGACAAAATTGTTTGCTATGATACCTTTCACCACTAGATAGCAATGTCTACAATCGTGCAGTGGAAATCCCTATTTTTGCTTGCAGGAGTTAAGCATTTGGCACGTACATTGCGAATAACAAAACCTTCATTCTTATTCTTTATTACATCACTTGGGCGCCGATAATTAGGGAAATAACAGTCAATCTGTATGTGCAGCAAACAGCCTGCAATTTGCTTCATCTGTTTTTCCACCTCTCCAGGGTGCGAAATTGGTTGCAAAGTAAATGAGGAATATGCTAAGAACTTGCCATAATAGCTTTCCAGTTCCAGAAACATTTTTTTTATTTTTCAAATTTCTGTCAAATGTGTTGCTCGCGAGATCTTTATGACAAATAACACAGGCAGCACCATTTTCTGACATGTCTGCAAAACTAAATCACTTACATAATGTTGTGGGAAATGAAATGACTTGTGGCAGATGCAGATCACACAAAGCATCAGTGGGGAGCTGAGGCTGCTACCCATACCTTAGGCTTGCTTTCTAGATGCAGCACTGCAGGAAAAGCAGCGCAGTAGTAGCCCTCAGTGTGTTTTATTGTTTAACAGCACCAAAGAATTTTCGATAGGCTAGCTAAAATACAGGCATTTCCTACTTCAAAGTGCAGTGCTGAGAACCAAAGCAGCACAGTGGTTTCCATTTGCTCAAGCGTTAAACAGCTTAATATAATTTTCACGAGAAATAAAAATCAGAACAGAATCGCCCCTACTTTTTCCCATGCAACCCTAAACTGGCCTAAGGCGTAGCAAAACATCCCTGTCACCGGATTCTCACCGTTGAGCACCAAAGTAAGAAATGCATGCCGGTTTAGTGCCAAAGCGCGATAAACAGAAACTCTGTTCTGCTGATCCAGTTACTGATAGTGGATGAAGGCTAAGGGCAATGGAATGCAGACAGATGAAAAAAGTGAGAGGTATGGACAGTGACACTCGTGGGGAAATTTAGCTACAAGTTCGTTGCTGATCCCAAACGCACAGAACACAATAAACCAATGCCTGATTCACCTGTGGCCACTTAGGTGCACCTTGCTGGGCTCGTGTTGGGTGGCCCTCATACTGCCCTGGGTGCACCCTTGTCGACTGGTGGTGCTCTCATGCTGTTGTTATGAATACCTATGTTGGTTCATACTATCACTATCGCAACCATAGATACATTAGAGAATAAGATTTTTCTTTTTCACTTGCTGATCCACAGCTCTGAAGAGGCAGGAGCCATCCATGGCAACTTTCTTCTGGTAGAGTCGATTTGCAGCCAGGCACCGGTCCAACAGTGCCTCCCCTGTCAGCTGCTCCTTTCCCCCTCCTGTGATCACCCAGCTAGTCCCACCGATCACCTCCATCTGCGACCTGGGTTTCACAGACTGCCCACTCGCATGGACGCCTCTCATGGGTAACTTCTGCTAGCGTGCCGCTCTCCCTATCTTTCACCACAAGTAATTATTAGTTACATGAGTGGGTAGACTACACCGGTGGTAATGATGAGGCTGCCTGTCGACACACCGTGCCTCATTACCCATAGTACAGTGGATCTGGGATTTATTTCAGAACCCCATGGGTTGATCACACGCTTATCAGGGAAGGGAAACACAAACAGGAAAGGAAGTTCATTTTAATTTTCCCAGACACATGGAGAGGATGCCATGGGAACTGTAGTCCTGATGAGGATTACTTGTGCATGCCCACGCACACTGATTAGGGGCAGCCTGATCCTTTTAATTGGATTGGTTGGTGGGCAGCAAACTCCACCACATGGGGTGAGTTTTTGCCTGAACTCCGCACTCCAAGCAGAGCGCAAAGTTATAAAATCTCTGCAGACTCCACCCATGAAGCAGAGTTCACCCTACACCCTCTCGGTCACTGGGCCCCCTTGTACTGTCAGAACCACTGTGGCCAGCTGCCTCCCCAAAGATGTTGGCCCTTTCTCCTTCACTTGCCTAGGATGAATCTGAATTGACCTATAAAATTGGTAAATTGGTTCATTGCAACTGCGTTAGCACACCTGACCATCAGATTTTAACACAAAACATTTCAAAAGTGTGCAGATTACACCAGCTGAATGGTTCACTACATAGGCTTTAACATAAGCATGAGCCCATGAAGCATGCTGCATCACCTGGAAACAGTTGGTCACAGTGATGTCATAACCCCAGACAGCTCCAATTCCATTAATGAATTTGTCTACACTCCATCCTTATGTATGTACTACGATAGTTGATCACCTTGTATACTTTTGCCCATGTAGTATTCCATAGTAAACTCAAGTCATCAAATAGGATGACTACAAAAAACAATTCCGACCTGTTCACACAAGCCCCTGAATTCAGCAAAGGCTCATTTACCTTTAAACAACATCATTATGTAATAAAGGTCAAGTAATACAGCAATGTAGCAGTGTAACAGCAATATATGCTGTAGCAGAAATCATTTTACATGCAAATGCTCATTTCACACTAATGTCAATTGTTTTTTTAATTGTTTTTTGAAACCTCATCATATGTCCACTGACCAAAAAGTCAAATGAAAGCTGTACTTAATTAATTTAGCTACATATCACTTTTAACATAGAAAAGTAGCCTGGAGACATTCAGGGCCAACGTATTGGGAGATATATACTACAAATGCACACATAATAGAAGTACAT
This sequence comes from Lissotriton helveticus, assembly GCF_964261635.1. Classification (NCBI taxonomy): domain Eukaryota; kingdom Metazoa; phylum Chordata; class Amphibia; order Caudata; family Salamandridae; genus Lissotriton; species Lissotriton helveticus. Next base: position 243,189,379 of record NC_136073.1, read on the forward strand.
ATAGACCGATGAAATCTTGTTTGGTACTGGTGACAACACCATTCTTCGATTGCATTCCTAAATCCAATACACATTTGAAGGTTGTTGTATATTAGTGAATATCCTTGACATGAAGAGGTGGAATCACTTTAGTCCTAATGGGATGGCACATCACAACACCATTTTGTAGTGTAAACACCAATTGCCTTGTATGACTGAGTGTAGATACTCACATATAATCCCTACATTTCTGCATCTCACTCCCTGATGCATGTCACCAGTCAGTGAATGGATCTTGAAACAGTATTGCAGATGAAACAATAACAGGGAAAGGTACACCGGGCAACATGTAGCCACTAATGCTGATGGCACCAGTGATGTTTGTACACTCATGTTACTATAGAATCCCGACTTATCAATGGGATGTGTTGTTTAGTCACTGAATCAAAAGTGCACTATATGCTATGTCGCATGTAATGGGGCTGCCATCACATGAGAGTCAGTAGTGAGGGAGCATAATTCCTGACACAATGAAGACAAGTGGGCTGTCTGGTACAGCTGTCATCAAGAACAACAAACAACAAGAGGTGAATTATGACTTTACTAAACCATCTGTCTGCTCAAGACAGTAAAGTGGTAGTGGACACTACTCTGCTGTGTTCCTGGTCATGAAGACAACAAGTAAAGCGCATAATCATGCAACTACTATCAGACCTACACAATCAAGAACTCTTCTTGTGCATTGGACATGGGTCACCGCCGATAATGATAAGGAAATTCCTGCTTTTATCAAAAAATGTTGGCAATGCAATATATAAAAGTCTGGCTTGGACTCACCCTTTGGTACCTCTGTTGGGCCCTCAACTGCCCATCAAGCTCCGGATAGGTCACTGCCAGTATGCAAGCTATTAGGGGTGTCCAGATCGGGAAGGACTTCCCGATCTGGACCTCTGTGATCTACCGGTTCCATCCCCGCAGGTGCTCCCAACATTTTTTGCAATGGACACTGCGCTGGCCATAGACCCCCAGGGTACACAACTTCCAGGCAATGGCCTTCCAAATGGCCCTCTTCGGGCGTTGACCTGTATGGATACATTTGAGGAAAAAACACTTGAAGTTTCTGGATATCTGTTTTTTTGTCAAACTATTTGTATACATCTAGCACAAGCATAAATCCAAAGTTAACATACAACGTGTAATTTCACATGCTGAGTACTACAAAGACATAAATACACACTTTTGAAGTCATCTGCTGACTATCCTCATTCCTGCTCATGACCTACACTGACTAAGGCAGCCCACTAACATCATGTAGCACTGGGCCATCCTACATGTACAGTGATGTAAGCTACTATGAAACACGCCACACCATTGTGACCTTTTGAAGGGTAAACTACTTGTGCATTATTTTACAGAAAGGCCTATGTTCTTGATGCATGCAGTCCATACAGCCTGATACCATAGGATAGACTACATCCTAAGAGGTAGGTCACTATGAAAGGGCTGGCAAGTGTGTCACCGAGAGCTTCCTCTCTTGGAATGTGTGGACATGTGGACTACTTAATGGGATATCATACTACATCTGATTGAGTTTGTGTGATATGTACTGGCATCAACACGACACACATTCTGCCATATGTGGCACTGTTACAGGGATGTATTTATTGCTTGATTGGTTAAATGCAAAAAAGCTAGTGATTTACATGTCAAAACCTCTCCTGAAGTAACCAACTATCTGCTCCGTTAATGTGAAATAGGCCTGTGCAGAGCAAGCATGACTCATGGAAAAGTGTAAACAGACCTGTGGGAATAAGGGTCCTGTCATTAATAAATGACAAACATTGACAATATGGGTCAATGGAAAAAATTATCAGGTCAAGGGGTTACCTCAGTTACCCTTCCAAATGTAGTCATGTAAAATTAATTGGGGCTACTATTTTTTATGAAAACTAATTTTGTGATCAATCAAAGATCGACAGGTCTACAGAGATTTTACTCTCTGCATCAGTTGTACTGCCACAGGAACTCAGCCCCAGCCTGTCCCATGGTTCAGTCTGAGCACAGCTTAATGTCAGGCCCTGCTCAATGAAGGCTGAGCATACTGATCCCGCATGAACATCACATTTCCACCTGTTCAATATATAAAAGTTCAGCTTTTGGCCATCCAATGCGTGATGTCATGGTTGTGTGGCACTCTAAAGGGATCTGTGAGCTATTGCTAACTTCAGACAACAGTGTGGTGAGCCCTGATCTAGGATGAGTGATATGTGGGACTGTACACATAGCTAACATCATCGTCCACTGCTTTTTACATAATACATATACAGCTCATGCTGTAAAGGCTATACATTTGTTTGCACATTTAGCATGATCTGATTAGGAAATATATCATAGGTACCAGGAAATGTATACATGCATAGATGTGTACATGTTAAGTACACAATGTGTAGTGCTCAACAGTTCTTGACATGATTGTCCTATATAGGGACCACAACATTTACAAAAGTAATCAGACTTAACTCTGAAATTCAGAGGCACATTGTAGCCTGTGGGAATGGAAATGATGGAGTTAAACAGAGTAACATATGGATTTCTGACCGTTACCTGTTCCTCTGGTGTGCCATATAGCTAGCCGCACACAGAAAGGACCTCATCAGCCAGCAGCTCTAGCTCCTCTGCAGAGAAGGCATAGGCCCTCTCACCTGCTCGGCCTGAAATGATTGATCTCAGAGTTGGCAAACAGCAGCTGATGTGGAGGAGGTCTTGATAGCAGCAGTGTCAGGAGGCAAGTGATGTATTTTTCAAACTGTGGAGTAAATGTAGGCAAGGTACGTCGTCGTGGACTCAACTGCCCACTACTCGGTCGACTTCCGGCAGCAGCATCAGAAGCACAATGTCCAATATGCGAGGTCAGGCAGCTGCCATTTTAGCAGTTGCAAGTACTGTATTGGTCACTGTTGACTATGTCACAACCACTCCAAATGAAGGATTATATGTTTAAATATGTACAAATTCATTGCCATAAAAATGTTACTACACTTTTCATTTGTATAGTGTGTTACTGTGAATTAAGGATGGATTAGCACAGTACAGGGTACACTGCCAGTGACGGTATGTTTTCCAAAACAAAATTAAAAAAAATAAAGGTGAAAATAATACATCTCAGATGTATCATTTGTGCATTAAAGGTCAAAGGGATTTGTGAGGGATGTTGCCCAATATACTACATAGAAGCAATATGTGTATATTGCAATCTGAAACAGGTATGCACTGACACATGAGTTTTGCTCACTCTTCACATATGTTACTGTGGACATGGTGACCATCATTCAAAAACTGTTTTCAATTCACACATAAGTACCCTAGGAGAGGGAGGAGACAACTGCCTCCAGTGTACTACCCATTTCCAGACCTTTAGACCATGAAAGAAAGTGATATCATCAAGTTGTTTCATTTGAATAGGTAAGCCATACTGGATTTATGTCATCAGTTGAAGCCTGATCTCCTGCCTGACAACTCTAATACCACATGTATCACACCAAATGTGAAACACATGGCAGTATTGCATTTTCTGGCCACAAGTACATTTCAATAAACTGTTGTATTATCTGGTGGCATGTCACAACCACGTTTCAGTGGTTGTACTACAAGGGGTGCATTCAGCAATGCTGAGACACATTGACAGCTACATACAGTTCCCCAGATGTGAGGATTACCCAATGGGAATGGTTGACTTCTATGGATTTGGTCATCTCCCTCATGTGGTTGGACCCCTTGATGGCACACATATTGCCTTAGTACCACTGCAAGTCAGAGTAAGCACTTCCATTCTATCAACATGCAAGTTGTCTGCTTACCGAATTTGTGTCTTAAACATCTGTGGCCGGTTACCAGGATCAGCCCATGATTCTTTTGTACTGCAGAACAGCACCACATCCCAGCTGATGTGACAACTACTACTGGAGATGGCCTGGCTTGTTGGTAAGTATGATTTGTCCTAACTTTGTGTGGGTAATGTCATGTAGTATAGTCATAAAGTGTGTAACTGATTGTTGCACTTATGTCTGTCTTCCATCTAGGAGACTTAGCGTATCCCAACCATCCATGGTTGTTGGCACCAATGAGAAATCCAACAAATTCAGGGAAAGTGCACTGAAATGAGGCCCATGGAAAGACATGGTGGTCAGTGGAGCAGGCTTTCGGGCTCCTGCAGGCCAGATTGAGACATCCACGCAAAACTAAAGGGAGCCCTCCACTACTCACCCAGGAAGGTGTGTCAGATCACTGTGGCCAACTTTATTCTCCACATCGCCCTGCAAAGGAACATCCCTTAGATTGCAGAGAATGGAGACCATCAACTGCCACCAAGTGAGGATCCTGATCGCCAAATGATGATGACACTGGTGAAGAGGAAGATGCTGACTTGCGTCAAGATCTCATCAACAACTTCTTTTCATGAGTGTAAGTATTTTGTGAAATGTCATGACTTCGACTGTTACAGAAATCATGTTGTGATGACGAGAGGAGTATTTTAAGGCAAAATATTAAGAAGGACAAGCTCTGGAAAATCCAGGTGAAAGATGTTTGCAAAGTCTTGACACACGGTCACTTTGTTTGAGTTGCTTGGTTTTGTTCTGGTTTTTGTCAAGGACTGTGTTCTCCAAGAGTTGACTATGAGAATTGTCTTATGTTTGATAGCTAACTTCTTTGTTTTGGTCTGTTTTAATTTCCTTTCACCATGGCATCTTCATTTGGACATTTCAACTTCTAACTTTAACTAATAAAAACACAAATACCAATAATCCAAATATCACTGTAAAAAATATCTAGGTTCCCTATCATAACAAAAATATTGGAAGCAAAAATATCATAACCTTAACATAGACATATAAATAGTAAAAAAATATCACAAAATACAATATTGACTACATTCATATTTAATTTTAATTTCAAAACATAAAAAAATAACACTTTGGGGCTCATTAGTTTTAGTAATATAAAATTGTTATCGTTTTGTTAGAATAATGACACAATTTACAAATGCTTATTTTTATTTTGTGTTTAACATTTAGGGGTCGATTACAATGCGGTTCAGAAGGTTCCGACTATCAGTCAGAGCCTTCCGAACTGCATCGTAATGTGCAGGTCGGATTCCTTTCCTACCGCCTCATTTTGATGGAGGCAGTTGGAAGGAATCCGACCGGTCATTCTGGCTGGCTTCTGATGGGCTCGGAGAGCCCATCCGCCAGTCAAAATGGGGCCAATAATCTCAAGGGCGGGCCATTCTGCCCTTGAGATTATGATGGCGGTTTACGACATGGTTTTTATGCTGGTCTGTCTGATATGGAAACCATGCAGGAAAGCATCTTTAGTGGCCATCAGCAGGGCTCACTTTGGTGCACAGCCTCTGTTTGGAGGCGGGTGCTCTGTTGACCCCATGCTAGAGCGCCATCACTTCCTGTACATAATCCAAACCCATCACGATACTTAAAGAAATATGTTTGACTAAAGCACTCCGATGTTTGGGACTACATGCGCATTGAGAGCCTCGTTGACTGCGGGGCATCCAGTAAACATGCTAGGCACAAGCAATGTCTGCAGTGGGTGCCGCCTTCCGATCAACAGCAAGAACAATGGCACCAGGAGCGTCCCTCCCTGGGCATGCACGGCCCAGCTTAGCAAGCAAGGGCAGCGTAAAGTGCCAGACCAGCACTCGCTGTAGGTGGAGGCCCAGGCTGCAGGTGTCCTACTCGGTAAAACCTACCATCTTCGGGAACTTCCTGCCTTGCATGCTGCATTGGGTCACACCTATCTCTCTCCAGGAAGAACATCAATCACAAGAGTTAACTGGACATTTTTTTGAGGCCCGGTAATTGCCGGAGGAAAGGAATGCGACAGCAGGTGCTTTGCAAACAAAACAAACTTACAAACATGGCGGCCCCAGCAAGCCGGCACCCGGTGCATTGGCACCGGTCGCACCGCCCTAGAGCCAACCCTGCCCCTAGTAGAAGTTATACAGCTCTGCCTTTTTGTAGGTCCTGTCTCTTTTCTGTCTGTCTCAGTGTCACTCGCCACTCCCTTAGGCACTTTGTGTCTGTTTCTGTCTCAAAATCTCTCTTGCTATTCCCTTAGGTGCACATTATACAGGTTTGTCTTTTTGTAGGTCCTGTTCTGTCTCTTTTCAGTCTGTCTCATTGTGGCTTGCCACTCCCTTAGGCACATTGGGGCAGCCCTGTCTTTTTGTAGGAGCTTCCCTTTCTCTTTTTGTGAACGTCTCTGTCTCAGAGTGTCTCTCGCCACTCCCTTAGTGTATGTTGTGGAAGCTCTGCCTTTTTGTGTCTATCTCTGTCTCAGAGTGTCTGTTCTCTTGGCACTCCCTTACTGCCTGTTGTGGCTGCTGTGTTTTGCTGTACGCCTAATCTGTATATTTGTGTCTGCCTCACATCTCTGCCTTTGAGTGTTACGCTGAGAACACTCTAGTCTTTGGTCAGTCTCAGAGTGTCCCCCACCACCATTAATGGACTTGCGACAACTCTGTTGGTTTGTAGGTCCTAGCCTGTTGATTTTTGTCTCTGTGAAAGATCTGTCCCTTTGTATTGTAGTGTAGCTCCTATTTTCCCAATAGGCTCTGCGCATTGGAATAGTACCTACAGCAGTAAAGGCCTAGGCCAGACGTTAACTAGGTCTACTACTGTCGATACTAGACTTAATTTTTGGGTTTGCCAGCTAAGCTCAGAGTTCGCTAGAAACTTTCTCGAATGTTCAAGGAAGGAATTAACTCCCCTGATTAGACAAGAAGGGATTTAGTTTCTGACAACCATAGAACATGACAACTTTGCTCTCCCCTAATCAAGAGTCAATCTCGAGAGTCGTGTGAGCACAAGGCAATTATTTTACTCAGTCAGTACGTGCATTCTTAGTCTCATCAGAATGTAGAGAAAAGGAAGAGACGGGCGTGTTCAATAAAAGATGTTATTTATTGATCAGTCTCTTTTCTCATACATGAGAAATGGATCGATATTATTGCAATACTTATAGTTAAGTAAAGTGCATACATTAAAAGCAATAGTATAAAATAATACTGTAAAAACATTGATATGGTTTCTGAGCCATATGATGTTTAAAATGATTAAAATATATTTACATACACATATACATTTGACTAAACGTACTCAACTGGTGTTTCTAAATACGCCTACCCCGTGTACCTGACCTAAGTCTAATGCGTGGGCGGGAATAGAAAGTTACAGTTTAAGTTAAGTTTGTTTTTGCCAAGTGAATACCTAAAGGAATTCTCTGTGAGGGGTTATTCAGTTCTGTACCTGGAAGTTAGGATGAATGAGGAATGGTATCTCTTTCTCTGCTCTCGATATTCCAGGCTGCCTGCGAGGGCTGCCCAGAAGCGCCGGTGCTGGGTCTCTCGGCTTGAGATAGCAGCGCGTCTCTCAGCGCGTCAGGAAGGCGGGGCTGCTGCCAGCGGGGTCTGCTTCTGCTCTCGGCTTCGGCAAGTATGGCTGCTCCGTCTTGTCACCACGCGTGTGTTTGCATAGGGCAAGGTCGGCAATATTTATACCTTAAAGGTGCCGAGATTGACGTAAGGATGGACATAGATACGTCAATAAAGATGTCATACGACTTGCTCGTTAGCACATTCTTTACTAAAGTTCTCTGTGAAATCAAAACAATGGCCGCACGGATTTTCCAGGTTGTCATAGGTTTGATTTGTTATGAGAACGTCGTATGCCTTATCAGGGGCTGGAGGAATGTCGCTTGTCTAATTAGATCTCAAGCGTTATGACCTAATCAGATAACACGTTCCTGTGCCGTAGTGTGACTGCGTCAGATAACGGTATCTGCATCATGGGGGTTTTCTTGCCTCATGGGCTGACTGTTAGTTAACTTGATAGTTAGTTTAACCAGAATAGGGTCAGGAATAGGGGGACTGATTCAGAACCTATAGAAATACACGACACCCACTCCACGCTAACTATGGTCATATCTACTAATCTATGCATAGTATAACATAGTACAACATACTATAGAGTATAGTGTATACCTTACCACCCCAAAATACATAAATGCATTTCGAAATTTTCAAATATACTGAAAAATTGCAGTCATATATATTGTATGCACTTAAGCTATGAATTAAATGCAAAAGTAAACACGCATTTTTATGCATTATTGCTTATTGGTATATGAGAAATACACATGAAATGGCTCTTAATATGGCTATACAGAAAGGAAGTTCGAGACCATTTCATCACATAATAAAATATTCGTGAACATCCCAGCGGGCAACTAAAGTTTATAAAGTATCTAAAAATAGAAATCTTAGTTCTCTAGGAATAGTTTCTTACTTTAAGCAGAAGATAAGTGTCCCGAAAAATTTGTGAAAAATAATTTGGGGCTGCTAAAAAATTGTTGTCCGTGAACTGGTGGGAAGAATTGTTCATGTGACTTTATTTTTAAAGTTGAAGGCCGGATTCAGGGAACGCCGTGTGCGAGTTTACTCAAAAGTCTCTATTTCTGTTCTGGAGAGAACATCATATCATTCAGGCTTTCGAAAAAACTGTCAACAGCTTCATGGGAAAGTTCCACTAAGTCGGAAATAGGTGTAACCATGCATTCGTGCGCATGATTGTCTGCATTGACATTCTGATTCGTATTGCTGACAGAAGGTCGTACCTGTTCGATGCTGCTTTCATCTTGAACTTCACTACTCTTCAATCGCAGTGGTGAAGATTCCAGGAATGCCGTCATCAGGATTGGCAGCCTTTGAGGGCAGCACAAAGCGTGAACCTTGGTAGGAACCAACAGTGTATCTGCATCCACTGGCGCATCCGATTGTAGCGTCAGACAGGTGTCTAACACGCATTCTTCTCCGCATAGCAGACACCTTAGTACAGGTAAAACACACCTTTGCCACATTGGTCGAAATGATAGAAACCAAGTCATGTTTAGGTCTCTAAGCCGGGAGAGTCCCAGGATTTTTGATATCCGGTCCCGGTATCCAATGGCTAGGATCGTATCTTCCATTGTCGCGAGAGTTTGATCTGTGACATGGGTTGCCATAACGAAAAATAAGGACTAAGAATAGGATTCCTGCAAGTAGTCCCAGGATCAGGGGAAGTCCGCCAAAAATCGAATGGACGAAATCTGGAAAAATACCCAGTATGGCTTTGAATGGTGTTAATGCCATCGAAAATACTGTCTTAAATACCTTTGAGACCCCAGTGGTATCAGAAATATTTAAGATTTCGCTCAGGATTTCCGCGAAATGTACGGGGGAATTAGTTGATAATAATGTATGTATCTCTGCAGTCGTCCTTGCGACTTGTAGATCATATGTTTCTTTTGATGACGTGAGCCTTGTAGGCGTCTGAAGAAGCACTGTTTTCATTCTGCTTAAAGTATCTATTCGAATAGAAGTAATTTTCAAACTGGGCCATGCCCTTGCCTCCCTGTCTGGAAAGGAGCTGGGGAATAAAGAACGTCCACAGCACTTGACCTTCGCCGTTGTAGTTACTAGATAAGGAGTCCCGGGCATAAGACTGCAACATCTGCGGTCTACAATAAGAATGTAACTCCCATTATAGAGTCTTTGAAAGAATGGTTCTATTTCAGTTGCAGGTGCGCCTTGCTGGTGACATGAAAGGTTGTATGAATTCCCTTCACAGGCTCCATTCAAACTAATTCCGTTACACAGAAGCGTGCCGCTTAGTGACATAGCACAATTGTTGCCACTAAGAAACACTTTCTGTCCTTTATTACTGACACATGCATGTGAATAGGGCAGGTTCCAAGTTGTTTTAAGGTACCCCTTTCCCAATTTCTCGTACATGCCAGCCTGTATATATTTTTGGCAGTATTGAAACCTGAAGGTTGAGATTGGAATATTTATGATTCCGTGGATTATCCATTCACTGACAGGTCGTTCTGACATTGTCATTGGTAATCTTTCTAGTTTTTCAATGCTCAAGATTGTATAATCAGCACCCTTTTGCGCCATACCGATTTGTCTATCAGTAAGGTTAAAGATTTGGAATAGTGACGTTGTGTTGATTAAACGCCAAGGCACATAGCCTGAACGCAGATTTTGTAACGTCCAGCCAAGCTGTACAATGGAACGCAATTGTGACTGACCATGTTGTAATAACAGTAAGTCTTGCGATAATATATCAATTGCTGAAGACACAATGCTGTCCAATGAAAAAATTCTGGAGGACAGAGTCATTAACCCATTGTCCACTACAGAAAGTGATTTTTCCAAATTAATACGGTCAATTTCCCGTATTCTTTCTGCTGTTTCAATTTGAGTAACCTTCCAGGCCTCATTGTATGCTGCATATACAGAGGCTGCTATGAAACGCTTTTGACGCTGTTTGCGTGGTCCCATTATGAAATCACGCAAGTCAACACCATCAGTAAGTAAAGTTAGGTGTTGCTTAATTTCAGGCAGTGTGGAAGTCTGTAGCCATTGAAGGCATAATTTGCCCACACTGTAGGTTGTTATTATCCCTGGGTGATGTCTTTGGGGATATCTAGGGTCTGGCCTGGTCATTTTGAAACCCTGTGTTTTATTCAGGAATCTATCTTGACAGTAATTTGTATCTGTGGGCCAGATCAACCATTGTTTCCAATCAGGATGTGTTCTGTTTTGGTTTATTATATGTTTTACGTCTATCTCTTCATCTGTATCAGAGCTATTGCTAAACATTGTTGGCTTTGGAATAGACGGTTTAATTAAATCTTTGATTTTGGCTAAGCCAATACAGGTGGTTTGTTGAACAGTGTCATTTAAAAATATCATTTGTTCTGGGATCATGCAGGCTCTAAACAAAGCTTCTATACCCTGTACTTGCCATTCTTTTGTACCCCAAACACTTTTCAAATCAACATTTTTGTCCCAATAATCAAATCCAAAAGTATTCATTTTTTCGAAGAATGAATCTGAATATATCAACTTTGTGTTGGTTATCATGGTTTTCATCCCTGTCTTGTTTGATAATTTAAAATAAAATGTTTCAGCATTACTTGTGTTAAAACCTGAAAAATATGAATATTTGTCATACACGGTTCTAGAGCTCCCTTTTGGAGGTGTAGCACAATGTTCCCATTGATTATAATTTAAAACATTTCTAGGTTGTGCAGATTTATGCAAAAAATGGTTACCATAATGGTTATAGCAATACATACTATCATAATTTGTAGAACCTTGCAAATAATCATGTTTTGTAAATTTAGCAGACATTACTAAGTCAGACATCATGTTGTTAATACTTTCGAAGTCCCAATCATCAGCAAATGAGTTTGGTTTTGCAAAGTCACTCAAGGAGATCTTGATTTGGTGTGGATATTTCAGGATCTCGACCGGACCATAAATTTCATAGTCAGTGTTGTCCCAGGCTACCCCACCAGGTATAGGATTGGCTGTGAAGTTGGCTGAAGAAAGTTCTGAAGAAAGTTCTCTTTTCTCGACGTGTGAAGATGTGTGTGGTTTGAGGACCAAGTTGATGTTCTGACTTGCTGTGTCCATTTTAGCATATTTTCCCTCAATGAAGCGTCCCAAAGTAAATACCATGATGAGCCAAAGTATGAGGATAAATGCACCAAAACCCACCCAAAATTCAATCCATGGAGAAACCAGATATGTTTCTTTCAGTTGTTTCAAAAGTTCCTTCGCTTTGTCTTTAAAGGATTTTGATGATGGCTGTGTCTTTGATTCACTGAAGCCGTCAGAGGAATCATCGAAGTTGATGAAGTAACCGGATGCAGTTCTGTCAATTGTTCCAATTGGTTCAGGATTTCTGTTTTTTGCATTTTTACTTGGTACTTCAGTATAGATTGGTGTGTCTCTGCTAAATGTCTTTATTTGGGTTTTCAGAGGTCTGAGTTCTATTGCATTGTTGCATAGTCCTTCTTGTTCTTCTGCAGGCGTTTCGAATGTGATGAGCCTTTTTGATAGGACCTCTGTACTGGTAGCAAACCTTGGTGTTCTGCTACTTATTGGGAGTCCACTTGGCCTACTGTTTGTTATCGGCCACATGTTGTGGTTTTACCAGGTCGATGGATACAACTCGGTTCTCCTTTTTACCAGCAAGTGGCGGTAGTACAACTGATCTTGTCCCGTTGACAGACAAGACAGGAACTGCTTTTCTGTAAGAAGGCCCAAATTCCTTCTTTACCGCGATCTTTTCCCTGACTAGATCCCCGACTTTTGGAATCCAGACAGGTCTTGCCGGGACAGGTGGTGATTCTTCAGTGGTCGTTGGCTGTTGTTTCAACTGTATGTTGCTCAGGTCTTTTCTTGTTTTGTTTAAGTCCTGCAAAATAGCCAAACGGTCTTTGACATCAAAGGTTTTTTCTATTACCACTGAAGTCTGACTATCAAGGTCAGAGATCAACATCCTAGTTCCGAATAATAATTCGTACGGACTGAATCCCTTCAGAGAATTTCTTGGCAAGTTATTTAGACTACGTTGGACACTTATTAGATGTTTGACCCACCCAGCTCCCGAACCTAATATCCTTTCCATTATAGATTGCTTTCTGCCTTAGTTTTTTCTTTACACCATCCAGTACCCTCAGGAAGGAAGTGAGAAGATTCCCGCTGGGCTGTGCTCATTTGGCCATGTTTCCCCCCAGGCTGGTATGCCTGAGTGAAAACAATGGTCGAACGTAACATGCTCTTAGCGTATATGCCAATTAGACTCGCAAATCTTGTATAATAGTCCGGACGTCAGCCGAGTGCTGGTGATCTACATTATAAGTGGAAACTAGCCTGTATATGTTAATCGCAAGCCATTCTTTTTGCTGGTAATATTATCTGCCTTGATACGACGAGGTATTAAACTGCTTCTCTCCCCACTGCGATCTCTGTTGCAGTTTGGGCAGTTTTTTACAAACATGGTGTAGTGCAGGCTCATGCCTGGCCACCAGTACCGTGATTGTAATTCTTCCAGAGAATCTTTTAATTTAAGGTGTCTGAGACCCTCGCCCATGTGTGCGTCTGCGATTAACAAGTTTCTCCTGTCCATGTTTGGAATCACTCTATCCCCCACTCCAGGGATTCGAGCAAAAGGGACGGAGTTTGCATCGATTATGTATGTAAAATTGAGTGGATAGTTGATCGGTAACGCTGAGCAGTCGCCTTTTGATGAAGTTTTCACCGCCAGCAATGTTTCACCGTCAATGTATTTTAATGTACGCTTTTTTCGATCTACGGGAGCCGGTTTAGTGGCTGCCGCTGCGGCTGCTTCAGCCAATGAATTCCCCACAACGTGAACGCCATCACGTTGATGACTCAGTGAGTGAGTCACGTGAGTCTTTGGTAGTTCTTTTTTCAAAAGAGCTACTTGTTCCCAGAGCAGTTTCTGCTTTATTGGTGCATCTGTGTCATCTTTGTAACCGTTCTGAATCCATGTCTGCAAATCCTTGTTATATGCTTTGACGCAGTAATATGAATCTGACACTATAAGTGTCGGGAATTCGCGATCCGCATTATCCAGCGCCATTTTTAATGCTATTATTTCAGTTTGTAGTTCTGAATTAGTTTCTACTGAGTGTGATTTTGTTAATAGAGGTCTTAGTTTACCTCCGCGCCACACTTCTTTTGTAATCTCACATGTGGGATTGTATGCATGTTCTCTCCAAACGGAGGGTTGAGCATGTCCGTCTGTATAGATTACACAGGCGTAATGTCGTAGAGGCAGAATGTCGATTGGCAGAGGATACGTCTTTTCATATTTTAGATGTTTTAATTCTTCTAGTTCTTAGAAAATTGTCAACCAGGCTATACTTGATAATTCATATCCTACGTACAAGACTATCAGATGGGCAATTCTGGATTTTTTAAAGTTGAATTTGTAGCCCTCTGCAGCGAACCCAAGTATTATGGTGTTCACTCTTTTCAAGTGAGTATCCAAGTCATCATCTGTTAAGTAAATGTCATCGACATAAGATAATGCTTCATCATCATATAGTTGTAGTAATTCTGTTACTCTCGCTGAGAATACCCCCGGGCTGTTCTTGTACCCCTGGGCTAACCGACAGAATTGCTTTTGAGTGCCATTTACTGAGAATGCAGTTAAATATCTGCTCTCTGGTGCTATGTTTTGACAAAAGAATCCATTGGAGATGTCCAAGGTTGTTTTGTATTTTTTGCGCACTATGTTATTCATTAGTGCAGCACTGTGTGAGTTTTGCACTGCAAAGGTTTTGCAACATGTGTTAAGGTGTCGGTAATCCAAAACTAGACGATATGAATTGTCTGGTTTGGAGACCGGAAACAAAGGATTGTTCATTTGTGAGGTGCAAGTTTCAATCACCCCCTGGTATTCTAGCTGATCTAGTATTTCATTTACCTGTTTTTTAGCTTCTTGCTTAATTGGGTACTGCCTTTGTGCAGTAGGTTGTGATTTTAACTGGATTTTGTGAGGAGGGGAGTCCTCATCCCATCCTACATGATTTTTATATAAAGCAGGTGCTAAGGCCACTGCCCACTTTCTAGCAAGTGTGTATTTTTTATGAATCGGAATTTGATTCGAGAAGGCAGGCATAATTACTTCTTCGCCACGAGGGCACTCCCTGACAAACTCTGGTGGCCAGTCTTTTTCAGCTAGAAGGATGTCATAACCCTTTGAGAGGTTATCCCAAAATAGTCCCCTTATTTTCCTAGTCTTATCTCCCTCTATACGTAATGTTATCTCGTATATCTTGTGGGGCTTGCTAACTCTGGTGTCTGCAGTTTCCACTTGAAGGTATTCATTCGTGTCCACTGTCTCCAGATGATTCATAAGGACTTTGCGAGCTATGCTCACCTCTGCTGCGCTGTCTAGCATTGTCTGAGCCCATTCTCCGTTTTTCAGTTGAGTCCTCAGTATTCTCGGCATTTTTAACTACCTTGATACTGGCTACCTTCTTTTTTGGAAATTGTAATTTCTTTTTTAGCTGAGCAGGTTCCTTGTCTTTGGACTTGGCGTGCTCTTCTGATCGTCCTCTTCTTTCCGATTTCTGCGAGGAATTCTGAAAAGATTGAGAGGGACGTGTATCAATGTCTTGATATCTATCAGGTTTTTTAATATTATCCCTATTTCTAAGGTTATATCTATTCCCAGAGGGGTCACTCTGCGGTGACCTTTGTCTTTGGTTTGGAGATTTCTCTCTTCGCCTAGGAGACCTTCCTCGGGACTGGAATTTCTTTTCTTTAGGACTGGATTGTTTGTTTCCATCCCAGTTCTTTTTTGGTGAATTATTATTATTAAAAAATATTTTTTCTGGACTTGTAGTCAGTTGCCGTTTTACTGGTATTCCACCTAGACTATCTCTGCCTAGTTCTTCATAGGATTTTTCTATGATTCTGGCAATTTCAGCTGGTTGGTATGCTATATCTGTCTCTTTTAACCTCTGGCGGATCGCCACGTTTGCTGCTTCACCTTTTATGTTGGCTAATAATATAGCCGAGACCTGCTTGAAGTCTTTCAGTAATTTCATACCAAGAGTTAAAGCAGGTTCTGGACCGTATTCATCTTGAATTTCTTTTAGCACATCTGGTATTACCGAAATGGATGGAACACCGTGCGTTTTTGTGTAGATGGAAGCAAAGACTGTACCCCAAGTGTCACAGTCCTCAATGTGTGGTGTGATTCCCATTGGGAGACATATAGTCAGAATCCTGTGTTTTTCTAATGGGGTGGTGTCAGGAAACACCGCCTCTATTTGGGTAATTTTCTGTGCCAACCAGAATGGTATCTGTTCCCGTTTAGCTGGAACTTTACCTAGGCAGGATTGGATGTTCTGTGGTGTAATTTTATTTGTGTTCCCCTGGTGGGGGGTCAGCTGTGGAAGTTTAATCGCTGGCTGAATTGTTGAAGTCCGCATTACATACTGAACTAATTGTCTATGAATTTTTAGTAGTTGTTTTAGCTGTATTAACAGCTCTGCTGCAGGCATTCTTTCGATGTCTGGATGTGGTGTGTATCCGGCTAAGACCGGCCACGTTGCTCCTGGTCTTCCTAAAGGACCGAGCCTTGTAATGTGATTGTTATGTTTTAGGGCGCCATCAAATAAGAGCAAATGCTCTTGGAATTTGAGTGGTACTTCCACCTCCTCGAAAGGAGTGTACGTTTCAGGAGGTTCCTCTACTTTGTAATAGTGGAAGTACTTTGTTACAGCATTTGCTGCCGGAAAATGTATCCATGAATAGTATACCTCTGTCTGCCGATATTCGTGTGCCTCAATTACGAATATGACTGTGCCACCTCTAGGTGTCAGTCCATTTTCTATAAGTTTTAAGGTTATAGATCTCCTTTTAATGACCGGAATGAGTGTTATATTCGGGTCTGCTGCTTGCATGGTAGCATCAGCATCTGCGAGTTCAGTTGCTAATCTAACTGCCTCTCTTTCTTCATCACTGTCTCCCATTTTACAGACAGGATGGTATTATGTCTATTTGCAGATCAGGTTTCTTTATGGAACAAAGATTAGATGCACAATATTTTGGAACTGTTTATCCTTCAACGTTGACTTGACCAAGAACCATACATAGGAGTTCCCTCCTGCGAGGTTTTGGAGGATATAACCTTTCACCCACTCCAGACGTCTTTGGAGTATTTGGGAAAAGGGGTCTGAGTGAGAAAGCACGACTGAGTTACTCTAAATGTCTTACGTTAGTTTTATCGCCCTTTCCAAACACGTTGGGCGCCATGTAGTGTAGCTCCTATTTTCCCAATAGGCTCTGCGCATTGGAATAGTACCTACAGCAGTAAAGGCCTAGGCCAGACGTTAACTAGGTCTACTACTGTCGATACTAGACTTAATTTTTGGGTTTGCCAGCTAAGCTCAGAGTTCGCTAGAAACTTTCTCGAATGTTCAAGGAAGGAATTAACTCCCCTGATTAGACAAGAAGGGATTTAGTTTCTGACAACCATAGAACATGACAACTTTGCTCTCCCCTAATCAAGAGTCAATCTCGAGAGTCGTGTGAGCACAAGGCAATTATTTTACTCAGTCAGTACGTGCATTCTTAGTCTCATCAGAATGTAGAGAAAAGGAAGAGACGGGCGTGTTCAATAAAAGATGTTATTTATTGATCAGTCTCTTTTCTCATACATGAGAAATGGATCGATATTATTGCAATACTTATAGTTAAGTAAAGTGCATACATTAAAAGCAATAGTATAAAATAATACTGTAAAAACATTGATATGGTTTCTGAGCCATATGATGTTTAAAATGATTAAAATATATTTACATACACATATACATTTGACTAAACGTACTCAACTGGTGTTTCTAAATACGCCTACCCCGTGTACCTGACCTAAGTCTAATGCGTGGGCGGGAATAGAAAGTTACAGTTTAAGTTAAGTTTGTTTTTGCCAAGTGAATAACTAAAGGAATTCTCTGTGAGGGGTTATTCAGTTCTGTACCTGGAAGTTAGGATGAATGAGGAATGGTATCTCTTTCTCTGCTCTCGATATTCCAGGCTGCCTGCGAGGGCTGCCCAGAAGCGCCGGTGCTGGGTCTCTCGGCTTGAGATAGCAGCGCGTCTCTCAGCGCGTCAGGAAGGCGGGGCTGCTGCCAGCGGGGTCTGCTTCTGCTCTCGGCTTCGGCAAGTATGGCTGCTCCGTCTTGTCACCACGCGTGTGTTTGCATAGGGCAAGGTCGGCAATATTTATACCTTAAAGGTGCCGAGATTGACGTAAGGATGGACATAGATACGTCAATAAAGATGTCATACGACTTGCTCGTTAGCACATTCTTTACTAAAGTTCTCTGTGAAATCAAAACAATGGCCGCACGGATTTTCCAGGTTGTCATAGGTTTGATTTGTTATGAGAACGTCGTATGCCTTATCAGGGGCTGGAGGAATGTCGCTTGTCTAATTAGATCTCAAGCGTTATGACCTAATCAGATAACACGTTCCTGTGCCGTAGTGTGACTGCGTCAGATAACGGTATCTGCATCATGGGGGTTTTCTTGCCTCATGGGCTGACTGTTAGTTAACTTGATAGTTAGTTTAACCAGAATAGGGTCAGGAATAGGGGGACTGATTCAGAACCTATAGAAATACACGACAGTATGTCACAATGAGAAAGCTTAAGGCTTTGGTCTATCTCAGTTTCTGTATCATGCTGTCTCTTGTCATTCACTTAGTACATCTTGTGGTGGCTCTGTATGCTTGTAGGTTCTAGTCTGTCTCTTTTTGTGTATGTCTCTGTCACACAGTGTCTCTAGCTGCTCCCTTAGTGTTACAATGATAACGTCCAAGACTTTGGACTGTCTCAATGTCTTTCTCATAATGTCTCTCACTGCTCTCTTAGTGGACATTGTGTCAGCTGTCTTTTTGTAGGTCCTCATCTGTCTCTTTTTTGTGTATTTCACTTTATCTCTCCCTTTTAGTGTCACCATGAGAACTCTCAAGGCTTTGGTGTGCTCAGAGTGCCTTTTGCTGCTCCCTTGGTGGACATTGCATCGACTCAGTCCTTTTATAAGTCCTACTCTGTCTCTTTTTTGTAACTGTCCCTGTGTCTGTTTCAGAGCGTCTCTCGCCACTACCTTAATGCCTGTTGCAGCTGCTCCATCTCTTTCTAGAACCTAATCTCTCTTTTTAGGTCTCGCCTAGGCAGCGCTGTCTCTTTGAGACATGCTGTATTCAGGATATAAATTCAGGATAAAACACATAAATAAAAGGCATTGTCATTTACAATGCCAATAGCTCAAACTCTCGCAAATGTGAGACCTATTGCATTGCAAATGCTTGTTTAAACAAGTAATGTAAATTAACAAAGGCTACCTACAGGCTTCCAAACAGGCACTCAAATGCAATTTTGCTAAAACTGACCCTACCAATAGATAAACTATCTACGAGAGGATGAACTAAAGTGGTCAGTAGTTACCAGTCCTTGAACAACAGCACTTCTACCTTAACAGCACATTTCCTCATTGATCAAAGCATCCTTTTATTGAATAGCATCCCCTACTCCTTCAGCCCTGCCACTCATCCTTCCCAGTAGTGCTCCATGACTGAAGAGAAGGACATGCTGTTCTTATCTAAGCTTCAGTGGTTCTGGAAGCTTGAATGGTTTTTCAGTCGATTATAAAGGAGATGAACTGTTTCTGCTTACTTCATCAGATAATGTCTTTGTCCGTGGTAATTTCATAGAAAAAGAGAGGTGCGAGTCACTAGTGAAGGGGCTTGAGTAAAGAAAGGGTCAAAGATAGAGACTGTGAAAAGTGGCAAACGAAGGTCACACACAGTAAATTCACATATTCAACGGTGTGCTATAGAGTGAAAGATTACTCTAAACCCTTGGACTTGCCTTCATGTGCTCCTCCCTTCCCATTCCCCACAAAGCCTGAAAATCCTCTACTGAGCAAGCATGAGCATGGTCAAGTTTGATGATGTTCATACCTACTTCTTCTGCTAAATAAACTATTTTATCCATTCTACACTCTTATCATTCCTCCTTGCTACATACTGCTTAACTCTGGACCATCAGTTCTTAACCTGTGATCTACAGACCCTCGGAGTTCCAGATGACATATTCGCAACATTATTTTCTGCCAATAATCATAAGCATTTTAAACATGCTCTGACGTCTGATCTGAACTAGCAAGCAGCTTCTTTTGAAAATTACTTTTGACTTCTTCGTGATTTTTTAGAACACCATAAACATCTATAGACTTAGATAATCAGTGTTCTAACCACTCAGTGATCTATGCATGCATGCACATGTAGACTGCCTAAAAGACTCTTCCAAGTGGAGTGTTCTTCCCTCACCTGCTTAACATGGGAGGGCATTTACAGACTCCAATAATTTAAATGTGCATTATAGTAAAGGGGGCATGGCTGCACTTTTGAGCAGTACTGATATATTTCCACGAGAAAATTACCACTTAGCAGAAGGCAGCATGTCCTCTTTCAAAATGAACATATGGTCTTCTAGTTTTTAAGCAGTCACTGTTGTTGTCACCTTTTAACACACAGACCATGAATGTATGATGGAACCATGCATGCTATTGCCACGCAAGCCATTACAAATCGGGCTTAACTGCGCATAAATCTTTACAACGCATGTCTTTATGATGCATAATTTGACCATGCATATACGTTTACTACACCTGCCTTTACACTGTAAATGTAGTAAGTATTTCACAGGTCAGTATAAACACTCTCTCTCTCTCTCTCGAAATATTACCTACTGGCGGTCGCCAGTAGGTAGTATTAGTTAGGACATCCTTTCTATTGAAAAGGCGTTTTTTGTTTTGCCAATAACTTTGGCACCGATTAATGAATCTTCGTGAAGTTCTCCAAAGAAAAGGTCTATCCAGGTCGGCTCCTATACTGAAAGTTTGGGGGTGATTTGTCAAGTGGGGGCTGAGAAAAAAGGAGGTCCCAAAAAGTGTTTTCTCCATGTTAATTTCCATAGGAAATTTTAGCCAAGGCTACAGCCCGAACTGCTGAACGGAATTACACAAAATATGGCAAAAAGGTAGCTCTTGGTTCAGAAAGAGAACTTTTTTGTAAATGGTGTAAATCCGTTCAGTAGTTGCTGAGAACTTAAAAAAATAAGAGGAAAAAAATCAATTTCCCATAGGAAACTTTAAACAAGGCTACAGCCTGAACTGCTGAACGGAATTACACCAAATTTGACAAAAAGTACTGCTTGGCTCAGAAAGCGACCTTTTTACAAATGGTGTAAATCCGTGCAGTAGTTGCTGAGAAATTGAAAAAAAAAACAAATATTGATATTTAGGGGTGCAGCGACTCCATGAACATTCCCGACCACGAGCTTCATTTTAATTGGCTGCCAACACTCCAAACCAGGATGTCTTGGCAGCCATCTTGTGACTCGCAGCCCAGGGGACCGCCATCCCCGGGGCTAATTTGTCAATGTGTGGCGGGCCTCCAAGGCCACCCCAAGCCCCAGGGACCACCACCCCTGGGGCTTTTATTAATTATTCATGGGGGCACACGGCGGGGGCACATGCCCCCCCCCACACTGCCCCAGGCACCACCACCTCCCCGGGGCTTTTAAACAGGGCTTTTAAATGACAATAAATAAACCTGTGTGGGGGGGCTCAAGTTCCTCCACACGCCCTGGGGACCACCACATCCCCAGGGCACTAAAATGCAAATGCAGGGGTCTGCTACAGACCCCCAAGCCCCGGGGACCACGACCTCACGGGGCTTCAATCACATTGGGAGGGGGGCCGTGCAGCCCCCCTCCTGAAGCCCTCCATGGCCCTGGGGACCACCACCTCCCAGGGCCGGCTCCTGCATTGTCCTGGGGGTGCCCACCCCCAGGACACTGCTGTTTGCTATGGCAGGACGGGAGCCGTGCGGCTCCCGCCCTGGCCCTCAGAAACCCATGAAACTCAGCTTCAGAGACCCCCAAGACTGGACACGGAACCCTAGCCACAAAAAGCCTCAAGAATCGCAGTCCTTCCCACTAGGGCTCAGAGACTCTCAAATACCGATACCAAACCCGGACCTCAAGATCCACTAGAACAGAAGCAGCCATGTCCGACAATGAAGCAGTCGATCTAGCCTCCTCATATGACACACCCTCCTTTGACTCCTCTATATCCAAAATCCAAGTGATCACGGGTCTCCGAAAAGACCTTCCCTGCACAAAACCCCTGAGGCCGCCCATCCTCACCACCCTATCTAGGGCGCTCAAAGAAAAGACCCCCAGCAACAAAGAGCTTTTCACCAACTGCTTGCTCATCAACTGCAGGTCGGCTTCTTTTGCATGCAACTGAACTAGCAGAGGCCATCCTCTCACATGACATTGACATTGCGTTCATCGCGGAGACCTGGCTCAATGAGCTATCCTCACCATGCTTAGACATGCTTGTACCCCCAGATTTTTCCTTCATCAACAAAAACAGAAAAGACCAGCGAGGGAGAGGTGTAGCTTTCATACATAAAGACAACATGGTCATTACGGAAATAGATTCATACATTTACAACACATTTGAATGTCTCTCAACCAACATTAAGACAAAAGATAATGGAACCTTACTCTACCACCTTCTCTATCATCCTCCAGGTAACACCTCCGCATTCGGGGAACACTTATCTGACCTGATAGCTCATGGTACACTCGGAGATGCCAACAATCAAAATCCTGGTGACCTAAACCTGCGGTGGAATGAGAATATCAACCCGCTAATCCAATGACTATCCAGTCTCCTCTGTGACAACAATTTAATCCAGTACTTCACAGAGGAGATGCACTACAAAGGAGCCACCTTGGATGTCACTCAAAGAAACACAATCACAATCAATCACAATCAATCACATACTCCTAGTCAACCGTCCTGGAGGTACCTGGTGGGCTAGTTGGCACCCAGGGACCCTCAAGATTCAAGGAGACTTAATCCCCTAACTTAAAATGTGTCACAGGGTGCATTTGCACACTTGTCACATCAGGCCCCGCCCCCTCCCTCCACCACTGTGCAAACGCTCCCCGGGGCCGGTTTTAAGTTAGGGCATTAAGTCCCCTTGAATCCTGAGGATCCCTGGGGGCCAACTAGCCCACCAGGTACCTCTAGTAAGCACCAGGGAGCTGCCTTGTAGAGAGGTGGTCCAAGGCCATGCCCCTTTTTACACCACTCTGCAACGCAGCTCTGTGGCACTTACTGGAGGTAGCTGGTGGGCTAGTTTGCACACGCAGGTCCCCATCAACTAAATCCGGCCCTGCGCTTGTGTATAGATTGCATCTTTAACTATATACAATACTTTCGAAGATTTTCATAGCTTCCCTGTATTTTCCTAGTCTACATCTTATTTGGGTGGTGTGTTTTTCTCCCTCAGAGGTATTAGCCCCTGTTTTTATCATTTGTATAGATGTATTTTGAACCCTGCTGAACACGTGCCTTTGAGTGCTAGCTCGTCAGAGTTTGCATTAATTCCATTTCCTCGCATCTCTAACTATTAACATGTGGATTCATATGACCTGTTTGCCTGACCACACCACAGCTGTATCTATTTATGTACCTTGGTAAGCAGTAAATTATTTTTTAGACCCCCTGCTTTGTAGTCTCTTTCCTTGTGACTCCCTGTTTGAATGTCTACATATTATGTCTTTATTCCTCCAGACCCATGTTTTGAACTTTTCATCTTGTAACCGCCATTGTTCATGTTAGATGCTTCAAATCCAGGTATTTCTTGTATGAATTTTATTGTTTTTCTTGAATCTATCACCATCACCATATTCAGTTCAATTTCTGGTGATACCTTCTTTAACTCACTTGTCGTTTATCATTGGTACACTTTGGACTTTCTCTACATTCCTCTTTTTAATCTCAGTTATCCTTTCACCTTTACGCAGAGGACGCCGAGATCTACCTGGAAATCTCCTCCGTTGATGAGATTCAGAGACTCAACAACACGCTTAGAGAAGCCCAACACTGGCTATCAACAAACCACCTTATTTCTAACAAAGAAGAAAACCCACAATTCACAGAATGGCTGAAAGCAATTGACACGCTAAATGGCAATCTCACACTGGCTATCAACATCAACAAACCACCTTATTTTTAACAAAGAAGAAAACCCCCAATTCGCAGAATGGCTGAAAGCAATTGACACCCTAAATGGCAATCTCACTCTGGCTAACTCTGTTGAATCATTAGGAATCACCCTAGAGCCAAAACTCAACATGACCAAACACATTAAGAACTACGCTATGCGTGTTTTCCTCAATTTGAAGCTTCTTAACAAAATAAAACCATACATCCCGCCCGAAGATCTCAAACTAGCCACTCAATCTTTGGTGCTATCCAGACTCGAAAATGGGAATGCAGTCCTTACTGGGACAAAAACAGCTGATGGACAGAATACAGAACAATGTCATACATTCACCCCAGTACAGAGATCTGGGCCTAATTCCATCGTTTTTTTGCTCACCATGCCATTCCAGTTTGAACCCAGCCATATGAAAATCAGTCTTGAACCTGTGCCCCATGGGAACAGATCAGCATGAACTACCAAGCCAGATCCTCCCTGGACTGGAAACAAGTATCCTAGGACCGGTTTCGGTTTTTCAGCCCTCATCAGCCAGGATAGCTTGATTCCAGTAGCATGGAGAGCAAGGCACTCACGTCTGAGCATACCCATCCCACTCAGGGTGACAAATGCAAAAACAACAGTTGATGGACAGAATTCAGAACAATGTCATATATTCACCCCAGTACAGAGATCTGGGCCTAAATCCATTGTTTTTTTGCTCACCATGCCATTCCAGTTTGAACCCAGCCACTGTTCCCAAGAGGCACAGGGTCAAGATTGATTTGCATATGTCCATGTCTGAACTAGGGTAATGTAATGTAATTTAATGTAATGTAATGTAATATATGCCAGTATTTATACCACGCAACTGTCACTCCAAGGAGCATCTAGGCGCGTATACTGACCAGGAAGATCTAAGACACTGGTCAGACTGCTTTCAAGGTCCAGCCATGGGCGTTCACACTAGTGCTTTGGCGCAGGTATCAGGGAGATTAAAGATCCAGATTTTCAATGCCTTTCGGAACTCTGCTTCTCGTTCCATGGCACGCAGATGAGGGGGGAGTTTATTCCATGCCTTTGACCCTAGCACAGGCAAGGATTTACCACCTCTCGAACTGAGTCTGAAGGCAGGAACAGACAACAGATTAGCATTGGAGGACCTCAAGGCACGCAAAGGATGGTACCATGAGAACTTCCTTTGAATGTACTTTGGTCCCCGAGAGTGGAAGGCTCTAAAGGTAATTAGCAGGATCTTAAAAAGGACCCATTTAATTACTGGTAGCCAGTGCAGGGTATTTAATAGGGCAGATGCAGAGGATTTCTTTGGCCATTTCAGCACCAGCCTGGCCGCTGCGTGTTGCACCATCTGCAACCTGTACGTAACCGCCTTATTAGTTCCCGCATATAGGCTGTTGCAATAGTCAAGTCTCGAGGTTACGTGCTACCATTTTCCTGGCTGACAAAGGAAGTAGGTCAAAGAATTTTCTTAGTCCCTTGATGACATTAAAGCAGGTGCCTGCTACCGCTAATGTCGTGTGGTGAGCTAAATAACAATGGATTAAACCCAGATCTGTGACTGGGGGTGAATGTTTTGCCATTGTGCAACATTCCGTCCATCAATTGTTGTTTTTACATTTGTCACCCCGAGTGGGACGGGTATGCTCAGACGTGAGTCCCGTGCTCTCCATACCACTGGAATTAAGCTATCCTTGTTGATGAAGGCTGATAGCCAGAAACCAGTCCTAGGATGCTTGATTCTGGTCCAGGGAAGACATGGCTTGGCAGTTTGGGCTGGACTGTTCCCATGAGGCACAGGGTCAAGACTGATTTGCATATGGCCATGTCTGAACTGGGGTCATGTGGTGAGCAAAATAACGATGGATTAAACCCAGATCTGTGACTGGGGGTGAATGTTTTGCCATTGTGCAACATTCCGTCCATCAATTGTTGTTTTTGCATTCGTCACCCCGAGTGGGACAAGTATGCTCAGACGTGAGTCCCATTCTCTCCCTGCCAATGGAATCAAGCTATCCTGGCTGATGAAGGCTGATAGCCAAAAACCGGTCCTAGGATGCTTAATTCCGGTCCAGGGAAGACATGGCTTGGCAGTTTGGGCTGGACTGTTCCCTTGAGGCACAGGGTTAAAACTGATTTGCATATGGCCATGTCTGTACTGGGGTCGTGTGGTGAACAAAATAACGATGGATTAAACCCAGATCTATGACTGGGGGTGAATGTTTTGCCATTGTGCAACATTGCGTCCATCAATTGTTGTTTTTGCATTTGTCACCCCGAGTGGGACGGGTATGCTCAGATGTGAGTCCCGTGCTCACCATGCCACTGGAATCAAGCTATCCTGGCTGATGAAGGCTGATAGCCAGAAACCGGTCCTTGGATGCTTGATTCCGGTCCAGGGAAGACATGGCTTGGCAGTTTGGGCTGGACTGTTCCCATGAGGCACAGGGTCAAGACTGATTTGCATATGGCCATGTCTGAACTGGGGTCGTGTGGTGATCAAAATAACGATGGATTAAACCCAGATCTGTGACTGGGGGTGAATGTTTTGCCATTGTGCAACATTCCGTCCATCAATGGTTGTTTTTGCATTTGTCCTTACTGTTACAACAAAATCTCACCTACCTCCCCTCAAAACAACCCTCAACACAGCAGCCAGAATGGTCACCGGAGTCAGAAAATACGATCACATCTCACCTGCACTCAGAGAACTAAAATGGCTCCCCATCAAAATGCGTGCCAGCTTCAGAACTCCTTGCCTCATTCACACAGCCCTGCACACAGAGAAACCCGACTACCTAGCCTCAAAACTCAAGAGAGCCGGTCAGACAAGGAACCTCAGGAGCTCTAACACCTTTCTACTCATCGCCATGAAAACATGCAAACAAAAAACCACTGCACAGTCCTTTGCTGGAAATGTGCCCAAAATCTAGAGCTCCATCCCAATCAATATCAGGGCTACCTCTTCCTTTGTCAAATTCAAGAAACTCCTAAAAGACCTCTTCCTCAATCATGCCTTCCCGAACCGGTAACAGCCACCAAAGCGCACAAGCCTGATCTCTGCAGCATCTTGATACTGTGTTACTTAAACCTACCTCTTCCCCTCTCCCCTCCTCCTCGTTCCCTCCTCCCTGAAAGAGGTTCAACCCAAGACTTTGTGCACTCATCGAGGTTTCTCAGGACTTTCCTACCTCAATGTTGCACAGCACTCTGGGACCTCCGAAACAATATTATATACCATGACCTATTGTGATACCCTGCATTAAAAATGTTGTAAAGCGCTCCGATACCCTCGGGTTGGGCCAGCGCTATATAAAACATCTCAATAAATAAATAAATACTCCGATGGCAAGCAAATTGTCCCAAAGCTTAAAATCCATTGATCTTGCATTCTGCACTATTGGACAATGCCTACAAGGAAGTTTCCACTGTGCTGTAACCAACTACCTCATGCTAAATACCGCCACAATCTGTGGAACTCGATCCCTGCATAAATAATAAAAACCTACAATGACCTGGAATTGCAAAGCATTGCAAAGAGCACTGATAACTGACTCTTCTAATAGGTGTAATCGCAAGAGACACATGCCTAACTATGTCATTTGGAAAGTATATATGCATGAACTTGTCTGTCCTCACTTTCTCCTGGCCATCTTTGAATCACATCTTTGAACCTTCTGTACCTCCCCCACTATATTCTATATAACAAATATAGGAAATACTACATCTAACATCCCTTTAACCACAAGCTCTGAAAGGGTGATAATGAATCGAATGGAAATCAGAGGCCATCATCAGGGACATGTAGCACTACACAAAGGCTGGTGCAATAAGGTTTTTAAAAATTATGATGATCAAGTAAGAAAGAACAATATCTGTTTCTAATAGGGTGACCAACTGTCCGTAAATTTCATGAACTGCCCATTATATGGGCCTCTTGTCCGTTGTCCATAAAGATTTCTTTCACAGACGCCTTTTGTCCATAATTTTGTGGATGGCAGCAAGCTGTGCTGTTCCCCTGCGACAATCAGAGCCAGCTTGCACTTCTCTTTGAACTCTAGAGGTTGCAGCAGTCCCTCCCGACCTCCCTCAGTCTGTGGACAGGCCCATTGTCATTCTGACTGTGGATGATTATCACATAAAGAATGACAATGGGCCATAGGCGCAGTGAAGCACCGCTATATCTGCTTATGTTGGGGTGTCACTGGGTCAGATAAAAGTGTTTCTTGGCCCTTTCTGACTTTTATCTATGGCTCTCAGCTCAGCATAAGACTGAATAACAAATAAACACAGCAAAATAATGCAGCTGTGGGGAGGGGGCTAAAGGGTGCCAAAATAGCCAAAAGTGTCAACAGAAAGTGAAGTGTACGATTGTCTCAACCTAATATAAACTTATTTTGACATGTACTTATGTTGGTTGTCTATTTACTTACTTATTTACTATTATGCGACCTCCTCCGATGTGTCTGTAAAATGTACCTTTTCTCCCAAATGTTTGTCCTGAATTTTGACCCTTTGCCTGAATGTTTACACTCACTGTCCTGAATTTGCACCTATGCCAGTTGATCACCCTAGTTTCTGTAATCCTGTTTTCCCTCGGGATCGGGTAACTCA
This sequence comes from Lissotriton helveticus, assembly GCF_964261635.1. Lineage (NCBI taxonomy): Eukaryota > Metazoa > Chordata > Amphibia > Caudata > Salamandridae > Lissotriton > Lissotriton helveticus. The sequence goes on from NC_136073.1 coordinate 243,217,511, forward strand.
GTCGGAACCCAAACACCCCACCTGTTAGCCCACAAATGAGGTGCCAGTCCGATATATGAAGTTAACAAGCTCTTTATTCTGACTTGTTTAAATGCCAAATTATAAGCAAATCAAGAGTGTTCAAGGGATCGGATTTACCGTCCTCTGCACGATGCTAGTCCTAGCACCTTCCAACAGAGGACCCCGTGCTAAATAATGGCCGACAATGCCACTCGAGTCTCTATCCGTGTAATGGATATTTGGTACTCGTCCTCCGCATGCGTGTTAGTCCTGACACGCGTCCAACGGAGGGCAAACGCCTGCGGCTTATTCCTCACTCGATACCCTCGAGCGGGGACTGGCCAAGGGTCTCAGCAATAGACCTCACTCGATACCCTCGAGCGGGGACTGGTCTATGTCAATGCCAGGGACCGTTACGCTATTCCCTCGAGCGGGGATTGGCCACGGTTTAAGTTCCAGGTTCTAGGAACTTCAGCTCGAGAACCCTCGAGCGGGGACTGTCAGGGGTCAGAGCGAACCGAAGTTCAGGGATTGCTCGATACCCTTGAGCGGGGACTGGTAGGGTTCTGAGCGAACCGGAGTTCAGGGATTGCTCGATACCCTCGAGCGGGGACTGGCAGGGGTCTGAGCGAAACGGAGTTCAGGGATTGCTCGATACCCTCGAGCGGGGACTGCCAAAGCGTCGGAGCAGAACGGTAGACAACAAAAGTTCCGCCGAGCGTGAAGCGGAGCCCCGCTGTCACTGTCTCGGAACTGAGAGGCTTCTCACCGTTTAACGCCGACTCCTATCCCAAGCCTCCGAATATCACGGAGCTCGTCTTCCGCTCGACCTCTTCTCCTGACTCGCGGGAAATGTTCAAAATATTCGACGCCTACCGCTGGCGTCCTGATTCCTTAAATGGGCACGCCCTCTCAGCGCGCCTGTCAGCACGGCCTTCTGGGGATCGTAGTTCGGGCGTGCGTGTTCCGGGTTCCTGTAGTTCTCCTCTCTCGTCTCGCCTCCGACGGTTGTTTTAACAATACATCCCTCTCCCGTCAGGTCCTCTCGCAGGGCAGGGCTTGGCCGGGTACTTCCGATGAAAGGCCGCCAGCAACCGGGGAGCACATAACCCAGCCACGGGCTCCCAAGAGTCCTCTTCCTGCCCGAACCCCTTCCAAGCAACCAGGTACCACAGCTTGCCTCTTCTCCATCGGGAATCCCTAATGCAGTGAACCTCGTACTCCTTCTCCCCGTCCACCAACACCGGAGTAGGAGCTGAGTGCTTAGGCTTCACGGCGGGCTTGAGCAACGACACATGGAACACAGGGTGGATCCGGAGGTTGTCAGGCAAATCCAACCGTACATTCACTGGGCTTAGGCAGTTCTTAATACGGTAAGGCCCGATGAAGCGAGGATGGAAAACGCTGTGTTTACGGAACCTTAGGTTCCTGGACGATACCCAGACGTAATCCCCGGCTTGATAAAGCGGGCCTGGTCTCCTTCGTTTATCCGCTGTGGTTTTGTATTTCTTCTTGGCCTCCTCCAAGCACTTCTGTGCTTTTTCCACGGTCTCCTTGATATGTGCCACCCTCTTGGATGTTTCAGGTACTCCCGACGTCGACGAGGGGTGAGACAACGGGATGAATCGAGGATGGTGCCCATAATTGCTGTAGAAAGGTGACACCCTGGTTGAGACGTGTGTGGCGTTATTGTACGCGACTTCTGCAAGCCACAACAGGTCCACCCACTCTTCCTTTCCCTGATCTATATAACAGCGGAGGTACTGCTTCAGGGTTTGATTAAGACGTTCCGTCTGACCGTCTGTTTGCGGATGGTAGCTGGTCGATAACGCTGATGTGACATGGAGTGCTGAACACCAGGTCTTCCAGAACCTCGCAGTGAACTGCGATCCCCTGTCCGACACTATGACACTGGGAAGGCCATGAGCCCTTACCACCTCTTTCAGCAGTATTACCGCCAATTGTCCGGCCGTGGGCACACCCTTACATGCGATGAAGCGACCCATCTTGGTTAGATAGTCGACGACCACCAGTATAGCCGTACATCCTTTGTCACTGGGCAACCCCACGATGAAATCCAGGGATATGCAATCCCATGGCCTGGTAGGAGATGGCAACGGAATCAGCAACCCTTGTGGGCGTTGATGGTCCGATTTCATGGCCGAGCAGGTCACACATGCCAGGATCCACTTCCTCACATCCGCCCTCAACGTTGGCCACCAGAACTGACGTGACGCGTAGTCCACCGTCTTCTCCAGTCCGAAGTGGCCAGCACTGGCCGACTCATGGCACCACACGAACACCTGTTTCTGTAACCGTGTGGTGGGCACCAATATCCGTCCTCCCTTCACCGGAACGCCGTTGCGTACCTGCCATTCCTTGTGTCTACGCAACCAGTCTGTCCATCGAAAGGTAATGACCCCTTTCTGCACGTCTCGTAGAAAGTGTCCAGACTGGACGGCACACACCACCTTGCTGGGGTGGATGATGGACTCAACGGTTGGTCGCGGACTCCTTGCCTCTGTGCTTTGCCTCGACAAGGCGTCGGCCTTCTTGTTTTCTGATCCTGGTCTGTAAGTAATGGTGAAATGAAACCCCGAAAAGAATAACATCCACCTCATTTGACGAGGAGACAATTGCCTGGCGGCCGTCATGAACTGAAGGTTCCTATGGTCGGTGTAGACCATCACTACATGTTTAGCACCCATCAACAGGTGTCTCCACTCGCCAAATGCGTCCTTGATTGCCAGGAGTTCCTTTTCGGCAATGTGGTAATTTCTTTCCGCGGGGTTCAGTTTGCGGGACATAAACGCAACAGGATGGAGCACCCCTGTCTCAGGGTTCTTCTGCGACAATATGGCTCCCACCGCCAAATCGGACGCGTCCGCTTCCACTGTGTATTGTTGTTCCGGGTCTGGGTGGGCCAGGACAGGTGCGGAGACAAAGGCGTGTTTTAATGCTCTGAATGCCCCCTCCGCCTCTTCAGACCAATGGAACTTCACTGACTTCCTCAGTAGGCATGTAATGGGCGTTACCACCCCCGAGAATCCCTCTATGAAACGGCGGTAAAAGTTGGCAAAGCCAAGAAAGCTTTGTACGTCCTTGATGTTCTGTGGCGTTGGCCATTCCATTACCGCTTTCACCTTCCTCTCCGCCATGGTTTGGCCTTCAGGGCTCAACATGACCCCAGGAATTCCACAGTCGTCACGTGGAAGTCGCATTTACTGAGCTTGCAATAAAGCGAATTGTCTCTGAGGATCTGAAGTACTGAGGCCACATGTTTCACATGTTCTGCTGTGGTGTCTGAATAAATCAAAATATCGTCGATGTACACGACCACGTATACATCCAGGATGTCTCTCAGCACCTCGTTCAAAAAGAATTGAAACGCGGCCGGGGCGTTACATAGCCCAAAGGGCATGACTCTGTACTCGTACAGGCCGAACTTCGTTTTGAAGGCCGTCTTCCACTCGTCTCCGCGACGCATGCGGACCAGATGGTATGCCCCTTTCAAGTCGAGCTTGGTGTATACATGTGCCTTTTTTACTTGTTCTAGGAGCACGTTTATGAGAGGCAAAGGGTACCTGTTCTTGATCGTGATGGCGTTAAGCGCCCGGAAATCCACACACGCGTGCAGTTCCCCGTTAGCCTTAGGGATAAAGAACAGTGGCGAGGCCGCAGGGGATTTGGAAGGCCTGATGAACCCCAAGCGTAGCATTGTATCCAGATATTCCCGGAGGTGGATGTTTTCGGCCTCGGATAAGGCATACAATCTGCCGCCTGGTATCGTTGCTCCTGGGACCAGGTCTATTTGACAGTCGTATACCCTATGAGGCGGGAGGGTTTCCGCTTGGTTATCATCGAATACGTCCATGTACCCCCGATAGGCTACCGGGAGTACCACCTCCTTTTCAGCGGCTGTGGCCACAGTCCACCCCTGGACTTCCTGGGCGCTCTTCTTCTGTGAGCATACCCTTGAGCAGTAAGGGGAGTCCATACGGAGTTCCTGGGTTTCCCAGTTGATGGCAGGGTTGTGTTTTCTCAGCCAAGGCAAGCCTAATATGATCCCGTACTGCGGCGCACAGATGATGTTGAAATCCAGAGTCTCTGTGTGTTGAGTTCCGTAGACCACTGTGACGTTCCCAGTGTGGTGGCTGATGGGCCCTGAGAGCAATCTTCGCCCATCTACAGCAAATACGTCCTCTGGGACCTCACACTCCTGCAGCGCTACCCCAACACGATGCGCTTCCCTCTTGTCCATAAATATCCCTGTGGCACCAGAGTCGACCATCGCCGAGACCGAAACCCAGCGGTTACTAACCCACAACTGTAAAGGAATGAACAAGTGTTTTTTGCTCTCATAGGAGTGCAGGTGAGCAGAAGGGATATAACCATGGCTCCGAGAATCCCCTTCGTGGTTCTGAGAGCTCTTTAGTTTTCCGCCGGTTTGTCCACTGATGCTGTGGACAAGCGACCGGGACGAGGTCGTCCCGTCTTGGGTTTTGCAGGGCATTCACGAACAAAGTGGCCTTTTTTGCCGCAATACAGGCATAGTCCTTGCTTTCTTCGCGACTCTTTCTCTGTGGCCGTGAGACTCGCTCTAACGGCTCCTATGTCCATGGGGTGTGGATGTCGCCTCGGTGAGAGCCGTTTGTCCTGACGTGGCATGTAACTTGTCCTTCTTATGCACCCCCCCTCGTCTTTCACTGAGTCGATGGTCGAGGCGAAGGGCCAGGCTGATCAGATCCTCACAGTGTACTGGTTGGGGATCGATCTGAGCGATCACGTCCTTCAAGTCTTCGCTCAAGCCTTGGTGAAAGAGCGCGGTTTGCTTAGCAGGGGGCCATTTGGATTCAGCAACCAAGCGTCTGAACGCATTCAGATAATGGACCAGCCCTGTCGTGCCCTGTTTCAGTTCCAACAGTTCCCTGTCAGCCGTATAGGAATCTGCTCTACGATCGAACACTTTAATGAACTCCTCCTGAAATTGTTCCCAGTCGTATAGTAGCGGATCGTCCCGGCTTACCAAAGGAACCGCCCACTGCGCCGCATTACCAGCCAAATACGAGATCATGAATGCCACTCTCGCCTGATTGTTTGGAAACGACTTCGATTTACAGGAGAAATGCAGCGCTACTTGTGTGATGAACACCTGTACTGTGGTAGGATCCCCACTATACCGTTCGGGTGTGGCTAACGGAATAGCCACCGGCATCTCCCCCACCACTGCCGCCGGGACACCCGTGGTAGATGTCCCTGCGTTGAAAGGATTGCGCTGTTGTTGATCCACTCTAGCCCTTAAATCCGCTGTTTCTTGACGTGAAGCAGCCAATTCGTTTTGGACGTCTAGTAACGCCGCCAAGACGTCTTCCAAGGAGGCCATGACCAGTTACTCGACCAGGAGGTTGATTGGTGTTGTGAGGTCGAATATTGTGTAATCCTGTTTTCCCTCGGGATCGGGTAACTCAGTCGGAACCCAAACACCCCACCTGTTAGCCCACAAATGAGGTGCCAGTCCGATATATGAAGTTAACAAGCTCTTTATTCTGACTTGTTTAAATGCCAAATTATAAGCAAATCAAGAGTGTTCAAGGGATCGGATTTACCGTCCTCTGCACGATGCTAGTCCTAGCACCTTCCAACAGAGGACCCCGTGCTAAATAATGGCCGACAATGCCACTCGAGTCTCTATCCGTGTAATGGATATTTGGTATTCGTCCTCCGCATGCGTGTTAGTCCTGAAACGCGTCCAACGGAGGGCAAACGCCTGCGGCTTATTCCTCACTCGATACCCTCGAGCGGGGACTGGCCACGGGTCTCAGCAATAGACCTCACTCGATACCCTCGAGCGGGGACTGGTCTATGGTCAATGCCAGGGACCGTTACGCTATTCCCTTGAGCGGGGATTGGCCACGGTTTAAGTTCCAGGTTCTAGGAACTTCAGCTCGAGAACCCTCGAGCGGGGACTGTCAGGGGTCAGAGCGAACCGGAGTTCAGGGATTGCTCAATACCCTCGAGCGGGGACTGGCAGGGGTCTGAGCGAACCGGAGTTCAGGGATTGCTCGATACCCTCGAGCGGGGACTGGCAGGGGTCTGAGCGAAACGGAGTTCAGGGATTGCTCGATACCCTCGAGCGGGGACTGCCAAAGCGTCGGAGCAGAACGGTAGACAACAAAAGTTCCGCCGAGCGTGAAGCGGAGCCCCGCTGTCGCTGTCTCGGAACTCAGAGGCTTCTCACCGTTTAACGCCGACTCCTATCCCAAGCCGCCGAATATCACGGAGCTCGTCTTCCGCTCGACCTCTTCTCCTGACTCGCGGGAAATGTTCAAAATATTCGACGCCTACCGCTGGTGTCCTGATTCCTTAAATGGGCACGCCTTCTCAGCGCGCCTGTCAGCACGGCCTTCTGGGGATCGTAGTTCGGGCGTGCGTGTTCCGGGTTCCTGTAGTTCTCCTCTCTCGTCTCGCCTCCGACGGTTGTTTTAACAGTTTCTAAAAAGAAAACCCACACACTGGGAGCCTAATTAGCAAAGGTAAACCTAGATCTCAAGACCATATTTAGACCTGAGGTAGAAGGGCACAATTCATAAAGGCAAACTTAGACCTCAAGTCTAATTTTACCTTTCTGAATTTGTCCCTTACACCTCAGGTCTAAACCTACACTTCAGGTCTAAACGTAGACTTCAGGTCTTATTTTACTTTTGTGATCGGGCCCTGTATGTCTGAGATGATCTGCTTGTGTTGCTGGATTCACCCCACACAGGCACTGAGACAACTGGGCAGATTCTTCATTAAATGCACAGATTTTTTGACTAGACTTGAGCTGTCCTTGTTCCGGCATCAGTGGCTGATTTATGACTTTTGGACACAGCGACGTTGCCTGCAGTACCCACACCCGGTCCACTGACCTGTCCATTGTGGAGCCAGCGAGGTACTGGTAAATTTCTGGCTGTTCATTGGAAGAGTCCCCCCATGCTTTTCCAAAGCCCCAGGCCCAAGCATTCCTTGGCAAAAGGATGAATTTATACTTCGGAAGATGGCATTGTTACACTCAAGAAGAACATGTCCAACTTCCACTTTGTGATGGTGACCCTAGGAAAGCAGGCAGAAGAAGACGAAAATAGATCATGGCACAAAACCTCAAATGTTTGGCCATGAGCCAGCCACCTTGCAGCTTGAATGGACTCACTAGGATTATGTGACGCCTGGCGGGTATGACACCCCTGCAACTGAGTTTACAGCCATGCCACGGCAGCACACAAGACACTTTGCTGCCTATATCTCTTTCTACTCCCAGCAATGGATGTCCTCCAAAGCGACTCTGCCCCGGGGAATCTCAGATCACTCGGCTATCATAGTCTGTTTAAGGGGCAACTGTTGTGGCCCAACTCCCTGTTTGGCCCCTTAATGCATGGTGCCTCGTGGATAGGCAATGCTCTGAATACTTGTTGACTGAACTTCAGGCATATATTGATATAAAGAAAGTCACATGGACCCCTGCATGCACGTTATGAGCAGCAAGCAAGGCCATTATGAGACGGACTGTAAAGAGCTATGCTAGACATAGGAAGAAAGATAAGCTTCCCCAAGTGACCAATCTCAGAGCCCAAATCCTGAGCCTGGAAAGTCGGTGCCTGGAAGAGACACCAGAGGTCCCCAACCACCAACTTCACCTTGCTATGGCTTTGCTGCAGCAGATCTCCCTGGACGAGGCCCATCAATGCTAGATGGTATCAGCGAGGTGAGTCTAGAATATGGAGATAAAACTGAAAAACTACTCTACTGGCTGGCCACCAGGGAGCTGAATAGCCCCCTAGATCTCAGACCCCAAGGGTGAGTGCATGAGCAGATCTTAAGTAATGTTCACTGTTTTTGCCAAATTTTATCAGAAACTCTATGTCTGATATCCATGGCTCAAGGGAGAACAAGAAAACTTGATTCTGACAGCTAAACCCATCTCATTGTCCTCACTTTCTCTTAGAGAAGACTTATTGAGTCTCCCACGATAGAGGAGATAGACGAAGCCTTGCAAGGTATGAAAACCAGCAAACCTTTGGACCTGATGGATTTCCCCTAGAATATTACCCCAGATTCTGTTAGACCCTCAACCCTCGACTTCCTTGACTCTACACAAAGGCAATCTTGAAGGACACCTTCCTGTTGGAAGTCAATATGGCCACATTTGTGGTTCTCCTGAAAAAAGGCCAGCAGACCACCGGTTGCTCCTCATATCGACCAGTCTCCTTGATTAATGATGAGGTCAAGATATTATCCAAGGTCCTCGCCAATAGACTTCATCAAGTCTTGAGTACCTTAGATCATCCAGACCGATGTGGCTTTATGCGCAGCAGCAGTACCCGCCACTGTATACGAAGTGTGCATGTGGCACTAACCCGCCTCCAGTCAATACGAGACCCCTGTAACCTCCTGTAAGTAGACTTCAAAAAGGCTTTTTACTCTGTACACTTGCTCTTCTTAACTAAAGTTCTTGAAGGTATGGGTTTCAGGCCACAATTCCAGAGTTATGTTAAATTTACATACTGGGGACCCTCTTCTGCTTCTGGTAACTCATAGCCATGATCTGCTCCTTTTTGTGGGCGGGACACCCTTTCGCCAATATAGCTCTGGATAAATGACAACAGCCTGTGCATAATGGGGTCCAGGGATAGCTGACATCCAATTGTACTTTTTGGCTGCCCAAACACTAGTAATCAATGGCTGGTTTTGTGGAAGCTGGGACAACCCGGCATGCTGAATAGAACTCTCCTTCCTAGGCCTAAACAATGTAATGAGTTTGCTTTACGGCAATCCAATCCCTCAACTGCTCCCAGAGGTCACTAGGGTAGTCTTCAAGAAATGGAGCTCGGTCTTATGCTTTCTCAGCTGGGTGAGTAAATTGACAGAAATCACTCCATTATGGCACGAGGAAAGGCTACATCATACTGCTCAACTAGTGAGATACACACATGGGGCTGTAGTATTACTGGATAGTTGTCAGTTTATATTTGGGGACTAGAATGAACTTTCAAATTTGTAGCTTTGCTTTTAGATTTGCAAATCACCAAGTCTTCCGTTTCTTAATTTTCCTTTTGCAGCTCCCATTTTGTAGTAGATGTTCCCCATTTACTTGCCACTTCCCCTGTGTCACTCCCACTTTTACATAAAAAGTGTATTATATATATTTAAATACAACTGGAGTACTCGGTACCCATAGTGGAAAACTCTGCACATAAAGGTAGGACAACCATAGGCACAGATCTACATCAACACCTAACGGGATTGCATTTATGGGCACATTTAGCAATACTACAGGAGAACTGCATTGCATACTCAAAAATGCATGGGAGAATAGACCCCTTAGCCCACAGTGCACATGTACATGTTACCTTGGTGCTGTACATGTTTAAAATGTTTAGAGACACTTGATGGTGCAACTATACAAAATATACAAGATAACCACCAGGTGTGAGAACGAGGTCCCTAGTCAAAGTTGAATGCAGTACTTCATTCCATATATTGCGATAATGGTGCAGAAGGGAAAAGATGGTCGGCAATTGTATTACCACACATTTTTTAAATTGTAACTATTACAGTGGTGTACATAAAGTAAAGGGCGGTGTTCTGGTAATACTGCACACTTGCTATTAAATTCCAGGCATAATGCAGGATCTCTCTACAAGAATACTGACTGAAACAATGTTTCTTCCAGTTCCACCCCAAAATTCATGTAAACCTCTAAATATACTATAGAGTTCCTACCATTAATATTAATCACTGATCAGAATGTTCTTTCATGTTTTCTGGTATTCATGGACTACTAAAAATGCTCACATATAGCCTGCAAGAGGCATAGAATGAGACAGACAAATAATATCTATCTGAAGAAGTGCATTCATGCCAAACCAGCCTTAAAAACATTCGAAAGGCCCTTAGTGAAATAGAAAATATAATTTAAAAATCCTTTCTTCCACCCACATGGCCGACTGGAGCAAAGGTCTGAGCTACCTGCAGTATCTGTCTCCTCTCTATACCCTCGTCAGGAGCACTGATCAACCACCTTGGATGTTATCCTGCAAAGGAGGACTGAAACTTGACAGCACAACCCTAGGCCTCCAGGCCTTCTGAGAGCAGAACCTAACCACCTCCATTTCAGAACCTGTTGAAAATGTAACTCTTCAGGTTACCCTTCTGCTAAAGCCTTCTGGGCAAAGATGCAGTGATCAGGGAATACTAGAAAGAGGCTCCACACATCCCATCCTGTTGATTTCCAACTCCCTGCTTTTTCCTCTCCCTCAGAATGATTTCTAGTTAAGTCTTCTCCTTTTACTCTCTCTCTGAGGTGGTACTTAACCTGCCCCCATTTACAAGACTGCATACTGGGCAAAGGCCTTGCTGAGAATATGATTTTAGGTTGGGACTAATCACAAACTTTTGGGAAGGGAAGAAAACTGTTTTGGGGAATACAGGATACTGTCTCCCTGACCATCATATAACTCAAAATAGGCACCTCACAACCCTGAATGCTAGGTCACACCCAGGATGAACTTACACTTTTTGTGGGGAGACCAGGAAGGAGTATTTGTTAGACCCTCACACTCCCTATTGGTGTCATGTTTTATCATCATGTCTCATCCTGGTCCCTATAAACCAGAATGAGCTCGACCCTGTTCCAGGGAATGCTCTGGATATTTTATCCAAAGTGGTCTACAGGTGTAAACTACAAATACCTAAAGGACACTCCAATATCCTGTTAATATTTGGTGCATTTGATATGGTTATGATTTAAAGCAGTGGGGGTTTGAATGCGATTTAGTGTCCCCATACCTTAGTATGTTTTGGCATGTTTCAGTTCTCATACTAAGGCCACTCAGGATCGAGAGCTTTCATCAGGACAGTCTCTAATAAGGCCCCTTGATGTAGTTTCTATTTACTGCTGTCACATCCCTATACTTCAAGGACTTGGTAAGACAACCAAAAACACAAAACATGCATCACACAAGCTAGCCTATTTGCCTATTTTTTTTGCTGAGCATACAGTATTGCCCTTGATGGTGTTTACTAATACATTGTACTCCCCTGTACTCAGACTTCAAGGGTGACGTGACCCTGGACATACCTAATGGTCCACTGCTCTGTCCTCGTTGATCAGCAAACAAGAAAAGGAAATGAAATACTATCTGACTTGCTGCCATCAAATGCCCAGATACAAAGGCTGTATGAGGAACATACATTTTCTTTAAAATCCTCCGTCTTGAAGATCCATGAGCAGCAAAACTTCCAAGGGTTCTGTTGCCCTCTTCAGATTCTCACTCCCAATCACAAACAAAACAACAAGGATTTAGAAAAAAGGTTATGGTTGGATGCCAGACTATTGGCCACAAAAATATGAACTTGCACAAGTGCTGACTCCACAATATCAACTATTGTTGGTTAAAAAAAAATCATTGATTTTCATTAGCAAGTAACAACAAGCAGTCATGGTAATTTCAAGACATTCGGGTACATATCCACCATAACAGAAGGCCAATTACCATTGAGACATTTCACCTCCCTTCAATCATTCCCTCCCGCCTCCCCCCATCGTGCCCCATGGTGTTGACATGTGATAGTGATATAGGCAAGGTGCGATTCGCTGTTTTCAAATCAGGCCTTGGACATGCCAAAGACCGTCGTATGAGCTGGCGACTCAATACTTGATCTTCATGTGAAATAGACATTGGGGCAGGGGTGTTAACAAACATCAACTATCATTGTATAGTCAAGGTAAGTTTGTAAATGATAGAGTAGAATTGTTACTCGTACTCCACATCTACTTACATTGTCAATATAGTAAAACCTAATATTAGGGAGTTGATATTTCCTGAATGTCAATATTAAAACAGCAATATTGTGAACTATGACCCTCATATCTTCTCCTTCATTTTCTTCAGTCAGATGTGAGTATCTCACTGCCATATTTCTCATATCACACGATGTAGAATCCTTTTTGCCCAGACAGGTTCTATGTTGTCTGGGGAGGTGGTGGCTTTCATTGGCATTGCTTTCTCGGTATAAGGACCGGAAGGCAACCTGCATTCTGGATCCAAGTTGGCTTAGAGAAGGATCTAAATTGATCATTCATTCTGGTTTATACCTTCCTTACCAGAAGATATGTAGGTTAGATCTGTGAGTAATCGTCTAATAGTTTTACTTTCATATGCTTTTAGCCTTGATCACAAAAATAGCCAGAGGTTTTTATTATGGAGCTGTCACTGTAGTTCAAGTCACTTTCCCTCATCCTTAGCGAGGCACCAAAGACTGGAAGTTGAAAGCATTAGTGGAAAATGGCCACTACTGATCTGAGACAGGAGGCTTAAAATGCCAGTTTGGTTCTCGTTCGGGTGATTGTTTCGGAAGAAGTGCTTTTTCAAATAGGCCGAATTATATATATAATACTGCACAATGTTGAAACAATTAGCTTAACATTCAATTGTTTTTAGAGAGTTGTTCAGCAAAATCTCATGAAACATATGATTAGCTTTCTGTAGTATCCTTTGCATCCCCATTCACTGTAAGTCTGAGCTAGTGTATGGATTGCTGAGAGTGAAGGATGTATTAGAATGTTGGTGTGTGGTTTGGAGGTGAAACTAGGAGATATGGACAGCTGGAGAAAGGATGAAGCCCTGACAGGACCTACCTGCTCTTGTTGAAGCTAAAGGGCCTAAAGTGTGGTGACTGACTGTGACCATTTTTGGGTTTGGCTTGTAATGCATATTAATCTACATATCAAAATCATATATACCATGCTAAGTTGACCCTAATTAGTAATTCTCACGTTATAGTTCACCGTAGTTAAAATGATGTGTCCACATCAAGTTTGCCATAGTAGATGTAGACCTCATTTTGCCGCCTCATGTAAACAACAGAAATGTGCTTTTGGTTGCTCAGTGTTATCTCACTCTTTCTCTAGTTTGAGGAACATGCTCTGAGATATAGTAGTTTGAATTGATAAATTGTCTTTAGTGTTTAGTTTTTATTAGAAGTTTTTCTTTGCGGGTTTCACAGCAACTGAATAATGAGTTTCTTGCACCTGTGATGAGGATGGACTGACCACGATGTACCATCCGGCACAAGATTTCTCCTGAAGGCTTTGTAGCTATAAGCTTCCGTTATGCAAGGCCAGAGAATAAGGACAATTCCACCTTTTTGGGAAGTACTGGGTTTTGATTAGTCCCCACAAGTCAGAGGCAGAGATGCTATTTCACTTGCTTAAGGGTACATGCCCCTTTCCATGCTCTTGAGACTTTTATATGCTTTTTCCCCAGCTCATTGAGGTAACCTCTTGAACAAACTCTTTCTCATGGATGTATGACGGTACAACGCGTACCGTTTCAACGCGTGCCTTTACAACGCGTCTTTAACAACGCAAGTCGTTACAACGACTTGCGTTGTTGGGCGCGGATAGTGATTAGTATAATTTACTATTCTAACACCAGTCCCCGTGGATAGTAGGGAAGGTGTTGGAATAGTAAATATACTATTCTTTATCCTTTAGCGCCCTCCAGCGCAAGTCGTGGTTACGACTTGCGTTGTAAAGGACGCGTCGTAAAAGCACTGCGGGGTAACATCCGAGTTGAAAAGGATGTTCCCCCTTTCTAATTTATTCGTTTTAACCTTCATTTAGTTCTGCCTTTAGGAGTTTCACTTGCTGACACTTGCTGCTTAACTTCCCTTACCTAATTCAACCCTTAGCTCACCTTTAGGGAATTTCCCTTCAGAGAAAACTGAATCTTAATCGATTTTGCATTTGCCAATCCTTAAATTACTTACCTATGTATTTACTATGTTGACTCGTTTTGGATTACGGTGAACAAACCTCTGAGGAGGTGATTTTTGATTGTACTTGAATTTGCACCAACGATTTGCCCTGGTCAAAAACCCATCCACAGCTGCTTCGTATGTAATACATAACTTACTTCTTACCTGTGAGTAGCATGTGGTGTGCTCAGTTTGGGAAGAGAAGCACCCTGTTGTGGAAAGCTGCATGGGACTGTACCCCAGAGCTGTAGCATCTCACAAGGGATCGCAAGCGAAATACACCATGAATTGTGGGGATTCGCAGTGCTCTCTTGTGGTGTGGTTGATAGCCTGAGTTTTGCTTGAGTGTGATCTGGTACGAGTTGTCTTTCTGTATCAATAAGATTTGTCAGGAAAGGGAGACCTAGTATGTTTGAAGAACCGGTACTGGGTTTCTTGCTCAGGGTTCAGGTTTAGGGAGGACCAGGAATGGCGTTCGGGATGGACTGTTCCCATGGGAGCTGAGTCAAGACGGATTTGCATATGGCTGGGTCCAAACTGAGGTGGCATGGTGTACAAAATAGCAAAGGACTGGGCTGCAACTGGAGTAATTACCAGTGACTGAGATTCATTCAAGCATTCCTTCCATACTTTTTTGTATACTTTACTTTGCCAGTACGAGCATGATAAACAAGTACATTGCCATGTGTGTACTCTTCTTACAGCAGTATGTCATATTTAGGAACTTTGCCAGACGACGCTGTGCAGCTCCGCCCATGGGGCTGCAGCACCTTGCACAGGTATGTGAACACATGCGTAGTTCCACGCACATGCATTCTGAGTCCAGGCGAATACAGACATGTCCACTGTTGTTCTGGCTTGTGGGACCATTCCTCCATGATGCAAGATGGTATTTGGACCTGTGCTCTGGGTGTCAATCAGTTGTGGCTGCGGAAGGTAGTTACTCGTCCATGAATACGAGCGCTGCTTAATAGGCAATCAGTTCCAGGAGTACATCGTTCTCGAATGCAAGGAACACGAGGAATAGCCAATCCATTAACTGGTCCGGACAGATGTGCTCCGACCACGCAATTTCACCAATCCATAACACAGCCCAATAAGGAGCGCCTCGATGTGATCACTGCACACGATGACTTGTGCAATCTCCCATCCACTGCTGCCAGCTCAGACACCACATATCAAGGCATCTCATGCCCGGGTTTTCCGGTTGCACTCCTGTTCGTGGGCCAACGGGGGGGCGCACATACAAGTCATAATCCAGTTCAGCTACTGTTGTGTTGGATAGGCAGACCTCCATGGGCCACTCGAATGTGCATGATCGACAGTGGAACCAGGGCTCGACGCATGTGATGTACGCAAGCCGGAAAGTCAGACGGTAACTGATTCGCAAAACTGCCATCGGCAGAACAGATGCAGCATACGTGCATGGTACAGTTCCACGTGACTGGGGTTGTGCATGTGCCCGGGATTGACTGCCATTGCGTTTGTTGGTCTTGTACCACCGGCACACCTCGGACCTGCAGCAGTTCTATGGACAATATGCCACAGCTCGGTGCAATGAGTCTTATGTGTGTTCAACGTTTGGATGTATGGGTTGTCTTTTACCAATGTGTTGGAGGCATGCCATGCAGGCGTAGCCTGAGCAGAGACAAGTGTGTGGGGGAAAGGTTGATCTCTCATTAGTGCAGTTCGTGGTCTGGGAGTTGCCAGAGTCTTGTATGGTATCTTACTCAGGGGCTGCCGGCCGCATTGAAGACCAAGGTCGGAGGTTCGGATGGCCTTCCGCCTCGTGTATTGTGACAAAGGAGTTTCATGCCTAATTTTAGTCAGACTACTGCTTGCATTTCTGAAATGTGTGATGTTGCCTTCATGCTGGAATTGTTGCCAGGTCTTAGATTTAGGGTGCACCAATTGTGAAACACACACAACAGTTGGCATGTATGAGCCAGGGGCCCGATTGTCCTTGCGCTCCTTGTTCAGTCTCTCTTTCTTTCTTTCTTTCTTTCTCTCTTTCTTTCTCTCTTTCTCTCTCTCTCTGTCCTTTGTTGGGTGCCTGACACACCTTATCTGGGATATTGTCTTACAGGCTGTGACTTACAGATTGTCCAGGGATAACCCGCCATGACTCTTCCATATAGTTGTTTGGTGAGAAATTTGATTGTCATATTTGGTTTGGACTCTCAATGGTGTATGATTGCTTTTTCTGTCCTCACATGACTGTTAGTGGTTGTGATTCTGCAGCATCAGGCGAATTATTTTGTTCATGATTTTGTGGCGTTGATGTGCAATCTCTTAGTCCGGGGTAGGTGGGGGGTGCCCTGGGTGTGGTCCAGGGGGGGGCGGGGGACCAGGGTGGTTGCGGTGGGTGTTGTGGCCCTGTTGGGGCTCCGAGGTGCATGGTCAGTGACTCCATGGCATCTGTTGTTCTTCAGGTGTGGCTCTGGGCTGCAGGTTGTCTTCTAGCTTTGCACCAGGTCAGAGCAGGTGTTAGTTTCCTGCTGCTACCGCACCTTATCGCATGCTTTGTGATCTTATCGCCAATCTGGCTGGTCGTTGAGAATGTTGTGGAGTGATGTTGTTGCAGCTTTTTACTCGGGAACACCTACTCTGCATCTCATTAGCGATAGTTGCCGGGGTCATCCGTGGTGATGTTTTTTGAGGACGCTTTTGCCAGAAAACTGGTAATATGGGCTGTTAGCACCAGCTTGTGAATGGGGCGGGAAATCTATCACGATTTTGTCTGCGATAAGGTGCCGATAACTTGGCAATAGATCCTCGAGAATTTGTCCCAAAGAATGCAATACAAGTGGCTTTGCTGTACAGAGATAAGGAAATTGGATAGCTGTTTTAGAGCTTTCTTAGTACAGTGGAGACACTGGAATCAAATTAGAGGTGCTAAATTAGATTGTGGGTGAAGTGGTAGGGAGGAAATATGTTATGTACTAGTCATTATTGATTTCTGGAGAAGTTCGTAACAAGTGGAAAGCAAAATAATTGGCTGGATCAGCTGTCAGTTTCTTTAGAAGAGGAGAACCACTCCTTTTCTGTTGTAGGGGCAAGTGTAAAAGAAGGTTGATTGCTTGAACAATGAAGTGTGTTAAATGAAGGTGTTACTGCACAGTGCTGGATGTTTTAAGATTTGAGTAAAAAATGGCCTTTCTTGTCCATTGCATTAGGCTTTGTTAGCTTGTTCCTCCCAGTGAGGTAGGTAGGCATATAATATGTTTATATGGACAATTGTCAACAAAACCTAAACAAATTACAAAAATTCTATTATCTCAGCGATATTCAATCCCTCTCATAATTAATCTAAATTTCTCACAGATCGTAAGAAGTGTCCCACCCCACCGGTAAAATCTGAAAATTGCATATTGGATAAAAGGTTGATTGCAGGAGGACACATTAAAACACTGTTACCTTGAAAACAAAAGTAAAAAAAAAATGTCAACGCATGTTTAAAATTAGCGGACAATCAATTAAAACATGAACAATAGTACATATAATTTCTAAAATGTATCAACAAAGCTGTCCATTTTCCTTAATCTTAGTAGCTAGAATTGGAACCCACAATAAAGGGTTAGGTCCTAGTCTTTATTTTAAGATTTCCTGGCAGAGGGAAGGTTGGACTTTGCAACATATACAAGATATCCTTTTGAAAAGACAAGTTCAATGTGCCCTCTTAAAGTAGCTTTATATTTGGAAAAGGATCCCAGGTAGCAAAAACCCCTGCAGACAGTTCATACTTTTTAATATTACTAATATACTTTTCAACCCTAAGGAGAACTAAAGAAAAACAGTTCAGGACATTAATAAATTATTATTCCATCAACCACTAGATGCTTCACCAACACTTCAAAATGGAGGGCATTCATCCTTTCAGGGCCATGCTCCTCTCGGGTGACTGGATGATCGGTTTAGACCAGGAGATGCCCTTTTCTCAATGTCCATCTTCAAAGATGGCAAACCTTTCCTGAAGTTTCATTGCTGAGGCCAGATGTGCAATTTCACTGCTACCTATTTGCTTATCCTTCAGTCTTTGGCATTTCACTATCGCCCAGCATATGGTGGAGGCTCAATTTCATTCTAGAGGCCTTTACCTCATTATCTACTTGGACCACGTCCTTCTGATGCACCAGTACCCCACCAGCTTTACTCATGATTTAGATGTGACACTTTCATCTCACTAGGGTGTAGGCTTTCTAGTCAACCTTGAAAAGATCTATTTGTCCTGTTAAATGGACCTTCTAGGGTGCAAAGTAGCCACCATTTCTTGCAATCTAAAGTTTCCCTAAAAGAAGCATGCTATGTTCAAGCCAATGTAGAAGGCGGTGCTCTCATTTCCTTTTTTTATCTTGTGAAGCCTGGCGTATCAAATTGGTCTAATTGCGCCTTCTTCAAAGCATTTTTACAGCTACTATTCTGCAGGAGCATAACTTCAAAGGGAGTGTTTGGGTTGTTACACCCCCTCCAAAATGTATTCTGTAGAAATAGTTGGGTACAGGTGCTTTCAGTGAGGTATGATGAGGTGTCTACTGGATTTTATCCTGGATTTTGACATGCCGACACTGAGAAAAACACACACATTCTCTCTCTGTCTCTCTCTCTCTCATCTCTGCCTTAAAACTTAGTTAGTTTGAAAACTCTTTGTTTTAATTCCCCCTAACAATCCACACTCCTCTCTTTTCCCCCTGCCTCTGAAGCCCCTCATGGGTTCCTGCTTCTCATAAAGTATTTAAACAAGATGTGCCAGGGCGATGTTTGGGAAACCTGAAGCTTACCCTCCCCCAGTCATACTGACCATGCTACACTCCTGTTATTCTGAACACATAGATGAGGAGTCTGGCTCTGAAGTTTATTGGTGGTTATCAAAAGCCTAAAAGGGGAAGACCATCCTTGAGTCACAAACCTGGACAAATAGAAGATGCATTACTGTACCATACTTATCTCAACTGGGGTCAATTTGATTTGAATGCTGTTTGTGTCCTGCATACAGCGCAAGCTTCTTTTGTGAGCAAGTGTCCTCGCAGTGCGGTGAGTGGTCTAGATACTTTCTCTAGGACTAGGTACTAGTCAGGGCCCTGCCCTTACATTTTATTCCTTACCCTCTTTCTCCCTCTCCGGGGAGTTCTCCTACCTACAAGGAGCATCCGGGTTACCAAAGACTGGCCTTCCCAAATGTGTTGCCCTCATTTTTGGGATTTGGCCACTCCCTTTTCCTACCTGTTTCCTTTGTTTGACACACTCCTTTTGCATTCAACAGGTATTCCTCAAGATCTCGTACTACAGGGTCAACTCTGCCCCAAGATGGTATGATTTTTTTGGTTTGGGCGCTGGCTTGGGTCATGCTCCTGTGCCCCAGGAACCCAACATGCTTAGAAGTATGCCTCAGCTTTGCTGATGCATGGGGTGAAGTTTGGATCCCATATTCCATTGATGGTCCTCTTACATCCCTTTTAAATTTCCTTTTGATCTTTTTTTGTTAAATGCTGATCTTAAAAGACAATCAATATTTACTGCCTGGCTGCTGATTTGTATCTGAGTCTTTGCTTGGACCAGTCTTATAATATCCTCTTCTGCTGATAAACTCATGATATTCTTTAGGAAGTGGGTTGTCATGAGTGCAAGCCTTCTGCTGGATCGAGCCTGGAAAATAATATTCTCCAAGCTACAGATGGGTCCAACGCAACTACCTTAAGGTTCTTCTATACAGACCATATGACTGATAGAGTCCTTGAAGGGCTTTACATCTTACATGCTATCCTGCCCCATTGTGTGTGTGTGTGTGTATATATATATATATATATATATATATATATATATATATTTGTATATATATATATATATATATATACATATATATATATATATATACATACATACATACATACATACATATATATATATATATATATATATATATATATATATATATATATATATATATATATATATATATATATATATATATATATATATCCCAGAAGCCGCTTGAGGGAATCGGATGCTGCGCGTTGTTCTCCAGCATGCAACGAAAAGCAGACGCGAACCCAGATTAAGTGCAGAAAGTAGCGTTTATTTCTCGCTAGTCAGCCATAACGCGTTTCACCACGGGAGTGGCTTGATCACATGACAACGTTCAAACATTGAATGGACCATTAAGACAGCTAGCACCCTATGCACGTGACTGTGATAGTGATAGACATAAAGAAAACAGTGAAATACAACTATGTTTCTTCCTTCGAGAAAAATATATATATATAAAATATATAGAGACTAGGGTAGCAAAAACTATTGAAAGCAAAGCATTCACCATCTGATACATATTTTTTGAGGTAACT
The DNA here is from genome assembly GCF_964261635.1 of Lissotriton helveticus. Taxonomy (NCBI): domain Eukaryota; kingdom Metazoa; phylum Chordata; class Amphibia; order Caudata; family Salamandridae; genus Lissotriton; species Lissotriton helveticus. The sequence goes on from NC_136073.1 coordinate 243,237,646, forward strand.
CAGAAAGGGATTACATATGATTAACTTAGGTTGTTGACCAACATATTTTACCAAAATATAGGGAATCTTTAACTTAAATGCACAAATAACAATATAAATATTTTGAACAATTGCGCAACATAGAATTTTAGAAAAAGTGCAACGTGCAAATCGACATATATCAATACATGTTCTTAAAAATGCTTATTTATCATACAAAAATAATTCTGTATAAAAACTTTTCTCATTTCATATATATACACAAATGTTTTACCCAGAGGTAAAAATCAGTTGGTCATAACATGATTGATAGCATAATGCTTAGTAGTAATGGATCTGAGTATACCAGTAGTTGTAGAAAAACCCCCCTCATGGGTAAATAGTTGATCAAAGTCAATAACAGATGGTAATCGAAGGACAGTATTTAGTTGAAAAAGTCATTGAGTGCATAAAGTGAGTAAAGTGCATGAATTTAAAAAGCCTCGATATGAGGGTTCTATAAGTAACAAGAAGAAGGTGGCAGCCAACAGGGACAAAGTCCAATAACTGTGTAGTTCTAACATATTTTTGTGCCACTTGCCAAGACGATATAACTGAAAAGTTAAAGTTGAATCTATGGACAGTAAGTTTCAAAGAAAACAAGAGGGAGAAGGACACACAAGGGACAGATTCTCAGTGCAGTTTAGGATCAGGGGAGAGGAAGTAAAATAAAATTAAACTCAATTAAATTAAATTAAATTAAATTAAATTATCACTTCCATGGGGGTTCAATGAAGTATTTACAATCATAAACAAGTGTGTAAATCTTCGGTATTGTTTAACCCTCCGGGGCTCTTGCTGTTGAAGTTCAAGATGTACCTTGTCTCCAACTTACGCATTTGATGTTCACGGTCACCTCCCTGTTTGGTTTTAGGAATAGTGTCGATGACATAATATTTGAGATCCATTAAGTTGTTATTATGGATCTCCCGAAAATGTCTCGCCACTGGGTAGGTGAGGTCAGAGTTGGTAATTGCCCTGATATGCTGCAATATCCTTACACTGGCTGGTAATTTGGTACTTCCTACGTACCGTAAGGGACATGTACATTCTAGGATGTAAATGGCGTACTCAGTTTTGCAGTGGAGGGATTTTAAGATTTTAATGTCTTTGCTGCTGAAAGCTGTACGATAACTGGTTTTGTTAATACCATAGGTACATGCTTTGCATGAATGACATTTAGTGAACCCCCGTGAGTTTTTCAGCCAATCTTTGGAAGGAATCACTTCAGGACAATTGGATACCAGACTATTGTGGAGGGAAGTAGCCCTTTTATAGGTGATATTGGGCTTGGTTGGCATGGTTTGACCTATTACAGGATCAGAGCGAATAAGGGCCCAATTTTGATTGATGATTTTATTTATCGCACCTTTTTGGGCACTGTAGGGCACAATAAGTCTGACCGTACTGGAATCTGATGATTTACTGGATTCAGATATAGATAGTTTGTTTGTTTTTGGAACAAGGAGAAGATTTCTATCCTGTTCCACAGTTTTGTTGATGGCTGTTTGAATGATGTGTATAGGATAGCCTCTAGCGAGGAATCTATCCCTGCATTCATTTTGTGCCATCATCAAATCAGTCGGGTTACTACAAATCCTTTTTATTCGCAACATTTCCCCGTAGGGGATGCTGCGAATAAGATGTTTAGGATGAAAGCTGGTATAATGTAGAATGGAGTTACCCGCTGTCTCCTTTCTATATAGCTTGGTTTCCAGTATATTGTCACGGATGTGAGTACCCTTTAGGACCAGCTCCTCCCACCAGCCCATAAAAATGCAAGCATAGCTGGGGGAGAAGCTGGCCCCCATTGCCACCCCCCTCATTTGTTGGTAGAAAGTTTGATTGAAGGTGAACATATATATATATATATATTCACTGAAAAAACCATAGGTTATAGACCATATATAGTTAGGAATTAGCATTTACAAAACCTTGAAAATTCACTGAAAAAACCATAGGTTATAGACCATATATAGTTAGGAATTAGCATTTACAAAACCTTATTTTACTCACACAAAACCATTGAAATTCCATATATAGTTAGTTGCACTAACTATATATCGCGCACCCGCAATCCACTGCTGATGATGTCACATATTACATCATTCATGACATGGTCAGTGACATCACTGATGACATCACTGATGACATCTCAAATGACATCACTGATGACATGACTGATAACAACATCCAGTGATTTTTTGTTTCTGTAAAGTTTAAATATGTCTTACATATTGAAGATTGAGTGGATGTGTAAGTGTCTGGACGAAGGATTTAGTAGGTGCATGACTAACTGTATGAGTGAGTGATTAAATGTGTCTCACTGAGTGCATGGGTTAGTGACTAAACTGTCTTAATTTGTGCATCATTATGTCTGTTGTTCTGTAAACTGCTGCATGTGTTGATCAGAAGCTGTATGAGTAACTAATGGGTTATTGATTGATTGCCCAAGTATTTGTATGGGAGACTGAGTGTGTGTGTGGCTGGCTGGGAGGTGTGTGACTCTGTGCAGATCAATGTGTACTTGTATCAATGATTGTATAAGAAGGTAAGTATGTGTTAGTATATGTTTGAAAATGTAAGGTGCTCTATGTTTAACTGTATAGACAAGAAAATGGAAGTGTCATTGATTCTTTACATGACTGACTAGGTGAGTGAGTAACTCCATGGATGAGTGGCAGACTGTGACTGTCTGTATAGGTGTATGAGTGCATATGATAGTGTTGTAAAGATGAGTGATTGTATGTATGAATGATTGTATGGGTGAATGAGTGAAGGTGTGTGTAGACGTAGGAATCAGTGAGTGCGTATGTAGTAACTAGTATTGGTGTGTCAATGGTTTCAAAAATTATACTCTGTATTTAACACTGGGTGAAACAGAGGTTATATTAAAATGTGAGGAGATGCATTGTATTGTCACATGAATGATATCATCAGTGATGTGGTCATTGATGTCAAATGAGATGTCATCAGTGATGTCATCAGTGATGTCATTTGAGATGTCATCAGTGATGTCATCAGTGATGTCACTGACCATGTCATGAATGATGTAATATGTGACATCATCAGCAGTGGATTGCGGGTGCGCGATATATAGTTAGTGCAACTAACTATATATGGAATTTCAATGGTTTTGTGTGAGTAAAATAAGGTTTTGTAAATGCTAATTCCTAACTATATATGGTCTATAACCTATGGTTTTTTCAGTGAATTTTCAAGGTTTTGTAAATGCTAATTCCTAACTATATATGGTCTATAACCTATGGCTTTTTCAGTGAATTTCATTGGTTTTTTAACAGCTAATATCTGTAGCTGTAAAATGTATTCTTCTTTAAATCCAAAAATATATTTTATATGTTTATGAATAATTTTTTTTTTAAATATTTTTTTTTCTTCGTTCCCGCTTCGCGAATCGGGAAGCTTCCCGTTAGCTGACCTTGATGCCGCGAAATAGACCGCGAGCCGGTAAACGTTTCTTTACCGCAACTGCCGCGTTAGAAAACAACATCGTGACGCCTCCCGTCCGCATGACGTTTCTTGTTGTCGCGTGATACGTCATATGACGTGCTACGTTAGCGAACTGGTACGCGAAGCGAGTCGCAAAGCGCAGGTTTCTGGAAGCAAACCGGGAGGCCCTGCAAAGCGCTTAACGTAAACACAGCAGGTCATGTGACTTGGTAATAACACTTTTCATTGGTTCATTTCACTTTTGGTTTCCTAATGATGTAAGACTAGGTCATATAATCTAAAATGAACACTTTTCATTGGTTGAGAACTCTTGTTTTTCCCAAATGATGAAAATCCCTCCTTCTTTCCTCACTCTGACTTTCATCATTGTGAGAGAAAGACCCTTTGTGATCACTGAGCAATGGCTTCTTTAGTAGCTTCAGCTGGTGCTTCCCCACCACCTCCACCACATCCAAGGAAGAGTGGACCACCTGCTCAAGTTATAATTCAACAAGAAGAGGAAGAAGAGGAACAGGACGACGAGCACGAAGAGAGGCAGTTTTTGCCTGAGCAGCCCAGGACGTCTCACCGGAAAGAAAACTTCATTTGGCAATTTTTTTAAATTCCCAAAGGTCAGAAAAAAGTAAATGCAAGATACGTAACTTGCCTTATATGTCAAGATAGACTGTCCAGAGGAACCGAGAAAAAATACAGTTTCGGAAACTACACAATGCATCGCCATATGACTAGGTGGCATCCTAACAACTACAGTGCTGCACAGTTTCGGAACGACCTAGATAATCTCCCTATTATGGCCAGAAGATCTGTTGTACCGGAAGTAACGGGACCAGAGGGCAGGGAGATGGTGCCAAATATACAAATAAAATTTGGTGAAGTAAAACACATCTGCGTATTTTGCGATGGATTAATTTCCTACGGAGAAAGAAGCATCACTCTGATCAACAGAGCTATTGACTATCATATGCAAGTTTGTACGAAACGCCCAAAATAATAAATACTTCTTTTTTTGTTTTGTTGCTCCTGTTGAGCCCTTTACAATGAATCGTTTTCATTGCCCCCTCCAAGAAAAACCCAAAAAAATATAAAACTGTTCAGAAAAATTCAAAAAAAGTAAAAAAATGTTCCGAAAAATAATAAAAAAAATATAAAACAACAAAAACAATAAAAAAAAAGTTCTTTTCAGAACTACCTCCCCGTTATTAAAAAATTGGTACAATATTTGGAACTGTGCCAACCTCTATTTCTCTTAGTTCGCTTCCCAGTTCGCTCGCCGGTACGCGAACCGGAAGCGAACCAAAAACAGTAAGTATAAGGGAAGGAAACAGACACTTATGTTAAAAGAAAGACAGCTATAGGGGAGTAAACTAGAGATACTATTACCCGTAATCCACTGCTGATGATGTCACATATTACATCATTCATGACATGCTCAGTGACATCATCAGCAGAGGATTGCGGGTTTTTTGGCAACATGCCTTATCCACGGTTTAATAACGCTGCCTTTTGCTTTATATAAGTTTTCAAATTGTATGAAATATATACCAATAGGTCGTTATGAACCTTTAGGTAGTGCTTTCTTCATGAGGTCTGGTCGCTTCCATACACATACAGATGTTTCAAAGATGATCAAGAAGTTTATCTGAATGGAGAGGAATGCACTGAGACGCCAGATCATTCACTAATGTGTAGGCACATACAGTTACACGGTTCATGCAACAAACACCGACCAAATATGGCTTGCGTGTTGCAAGGCACGCCAGTTCCTGCTATCATCCCCACGTTCAAGTTGTTGGAAAATGGTAGTTATTTGATGCTCAATAATGAAGATTGTTCTGGGTTATTTAAAGTATTCCTTTTATCGTAACAGTAAGTGAACGGGTTATTTGCTGCAGAAATGTTCTATTTCCTCCCACACATGAACATAGGGAGTTTTCAATCTCGCCAAAAATACCAACCTTGGGAGCAGATTTCAACGGCATGGCAAGAATAAGAGCTCTTTTGTCTCAGAGAGAGGTGGCCTTGAGTTCGGCCCGTGAAACTTTCGTGCTTCACATAGCGAACACCCGTACAGAGGTGCAGACCCTTTTCAATTCAGATTTGCCTTTCCATTTCAGCAAGATGGTTCGGACTATCTCTAACGCATCCTCCACAAAGGCCCTGGCGCACTTTTTTAAAGTTGTTACCAGTGGTCTCGTGACTTCATTTGAGAAAATCTTTGGAGTCATCCCTGCTTTCTTTCATTGTATTTTTTCCACTCTGCTTCGTGGATTGCCATTTTTACTTGCATTACCAGCGGACGCTCTTGTGCTTTTTTACATTTTTAAATATGGATGTCCCTCCTATGCAACCTCCCGCCCTGCAGCTGCTGACACTGTTCCGCAATCGCATGCTAGAATATTATGGCACAATGCCGTTGGCGATATTAAGCACGGCATATGGATTATCTTTTCGATTCTCCTACTTCACCTGTGTCCAGCCTGTATTTCACTGCCTGACCTGTGATTTCGATTGGGCCATTGATTTGTGTCTCTGCGGACCGGTTTCTCCTGACGTCGACTTTAATCAGCTGATGACTCCTATCATTACTCACGAGTTGGTTTGTCCTGGCGAAAGTATTATGGCTGTGGCATTGATGCATGGACTAATTGGTCCCTGGAATTTACTGGCGGCAACACAGTCTTTCTTGGAACAGAGCTTTCTTGAAAACCCACCGAGCTGTCCTCTGATGGTGATAGAGGATCCGGTGCTGGGAGAGCACGTATGTTCTTTTCCGCTTTTAAATTGGATGGCTGAACTGTTTTCGGATGAAGACGGTGACTTCCTATTGGAGGCTGTTGCAGCTTATTTTGCATACACAGTTATGTCATAGACCTTTTTCATGTTTGATATGCTGAGTACTAGCATTTCATTGACAATTCATTGACTTATTTGTCAAGTTTTTATTATTTACCTTGCCTATTGGCTTAAGACTCGATAAAGTACTTGGCTGTTTTATTTTTCTTTAGCATTAAATTTTCCTAGTTTTTAATGCTTTACCTTGCGGACCGTCCACATATAAACTTGAAATCTGCTCTCATGAGATGGCACTTCTATTATCTTATTCAGTTCGTTTCCGGATCATGGGGAGGTGTCATCTACGTCCTGGATATCTTTACACCGTGTTAAGTTAGCATGGGCTCATTACCGGTTTAAACGCCATTTTTCCTTTTTTGCAACTTCTGCACACGACACTTAGTTGTTGCTTTAGCTTTCAACCTAGTAGTTCATCGTGGTTTACATGAGAATAATATGTTATTGCTCTACTATCTGCTTTGCTTGTTAAACTATATCTGTACAGCGAGTGCTAAAGTTTCAAGAACAACACGATACAGAATTGTTATGAGGTCTGATCTCCACGACTTCATACTCATAACATAAGTGCAACTTCTGCCAATTCTGGGCATGAGGCGGGTTTTATATTGCTTTGCCGAACACACATACACAACACTTGATGCGGTTCACATGAAGAGAGAGCTGGTGTATGCTGATGTGATTCCTTCAAATCTAAGACACTAAAGTATGGGCACGCCCTAAACCAACACAAAGAGACCTTCTTAGCAAATAATATAATATGTGTATTAGGGAGGGTGAGATATAAGCAGCCGCGGGCCGTGGAGGGAGTTACGGTGAGGCAGGGAGGCGGGGAGGGGGAGAAGCAGGGTGGAGCCCTCTCCACCCTGCCCCTCCCCCTCCCCGCCTCCCTGCCCCACCGTAACTCCCTCCACGGCCCGCGGCTGCTTATAAGTGTTGCTAACTCTTATTCATTTACAGCATGTTAACATACTGTCACCATTCGCTTTTTATGTACTAGTAACTATGCTGGTAATTTTGCTACTGATAATATGTGTACTTGTATTATCTAAGATACTACGCCTGAGAAGACGGCATTAGTAAATAAACATTTCAAATACACATGTGTTCTTCTTAACTCCATGTTCTGGTTTCTAAGAAATATATAACGACCGACTGTTCATGAGTTCCACGTATCCTGAGGTACTATAAGTTCATATTCTGGATTGTCTAAACATTGAGAGTTTGTTATATCCAATGTGACACTGTACCTAGCTTGCTAAGGGGTTTTTGATTACTAAGGTGAGTTTTGGGACACCCTAATTCGCCGAGGTTCCAATCCTCTGTCCACAGTTCTGTGTGAGAACAGAAACCCTGCGACAGGGGCACCCCCGACCCTTGCTGGAGCTTCATCACACTTGCGATACAACTCCAGCAATGCTCCACCTTTACGGCACAGATACATCACGCATCTGTGCTGTTTTTGCCCCATGATGCGCCGCATTGTAAATGCAGCACACCATAGGTGACGGAACAGCGGCACAGAATGACTAACACATCCCTGGTGATGCGCCAGTCATCATAAATCTATCCCTATGCTTCTTATCTTGTTAGAGATGAACCGCCATATGTATCATCAAAGTTTTTTGCATTTCCTAAATAGCGAACTTTAAGGAATAAATAGCGATTCTTTACCATTCCTAGTTTGCGATGAGCTATTTGCTAATTACAAATTACCCATTCATTTCCTTCATTTCCATAGGGCGGTTGGACTCACTTTTAGCTCGAACGGCTGAATGGATTTGCACGAAACTTGGCAAAATTGTAGGGACTGGTAGCCCGATGTGCCTTTGCTATGTCTCAAGATATATGCTCCAGTGGTTTTTACGAAAATTAACTTTGAAAAATATATATTGGGCTACATTGGCCTATATATATGTTGGAACCCAAATGTAGCCCAATGTAGCCCAATGAAGCCCAATGAAGCCCAATGTAGCCCAATGTAGCCCAAAGATGGCCGCCAGAGACGAAAAAAAACAAATGTAGCCCAAATATCAGCCAGATGTAGCCCAACTATAGCCCAGTGACAGAATGACCAATCAGCGTCGCAAACCTCCGTTACGCGAAGCGGAGCGCTGTTACAGATATATATCTTTTTTTGAACGTTAATTTCTCAAAATCCACTGGAGCACATATATTGAGACCTAGCAAAGGCACATCGGGCTACCAGTCCCTAATATTTTACCAAGTTTCGTGCAAATCCATTCAGCCGTTCGATTATTATTATTATTTTTTTTTTTTGCCCCGCGGGGCCCTTTTAAAACCTCCACATCAAACCTAGGGGGTCAGCGAGGATCTACTATTCCCCCTTATGGTCATTTGCCCCTTCGCTTTCGCCTCCTCTTGTCTCTCGATCCTACCGAGAGACAAGATGGCGGCCGCTACGGACTGTTTGGAATGTTGACAGACGCCGAAGAACCAATCAGCTTCGCTTCACAAACCTCCGTTGCGCGAAAAGTACGCGTCCTGGAGCGCTGCCCGGTCCGCTGTTACAGATATATATCTTTTTTTAAACGTTAATTTCTCAAAATCCACTGTAGCACATATATTGAGACCTACAAAAGGCACATCGGGCTACCAGTCCCTACAATTTTGCCAAGTTTCATGCAAATCCATTCAGCCGTTCGGGCTAAAAGTGAGGCCAACCGCCCTATGGAAAACTCAATGTTAAAAACACGTTTTGGGACCCCCCTTTTTTCTCGGCCCCCCTTGACGAACCCCCCCCCAAATTTTCAAGGGCTGCTCAGAAACAAAATGTGCCATTTTCCTGAAAATTTCAGCCAATTCCGTCCACAAACACCAAAGTTATTAGACATAGAATTTTCAAAAATCCCATAGAGAAAAAATCCTAACTATATATACCTACTGGCGACCGCCAGTAGGTAATATATATATATATATATGTATATATATATATATATATATATATATACTTGAGGATGAAGGATCACAAGAAAACAACAGCCAGCCAGGGCAAAAATCTGGATCCCAAAGGATACAATGAGTCACAAAGAAATAAAATATCCAAGAAAGAAGTGACTCAAACAGATAGATTTGCCAAAGAACAAAATATTTCCACTACAACGTTTCAGCTTCCGTCATCCTCAGGTAGTTTCAAGAGGGTAAGCTCAGTGGCTGCACAGCCACTGAGCTTACCATATTGAAACTACCTGAGGATGACGGAAGCTGAAACGTTGTAGTGGAAATATATTTTTGTTCTTTGGTGAATCTATCTGTTTGAGTCACTTCTTTCTTGGATATATATATATATATATATATATATATATATATATATATATATATATATATATATATATATATATATATATATATATATATATATATATATATATATATATATATATATTACCTACTGGCGGTCGCCAGTAGGTAGTTATAGTTAGGATCGTTTTCCATAGGAAATCCGCAACATTCTATTAGAAATAACTTTGGCGCCGCATGAGGGATCTGCCTGTAACTTTCCTTAACTTTGCCTCGCTGCGCTCCGCTCCTTCCCTGAAAGTTTCGGGGGGATCCGTCAAGCGGGGGCCGAGATAAAAGGTGGGTCCCAAAACGTGTTTTCCCCATGTTAATTTCCATAGGGCGGTTGGACTCACTTTTAGCCCGAACGGCTGAATGGATTTCCACCAACCTTGGCAAAATTGTAGGGACTGGTACCCCGATGTGCCTTTGCTATGTCTCAAGATATATGCTCCAGTGGTTTTTACGAAAATTAACTTTGAAAAAATATATATTGGACTACATTGGGCTATATATATGTTAGAGCCCAAAGGTAGCCCAATGTAGCCCAATGTAGCCCAAAGATGGCCAGCAGAGACAAACAAAACCAAATGTAGACCAAATATCAGCCAGATGTAGCCCAACTATAGCCCAATGACAGAATGTCCCAGAGTGTTCTAAAGAACAACTAGAGCGCTAACAGTCTTACTTATGACAAAAGTATGACACACCTGAAGTCATCTTGATTAGAATAAAGTGTTAACACTTAAAACATTTAATTTGCAAAGGAACAAAATGAGGGGGTTCATTTTGCCATAGAAATTATGATTAGTGCTGAAGAAAGAAAAATTAGGGCACATTTTGAGTGACTTCTCAAATCCTCTTATATTTCATTAAAGAAATTCGGATATGCAGTCTCCCAAGATGGCCACCAGAGACAAGAGAGCCCAAATGTAGCCCAAATATCAGCCAGATGTAGCCCAACTATAGCCCAATGACAGAATGTCCCAGAGTGTTCTAAAGAACAACTAAAACGCTAACAGTCTTACTTATGACAAAAGTATGGCTCACCTGAAGTCATCTTGATTGGAATAAAGTGGTAACACTTAATACATTTAATTTGAAAAGGAACAAAATGAGGGGTTTCATTTTGCCATAGAAATTTTATATATATATATATTCACTGAAAAAACCATAGGTTACACACCAGTTATAGTTAGGAATTAGCATTTAAAAAACCTTTGAAATTCACTGAAAAAACCATAGGTTTCACACCAGTTATAGTTAGCTGGAAATTTTACTCGCATAAAACCATTGAAATTCCCACGTTATAGTTAGTTGGACTCACTATAACTTGCATGTCTGCAATGCACTGCTGATGACGTCACATATTATATCACTCATGCATATATTTAAATATTTAAACATTACTCGCTAATATATGTATTCACTAAGATACACTTAATAAGCCAGTTAACCAATCAATTTTTTTTTTTAAAAACACTGTCATGAGTGATGTAATATGTGACGTCATCAGCAGTGCATTGCAGACGTGCAAGTTATAGTGAGTCCAACTAACTATAACGTGGGAATTTCAATGGTTTTATGCGAGTAAAATTTCCAGCTAACTATAACTGGTGTGAAACCTATGGTTTTTTCAGTGACTATATATTTATATATATATATATATATATATATATATATATATATAAATATTTCCTTTCTTTCAAGCCGAGTCCCACATAAAGTGAAAAATAAAGATAAGGGGGCAGGATAGGCATACGCTGAACCCCCAGACACATTAATTTCATTTTGCTGCGAATTTGCCGGTGGACCTGTGAATTGGCGCCATTATTTTTAAAAAATTGTGCGGTTTCCCAGACAGGTTTTTTGTTAAGCCACCGGGAGGGCCAAGTCCAGGGGGCATGCAGGGTTATAATCAAGGAGAGGGGAGCCTGGGGCCCATCTACAAGGCTTTGGAGGTTTGGACCCCTACCTCCCCAGGGCACTTGACAATATCAATGCAAGGGGCACACCAGCCCCCCCATCAGTCCCATGGACCACCACCTCCCCAGGGCACTTGACAATAGGATTGCGGGGGGGCTGCCTGTCCGCTCCGCAGCCCTGGGCACCACTACCTCCCTGTGGCACTTGATAATAGGAATGCAGGGAGGGCAGCTAGGCCCCCCGCAGCCCTAGGGAGGCCACCTCCCCAGGGATTAAATAATATAATGAAGGGGTTCCATTGCAGAACCCGAGGACCGCCACTCCCCAGGGTTGTGTAGTCTAATGGAGGTGGGCTGCGTGGCCCACCTCATGGAGCCATAAATTGCTCTGGGGAATCCCCCAGGGCTAGCTCCAACAACGTCCAGGGATGCCCACCCTCTGAACATTGCAATTTGGTATGGTGGTTCCCCCGCCAAGCCATAGCAAACTCTGCTCTGCTTCTAGTAAGCGAGAGCAGAAAATGCCATAAGTGCAGCATTGCTGAGAGGTGGTCGGAGGACCCCTTTCTCCACCACTCTGCAAAAGTCACCGTAGTCCTTGCGTGTAAACAAATGCCTCCTCCAAAACGAAAGCCGCTTCATCACGGGGGACACCACAGAAGCGCGTCACTTAAATTAGTACAAAACTACTCCCAAAATCATAGAAGTAGTGTGAAGCCTTGTGCGTTTTTTGTGTCTTTATTCAGCCACCAGTCAGACGCGTTTCGAGTGCCACAAACTCTTGTTCATTGATAATTGCACTTTGGCGAGCGGCCATTTTTTAACTCATTTCACACGTGATAGGCAGTAAAACTACAAATGCAGTATATAGAAGGAAAGACTTGTAGTTTTTGATAGAAATTACTTTGTAACTGTTTTTGACGGGATTTATACAAAGCCACTCCACTCCATATTAAAATGTTTTAAAGCAGCGAAACAATTACTTGGCGCTAAACACTTCCAACAATGCGCTATAATAGGCAATGTTGAATATAATGTGACAGTCCTCTAACAAAATTTTATTAAATCGGATTGTCATTTTTTCATCTTAAATCCGATGAAACTTTAACTAATACAGCCCCAGTGGGCATACATTTAATTATGCGCTTTGATTTTTCAATTCTGCTATTCTGATAATAGGAATGCAGGGAGGGCAGCTAGGCCCCCCCCCCCGCAGCCCTAGGGACGCCACCTCCCCAGGGCTTAAATCATATAATGAAGGGGGTCCATTGCTCCCCAGGGCTGTGTAGTCTAATGGAGGTGGGCTGCGTGGCCCACCTCATGGAGCCATACATTTACCCGGGGGATCCCCCAGGGCTAGCTCCAACAATGTCCGGGGATGCCCACCCCCTGAACATTGCAATTTGCTATGATGATGCTCCCGCCAAGCAATAGCAAACTCTGCTATGCTTCTAGTAAGCGAGAGCAAAAAATGCCATAATTGCAGTATTGCTGAGAGGTGGTCGGAGGCCCCCTTTCTCTACCACTATGCAAAGGCTTGGCGCACTGCTGGTGAGGGAATTATGTCCCCTTGCCTCCTGAGGGCCTAAGGACTAAATTGGACTTCTTCCCCAAACCAGTACTGCACAAGGAGGCATGTTTGCAGAGTGGTGGAGAAAGAGGATGTGGCCTCTGATGACCTCTCATTAATAAAGCTGTGTGGGTCTTACTAGAGGTAATAGGAGGGGATGTACTTGGGGGCCAACTACCCCTCCTGTTACCTCCAATAATTCACATACAGCAGGATTGCTGAGAGGTTGTTGGAGGCCACGCTCCCTTTCTCCACCACTCTGAAAACACGACTACTTCTTAAAAAAAGTAGAAATTCACTGAAAAAAAACAAAGGTTACAGGGACGTTATAGTTAGGAATTACCATTAAAAAAACTTAAATATTCACTGAAAAAAACCAAAGGTAACACTTGCTTTCTGTGTGGATTGTTTATTTTTTTCTAGCCTATTTTTCTTTTTCCTTTTTAATATAGGTATATAATTGGATCTCTTGGATGGGTCACCTAAGTTTCTGGATAGTGCTTCTGAGGGGTCACTGTCTTTCCTTGGTTTTGTTTTCTCTCCTCTGGGCTTCGGTAGGGCTTTGGTAGGGTTGGTGGGTTGGGTGTATTGGGCGAGGGTAGGGGGATAGGGGGGTTCACTGGTAAGTGCCATCACCAGGGTCAGGATTGACCCTTTTTCACATGGTAGGGTGTGGGTGGTGAGGCAGGAGGTAAGGGTCGGGGAGGGGCCGGGGTCTTGTGGAGAGGCTGTGGTGCGGATCCAAGCAATTTGTTTGACTGTGTTTGTACGGGCAGGTTGTCACCAGATATGTTGCACTATAATAAAAGATGAATAGCTCAAGAATAGCTTCAATCAATATCTTTGGGTTGAACAGCTTCCGAAAGAAGGAAAGGGTGAATCTAGACTTGCAGTATTTAGAATCTGACATTGTTTGTATGCAGGAAACACGTGTTAAAGGGTCCCAAAAACATTGATTGTAATTTTCAGGATACCCGATGAGGATCAGAATAGCTAGGACTCTGTAAGGAACCCACACTTGTGAGGTAGTGATCTTACGCGAAAGGGCAAGATCCAACGCACTAGGGCCAGGGCAGATAGGTATGGTAGATGGGCTATTGCAGAGTGTCATTATAGAGGAAGGTCTTTTACACTGTGTTCTATTTACAGGCCTGTGACTGATGATCCAGCATTATTGGTCTGGCTCTGTGCCAAACTAGCCAGGTGGGCCCTTCCTCTGGTTATCTGTGGGGATTTTAATATTAATATTAAAGGAGATGCCCTGAGGTCAGGCACCACAAGTTATCAAGGATGTAAGCTCAAGGTCTTTCGGTCTATATTGCACCTTGTAACCACTAATGGGCTTTACGATGTCTGGGCCGATAAGGAACCTATGGATCCCAACTATGCCTTTTATTCTGCTCCTCATCGGGTGCTTGTTCACCTAAATAATTTCTTTTATATCAAGCGTGCTGGTATATGCTTCTCAAATATCTGAATATCCCCGGGTGATGTCTGATCACAACCCCTTAGTATTAGAGCTAGATATTCTAAACTACTAGGGGGTGGTCATTCGAGAGAGCTCTGTTGTAAGATGAGGACTTTGTTATGCATATGTTATGCATATGAGGAAGTGGATCCCAATATTTATGGTTAAAAATGTGGTAACTGCTCCGATTTTTATAGTATGAGACACGTTTAAGGCAGGGATTTGTGGGGAAAAGGCGCGATTTAGCTGGTCTAGACAGAAGAAGGAGAAGCAGAATCTTCAGGAACTCTATCAGGCTTTGTCACAGGCTAAGGCAGGTTTGGTAGAATCTGTTTCTGCCGGACTAGATATCGAAGATGCACAGCTCCGGGTTATACTTGCTAAAACAGCAATATGAGATATTTCTGTGGAAAAATAAATGGCTTGGAAAAACAAAACATACCAATTTAATGAAAAGGTGGGGCATACATTAGCGTTTTGTGCAAGGCAAATTATGGGGATGTCAAGCAAATCCAAGTCCCAGAGCTTGGACTTATTTCTGATGAAGAAGAGGATACGCTCTGCCTTCCAGAGATATTATCAGCAACTATATGCTGAGGAGACTGTTGACTCAGATGAGATAGAGCCATATCTAGAACACGAGGCCCAGGAAGCAATAAATAGGGAGGACCGTGAGCTTTTAGATGAATCTATTGTGGCGAAAGAAATGAAACTCACGGTTTCTATATTAGTGTCTGGAAAAGCTGCAGGGACGGTCCTTATTCCGGGAGAATTTTGTAAAATCTTTGCCACCAGTCTCCATAAATATATGCTTGAGTTATTTTTAGCTATTCAAAATGGCCCCCTTCCTACAGATTCAAGGGCTTCTGCTATGATTGTGGCGCTTCCTAAAAAGGGAAGACGGCGCTGGAGTTAGGGTCATTTCAACCAATCACATTAATCAATTGTGACACTAAAATTTATGCTAAAATCCTAGCCACAAGGTTATCCGAGGTAATTACGAAATGTTTTCAACTGTACAGCACAGCTTTATTCCCAGAATGTGAACAACAGATCATATTCACTGAGTGATTACTTTACTTGACGTGGCTGCCGCTAATATTGGATGCTGAGAAGGTGTTCGATAGGGTCTTCTGGCTATATTTGTGGGCAATATTGGAGAAGAAGGGGCTGAGTCAGAAATGTATTAGGTGAATTAAGGCATTATATATTACCCTATGGCCAAAGTCTGGTTAATGGGGGGGGGGGGATTCGGAGACAGTGAACATCCAGCGGGGGACAAGGCAGTCTGTGTTCCCACCTGCTCTTCGCCCTTTATATTGATCCTCTAGTTAATCGAATTGAAGGTAATCTTTCTCTCTCCAATGACCACCAGTGGCTGGGATACTAAAATTCTAGCATACACAGATGGCCTAGCTATAGCTACCCCAGATCCCACCCAGTCAGTTAAGGAAACTGAATCAGAGCCTGATCAATTTGGCCCTATTTCTGGTTATAGACTCAATAGGGATAAAACACAGATACTCATAAATGATCATTTACAGTTTGAAGATAGATGGGTTGTCTCGAATGCAATATATCTAGGTGTTAATATAAGTGCAGATATAGATTAAAGTGGTAGAGGATAACTTAGGCCTGTTAATTAATAACACAAAGAAAGAGCTATACAGGTGGAATAATCTCAGACTCACCTTGCTTGGGAGGAGTAATCTAATTAAAATTATGTTTTTCCCAAAATGTTATATTTTTCAAAGCCATACTTCTTGAGTTGAATAATATGTGGTTTAAGGCTTTGGAAGGTATGATTGGCCATTTTTTCTGGGCGTATGCTAGACCCCAGAGGGCGCTGAAGTTCCTTTCCCTTCGAAAAGAGCGAGGGGGCTGAGCAGTACCAAACTCTCATCTGTATTATAGGGCCTCCGTGCTACAACAAATGACTCCTTTATTGTTTGGTCGCTGTTAATACTACCCTGCTGTCTTTTGAGTTCACCCTTATTGACGTGGATGCCTATTCCGGCAACTAAAATTTGGTTATTTAAAAAAAAAAAAAGGTTTAAGACCCTATGATATGCATTTTGAGTCTAGACTAGTGTTCAGAATAAACTTGGGCTGGGCCGGTTTAGTTTTTATACTCCCCTCCAAGACAACCCTCTTTTAACTGACATATTCCATGATCCCCACATCAGGCGGCGGGGTAAGAACTATGGTTTATTCATTCTAGGGGATGTTTTTGATGACAAATGCTTTACCACTTTTGAGTGTATGAAGATTAATTTCAATGTAGGAAATAATGAGTTCTCCAAATATTTACAAATCAGGGACTTTGTGGGGAAGAAAAAGGAAGGGGTAGGGGTTGAATAGGGCCGATCTTCTAGACGTATCAATTAGAAGTAAGTCTTCGATTGGAATTATTTATGAACTGTTAAATGGATGTGGTGATATTGCGAAGCACACTACCCGATGGCAGGGGGCATTACAAATAACACAAGGGGATAGTCTCTCCTCTCTGGAACTAGCGCACTCAATGCTTTTATCTGCTAATTTACACATACAACATTACAAAACTTGGTTTAACCAATATATCACACTGGACAGAATTAGCAAATGGGGGGAAATCTCTGGTACAAATTGCCCATGCTGCCAGGTGTATGGGGCAGACTTGGTTAATATGTTGGCAGACTGTCCCGGTTCTACCAACTGGTGGTCGCCAGTAGGTAGTTATATAGTTAGGACCTAGTTTTCATAGGAAAAGCATTTTTTTGACTTGGCTTTAACTCTAGTGTCGTTTGACCAATTTTCATGAAATTTTCCCAAACATGTGCCAAGGTAGGTTCTATTTGTCATGGAAAGTTTGGGGGTGGTCGGTGCAGTGGGCGTGAAATAAGGGTGTGTTTTTAATGGTAATTCCTATAGGAACATTTAGCCACAGCTAAAGCCTGAACTGCTGAACGGACTTACACCATATTCGGCAGGGAGGTAGATGTTGGTTCAAGGAAGTGCCTTTTGCTCATTTGGTGTAAATCTGTTCAATAGTTGTTGCGAAATGTAAGTTTAAAATTATAGTGATATCTCTGGCCGCGGATATGTTGCAGTGGTTTTTCAATTAACAGTGAATGCATGCGCCAACGGTAATGCTGTGATTAGAATCTGATTGGGAATAGACTGAGAAAAGGGGGGTCTAAAACGCATTTTCCCATGCAGTATTCTATAGGACAATTGAACAATGATACCGCAAAAATGGCTGAACAGAATTACACCAAATTTGGTAGAAAGCTTGATCTTGAAACAGTAAACGTGCTTTTTGTGAATTGATGAAATCTGTTCAGTGGTTTCTGAGAAATTAACGTTCAAACTTTAGAAATATATCCCTCTGTGAAGGATCTGTGGACTCGACAGATCTAAAAATTAGATGTGATTGGCTACCACCACATCAACAAAGCTGTAGCAGAAGCCATTTTTGGACTCGGGACCCTTCATTCCTCCAAAAGGTAAAATAAAGACATAGAGAAACAGGGTGCGAGCTGCAGATCCACTGCCACCCTTTTTAATTCTAGCCCGCCCCAGTAGGTCACGGTTAGGGAAGGTGATTTTCATTATGTTAAGGGCGAATGGCATGCAGCCCCCATCCCTGAGTCATTACGAGGCCCGAGGACCATACCCTAGGGCCGCAGCAAATATAAAAACCTGGTAGACCCATAGCAATGGCAGGCCTGGAGGCACTGGGGGCCCACTGCGACCCTGCTGACTCCCCGGCTAGCACTCATCCGGGGTGCTGCAGTAGCTGAGAACATTGGCTTGCTTGCACCCGGCAGGAGCTGCCTTTCTTTATCCTCCCATTGTGCAGGAGCAAATGTGTGTTCCCTGCTTTTAGAGCATGGGCAGGGAGTTAAAGTTCTCCTTGCCCGTGCTCTTGTAGGCAGGAAACAGCAAGGTCATCGAACCCTGACGGTTGAGGTCACCATGGGTCACTAGATGGTTTAGGGAGAGAAGCTCCAAACCCCCTCCCCACAAAAAAATGTTTGGCACTGTGGGTTGTGGTCCCAATTATTAAGCAATTATTAACGTACCAGTGGTACCCAAAATCACCATGAGGTATGTTTAATATATATTCTGCCCATTTGGATTAGATCATTATCCAAAGTGGTCCCCGGAAAATAGTTGAGCCCAACCTGAGTGGAGTGATGCGGAGTAGAGTGCAGTGATGCAGTGTGGAGTGGTGTGGCACAGTGTGGAGTAGTGCAGCATATAGTGCAGTGATGCCGTGTTTAGTGGTGTGAAATGGAGTGGTGAAGTATGGAGTGATGCTGAGTATAGTTCAGTGTTGTGGAGTGGTGCAGAGTGGAATGTGGTAAAGTTGAGAATGCACACTGCCATTACAGACAACACATCTTCAATTTAAGTGACCATTACCTTTGCAGAGACATAAAGTTTTACTGATAAATGTATACAGCTCACATATGATAATGTGTGTAAATGTCATCACCTAGTGTACTGATTTGTTTTGATACTTTTAAAATATTTGTTTCCATCACACTTCAGAATTACCAAAATGTGTGCTTGGAGTGTGCTTTCCATATTCTGAAGTTTCTGCACAGTTAATTTACAGACATTTCAAATTCGTTTTGTGCTGGAAAAAAATAACATAGTACAGCCCACCCCAGTACCCAGCATGACTGTCACATAAATCCTCTCACTTTGAAGTCAGAGAACTTAAAGAAAACACCAAGCTCCCTGGAAGACGTAGCCTGACATCTGACCTCTGTTTTTGTATGCCCAGCAAATGTGCCAAGATAAGAAGATTCAAAGGTCTGTTCACAGAAATTCATTGCTGGTGGAAGAATACAGTAAATAGGGGTTGGGCAAGGGAAGGGACGAACTCAAGCTGGACAGCCTAAAACAAATAAAGTCAGCAAATAGAAAGCAAGCAATTGTGAACAACAAAACACAAAGCCAATGGTAAACAATAGGCTAAATGCATTCCCAGGGAAGCTTTCTTAATGTCCCCAAGATGTTGTAAGTAAACAAGACATCTGCATTGACTGGTAGGCTTTGACCTAAAAATGTTAGGTTTGCAATGAGAGATGGGGTTAAATTTAAGGAACGAGTATGGGTTATTACTAGTTTTAAGGTAAGGTTTAATGTTAGATATGAAGTTTGGGCCAGATGTACACCTGATTTTTGCGGTCACAAATGGGAAATTGGGCTGTTTGCGACCACAAAATCGGTCTGACCTATGTACAAACCCTATTTTGTGAGTCGGTAGCCTATTACCGATTCGCAATATATGGTTTGCGACTCGCTATTAGGAAGGAGAGATTCCGTGGAGTTCTGTAGATGGGCGTAGATGGGCAAAAATAGGCATGTTGCACTGCCCGCACTGAGATTTAGCACTGGGATTGTGTTCCACACTGAAAAATCAACATGAATAACGCACTAGAGTATGCAGCTGCTCAAGTTGATTTTGCTGCCGATCCAGTTGATTTTCTACTCAAGCAGCAGCCTTCCAACCGTGAACTGACCGCCAGCGTTAGAAATTCTCCCTGGATGTCCTCCTGGGACCCGGAAGTCACACTAGGGGATGTTAATTCTTGCTCAAGCTCAACAACTTACCGCTCTAGAGCCGCAGGCAAGGGAAAAAATGCCACACATTGATTGGCAGAATTTGTCCGGAACTTCGCGTATGAAGTCGACAAAATTCTTTCAATTCCCCCACCAGAACAGAATATTTCAACCCCCCCTATTTTTTTAGCTCCCAAAGCACCCTTGTGTTCATTTCTGGTGCAAGGATCTATTTCACACTATAATAAAAGAGCAAAATTGAATGGCCATGCACAACAACTGCTCGTGTTTGGTTGGTTCACAGTCTTCGCGAATTACTGCAATAGGATTTTTACCTAAACAAAGCCTTAATTCTGTGAGGGAGTGTAATGGTGTACTCTCAGGCATTTTGCCTAACAATTGCAAATAAATTCACAATTTTAATACAGTGCTGAGCCTACAAAGTTTCAGCTACCCTTTGCAGCAGCGGAAAAGCATTCTTGCTGCTACAAGGGTCACATGTTACCACAGGCATTCGCAGAATCAGGAGCAGGAAGTGTCAATCTCACCTCCAGGGAGTTAATATTCATCCTTCAATCATGTGACAGGGGAGGTGCCTCGCTCCCTCTTTTTGTACAATCCATGATTCCTTTTTTTTGTTAAATATCTTTATTTGATTTTACAGAGATTTAAACCACCCGCCCCCCCTCTACCCCCCCCAGTCAGACAGATCAAAAGAGAGAAGAAATGGCAAAAAAGAAATACATATAAGAACAGAAATAAGGTGATTAAATCGCAAGGAGAAAATTATATACATAGTGATTACACTGAGAAAAGAAACATATCACCTAATACAAGAGATACATAAGTAGCCACAATTAAATCATTGCAAAAATCACAAATATTCTTTTAGGATACTAAATATTACCTTGAGATTGAGACCACTCAATTAAGGGAGACCAAATCTTTTGTCCCTTTATCATTCGCTTCCTGCCTTTTGTTTTATATATAGCCATTTCTAAATTAAAAATTGCTAACAATCTAGAAAACCATTGTTGGAATGATGGAGCAGTGACATCTAACCAGGCTGAAGCTATACAAATTCTTAATACCGCCATTGAAATTAAAATTAATTCATTACCCGTTATCTGATTTGTGCAATTCGTCACCCCCATAACAACCATTTCATCGGACAAAGATATTTCTGTTTTTAGAATCAAAGTCAAAAAGCTTTCAAAACTTGATTTTAAAGAAGTTAGGCATGCACAGGAGGAAAATATGTGTACGCAATCAGCATTAGGCATCATACATCTGAAGCAGCACGTCCCCCTCCCACTCCCCCATTTGGCTATTCTGCCCGGAGTGTAATACATGAAAAACACATTTTATAAAACTGCGTCTGAAGTTTAGTTGACATAAGAACAGTTTGCGACAGATTAAAAGCATATTCAAATTCTCCTGTTGTAATGGTTATTTTACTCTGCCATTTTTGCACTGTTTTCTCAAGATCATCCGGGTATTCCATTAATAAGAGAGAGTACATCCCTCCAATCCTGATTTTTTTTGGGGAATTACTAAGTATTTCAGCTATGTCTGTCTTGCCAAATGTATTGTTAGCCCTAATGTGTCTCAATATAAAATCTCTGATTTGGAGATACTTAAAAAAATCTCTCCATTCCAAATGAAACTTTTCCCTCAATTCTTCAAAGGAGTGCAGCCTTTCTGCAGAGAGCAGACATCCTAGGTGGGTTATACCGGCTGCATTCCATCTATTCATACAGACATCACTAAATATTGCAGGGAGAACGGGATTATGCAAAAGGGGTGTGTAGAATGATAAACGCCCTATACCCAATAACTTTCTCACAGCTTTCCATACCTTAAATCCGCCCACCAGTGTCTTTAGTCTCACCTTTTTATGATAGCTGTCATAGAGATAGCTCCAGAGATAGCCAGTGCTTTTATAGCCCAGAGCTAACTGATGAATAGATGGGGCGACATCAGTCCAGGCCGATTCCATTCCATCTAACTGGAAGAGCTCATGACTATATAACAGTACCGTGGCCCAATAGTAAACCTTCAAATTTGGAAGGGCAAGGCCTCCTTTTTCTTTGGGAAGCGTCAAGAATTTATACGCTCGTCGGGGTTGTGTGTTTGTCCAAATAAAGCTTGAAAAGGTGCGCACCATCACTTTGAACCATTGGTCCGAAATTTCCAAACTTATTGCTCTAAATATGGTGAGAATTTTGGGAAAGTAAACCATTTTTAATGCGTTCACTCGGCCAATCAATGATAGGTGTAAATTATCAATGCGACGGAGATCTTTCTGCATAGTATTTACCATAGGTTTCAAATTTTAATCAACTAGAGTTTCTAATTTGGAGGTGTTGCATATACCTAAATAAGTTGCCTTATCAGTTACCCGGGAGTCCCTCATATCACATTTGGTGTTTAAAACTATTTGTGTTTTTCCTTGGTTCAGTGCGTACCCAGCAATTTTCCCAAAGGCTTCAGCTTCTTTTTCAATAATAGGCATAGCTGAGCATGGATCAGCAGTCACTATGGCGATATCGTCGGCATACGCCAAGGTTTTTGTTAAGTATCCTTGCGTAGTGATGGGAATTATGCCTCCATTGCATTCTAATCGGCGGATGAAGGGATCGATATAGATTGCAAATAGCAGCGGTGAGCAGGGGCACCCCTGCTGAGTTCCTCTTGAAATTGACAGCTCTTTAGAAAGACTGCCATTAACCATAACCGTGGCCTGGGGATTGATGTATAATTTCTGAACAGCCTGTATGAACCCCTGTTTAAATCCCACCCGGGACATTGCACGCCACAAGAATGGCCAGGAGACCCTGTCGAAAGCCTTCTCGGTGTCGAGAAGAACTAACGCCATAGGGTCTCCTGTCACCTCGGTACTATCAAACAGGCTGATCACCCAGTCGAATATGATTTGGAGTTTCCCTCCCGGGGACGAAGCCATGTTGAAATTTGGATATGACTTTGTGAATGATTGGTGAGATACGGTTAGCTATTAGTTTGGAGTATATTTTTGAATCAACATTTATCAAAGTAATAGGGCGATAAGAGCCCATCTGATCCGGAGGTTTGTGTTTCTTGGGGAAGATGACTATTTTGGCCCTGGACCAGGAGCTGGGCAGCTGCGCCCCACTAAATAGATACGTACATAGCTCTAATAATATGTCTTTAAGTTGATCCAAAAATAATACATAAAATTTCAAAGGAATAGTATCTAATCCGGTTGCTTTACCTCGGGGAAGATCCTTTACTGTATTTATTATTTCATCTAAGTTCGGGACCACCTCCAGGTTTTCCTGGTCTTCCTCGCTAAGTTTATCAAATGTATCTATGTCCAGATCTTCATTAATCTTCCCCAGGTCGGCTTCACCCGATTCTGTATATAAGGTGCTAAAAAATCGCCAGAATGCCTCCCTAATCTCTCCTGGGTCAAATGCCAGGCCTTCTACTGTGTCTTGAATCTCATGTATAATATTTTGTGAAACTTGTTGTCTCATCCGAATGGCTAATTGATGACCGGCTAATTCACTAGCCTCATAAACTTTTTCACGGTGAATAGTAGCTTCCTTGATTGCTTTGTCAGTATATATGTTTGTGATAGCCGCTTTGGCGATAGCTACCTGATACTGAATGTCAGCGATTTCTTCTGCTGTTAAACAATAGTGCTGCCTTAACAAGGTTTTCCTCAGCCCCCCTTAGCTTCTCCTGTAGCTCTCTGAGAGACTCTCTAGCTAGTTTATTATCCCTAAGCGAGTATTGCATTGTTTCTCCCCTAACCCGTGCATTTAGGGCATCCCACACATAGTTTAATAATAATAATAATACTAGTATTTTTAAAGCGCGAACAGCTGCCTCAGCTAGGAGGCGTCCCGGCGCTGTGAAGGCATAGCAAGAAAAACCAACTGAGAGTCTGCAGCTTAGAGAGGCACCGAGAACAGCCACGACTTAAGCTGTCTCCTAAAGCTTGTTTCTGATTGGGCCTTTCGCAACTCAGGAGGTAGGGAGTTCCATAGCCAAGCCACGTTGGCTGATAAGGTCCGGCCTCCCAATCTGGCCCTTTTAACTCGTGGCACACTCAATAGCACCTGATCATTTGAGCGAAGGGAGCGAGTCTGTGTGTATCTGGGCAGCCGGGCTCTCAAATAGTTAGGGCAGGTACCATAGAGGGACCTGTGGGCCAGAGTAAGAATTTTAAATTTTATTCTACTGGCAATCGGGAGCCAATGCAAGGCTCGAAGATGGGGGGAAATATGCTCTTTAAAAGGAATATGCTTAAGCAGCCTAGCTGCCGCATTTTGCACCGTCTGCAGCCTTTGGACCAAGTACTTTGGGAGACCGCTGTACAGACCGTTAGCATAATCCAGTCTCGATGTGATGGTGGCATGAATCACAATCTTCCGGCAAGATCAGGCAAAAGTTTCAGGACTGGGCGAAGATTCCTCATTTTGCTCAGGCAGCATCCTGTGACCTGATGGATCTGGGGCAAAAAAGAGAGATTTTCATCCCACCTGACCCCCAGATTTTTTGCCCACTGGGAGGGGGGGGGGGTGGGGTACCCATCTCAATCGGCCACCAGAGCTCAGCTGGAGGGTGACTGCCTTTGCCAAAGAAGATCACTTCCGTATTTCCCGGATTCAGTTTCAGCGTATTAGTATTCATCCAGGATGCCACATCCTGAAGGCACCCCTTAAAGTTTGCAAATGCCGCTTCTGAAACCTCTGAGTAGGGGAAAACCAACTGGGTGTCATCCGAATAGGATATTGCGGTGACTCCCTAGTTGGCAATGAGGGAAAAAAGAGGGGCAAGATAGACATTAAACAAAAGGGGGCTTAGGGCAGATCCTTGCGGGACCCCGCATCTCAAAGGCTTACGCTCTGAAGTACATGTACCTAGAGTGACTCTCTGCGTACGGTTTGACAGATAGGACTGCATCCAGCCAAGTGCCTGATCTTGCAGACCAATCTCTGCCAAACGTTGGACCATCCTAACATGATCCACCGTATCAAACGCGGCCGAGAGATCCAGGAGCATCAACATAGTCGAGTCTCCTGCATCTAACGACCACCTCAAAGAATCAGCCACCTCAATCAGCGCCGTCTCCGTACTGAAGCCGGGTCTGAACCCGGACTGAGTCTCATGAAGAATATTATTAGATTCGACATGAGCACTCAGCTGGCGTTGAATTAGTTTTTCCAGCATTTTCCCGGGGGCTGCCAGCAGAGAGATAGGACGGAGGTTAGTTAAATCCTCCGCATCCCCGTTTGGCTTCTTCTTACAGATGTACTTCCATTATTATCTTCTAAAAAATTGACAATCCACCCTCTCATATGGTCACAATAGTTTTTATCAAGAAGCAGGGATTTTTCAAAAGTCCATGTTCTTTGTGTCTGGTTTGGTTGGATCAGAGCTACCGTACATACCAAAGGGTTATGGTCCGATAGGACACGAGGTAGCTTTTTTACCTCTATAGTAGATCTTAATGAACTTGACATCAAAAAATAATCCAGCCTGACGTGTGTGTGGTGTGGGTTTGAAAAGAAGGTATAGCCTGGATCGTTGGGGTTCGACCTTTGCCATCCATCAATAAGCCCATGCGTGAGACATAACTGCTTAATAGCTCTAAAAACCCTGGGTTTCCGGCCGTGATATTGCCAGTCATCCTTCATTGACCAGTCTAAAGGAAGATTTATATTAAGATCCCCACAAATAAGTAGTGGTAGTGGCCAATGAGTAAGTTCATTGGATATCTGATTAATTACAGAGGGGTCATCACTATTACTCCCATACATTGAGCAAATGGTCATTGCTTGTGATTGTTCAGCCCGATATTCTGTGATCACCCATCTTCCATGTTTGTCTGTTTTTGTTGGAGCAAAGATGTGCCCTACGCCTTTAGCTAAAATTGCCACTCCTCTGATCCGAGCTCCCTCCGTAGTGGCTCCGATCAGATTATATCCCAATGATTTAAGTAGATGCGATTGTGATCCCTCGATATGGGTTTCCTGAAGACAAACTATGTTGGTACCTATGGTCTGTAACCCTACAGAAACCATCTGTCTTTTTTTAATATCGTTTAATCCACAAATGTTTAATGATAACATTTTTAGCAACCCCATCTTAATATTCTAGGTGTCTTTCTAGGTGTATTTCTATACCCTTTCATTATTTCGTTTTGTTGTATGATCTCCACTCCCCCTGTCGAAAAGACGAAAGCTACCGGATTAATCAAGTTTCTTTTCTCTTAAAAGAGACTAAAAGACCTGTCTGACCAGTCTAACCTAGCCCCCCTTCCCTCCCCCTCCCCCCACCACCTATAGAGGTTACCTGACCCAGGCCGGACAGGGGTGTGACATCCGCCATGCAGGACCTAGTGAGCCCACTGAGTGTCCCCCTGACGAAAAATGATTCCATATTCAGACATGGTTGGCATAAAGAGAGAAATAAAAAAATAAAAGAAATTAAAGAAGGATTAAAGAGAGGAGTAAAGCATTTGGCGTTATACATTTGTTTTTGATAAAGTGTTACTTTTGTCCCGAAATTTCTTCAAGATAATTTTTAGACTGAATCTCAGAGATAAAACTACGGATCCGCCCTTTATAAACAACTTTTAATCTAGCAGGGTTTTGAAGGAAAACTGATGCCCCTAGTTTCTGGAAGGGATCAAAGAATTGATGCAGTTGCCACCTCCGCTCTACCGTGGCATGCGCAAAGTCTGGCCTTGTGAAGAAAGTTACACCATCAAAGTATCTTTTGTTGGTAGGTCGAGCTAGATCGTAAAAAGCCTGTCGGAGTAAAAAGTTCCCGAAAAACACTAGCATTGCACGAGGATGTTGCTGCAAAGCTGAGTTGTGATTTTTACCCATCAGGGGGAATCTGTGGGCTCTTTGTATCTCTTTGCTCCAATCCCAGGATTCTAGTTCAGGAAAGGTGCTCTGGAGGAATGTAATCATAAATTTTCTAGGATCGTCCTTTTCAATCCCTTCAGGTATTCCTAAAAAGCGTAGATTGTTGCGCCGCTGGCGATTCCCCTGTTCCTCTAGCTTCCACATAATATCCTTAACGCCTTCTTCATGCTCCTCGGATTTGGTTTGGAGGGAAGTAACATATTTTTCAAGTTGCTCTGTTCGTTCTTCATCTGCAGTCATCCTGTCAGCTATTTCAGCACAAGTCCTCCCTACTTTCCTGACTGCACCTTGAAGTTTTTTCGCCGGAAGACGAGACCTACGGCTATCGGATTTGGCTTCAGCCTGAAAACTTTGGATAGACTGGAGGATGTCAGCAAGAGCTGGTTCTTTGCATTTTTCTTTTTTCTTTGCTTCCCTACTTGTGCTTACGATTGTTTGGTTCCCCAAAGAGCCATCCATAGAGTTGGGACGGATCATTGATGGTGTGGTGCCGCTGTAATCCCACTTTAGTTCAGGGATGATTTCTTTATCAGATTTATCGTGCTCTTTCCTGAGGCGATCTCTATCTTTCTTCTTCTGTAGTTTTTTAGAGAGAAGTTGTTGTTTCTGCTGATCTGAATTGGAGCTGTTGTACCAGTTGTCCCTTTCTTCCTCACTGGATAAGGAGATACTCACATCCGACATCACTGAGTCATCTGTAAGTGAGTAGTACAGATCCAGGTTATCCGGAGTGTTAGGTGCTCCCTCCTTTTGTAATTTCCCAAGGATATGGGCTGCTTGTGAAGGTTCCAAGTTTTTATCCACTAATGGGCAATCAGAAAATGTAGTTGTTGGTAGGTTACATACATTTTCCTCCCGACAGAGTGAAAAACCTGCTCCTTGTCCCCCTGGGTCAGCGGAGACCTGGCTTATCGAGTCTACAGCCATTGGTGTGCTGATAGTCGTTATCTGTGTGCTGACAATCGCTTCCCTCCTTGGTTGCCTGAGCTGTGAAGCCGGTGCACTCTCCCCATTCAATGTCCCGAAGCTGGCTGTAATTAGCGGCTGGCAGTTGTTAGTATCTTTTTCAGGGCGCCCTGAGCTTTTCTTAACCGTATTATTGCCTGAAGAAATAGTCTCACTAGAGGGATTTGATATAGGGTCTTTTTTTGTTAACGCCTTGTCAACCACCTTTCTTTTCACTATCTGCGAGTCTAATCTCGGGGCATCCTGATTGACCCCTTCCTGCTTCTTCTGGCGGGTAAGCGCAGAAGCTGAGCCCAGCTGTGCATGAACATGAACTTTGGTGTTAACATTGCTGCTTTTGGGCTTCACAACGCGAGTCCCCTTACCCGTCATGATTATTTCAACTTCTGCAATATTTATGATTAGTTGCACAGTCCCTCCGTTTCTCCAGATCAGCTCGTCTTTCGTGAGGCGGCCGCCGGTTTCTCCGTCACGCTGCAGGCGTCTGAAACCTCTCCTCGCCGTCTGTCTTGGTCTACTCTCTGTGCCTCGGAACAGTAATCCGCTGCTTGGTCGGCTCGTCTGGGGCTTGTTCAGACAAAGCTGTATCCTGGAGGTCAGAGCGATGTGGAGATCGTGAGTGCGCTCTCCAATGTAATTGAGCGGCGGATGCTGCCTGTGATCCGACCTTCGTGCACACGACCAGGTGAGTAACAGGAGCAGCCACTTCTCCCGCTGTGAAATTAACATGCCGCTTCTCCGTTATGTCCGCCGCTATGTCTGCTGCTTATAACAATGATCATCCTTCAATGCCCTATCTTTATCGTGCCATCGCTTGTCTCTGTGCTCAGTCTGTATACAACATCGGGGAACACTCTGTGGAGCAACACCGCGGTGATGCTAGCCGGACGCCATCTTGCCTCCGTCTATTTTCCATGATTCCTGATGGCCAGCATTATTAGGCACATAACATCCCGATGGTTATTAATGAGAGCCATTGCTTATCATAACTGCTGCTGCCATGTTTTGATTCCCATGCTATCCATGTCTTACAAAAGTACTTCTCTATGATGTTTTGAGTCTTTATTTATGTAATTTAAAGTCCTATTGTGTTTATTAACTGTATAGAGACTAGCACTAAAAATGAAGTTGTCATCTGGGTAGCTGATGATGGAATAAACTAGTCCGATAAGTTACGTGGGAAGTCTAAGGTGGTATCAGGGGTTAGACGTGTGCATGTAATCCACAGTAAAGAACAGGAGATCTAGAAAGGTGTATACAGAGGGTGGGAATGAGTGCCTAGGACCCTTAAGTACAGACTGAATGAATATGTGAATAAAAGAGATGCACTTGTCTAGCCTTCCGAGAAACTCTGTGAGCTCCAAAGGTCTGTCACCAGGGTCCCTGAATGCAAGGTGGTCAGTGTGCAAGAGCGGACTACCTCACCTACTTCCAGACAGGAAACAGTTGTTCAATTCACCCTTCCCCTTCTTACCCTTGTACCCCATCCCTAAAGGACATGAGCGGTTGCACAAGGCCAGTAGACAGCTAGCTGTCTTCCTATTTGTGGATGAAGGTGTTGTGAGGAAATGTGGATAGAGAAATCTAAAGTTCAAAAAGCACCAGGTAATGGGACTCCCACACTTGCGAAGACCCACCACTATGGAAGAAGGAAGGGCAGCTATATTGAAGACTTGGTTAAGTGCACTAGTAGTGACCATTTAAATGTCCTCACCCCAGCAGGGGATGGTGTAGTGCACATCATGGTGCACCTTGGGATGGAGCAGCACTGATCAATGGGTCAGTAGGAGGGCAGTGGGCAAATCTAGGAAGAGTGAGTGCATTGAGCGCAGAAACTGCGGCATCTCTGCCACAAGATCAAGGCGAGGTGTGGTGTGGCCAGTGACGTGTTCGTTGAACCCCACATCCTCCTGAACTGGGGGGCACTCCTGGAACTGCGATTGCCTCCCCGGGAAGACACGTACACCGTGGGAGTGAATGTCATTTGTACTCAGTTATACATTGCCCCCCGTCTAGAGCATGACAAGATAATGTGTCAGTTTTAGAATCATGAAAAGGATGCTGCTTAGGACCAAAATGCTAGAGAAGCTCTATCTTTATCATGATGTATTGTTTGTTTGCTCCTCTTACTGTAACTTGTTACCTTTACGTGCATTGTGGATACCAAAGGAGATATATTGTGTGGCATGTGCTTTTAGGATGTGTATGGTTTGTGTGATTTGTGGTTTGAAGAGGTATGGATGAGGAGTCTGAATGAATTTGACTGGGGTACGAAGATCAAAGTCGTTTGTAATTTATTGGGTTTAGGTTTTTCTGTGTATTTATTGAAACTGTTTACATAAGGTACCAAAGTGTATTCTGAATGATTTTGTATTACATACTTATAAATGGATGCAGTAGGATTTCTGTTATTGAAGCTATTCTGATGTATGTGGCTTGGTTTTATCGTGGATATATGCTCCCTAGAATAGCAAGTTAATCCTATCTCATTTATCAGCGGTAGGGTTGTTCCTTTTTGTTTTTGTTTGCTCGATGTCATTTGTACTCAGTCTTGCATTGCCGAGATAATGTGTCAGTTTTAGAATCATGAAAAGGGTGCTGCTAAGAACCAAACTTTCTAAAAGCCTCCATGGGAGAGAGTAGATTGATATTATCCTATTTGAATTTGTCATCCAGCCAATCATCATTCTGTTCCTCATTGTCTCTGCTATATTTGCTTTTCCTCACTCTCTTCCAAATTTCCTATCAACCTCTTTTTAGGTCGAGCCTGTCCCATTCCGCAGGAATGGATAGGATCGAATTCATGTCGGCAAAATCCTCTTCACACTAAGGGGTTTCAGCCCGGCGTTTTCTTGCAGTTCACGTGAACATGCACGAGCATTCACGGCCAGGGCTTCTCCTCCCCTAGCAGCACTCCTCCCACACCAGCAACTCCCCCCTCCAAAACCAGCACCTCCCCTCTCTCTCCCGGCAAACACAGCCTTGCCGTAGCAACACTCCTCCCACACCAGCACCTCCCCCCTCCCACACCAGCACCTCCCCTCTCTCTCCCCGCAAACACAGCCTTCCTTTCATTTCTCCTCCCCCTCCCCAGCCAGCTTCCCCCAGGCCGTGTTCCCTCAGATATGCTATTGCATATCATTTTCTACCTCTTGTATTTTGTTGCTCTTGATACTTGCACAACTATCACTATTGTCTCATGTAACGTAACGTTTGCTTTTGTAACATGCTCACTTGTAATTTTGGCTTCATGTATCTAAAAACGCCTCCCTCGCGCTCCTTTCTCCCTCTCTCCCGCTGCCTAGTCCTCCCACCCCCTCCCTCTCCAGCGCGCGCTCCACTCGCATCTGCCTGCTGCTCCCCCGCCCACCCCCCCACTCCCCCAACCAGCAATGCAGAGAAGCTTGTTTCCTCTAAGAACATATCGTTTGCTACCTCCAGGCCGTGTTCCCTCAGATATGCTATTGCATATCGTTTGCTACCTCTTGTATTTTGTTGCTCTTGATACTTGCACAACTTTCACTATTGTCTCATGTAACGTAACGTTTGCTTTTGTAACATGCTCACTTGTAATTTTGGCTTCATGTATCTAAAAATGCCTCCCTCGCGCTCCTTTCTCCCTCTCTCCCGCTGCCTAGTCCTCCCACCCCCTCCCTCTCCAGCGCGCGCTCCACTCGCATCTGCCTGCTGCTCCCCCGCCCACCCCCCCACTCCCCCAACCAGCAATTCACACACAGCAACGCCACTCACACACGCAACGCAACTCATCCACGCAACCCCACTCATCGACGCAACCCCACTCATCGACGCAACGCCACTCACACACGCAACGCCACTCACACACGCAACGCCACTCACACACGCAACGCCACTCACACACGCAACGCCACTCACACACACAACGCCACTCACACACGCAACGCCACTCACACACGCAACGCCACTCACACGCAACACCACTCACACACGCAACGCCACTCACACACGCAACGCCACTCACACACGCAATACCACTCACACACGCAACGCCATTCACACACGCAACACCACTCACACACGCAACGCCACTCACACACACAACGCCACTCACACACGCAACGCCACTCACACACGCAACACCACTCACACACGCAATGCCACTCACAAACGCAACGCCACTCACACACGCAACGCCACTCACACACGCAGCGCCACTCACACACGCAACGCCACTCACACACGCAACTCATCCACGCAACCCCACTCATCCACGCAACCCCACTCATCGACGCAACGCCACTCACACACGCAACGCCACTCACACACGCAACGCCACTCACACATGCAACGCCACTCACACACGCAACGCCACTCACACATGCAACGCCACTCACACATGCAAAGCCACTCACACACGCAACGCCACTCACACACGCAACGCCACTCACACATGCAACGCCACTCACACACACAACGCCACTCACACACACAACGCCACTCACACACGCAACGCCACTCACACACGCAACGCCACTCACACATGCAACGCCACTCACACACGCAATGCCACTCACACGCAACGCCACTCACACACGCAACGCCACTCACACACGCAACGCCACTCACACACGCAACGCCACTCACACACGCAACGCCACTCACACACGCAACACCACTCAAACACGCAACGCCACTCACACATGCAATGCCACTCACACACGCAACTCCACTCACACACGCAACGCCACTCACACACGCAACACCACTCACACACGCAACTCATCCACGCAACCCCACTCATCCACGCAACCCCACTCATCGATGCAACGCCACTCACACACGCAACGCCACTCACACATGCAACGCCACTCACACATGCAACGCCACTCACACATGCAATGCCACTCACACATGCAACACCACTCACACATGCAACGCCACTCACACACGCAACGCCACTCACACATGCAACGCCACTCACACACGCAACGCCACTCACACACACAACGCCACTCACACACGCAACGCCACTCACACACGCAACGCCACTCACACGCAACGCCACTCACACACGCAACGCCACTCACACACGCAACGCCACTCACACACGCAACACCACTCACACACGCAACGCCACTCACACACACAACGCCACTCACACACGCAACGCCACTCACACACGCAACGCCACTCACACATGCAATGCCACTCACACACGCAACGCCACTCACACATGCAATGCCACTCACACACGCAGCACCACTCACACACGCAACGCCACTCACACACGCAACTCATCCACGCAACCCCACTCATCCACGCAACCCCACTCATCGACGCAACGCCACTCACACACGCAACGCCACTCACACACGCAACGCCACTCACACATGCAACGCCACTCACACACGCAACGCCACTCACACATGCAACGCCACTCACACATGCAAAGCCACTCACACACGCAAGGCCACTCACACATGCAACGCCACTCACACACGCAACGCCACTCACACATGCAACGCCACTCACACATGCAAAGCCACTCACACACGCAACGCCACTCACACACGCAACGCCACTCACACATGCAACGCCACTCACACACACAACGACACTCACACACGCAACGCCACTCACACACGCAACGCCACTCACACACGCAACACCACTCACACATGCAACGCCACTCACACACGCAACGCCACTCACACACGCAACGCCACTCACTCACGCAACGCCACTCAAACACGCAACGCCACTCACACATGCAATGCCACTCACACACGCAACGCCACTCACACACGCAACGCCACTCACACACACAACGCCACTCACACACGCAACGCCACTCACACACGCAACGCCACTCACACGCAACGCCACTCACACACGCAATGCCACTCACACACGCAACGCCACTCACACACGCAACGCCACTCACACACGCAACACCACTCACACACACAACGCCACTCACACACGCAACGCCACTCACACACGCAACGCCACTCACACAGGCAATGCCACTCACACACGCAATGCCACTCACACATGCAACGCCACTCACACACGCAGCGCCACTCACACACGCAACTCATCCACGCAACCCCACTCATCCACGCAACCCCACTCATCGACACAACGCCACTCACACACGCAACGCCACTCACACACGCAACGCCACTCACACACGCAACGCCACTCACACACGCAATGCCACTCACCCACGCAACGCCACTCACCCAGGCAACCCCACTCACCCACGCAACCCCACTCACCCACGCAACCCCACTCACACACGCAACCCCACTCACACACGCAACGCCACTCACACACGCAACGCCACTCACACACGCAACGCCACTCACACACGCAACGCCACTCACACACGCAACACCACTCACACACGCAACGCCACTCACACGCAACGCCACTCACACACGCAACGCCACTCACACACACAACACCACTCACACACGCAACGCCACTCACACACGCAACGCCACTCACACACGCAATGCCACTCACACACACAACGCCACTCACACACGCAATGCCAATCACACACGCAACGCCACTCACACACGCAACGCCACTCACACACGCAACGCCACTCACACACGCAACCCCACTCACCCACGCAACCCCACTCACACACGCAACGCCACTCACACACGCAATGCCACTCACACACGCAACGCCACTCACACACCCAATGCCACTCACACACGCAACGCCACTCACACACGCAACGCCACTCACACGCAACGCCACTCACACACGCAACGCCACTCACACACGCAACGCCACTCACACACGCAACTCATCCACGCAACCCCACTCATCCACGCAACCCCACTCATCGACGCAACGCCACTCACACACGCAACGCCACTCACACACGCAACGCCACTCACACATGCAACGCCACTCACACATGCAAAGCCACTCACACACGCAACGCCACTCACACACGCAACGCCACTCACACATGCAACGCCACTCACACACACAACGCCACTCACACACGCAACGCCACTCACACACGCAACGCCACTCACACACGCAACGCCACTCACAAATGCAACGCCACTCACACACGCAACGCCACTCACACACGCAACGCCACTCACACACGCAACGCCACTCAAACACGCAACGCCACTCACACATGCAATGCCACTCACACACGCAACGCCACTCACACACGCAACGCCACTCACACATGCAATGCCACTCACACACGCAATGCCACTCACACGCAACGCAACTCACACACGCAACGCCACTCACACACGCAACACCACTCACACACGCAACGCCACTCACACACGCAACGCCACTCACACACGCAACGCCACTCACATACGCAACACCACTCACACATGCAATGCCACTCACACACGCAACGCCACTCACACACGCAACGCCACTCACACACGCAACACCACTCTCACACGCAACTCATCCACGCAACCCCACTCATCCACGCAACCCCACTCATCGATGCAACGCCACTCACACACGCAACGCCACTCACACACGCAACGCCACTCACACATGCAACGCCACTCACACATGCAACGCCACTCACACATGCAACACCACTCACACATGCAACGCCACTCACACACGCAACGCCACTCACACATGCAACGCCACTCACACACGCAACGCCACTCACACACACAACGCCACTCACACACGCAACGCCACTCACACATGCAACGCCACTCACACGCAACGCCACTCACACACGCAACGCCACTCACACATGCAACACCACTCACACACGCAACGCCACTCAAACACGCAACGCCACTCACACACGCAACGCCACTCACACACGCAACACCACTCACACACGCAACGCCACTCACACACGCAACGCCACTCACACACGCAACGCCACTCACACACGCAACGCCACTCACACACGCAATGCCACTCACCCACGCAACGCCACTCACCCACGCAACCCCACTCACCCACGCAACCCCACTCACCCACGCAACCCCACTCACACACGCAACCCCACTCACACACGCAACGCCACTCACACACGCAACGCCACTCACACACGCAACGCCACTCACACACGCAACACCACTCACACACGCAACGCCACTCACACGCAACGCCACTCACACACGCAACGCCACTCACACACACAACACCACTCACACACGCAATGCCACTCACACACGCAACGCCACTCACGCACGCAATGCCACTCACACACACAACGCCACTCACACACGCAACGCCACTCACACACGCAACGCCACTCACACACGCAACGCCACTCACACACGCAACGCCACTCACACACGCAACCCCACTCACCCACGCAACCCCACTCACACACGCAACGCCACTCACACACGCAATGCCACTCACACACGCAACGCCACTCACACACCCAATGCCACTCACACACGCAACGCCACTCACACACGCAACGCCACTCACACGCAACGCCACTCACACACGCAACGCCACTCACACACGCAACGCCACTCACACACACAACGCCACTCACACACGCAACGCCACTCACACACGCAATGCCATTCACACACACAACGCCACTCACACACGCAACGCCACTCATACACGCAACGCCACTCACACACGCAACGCCACTCACACACGCAACGCCACTCACACACGCAACCCCACTCACACACGCAACCCCACTCACCCACGCAACCCCACTCACCCACGCAACGCCACTCACCCACGCAACGCCACTCACACACGCAACGCCACTCACACACGCAACGCCACTCACACACGCAACGCCACTCACACACGCAACGCCACTCACACACGCAACGCCACTCACACACGCAACGCCACTCATCATATTGTGCTGCAAAACTAAATACTTATGAGGTCCCACAAGCGAGACCTATTGGCAATGCCAATGCTTGTTTTCTTCGCCCTCATCAGTCCTCCTCCCGCAATATTCCACACCGTTATCATGTCCTCATAGGCTATTCTTGGAGGAGGGAAGTTCGTCTGATTGGGAGAGTTCTCTGGGGGCATCCTTAAGAATGACAAATTACTCAGGGGCCAGAATACCGCCTCCAATTCCTGGTGCAATTTGACGTTTCTCCTGTGCGCTTCCGCCAGACATCATGATTGCTTTCAGCAGCCGAGCTGTCCCAATGAAACGCCCCGAATTGGAAAGTTAGCGTAGATCTCACCGGCGCAATGGGACCAGGCAGAAACTGCTGTTATTGGCCCCACGGGGGATCAGCACAGACTTGTAATGAGGCCCTAGGGCGGCGCTGGCTGCCTCACAGGAGTTTCAGGAATGCCTATCACAGGGTAACACTGCCTCCCCCAGGTCCTGTTCCATCTCTCAAATGACTCGCATCTGCTTCATCCCACAGTCAAAACTTCTTTCTGACATTTCTCTGATCCCCGGCCGACAAAAAACAATGCAAAACGACTTTCTATTTTGTGTGCTTGTAAAGGCCTCATACTGAAAGGAACCAAACGAATTAAAATTCAGCAGAAGGCGTTGAGGTGATTGGCAGTGGTGTGGCTGCGGGCGGGGGGGGGGGGCACCCACAGTGGCAGAGGTTTATAAGGACAGCCTCGGTCAGTCATAACTGACAACCCGGGGCTCAGTCGGTACCCGGCCACCTCATTTTCCGATTCTGACCTAAAAAAGAACATCAGTTTATTAGTCGGCGTTATTAGCATGTAGACAGCCTGAGCTGTTGACTGAAAGCATTATTGAAACCTGAAAGTGTACCTGAGTCACACTACAATGAACAAAGAAATGAGCTGTCACATTGTGATTGTGTTCAGTGGCAGGGGGTGGCAGAGCGCGCTGGGCATGGGCAGGCACAGAGTTATATGACTAGGAGAAAAGATTGGCAACATGCCAGTCTGAGCCTGGATTTATTTTGAACTTTACAGTGATGAATATAAATGTCTAACTTCACATAGGGATGAAATGGGGAAAGCATTTACCAACAAATGCAATGCTTCCTTTCTGGATTGACTAAGATTTCAGAGAAATGGCACTGTTCTTCCTTGCTGAATTAAATTGCTTAAAAACAAAATAACAGAACGATAAGCAAGTTTGTTTATTTGTTTTAGAAATGTATATAACACGAATGTATACACAAGGGTAGAAGAGAGCTTCACATAAATATACCAATCTTGAGTATTACAGTGTAACAGACAATACTCTATCCAATGAGGAAGGCTGACACGGTGAAGACGCTTAGTCTCCTGAGTCTTACGAAAAGGATGGGAAATCTGGAATTAGTCTTAATTATTCAGGTTATAGATCCTTTATTTATTTATTTTTTTAGTTTTTGCTGAGAGAACGCATGACTTTCTTTTAGTTTCTCTTGATACTCCTCAGATGTGGAAGCAGTTTCGGGCGTCACATGGAGGGCTTTTTGTTCCTGGCCCGCATTTTTAATAGTCCCGTGGTACCTATGTAAAATGTATTCATAAGTCACAAAAGCATGGGATATAAGGATATAAAATAACGATGATGAGCCAGAAGGGGCACCTGTTGCTGGAAAAGAAAGGGACACACATCAGTAAGTGACCTTGGCCCCTCAAAAGCTTTTGACATGCCCTGGCTGAGGTGGCTCAATCAATCAATCAATCAATCAGAATTAGGAAAAGGAATTTATCAAGTCACCTAAGATAGCAATGCCACCATCTATATATTGAGAGCTTAGACTGCAGCTGTAAAAACTGGAGCTGATGTGTGAACCTTATGCCAACAAAGTGCATACACTCATCCAGCATTCATTGAGCTGGTCTTGCATGCAGCAAGAGTCAGTACCCCAAATTTCAAATGTTCAACTTTTCTCATCCCTCATGCCGTCTTCGGAGGTGCATTGCTGACTCATACAAATAATTTCCTATGTTCCATCATTTGAAATGTTCCCTTAAATTTCCAATACCATATAACAGCTGGATTGAGCACCTGGTGCAGAGATTTGCAGGTAACCTATAGATTACACTTTTGATTCCGGTTTCCTGACATGGCTAATTTAGCCTCTCATTTAGTTTGTAGGATATAATACAAATGTCTAAAAAATCACAATACACCAGTATCATACGAAAAATATGGTGATACTAGGAGGCCGATTACGATGTCGGTCAGAAAGGCTCCAAACGACATTCAGTTCGTCCTAATCTGTGTCGGAAGCCTTGTTTCTGACCGACTCGGAAACATTTCCGACTGAACGATTACAATGGTTAAAAACCACTTAGACTGTCCAACTCAGTTCCAACTTGTGTCCAAACGGCATTCGGAGACACCGAGTTGGTCAGAGCTAGCTTGTGAATCTCTACGGAGTGAGTTTCCTACCGAGCATTACAATGTTGGATTCGGACAGCCTTTCTGAATCGGTCTGTCAGACACAGATCAGATGTTGGAATCTGACTTTGCGGCCCCATAGCAGGCCCCCCTTCACCCGGAGGCCTCTGTTTGGGGACCGTGGGGTACCCACGGGACCTCTATTTCTAACCGTGCATGGTGTTGCAGGCACCAAGGGGTGCCCACCACAGGGTGCATGGTTTTCTGCAACCACCCCATTTTTCAATGGGAGCCTGTGTTGTCGGTGGGAACACAGGCTCCCATTGGAGGCAATAGGAGTCCAACCGAACGGTGTTCAGACACATTGTAATCAGTCGGTCGGACTCCGCAAATCCGATTCGATCAGAAACCATTCTGAGAATGAGTCGGTCGGAATGCTTTCCAACCGAGTGGGTCAGAATGCTTTCCGACCAAAATCGGAATGAGGCCCTAAATATTGAGTTCCACACGGTGTAAACTGCTAAAATATAGTCTACAAAATATTGTGGTACTAAATAAAGAGCTTATGTAGGGATGTATGAATATTGAAAAGTATTACAAAATATAATATCTTAAACACACACAAACACACACAGATATATATAAAATTTTCAAATATAAAGGTAAAATAATTTTGCAAAAATATAGGGCCTTAACATCCAGGGCCACAGTCTGACTACTGGATTATGATGACAGCGGTCAGAATGCTGCAGGTGGGGAGAAACGCAGCTGCCTCTGACAGGGTCAGAGATCCCATTGGGGCAGCGTTCAGACAGGTAATCCCTGGATGGCAGCGGTGCCTGCACAGGCAACGGCATCAGGATTACGATGCCCCTTTCCCACTGCCTTTTCATGGTGGCCCAACCGCCATGAAAAGGCAGACCGAAAGTGAGTTTGTGGGCCCCTATCAGGACCCCCGTCCACCCTAGGCCTCCACTATGGGGCCTAAGGGGCACCCATGGTGCCCCCAAAGCATCCATGCAACCTGTGCTAGGCACCACGTGGTGCCAGCACACGGTGAAGAGATGCTTTTAAACATGCTTTTTTGCATTATGGCTTGTGCTGAGGCCCTTTTCCGGGCCACAGCACAACCCTCAATATAAAATGGCATGTTTCCGACTGCCTACACAGCAGTCGGATCATAATTCGGAGGTCGGGACCACCGCCTACTTGTTGGGAGGTCCTGATCACAAAGCAATGGTGGTCAAACGCTCGGCCGACCGCATCATAATCAGTCCTATAGCACTTAAAAATATATTTAAATAAAGGAATAAATATGTAATCAATAATAGATAACTATTTAAAAAAAAAAAGAAAACAAATTCTAATAATTAAAACAAACATTTTTTATATACATATATAATATACATTTAAAATAACTTGAAACATGAAATTAACAGCATAATTCAAATTAGATTTTATCAACACATTTTAATGGTAATATTACTTAAGAAAGTTACAAAAAATAAATAAAAAATATATTGTAAAATAAATAGCAAAATAACAAGTACTAGTATAAAAGCTACAGCAATTGATGAACATAGTTATATCACAAAGAAAATGAGAAAAATATTTCAAATATTACATGTAAAGTAGTAAACAAAAGACATTTTAAATAAATATCAAACACAAAAAGGAAGTCCTTTAAAATGAAAATTAAACTAAAAAACGAAATTTACAATACAATTAAATTTACCATGCCCTCCTCGACCTAAATGCAGTAGGGAAAATATTGTATTTTAGACAGATAACATCTACTATTCCCATTCCAACAAAAGCAACAGTACGGAAAACATTGGAAGGGATTAGATTTACCATTCCGACTTCATCCCAAACAACTATAGGGAAAGTGTTTGACTTTGAAGAGGTCATATTTACTATTACTACCCCAATCTAAGCAACAGTAGGGAAAACGTTGGACTTTGGGGTCATATTTATTGATCCCACTCCAGCCGGCGGCCCGCCCTACCATCCAATCAGGCCGGAATTGTGGAGAACTCCTTCAATAGTCCCGCTGAATGGGACGCAGGCCTCCCCTGTGTCGGCGACATCTCTTCCTCTAAGCCACCACATTACCTCTACCTCCTTGAGCCAACACTTCGGCTTCTCCTGCTGGTCTTCAGACCCCGCCACCACTCTCCATGTCACAGCCGCAGAAGCTCTCCAATTGACAAGGATGATCTATCGCCTTTGTTTCTGCCCTGAATCTTGGCACCTCTCCTAACTCCCACGAGCCTGTTATTAGCGATATTTAATTTGCCTCCCATCGCTTCACCTTTCAGTCTTGGACCTCGATCTGCTATACGCCAATGATGAGTTTCTACCGACCAGACCCCCCACGTTGCACCCTCTTGTTTTCTGGATCTGTGCCGTGTGTCGCGTCTCACTGCGCGCATTGCCTGGGGTCTGGCTCGTGTGTTTGTTTTTCTCCTTCCTTCTCTGCTTCTATGTTGGGAGACCTTTGAGCCCTCCTGCTAGGTGGGCATGCTGACTCAGAAACAGGCAGATCTCCCATGGTGAATTGACCACACCGGCCTGACTGTATAACTTTGTTTGTGGATTTATCGGTGCGTGGGGCTCCTGATCAACTTTTGAGGATTGCATTCGAGGGCACCCATTTTGTTTTTGGTCAGCTTCCCTGTTGCTCTCTGCATCCATTTTGTGTCCTCTGGCCTCGAAGTTGGACGCCCCTCCCACATTCCTTATGCACAGGCTGGGCATAGAAATCGAAAGGGGCTGGCCCTCATTCTTCCTTTGGTGGCCATCTTGGGATGGGTTTATGGTTAGTTCATTCTCACCCCTGGGCAGGCTGTTGAACGGGATAAGGTCTGATGTCACCCCCTGCTTATGGGGTCTATATTGGAGTTGGCTTGTGGGTATCATTCTCTTCACACCAGGGCTGGCATAGCAAGCAATAGCAATGAGAAGAGAGCTGTTACACCCCTGTTTTTGGGGGCCATCTTGGACTGGGTTTGATGACTTTACCACTACACACCTAGGCAGGGCATAGACAAAGAAAATGTCTGTTACTCCCTCTACTTTAGTGAGCCTTCTTGGTGGCCCTCTTGGAGAGTGGGCAGATTGGTTAATATCACCCACACCTGGGTCATGAAAACACTCTTCCCACAATCCTGTGCCTGGAATTTCTCACTTTAACAGCTTCCTCCCTCCGCTGACAAGGCATTAGTATCGGGTAATAGTCACACCACCACAATGGAGCAAA
The DNA here is from genome assembly GCF_964261635.1 of Lissotriton helveticus. Classification (NCBI taxonomy): domain Eukaryota; kingdom Metazoa; phylum Chordata; class Amphibia; order Caudata; family Salamandridae; genus Lissotriton; species Lissotriton helveticus. The sequence continues at coordinate 243,280,248 of NC_136073.1, forward strand.
GCCCTGATCCCTCAGGATCCAACGCTTTCATCATCATCTACCCACCCAACCTTTCGGAAAAACGCCTCCAAGAAACACAAGCATCACCTACTCAGGGCCAGGCCTGAAACGTTATTCTCTGATGCTTACTATTGTACTAACAAGGTTACTAGAGTCAATGATTTTATCTTCTACACCAGGAAAAGAGCATGCTGGCGAAAAGTCTTCTATTCCATGTTACGAATAGTAGGTAGTAGGAAAATACCCCACGGTCTCAAGCTCACAACAGCACACTCATCCACACTCAATGCTAATACCACCATCACCCTATATAACAATCGTATCATCCTAATCCAAGCATTTTACATCAATCTAGTTAAGTTAACCACTATCTTCCCGTTACTCAAAAATGCGGCTTCAGCGAAATCCATTGACAGCCACACTCTCGCTACCATCTCTCAGGACATGTCGACTCCGCCCCCTCCTCTTCGGGATCGCCCTCATTCCATCTAAACCACTCCTCGCCACTAGACCATCAAAGAGCGGCTATCGACGTACCCCAACCAGGAAGGCCCTCTCTCCATCCAAACCAGTCCTCGCCACTAGATCTTCTGGTACTAAGAAATTTGATCACATCTCCCCTGCACTCAAAGAACTCAAACGGCTCCCAATTGAACTGAGAGCCAGCTTCAGAACAGCCTGTCTCACCCACAAAGCCCTGCACACAGGCAAACCGGAATACCTGGCTGCCAAACTCAAAAAGGCAGGCCAGTCCAGAAACCCCAGGAGTTCCAACACTTTGCTACTCATCCCACTGAAATCTCGCAAGCGGAAAACCGCGACAAAATCGTTTGCCGGAAACGCCCCCAAAATCTGGAACTCCATCCCCCCACATCAGAACTATACCCTCATTTCCCAAATTCAAAAATCTGCTCAAAATCCTCTTCCTCGACCGCTCTCAAACGAACCGATAGAAGCCAAGCATGCACTCCAGCCTGCACTTCTTCTATCCTTATATTTTGACCAGTGTCATTGTCTCGGATCAAGGAAATATTTGTGGACTCGCGTCCGGTGTGAACAAAGCAACCTTTGGGGGGGGCGCCTTGTTTGAACTGCATCCTCCTTGCCCGCCCGCGCAACTGCACCTTTGTTCGTCCTATTCTCGGCTTGATCCACATGTTTGACTATACCCTGTACTGCATACTTGCTCATGATTTACTTGTTGTAAATGGCTCTGATACCCTCGGGTCCAGCTAGCACTATATAAAACTCCTAAAATAAATAAATACAAATAAAAATCTTCACTGAGCGGTTTTGTTCCCTGTTGACCTGCCCCAACCAGCTAGACCCTCAACTCAGATTACGAGAGTCTCCTTGAACTTACTAGGCGCACACCCAGCCAGTCCGATCCTATCTGTTCCTCGACCGGTGAGACCCCAGTGTGACTGACTAACACTAACTCCATTGCCAGATTCCTCATCCCTCAGCCTTCTCCCTATGACTCATACTAGGCTGGAACCAGGACAAATGCTCACCACTAATCATTCTCGTTCATCACCACCCTCTCTGGCTCGATCTGCACCTAACCTCCAGGTCATCGTTCACACCCCCCTTGCTAATGCTCCAACCTCAGTAGTAAAAGGCCATGGAACTCAGACAGCTCCTAATGATCAACTTCCTCCCCAGGAACCATTCACCACCTCTGAGGAACCCATGGTCCTACACCAAGACCCCCTTCCCCACTCACTTTCCCTACACCCCCTCCAGTCCAACACCCTGACTTGGCAGCGTGCCTAGATGACATATCTCTCCAGCTGCACTTTCTCACCTCTGAGCTACACAACCTAAAAGCCCTCTATAATGATTGTTTCCCTGTGATCAGCTCTCTCCTCACATCTACGAATTTGCCCAGCGCTCCCTCAAGCTTTATTGATCGCAGGAACCAGCCTCTAGCCCCCCCCATCCTGAAATCCATTCCTCTACCCAATGATCCCTCCCGGCCCAGAAGATGTGTGACCCACTCACCGTCCATTGGTCAGCCCTTAGCTCCTTCCATCATGAAATCTATTCCCCTACCTACTGATTCCTCCCGGCCCAGAAGACGTGTGACCCACTCGATGTCCAGTGATCTCCAGGACCCTCAAATCTCTTACCCTATCTGGTCCAACCTCAACATGACCTCACCTAGACAAATACAATCCATCCGTTCAAACCCATACAGAGAACCTCCACACATTCTTAGAGGTAGTAACATTGACAACCTCACTCATGTGAAAGTCACCCAGACGCCTTCCTCCCCAAATCTGTTACGTCTTAAATGTGCATTACTCAATTGCAGATCAGCAAGTAAACATGCCTCCGATATCTTCGATCTCATCCAACACAAGGACTTAGACATTATCATCCTCACTGAAACTTAGCTAAACCCTTCTTTCACTCCTATCTTAGACCTCCTAGTTCCTCTCACTCACAATATAATTAGGCTCGACAGAACCTGGAAGTTGGGCGGTGGCCTAGCTTGTATTCACAGAAACACACTCTTGACCTCTCAAGTAGAGTCCTCTACTCCTTCCTCCTTTGAATACCTTTGTCTTAGCATCTCAAGCAAGAACCTACCGGTCTGTAAACTTCACTCCTTTTACCATCCCCCAGGAGACAAGCTCCCCTTCATCGAGCAACTAATGGAAATCATCTCTGCTAATGTTGATTCAACCATGGCCCACATATTCCTCTGTGATTTCAACCTTCACTGGTCTAACCCCAACAACCTTGCTGTATCCTACCTTAAGTCTTTCTTAAATGATCAAGATCTGACTCAGCAATGTGGCCAACCAACTCATATTAAAGGAGAAACTTTATACCTCCTTATCTTCAAAGAGCAGACCATCACCTTGGATTCCATTTCTCCGTGTGACTGGTCCAACCACCACTGCATCCTCTTTTATATCAACAGGGAGATGTCGATGAGGTTGGCTCAACCAATGAAATTAAAGATATGGAAAAGGGACCTCAGATCATAGACTCTGTTGAAATAGCGGCCCACTGTAATTTGGCCCTCGCCTCCCTAGCCGACCTGGTTGAGGTGCAGTCACTCACTGACTCCAACAATTCGACCATCTCCAACATCATGGATGACATTGCTCCAATCCAACAAAAAAATGCCTCAATAAAAATATCCAAACCCTGGTATAGTGACCAAATAAACACGCATCCATAGAACACTCGAACATCCCTGGCGATCCAATCCCTCTTCGGAACACTAAAACTCCTTAGAGAGACTAGGAGCCTCTACCACAAACAAATCAAGAGCGCTAAGTCTGACTACTTCAGACACCAACTGGACCAGTGGGCAAACCACCCCAAGAAACTCTTCGAATTGGTCAAACAGCAATCAGTCGTAGGTCCCAACCACTCTGACCCTGGTGGCACCCCTCCCTCTTGCGACGTACATGCTGCTTTCTTCACGGAGAAAGCAAGACTCATCTCTATTGAGGTCGCCTCTAAGAATGCTCTATTATCTTCCTCCAGGGACATACCATCCCATGACCTCTCAGGAAAGCACAGATCTACCAGCCTGACCACCAAGAACAATGCGTCATGGTGCACCTTTACTCCACTTAGTGAAAAATACATCTACAAGATCCTTCTGAATATCAACCCATCCAACCACTTCATTGACCTGTTACCCCCGGGCATCTTCAAAGATATCAAGAATGTACTCATCCCCACCTGGACAAGGATTGTAAACGCCTCGCTTTCACAAGGTACGATCCCCGACAGCCTAAAAGCAGCTCAGGTATCACCTAGTTTAAAGAAAACTAACGCCGACAAAGCGGATCTCAATAACTTCCAGCCTATCTCCAACATCTCCACCCTAGCGAAACTCAGACAAATGCATACAATCCCAACTCTCTGCGCATATAAAGAATTTCCAATTCCTTGACCAGCATCAATCAGGCTTTCGGAAGGGGCACAGTACCAAGTCAGCGCTCACTCACGTCATGGATGACTTGTTAAAAATGCTTTACCAAAACGAATCCTGCCTCCTAATCCTCCTTGACCTTTCTTCCGCATTCAACATGGTTAATCATGACAACCTCCTCCCCACTCTGAAAATTGGATGGCTTTTTATGGTCAGGTGCTACAATGGTTCTTGTCTTTCCTCCACCACAGATCTCAAAGGGTCAAGACAAACCACAATATCTCCCAGCCCTCTCCAATTCTCATGGGGGTTCCCCAAGGATCTGCCCTATCTCTGATCCTCTTCAACCTGTTCTTGGAACGATTCGCTAACTCTTTAAACTCTTCAAACACTCTCTTCCATATGTATGTGGACGATACGCAACTGTATTTGAAAATCTCTTCCCCCGAAAACATCATCCCTCACAACTCAACACTAACGTCTACTCAAAACTGGTTAACTGAGAACCATCTTCTGCTCAACACCTCCAAAACGGAATTCCTGGTCATCTCTCCTCCGAACCAGACCCCCACGTTTGACCTCTGGTTAAATCACCTCACTGCCTTCAACTGCACTCCTCTCATCATAGATTCAGCCAAATTGCTTGGAGTCACCTTGGATAAGCACCTGAATATGAAAAATCACATCAGTAAGGTATGCAAGGGAGCAAACCACTTGATAAGGACACTCAGAAATATCCAACATTTCCTTCCACAAAATGATTTCTAGCAGGTGGTGCAAGCACTTGTCCTGCCTAGGCTGGACTAAGCATGGCCGTAAAATCCGTTCCGCTCGTGGATTTTGCGGATTTTCGGCAAATTCGCAATCCGCGAACTCTCGCGAACTTGCCGAAAATTCGTAAAATCCGCACGAAGCGGATTTTTTGCTTGGTCGCACTTGCCAACTAGAATACTATACAATTTCGCGGGAGTAAATACTTGCGAACACGTAGATGCGGCGGGCAGCGACAATCTTGCAATTGCGAGATTGCAAAATTTGCAATTTCGCACAAGAAATTCACCAGCAGGCAGCATAAACCTTGAAAATTATGATTTTTATCAGAGTAACTCCTCAGGTTGACATTTGCCTGCACTTTTTCTTTGCAAGGAGTCCATTTTGGGGGGGGGGAGGAAGGAAGTGCCCCACAGTCTCCAACTTCCTGTTCCTGTCCAGCAGGCTCCTCCCAGTGCTTTCTTCATATGCTGGTCACTTTGATTTGGATCTTGACCTGGAAGGATTACTTGTTGTGGATGCTGCTGGATATTTGGATTTTTGCAAAACTGAAAGCACTCAGCAGGTGCAAAAGTTCAATCTTATCATTAGTAACCATTCCCTGTAGTGATTCCTGAGGGGCCCCTTCAGAGTTCATTTGCCTACTTGCAACTATTCTATGACCCTGCTCTGACCCTCACAGCAGGCTCAGAGAATAGCTACAAGTATACAACAAAGGTCCTGTTAAAAAAATTACACTGCAACAGAAAGCAATTACAGACAAAACTGAAAGCACTCAGCAGGTGCAAAAGTTCAATCTTATCATTAGTAACCATTCCCTGTAGTGCTTCCTGAGGGGCCCCCTCAGAGTTCAGTTGCCTACTTGCAACTATAGGCCACAAAGGTCCTGTGAAAAAGAATTGCACTGCAACAGAAAGCAAATTAGAGATAAGGAAGCAGGTGCCAGCCAGACTGGAAGTTTAAATTCAGTGACACATTAATCAACCCCAAATTATTTCATGTCAGTTGAAGCAGGGCAGGTGTGCTTGCTTTTTTTCACCCCCATAATCTACAGTGATAAACCAACCAGAGGGTGGCAGTGATGTACCAGAGGGTGGCATGGGTGTACCAGAGGGTGGCAGTGGTGAAACAGAGGGTGCTGTGAACCTGTGATGATGAACCAGACGTAGAAACAATATAGTCGTGGCTGTTGCGAGCCGACAAGTAAGTTCGCAATTGCGAACTGGTACAAAACCCTCGCGAACTGGCAGAAACCCTTGCGAACACAAAAAAAACAAATTCGCGAGAGTTCGTGGATTTTGCGGATTGCGAATCCGTAAATACGCAATTTCGCGGATTGCCAATTCGCTAAATCCGCCCATGCTTAGGCTGGACTACAGCAGCACAACTCTCTGTGGCCTTCCGAAATACTCCCTGGCTCCACTAAGAGCATCACTGAATACAGCGGCTAAACTGGTTACAGGCATGAAGCGAAACAAGCACAAATCCCCAGTCCTAAAATCTCTCAAATGGTTGCCTTATGAAGCACGTATTCAGTTAAAGATCGTTGTTCGAGCTCACAACGCCCTTCACTTCAATACTCCCAGTTACCTGGCGCAAAAAATTGAGCTTTCTTGTGATGTAAGAGCCTCAAGAAGCGCCAAGACTTTCCTCTTGAAACCACTCATCTGTAGTAAAAAGAGAATTTGTCACAGAGCCTTTTCCGACGCTGCCCCAAAGCTATGGAACTCTCTTCCACCGGAAGTGCGCCAAATCTCTTCAATGACGGCTTTCAAATTGGAAGCCAAAAAATTCTTTAGGAATAAATTCTTACCCTACTTGGGCTAGGCACATCTGCTCGAAGACATTGTTCTTACTTCCATTGGTCTATCATTTGTTATGGTTCTTTTTTTGTGCAACTGTCCTGAATATGCAATTAGTCCTGTTTTCTACTCCTACTTGATGTCGATTTTACATCTATGTCCTTCCTCCCATCCTACTGTAAAGCGCTCTGATATCCCTCGGGATCTTGTTTGCGCTATATAAAACTTTATAAATAAATAAGCAGAATTTGTTAAGTATAGAGTTTTGGAGGCATAAGATGTTTTATTCCCACTCTATCATAAGCAAGACTTTGGAAAGGGATGGACTTTTAAGGGTTGAGATTTAATATTCCCACTCCAACTTAAGCAAAAGTAGGAAAAGCGCTGTATTTTGGAGGAGTCAAATTTACTATTCCCATTGCAACTTGTAGTGAATGTTAGAAAACAATTAGTAATCAATATTGTGAAATAAATTTAAAAAATCACATTAAAATAATGTAAAACATATAAATAGTGCTAAAGTTACATCCTACTTAAAAAAATCTACTTCTATTAACACCTAAAACGCCATTAATTACTTAAAAAATAATAAACAATTCTTATAAAAAATACCTCTTTAAACATTTACCAATTAAAAAACTAATCAATGAACAATAAAAACATTTCTCACCCTTTTGCCCTAACATCCCATCATCCCACAAAAAATGTGAACTGATGCTACAGGAATAAAATAAATAACAATAAAACCTAAAAAAATGTAATCTTTGAAAAACAACACATTAAAATATGGTTAATCATAAATTGAATCAACTAAATATTATACATTCATTCATTGTTATCTTTATTTCGGCAATTTATCACCATAAAAGAAATTAGAATCCATTTCATATTTGTAAAAACGGTAAAACATTAAAACATTTCAAATTACGTCTAAGACCATTGGAATGTTCAATAATACAGGGTATAACATTTTACTACATAGAAATCAATGACCAGCTTTAAGACACTGACGTCTCAGAAACCACATTGCACCTAGATATTTAGCCACTGCAAAGACAATGTGATCCGATAAGTCTGTTTTCAACACTCTGAACGCGGCCAGACACTCTACAAACCCCAAATTCCTGCATATAGGGACAATCCATTGCTTGCGGATCGCGTTATAAGCCGGACAGAAGAAAATAATGTGGAGCTCTGATTCATTAACCACTCGGCAAGCCGGGCATAAGCTGACTGCTGATTCGCTCCACTTACTAGTTAGAACTCGAAGTGGAAGGGTCCCATGTCTCCATTGTAAATAGAGTTTCCTAAGTAAAGCAGGATATAATTTGTCCAGGGCTGGTTCAAAACTGTAAATATCCTTGATCCGTAAAAATGTCTCTGTGAGTGTCCCAAGGTTTTGCTGACGACAGAGTACCGCAATTTTGCTGTCGTAGTAAACCTTTGCCAATCTCTTTTTGGGAATTAAAGGACAAGCGGATGAAGGATCAGACCAGAGTGTTGGTAGGCCCAGACCCTCCAGCTCAGTTTTAATATATTTGAGCCATTTAATTTTCCCTGCATTGGGCAAGACAAGCACCTCCTGAAGCCCCTGCCTGTAGCTAATCAGTTCTGGGACCGCCCACAGCCTACGCCAATAAACCAAGGGGCGCAGTGCCAGTTCTTCACCAAGGGGTCGCAACCCCAGATCTAGCCTTAGTGGAACGAGGGGCGTGCTGGGCGGGAGTGCTACCATCCGCCTGATGAACTTATTCTCCTCTCTAGCCAGGTCTGGAGAAGCTACATGACCCCAGAGCTCGCAACCATACATGGCAGCCCCCCTTGCCTGTGCCCTATAGATCTGAAGGGGTGGGCCAACGGGTTTAATTGATGACCTGTTATTTCCCATAAGCTTCATAACCCCTCCTGAGTACTGGACCAATTTGAGTAATGCTTTCTCTTGGTGTGTGCTCCAGGACATATTTTCATTTAACATCACTCCAAGATACTCAAAGGTTCGCACCCTTTCGAGTCTACTTTGTCCGATGCTGGGGCTAGATCGTAGTTTTGGTGGGGGATTAAAGACCATAAATTTGGTCTTTAAGGTGTTGATTTCTAAACCGTGTTCCCCACAGAACTCCACAAAGCCGTTTAAAACGCGCTGGATCCCCATTGGGGACTTTGAAAGCAGCAGGGTGTCGTCAGCGAACATGATCGCCGGCACCCTGCTGCCTGCCAGCTTGGGAGCGTCAGAATTGGCAACCCCATTCAGGTGGGAGATTACCCCGTTGACGTAGAGGCAGAACAGGGTCGGTGCAAGCACACAACCCTGCCTTACCCCCCTGTCAACGGGGAACCGGTTCGACAATGCCCCCTCCTTGCCACACCTCACCCGAGCAAAGTTGGCAGTATGGAGACGAATAATCATCTCCAACAAGCCCTTGGGGACCCCCAAATTGGCCAGCACCTCCCAGAGCTTTCCACGGGGAATCAGGTCGAAGGCCGCCCTCAGCTCCACGAATACAGTGTAGAGCTGCCACCCCCCAACTGTACCATTTTCCAATAGATGAGGGCGAGCCGGAAGACCTGGTCTGTGGTGGAGACCTTCTTTCTGAACCCCGCTTGGAATGGACTCAGAATATCATATTCCATCATCCATTCCGACAAGCGATCCAGAAGTAACCTGGTGAAGAGCTTCTGGGAGACATCTATCAGGCTTATTGGCCTGTAATTGGCTGGGAGCAGAGGCGAGCCCCTCTTAAATATAGGGACTATCTCTGCCCCCAGCCAAGTTGGGGGGACCGTCATTCCGCTCAAGATTGCATTGAACAACACCCTCAAATACGCGGCCCAGATCTTGATTTCGTGCCTGTAGAGGTCGCCCAGGAGCTTATCCAGGCCTGGTGCCTTGCCAGCAGCGAGGCCCAAGATTGCCACAGTGATTTCTTCCAGAGTGAACCCATCCATCGGGGATATACTTTCAGGGGGTTCGGCCATTGGTGGTTCGGGAAGGTTCCCCAATTTATCTAGATGGTGCGCACTATACAAAGTTTTAAAGTGATCCTCCCACACATCAGAAGCAATATTTGCATCTACTGCCGCTATAGGTTCAGCTGAGCCGTGCCTAACAATATGCCAGAATTTTTGGGCATCTCGGAGTGCAAGGGCAGCCGACATTTCAGACCAGTTGTCATGGTCCCAATCTATTTTGGCATTGCGGAGGATAGACTTATAGGCCAGCCGCTTTTCCCTTATCTTGCTAGGGGTTTCCCGGGTTTTGAGAGACTCCAGTAGGTCGGCCTTTGCTCTCCTGCAGGAAGCATTGAACCATGAGGCTCTTCTCCCCTTGACCTTTTTCGTCCTGGCCACAGGGTTCAGTACTTCCGCTAGGTTAGAACATAGCTCAGAGTGAATATCCCCGAGCGCGGAGAGATTATCGGGGAAGGATAACTGAGGGATGAGTTCCCCAACTTTTTCAAGGACAGGGACAACAACCGCATATAGCCTCTGGATATTTTTAGGGTTCTCCACGAGTCTTGGCCATCTAATCCTACGTCTATGGCTGGTAGCAACTAGACCAACAGGGAGTGGTATGTTTTCTTCTGTGATACCCGAGGGCATTCCTTGAACAGCGAACCTCAGTGACAAAGCGTTGTGGTCACTATCAGTCCTTGTGACTATCGTAAAGTCCCTCACTTTGGCCCAATCGTTCGTTGTGACCATGATATAATCTATCCGTGACTCATGCCCTGGTCTATTGAAAGTGGGCTGGGGTGGTATATCTCCCTTAAGCCGCCCATTACAAGACCTCAATGAATGGGATAGAGTAAAAGATGTTATTTGAGTGGCTAGGGGTGACCATGATTTTACTGGTGGGCCCAGCAAGATGGGTATCTCCCACAGATCGTCCTCTTCACTGATTACCCCTTCCAAATAGTCCGGGAGGGGCTCGTACTGAATATTAAAATCCCCGCCAACTATGAGTGATGGTCAGAGGGTGGCTGAATCAAGGAACAAGGCTAAGTCTTCAATTGTCCCTGAAGTGCCTGTAGACCCAACCGGTCTGGAATATAGATTTATTAATGCTACACTCGCACCAGATGTCCACTCCAGGACAACACACTGAAGGTCTGGTGAGTTAGTTTCGAGATTTCTCGCCCTACATCCTAGGTGGGAATCTACCCAGATCAGCAAGCCACCAGACGGTCGGCCCTTCCCACCCCATTTAGCCGCGATCGCAAAGGAAGCATACCCTGTATGGGACTGTTGTTCTATAGCCCACGTTTCTTGGAACAGACATATGTCATATTCCTCAATAAATTCCACCCACTCTGAGGAATCTAATTTGTTGGCCAACCCGGCGACATTCCAGGAAAGTATCGAAACTACACCGGAAGCCCCCGCCTTATCGATAGTATTAGAACCCAGGGAACACCTACTTGTCCTGCACTGGCTGTACTTGGGACAGGACAGTCCCTCGGTTGCCGGCGAACGTCATGGATACGGCGCATCAGGAAGGTGTTTATCCTTATTGTTTTGGGCAGTTAGACCTAGGTTGGTAATATAATATTTTGTGGGCTCAATGAGTATGCCCCCCACACAGTGTTCAACAGCATCCCCCTCTGTGTGCCTAGTCTCGCCCGGGTCTTGATTGCAGTCTCCGCTAAGATAGTGTGGTGGTGGTAAGGCAAAGCGAGGTGGAGAACAAAGCAGGGAGCAATGTGAATCTGCCAAGGACGATGTATCAGTGACCCTGTGTGAAAGTGATGGAGCAGAGCACGGTGAAGGATCAGACAAGGAACAGTGTGAATCTGCCGAGGACGGTATATTGGTGACCCTATGGGAAAGTCAATCCACATCCTCCAGACATCCAAATCTGTTATGGGTTGGTACACCCATCCACCCTCCATGTGTGTCTTGCCGGAAGTTGAGTAGCCCACCCTGTGCACAGTTTCTCACCGGAATCCTATTCCAGTTTCCCCCCGTATTGGGGTGAAGAGTCGGGGGATAAAAGTAAGTTCGTGGTCTAGTTGCTATGGGCGAATTTGCTCCATGATTGCTCCAAGAATGAATAAAGTGTGCAGTATTGGGGTCTTCAAAAGAGACGATAACACAATCACCTATGATAGACTTGTGCGAGGTGCCTATCCAGGGGACCCGTCGCACCATAAGGATTTTGCTTCTCAGATGATTGGGTAATGGCCTGTTTACGTTGAGCCAGTGAATTACCTTGTTGTTTAATGACCCAAAATCCTCCTGCTGTTGGTGAGGAATTTCAGGCTCCCCCGTAAGCACAACTATATACGGTCTTACCTCTGGGGGAAGATCAACATAACCCCTATAGTGATTTTTATATGAGTTTTGTCTATATGGGGTAGAATGATAAGTGTTACGATCTTTAACCCTCGGGATTGCCATGGCTTTCGGAGCTGGTGCAGACCAAGCCGGCAACTCAATCGCACTTTCCTCTACTCTAGTGTGAGAGGTGTTTATGGTGACCTTATGGCGAGGTTTCGGAATAGGTTTGACTACCGGGGCTACTGATGAAATAACAGCAGGTACTGGTGGAATGAGAGTCGTAACAGGTGGGCTAGTTGGTTTGTTGGGAGGTATGGACAGGGTAGCTAGATTTAAGATACTTTTTTCTGTCTCGAGTAGCTGGGTTTCTATTCGAGAAAGTCTTGCTTCCAGGGGGATTAAGAGTTTTTTTAACGTTTCCCACACTATCGTTAGAAATTCCACGTCCTTTCCTTCAATCGGACAAAGTGGTGCCCCACCATTCTCACCTTCTATTACAAGATTCTCATTTTCCCCCACCGATTTAGCTGGCCTAAGATCTGTTACTAAAGGGCAACTATTTGCCATGGGAAAGAATGAGTGGAGTGGCCGAGCTTGTACTTGGGAGGGTAGCTGAGCCTCTGCAACTTTTGCCTTTTTCCTGGAGTAGGCAGTGGTGTTATAGTGCTTTCGTTTATGATTGGAACCCTTTGGGGGGGTAAGGGAAATCCTCCCACTCATAACCTTACGCTTAACAGTCGATCGCGTCTCCAAGGGGGCCCCCTCAACCCCCGCCCCCCCGCCCAGTTGTGAACTAAGGATGGAGGCGGATGCACTTGGGGACCCCACCTCCAATACTGGGGCCGGAAGGGGTACATTTGATTAATGGTGGATAACTGCCTGCGTTATTATAGGAGCTTGACCCTTTGGGCGATCCGGTGTTTTGGCAAGGGCATAGTGACCTAAAGAGGATTTTTTAGCCGTGCCCAACTCCTGGGATATCCTTCTAGCCGCCTCGAGTTCAATGGAGACCCTATGCTGCATTTTACTGATCTCCATATCTATGGCGGTGTTGGTTCTAGTGATAAACTCATCAAGTGTTCCATCTTTCAATTTCCCTTTGGCTGCCCTGCTTCTGTACTCATGTGTGGACATAGCACCTTATCTTCGACAAGCGCAGCTAGCAAGAGAGTTTGCAGTGACAATAACAAGGATGGGGCCAAAGGGTATAGCCCGGCCCGGACTCTGCCGTACTCAAACGGCCTCAAACGGCCCGCTCTTTGCCCGGTCTTCGCCCGGGCGCGTCCGCGCGCGTCCCGCGGGCCGAAAATGAAGGTCCACCTATATAGGTCTGGTTGAAGGGAAGGAAAGACCACGCCCCTGATTTCTACTCGCAAGGAAGAGGAGGCGGCGGGAAGAGGACCAGCTGTGGCAGATTAGCGCACTGCCCGCTGGTCCTCGCAGTCCCGCTGCAAGCCTTAGTTGGTATCCGGCTTCAGTCCTCAACGCGGTGATCCCTTTGAAGACGAGTGCACGAGCGGCGCCCGCGAAGAGGGAGCCGCGAGGCGTGGGTCACAGTCCGTGGAGGCAGCAGCTAGGTGCAGTGTTGAGTTTCACAAGCAGCTTCTTCCCCTGGGAGGCACACACAGAGCTCAAGTCCAGCCCTGATTTCTACTCGCAGGGAGGAAGAGGCGGCGGGAAGAGGACCAGCTGTGGCAGATTAGCGCACTGCCCGCTGGTCCTCGCAGTCCCGCTGCAAGCCTTAGTTGGTATCCGGCTTCAGTCCTCAACGCGGTGATCCCTTTGAAGACGAGTGCACGAGCGGCGCCCGCGAAGCGGGAGCCGCCAGGCGTGGGTCACAGTCCGTGGAGGCAGCAGCTAGGTGCAGTGGTGAGTTTCACAAGCAGCTTCTTCCCCTGGGAGGCACACACAGAGCTCGAGTCCAGCCCTGATTTCTACTCGCAGGGAGGAGGAGGCGGCGGGAAGAGGACCAGCTGTGGCAGATTAGCGCACTGCCCGCTGGTCCTCGCAGTCCCGCTGCAAGCCTTAGTTGGTATCCGGCTTCAGTCCTCAACGTGGTGATCCCTTTGAAGACGAGTGCACGAGCGGCGCCCGCGAAGCGGGAGCCGCGAGGCGTGGGTCACAGTCCGTGGAGGCAGCAGCTATTATTATACATAATAACATAATTATCCAATTTAATTACATTCAGTAACAATTACAAAATAAGGAATAGATTATACGTTTTCATAAGTAATTAACTATCCAATTTAAAAGTAAATACATTTTTAACATAAATTAAATATTGCAACAAGTAAATATTTTACATAATTCATAATCTAATTAAACAATTATATTTTACAAATTATACAAAATGTATAACAAATTAAATATACATTGAAATAGCTCCATGTAAACCTAAAAGCCCCACAAAAGTTCAAATAAAAAAATATATTTATTATCAAAACAACAAACCACTAAAGACATAAAACTGAAATTAATATATCAATAAGTTAAAAACACAAAATTATAACAAAATATGAAAAGAACATACAAAAATCAATATCACATAGATCTATATTTAATAAAATATGAAACACTTTAAAAATATTCCTCATTGCAATATTAGTATCACAATATTCTTGTCACCACAATATTTTTTAGCGATGTTTGCTTCTGATGATATATTTGAGACACTATTAAGATTGTGCACCATGACTTCTGTTTTCAATGAATTAAAACAGTCACAAAGAGGCCATTCATGTTGTGATGTGCACTGTATTTAATTTAAGATAACATTCACTTTTTAAAGACATGTATTTTATCCATACCTATTAATCCATTAGCCTATAATGTTATGAAAACATTAATTTATCTTATGTTTAACTTTTTTTATTTTTTTTATTTATAGTTTCACAGCAGCATGATAACACAAAGCCATATACAGTATACAATAAATAACAATGGGAAGGTAAAATCATACACATATACGCATAGATACATAAATAAATAAGTCACCCCTCAACATAATCACGGAAGGCACCCCAAATACTTTTACCAATCTGGCGTTTCTTCAAGCCTTTAACTGAAAAAAGTCCCCATTCTAGCTTACAAAGATTATACATTTTTGCCCTCCATAGCTCAAATACTGGTGGATCCTTCTGAAGCCGCTCGCTAGCTATACATAAGTGGGCAACAGTCATGGAGAAAAAAAATCAATTGTCGATGTAGGTGTAATGTATTCGAACAGTTACTTTCAGGGAGCTTCCCAATTAGCATCATGGCAGGTGTGATTGTCAAACGAAAATTAATAACCAGGGACAAAAACTTTTCAATGTCTGTTAGGAATCTACACAGTTTATCACAACAACAAAAAAAATATGTATACTATCTGCACTATCATCCCCACAACGGAAACACTTTCCATCAAACTCAGCCCCCCACTTAGCCATCCGAGCGGGGGTATAATATAAATCAAATAAAGACTTATAAAATTGTACTTTTAGATTCGCTGACATTAATGTTTCCTTGGATAATGCAATGAGTTTCTCAACCACGATGTCTGTTTCTCCTAATTCCCTAGACCATTTAATCTTATATTTATCCAGATTGTCTAGTCTTCCAGCTAAAAGGCACTGATATACACCTCCAATTTTAGATTGTCGTCTGACCATCTCTATAAGTGAATGGGGTATCCTATTTACATTAGACCGACATAGAAACTCCCTAATCTGTAAAAATTTGAAAAACTTTTCTTTAGGGACACCATATTGCACAGCTAACTCATCGAAAGATTTAAATACCCCATCAACAGAGTAAAAGTCCCCTAAGTTCTTAATACCTCTTTTCTCCAAGCTAAAGCTATATTATGCCCAAATATGCCAGGTAAAATCTTCACTGTGTGCAGGGGTGTATAATATGAAATTTTCCTCAATATAGTGGGCATATGTAGTCGTTTCCACCATTTATAGGCACTATTCAGAATTTTAAATTGCGTTCGTTTAAAGTAGCTACCAGCCACTTCTGTGAATAAACACTGTTTGGCAATGGGCCCCATAAGGATTTCAAAAATTGTGGATGTGGTTGCTTTATTAACAGCACCTTCCCCAATAATTAGCACTCGCATTTTTAACAAAAAACATGTAAAAAAATATAACGCAAAATCCGGAACCGCTATGCCCCCTCATTCGATAGGTAGCGCCATAAATCGCATCGCACTTCTAGGCCTACCCGGGCTCCAAATAAATTTCCCACAAATAGATTGAAGATTTTGTAATCTAATATTTGTTACCTCCAAAGGTAATGAATAAAATAAATAAAGAGCCTTGGGTAAAACCTTCATGTTAATAATATTACAGCGTCCTATCAATGTGAAATATAATCTTCCCCACCTATCCAGAGATTCTTTAACATTGCGGATTAGTAAGTTCCAATTTACTTCCATCACTTCAGCCATAGAGGATCGAATTTGAATACCCAAGTATGTCACCTCTTTAACTACCCACTCATCTACCCAAGTAATATTGTCCGAGCATAGAATTTGCGTTTTTGACACATTTAGCTTATACCCCGTAATCGATCCAAATTCTATAGCTAACCGCTCTATCTCCTCTATCGCGAGAGAGGGGTCCACAGTAGTCACTGCATTGTCGTCTGCGTAGGCAAAAACAGAAAATTGATAATCATAAAAAAGGAATGGGGGAATACAAGCATTATAGGAGAGTTGTTCTATAAAAGGATTTATATAAAGGGCAAATAATAGGGGAGAACAGGGGCAGCCTTGACGAGTGGCCCGTGTTATGGATACCGCTTCAGATAACAAACCCATAGCAGAAATTTTAGCAGAGGGGGTTTCGTACAAGGCTTGCAAAGCTGTAATAAATTTATCTCCAAAACCACTTTGACCCAACAGTTGCCACATATAAGCCCATTCAACGCGATCGACCGCTTTCTCAGCATCCAATACTACCAACGCTAAATCCCTCTTTTCTGTACCGGCGATATCAAATAGTGTTACAACTTCATTAACTTTTGAACTTTTTTTAAAGCATTTTATGCATGGTTCTTCCATGTTAAAACATCTTCATAGATTTGAAAGAGGAAAAGCCAAGTGAAACGAGGAAGTGTGCAATGTTCTAATTTAATACAGCCGCAAAAGTTCGAAATAAATGATCTTCCTATTTTACTTCTACCAGCAATGAAATGCTACATTTTACATTTTATGGTGAATTGGGTTTACATTCTGCATTTCCTGCCCTTTCCAAATAACCCCTCCTGCTTATTTGATGAAAGTCCAACGTTGACAACAACCTAAATAAGAAATAAAGGCTTATCATAGATTAGAGTTTTGTTTGGAAAATCCAGTAGAAGTGAAAACAGTGCACAACAACATATTTGATGTTTGTAAAATAAAATCAGTATATCTTCCATTTGCCAGTGAATATTTACATTATTTGTTAAAGTATCCCTTAGTGTGTTATTTTTAATCACTGTCTAAGTATCTTTATGCACATTTTGCCACAATTTGTTTTCTTTTACTATTCATTCATTAAATGTTTCTAGTGATTTTTATTCTCAACGTGGGCACAGCCAAGTTCATTAAGCAGTATGTATGCTTTTTACCTAATTCAAAAAGCTGCCCTTCAGCAGTCATACTTTTAAATCTCACAAAAGCTGCCCTAGTTTTGTGATATTTTAGGAATTATAATTGCTTATCTTTGGACCGTGAAAATTACATTCATACTAAAAAAAGACACAGTACATCTTTTAACGTTCTCTTAGCATTCGTATGCTTAATATATTTTTAGATTTTAAGGTAGGGCCTGTAGCGAACGCACTGTATAATAGTCAGACAATGATCCTCACCATCCTTGCCTGAAGTGGCCTAAACAGGCTCATGCAATTAAAATATATACATGTTGTCCTTTGTCAAAGAATGGTCTGATATTGTGCTAACTAACATTGTCATAAAAAAGAGGTAAACAATATTTCCACAGGCCTCCAAGACTGATGGAGATGCTATCAGATTGTTTTTTATTTGATAGCAGTTTTACATAACGTGATTCATGCCAGAAGTGTGTCATAGCACACTAAATACAAAGGAAATGTGATATAAGCCAACCCTCGACGGATGGCTACTCCACGTTGCACATGTCCTTTCACTATGCATAAAGGGGCTGGCTGCATAGCCTAATTGCTATCCTAAAATAAGACCATACTAACATGTGGGAGTAAAGAGAAAAGATTACGTGATGGGTACCATAAGATACTGCCCTACTTTATGAATCACTCTTACAAAAGGAATCCTACCAACCTCTGCTCAATTTTGAAATTGAGGATATTGTCTTGTTGCTCCAGTGGAAATATTCATCATGTATTATTGTGGTCCTTCTCACGCCCTATTGGTGTCATGCTTCATCATCTGAATGACATAGAGGACTAACCCACGGATTTAATGTAACTAGCATCCTCCACAACAATGCTGTTAAAATGCAGTGTTTCAATACAGGAGACACGCAGTAGCAAGTAACCGCATGAATGAGTTGAAAGAAAGGTGCATCTCCTGGGTAGAAAGCGCAGAAAAAGTACATCTGCTAAAGTATCTAGGTCCTATTGTGCAAAAGTACTGCAGGGTAAAAACAGACTGGTGGTACTATTATAACTGTGCAGAGAGCAGGTAAAGTTCTGTATATGATTTAAAAGTATTAGTCCATCTCAATGGCTTTGTAAATGCAGAGACAGTAAAAATACAACCATGTAAGGTAAAGCCTGGGATAGGAAGTATAAATGCCAGGGATGGGCACATACTACCATAGACAACTTTTCAAGGCAGCTATCATTGCTGATCAACCGTTCACGTAAAAAATATAAAACATTGGTTCACTGAAAAAAATCACACTTTGAGCCTTATTATGAGTTTGGCGAAGTGAGAGCGGGATTGCCCCGCTCCTGCACTGCTAAACCCCTGTGTGCACTGCCTGCCAGAGTACAACTTTTTCCATAACTGGCAGGTGATTCTTTGGCAGTCCCATGGAGGTGCCTATACATAAGGCACTGCAATGGGAATGCCAAAGCAAGTTCTTGCAGGGTATGTACTGTCAAGTCCATGCCCTACAGTAACTGGGGGTGCATGCAGACGGGGGCACACCATGTGCCCCAGACGGGGGGCACACCATGTGCCCCCTGCATGCATCCCCTGGCACAGAGCTTTGTTTCTTCTCCGCCTCAGTTTTCATAGTGGACTTACCGCAATGAAAACTGTGGTGGAGAGGAAACTCAAAATATGCTTGACAGGTCGCAGCTGCCCTGCAAGCATATTGCAGCCTCAAGACCACTGAAACACTGCCAGGGCTCATGGATACCTGCTGGCAGCAGCAGTCCCATGGCAGTCCAACAACTCTACTTGTTATAGGGTGGTAGGGATCACTGGTGCGGCCGCAGCCGCACCGCCACTGTGAGTTTGGACGTCCGATGGACCCCAAAAGTCATAATAAGGCCCTTTTGCCTCCATCACTGCTGTGCAGTAAAAGTGCAAGTGCAAGTTAACCATTAGCAGACAAATTTTCCAGAAAATATTAACAGATAGACTTGTTTATTTCCCCATCTTGCTGTGATTGTTACTCTCGCCACCCAACCTTTTGACCAGTCATCTTTCCTTCCGCACGGCACATATATAGGATGTTACAGCCTGATAAATTCCCTGCTGGTCAGTTCTGTAACAAAGTGTTAGGGCATCCTTAAAAACAAGAGATGAAGATGAAACTTTTGGGGGGTAGTGACATGGCACAAAGCGCATGAAGTGCATCAGTGTTTCTTGACTGCAGAAGCACATGCCAGCTCTCAGCCTGGTGATCTTAGACCAGGATTTGATGTAAGCCTGGACCTATAATGCTCCCAGTCTAAAACTGAGATATAAGGCCTTTTTTTGGTGATATCAGATCGAGGAATGGTTCCCACCGGGGTTCGGCCTTTTTCGTCAGGAATTTTGTCAATAGGGCACCTTTCATAAGCTTGTGCTTTTGCCACATAAGCGGCCAGTGTTTTCTTTCCACCATTAGTAATGTCGCTCTATTCATATTTTCTGGATTGTGCCATAGATCTGAGCAATCTACTGACTTAAGAGTGCTCTAAATGTCTAAAACAAGACAAACTGCTGCTATTCTGCCATCTCAAGATGTCCTATAGGGTCTTCTGGAATTCTGTGAAGGCAGGAGTAGTCCATAATCATGTCCAATAACTTTCTGGGTGGAAGGCAATAAGATCAGCTACAAAAATGAATTCCGGTTCGGCTCTGAGTACTGCCATTAGGGCTCCTGGACATAGGTATGTCAACAGCCTCAAATAGGAATTTTACACTTTTTGTAAGAAAAAATCTGTCATAGACATCTATGAACATAATCCTTCTTTTCTTGGTGTGAATCCAATGGAGAATCATTAATTGCTTGGACCACCTAAGGCATCTCCTTCATTGCCTTATGAACATTGTTGAAAGGGGGGCTCATTCAAAATCAATAAACATTCCATATGCTCCCCTATCCAGCAGAACTGGATAATTAATGGTTCTGCAGTCTTCCACTTTCAAGACGATCGATAGAAGGAACAAATTATTGTTGAGCCCAATCATTGAAAATCCAGTATATGTAATGCATCATGCACTTTCTCCGTTCCTTTTCTCAGAAACTGAATGTTTTTCAATTCCTTCTCATGACTAATGGGACAGGCATTGATTGTGTGTCCAGAATCACCACAATAAAAATAGAGTCCAACCTTCCTTGATGCGCTTTCTCGACCTCTGTTGATGTACTTCTTGCTGTGCCTATTTCAATAGGCTCTTCTTGCGAAGAGGAATCAAAGTGACTCTCAGTTTTGCAAGAGAGTTATACTCTGGAGGACCCAAAAGAATCAACTTGATAATTTTCTACTTTCCTTAGGTTTTTTTAATAATCTATATTCAATTAAAATTACAGTATTTATAAATTTGGAAAATAAAGCTGGATGATGTGTTCGGAATAACTCCTTGATTTCCTAGCTCTATTCTTAATGAAATAATTACATTTGGTTCCTCTTAATCCATGAAGTTTATTCTGTAAAAATGGGTCACATGCATCAATAGAGTCACTCCAATTTGCTGAATATCACATTGACTTTCTTCAGCAGAATACTCAAAATTGGAACATTCAAGCATCTTCTTAAAATCCAGGAGGAAGGTGACATATAAGTATCGAAGCAAGTGTCCGAAGTCGTAACTAAGAATTAGCCTAGGCCAAAGCGGGTCCTAACAGATAACGGATTGCATACCCCACCTTTCCACGATTTTCTGTAAAAACAAAAAGTGCAGTTAGGGAATCTAACAATTCCTATGACCTAGTAGGGCCTACAAAAAAAGATTTAGGGTGCCTAGAGGCATATCAGAACACCATAAAACAAAGATGTGTTTTAAAACGAAATTCTTCAAACAAGTTGTTGTACTGCTTAAGCCAAATACAGAATAGGATCATTTAGACGGATTGGCCTAGTAATTCTTTCCATCACAATGTGTGAAGGACTGGATGCAAAGAAGGTCTCTCTCTAGTTTACTTCCTGATTACCCAAGGAAAGTGTGAATCCTCCCAGAAGCCATGGTTCCACCATGCCCTCTAATACACATATAAAAGTGTCAAATGTCTCCTTCAGAGAAGGAAAAAGACTCAAGAAACCTAAAAAACCTGGTGTTTGAATAACATATCGAAATAAAAATATCGAAAATATTGAGTTTATAATCTGGCAATACACAAATATTGTGATGCAGGGATATTGCTGACAAGACTATTGATTTTTTAAAGTAAATAATATCATTGTCAAAAGCATCATGTTGTTAATATTGTTTCCAAATTGTTTATGTTGGTAATGTTGAATGATAAAAATTCTATGTTGTTAATATCATTTACAAAAATATTCTTGTTAATAATATAGTTTTAAAATTATTTTATGTATTTTATTACACATTCAAATTTTATATGTTTTAAATTGTTGTATAATTGTTGCTAATGTTTTTTAATATAGTTTGTACATTTTTAATTATGTTTTAATTTATTTTAATTGTTTATTGAAATTTGTGCCATAATGGGTTGTGGGTTTTGTCGGGATATTGGATCGGAAGTAATTTAACTATAAATAATTAAGATTTTAATTATTGTTAATCATTTAATTGATAATGAATTATGTTAATTGTGGAATTAATTTATTCTTTAACTTATGTTTTAGGTGTGGGTTGTGGAGTTTGCAGCAGTACAGGATGGGAAGTAATTTAATTTAAATTAATTAATATTGTTTTTTAAATGTATTAGTTTAATTGGTAATTAACTATGTAAATTGTGTACCTAATATTATTTTTAAGTTATGGTTCAGGTGCGGGTTGTGGGTATTATAGAGAAGTAGGATGGGAAGTAAATTAGTTATAATTAATAAATAATTTTTTTAACTACTTTAAATTTGAATTTATAATTAATAATGTAAACTGTGTAATTAAATTTTTTTTTTTAATTATCTGTTAGGTGGGGTTGTTGTGTTTTTAGGGTTACGGAGTGGGAAGTTAATTCAGAAATAATGTATTTATAATTAAATATAATCTTTATTATTAATTATTTAATTCGATAATTATGCTAATTGTGAACTTATATTTGTTCATTTATATTTTAGGTGTGTGTTGTTTAGTTTTTAGAGGAATGGGGGATGAGGTTTAAGTAGCCATAAATAAAACAAAATGATTCATTTTATTTAAAAAAAAAACAATTAATATTTAGCATGTTATTTGTGTTATACTTGTGTTTATCACATTTTAATTGTTGGCTGCTATGTTTGAGGGAATATAGTGTGTTTTGTAAATTATATCAATAATAGCTGTTAAATTTATAATAATTAGTAAACAATCATATTTGTTATTTTTTACCTTTTGTTAAAATTAAGAAATTTAATTTTTACATTTAGAATTTTATATATTTTGTATATTCATTTGAATTGTTAAAATATGTTATTTGTTTGAAGTGAAGTAAGGTCACTGTACTGTACAAGCAAATGCAGTGGGAATACTAAGGGGCCGATTCCGATTCGGGGAAAAAAGCGTCCGTCCAAATCGTATCCGGTGCCCTCTCCGTACGAATCGTACACGTCCGTCCGAACCGCGTAGTACAATCCGTATCTCGTCAATCCGTTCCAATCGTTGCGAACCATATGAATTGCAAGGCTGAAACCGTACGACACGGACCCTCACAGTGAACCGTACGATTCGTAAACATGCTGTACGACCCGACAAGTACGATCCGGACCGGGGTATGAGGACGGGATTCGTACGGTCCACGTCAGGTAAGGGCGATTCATACGGACAACCACCCAATCACATACACACCGTACAGTGCATACACCCCATGATCTCAGGGGTACGGTGCGTACCCCTGCGATCATGGGGTGTACGCAATGTACCCCACGATCGCAGGGTGTACTCACCATACACCCTGCGATCATGGGGTATGGAGCGTACACCCCATGATCATGGGGTACAATGCGCACACCCCATGATTGCAGGGGTACGCACCGTACCCCTCCAGACATGCGTTGTACGCACCGTACCCGGGGGTCCGTTCCGTACCTGTTTCAAGGCGTACTCTGCTTCTCTGGACGTTTTGGGCTCCCGTAAAAAAAGCGTTGTACGGTGCGTACCCGACACAAATCGTACTTGCTGAGTCGGGAAAACCTGCTTCGAACCGTACGGATGTCACGTACAGCGGGTTCCGAGGGAGAATCATGCGGAGAATAGAGTCGTACGGTCTTTGTACGATTTGTATGGAGTCCTGCTCCTGGTATGAATTGTACTTCATTGTACGTACGGGGGAGGTTGCAAGGTACAATTCGTATGGGAAAAACGCTCCGTACAGCTATTCAGAGCGCATTTTCCCAAATCGGAATCCACCCCTAAATGTTACCCCTTCTGAGTCCAGTGCTTTCCCTACTGTTGCACAGACTATAGTGGGAATGGTAAATTTGACCCCTTTTGAATCTAACCCTTTACCTGCTGTTGCACTGGCTGGAGTGGGAATAGTAAATATTACCCCTCCTGAGTCCATTGCTTTCCCTACTGTTGCACTGACTTGAGGGGGAATAGTAAATTTTACCCCTTCGAAGTCCAGCGCTTTCCTTCCTATTGCAAAGAATGGAGTGGGATTAGTAACTTTAACCTCTCCTGAATCCAACTCTTTCCCTACTGATGCACAGACTGGAGTGGAAATAGGAAATGTTACCCTGTCTGAGTCCAACGCTTTCCCTACTGCTGCAGTAAGTGGAGTGGGAATAGTAAATTTACCCCTTAAGAGTCCAGCACTTTCCTATTGTTGCACCGACTGAGTGGGAATACTAAATTTTACTGCTCCTGATCCCAGCGCTCTCATTACTGTTGTACAGACTGGAGGGGGAAGAATAAATGTAACCTCTCCCGAGTTCAACACTTTTCCTGTTGTTGCATTGACTGGAGTGGGAATATACATTTGTATCCCCTCAAAATCCAAAGCTTTACCTACTGTTGCATAGACTGGAGTGGGAATAGTACATTTTACACCCTCCTGAGTGCATCGCTTTCTCTGCTGTTGCACAGACTGGAGTGGGAATAGAAAATTTTACATCTCCTGAGTACAACCCTTTCCCTGCTGTTGCACCGACTGGAGTGGGAATAGTACATTTTACCCATTCCAAGTCTAATGCTTTCCCTACTGTTGCCCAGAATGGAGTGTGGATACTATATGAATTATTACTAGAATGTAAAAGATTTGTTGATATTCTTTAAACTTGTAATATTATCATGTTTTTTTATTCAAAAATATATTTTTATATAGTATTTTTTGTAATATACAATATATTTTTAGAAAAATGTATGTTTTTATATTGTTGACTTTTTATGTGTAATTAAGTTGGGATTTTAAAAACAAAATTCCAGTTAATCAGTTATGTTTATTTAATATAGAGTGTGTGTGTGTATGTGTGTATATGCAACTCCAGAAAGTCTGCCTGTTACGCCGCGTGCCTGCCAATTAATCTTCGGTGCAAGCCGTGGCAGCAGTGGCCACAATGTATCTACTAGAATCCAAATTCCAGTCGGAAAGGAGGCGGCACATCAACTCAAAGCACGGGTAATTTATTGAGCAAGAACTGGTCGATTAAGGCCCCTTCCACATTTTATATTTTTTAAAATATGGGGCAGGCCTTGGGGGATGGGGTCCCCAGGACCCAAACAAATAGAGGAAGAAGGGGGACTACACAGCCTCCCTTCTTAAATTTTTATTTTTTTAAAAAGACCGGCATCACACCGGAGGCCACGCCCCCTCCTTTCTCATCACTCTGCAAACACGCCCCCTGGTGCGTTTGCAGAGGAGGAACAAATTCCCCTAGAATACTGGGGGTCCCTGGGGGACTACTAGCCCACCAGGAACCTCTAGGATGCGCCAGGTGGCTGCATTGCAGAGAGGTTTTTGAGGCCACACCCCTTTTCACACCTCTCTACAATGCAGCTCTGTGGCGCTTAATAGAGGTAGCTGGTGGGCTAGTTGCACCCCAGGGACCCACATTATTCAAGGGGATTTAATCCCCCAACTTAAAACACACCCTGTGGCGCGGTTTAAGTTGGGGAATTAATTCCTTGTCAATCCTGAGGGTCCCTGGGGGCCAACTAGCCCACTAGGTATCTCCAGTAAGCGCCATGGAGCAACGTTGCAGAGTGTTGTAAAAAGGGGCATGGCTTTTGAACACCTCTCCGCAACGTAGCCTCCTAGTGCATACTGGAGGTACCTGGTGGCCCCCAGGGACCCACAGGATTGAGGAGGAATTAATTCTCTAACTTAAAATGCGCCACAAGGCGTGTTTGCAGACATGTAACCTCAGGCCACACCCCCTTCCTTCACCCCTGTGCAAACCTGCCCCGTGGCGCGTTTTAAGATGGGGAATTAATTATCTTTCAATACTGAGGGTCCTTGAGGGCCAAATAGCCCAACAGGTATCTGCAGTATGCACCAGGGAGCAGCTTTGCAGACAGGTGTTCAGAGGCCACGCCCCTTTTTTACACCTCTCTGCAACGCAGCTCTGTGGCGCTTAATGGAGGTACCTAGTGGGCTAGTTTGACCCTAGGGACCCTTAGGATTGAAGGAGACTTATTCTCCCAATTTAGAACGGTCACAGGGCGCAATTACTCAGTGGTGAAGGGAGGGGACGGAACCTGAGGTGAGGTGTGCAAACATGCCCTGTGGCGCGTTTTAAGTTGAGGAAAAAATTCCCCTTCAATCCTGAGCGACCTTGGGGGCCAAGTAGCCCACCAGGTATTTCCAGGAAGTGCCACTGCACTGCATTGCAGAAAGGTGGTGCAGGCCGTGCCCCTTTTTACATCTCTCTGCTACGCAGCTCTGTGGCGCTTACTGGATGTACCTAGTGGGCTAGTTAAACTCCAGGGACCCTCAGGATTGAAGGGGAATTATTTCCCCAACTTAAAATGTGCCACAGGGCGTGTTTGCACAGTGGTGAAGGGAGGGGATGGTGTAGGAAAGTAGCTCTATATATACTAGACCAAAGTAAAATCAGCCAAACTACGAATTCCGATTTACTCACCTGTTATCAGGAGAGACCTCAGTGCTGCATCTTTGAGCCCAGTACTGATCCTGAAAACTAATTCTAACTGTACTTACCAGTAACTTGAATTTCCTTCCATAGGCTCACATTGACTGGTTTCACTTGGAAATTCTTCTAAGTGTGGAGTTTTGGAACTTACAAGTATTCCTCTAAAATCAGCCGAACTACGAATTCCGATTTACTCACCTGTTATCAGGAGTGACCTCAGTGCTGCATCTTTGAGCCCAGTACAGATTCTGAAAAGTAATTCTAACCGTACTTACCAGTAACTTGAATTTCCTTCCATAGACTAACATTGACTGGTTTCACTTGGAAATTCTTCTAAGTGTGGAGTTTTGGAACTTCATAATATTCCTCTAAAATCAGCCCAACTACGAATTCCGATTTACTCACCTGTTATCAGGGGAGACCTCAGTGCTGCATCTTTGAGCCCAGTACCGATCCTGAAAAGTAATTCTAAAAGTACTTACCAGTAACTTGAATTTCCTTCCATGGGATATCATTTCCTGCTTTTTGCTGAAAATGTTTCTGTTGATTTTTTAAACTTATAAATATTGCTCTAAAATTAGTCGAACTACGAATTCTGATTTACTCACCTGTTATCAGGAGAGACCTCCGTGCTGAATCTTTGAGCCCAGTACTGATCCTGAAAAGTAATTCTAACCATACTTACTAGTAACTTGAATATCCTTCCATAGGCTAACATTGATTGGTTTCACTTGGAAATTCTTTTAAGTGTGGAGTTTTGGAACTTTAAAATATTCACCTAAAATCATTTGAACAACGAATTCCGATTTACTCACCTGTTTTCAGGAGAGAACCCAGTGCTGCATCTTTTAGCCCAGCACTGACCCTGAAAAGTAATTCTAACTGTACTTACCAGTAACTTGTATTTTCCTCCATAGGAATCCATTGTCTGGTTTTCACCAGAAATGTTTCTGTCGATTTTCACAAACTGCAAATATTCCTTAAAAATCGCCTTTATGACTTAAACGCATTCTTTCAACTGTTTACAAGAGATGCACGAGTGCTGGAGCCAGGATCCACCACTGAGTAAGAAAAAGTAACGATAACACTACTTACCTACATTGGTGATTCTATGTGAATACGTTTGTCAACTTTTAAAATACAATAATATTCCTTAAAAATCACTATAACCAAAACACTTTTACTCAACTGTTTACAGGAGATGTCCGAGGACTGAATCTAAGATCCATGAGCATCAGTGAGAACCCAGTGGGGGTTTTTCAAAATGTCAGATAGGAATCAGAAGGATCTGTTCCACACAATCTAGCCACAGTAGTAGTTTAAGCAACAGCTACCCTAAATAGTAATACCTTCAACCCCAGACACTGTCATAGTTTTCTCTGGATGCATGCATCCCTGGGGGCTAGCTATCTTCCTTATTCCAACAGCAGGAAAATTGATACCTAGAGTTACCAGAATCCTCATTCTCATTGGTATGGCTTAATCAGTTTAAGGCCACAAATATCATTAATTTATAGAAGGCACTCCACATTTGATTTTACATTGACTTGCTGCCAGGAGGAAAAATGATGAGGATGGTAAACAGGAATAGGTAAATGATAGTTATTGAATACCACTCTCACTTGATTTCCACACATGTTTTCTCAAGCTTTTTGTTTTCAAGTTTAAATAAATGTCACTGGATCAGTAAGTTCTACGGGTCTTACAATATAATCTTTGAATACAGAGGACTTTCTTCTCCAAAAGGACAAGCTTCAAAATTTCGATAAGCATTTTCTCCTTGCTAGAGCCATATCTCTGATGTGTTAATAGGTAGATTTCCTTGAACTCCACATAAATTGGTGTTAGATACACCTGCCATTAGGCTCTGTGTTAGATAACAATATATGATTCATATGTTTAGGTCTGGCAAATATCTGCAACAGCTGTTGTTACAAATTCTCCAACATATACATAGAGTGGGCTTTGACTCCCCCATACAGAAGTATCTCACCTTATGCTATTGGCTCTTTAGAGTATGATTCAACTTCCCATGGATTGCTTACATTGCAATGCATAAGGGAACATTTTACATCTTAAAGGCACACTGAATTATCAATCGTTAAATTATTAATTTCACTGATGTACTGTATAGGAAAGGTGCTTACTTTCCCTCCATGTTAAAGAATAGTAGATGTTTCAGCACCCAGGCTAATGTGTTGCATTTCTAAATACATATAAGGTCCCAAAGGCGAGACCTTATGCATTGCTAATGCTTGTTGTTACTCTATCTCTCTGTCTATTTTTCTCCCCATTCCTGCTCTCTATTTCTTTTTGCCTAAGCACTCTACGAATGTATGTGATATCCAGCTGTTTGCCGCTTGTGCTTCTCCTCCTGTCTTCTGTGGGGCTCATTTTCATTTCTCCCCTTACCCCCCACCCTCTTTTACCCCCCCCCTTTTAATTAGCTTTTTAGCCCTTTCATGCTAAAACATTTATTTTTATTTTTTATTTATTGTTCTCAGTGGCATCCGCTATCTTGGATCAGTAAATAAAAAATGAAAGCTGATGGCGCCCACATCCTTTCACTGGCACACGTATACATAATATTTTATGACGCATACGCACATCAGCCACTCATACAGCTTGGCATACGCTGGATGGGATTTTTTCCAATCACCCACAGCTATCGGTGATGGATGTGTACCCTGTAGCATGGTCGGATCATTCGGCCATTCTATTTGAGATAGCCGGGATAGATAAACGTAACCAGGTAAAAGCTATAACTAAGTCTAGCTATACACGGGTTTGGAACAAGATCGAAGCTCAAGAATTGTCTGACCTTCTGGAATCCACCATGCCCTCTTTGGTTGGTGAGGTGGACACGGCAATCATTAGTTTTAATGACTGGATCAATGAAGCCTGTGACAAGCTTGCTCCAATGGAAAAACGCTTTGATCATAAACGGACCTATCCCACTGCCCCTTGGTATACCTCCGATCTAAAAGTTCAGAAATGCATTTGTAAGCACTCAGAGCGTGAATGGAGAAAGGCCTACAAGGCAGAAGACAAAATTAAACATAATGAAAGTACACAGACATATAAGCAACTGCTGATTAGAACTAAGCAAGAGTATTTCGCGAACCAAATTAAATTAGCAGAAAGCTCGGCAAAAGACCTCTTAAAGATTGTCTGTAAGCTGGCCAACCCTCATTCGCCACAATTGATAGAGAGCCAAGAACTTTGTGACAAAATTGCGAAGCACTTTGTAGATAAAGTTGAGGACATCTTTTCAACTTTTAGTAATGCTAATAAGGGTTTCTCTCAGGAACCAGGCTTGAATACTAACTCAACCTCACAAATGCAACATGTTCTGACCGAATTCCCACGGTTAGCCAACATTGATACTATGTCACTCCTGTTAAATCTGAAATCTGGCTCCCCCTATGATCCCTGTCCTATTAAAATAGTCAAATTGATCCCCCAAACATTGACATCTGCCTTGACTCCCCTTTTTAATTTGGTGTTGAGGGAGGGCAGTTTTCCAGTACACTGGAAGACGGCCTCGTTGAGCCAGCTGTTGAAAAAACCTAATTTAGACCCTACAGATGTTCGTAACTTTAGGCCGATTTCTCGCCTACCTTTCCCAACTAAGATGCTGGAGAAATGGAGAAATAGACATCTGAGCAGCTATCTACATGATACTTAGGCGCTGGACTGCACACAATATGGCTTTCGGGAGGGTCATAGTACAGAAACTGCCCTTCTTAAATCCACCGATGAGATTAGGAGAACCTTGGATCAGGGGGGCAAAGCAGCGATGATCATGCTGGATCTCTCCGCAGCGTTTGACACGGTCCATCATGATTTATTGATGGACCGTATGTCAGCCTGCGGAGTAAGGAGCTCTGCTTGGAAGGTCTTAAGGTCCTTCCTCTCTGATCGTAGGCAGATAGTGGCCCTTGGAGACTTTTGCTCGGATCCTTTTCAACTTCCCGGTGGGGTCCCTCAGGGCTCATCTTTAAGTCCAACCCTATTTAATGTATATGTATCATCCCTGGCCCCATTGATAAGATCTTTTGGCTTTCATCTAACTTCACACGCGGATGATACTCAGATCGTGGTATCCCTCCTTCCTGGGTTAGAAGGGGAGGTTAGCCATAAGTTACACGACTGCATGGAGGCAGTTGGGTCATGGATGGCCAGGAATTGTCTGAAATTAAACTCGGACAAGACCGAGGTTATCTTATTCAGTAATGATATGAACATGTGGACCCCAGACTGCTGGCCTGACTCCTTGGGATCGTTACCTGTTCCTGCCACACAGGTGAAGAACCTCGGGGTCTACTTGGATGCCAGATTGGATATGAGAAAACAGGTTAATGCTGTGGTGTCATCTACTCTGTTTACCATCCGAACCACCAAGAAAATCCTTCCTTTTTTGCCCAAAGAATGTCGGCAGACAGTAGTTACAGCACTGGTCATGTCCAGACTTGATTATTGCAACAGCCTCTATTTAAACATCCAGGAGAGGCTGTTGCATAGGTTGCAGCTGTTGCAGAACACAGCCGCCAGGATGATTTCAGGTATACCTAAGTTTGCCCCCATCTCTAGTGAGATTCGTAAACTCCATTGGCTGCCTGTGAGACAACGGATACATTTTAAATCATTGTGCCTTGTCTTCAGATCACTACAGAATCAGGGTCCTCACTACCTACAGGACCAACTCTGTTGGTATTCACCTACTAGAGCTCTGCGTTTAGCAGGTAAAAAATGTATTAGAGTGCCTCCAGTGAAAAAAGCTCGATGGGGTAGAAAGAGTTTTGTGGTGGGTGCATCTAGATTGTGGAACCAGCTTCCTTGGTATCTGAGGAGTTGCACGGAGCTGCTCCCTTTCAGAAGGATGCTTAAGACTTGGTTGTTTTAGATTCCCCTTCTGACCGGTTTTGTCTCTTCTCATCAGGGTAGCAGATAGCGCCAGGACACCCTCGGGTAGCAGTCGCGCTGCACATAATAATTAACATAACATAACGTCAGTGGATTGATTTTGACGATACAGTACGGCGTCCTGACTCTGTCCATCGCCAAAAAGCTATTGGCAAAACCAATCGATCCCAAAGACGAGCTCTATTACCTTTGCCAATGCTTTTTTTTAACAAGCAGCTGGCAACCTTCTCTTCTTAAGCTGTCACTTTTATCAATGCCTGTATCTTGTTCAGCGCCCCATTGGACCTTAGAATATGTGCAGCAGAAAAGCAATGCCAATAATAAAATGTTTTTTTAAAAAGATCTGTACTTTATTTCCCAGCTCTATTCCCGGGGCATCTTGCAAGCAGCTGGTAAGCAAGTCGCACAGTGGAGGGACTGCTTTCAACCCAGCTCCTTGTCAGTCTTCCCTCAGACATGGAAACTCTGCTGTGTTTTTATGTATCTCCCGTGGAGCCGGCACTGCCAACCTCCACCCTCAGCAAATTCAAACCCACAGAAGCTTCCACCAGGAGGCGGCCGCCTGAGCCTGCAGAATGAATTCAGAAGCAATTAGGCGAAATGGCATCGCTCTGAGAAGATATCCCCCCGCCTGTGTTTATGGAGGTAATCATTTGAAAGCCCTGAGAGAGCAGCACATTAATTAACATTAATTAGCATGTGAGTATTTTGGTGCGTCCGATGCGTGCATGAAGAGCTGCATGTGGTCTCGAAGTTCTGTAGACGTGTCTGCATATGCTAATTAGTTATATTAGCACACAGTTGTGTCTGTATTTCGGCGTCAATATTTGTTTTTGAATATGTACAAGAAGCACACCAATAAACTGTTTTTAACTGGAATACAGAATTTTAAAAAAGAACTTACACAATATATAAATAGTATGACAAAAATAACAAATGTACTTGAAGGAAATAGCACAGATTTGAGAGACGTCATAACTAACAATCCTCATGTTCACTAATTAGTGGTATGACTAATACTTCACTACTTAGGCAATCCCAGAGCTGTCCGGAGTCGGACCTTCCGACCTACTCGTTCTTTGATCCTGTTTTCGCAAACGACGCAGTACGATGCCCAAAACCCTTTACTTGCCGAACGACTCGGTCACTCCAAATCGACCAGATTTTCCTAACAAGAAGTCTCCGTAAGCACAGAATGGAGTCATTCGGAGGCACTTCCCAGTCCGAATCCTACTGCCCAAGTAAGATGCATACTATCATGCGCTGAATCGGTCGCCATAACCAACACGTCAGAGTGGTCGGAAGGGGAGTATTTCAGCTCAGCTTCGCACCACAACACAATTCCTGTGACTGAGACTGTCCAGCTATGCACCCTATCGCGCATGTCATCCCTCTACTCTACATCTATGATGAATACTACAACCCAACCGACACGGTCGTTGCAGCTGGTTAGACACATTTCCCACCCAATAACGCACCGACCCAGGGAAAGGCAACATAAGAGAAAGCAGGGGAGAAACTACAGGTAAGTTTAGGGGGAAAAATACTTCCAGCAATTTAGAGCCAATTTGGAGTTAGGGGGGCTAATACCCACAGCAATGTAGAGCCAATTGGAAGTTTGAGAGGCTAATACCCCCAGCAATGTAGAGCCAATTTTGGGGTTGGGGGGGCTAAACCCCAGAAATGTGGAGCCATTTTGGAGTTTGGGGGGCTAACACTCCCAGCAATGTGTGCTTGATCAATGTAACAGATGCTCATACAAAGTGCCTCAATACCTACAGTTGGAGTACGCGCTGCAGAAAATTTCCCAAAAACAAAGCCAGAGGCCCACTTTGCAGGAAATTCATTCTCACACTACGGCAGCAAAAGCAACTGGTAACTTTAAGGAAAGGTCAGAGTGGAGCTGCTGGTGCTCCAGGGACTATTGAAAAACAAAGCCTCATCATCTAATAAATAGTCCCTTAAAAACCTGTGAAATACTCAGGTGCTGATGCACAAAGACGACATACCAACCACCCACAGCAGCTCAAGGACTGTATGTGTGCATGGGGAAGTTGTCTCAGCCTGGGCTGACACATGTCAGAGAGGCTTAAGCCCATTGAGCCCTTTGTGTGTTGAGTTCGATCAGGAAGTGTTCTGTATAGGCTTGGATTGGCTATTCAGGCAATTGGGCATTGGTCAATAGGCCAGTGACCAGGGTCACCTGTGTGGCACGGTTTTGGGGCCTTTGTAAACCACACAGAGAGATTGACTCACTTCATAAGTTCTCACCAGGCCACTGCAATTTGGCGCCAGTGTGTTATCCGCTCACCAGCTGTGTTGCAAATTGAGGCTGGGGGCCAGCCTGTGGAGCGTACTCACCTTGGCACCCTGCCTTGCGTACCTTGCCGGGCTTTCATTTGCTCCGGTGCTACAGGAGAGGCGATTCACTCACTCCCAGTATGAGAATCCTAACAGGATCTCGGAGGCATTGATGCCTAATAGGAGCCAATTCATGAGCTCCTTTAATACACATCTCTGGAGATTAATTCCCAGTCGCTTCAGGCCAGCACTAATTGGGTCCTGTTTGAATATCTGAAAAACCATAGCATTGGTTGTTCTCTAACATATCTACATTAGAGAGTTCTCACCATCATCACAGGCTGTTTTCTTTTGCCCAGTCCTGATGAAGACCCAGTATGATGTTTATGAATTACACACATAATGGGTCGAAACGTCAACGATAACTACGGATACTCTCTTAACCTGACAAGCTTCTTCCATCTCTAATGTAAAAAGTACCTCTGCTTGTACAGTCATCCGTTTCTTTGGGATACTCTCAAAATAATCTTTTGCGTAATCATTGTATCTGTGTATATGTTAACTATGTCTAATTGTACGATTTGATGTACCCCTGTTTTTGCTTGTTTTTCTTTCATATTGTGTATCTCTCCCAACAGCCCTGGGTGACCTTATGACCTGTTATTTTGTATATCACTTTATGGTATATGAATGATAATATACCTTGAAACTTTAACTTGTTGGTCTCCTATATTATTTTGTCTTGCCTAGGCATGATTGATCTGCCTTGCCAAATTGAATGCTCGTAAGAGATTAATTCTCATGCTAAATAAATATTACCTCCCCCACAGAACCAACTTTTGCTGCATTTTGCCAAAAGCAACGCCATCTCCCCCACCCGTCCATCACTTTCAGGTCATGGCAGGAGCAGGAAGGTTGCGTCGTATGTAGGGGCCTTGAAGGGAGGCAAGTCTCATTTGGCCAGTCTAACCTACCCCCACCCCCTTGATCAGCAGCAGTGTGCCTTTTTGAAACCTCCATTGACAGGTAAAAGAGGGGATTGAATTGTTAGGATTCCAGCTAAAGGCTCAAGTGGAAAAGTTGTCTACAGGGATTCTCTGTTATAGGCCACCTCCTACTGCAAGTTTATCTCTTCCCTCCTTCTTAGACAACATTACCAACATAAGGCTTACGCATAATACCTTACTTTTTGGACAGAAGGAGGCCTATCTACAGCTTATAAGGAGCCGTTCAGTACCTGCGAAACTATCGGCCTTCAACAACAGGCCCATGGCCCTACATACATAGCTGGCCATACTCTGGATCTCATTTTCTCCCCAGATGATCCAATTTGTGTATAGGAAACTACCCCCCTCTGCTGGACCGACCACTCACTGATTACCTTCTACCTGCAGGTGGGTAAGAATGGCTTACTGGTTAATTAGCCCTATACTCAGTAGAAAGCAGAGCATGCATAAACTTTCTAATATTAAAACCAAACCTTTCATTAACAAAGCACACCTCTCGCCGGTAGACTCTATAGAAGTGAACTATCATAGATTTGAAAGAGAAATCTTAAAAACTTTAGACAAAACTATACCCCTGACCACCTCAAAAACCCAAAAGAGGATGTCAGCATCTTGGCACGATCTTATTCTAAAAGAAGCCAAACTAAAGTGTAGACAACTGGACAGGAAATGGAGGCGCCACTATTTTAAGGAAGATAAGATCAGTCTAAAAGCTGCACTAAATGAATATAAAAATAAGTTTAGAAAAGCGAAAACTAACTATTACTATGAGCTGATCACTGCAGCCCCTAATAAAGCAAAAGAAACATTTGAAATACTTAAAGACTTCACTAACCCATCCGGTTTTAAGTGAGAAAATACACCCTCGGAGAAACTATGCGATGATCTGTGGGCATATTTTGAAAACAAGATCAAAACTATTTTAGATAGGATTGAGAATCCTTTGGCATTAAAACATCATCTCATACACTAATAGTTCTGCACCATCTGGGCTGCCTCTCCCTTCAGATTCGACTTCTGTGACATTAACTAGGCTGGATCCTATTTCTGTCGAGGTTTTTAAAACTTTGTATAGGTCCATGAAATAAGGGTCTCCTTTGGACCCTATCCCACCAAAACAATGGCTAAAATGGGAAGATGAGCTAGCAAGCCCTCTCCTACAACTTTGTAACCACTCCAGTGAAACCGAGAATGTGCCTGACTACTGGAAAAAAGGCATAGTTAAGGCATTACTGAAAAAAGTCCTCTCTGACCCCTCAGATCTAACTAATTTCAGACCTATTTATCTTCTCCCCTTTCCAATAAAATGTTTAGAGCGCTATGTAAGTTCAATACTATCACAATATTTAGGGGACTTTGCATGGCTTAAGGAAGAACGATTTGGATTGCATCCTGGTCATGGAACTGAGACTGCTCTGATTTGCTCTACCGATGAAATACGGAGGATAACTTACAACGGACAATCAGTTGTGCTGGTCCTCCTAGATTTGTCCGTTGCGTTTCACATGGTGGACCACCACACTCTCCTGTTTAGGCTTAGGGCAGTGGGGGGCCAGACGTTATACTGGCTAAAATCCTTTCTGTTAGGCCGCTGTCAGGAAGTCTCTCTCCCTCCTTTTTTATCCAAATGTAGAAGGACAACAAACGGTGCCCCCCAGGATTCTTCCCTCAGCCCTATTTTATTCAATATGTATATCACACCCATCATCTCTCTTATCAAGTCTCATAAGATCAAGTTGATTAATTAGGCAGACGATACGTAGCTAAAGATCAGGAGGAACCTCAAAGAAACTTTCAGGCATGTGTCCTTGACATCTTTGACTGGATGAATACGATCTCATTCAAGATGAATGGAAGCAAAACTGAGCTCCTCTGTTGCTCACCTAATAAAATACTGTGCAGCCCAGCGGCGGTACGAAACTTAGGTGTGATTATTGATGAAGGTCTGTCCATGGAAAAACAAGTGAACAGACTTACCGTGACTTGCTTCTCACTGATCTGCTCCCTCAGGATGCTATATCCTCTGCTCGACCTGCTACCCAGATCACTGATCTCCTGAGGGGTAATACTAAGTAGGCTGGACCACTACAATGCCCTTTTATTAGGAGCCGACAGTTATTTATTCAGGAAGCTAGAGCATGTTCAAATAATTACAGCAAATTTAACATTGAACAGACCTTAACACTGTTCTGCCACCAAGGCTTTGAATGATCTCCACTGGTTGCCCATTAAACAGAGAATTATTTTTAAATCTCGTAAGGCACTATACAACAAAGGACCAAAACCCCTACAAGCTAAACTAATAAAATATACTCCCTGCAGACACCTCTGATCAACCACAGCAATTATGTCCAAGAGCCCAGATTTCAAAAAGTTTGACAAGGAGGACATGCTTTTATCGAAAATGCAGCTCGGATATGGAACAAACTACCAGCTCCATTAAGATCTCACTCTGACTTATTAAAATTCAGAAGATCACTGAAAACCTGGTTCTTCCTACAATAATAACCTTTTTCAGCTTCAGATTTTCATCAGTTGTTTCTTCTTACACAGTGGTAATAACTAGCCCCAGGATGCCATGTTGGTCACAGTGTGCTTTATAAGTAATACATACAATACAAAGATAGAGATGATCATGGATTGTGTGTCAATTACTTTAAGAAGTCCCTGAGAATCATTCTGATCCCAATCCGACCATGGTTCCATAGCATGTTTTGTCTGTCAAATGAGGGAATGTCTTCATCAGGTAGGTACACGTAGCCACAATATACTAGGAGAAACACACATTTGACGCTGGAACAGGGATTGCCATAACCACATATATGTATGTATCACAAAGTTAATGCATGAGTCCACTACAACACACAATGAAACATCGCAGGGCAACAGAACTCCAATGTACTTACAAAAGTTTGACATGGTGATGCCTCTGTGTACAGTAAAGCCCAGAGCTAGAAGTGGTTGTGTTACAGTCATCATTAAGATATTTGTAGACAAAATCCATCTTGATTTTGAAAGAAGCATGGATCAACAACAATGTAGGATACAGTCACCATGTGTGGACTGGGAGCGCCGCACACAACACCCAATGTGTATGTCTATAGGGTCATCTTCAGGGAATGTCATTCCCTGCAAATCTGCATCTAGCTGCTCAGGCTGTAGACTGTGCTGCAATATAATAATTCCTATTTTCAATGTGTAAATTGTGTCCTGTAGAGTAGTAGGAGTATGCATGAGTCTCAGGACTTAGGATCCACCAACAGTGTTGGAGGGTCTAGTGTACAGTCTATTGTGTAAGATAAGCTGCCAGCACTGGTATGGATGCAGGGGGGTGGCTCAATATGTGGCTCTCCACCACAATTGGCACAAGCCAGGTGATATGGGTACATCTTGTGAGGATGAGAGATATGTGCAGAATTAAGTTGCTTTGTCCACATCTGGCACTGAAACACTGTCTAAAAATCTATAAAAACATCAAGGAGACCTTCAACAAAGATATATTGCCCTCAGGCTCTATTTTTTTTATTTTTTTATTTTGCAGATTTTATGCAAGGAGTAAACAAGCATCACAAATACATGAGAAAGAAAAAAGATAAAAAACATTCACATGGAGTCATAAAAGAAATTATGTGCATCAGTAAATTCAAACAAAAACACACACAAAAAAAAACTCATCAGGAGGAAGAAACAATGTAGCTTGGCAAGCCGTATTGAGTTTGAAGGTCTACAAAGGCTGGTAGAATACCATGAGGACAGATATCTCCCAAACGGCGGATTCCCTTCTGACACCACCGATATGTTGTTTGGTCTCAAAAAATCAGAGGAAGAACCCCAGCAGTTTCTAAAGAGGTATAAGCATTCAAATTCATAAGGCCGAGATGCCGCTTCACCTTTTTACAGACCGAGAAGGCAGCTTTCAAAATTTTAAATTTCGTTTTTTTTTAAAAACTCGACTCAAGACTTTGACTAAGCAAGAGTTAACTGCTTCCCCCAACCCAAATTCATAAATTGAAGGGGGGTGACAAGGCAAAATAATAGCTCTATCCCCAACTATCAGAGGGGAATTAAACTGTGAAACCGCCGACCAATAATAGAACAAAAAATATGGGATACCTCAACCCCCATCAGATCTAGGCAGCACCAACTTCTTCTATGCCCTTCTATGCCTTTTATATCCCCCGAGGAATCTAGAGCAAGTATTTTCTAGCTTTTTAAAGCAGGATGGTGGGAATTCAAGCGGAATAGTTCTGAAAAAATAAAGAAATTTGGGTAACACAAGCATTTTTAAAACATTCGACCTCCCGTGCAGTGATAAGTGGAAATTATCTATTCGTTGTAACGTAGAGTTCACCTTATTTATTACCAAATTAATATTCAGCTCTGGAATCTTATTAATTGATGAGGAAAGCTTAACCCCTAAATAAGTGGCTTCTGTAACAGTAGATATACCATCTGGAGGGCTCCCGCCAATACATAAGATCTGTGTTTTCGTAAGGTTGAGCTTGTACCCGGAAAAAAGCCCGAACTGTAATGCCTGTTCTTCAATTATTGGCAGTGTAGTGACTAAATCTGTGGTGACAACAACGATGTTGTCCGCATAGATCATAGCTCTGTACTCTAAATCATGAATCTTGACCGGTTCGATATCAATGGAGTAATTTAATTTGGCCCAAAAAAATCAATATAAAGGGCAAACAATAAAGGGGAGCAGGGACAGCCTTGTCTTGTACCCCGGCTAATTGGAAACGGGTCAGATTCTCTACCGTTTAAACGAATGCGCACAGTAGGAAGATGATATAAAGACTTCAAGGCTTGCACCATAACCGGGCCAAACCCCTTCACATGAAGCACTTCCCACAAATATGGCCAGGCCACCCTGTCAAATGCCTTCTCGGCATCCAACAGGGTAATTCCGATTTTATTATTTGTGGCTTCTGCCCAGTCCATCATGGCAATCAACCGTCGGACATGATCGGCAGTGTTGCGACCAGGGATAAACCCATGCTGAGATTCTGATACTAAAGTTGAAATAATTCTAGACAGACGCGCGGCCAAAATCTTAGCATAGATTTTGTTGTCAGCATTGATTAACGAAATTGGTCTATAAGAGGAGGTTGAGAGAGGAGGTTGAGGAGGAGGTTTACCATTTTTTAAGAAGACCATGATAGTAGAATTTCGCCAAGACATCGGGGCAGAGCCTCTTTGTGCACATAAGAAGGTTTCCAGCATTGGTTCCTTTAAAGCTGGAAAAAAAATTCAAGGGGTATCCCATCTGGCCCCATCGCCTTTCCGGCAGCTAGCGATGTTAACGCTGCCTCCAATTCCTCACACGTAACGTTAGCATCCAGCTCTTCTTTTTGTTCCATGGAGACTTTGGGAAACTCCCTCTCCACCCAGAAATCTACTAAATCTACTAATTACCCTGCTGCCGACATATTATCATCACCCGTATAAAGCTGGATATAGAATTTGCCAAAGATTTCCAGCACTTTTGCCGGATTCTCATAAAGTACCCCCTGCTCATCATGAGGCGCCCTGAGTTCTCCCCCACCTCATATAGCTCCGTACGGTGTACTGCAATAAGAGAGGCCAGTTTTGTTGCAAAATTCTGATTTACCTTCATCTTCTGTACAGGAAGATCAGTCGAAATTTGTTTGTGATCCCTTCCATCGGTGATACCTACCATAAAGTTTGTCTCTAAAAGGCGCAATTTATTTAATTCTTCTGCATATTCTGCCCTTAGCCTAGATTGTTTATTAATAGAGTAGCTAAAGGTCTCTCCCCGCACTCCTGCCTTAAAAGCATCCCATACAATCAGCTCTGAAGTGGAGCCACAATTAAATAATTAATTTATTTATTCGCTCGCAGTTACCTGGATCAAGTAAGAGCTGGCGCTCAAATGTCCACAATTTCCACTTATCCTTATACCCAACTTCTATTTCTAATTCCATAGTAATTGGATTGTGGTCCGAGATTATTTTTGAGTGGATCTCAAACCTAGCATTCATAGACATTCCATAGGCACAAAAAAATAATCAAGTCGGACATGCTTATGATGGGGGGCAGAAAAAAAAGTACTTCCGGGACCACCCCTTCCTCTCAGCCACCCAACATCTACTAAATCAAAATCACTTAATAGACCCTTGGTGGCTTTAAAGACTTTTCTCTTTTTGCCCTCATATGTAAAGTTATCCCGGATGTCTACATCTCCAGGCAGATGGATGTTAAAGTCCCCGCAAAGAATTAATGCAGGTGGCCAATTAGCTAGCTCGATACTTAGATCATTCAATAGGGCGGGATCATCAGAGTTAGGTCCATACAGTGAACAAATCGTGAAAGCCAATCCCTCTAGCCTTAATTCAGCAATCGCCCACCGACCATATGGGTCCACCTTAGCCCTGTTGCATTCCCCCATCCATATTTTTTTTAAATAGCGACACCTCTAGTGGTCGTGCCTTGTCGTGTACAGCAAACAAGTTCTAATCCTAAATCTGTTAGCCATCCCCTATTATTCCAGGCTATGTGGGTTTCCTGTACGCAGAGCAATTCTATTCTCATTGTTTTGAGGATCTGAGCCATGATTCCTCTTTTCTTCTTATTGTTTAGACCACAGATATTCCAAGAGCAGATAGTGAGCTTACCCATCATTAAAAAATAATTTTATCACAATTTCAAAAACAAACCAGAAGAGTTTTCCCCCAGACCCTAATATACAGCGATAGTTGCAGCCATGAAAATAAGAAAACATAGCAATGCTGAAGTACATTTATTCATCCAAACTTTACAAGATTTTGAAAGCCCCTGCTTGTAACTCCTTGCCCCTCCACCCCCACCTACCCCGTAATAATAATAATAATAATCCACATTTGTAAAGCGCACAATCACCCGTAAGGGTCTCTAGGCGCTGGGGGCCGTCGGGAAGATTAAGCGAGCTATTGCCCAGAGTCACATGGTGCTGGGCTAACCTGCCGCCGGAGCCGGGGATCGAACCCTGATCCCCAGATTCCTGCGTCAGTCACCCTGGCCGCGGCGCCTCACCTCTCCCGTCCTCCCTCTGCCCTCCCCATACCCTCCCTACATCCCCCAAACCCACCCAACTAGAGCAACGGGACTGAGAAGTCCCGATTGGTGATGGAGAGAGGATTAAGTGCTCCCCCCGCCTCCCCAGCCCTCCACTAAGACCAAAGAGAAAAACATCAAACAAAAAAGAAAAGGGAGTAGAAAAAAAAGAAGTTTTTTTGAAAAATCTTTAGGCCCATGAAGGAACCATCTCCCCCCTACAGTGTGCCCAGATACTCCTTCGCTAATATCTCTGACATGAAAAAGGATATTTTCTCCTTATGAGTAACCTTAAGCTTAGCTTGGTTAAGCAAATAGGCTTGCGACCCCTTCGCCTGAAACAACGGAATAAGCTGGCGCAAATGCCACCTTTGCTGCACAGCTGCATGACAGAAATCAGGTTGAACGAAGAAATCGCAGCCCTTTGCTTTCCTTTTGCGATCTGAGCGCGCTAAATCATATATCTTCTCACGCAGTAAAAAATTAGTCAAACAAATCACAATTGCCCTAGGTTTAGCCATAGCCCCACTGTGTCCACCCCGTATCTGAAACGGAAATCTGTGAACTCTTTGCAGCTCATTCTCCCACTTCCACTCAGACAATTCAGGGAAAGCCTCACTACAGAGGTCGATGAAAAACTGGCGAATGTCTTTCCCCTCACATCCCTCCGGAATACCCAAAATACGTAGATTGTTCCTACGAGCTCTATTTTCCATATCGGATAGATTCCAGTTTATATCATCTCTAGTTGAGTGGAGGGTAGAGAGGACAGCTTTCTGGAGAGCCAAGTCATCTTCAATAGCCGAGATTCTACCCTCAGCTTCTCCAACCCTTGCTGACAGCGCCGCACCGAGTTCTGTAGTTTCCTAACTGCGCCTTGAACCTGGAGACTTTCTGCCTTAGTTTCTTCTCGATGCGCCATGATGGCCTGGTATATAGTAGTAAGGGTAATATCATTGCCAAGCCCTCCAGCATCATTCAGCCCTCCTGACTAAGGGGGAATAGTAGGATCCAGAGAGGGAGGACCATCACCACTCATCACCCTCCCCAACAATGACCCCTGCATTTTCCGTGCATCGCTGGTGTCTCCAAAAGCCAACAAAGTATTCTCTTCATCTTCAAAAATAGGTGACCGATTGAGACTCCTATCTTCACCCCAGTCCCCTTCCAAGCTTTCTTCTGCTTCTGAAGTAGCAGACACATCTGACATCGAATAAAAGTTTCCACATGAATCTCCCGAGTCAGCCTCAATACCAGCTTTGTTAATATCCGTAACGTCTGAAATGTCTGGACCCCCAACCTCCAGCTCTCCAAGTAAGTCCGCAGGAGTAGGCACTGTAGAATCATCTGACATAGAGGGGGGAGTACCTGGAGTACCCCCTGTACCTGCTTGG
The DNA here is from genome assembly GCF_964261635.1 of Lissotriton helveticus. NCBI lineage: Eukaryota > Metazoa > Chordata > Amphibia > Caudata > Salamandridae > Lissotriton > Lissotriton helveticus. The sequence goes on from NC_136073.1 coordinate 243,323,290, forward strand.
AAATGAGCTAATGTCACACTAGGAGCATTTAGTGCATTGGGAGGAGCTACCATACTACTATGCAGGGGGTTTACTGCCCCTCCCTGCCCGGGATTCTGCCCTTTGCTCTTGACATACCTCCCCTTTCCTCAGCTTCTGCCATTATTTGCCATTTTTTGCTGTGTATATTGAAGCATGAGTTTGCCTTGATTTGTCTGTGAACCGTTGGTCATATGCCATTTTTATGTATTAAGGCCAAATTGACTATTAATTTGTCACTTGTCCAGTTCTCCCACACTTTTCCATCACTACCCTGACCCTTCCCTTCCTTTAGGGGCACCAATTGTGTTTACATATTTATGTATTTTATGAATTATTTACAATGAATTGCCTCTGCTTGTTGTGATTAAAAACAATGCTGCTAATTTCTATTGAATTTTGTTTATAATCAATTGTTATCGTTCTATATTGTTCTTCTCGGTTCTGGGACCACTCTGTTTGTATCACTTTGCTCTTAGGGGGCTGCTTCTTATTATTAAAAATCCCAGGAATGGTTACCTGGGTTTGTTTTCTACGTTCTCCTTGGACGCCCCCTTCAGCTTCTCCACTGACGAGTTCAGCCGAGGCCACTTCCACCTGTATTCCATCCTGGACAGGCTGAGAATCTGGGTCTGGAGACAAGCCTGAAGCCCCCACGTGTCCACCAGCCGTGAGTCCTGCCACAGATATACATATATTATTATGTAAGATGCTTGCATGTCCTGACGAGACAGCAGCAACCGCTGCACGTGTCTTCGGGCCCCTAGAGGTGAGTGAAGTGGCCGTAGCAGGGTTCTTGGGACCCATCGTTGTTTGCTTTGATGTGTTCCGGTCCAAGTCCGGGTCTTTGCGATAGCCCTGAACTAGTCTGCCGGCAGCCGCGCCTCCCTCCTCCCAGCGCTGGCCGCACAGACAGAATCAAAGAGGTAGCAGCAGGAAACAAAGTAACGCCGGTACGTGGGAAAACGATAAAATGTTGCCACAAGCAATCTTAGCATTACGGAGCCTTTAGATTAGCCATATCCGATACTCCCTTAGCATATATGAGCGAGGAGGTGTGGAGGGAGCAGAGAGCACTCGCGTCCACCTCACTCGGACACAGCCGCGTCCGCCATCTTGCTCTCCAAGGCTCTCTCAGGCTCTAGGGCAGTGCTGAATGGGCAAAATGGGAGTCCCCATGGACACAAACAAGGGATACCCTTGCCAAACCAGATTAGAGTTTCAAACATATTGACAATGCAAACACTTATGGAACTAGGTGTACTGTTCCAGTGTCACATATTTGTTTGCTTACAGTGCAATGTGTTTTATCTGCACAACCAGAGATATCATTACAATGAGTCCACCTCCCTTGGTGTTCCTATACCTCTGAAATTCAAAGACAGAATGCCATTAGTACCCATGAGTGTGTGTAGTCTACTGGGAAGTGTGGGGATATGTTTCTGGAGTAGTCTGATCTCAGGTGGCACAACAACACACATCCTTGACTTTTCTATATTTCTATTTTGTAAACTTTATTTCGATTTAGGAAAAAATCACAAAAGTCAGCGCAATATAAAAGATACAGGGTTAAGAAAGTCATCGACTAACAATTCATTACATTATTCAAAACTCACCTTTTCCCGAAGAACTAACTTGGAATCTGTGTCTTCCGACCTCTACTTGCCGCTGATTGCTTGAATTTCTGCCTTCTTTTGGACTGCATTTATAGCGCGGGGACACACTGATTATCGTGTAACCAGGCGCTTTATAAATGTTTTTATTATTATTATTATTCCAATACCCGTGACCTGTGTTACGCCACTGTCTAAGGTCAACCTTTTTCATTGAAATGTGTATTTCCAATGTTCTGTAGCTTTATTTGTATTCAGATTTCATGTTCAATTTGTCTCAATGCATGTTGCTTTGCACATTGTGAACTAACACAAACTGTGTTTACACTCTCCACATAGGTATCGCAGACGAACTCCAGTCTACAGACCTTTCCCAGACCTACAGACCATGGAAGAACATGATACCGCCAGGAAATACTGATTCACAAGGCCAATAATTGAAGAGCTGTCTGAACAGTTGTCACCTCATTTGCAGCAATTGTATTGGTATTTTTCAGGCCTGTTTACTGGGCTTGGTCCAAGTCTTTAACAGTCACATAGGTATGGGTGCCTACACACTCACAGTCTATGTGCTAACCCAGAAACTTGTGGGAATGGTGTGAGTGAGGAGCTTCTTATTCTCATCTCATTATACACATGTGAATGGCTGTGAAGAGCAAAATGTATGACTGCTTAGTTTGAGCTTTCACAGATCATGTATTTTGTACATTTACTCCATAGTTGGATGAGATCACAAACTGTGCCTTCTAAACTTTTGTGGCAGACTACATTCATGAACTGATTTTTGATTGCTTAGGTAGTATTTGTGAAACCTACGCTCCTCTTCCCACCCAGCCCATCCAGGCCACCAGGTAGAGTGTTGTCCAGACTATGCTGGTAAGTGTACTTGCAAGACGGTTGTCACTGATGGCTGGTGTTAATGGCACAAAGGCAAATGTTGTAGTTGTGATAGGTTCAGACAGTGGTACCCAGTGTCCCCCATCTTACTAGTACACATCCCCTCACTGTCAGGTAGCCATAGGCACAGATGAGCTTTTTGATTTGTGTGGTAGGAGGAGTGTTTGCACCAACTCCATCTCCCATCAAGCCCTGTCCTCCATACACCTTCCTGCCCAGTGCAAATAGCCCAACAAAACTTAAGCTTTCCTCACAGTGTGTCCGAATGTACCTTCAGGATGCCTGACACTTGGGACTGGTGTCTGACTTTACAAAAACTCCACTCATGGCCATGTGTTCCAAACACCAGTCCCCAGTCTCAGGCATTTTGGCAGTACGTTTCCACTCACTTTCAGGAACGCATGGTTCCAGGTAGGCTTTTGGTGCTGAGTGGGAGGAGGAATGTATTTGCAATGGCCAGATCTCCCATCAGGCCCTGTACTACACACACTTATTCCACCACGCAAAAACAGCACCCCTGGAACTATCCTTTCCTGAGAGTGAGTGGATATGTACTAACAAAGATGGCTGAGACTGGTGCCTGGTGTTTGGAGCACAAGGCCCTGTTGGTAGTTGTGGTTAAGTCAGACACCAGTGCCCAGTGTCATGCATCCTGCTAATAAATTTGGAAAAACTATAGGTATACTTAGTTCCTGTTGGGCTGTGTGTGCTGGGTGGGAAGGTGTACGTTGGACAGGGCCTGATGTGAGTTATAGACTTTCCAAATGCTCCTCCTCCCACCCAGCTCAGCTGACTGCTCTGAGACTATGGCTAAGTGTTATGTTATGTTATGTTATTTATTACTTGTAAAGCGCGCATACGCCCAAGGGCTTCTTGGCGCTGAGGAGAGAATCAAAACATAACAATGCACAAAAAAAATAAAATCACTATTTCAAATAGGCCTGAGTAAAAAGAAAAGTTTTAAATGCCTTTCTAAAGGCAAGAAGATCCCTGCTATGTCGCAGAGTCAAAGGGAGGGAATTCCACAAGGAAGCAGCTAAAAATTGAAAGCTGCTACCTCCCTGTCGTTTCTTTTTAAAACGAGGGACCTCAAGTAGATCTTTGTGAGCTGATCTCAAGCTACGTAGGGGTCTATATCTCCTTAGCAGTTGTCTAAGAAACATTGGGCCCTTACCCTCCAAGGCCTTAAACACAATGCAACCTACCTTGAATGTGGCTCTCTGTTCCACAGGCAGCCAGTGCAAGGTCTCTAGTCCGTGTCTGATTGATTCCCATTTAGGTACCTTGCAGATTAGTCTAGCAGCTTGATTCTGCAGGTATTGCAATCTTCTAAGTTGGCCAATAGGCGCGCCCAGATAAAGGCCATTTGAGAAATCAATATGAGATAGGACTAGAGCACTGACTGCCTGAATTAAAGCCAAATCAGTGAGGAGGTGTGCGATTTTCTTGATCTTCCTCAATTGAAAAAAACCAGAGGAAACCACCGTTCCAATTTGAGTTTTCAAGGTAAGATCCTCATTAAGAGTCACTCCCAGGCTTTTTACTGTTTGGGATTTTTTTGGAGGAGAACCCATGTCCGACGGCCAGAAACGTGGACTCCAGCTGATCTCACTCTTCCCAGGCAGGATGAGTTCGGTTTTCCCCGGGTTAAGTTTAAGGTGATTTAAAGACATCCACCTTTGAATAAGAGACATGGTTGCTTGAAAGTCCTCGGCCGCATTTAGTGAATTTAGCACAAAAACCAACTGCAGGTCGTCTGCATAATTATATACAGTAACCTTGTGCTCTCTTAAGGAGAACAAAAGAGGCCGCATATATAAATTAAATAATAAGGGGGACAACGAAGATCCTTGGGGAACCCCGCAGAGGGAAGTGTTTTTTGGGGCTGTGAAGGAACCCAGCCGAACAGACTGGGTGCGTTCTGAGATGAAAGACTTGAGCCAGGCCAAGGCCGAGTCTCGAAGACCGGCCTGTTCGACACGGTTGACCAAGATGGTATAGTCAACCGTGTCGAATGCAGCAGACAGATCCAGTAGCACCAAGGCCTGGTGCAAGTCCTCATCGGCATTAGACCTTAAGGTGTTCTGAACGGCCAATATGACTGCCTCGGTGGAATGACCAGGCCGAAAACCTGCCTGGTTAGGTTGTAAGTAACCGGAGACTTCCACAAAGTTTGAGAAGCTGTTGGTGACATGAGCCTCCAAGATCTTAGACAAATAAGGCAAGAGTGAAATTGGCCGATAATTAGAGAGGTCTGAGGAGTCGATGCCAGGTTTCTTTTTTAAGGGAATCAGTAAGGCCTGTTTGAAGCTGTTGGGAACTATCCCTGACGTAAGGGAGCTATTGAGCAGAGGGATCATGCTATCTGGGATTGCCCGACCAATTTCTCTCATTACTTGGGGAGGGCAAACATCCTCAGGAGATCCTGATTTAACTCTAATGAGTAAATCTAAAAAGGTTTGATCATCGATTAAGGGAAAAGAGTGCAATGTTAGGGGATTAAAAAAGATATCATCTATCGGGGCACAAACTGGAAGTTTGGATAGAGTATCCTTGATCAATAATATCTTATCATTAAAAAAATCATTCAGCGAGTTACAGAGTAATTGTGAGGGGACAACCGGAGGAGAAGTTCTATCATCATTACACAACTACGTCACAATCCTGAAAATTTCTTTCGACTTATTAGACGCATTTAATATTTTAGTAGAGAAATAGGCGGTCTTGTGGGTGTGCAGTGTTTTTTGATAGGCTTTCCGGATTGAACAATATACAATCCTTGCTTGGGGGCAATAATTAATTCGCCAGATTCTCTCTTGCTGCCTCACTTCTAGTTTTAATTTCCTCAACTCCGGCGTGAACCACTTGTGTGCGTCCGCGCCATATGAGTTACAAAAGCGAGTGAGGGGGGCGTGGATGTTGATGGCCGAGATTAGCCATTCTTTAAGCCTACAATCGGCTGTCTCCACAGCAAAACTCTGTACTGGCAAAGTAGACTTTAAGAAATTGAAAAAAGCTGACATGTCCATAGAGGACCATTTCCGAGTCGAATTGGTAGCTTGCAGCTTAAATTGAGGAGTTTTATCAACACAAAATGAGAAACTAATGCTAAAATGATCAGACCAACTACAGGGTTTAATATCAATAAAATCTATGGGTAAGTTCAAAGACCAGAGTTGGTCAAGACTATGGCCCTTTTGATGAGTTTTAGTGTCTATATGTTGTATTAAGTTCATGTCATTCAGAAGGTCCTTCGTCTCAGCTGCCTGGGGGTCTAGTGCTATATTATCAAACCAAAGGTTCAGATCCCCAATCAGAAGTAGTTTGGAATTATTTGTAACCAACGTAGCCAGTTGTTCCGCAAAAATAGCAGGAAACGTGGCCATAGTTTGAGGTGGGCGATATAATAAGACCACCACAAGAGTCCCATTAGCAGTGTCTAATTTGGCAACTATATTCTCTACATTAGGTATGTCTAGAGAGGGAAATTGTCTAAGTTGGTATTTCTTATTGACAATAATGGCCACTCCACCCCCAATTTTACCTGCCGGACGAATTACTGAGATAATGTAATAGTCGGCAGGCAGAGTAGCTAAGATGTCTGGTAGGGAGTCCGGAGTGAGCCATGTCTCAGTCAGCAAGAGCAAATCCGGTTTAATATCAGATAGCAGCAGGAAAATATCTATCTGGTGTCTGGTCATAGAGCGGGTATTTAAATAGATACACTTAAATTTACAAGTAGTACTTGGCGTGGTTTCCAGAACCGCGTATTTAGGGGCGGATTCAGTAACTAAGTTGGTAGGATTACTGATGCCAAGACGAGATGTTCGTTTCGTCGTGTTGAGGGGTACGGGGGGACACATCATTAAGGTAGGTCTTAATGCTTGTAAATCAGCGGATGTGTACGTATAGGAACCAGTAGTATCCTTGGCCCCTAGCCCCGGACGCTCGCGGACGAGCGCAGACGAGCTTGACTCTAGCGCGACTTCGGCGCGCCTCCGTCGCGCCCGCTGCGCTCCCTCCAACACATCACGTTTTATGTGAGGGAGCCTCGAGCGACTGGACCGCTGCCACAGGTCCCTGCGCTCTCTGACTCCTCCCAATATGGCGCCCGTTCCCACCACCTGGCCAGCACTAGGAGCCGCGGTAGGTGAGCCGCCCTCCACTCAATCGGCAACAAGCCGCGATGGAACGAGGCAGATGGGCCGCTATCAAAGGTAAGAATACAAGTGGCACTAGTAATCAGCCGCCCTGCACGCGTTAAGATGCAAAAACACTCGCCAGCGATTCCGCATGCAAATAAATGTTAAGATTACCGCTATACCCACAGTAATTGTTAAAAACAGCAGTATAACAAAATAATGCAAATGATAAGTTTAAAAGGCGATTTTAGTCAAGTCTGCAATGATGCAGTGTCTCTCATCAAATGGCGCCGGGCTGCTACCACCAACCCGGAATCCACCGGGGTAGTCCTGTATATTGAACAAGCTAGTCCCAAGTTAAGGGAAATCTAAAGGTGATCCTCAGTGCTCTTAAAAGATATAAAACACGATATAAGGATAAATTGCCCAAGGGCACAGTCAATAATCATTTGTCCTTAGAATGACAAAGGCATAAAGGACAGAATTGAATAAGAAACAGATAGACACAGGGAGAGCCTCAACTAATATCTTATGTTTATATGTTGAGCTGACCTATCTGTTAAAGTGGATACTCCATCTTGCTAGTATTTCTGGAGAAATAGGGTACAGGCCATGAACCATATTGAACCGTCCTAAAGATCTATGTTTAAATGTGAGCCCTGGAAAAATATTGGGAAGGAATAAAAGGGACTGTACTTACTTCCAAGCTACAAAGTTCTGTAAATGTCACTCTCATTGGATGTCTGAGTTGTAACACTGTTATATCACTTCAGGTAAGTCTACTTTTGAGATAAAAAGGGTGAGCTTCTTGATAAAATGATTTGATGAAAGAAGCTTGTATGAAAGGACGTGTCCGCGGACCTTGATAGCGATCGAAGGAAAACACTCTCAAAACTATATTCGATAAAAACAATCAGGGCAGCAATTCGTCCTGAATTAGTACTTGATTATATCTACGCCTCCACCTGACAACTGGACAAAATAGTCTGCAATTCAGCTTGTGGTAAAATAGTGCTAATAATAGCGCGATTATTTCTTTAAGCTGGGTTCTGTGCCAGACGAGTGTTCTAAGTTCACAATATCGGGATTTGGACAATTACTTGTAATGATTAATTGAATCATGCAGACAAGGTCTGGCCAAATTCGACTGGAAAAATAAATGGATTTGCAAACCAGTCCTGAGTCGCGCAGCGTCCTAGCGAGTGGAGGCGGGTCGGCAGAATGCTCTCGATTATGCGGAATGCACCAAAAGTGGCAGTGAGGGGAAGTGTACTAGCAAGGAGGCTTACACTGGTGCATGTGTTAAACTTGATTCCAAATCCCTGCAAGGCATTGTGCACCAAACACCATGCAACAGTGTCAGCCATCTTGACAGTGCACTTCCATTCACTGTTTGGTAGTCGTAGGCCCAAATGAAGCAGTTGGGCTGGGTGAATGTAGGGGTGTTTGCCATTACTCCAACTTCCATAAGGCTCTGTCCTAAACACTCTTCCCACCCAGAAAAAAACTGACCACATGGCATAATGGTTTCCTAACAGTGTTGAAATGGAGTATCAGGATGTGTGATACTTGTGCCTGGTGTCTGAGTTAGCCACAAATCCCAACAGGAACTTGTTGTCTACACACCATTACCCAGTGTTAGTCATTTTGTCAGTACATATCCACTCACTGTCAGGTAAGCATAGTTCCAGGTAGGCTGTTTGTGCTGAGTGAGAAGAGTATGTGTAGAACTGGGCCTGATGGGAGATTTTGTCAGGGCTAACACTCCTCTTCCCACCCAGCCCAAAAAGCTCAATTGGAACCATGTGAACCTGACAGTGAGTAGAAATGTACTGACAATTTGGCTGACACTGGTGCCTGTTGTTTGGCTTGACTGCGACACACATCAGGGCCTTCTGCTCCAGACAACATTCCCCAGTGTCAGACATCTTGGCAGCACATTTCCACACACTGACAGGAAAGCAGAGTCCTAGGTAAGCTATTTGGGATGGGTAGGAAGGTGTGTGTCTGACAGAGACTGATTGGAGTTGTGGTGATAGCAAACACTCCTCCGCCCACCCAGCACAAACAGCTCATCTATGCCAATGGCTACCTGACAGTGAATCGAAATGTATTAACAAAATGGCTGACAAAGTTGCATTGTGTTTGGTGCACAGGGCCTTGATGGGAATTGGCTTCAAGATCAATACTATTCACCAGTGTTAGCCACCTTGCCAGTACACTTCCCCTCACTGTGGGGTAAGCATGGGCACAGGGCAGTTAGCAGTACTGGGTTAGAGGATGAGTAATTGCAATGGCTATAACTTCCATCAGGCCTTGTCCCACACACACACTTTCCCAGACAGCACCAAACACCTGCCTGGAACTCTGCTTTCCTGACAGTGAGTGCAAGATATCTGACACTGGTGACTGGTGATTATTTGTCCACAACTCCCAGCAGGACGTCATCGCCCAGACACCAGTTCACAGTGTCAGCTATTTTGTCAGTACATTTCCACTCACTATCAGGTAAGCATGGTTCCTAGTGGGCTGTTTGGGCTGGGTGGGAGGAGGAGTGTTTGCACTGACTTCAACTCTTGTCATGCCCTGTCTTCCACACACCTTAGCAGCCAGCCCTGTAGTGTAGTTCCTATATTCCCAATAGGCTCTGCGCATTGGAATAGTATATCCTGTAGTTTAGACGTAGGACTGAGGTCGACTAGGTCTCTACCGAATGTACTAGACTTAATTGTGTATGTGCCAGCTAGCTCAGAGGTCACTAGAAACTTTCTCGAATGAACAAGAAGGAATTAGTTTCTGACAACTGCTTAAAACATGACAACTTTGTTCCCCAAGAATAAGAAATATATCTCTAGAGTCGCGGAAACAATAGATAGTTATTTCACTCAGTCAATCGTGCATGCTTTGTTTCACCAGAGGTGAAGAGAAATCGAGAGACAGGTGTTTTCAATAAAAGGTATTTATTGAACAGCCTTCTTTCTCAAGCATAAGAAATGCACTGCTACAATCGTAATACTTGTTTTAAAGTACAATGCGTACAGTACGAAGAGTATTATAAAATAATACTGTAAAAGCATGATATGGTTTCTAAGCCATATAGTACATAAAATACATACATTGATAAATAATTACTAAAAGTACTCAACTTATGCTTCTAAAATATGCCTACCCCGGAGTACCTAACCTAGGTCTAGTACAAGGGAAGAAGTAAGTGAGGTGTAGCTTAGTTTCAGTATTCTTTGCCAAGAATCTAATCCAATAATTCTCTTAGGGTCTAATCAGCTCCGTACCTTTGTTTTAGAATGTAGGAGGTCTGGTATCTTTCTCTCAGGACTCGATTTCCCAGCAACCCGCAAGGGTAGCCTGTAAACACCAGAGCTGTATTTCTTGGCTGGAGAAAGTACAGCATCTCTAAGTGCGTCACCTGGAGGGTCGGCTTCCTTCGGTACTTGCTGCAGCAGGGCGCGTCGGGCAAGTAGATAGTCTAACTGCTCCGAACCACTGTGTGTTTGTTTGGACAAGTGTGGGCATATTTATACCTTGAAGGTGCCGAGTTTGACGTAAGATTGGACATAAAAACGTCATTAGAGACTTAATTCTCTGAAAACTCTATGAGTTCTTGTATAAATTAATATTCATGCAGGGGGAAGTCTCTGACTGCTGAAGGCGGGTTTTTCCAAGAAATCGTTGTAGATTTTCGAAACTAGTGGAAGTAGCCAAGCCGTATTAGGACTACTTGAGCTATGTCTTAATATGGTTATGATTTCAATGCCTATATAAGGATACAGTACTTTATACCTATATAAGGGAATGAATTGGGAAACTTACACTTGGGTACTAAAACGCTATACAACAGCCCGAACAGCACACCTGGAACTATGCAGTCCCTGACAGAGAATGGAAATGTACTGGCAAGATGGCTGACACTGGGGCCTGGTGTTGTTGCACAAGGCCATGATAGGATTTGGCTTCATGTTCAACGCCATGTAGCAGTGTCAGCCATCTTGCAAGTACACTTCATCACACTGTCAGATAGCCATAGGCCCAGATGGGCTATTTGGGATGGGTGTGAGGAGGAGTGTTTGCTATCACTACAACTCCCATCAGGCATGGACCCAGACAAACATTTACACACAGCGCAAACAGCACACCAGATAGAGTGGCAATCAGACACTGATGTGTAGTGTACTATAAAGATGTCTGAAACTGGTGCCTGCTGTTTGACTTGACTGCAACACCCATCAAGGCCTTGTGCTTCAAATACCAGTCCCCAATGTCAGCCATCTTGCTAGTACATTTCCACTCACTGTGAGTAAAGTATAGTTCTAGGTGGGCTATTTGGGCTATGTGGGAGGAGAAGTGTTTGCAGTTACTACAACTACCATCAGGCCTGTTCCCACACCCATCCTCCCAGTCATCCCAAACAGCCTACATGTGACTCTGCTTTCCTGAGTGTAAATGAAAAGATGGCTGACACCGGTGATTGGTGTTTGGAGCACAAAGTCTTGCTGTGAGCTTGTAAGAAGTATGTACATGGTAGGAATTGTATGCATTTTAATGTTCATGTCAGGTATGTTGTTTATCAATATGACATACACATCACATGCTCATTTACTCTAATTTGGTTTTCATTTGTATCACTGTGTCCTTTACAGTGATGTCTATGGAGATGTAATTGGTAACTTAGTTTGAACGTGGAGTAGGTACTTACCAGACTCTGGTGTTTCTGGTAGTACATAGATGCTTTCCGGCGGAAGGATGTAACGCACCTTCACATCCCAGGGTCGGCTTCCTTCGGTACTTGCTGCAGCAGGGCGCGTCGGGCAAGTAGATAGTCTAACTGCTCCGAACCACTGTGTGTTTGTTTGGACAAGTGTGGGCATATTTATACCTTGAAGGTGCCGAGTTTGACGTAAGATTGGACATAAAAACGTCATTAGAGACTTAATTCTCTGAAAACTCTATGAGTTCTTGTATAAATTAATATTCATGCAGGGGGAAGTCTCTGACTGCTGAAGGCGGGTTTTTCCAAGAAATCGTTGTAGATTTTCGAATCTAGTGGAAGTAGCCAAGCCGTATTAGGACTACTTGAGCTATGTCTTAATATGGTTATGATTTCTATACCTATATAAGGATACAGTACATTATACCTATATAAGGGAATGAATTGGGAAAATTACACTTGGGTACTAAAACGCTATACAACAGCCCGAACAGCACACCTGGAACTATGCAGTCAATCTAAGTCTGATAAACTTAGATTGTATTTAGTAAATATATCCTGGGACTCGTACTATATTAAGATGGCGCTCCACACCATCACACACTAATAAATAGTTTAACCAAGATGGCGCGCGAGTAGGACGCAGACACGGGGATATGCGATCCGACGCCCGAGTAACTACATACTCGGTAAGTGTAGATTTGGCCTTATCGTACGATAGAAGCCTTTATATACGATTTAAATTAAAGACCATTTGGAAACTTATATTATTAATCCCTGTCTCCACAGATATTTGGAGATTGATATTCGAATATAACATGCTAGAACTTTGGGAGAGACATTAAGTACGTCAAGGTAAGACTAGAACTACGTACTAACTAGAGGCAATTATGGATACTGATACTAGGTAGTGAATTCAACCATGATTAATGGTTTGAATCAAATACAATATTTTATTACAGATACAGAAAAGAGTTAAAGTATTGGAATCATATAATTGGAGATTACAGTTCGAATACAACACGCCATAACTTTGGAAGTGACCTTAAGTACGCTAAGGTAAGATTCGAATTACGTCCTGACCAACTAGATACAATTATTGACACTGACTTTAAGCAGTGAATTCAACCATTAAATATGGTTCGAATTTAACATAATATTTTGTTACAGATACAGATAAGATTAAAGGATTGGATCCATATAATCCAGGAGATTAAAGTGAAACTACCCCAGAGGGGGGGCATAGGTAGGATGAGTCGCGGTCTAGCCACTGCGTTTAACCTCCATTCAAATTCTTACTTTTCCGTTCTTACTATATAACTTATATAAATAGTCACTTTTACTCTTTTTTCAATCACATCAATACACAGGGTGTTCCATGTCTATAAACTTGGTGGTGAGCTAACAGTGTGTACATAGCTTCGACTTTAAGCACAATCACGCCATTATGGTAACTCTGATAACAACCTTAATATGTCATATTATGGCATACTCTGTTTTTTTCTTTAAAATAAGCCATAATATAATATTACAATCTGTTTGGGTTGCAGCCCTGAGGAAGTCGTGGGTCAGATCAGACCAGACGAAACACGTGTTGGCTGCATTTCTGTCGGAATTTACAATAGAAGATTGTTTCAATGAAGATTTGAATTGTTACAAGACAAGAAAAGATTAAAAAGAACACTTAAGTTGGACTTTAGAGTGCTCAATGATTTATGTCTTTCTACATTATACCTACATGAGGGCATGAATCGGAAAAATTACACTAGGGTCCTAAAACGCTATACAACACCCACTCCCCGTATTATGTCTAATATTACTAAATCTATAAGCATAAAAACATAATTAAAGCATGTGTTCATAATCCCACCCAAAATACATGAAATGCATCCAAACATGGTTTATACACATACATGACTTACACGTATTTTATAAGCAATAGCTGTCATTAAAAGAATGCTATCTAAAGGAATTATGAAATGACATTCATGAAATGGCTCTAAATTTACAGAAGAAAAAAAGGTTGATACCATTCCATAGCATAATATATAAAATGCCAAATATTGTCTATAGGAATTATCAAATGAATTTCTTGTTCTCTAAGAATAGTTCTACTTTAATCAGATAACTTTGTGCCAATTGAAAAAAGTTCAATTCTGGGATGGAGAGAAAACATTTTCAAATGTAGATTGTAGAAACATAGATTTCCCAAGTTAGAGGGTTTGTTTTGAAAAACTGAAGGCCGAATTTCAGAGTTCATGGAACGCTGTGTGCCCTTTTCAAAAGTTATTCTCGGTGTCGGGAGAAAACATCAACTCATCTAAGCTGGCAAAGAAACCGTCTACCACAGTTGGTGAAAGTGGAACTACTTCATCAAGTATATCAAATGCGCATAGATGTGAAGCATCGCCGTCAGCGTCATCCGCATTAGCAATGTTCACTGTAGATGGTGCCTGTGTGCCTGTTGTGCCACAGACCTCACCAATAGCTGGATTTGCCGGTGAGATTTCAATGAATGCCATCATCAGGATTGGCAGCCGTTAGGGGCAACACAATGTATGAGTTGTTACGGGACCCAGCAAAGTGTCAACATCCGTTGGCAGTGTTGATGGAAGTGTAGGACAAATGTTCAACACGCATTCTTCACCGCAAAGCAGGCATCGTAGAACAGGTAAGATGCAATCTTGCCAGATTGGTCTGAATGAAAGGAACCAAGTGGTATTCAGATCTCTTAAACGAGCCAAACCAAGAATCTGTGTAATTCTGTCACAATACCGCATGGCCAGGAGAGCCCGTTCCATTGTAGTATGGGTATCGTCGGTGACTGGTTTGCCATATCGGAGCAGAAGGAACAAAAATAGAATTCCTGCTAGGAGTCCCAAAATGAGAGGCAGACCACCAAACACAGAGTGCACAAAATTTGGAAAAATGCCGAGGACTGCTTCGAATGGTGCTAACAGTCCCGAAAAGATTATCTTAAATACATGTGCAATGCCACTGGTATCAGAGATTCTTAAGATTTTACCTAACATTTCTGCGAAATGTACTGGGCAATTTGTTGATAATATTGCATGTATCTTTGCAGAAGTCCTTGCAACTTGCAGATCATCCGTTTCTCTAGACGAGGTCAGTGGCACAGTTTTTTATAAAAGAATGGCTTTCATTCTGCTTAAAGTATCAATTCGTATAGAAGAGATATTCAGTGAAGGCCATAACGCCGTCTCCCCGTCTGTCTTGCTTTTTGGATACAAATACTTGCATACAACAAGTGACCCTGGCCGACACACTAACTAGATAGGCTTTTCCCGGCAACATGCCACAACAGCTGTGATCATTGAGCATAACGTAGCTATCATTGGAAAGCTGCCTGAAAATCGGGTCTATCACTGCTGCTGGACTACCGTGCATGTGGCAAGAAAGGTTATTTAAAGAACCTTTGCAGGCTCCATGTAAATTAATACCTTCACATAAAAGTGTACCGCTTAGTGAGTTTTTATAATTTTTTGTAGTAAGAAATACCTCCTTTTCCCCACTCCAACATTTGTGTGTGTATGGTAAAGTCCAGGTTGACTTAATGTATCCTTTACCCAACCTTTCATATAGGCCTGCTAGTATATGCCATAGACAATACTGAAATTGGAAAATCGTCACTGGTATCATGATGGTGCCATGTATTATCCATTCTACGACTGGCTTCTCAGAAACTGTTAATGGTAATCTTTCCAGTTTTTCAATGCTCAGCACCGTATAGTCTGCTCCTCTTTGTGCCAAAGAGATTTGTTTATCTGTAAGGTTAAAGACAGTAAACAATGACGTGGTATTGATTAGACGCCATGGCACGTAGCCTGAATGGAGATTTTGTAACGTCCAGCCTAGCACCATTATAGAATATAATTGAGACTGGCCATGTTGTAACATTAGCAAATCCTGTTCTATTATGTCAATGGCAGATGATACAATGCTGTCCAAAGAATAAATTCTGGAGGACAGATTTGTTAACCCATTGTCCACTACAGAGAGTGCTTTCTCTAAATGAATACTATTAATTTCACATATTTTTTCTGCAGTTTCCATTTGTGTTATTTTCCACGCTTCGTTGTACACTGCGTATATATCGGCGTATATGAAACGTTTTTGACGTTGTTTACGAGGCCCAAGTAAGAAGTCTCGTAAGTCAACGCCGCCTTTAAGTAAAGTCAAGTGTTGTTTAATTTGTGGAAGTGTGGATTTCTGTAGCCAGTCAAGGCATAGTTTTCCTACACTGTATGTTGTTACTATCCCTGGATGTTGTCTCTGGGAATAACTCGGATCTGGCCTATTCATTTTGAACCCTTTTGTTCTGTTCATGAATCTATCTTGACAGTTGTTTGTGTCTATGGGCCAGATTAACCATTGTTTCCAATCAGGATTGGTTCTGTTGTGTTTTAAAATCTGTTTCACGTTTACCTCCTCATCTGCAGTGTTATTACTGTCAGCCGTGGGCTTAGGTATTGACGGTTTGTTTAAATCTTTTATCTTAGCTATGCCAAGACATGATGTTTGTTGAACAGTGTCATTTAAAAACATAATTTGTTTTGGGATAATGCAGGCTCTGAACAAGGCTTCTAAACCCTGCACCTGCCAGTCTCTTGTGCCCCAAACAGTTTGTGTCTCAATGTTGTCTTTCCAAAAGTTAAACCCTAATGTAGACAGCTGAGCAAAAAAGTTTGCAGAATAAATTCGTTTAGTATTGGTCAACATGTTTTTCGTTCATGTCTTATTTTGTCATATAGCTCCTGTATATCCTTATATCGTGTTAAGTTAGCATAGGTACATTTGAGGTTTAAACGCCATTTTTCTTTCTTGCAACTTCTGCACACGACACTTAATTGTTGACTTAGCTTTCAACCTAGTAGTTTGCAGTGGTTTATGTGAGAATAATATGTTATTGCTCTGATATCAGCTTTGCTTAATAAACTATGTCTGCACGAAGAGTGCTGAAGTTTCAGGAACAACACGATATGGAATTGTTATGAGGTCTGATCTCTACGCCTTCATAGTCATAACACAAGTGCAGCCTTTGCCAACTCTGGTTTCAGGCGGGATTGATATTGCTTTGCACGAGGCACATAGAACACACTTGATGCGGTGCACATGCAGAGAGAGCTGCTGTATGCTGATGTGATTCCTTCATGCTAGGACACTAAGGTATGGGCCCGCCCTAAAACAACCCAAAGAGACCTTCTTAGATAATAATATAATATATGTGTTAGGGTGGATGAGATATAAGTGTGGTTAACTCTTATTCATTACAGTATGTTAACATGCTGTCACCATTCGCTTTTTATGTCTTAGTAACTATGCTGGTAATTTTGCTACTGATAATAAGTATACTCGTATTATCTAAGATACTGCGCCTGAGAAGACGGCATTAGTAAATAAACATTTCAAATGCACATGTGTCTTCTTTACTCCATGTTCTGGTTTGTAATGATAATATAACGAAAGAGTGTTCATGAGTTCCACGTACCCTGAGGTACAGTAAGTTCATGTTCTGGTTTGTCTAAACATTGGGAGTTTGATATGTCCAATGAGACACTGTAGCTAGCTACGTAAGTGGTGAGTTGGGTACTAAGGTGAGTTTTGGGACACCCTAATTCGCCGAGGTTCCACTCCTCTGTGCACAATTCTGTGTGAGAACAGAAACCCTGCGACATGGCGCCCAACGTTTTCGGTGGTCTTATATCATGACACTCGAGTAGTATATCGTTCATACCTTAACCCCTTCACCTCCGTTTCCGGAAATTGGGGTGTCGGTGAAACCTACCTATTTTTTGAAATAGGTCTTTTTCAAGCTTGATTCTTTCTTAAACGGTTTCTTTGAATTACTACCCAGTTGTGCTACAAAGTATTCTTTGTGTTTTCTTGTTTCCAGTGTTGTCATGGCGGCGGTGGCCATTGCGCAGCATAGTCGCGTGGCGGTGCGCAACCATCTTCAGACGTAACAAGTACCGGTGGATGGAATGGCTGTGATTTTCGTGGTGTGTGCAGATCCGGCATTCCCTTACGAGTTGTTTTACTCTTGGGTTACGTTTCCGGCTGTGGACGCAACTTCTGGTTTGTTCCACTCCTACACCGCCTCAGCTGTCCCGGCTGAATATACACCGTACAGGGCACTGGAAATACCTATTGATCATTGGCAGCATCGCGTTTGGTTTGATGGCGCCCTCCCCCACTCTTTGTCCGCTGCGAGGTTAGGTCCACTCTCGATTCCAGGTACTAACTGGCCTGCGTTGGGTGGCTTGTACCCTTCAGGAAATTCGAAGGTTACATGTTGTGTCTATTTCCGTGATTCGAGCACTAGTGCAATACATAGGTCGACATCTCCCGGGTGGTCCCCCGGGGGGTCCGGCCGCTCAAACGGAACGTGGTGGTTTACGGCTTAATCCAGTTATGGTAAATTCAGTTTTTGGTCAACGCCCTGATAATAAAGATGATTTTCCTTTTTGGCTGGCCGAGAAATTTGACCAACTGGAAGCCGTGTTTCCCAATTCTTCTCCTGCTGACAAACATAGAATGTTGACGATTACTTTACCTAAGGATATCACTCCCGAACTCGTTGACTGTGAAAGCTGGGGTAAGACTTTTGCGGCTGTTTATGCGAGGTGCTTCGGCACCCCATCTATGGCCGTACTGCCTACGATCATAAAACGTGTTCAGGATGATCACGGTCCTGAGGCAGCGGTTGAATTGGGTATGCGCCTGTGTGGTTCTTTTGAGATTGTGAGTGATCTCATACTCTCCAACATCAAGGGTGATGCAGTGAACTTCCAGGTTTTTAATGCACTGGCAGCGTTACCCGATGCCGAAAAGCCCCGCCAGTTAGCGAAGATTGTGGTGGCCGCTTACAAAACTATCGGTCGCACAAGTAAGGGTTTGAAGTACTTCGCTGTTAAGGATAAGAAACAACCACAAGTGCAATCTGCTGCGGCAGATGTACAACCAAAGTCCAAAAAACAAAATTGGCCTCAGAAACAGAAACAGGGGAAGCAACAGCAGCAATCGCAGGAATCTTATCCTGCAACACAAGTCCCTGCGCCTGCTGAGAAAGTTTATGATTTGCGCGATCGCGCGATGATTAAATCACCTGATCGATTTCAGGTTTCTGATCAACGCTCTCCTCGTTCCTTACAGGACTCATCGGCCCAGAAGACCGGTGGAGGAGGAGGCGGACGGGGACGTGGTGGCCAACAGGGACGTGGCCAGCCCCGCCAGACAGAAGGTGCATGGAAGCAGGAGGATTCTACGCCTAAGAGACCGCAGTTTGCGAAAAAGAAAGTCGCAGCCTTAACAGCGCATCGATATGCCACAGATAGTGAGAACGCGGCTTCGGAATCTGACGTGGGCTCTGACCTTGCTGGACAGCGCGGCGGAGATAACCATAGTCAGAGAGGCGCTGCGTCCACTACTGAGGGTGACAGCGACTGATGTCTACGTTGTGATAGAAACAGCGGATACGAGACTTGCTCCCCCTGAAAGACTTTATGAAATTGTCCTGTTAATTGAAGGTGACATACAGCGTACCGTTAAAGGTGTATTTTGGGAAAATCTGTCTTCTACATATGATATTTTGCTTTCGGAGGCTGACTGGCCCCCACCTTTTGTGCTCGCGGCGCCGCGAGGGGAGGAGGTGATCCTCCCCAGTTTCGCGAACACTGTCTCGAAAGAGCATGCGCAGCATTTTGCAGAAGAGTGGGCTCGGGCTCTCGCGCCGGCTCTGTACCGTAACCAATGTGGTTGGGATAGATTGTCGCCTTGCCACGAAATTCCGTTGCGGTCTCAGCCGCAGCCTCAACCTCAATATCCCATTCGGCGTGAAGCAAAATCTTCCGTCGCGGAAATCCTTGAACAATTGGAATATCAGGGAGTTATTGAAACGTGTGTGTCACCGATGAATAATCCCCTTCTTACTGTGAACAAACCTGACGGATCATATCGTTTGGTTTTGGATTACCGGCATTTAAACTCGCATTGCCGTAACTGTGCAGTACAGAATACTCACGGCTCTGCCCTTGTGGATAGTCTAGTGCGAAAGCGTTTTAAGACAACGCTTGACATATCCAACGGTTTTTATGCCCACAGATTGGACAGCTTTAGCTCCCAATGGACCAGTTTTACGAGCGCTGGAGTCCAAAAACAATTCCGGCGTCTTCCAATGGGCTATAAGAATAGTCCTGGTGTATTTACCGCTCGCATTGTCTCTATTCTGGAGGCACTCGACCCTGATGCTTTTTCGTATGTGGATGACATATATCTCACAGACGACGATATTTGGGAGCATCTGTGTCGTGTAAATTCAGTTATTTGTAGCTTCGCTGACATGGGTTACAAATTTAACTTTGCAAAATCGCACATTGCTGAACACACAGTGTTGTTTTTGGGCTATGAGCTCAACAATGAGGGTAGAGGTTTGGCTCCTCACTTCTTAGAGAAGTGCGCACAATTGCGCGCTCCTACAACACTGAAAAAATTACAATCTTTACTGGGCTTTTTGAATTTCGGAAGGACATACATTCCGGAATATGCCCAGCGTGTCAAGCCGTTGTATGCGTTAATACAACCTACTTTCTCAAAATCATGCTGGCTGCCTGAGCATTCAGCCATTTTGCAATCCTTGCAGGCTGATCTGCTCGCTTCTAAATACTTACTGACTCGTGATAACCACACCAACCTGGTGATAAGAATAATCCCAGGGGCGGTGGGTTTCACGTACCTGACTTTTAATGAAGGAGACACAGTGCCTATTGCTTACAAGTCACACTTGTACACTTCGGCTGAATTGCGGTTTCCCACTGTGGAGAAAGTTTTAACTGCTGTACAGATGGCGATTCTTAAAGAACGAGCTCTGTCACAGGGGTAGCGCATGTTAGTGGTAACACCCTGTCCTCATTTGGAGGCAGTCACGAAAGCCAGTGTACCAAATTCTAAAGCTTTGCACCCACGGTGGATTCAATGGGCAGCGTCATTGACGTTCACGGATGTCACATTTATTTTTGACGCCTCTTTACGGTCGCAAGAGTACTTGCAGTATGAGTTCGTTCATCCTGCTCCTCTGGCTATGCGACCTTTGGAGGACTTCCATTGCATCATTTACACTGATGGGTCAGCGCAGGTTGCGCATGGCTCTAAACATGCCTACGTTTCCGCATGCGCTATTGTGGTGGGTGCTATGTTGAACGATGAGTTCATTTCCAGGGAAGTACACACCTTGCCCCTTGGCGATTGCACTGCACAATTGGCCGAGCTTCGTGCTCTTTTACTAGCGTTGGAGTACGCAGATCCTAGTGTGACTACTCTGATTGTAAGTGATTCGTACTACTGTGTCCAGTCTTACAATGAAAACTTGTTCTTTTGGATTCAAAATGATTTCCATGATTCCAAGGGTAGCGCAATAAAACATAAAATGATCTGGGTTCGAGTGGCAGAGCTTATGGCTTTGTTGCCGCTTGTTTATGTAATTCATACTCTCGGTCATCAGCGCGTAGGAGTTCACGCTGTTGGCAACTCGCTTGCTGATGAAGCAGCGAAATCAGCAGTATCTACATACTTAGTTGCAGCGGTTACTAGGTCAAAAACCAAGATTGATAGCGACATCTTGATGGCAGTTGCTGCCTCTGAGAAGGGAAGTAAGAATCCTGCGGGATTCCCTTCGAAATACAAATACCACTTAAGTCCCGAAAAGGTTCCTTTTGTGACAATTCCTGACGTTGGGGAACGGCTGATTCCCAACTCGGATCGCAGAGCAGACTTGATTACAGCGGCACATGAAGGTGTGGCGTCTGCGCATGCGGGCGTCTCGGCCACTGTAACTCAATTACAACAACGTTTCTGGTGGCAGGGACTGTACAAACAGACGCGTGATTATGTCCTTCTTTGTGACATATGCCAGCAGATTAAACCTTCGACTGCTACGCGTCCGCCACAGACTCAGTTGTACATTTCTAATAAACCGTTAGGTTGTGTTTATTTAGATCACTGCGGTCCTTTTTCATCTGATACTGCGTATAAATACATCTTAGTAGCAGTTGACTCATGCACACGCTTTGTGTGGGTTTGGCCACATCGCAGCGCTGATTCACGGACTGTCATTAGAGATTTGCGTGTCTTTATAGGGATTTTTGCCTGTGGTACCTTCCATTCGGATCAGGGTCCGGCTTTCGCCTCTAAGGCGTATAAGGATGCCATGACTTCGATGGGGGTCCAAGTCAAGTTTTCGTCTCCCTACAGACCTGAGGGTAATAGTGTAGTTGAGCGAATGAACCGTGATTTAAAGCAATCTTTGACAGCCCGAGTTATAGGCACTGGCAGAAACTGGCTGGCTCACCTCTATGGCGTGCAGCGTGCTCTTAATAATCTCCCTAGAAGGTCTCTGGGTGGGCGGACCCCATACGAAATGCTCTTTGGCATCAAGATGTTCGTCCCTGACCTTGACGGTCTAGACTGTGTGGTTCGCGCCACTAACTTTGATGCAGATGAACATTGCACTGTTTTACAGAATCTACAAAAGACCAGAGACAGTCTTGCGAAGGAACATTTGCCCTCCACGTCGGATGATGCGTTGCAGATCCCGGTAGTTGGCTGGCTACCCCAAGTTGGCGAACTGGTTCGAGAGAAGATCGATAACGAGAAAGAATTTGGTCCTTCCTATCGAGCTCCGGTTCCTGTCCTTGGAGTGAAAGGCACAAGAACAGTCATTTTACCACCACTTCCTGGACGTAAGGAAAACAGGTTTATTTCAATTGACAATGTCAAGATACACAGAGTGGCCGATTCTTCTTAGCATGACACCGGCTGTTTCCTGTCCTTCCATTGTGAGGAATTCAGTTATGCCCACTGCTTCTAATATTGAACCTGAAGTGGCCATCGAATTACCTGCTGTTTCCAGTCCGTTATTAAATAATTTACCCGGAACTAACATTGATGAGATAGACTATACCTACCCCTCTGATTTGTCCATGCCTGACCTGCAAGCTCGTTTAGCCACGGAATCCAGATTTTCATTTGACTCTGCTTCCCTTGCCTCGAAGAGACCCTCTCGAATTGCAGTTTATGCTACCCTATTTAAAAAACATTTTTTGATACCACCTTGGACTTACATTTGGCTGGTCCTTTTTTCAGTTTACCTTTTTATGTCAATTGGTTTTGTGTTTTATTTTTTTCGTATCATGAATGGACACTATGTCGAGGAGAGAACTTGCATTAGTCATCTGAATGGAACTTTGGCCCCGCTTTCCTCGTCCCATTCTACACACAGATTTAAAAGAGACTTGACTTTGGTTAACATCACAGCATGGCCTGTCCTTGATGGAATCGTGTGGGATGCAGTTCAGTTTCAGATTCATGGCCCAACGGAAGTCGTTAATGTCCCTAATGTACTTAGAGTGAATATGGGGGATGTGGTGAAACAAAACATTCGTTCTGATGACTGGGATGTCAATGCGGTTGAAAGTTTATTTTCTGATTTGCAATACTATGCTGCATTTGATGCTGAGGATTTATATTTGGAATCTGCTAATTATGGTGAATTATTCTGTTACCAACATTATGGCAATCACTTCTTACACAAAACAACATCCAGAAGGGATACTGTTAACTTTACTCAGTGGGAACATTGCCCAGCGCCTCATCAGGGGAGTTCTGAAACATTTCTGAGAAAGTATTCTTACTTCACTGACTTTAATCAGTCCAATCCCGAGTCCTTTTATTTTAGGTTTCGAAAAATGCCAATGTCCAAGGTTAGACTTACCGATACTAAATTGTTGTATTCCAAGTCCTTCCTTGATCAATAAGTTACTGGAGGCTATGAGTTATGGAAGGATACAATAGACCTTAAATCAGTTTGGGGTTCGAAGGCCTGGCAGGTACAAGGCACTGAGGCTTTGCACCGTGCATGTCTCATCCCGAATCATATGCTGTTTCTGAATGAAACAATTTCCCAGACCACATGCTTTGGATTGGCTACTTCTAAAAAATTAAACGCTCCTTCTTTCCCGGAGTTGGAGGAATATGATGGTTGGAGTAATTTTACTCAGTTGTCCATTAGAGACTTACAGACTCTACTCCTTAATTCCTCCTTTAACATTTCCAGTGTGAATCCTAAGGGTTGGCTGCTTTGGCACCGTAGTGCTGATTCTTGCCAACATAGATTTTTGAATTTAACTGACGGTTTTAAAAATGTTAGATCTGATCCCCGTTTTGACTTAGGTCATACTGTCACCTCGTATTCTGTAGGCAAATTGTGTCAAAACTGGCTGAAACATTCAACTTTACCTGCGGTTAAGAATCACCTTTCTAAACTAAATGCAGAAGTGGACTTGAATGATTTCATTAAAGGCCCGGCTAGTGGCAGGTCGAAAAGGTGGTTATATGGGGTTTACAATGAAATTTGGAAGCTATCACAGATTGAGGCTGCTACACGCCTTAGGGCTGTTGATCAAGCAAATCTTGAGAAAGTGCTTGCAGTTGTTGACAATAGCATTAATGTGCTTTCCTCTAGAATTTATACTTTGGATAATATTGTGTCGTCAGTCTTCGATATTGTACATGATGAAGTGTCAGTATTATACCATGGTCAAAATCAATTACGATCAATCATGCAGTTTGCATGGACCCTTCAAACACTAAAAATGGGTAAAGTTCCCTGGGGGTACATGAACGTTTCTTCTTTATTTGCACCGTTTAATTTGACTGACAAACAACGCTTACTTTCAATGCGTGATGCTTCCTTTTCTATGTTACATATTGAAAGGTTAGAATCTTTACCTTTTTCCGTGGCTGAAGCCACTGCTGCAACGTGGCTTATCCACGGTTTAATAACGCTGCCTTTTGCTTTATATAAGTTTTCAAATTGCATGAAATATGTACCAATAGGTCGTTATGAACCTTTAGGTAGCGGTTTCCTTCATGAAGTCTGGTCACTCCCATACACATACAGATGTTTTAAGGATGACCAGGAAGTTTATCTAACAGGGGAGGAGTGCACTGAGACGCCCGATCATTCTTTAATGTGTAGACACATACAGTTACACGGTTCATGCAACAAGGACCGACCCAATATGGCTTGCGTTTTACAAGGCACGACAGTTCCTGCTATCATCCCCACGTTTAAATTATTAGAGAATGGTAGTTATTTGATGCTCAATAATGAAAACTGTTGTGGGTTGATTAAAGGTATAGCTTTCATAGTTACAGTAAGTGAGCGGGTTATTTGCTGCAGAAATGTGCTTTATCCTCCCACACGTGAACATAGGGAGTCTTCCATCTGGCCACAGATACCAACCTTGGGAGCAGAATTCAGCGGCATGGCAAGAATAAGGGCTCTTTTGTCCCAGAAAGAGGTGGCCTTGAGCTCGGCCCGTGAAACTTTCGTGCTTCACATTGCAAACACCCGTACAGAGGTTCAGGCTCTTTTGAATACTGATTTGCCTCTGCATTTCGGAGCTATGGTTCGAACTATCTTTAACGCATCCTCCACAAAAGGCCTTGCACATTTTTTTAAAGTTGTTAGCAGTGGTCTCGTGACTTCATTTGAAAAGATTTTTGGAGTCGTCCCTGCTTTCTTCCATTCTATTTTTTCATCCTTGTTTGGAGGGTTCCCGTTTTTACTTGCATTAGCGGCTGGCGCACTAGTGGTTTTTTGTCTTTTTAAATATGGATGTCCTTCCTGTGCAAGACCCCGCGCAACGGCTACTGACGCGGTTTCGCAACCGCATGCTTGAATATTATGGCACACTGCCGCTGGCGACTTTGAGCACGGCATATGGATTATCTTTTCGATTCTCCTACTTCACCTGTGTCCAGCCTGTATTTAACTGCCTGACCTGTGATTTCCATTGGGCCATTGATTTGTGTCTCTGCGGACCGGTTTCTCCTGACGTCGATTTTAATCAGCTGATGATTCCTATCATTGCTCACGAGTTGGTTTGTTCTGACGAGAGGATTATGGCCTTAGCAGTGGCGCATGGACTAATGGGTCCCTGGGATATATTGTCTGCAGCACAGACTTTCTTGGAACAAAGTTTTCTTGAAAACCCACCGAGCTGTCCTCTGATGGTTATAGAGGATCCGGTGCTTGGAGAACATGTATGTTCCTTTCATCTTTTAAATTGGATGGCTGAACTATTTTCGGATGAGGACAGTGATTACCTATTAGAGGCTGTTGCTGCTTACTTTTCATATACAGTTTTATCATAGACACTGCCTCGGATTGACGTGCTGATCAATAGCATTTCATTGATTTTATTGACTTATTTGTCAAGAACTTTTTATTTTCTTTGCCTATTGGCTTGAGCCACGTTATATTTTTGGGCTATTTTTTAGCATTACTTTTTAAAGTTTAGTTTTGATTCATTCTCGCTTACTGTTGAGTTCTGCTCTCATGTGATGGCATTTCTGTTATCATATTTAGTCCGTTCTCGGATCATGGGGGGGTGTCATATAGCTCCTGTATATCCTTATATCGTGTTAAGTTAGCATAGGTACATTTGAGGTTTAAACGCCATTTTTCTTTCTTGCAACTTCTGCACACAACACTTAATTGTTGACTTAGCTTTCAACCTAGTAGTTTGCAGTGGTTTATGTGAGAATAATATGTTATTGCTCTGATATCAGCTTTGCTTAATAAACTATGTCTGCACGAAGAGTGCTGAAGTTTCAGGAACAACACGATATGGAATTGTTATGAGGTCTGATCTCTACGCCTTCATAGTCATAACACAAGTGCAGCCTTTGCCAACTCTGGTTTCAGGCGGGATTGATATTGCTTTGCACGAGGCACATAGAACACACTTGATGCGGTGCACATGCAGAGAGAGCTGGTGTATGCTGATGTGATTCCTTCATGCTAGGACACTAAGGTATGGGCCCGCCCTAAAACAACCCAAAGAGACCTTCTTAGATAATAATATAATATATGTGTTAGGGTGGATGAGATATAAGTGTGGTTAACTCTTATTCATTACAGTATGTTAACATGCTGTCACCATTCGCTTTTTATGTCTTAGTAACTATGCTGGTAATTTTGCTACTGATAATAAGTATACTCGTATTATCTAAGATACTGCGCCTGAGAAGACGGCATTAGTAAATAAACATTTCAAATGCACATGTGTCTTCTTTACTCCATGTTCTGGTTTGTAATGATAATATAACGAAAGAGTGTTCATGAGTTCCACGTACCCTGAGGTACAGTAAGTTCATGTTCTGGTTTGTCTAAACATTGGGAGTTTGATATGTCCAATGAGACACTGTAGCTAGCTCGGTAAGGGGTGAGTTGGGTACTAAGGTGAGTTTTGGGACACCCTAATTCGCCGAGGTTCCACTCCTCTGTGCACAGTTCTGTGTGAGAACAGAAACCCTGCGACAATTTATATTTCTAAAATGAAACGTTTCTGGATTTGTCACATTCAAACCTGTAAAGTTGGACAATGTTCCCATTGATTGAAAGTAAAAACATTTTTAGGATTTACAGATTTGTGCAAATAATGGTGACCAAAATGATTATAACAATACAGTTCTTCATAATTTGTTGAACCTTCTAGGTGTTCATGTTTTTGAAATTTTGCTGACATTTCTAAGTCTGACATCATATTATTAACAGTTTCAAAGTCCCAATCATCAGAAAAAGTGCTTGATGAAACAAAATCACTTAAAGAAACCTTAAACTGGTGTAGAATTTTCAACAATTCCACCGGGCCATAAATGTCATAATCAGTTGTGTCCCATGATATACCACCAGGTATAGGAACGGCTGTGATGTTCACTGATGACAGATCTCTTTGCTCACGATGAGATGACTTGTAAGGTTGCAGGAGCAAGTTGATGTTCTTACTTGCTGTGTCCATTGTACTGTATTTTCCATCTATCATTTGTCCCAAACTCAAAACAAGAATGAGCCATAGCAGGAGAAAAAGTACACCTAATCCAATCCAAAATTCAACCCATGGCGAAACCAGATATGTTCTCTCAAGTTGATGAAGGAGTTCTGTTATTTTTTCTTTAAAAAGTGTTTTTGCTGGCATTATTCTGGTTCACTGTGATCCTCAGAAAAGTTATCGAAGTTGATAAAATAGCCAGAGGCAGTTCTGTCAATAGTTGGTATTGCATTCGGATTCTTTGAAATCACTGGAGTTGCTACCTAATTTGACATGTTTGTATAGTCAGATGCTACATCATTAAAGACAGGAGTTTCTTGATGAACTGATATTTGGGTATCAAGAGGCACGAGTTCCATGGCTGCGTTGCAAAGTCCTTCTTTTCTCACTGCAGGTTTATCAAAGGTGATAAGTCTTTCAGTTTGAACCTCTTGAAGAGTAGTTAGATTTGGTCGTCTGCTACTTCTTGGGAGTCCACTGGGCCTACTACTTATTATCGGCCACATGATTGTGGTTTTACCAGGTCAATTGATACTGTTCTGTTCTCCCTTTTTCCAGCAAGTGGCGGTAGTAACACTGATCTTGTTCCAAGGATTGCTAAGACAGGTACTGCTTTTCTATAAGAAGGTCCAAATTCCCTCTTTACCGCAATTTTTTCCCTGACTGGATCCCCAATCTTTGGAATCCAGACAGGTCTTGCTGGGACAGGTGGTTTTCCTTCAGTGGTCGTTGGGCTTTGTGTTGTGTTACTCAGACTTCTTCTTGTTTCATTTAAGTCCTGTAAAACAGCCAAACGGTCTATGATATCAAAGGGTTTCTGTTCCACCACTGAAGTTTATCAATCAAGATCCTGGATGAGCATTCTAGTACCAAATAATAATTCATATGGAGTGATTCCCCCCAGAGAATTTCTTGGCAGATTATTAAGACTACGTTGGACACTATTTAGATGTTTGACCCACCCGTCACCCGAACCTAATACCCTAGCTGTTATAGATTGCTTTATGTCATGTTTTTTTCTTTCCACTACCGCATTTCCCTCAGGATGGAAGGGACTTGAAAACTGCAATGCAACGCCCAAGTTGGCCATGGCCTCCTGGTAAGCTTTGGAGCTAAACGCAGGACCCTGGTCAGAATGTAGCGTGCCGATTGAGTATGCGCCAATAAAGACTCGCAAATCTTTTATAACAGTTCTAGCGCCAGCCGAGCGCTGGGGCCACATCCAAATGAATCTTGTGCAGGAATCCACTGCGACCATGATATATTTATAGTTACCGTCTCTTTGTAAGGGACCACAGTGGTCCAGGTAAACTCACGCTAATGGTTTATCTGAAATCAGAAGGGGCGTCTGCGCAGGTCGTTTCACTGTAGAAACTTTCATTTTTTGGCAGATTTCACATTCTAGAACATAGTTTCTAGTTTTTTTCCTCATGCATGGCCACCAATAAACTCCTGCGTGTGCAGAGGGGAGTCCTTCGTGTGCTGCTCAGATTAGTCCTAACCTATGTTCCATGTTTGGGATTGCCCTCTCCCCCACTCCAGGGATTCGAGAAAAAGAAACATTATTTGCATTAGTTATATATAAGTTCTTTACAGGAAAGCCTTTCGGGAGTGTTTTACCACTGTCTTTTACTGAAGCAGTGACAGCTTGCATTATTTCGCTGTCTTTTTTCGTTTTTGAACGAGTGATTGCAGCTACGGAAGCCGTTTGCACAGCTGCCTTCGCGGCCTCATCAGCCAATGAATTCCCTTCAACGTGAACGCCATCACGCTGATGACTCAGTGTA
Organism: Lissotriton helveticus; assembly: GCF_964261635.1. Classification (NCBI taxonomy): domain Eukaryota; kingdom Metazoa; phylum Chordata; class Amphibia; order Caudata; family Salamandridae; genus Lissotriton; species Lissotriton helveticus. The sequence goes on from NC_136073.1 coordinate 243,352,381, forward strand.
TGAATCACATGAGTCTTTTGTAGTTCTTTTTGTAAAAGAACTACTTGTTCCCATAGCAGTTTATGCTTAATTGTGCCACCTTTAGCGTCTCTGAAACCGTTTTAAACCCAGTTCTGCAAATATTTGTTGTAAGACTGGACACAGTAATACGAATCGCACACTCTTAGTGTGGGGATCGGTATTTTCAAGTGCCATCTTGAAAGCCTGTAGTTCAGCTCGCTGAGCTGTACATTCTCCGAGATATTGAGTTTTTGTGACCGTAGGTCTACCTTCGCGCCAGCGACCTTTAACAATCGCGCACGCAGCACTATGGGCTTGTTTACCCCCAATTGCTGGATGTACTGAGCCGTCTGTATATATTATACAGCTGTAATGTTCAAGTGGCAGAATTTCAGTTGGCAGAGGACATTCTAATTCGTATTGTAGGAATTTTTGTGTTTTTAAATAGGGTCAAAAACGTATTCAACGTCTGTTGTGGCAAGATAATTAACCCATTGTATCTATCTTGGATGTAGAGCTTTAGCATTTGGAATGCTTGCCTTCATCACTGCCTCTAAGGCAGGTACAGGTGTAACGATTCTAATGCATTTACCCTGTGCGAGGGCTCTTTCTTTTGCTACAGCAGTCTAAACCGCTGTCAGAATCTTTTCTGTTAAAGTGAATTTCATTTCAGCTTGTGTGTACAAATGTGATTTGTATGCTATTGGTACCATCTCACCTTCGTTAAAGGTTAGGTATGTGAATCCGCATCTCCCTGGGATGATTCAGATCACAAGGTTGCGTACGTTGTTGTGTGTCTGTAATTGTGTTTTTGCTAACATGTCTGTTTGCACTCAACGCAAAATTTCTGTGTGTTTTTGAGTCCAATTGGTTGATTTGAAATCAGGTTTTATTAGTTCGTAGAGAGGTTTAACCCTTTCTGTGTAATTTAGAACATATGTTCTTCCAAAATTCAGGAAACCTAGAATTGACTGTAAGTTTTTCAGCGTTTTTGGAGGTTGGAGCAGCGCACATTTCTCTAAAAAGTTTGCTGCCAGGCTTTTCCCTTCACTTGATAACTCATATCCCAAAAATAGGACGTTGAGGTGGGCAATTCGTGATTTCTTAAAATTGAATTTATACCCTTCAGAAGCGAACCCCAGTATGATGGTGTTCACTCTCTTCAAGTGTACGTCCAAATCATCATCTGTAAGATAGACATCATCGACATAGGATAATGCCTCATCATCATATGTTTGTAGTAACTCTGTTACTCTGGCTGAGCATAACCCTGGACTATTCTTGAATCCCTGGGGGAGACGGCAAAATTGTCCTGTGTCCCCATAATTGAGAAAGCGGTCAAATACCTGCGTTCCGGTGCAATGTTTTAACAAAAGAAACCATTTGAGATATCTAATGTAGTTTTATATTTTTTGCGCACAATGTTATTCATCAGTGCTGCACTATGTGCGTTTTGTACTGCAAAAGGTTTGCAACAAGAGTTTAGATGTCTGTAATCCAAAACTAGACTATATGAATTGTCCGGTTTGGAGACAGGAAACAAAGGAATGTTCATTGATGAGGTGCTTGTTTCAATCACACCTTGGTATTCAAGTTGATTTAAGATCTTCCTGACCTGTTTTTTAGCTTCCTCTTTTACAGGATATTGAGTTTGCATTGTTGGTTGAGTTTTTATGGTGAGGGGAATCCTCGTCATATCCTACATGATTTTTGTATAGTGCTGGGGCCTGGGCTACAGCCCATTTTCTGGCATAGGTGTATTTTTTATGAATTGGAATGTGATTAGAGAAGGCTGCCATAATTATCTCTTTGCCATGTGGGTACTCCCTGACAAATTCAGGTGGCCAGTCTTGTTCAGCTAGAAGAATGTCATAACCCTTAGATAGCTTCTCCCAAAAGAGTGCCTTTATTTTCCTAGTTATGCCCCCCTCCATCCGGAGTGTTACTTCATATAACTTATGGGGTACACTAACCCTGGTGTTGGCAGTTTCAACTTGAATGCATTCATTCAAGTCCACTGTCTCCAGATGATCCTTCAGGATCTTGTGAGCTATGGTTACCTCTGCTGCACTGTCTAGCATTGTCTGGAACCACTCCCCGTTCTTCAGTTGTGTCCTCAAGATCCTTGGCATGTCTGACCTTTAGACTTGCTACCTTCTTTTTGGTGAATTGAGTTTTCCTATTTTTTGGAACGCGTTGTTCGTCTTTGGACTTTACTCGTTCTTCTTTTTGTTCTGATCATCCTCTTCTTTCGGATTTCTCTGAGGAAGTCTGAAAGGTACAAGAGGAACGTGTATCATTATCTTGATAGCTATCAAGTTTTCTCAAATTATCCCTATTTCTGAGGTTGTACCTCTTTTCAGAGGGCTCCTGTTAAGGAGACCTTCCTCTGGACTGAGAACGCTTCTCTCTAGGAAGTGTCTGTTTGCTATTTTCCCACTTCTTTTTAGTAGTGGTGAGATTATTTTTAAGGATTGTCAGTTAGTTGGGGTTTTACTGGTTTCCCACCCAAACTATCTCTACCTAGTTCTTCATATGATTTTTCAATAATTCTGGCAAGTTCAAAAGGTTGCTCTGTTATATCTGTTTCCTTTAGTTTTTTGGCGGATTGCCACTGATGCTGCTTTTCCTTTGATGTTGGCTAATAGTATAGCCGAGACCTGTTTGAAATCTTTCAGTAATTTCATACCCAGATTTAAGGCCGGTTCGGGACTGTATTCATTTTGAATCTGTCTCAGAACGTCTGGTATTACCGCCATAGACGGGACACCATGTGTTTTTGTGTAGATTGCAGCAAAGACTGTACCCCAAGTGTCGCAGTCCTCTACGTGTGGTGCAATCCCCATTGGTAAACACATTGTTAGAATCCTGTGTTTCTCATGAGGTGTACTATCAGGAAATACTGCCTCTATTTAAGTAATTTTTTGAGCTAACCAGAATGGAATTTGTTCCTGTTTTGCAGGCAATTTACCAATGACTGACTGTATAGTCTGTGGTGTAATTTTGTTTGTGTCCCCCTGGTTAGGGATGTGCTGTGGAATTCTTACAGCTGGTTGGACTGTTAAAGTCCTCATGACACCTTGAACCAACTCCCTGTGTATTTTAATCAGCTGTTTTAGCTGAGCTAATAGTTCTGGACCTGTCATCCTTTCAATGTCAGGATGTGGTGTATAGCTGGCTAGTACCGGCCATGTTGCTCCTGCTCTACCTAGTGGACCGAGCCTGGTAATGTGATTTTGATGTTGTAGGGCTCCTTTAAACCAGAGCTGATGCTCTTGGTAAGTTAGTGGAATTTCAAAGTCCTCAAAAGGAACGTATTCCGCTGGTGGTTCCTCTAATTTATAGAAGTGGAACTCGTGTGTTACTGCATTTGCTGCAGGAAACAGAATCCATGAATAGAATACCTCTGTCTGCCGATATTCATGTGCCTCTATAACAAATATTACTTTACCACCTGTTGGTGATACCCCATTTTCTATGAGTTTTATAGTAATTATTTTCCTTATATTTACCGGGATTAGTATAGCACCGGGTCATTTTGTTGGTGACTTGTATCATCTAAAACTGCTTGAGCTGCTGTTGCAACTCTCTCCCTTTCGTCGTCACTCTCCATCATTTTGTTGACTGAATGTTTGCAGAGCAAGTTTCAAGGAAACAAAGATTAGGTGCACAATATTTTGGAACACTGTATCCTTCAACGTTGAACAAACTAAAAACTAATACATAGGATTCTTTCGTCCTACTCAGTTCAAAGCGGACATTTTATCCTTTAACCCACTCCAGACGTCTATTGGAGTATTTTACGGGAAAAAGGGGTCTGTGTGAAAAGCACGACTGAGTTACTCTAGTATCTAGCGTTAAATTATCGCCTTACAAAACGTTGGGTGCCATGTAGTGTAGTTCCTATATTCCCAATAGGCTCTGCGCATTGGAATAGTATATCCTGTAGTTTAGACGTAGGACTGACGTCGACTAGGTCTCTACCGAATGTACTAGACTTAATTGTGTATGTGCCAGCTAGCTCAGAGGTCACTAGAAACTTTCTCTAACGAACAAGAAGGGATTAGTTTGAGACAACCGCTTAAAACATGACAACTTTGTTCCCCAAGAATAAGAAATATATCTCTAGAGTCGCGGAAACAATAGATAATTATTTCACTCAGTCAATCGTGCATGCTTTGTTTCACCAGAGGTGCAGAAAAATAGAGAGACAGGCGTTTTCAATAAAAGGTATTTATTGAACAGTCTTCTTTCTCAAGCATAAGAAATTAACTGCTACAATTGTAATACTTGTTGTAAAGTACAATGCGTACAGTATGAAGAGTATTATAAAATAACACCGTAAATGCATGATATGGTTTCTAAGCCAAATAGTACATAAAATACATACATTGATAAATAATGACTAAAAGTACTCAACTGGTGCTTCTAAAATAGGCCTACCCCGGTGTACCTAACCTAGGCCTAGTACAAGGGAGAAGTAAGTGAGGTGTAGCTTAGTTTCAGTATTCTTTGCCAAGAATCTAATCCAAGAATTCTCTTAGGGTCTAATCAGCTCCGTACCTTTGTTTTAGAATGTAGGAGGTCTGGTATCTCTCTCTCAGGACTCGATTTGCCAGCAACTAGCAAGGGTAGCCTGGAAACACCGGAGCTGGATTTCTCGGCTGGAGAAAGTACAGCGTCTCTCAATGCGTCAGCTGGAGGGTCGGCTTCCTTCGGTACTTGCTGCAGCAGGGCGCGTCGGGCAAGTAGATAGTCGAACTGCTCCAAACCACCGTGTGTTTGTTTGGACAACTGTGGGCATATTTATACCTTGAAGGTGCCCAGTTTGACGTAAGATTGGACATAATAACGTCAATAGAGACTTAATTCTCTGAAAACTCTATGAGTTCTTGGATAAATTAATATTCATGCAGGGAGAAGTCCCTGACTGCTGAAGGCTGGTTTTTCCAAGAAAGCGATGTAGATTTTCGGAACTAGTGGAAGTAGTCAAGCCGTATTAGGACTACTTGAGCTATGTCCTAATATGGTTATGATTTCAATGCCTATATAAGGATACAGTACTTTATACCTATATAAGGGAATGAATTGGGAAAATTACACTAGGGTACTAAAACGCTATACAACAGCCCGAACAGCACACCTGGAACTATGCAGTCCCTGACAGAGAATGGAAATGTACTGGCAAGATGGCTGACACTGGGGCCTGGTGTTGTTGCACAAGGCCATGATGGGATTTGGCTTCATGTTCAACGCCATGTAGCAGTGTCAGCCATCTTGCAAGTACACTTCACCACACTGTCAGATAGCCATAGGCCCAGATGGGCTATTTGGGATGGGTGTGAGGAGGAGTGTTTGCTATCACACAACTCCCATCAGGCATGGACCCACACAAACATTTCCACACAGCGCAAACAGCACACCAGATAGAGTGGCAATCAGACACTGATGTGTAGTGTACTATCAAGATGTCTGAAACTGGTGCCTGCTGTTTGACTTGACTGCAACACCCATCAAGGCCTTGTGCTTCAAATACCAGTCCCCAATGTCAGCCATCTTGCTAGTACATTTCCACTCACTGTGAATAAAGTATAGTTCTAGGTGGGCTATTTGGGCTATGTGGGAGGAGAAGTGTTTGCAGTTACTACAACTACCATCAGGCCTGTTCCCACACCCATCTTCCCAGCCATCCCAAACAGCCTACATGTGACTCTGCTTTCCTGAGTGTAAGTGAAAATGTGCCGACAAGATGGCTGACACCGGTGATTGGTGTTTGGAGCACAAAGTCTTGCTGTGAGCTTGTAAGAAGTATGTACATGGTAGGAATTGTATGCATTTTAATGTTCATGTCAGGTATGTTGTTTATCAATATGACATACACATCACATGCTCATTTACTCTAATTTGGTTTTCATTTGTATCACTCTGTCCTTTACAGTGATGTCTATGGAGATGTAATTGGTAACTTAGTTTGAATGTGGAGTAGGTACTTACCAGACTCTGGTGTTCTGGTAGTACATAGATGCTTTCCGGCAGAAGGATGTAACGCACCTTCACATCCCAGTGAAGTGCACAGGTGGTGCAGGAGAGCCACTGCCAGTCTGCTGGCTTTGAGCTTGTTCTCCAGTCAGCAGTTTATTTACCCTCCTTCGCACATCATAGTCCCTACTCCTGACATCATGCATTGTGCACAGGACAGGTGCTTCAGCATTCACCTTGTTAACTATCCTGTCCCACATCCTATTTCTCTGGGAACGGGGGGTCTGTTGGACTAGGTTCCCAAATAACTGTGGCTCTACTCTGACTATTCCATCTACAAGCACTTCCAACTCCTTCTCTGTGATCCGTGGCTGCTTCCTTGGGGTGAGGGTGAGGGTGAATGTGAAGGTGAGGGTGAGTGTGAATATGAAAAAGAGTGTGTTTGTAAGAATTGTTTAAAAATAAAATGTGTGCAAGTTGTGTGGTGGGTGAAGTATGAGTGTAGGAGGCAGAGAGCAGGGAATATGTGTAGACTTTTGTGACCTAGCAGCAGTTGTGTTAGAGCAAAGGATCATGGTCATGTTTTTGGCCCTTTATATAGGTGGATTGGTGGGTATGGCTAATATTTTAACTTTTTTGGGGGGTATTTTTGCGATGCCAATGCTTGTTTTGACTGGTTTTATTAGTTTCCAGTTCCCATTTGTAACACCAACCGACATGGTTCAGAAACCGCATCGGATGCATTGTCATCTGTTTGCAGGGTAAACCGAGTCTGATTTGTAACAGGAATGCTATTCTACAGCGTTTCCGAACAAGTCTGTCGCATTGGGCTTGTTTCCAGATGACTTGGTCGTGGGGATTGGTTTCCTACCGACTCAGTAGGAGTTTAATATGCAATGCAACCTAATCCATCGTTCGGGAAGCTAGCTGTCGAGTCGTTCGGAAATCATTTTGGACTGATTTGGTTGGACTGCTTTCCTGAGAACATCGTAACCGGCCTCAAAATCTAAATTATTTCCGGAATCCATCTTCATTTCCACATCACTTTCTTAATTAGGCATGAATGTCCACATTAGGTCTGACACGAGCGGGCTGTCCAAGTGAGCCAAGACTATCCAATGGAGTCTTCTGCCCTTTATATGGCTATTTCACAGCAAATGGAAAGCCCCTGTTTCTTCTAAGGTCGGGCTTGACAGCGCAACTGTATGAGACATTTTATTAACAATAGTATACAAAGAATGGATTTTGGCTCCTGAACAAGAGTATTTTTCTCTCACTTCATGCCACTGGCTGTTTGTTATATTATTCCACTTCATATGGTATGCTTATTTCATCAAGTATGAGGGATTATTTTACATCTTAAAACTACACTGAATCATCACACATTAAATTCACTCATGTGTCACAGCAGAATTAATACTCTCCTTTAACAACTTGTTTACCCTTTCTAGAGCACCATTGGATTGAGGGCTATACGGTGGTACAGAGTAATGTTAAAAAACCATATGTAACAAAGATTTCTCCATCCTGGCAGACACCAGTTGCACACAATTATCAGTTTCTAGTTCAACAGCCACTAGAACCGAGCTACACCCGACTGAAGAGCCCCAACCAGTGTGAAACTGGTCTTGTGTTGCTTGTGTTCTGGTTGAGAAGAAACTAACTTCGCAGCTCGGCTGGACTGTTCCTATAGGAGCTAGGTCAAGACTGATTTGTATATGGCTTGGTATAATCTAAGCTGGCATGGTGGGTAAATAAACAATGGTTTGGAATGCTACCCGGAGCAATTACCTGTGACCGTCCTGAGCCTCGGCGAAGCGGTCGCTCCCCTCGCTGCTCCCTGCATATCAGCCTGCTCATCTACTGGTATTGTTTAAGCAACTTAAAACCTGGATATTCGACAAATAATCCCCCACCCTTCCGCAAGCGCCTTGAGACCCTATGGGTATGTAGCGCGCTATATAAATGAATTGAATTGAATTGAATTGGTTAGACTTAGTGCATGCTCTCATCACCTTATGTGTGTTTTATTCAAATTCGCTATCTTCATGTGCTGCAGCGTTAATATCTGGTTTCTTTAAGATGTGCTGTTCTATAACCATTTAAAGGTAGATTCAGTAGGCATGGTAAATGGAGACCCAGAATCAGTATAATGCTTAATGCAACATCTCCAATTAATATATTACTAAAAGTTTGTTTCTTGTTAGCCATAAAAAGCTTATCGCCATCCAACTGTACACTTAAAATAACATTTTCCTTTCTAGTCATGCAGGTAGTGTTTTTCACTATCTGAACACAACTAACTTGAACAGGACAACTGTTTCTCTTGCATGTCACATTGCTGTGAAAGTACATACAAGATAGTGGCATGCACGCACTGTGCCTCTTTTTGTGCGCTTTCCACCATTGTATATTGAACTCACCAATGTGGACTGTACGACAATGTGATCACTGTCATGCCTGACATGTGTTCCGGCAATAGCCATTAATGAGAGACTCATCCTCAAAACTGCCCAAAATCGGTCCATGAATCAGGAACAAAAATCCACAGAATGACACTCAGTTCATGAACATGGAGGGATGAGGGATCAGCCAATTACCTCACTGGTTCGACCTCCAGACAGAAGACAGAGGGAGGGCCCTCTGCAACATGCTGGTTCACCAAACGTATCGCATATACATAAAGGTAAGAACCTTGGTGATGGAAGGAGAGACGAGAGACACTCGGCAAGCATTAAAGTTAAGTATATCAGATAGTAGAGCATTCATAAAAGAGCACATCTATCAGCAACCTGTCTCTGTGCTAATAGTCTCTCAACTGCTGAGTCCCATAGGGATCTAGAATAGGAGTACCGGAGCAGCTCATGGTGCAAGGCAGGAACATTCTATATTCTATGTACAAAGCTTTTCGTTGGGATACAAAAACTGCTCCTTCAGAAGATGCGTGGACGAGAGTTGCAAACGGGTGGTTTTACAATAAGCATTAGAGAGACAATTCAGTCAATTTAGACACAAGGATTAACCATGGCTTTATTAAAAGGCATTTCTTTGCACTGCCCTCAAAAACAGGCCATGATATAGATACTTCTGGTGAGTGAAGCAAAGCCATTTGAGGATTCAGAGCAGGGACAGAGAAGAAGAATATGCATATTCATAGGAGTCTTGCACTGATGATCATTATCCCTATGATGCTTCAAAGATTGGCAATGAGAAAGCCCAAAACTGGTGGCTTTCCAACAAGGTAAGAAAAGAAGGCTTGGCATGGATTGGGAGGGTATGGCCACAGAGACATGTTACAAGGCATGTTCAATCCTGATTGTATCTTACCATATCCTCTGACTTGCTGCCTTAAGAAAAAATTGCACACGTATATACAACTTCGTAGGCCCTTAAATAAAGAAGTTCATAATCACATTAGGAATGCATGTCCACCAACCTCTGTAGGAAAAGAAGTGTCACAGGACTTGATTGCTAACTTCATGGTGAATTGTTTAGGTATCCAAACAAATGAGATGGACAGGCCCTGGTAGGCTTGACAGAAGAAACTCCTGGCAGGATTGGTTCTGTTGTGTTTTAAAATCTGTTTCACGTCTACCTCCTCATCTGCAGTGTTATTACTGTCAGCCGTGGGCTTAGGTATTGACGGTTTGTTTAAATCTTTTATCTTAGCTATGCCAAGACATGATGTTTGTTGAACAGTGTCATTTAAAAACATAATTTGTTTTGGGATAATGCAGGCTCTGAACAAGGCTTCTAAACCCTGCACCTGCCAGTCTCTTGTGCCCAAGACAGTTTGTGTCTCAATGTTGTCTTTCCAAAAGTTAAACCCTAATGTAGACAGCTGAGCAAAAACGTTTGCAGAATAAATTTGTTTAGTATTGGTCAACATGTTTTTCGTTCATGTCTTATTTATATTTCTAAAATGAAACGTTTCTGGATTTGTCACATTCAAACCTGTAAAGTTGGACAATGTTCCCATTGATTGTAAGTAAAACATTTTTAGGATTTACAGATTTGTGCAAATAATGGTGACCAAAATGATTATAACAATACAGTTCTTCATAATTTGTTGAACCTTCTAGGTGTTCATGTTTTTGAAATTTTGCTGACATTTCTAAGTCTGACATCATATTATTAACAGTTTCAAAGTCCCAATCATCAGAAAAAGTGCTTGATGAAACAAAATCACTTAAAGAAACCTTAAACTGGTGTAGAATTTTCAACAATTCCACCGGGCCATAAATGTCAAAATCAGTTGTGTCCCATGCTATACCACCAGGTATAGGAACGGCTGTGATGTTCACTGATGACAGATCTCTTTGCTCACGATGAGATGACTTGTAAGGTTGCAGGAGCAAGTTGATGTTCTTACTTGCTGTGTCCATTGTACTGTATTTTCCATCTATCATTTGTCCCAAACTCAAAACAAGAATGAGCCATAGCAGGAGAAAAAGTACACCTAATCCAATCCAAAATTCAACCCATGGCGAAACCAGATATGTTCTCTCAAGTTGATGAAGGAGTTCTGTTATTTTTTCTTTAAAAAGTGTTTTTGCTGGCGTTATTCTGGTTCACTGTGATCCTCAGAAAAGTTATTGAAGTTGATAAAATAGCCAGAGGCAGTTCTGTCAATAGTTGGTATTGCATCCGGATTCTTTGAAATCACTGGAGTTGCTTCCTAATTTGACATGTTTGTATAGTCAGATGCTACATCATTGAAGACAGGAGTTTCTTGATGAACTGATATTTGGGTATCAAGAGGGACGAGTTCCATGGCTGCGTTGCAAAGTCCTTCTTTTCTCACTGCAGGTTTATCAAAGGTGATAAGTCTTTCAGTTTGAACCTCTTGAAGAGTAGTTAGATTTGGTCGTCTGCTACTTCTTGGGAGTCCACTGGGCCTACTACTTATAATCGGCCACATGATTGTGGTTTTACCAGGTCAATTGATACTGTTCTGTTCTCCCTTTTTCCAGCAAGCGGCGGTAGTAACACTGATCTTGTTCCAAGGATTGCTAAGACAGGTACTGCTTTTCTATAAGAAGGTCCAAATTCCCTCTTTACCGCAATTTTTTCCCTGACTAGATCCCCAATCTTTGGAATCCAGACAAGTCTTGCTGGGACAGGTGGTTTTCCTTCAGTGGTCGTTAGGCTTTGTGTTGTGTTACTCAGACTTCTTCTTGTTTCATTTAAGTCCTGTAAAACAGCCAAACGGTCTATGATATCAAAGGGTTTCTGTTCCACTACAGAAGTTTATCAATCAAGATCCTGGATGAGCATTCTAGTACCAAATATTAATTCATATGGAGTGATTCCCCCCAGAGAATTTCTTGGCAGATTATTAAGACTACGTTGGACACTATTTAGATGTTTGACCCACCCATCACCCGAACTTAATACCCTAGCTGTTATAGATTGCTTTATGTCATGTTTTTTTCTTTCCACTACCGCATTTCCCTCAGGATGGAAGGGACTTGAAAACTGCAATGCAACGCCCAAGCTGGCCATGGCCTCCTTGTAAGCTTTGGAGCTAAACGCAGGACCCTGGTCAGAATGTAGCGTGCCGATTGAGTATGCGCCAATAAAGACTCGCAAATCTTTTATAATAGTTCTAGCGTCAGCCGAGCGCTGGGGCCACATCCAAATGAATCTTGTGCAGGAATCCACTGCGACCATGATATATTTATAGTTGCCGTCCCTTTGTAAGGGACCACAGTGGTCCAGGTAAACTCACGCTAATGGTTTATCTGAAATCAGAAGGGGCGTCTGCGCAGGTCGTTTCACTGTAGAAACTTTCATTTTTTGGCAGATTTCACATTCTAGAACATAGTTTCTAGTTTTTTTCCTCATGCATGGCCACCAATATCTCTGTTTTAATAATGATTCTGTGGCGGAAACTCCTGCGTGTGCAGAGGGGAGTCCTTCGTGTGCTGCTCAGATTAGTCCTAACCTATGTTCCATGTTTGGGATTGCCCTATCCTCCACTCCAGGGATTCGAGAAAAAGAAACATTATTTGCATTAGTTATATATAAGTTCTTTACAGGAAAGCCTTTCGGGAGTGTTTTACCACTGTCTTTTACTGAAGCAGTGACAGCTTGCATTATTTCGCTGTCTATTTTAGTTTTTGAACAAGTGATTGCAGCTACGGAAGCCGTTTGCACAGCTGCCTTCGCGGCCTTATCAGCCAATGAATTCCCTTCAACGTGAACGCCATCACGCTGATGACTCAGTGTATGAATCACATGAGTCTTTTGTAGTTCTTTTTGTAAAAGAACTACTTGTTCCCATAGCAGTTTATGCTTAATTGTGCCACCTTTAGCGTCTCTGAAACCGTTTTAAACCCAGTTCTGCAAATATTTGTTGTAAGACTGGACACAGTAATATGAATCGCACACTCTTAGTGTGGGGAATTCGCGATCGGTATTTTCAAGTGCCATCTTGAAAGCCTGTAGTTCAGCTCGCTGAGCTGTACATTCTCCGAGATATTGAGTTTTTTGTGACCGTAGGTCTACCTTCGCGCCAGCGACCTTTAACAATCGTGCACGCAGCACTATGGGCTTGTTTACCCCCAATTGCTGGATGTACTGAGCCGTCTGTATATATTATACAGCTGTAATGTTCAAGTGGCAGAATTTCAGTTGGCAGAGGACATTCTAATTCGTATTGTAGGAATTTTTGTGTTTTTAAATATGGGTCAAAAACTTATTCAACGTCTGTTGTGGCAAGAGAATTAACCCATTGTATCTATCTTGGATGTAGAGCTTTAGCATTTGGAATGCTTGCCTTCATCACTGCCTCTAAGGCAGGTACAGGTGTAACGATTCTAATGCGTTTACCCTGTGCGAGGGCTCTTTCTTTTGCCACAGCAGTCTAAACCGCTGTCAGAATCTTTTCTGTTAAAGTGAATTTCATTTCAGCTTGTGTGTACAAATGTGATTTGTATGCTATTGGTACCATCTCACCTTCGTTAAAGGTTAGGTATGTGAATCCGCATCTCCCTGGGATGATTCAGATCACAAGGTTGCGTACGTTGTTGCGTGTCTGTAATTGTGTTTTTGCTAACATGTCTGTTTGCACTCAACGCAAAATTTCTGTGTGCTTTTGAGTCCAATTGGTTGATTTGAAATCAGGTTTTATTAGTTCGTAGAGAGGTTTAACCCTTTCTGTGTAATTTAGAACATATGTTCTTCCAAAATTCAGGAAACCTAGAATTGACTGTAAGTTTTTCAGCGTTTTTGGAGGTTGGAGCAGCGCACATTTCTCTAAAAAGTTTGCTGCCAGGCTTTTCCCTTCACTTGATAACTCATATCCCAAAAATAGGACGTTGAGGTGGGCAATTCGTGATTTCTTAAAATTGAATTTATACCCTTCAGAAGCGAACCCCAGTATGATGGTGTTCACTCTCTTCAAGTGTACGTCCAAATCATCATCTGTAAGATTGACATCATCGACATAGGATAATGCCTCATCATCATATGTTTGTAGTAACTCTGTTACTCTGGCTGAGCATAACCCTGGACTATTCTTGAATCCCTGGGGGAGACGGCAAAATTGTACTGTGTCCCCATAATTGAGAAAGCGGTCAAATACCTGCTTTCCGGTGCAATGTTTTAACAAAAGAAACCATTTGAGATATCTAATGTAGTTTTATATTTTTTGCGCACAATGTTATTCATCAGTGCTGCACTATGTGCGTTTTGTACTGCAAAAGTTTTGCAACAAGAGGTTAGATGTCTGTAATCCAAAACTAGACTATATGAATTGTCCGGTTTGGAGACAGGAAACAACGGATTGTTCATTGATGAGGTGCTTGTTTCAATCACACCTTGGTATTCAAGTTGATTTAAGATCTCCCTGACCTGTTTTTTAGCTTCCTGTTTTACAGGATATTGCGTTTGCATTGTTGGTTGAGTTTTTATGGTGAGGGGAATCCTCATCATATCCTACATGATTTTTGTATAGTGCTGGGGCCTGGGCTACAGCCCATTTTCTGGCATAGGTGTATTTTTTATGAATTGGAATGTGATTAGAGAAGGCTGCCATAATTATCTCTTTGCCATGTGGGCACTCCCTGACAAATTCAGGTGGCCAGTCTTGTTCAGCTAGAAGAATGTCATAACCCTTAGATAGCTTCTCCCAAAAGAGTGCCTTTATTTTCCTAGTTATGCCCCCCTCCATCCGGAGTGTTACTTCATATAACTTATGGGGTACACTAACCCTGGTGTTGGCAGTTTCAACTTGAATGCATTCATTCAAGTCCACTGTCTACAGATGATCCTTCAGGATCTTGTGAGCTATGGTTACCTCTGCTGCACTGTCTAGCATTGTCTGGAACCACTCCCCGTTCTTCAGTTGTGTCCTCAAGATCCTCGGCATGTCTGACCTTTAGACTTGCTACCTTCTTTTTGGTGAATTGAGTTTTCCTATTTTTTGGAACGTGTTGTTCGTCTTTGGACTTTACTCGTTCTTCTTTTTGTTCTGATCATCCTCTTCTTTCGGATTTCTCTGAGGAAGTCTGAAAGGTACGAGAGGAACGTGTATCATTATCTTGATAGCTATCAGGTTTTCTCAAATTATCCCTATTTCTGAGGTTGTACCTCTTTTCCGAGGGCTCCTGTTAAGGAGACCTTCCTCTGGACTGAGAACGCTTCTCTCTAGGAAGTGTCTGTATGCTATTTTCCCACTTCTTTTTAGTAGTGGTGAGATTATTTTTAAGGATTGTCAGTTAGTTGGGGTTTTACTGGTTTCCCACCCAAACTATCTCTACCTAGTTCTTCATATGATTTTTCAATAATTCTGGCAAGTTCAAAAGGTTGCTCTGTTATATCTGTTTCCTTTAGTTTTTTGGCGGATTGCCACTGATGCTGCTTTTCCTTTGATGTTGGCTAATAGTATAGCCGAGACCTGTTTGAAATCTTTCAGTAATTTCATACCCAGATTTAAGGCCGGTTTGGGACCGTATTCAATTTGAATCTGTCTCAGAACGTCTGGTATTACTGCTATAGACGGGACACCATGTGTTTTTGTGTAGATTGCAGCAAAGACTGTACCCCAAGTGTCGCAGTCCTCTACGTGTGGTGCAATCCCCATTGGTAAACACATTGTTAGAATCCTGTGTTTCTCATGAGGTGTACTATCAGGAAATACTGCCTCTATTTAAGTAATTTTTTGAGCTAACCAGAATGGAATTTGTTCCTGTTTTGCAGGCAATTTACCAATGACTGACTGTATAGTCTGTGGTGTAATTTTGTTTGTGTCCCCCTGGTTAGGGATGTGCTGTGGAATTCTTACAGCTGGTTGGACTGTTAAAGTCCTCATGACACCTTGAACCAACTCCCTGTGTATTTTAATCAGCTGTTTTAGCTGAGCTAATAGTTCTGGACCTGTCATCCTTTCAATGTCAGGATGTGGTGGATAGCTGGCTAGTACCGGCCATGTTGCTCCTGGTCTACCTAGTGGACCGAGCCTGGTAATGTGATTTTGATGTTGTAGGGCGCCTTTAAACCAGAGCTGATGCTCTTGGTAAGTTAGTGGAATTTCAAAGTCCTCAAAAGGAACGTATTCCGCTGGTGGTTCCTCTAATTTATAGAAGTGGAACTCGTGTGTTACTGCATTTGCTACAGGAAACAGAATCCATGAATAGAATACCTCTGTCTGCCGATATTCATGTGCCTCTATAACAAATATTACTTTACCACCTCTTGGTGATACCCCATTTTCTATGAGTTTTATAGTAATTATTTTCTTTATATTATAGCACCGGGTCATTTTGTTGGAGACTTGTATCATCTAAAGCTGCTTGAGCTGCTGTTGCAACTCTCTCCCTTTCGTCGTCACTCTCCATCATTTTGGTGACCGAAAGTTTGCAGAGCAAGTTTCAAGGAAACAAAGATTAGGTGCACAATATTTTGGAACACTGTATCCTTCAACATTGAACAAACTAAAAACGAATACATAGGATTCTTTCGTCCTACTCAGTTTAAAGCGGACATTTTATCCTTTAACCCACTCCAGACGTCTATTGGAGTATTTTACGGGAAAAAGGGGTCTGTGTGAAAAGCACGACTGAGTTACTCTAGTATCTAGCGTTAAATTATCGCCTTACAAAACGTTGGGTGCCATGCAGTGTAGTTCCTATATTCCCAATAGGCTCTGCGCATTGGAATAGTATATCCTGTAGTTTAGACGTAGGACTGAGTTCGACTAGGTCTCTACCGAATGTACTAGACTTAATTGTGTATGTGCCAGCTAGCTCAGAGGTCACTAGAAACTTTCTTGAACGAACAAGAAGGGATTAGTTTCTGACAACCGCTTAAAACATGACAACTTTGTTCCCCAAGAATAAGAAATATATCTCTAGAGTCGCGGAAACAATAGATAATTATTTCACTCAGTCAATCGTGCATGCTTTGTTTCACCAGAGGTGCAGAGAAATAGAGAGACAGGCGTTTTCAATAAAAGGTATTTATTGAACAGTCTTCTTTCTCAAGCATTAGAAATTAACTGCTACAATGGTAATACTGGTTGTAAAGTACAATGCGTACAGTATGAAGAGTATTATAAAATAATACTGTAAAAGCATGATATGGTTTCTAAGCCAAATAGTACATAAAATACATACATTGATAAATAATAACTAAAAGTACTCAACTGGTGCTTCTAAAATAGGCCTACCCCAGTGTACCTAACCTAGGCCTAGTACAAGGGAGAAGTAAGTGAGGTGTTTCTTAGTTTCAGTATTCTTTGCCAAGAATCTAATCCAAGAATTCTCTTAGGGTCTAATCAGCTCCGTACCTTTGTTTTAGAATGTAGGAGGTCTGGTATCTCTCTCTCAGGACTCGATTTGCCAGCAACTAGCAAGGGTAGCCTGGAAACACCGGAGCTGGATTTCTCGGCTGGAGAAAGTACAGCGTCTCTCAGTGCGTCAGCTGGAGGGTCGGCTTCCTTCGGTACTTGCTGCAGCAGGGCGCGTCAGGCAAGTAGATAGTCGAAGTGCTCCAAACCACCGTGTGTTTGTTTGGACAAGTGTGGGCATATTTATACCTTGAAGGTGGCCAGTTTGACGTAAGATTGGACATAATAACGTCATTAGAGACTTAATTCTCTGAAAACTCTATGAGTTCTTGGATAAATTAATATTCATGCAGGGGGAAGTCCCTGACTGCTGAAGGCGGGTTTTTCCAAGAAATCGATGTAGATTTTCGGAACTAGTGGAAGTAGCCAAGCCGTATTAGGACTACTTGAGCTATGTCTTAATATGGTTATGATTTCAATGCCTATATAAGGATACAGTACATTATACCTACATGAGGGCATGAATCGGAAAAATTACACTAGGGTCCTAAAACGCTATACAACACCCACTCCCCGTATTATGTCTAATATTACTAAATCTATAAGCATAAAAACATAATTAAAGCATGTGTTCATAATCCCACCCAAAATACATGAAATGCATCCAAACATGGTTTATACACATACATGACTTACACGTATTTTATAAGCTATAGCTGTACATAGGATACAGTACTTTATACCTATATAAGGGAATGAATTGGGAAAATTACACTTGGGTACTAAAACGCTATACAACAGCCCGAACAGCACACCTGGAACTATGCAGTCCCTGACAGAGAATGGAAATGTACTGGCAAGATGGCTGACACTGGGGCCTGGTGTTGTTGCACAAGGCCATGATAGGATTTGGCTTCATGTTCAACGCCATGTAGCAGTGTCAGCCATCTTGCAAGTACACTTCATCACACTGTCAGATAGCCATAGGCCCAGATGGGCTATTTGGGATGGGTGTGAGGAGGAGTGTTTGCTATCACTACAACTCCCATCAGGCATGGACCCAGACAAACATTTCCACACAGCGCAAACAGCACACCAGATAGAGTGGCAATCAGACACTGATGTGTAGTGTACTATCAAGATGTCTGAAACTGGTGCCTGCTGTTTGACTTGACTGCAACACCCATCAAGGCCTTGTGCTTCAAATACCAGTCCCCAATGTCAGCCATCTTGCTAGTACATTTCCACTCACTGTGAGTAAAGTTTAGTTCTAGGTGGGCTATTTGGGCTATGTGGGAGGAGAAGTGTTTGCAGTTACTACAACTACCATCAGGCCTGTTCCCACACCCATCCTCCCAGCCATCCCAAACAGCCTACATGTGACTCTGCTTTCCTGAGTGTAAATGAAAATGTGCCGACAAGATGGCTGACACCGGTGATTGGTGTTTGGAGCACAAAGTCTTGCTGTGAGCTTGTAAGAAGTATGTACATGGTAGGAATTGTATGCATTTTAATGTTCATGTCAGGTATGTTGTTTATCAATATGACATACACATCACATGCTCATTTACTCTAATTTGGTTTTCATTTGTATCACTGTGTCCTTTACAGTGATGTCTATGGAGATGTAATTGGTAACTTAGTTTGAATGTGGAGTAGGTACTTACCAGACTCTGGTGTTTCTGGTAGTACATAGATGCTTTCCGGCGGAAGGATGTAACGCACCTTCACATCCCAGTGAAGTGCACAGGTGGTGCAGGAGAGCCACTGCCAGTCTGCTGGCTTTGAGCTTGTTCTCCAGTCAGCAGTTTATTTACCCTCCTTCGCACATCATAGTACCTACTCCTGACATCATCCATTGTGCACAGGACAGGTGCTTCAGCATTCACCTTGTTGACTATCCTGTCCCACATCCTATTTCTCTGGGAACGGGGGGTCTGTTGGACTAGGTTCCCAAATAACTGTGGCTCTACTCTGACTATTCCATCTACAAGCACTTCCAACTCTTTCTCTGTGACCAGTGGCTGCTTCCTTGGGGTGAGGGTGAGGGTGAATGTGAAGGTGAGGGTGAGTGTGAATATGAAAAAGAGTGTGTTTGTAAGAATTGTTTAAAAATAAAATGTGTGCAAGTTGTGTGGTGGGTGAAGTATGAGTGTAGGATGCAGAGAGCAGGGAATATGTGTAGACATTTGTGACCTAGCAGCAGTTCTGTTAGAGCAAAGGATCATGGTCATGTTTTTGGCCCTTTATATAGGTGGATTGGTGGGTATGGCTAATATTTTAACTTTTTTGGGGGGTATTTTTGCGATGCCAATGCTTGTTTTGACTGGTTTTATTAGTTTCCAGTTGCCATTTATAACACCAACCAACATGGTTCAGAAACCGCATCGGATGCATTGTCATCTGTTTGCAGGGTAAACCGAGTCTGATTTGTAACAGGAATGCTATTCTACAGCGTTTCCGAACAAGTCTGTCGCATTGGGCTTGTTTCCAGATGACTTGGTCGTGGGGATTGGTTTCCTACCGACTCAGTAGGAGTTTAATATGCAATGCAACCTAATCCATCGTTCGGGAAGCTAGCTGTCGAGTCGTTCGGAAATCATTTTGGACTGATTTGGTTGGACTGCTTTCCTGAGAACATCGTAACCGGCCTCAAAATCTAAATTATTTCCGGAATCTATCTTCATTTCCACATCACTTTCTTAATTAGGCATGAATGTCCACATTAGGCCTGACACGAGCGGGCTGTCCAAGTTGTAGAGAGCCACCCGGCCTCTAAACAACATTGTATCAGACACACGCACACGCATGCCTTCACCCTCGGGACGGGCACGCCCCGAGGTATATAATAAAAGCACGGAAGACCGCTCGGGGTCTTTCCGGCATACCCTCCAGCTCGTGTGTGTGTCCAGTCATTAGTATATCATTGCCACGTGCGAGGCCCTGACCTTGCGCTCTACACAAGTGAGCCAAGACTATCCAATGGAGTCTTCTGCCCTTTATATGGCTATTTCACAGCAAATGGAAAGCCCCTGTTTCTTCGAAGGTCGGGCTTGACAGCGCAACTGTATGAGACATTTTATTAACAATAGTATACAAAGAATGGATTTTGGCTCCTGAACAAGAGTATTTTTCTCTCACTTCATGCCACTGGCTGTTTGTTATATTATTCCACTTCATATGGTATGCTTATTTCATCAAGTATGAGGGATTATTTTACATCTTAAAACTACACTGAATCATCACACATTAAATTCACTCATGTGTCAAAGCAGAATTAATACTCTCCTTTAACAACTTGTTTACCCTTTCTAGAGCACCATTGGATTGAGGGCTATACGGTGGTACAGAGTAATGTTAAAAAAACCATATGTAACAAAGATTTCTCCATCCTGGCAGACACCAGTTGCACACAATTATCAGTTTCTAGTTCAACAGCCACTAGAACTGAGCTACACCCGACTGAAGAGCCCCAACCAGTGTGAAACTGGTCTTGTGTTGCTTGTGTTCTGGTTGAGAAGAAACTAACTTGGCAGCTCGGCTGGACTGTTCCTATAGGAGCTAGGTCAAGACTGATTTGTATATGGCTTGGTATAATCTAAGCTGGCATGGTGGGTAAATAAACAATGGTTTGGAATGCTACCCGGAGCAATTGCCTGTGACTGTCCTGAGCCTCGGCGAAGCGGTCGCTCCCCTCGCTGCTCCCTGCATATCAGCCTGCTCATCTACTGGTATTGTTTAAGCAACTTAAAACCTGGATATTCGACAAATAATCCCCCACCCTTCCGCAAGCGCCTTGAGACCCTATGGGTATGTAGCGCGCTATATAAATGAATTGAATTGAGTTGAATTGGTTAGACTTAGTGCATGCTCTCATCACCTTATGTGTGTTTTATTCAAATTCGCTATCTTCATGTGCTGCAGCGTTAATATCTGGTTTCTTTAAGATGTGCTATTCTATAACCATTTAAAGGTAGATTCAGTAGGCATGGTAAATGGAGACCCAGAATCAGTATAATGCTTAATGCAATCTCCAATGAATATATTACTAAACGTTTGTTTATTGTTAGCCATAAAACGCTTATCGCCATCCAACTGTACACTTAAAATAACATTTTCCTTTCTAGTCATGCAGGTAGTGTTTTTCACTATCTGAACACAACTAACATGAACAGGACAACTGTTTCTCTTGCATGTCACATTGCTGTGAAAGTACATACAAGATAGTGGCATGCACGCACTGTGCCTCTTTTTGTGCGCTTTCCACCATTGTATATTGAACTCACCAATGTGGACTGTACGACAATGTGATCACTGTCATGCCTGACATGTGTTCCGGCAATAGCCATTAATGAGAGACTCATCTTCAAAACTGCCCAAAATCGGTCCATGAATCAGGAACAAAAATCCACAGAATGACACTCAGTTCATGAACATGGAGCGATGAGGGATCAGCCAATGACATCACTGGTTTGACCTCCAGATAGAAGACAGAGGGAGGGCCCTCTGCAACATGCTGGTTGACCAAACGTATCGCATATACATAAAGGTAAGAACCTTGGTGATGGAAGGAGAGACGAGAGACACTCGGCAAGCGTTAAAGTTAAGTATATCAGATAGTAGAGCATTCATAAAAGAGCACATCTATCAGCGACCTGTCTCTGTGCTCCAGTCTCTCAACTGCTGAGGCCCATAGGGATCTAGAATAGGAGTACCGGAGCAGCTCATGGTGCAAGGCAGGAACATTCTATATACTTTGTACAAAGCTTTTCATTGGGATACAAAAACTGCTCCTTCAGAAGATGCGTGGATGAGAGTTGCAAAAGGGTGGTTGTACAATAAGCATTAGAGAGACAATTCAGTCAATTTAGACACAAGGATTAACCATGGCTTCATTAATAGGCATTTATTTTCACTGCCCTCAAAAACAGGCCATGATGTAGATACTTCTGGTGAGTGAAGCAAAGCCATTTGAGAATTCAGAGCAGGGACAGAGAAAAAGAATATGCATATTCAGAGGAGTTGTGCACTGATGATCATTATCCCTATGATGCTTCAAAGATTGGCAATGAGAAAGCCCGAAACTGGTGGCTTTCCAACAAGGCAAGAAAAGAAGGCTTGGCGTGGATTTGGAGGGTATGGCCACAAAGACATGTTACAAGGCATGTTCAATCCTGATTGTATCTTACCATATCCTCTGACTTGCTGCCTTCAGAAAAAATTGCACACGTATATACAACTTCGTAGGCCCTTAAATAAAGAAGTTCATAATCATATTAGGAATGCATGTCCACCAACTTCTGTAGGAAAAGAAGTGTCACAGAACTTGATTGCTAACTTCATGGTGAATTTTTTAGGTATCCAAACAAATGAGATGGACAGGCCCTGGTAGGCTTGACTGAGGAAATTCCTGGCAGGGCTGCTTGCTAAGATCATGGATATTGCTGAGTCTGCCAAGGATGAAGATTCACAGCTCGACAGAGTTATTTGCATGCTAGAGATTGGTAACTGTGACTTTTATTCAGAGAGCTAAAGGTCAATCCTTTTGACAGTGGCCTCCAATTTCTAGGAGAATTGACTAACTCTGAGGTGAGTCTGGCGAATATACGATGTTACATTGCAGTGTTCAACTGCGATACCTTTACAACGCAGACATTACAATGAAAGTCATTACAATGACTTGCGCTGGAGGGCGCTTGACTTAGAGCGCCATCCAGCGCAAGTCATTGTAATGACTTGTGTTGTAATGCCTGCGTTCTAAAGGTATTGCGGTGTGAACACCTGCGATGTAACTGATGTTTCCCGGGTCCGGTGATCCACGGGTAGCTCTTTAAAGACTCATCTGTAAAGGAGTTGTGGAAATTCTTTCAAATATTTGTTGATAAGGGAGAACTTTGATGAAAAAACATGTATAATCAGGGTGTGTTTAGATGGGCGGGTAGAGGCAGGGAATACATAACTGGTTGTTTCCACCAAAAAGGCCCCCAGAGAAAGCAGACCTCTCTAAGAGGGGGCATTGGCAGGACAAAAGGAGATTTTGCTCATTCTTCTCCTCATGAGGCAGAGCAGGGCGAGGACATTTCTCCACCGGAACCAACTAGAGTATGGAAATGTAACAGGAGGGTCTTCAGTTGAGTCTAAGTTAATCATTCCTGATGTTACTAAAGACAAGGATTAAACACTTTGATTAACATTATCAGCTACTGAGAAGCAATGCTTGGATTCTGCCAACAGTCAGGAATGCTGTATACAGTTCTTCTGAACATAGGTCGAGGGAATGAGACCCAAGCCTATTGTATTTTCCCACAAGAAGCAAGACCCTTTAAACAAGGGGGTTGTAGAAACCTAAATTAAAGGGCTGGTCTAGCGCAGGACCCTGCATGCTTCTGAATTCGTAAGAATCATCTCTTTGGTGAATAAGGAGAAGGGCCTCAGCCCATTGATAAATTGGAGTGGTTTATACATTAGTTTAGTGTTGAAACACTTCCAAAAAAGGGCATTCATCTGTTGTTGGAACTCCTATTAGAAATGCACTGGATGGACAATGGGCGTAAAGAATGGCTATTTAACCTTTCCCATTTTTAGAAGGTTCTTCCAATTCTCATGAATTTGCAATTCATTCTATGCTGCGCCCAGTGATGATTCACAAAGTTGATGAAGCTGGCCTCCTAAATAGGTCAATGAACATCCTGTGGTGTAGCGATCTAGCTTTGCCGCGCACGCCACGCGATGACGTCACAGGAAGTCCGGCGGCGGCCATGTTTTAGGCATTGGCGCCCGGACTCCGAGACGGATAAAAGCAAAGTCCGGCGCTCCCGGAGTTGTGATATTTTCTTAAATAAATAGCAAGTATTTACTCCCACACAGCATCTGTTGTGGTCATTGCCTGGACCCTGGGCCAACCCACTACTTTACAATGGCGACAAGGTCGTGAGGGTGCCATTACATACAGCTGAGCACCCAGAACCCACACAGGGGCTGCACACAGCACCACCCAGGCCGGGCACACCCACCAGCCGTGCCACCACCAGGAGTGTGGCAGAGACACCAAGAGCGCAGCCACCCAGAGCGCTGCGCTGCTCCAGCACATCGGGGCCCCACCAGAGCCGTCAGGAAGGAGCCATAGCTGCCCACAGCGCAGCCACAGTGTAACCTGCCGCGCTAGGGACGCAGGAAGCAGAGAACACCGTAGAAGGCCAAGTAAGCTGGTGCACAGGGGCAAGGACCAAGGAGGGGCGGAGAATCAGTCCCAGGAAGACGACGCGAAGTCGGGGAACGCATGCCGCAGCACCACACCTCCAGATAGCGACGACAGCCCTGAGCCACGTGCCATCGCCAACGGGAACATGTGCGTGCAAACTTTTTCACTGACAAACCCGGTGGCGTTCTTGCCCAAAGTGGGCGAGCCAGAGATGCCTTGGGAAGACTGGAAGCCCTACTTCCTGAACTACCTCTCAGCACTGGAGGAGGAAGGAGGGGAGGAGTTCTCAAGCGCATGCCGCAAGAAAATACTGCTTCACAACTTAGGCCCAGCAGGGCAACGACAATATCTTCACCTAGTCAAGCAGGAAAGACCAGCCACAGACACAGATGTGTTTCAGCATGCCTTGGAGGATTTAGACGCGCACCACAGCCCAGTTGTTTGCACAGCCATAGACCGGTTCAATTTCTTCCAAAGAAAACAGACGAAAGGGGAGTCGGTGAAAGAATATGTAGCGGCGTTACAGAAATTAGCCATCACATGCAAGTTTGGAGTGCTACAGGATGAACTAATCAGATACCACTAACCAGATAATCATGCATACGATCAACACATCGGTACAAGAAAAGTTATGGGTGAATGGCGATGCGCCCCTGAAAGAAGTAGTGGCGTTGGGAAAGAAAGCAGAGATGTCAAAAAGGTGTGAGGAAGCAGCTAAACAAGAAAGCAATCAAGGGACAGCAGTGTATAAATTGATGGACAAGAGAACGATGGAAGCGAAACAACCGACAGGACAATCTGGAGCACGCAATCAGAAAAGGTACACCCCCAAACCAAGCAAACCGCAAGAATGGAGGGGTTGGCACAAGAACACGTGCTATAGATGTGGTAGCAACGCACATGTGCCCAACGACAAAAGTTGTCCGGCATTTGGAGCCAAATGGTCGTATTGTGGCATCTTCGGGCATTACGAGAAGGTGTGCAGGAGGAAGACGTCCAGAAGCGAAGTCAAATATGTAGCACCAGAATCACACAAAGAGAACGAAGACGGGGAGACTGAGGAAGACGAGGAAGTCTTGATGGTAGGAAAGCAAGTCCTGGGCTTGGAGTGAACCACTGACAAGAAGCCCAGGTGCGAAATGGTCATAGGAGGGATACCAGTGACCATGGTAGCCGACTCAGGATCGCCCTACACAATCCTTCAGAGAAGCGTGTAGGAGAAGGAATTTGCACCCAGGACGGGCCATCACCTGTTACCATCGGACATCCACCCAGTGACGTTCACGGGGGAACCCATTCCAATGGTGGGATACCGCCCAATGTCATTTGCATTCAAGGGCAGAACAAAGGAAGAGAAGCTATACGTAGCCGAGAAGGGACCAACAGTGTTGGGCTGGAGAGACCAAGGAGCCTTGGGAATCAAATTGAACCCGGGAGGACACACACAAGTTCTCATGACAATGGACGAGAAGAATCTCGGAGCGCAGGGATGGAGAGATGACTTTCCAGCTGTTTTCAGAGACACTATAGGCCGATTGGCGAAGTTCACACATAAAATCTGCTTGAAAGAAGGGGCACAACCTACGTGCCATAAAGTACGCAACATTCCGTTCAGGTGCAGGACAGCCGTGCAGGAGGAGCTGCAGAGGTTGGAGGAAAATGGAGTAATTGAAGCGATTGACAGCGCAGAATGGCTAGCAACATTGGTGGTCGCGCAGAAGCTGAATGGGAAGGTGAGGTTGTGCGTGGACCTCCGAGAACTAAATAAAAACATTGTTGTTGACAAGTTCCCACTCCCCAAGATCAACGAAATGCTGGCTAGAACTAAAGGAGCGCAATGGTTTACCACAATAGACCTGACATCGGCCTATCATCAAGTGGTATTACACAAGTCATGCAACCATCTCACGTCTTTTATCACACCATTCGGCTGTTATAAATTCTTGAGGATGCCATTTGGATTGGCCTCAGCGGCCGCTGTATTTCAAAAACTGATGTACCGTCTCTTCCACAAAATGGAAGGCATCCAGTTCTTCCAAGATGACATTTTAGTAACGGGGACGACATGAGAAGACCACGACAGGAAAGTGAGGACAGTGCTAGACACTCTAAGGCAGAATGGGCTAACCGCCCAATGGGACAAGTGCAAATTCGGAGTACATTCGGTTTCCTATTTGGGGCATGAAATCAGTGATCGAGGGATCGAACCAAAGGCTTTGAACGTGTCAGCGATCAGAGATTCTCCCACTCCAGAGAACAAAGAAGACATTAGAACCTTCCTGGGGATGGCAGAGTTCTATAGTAAGTTTGTTCCCCACTTTGCCTCAAAAACTCATTGCATGCAACAGATATTTAAGGACAAAACGACATTCAAGTGGTCCGCAGCGGAACAGAAGGAACTCGAAGAGATGAAACGCAACATCTGCGAAGCCATGCCCATACAGGGATTTGATCAAGACACCCTGACTGTGTTGACCACAGACGCTAGCGATCGAGGGTTAGGCGCCGTGCTGACGCAAATGACAGCTGAGGGAGAAAGTACCACAATAAGTTTTTCGTCCAGAGCGTTGGCCCCCAATGAACAAAAGTTCAGCGTCATCGAGAAGGAAATGATGGCGGCTGTATGGGCGATGGAGAGGTTCCAGCAGTTTCTGTGGGGTGGAACGTTTTTGCTACGCCCGACCACAAGCCCTTGGTGAAGGTGCTCACATCGAGTGGACACGACCATGCAACACCCAGAATAGCGAGAATGATGTTGAGACTGCTCGTCTACGTGTATGAGGTAGAGTACTTACCCGGCCACAAGAACAAGGTAGCGGATTTTCTAAGTAGGGCAGCGTCCAAAGAAAGGGCGGAGGACCAAACCATCAGCGAATGGGATGAGTATGCCATTGCCATTACAGGAGATCCGGAGAAGTCCATAAGTGCCCAAGAATGGGAAATTGAGTATGCCAAGGACATGACACTCAATGCCGTGAAGTCGTACTTGACCACAGGATGGCCGGACAAGAGGCTCATGGACAAGGACGTAAGACAATACTGGGAAGTCCGAGAGGAACTCTCGATCGGAGACAACCCATGTTTCCTGTTAAGGGGCACCAAGGTGGTTCCCCCCCAATCCCTGACAAAGCACCTGTTGACTATAGGGCACGAAGGTCACCTTGGTATTGTAAAAACCAAATGGAGAATGAAGGAAGACTATTGGTGGCCAGGGATGGACCTACAGATTGAGAAACATGTCTGCGCATGTGAACAATGCAGCAATGCGGATAAGACCCAAAGAGTATTACGGCCTCCCTTAGGGAAGTATGACTGTCCAGAGAACCCGTGGGAGGAAATATCCAAAGACATTCTAGGGCCCATCCTGGACGGACAGGGCACGCCTAAGTACATCACTGTACTCATAGACAGGTACTCAAAGTGGCAAGAAGTGGATGTGACGGATAACACTGAAACAGAGACCATACTGACCTTCCTAACAGACACCTTCATAATGGAAGGAATCCCCAAAGGGATACTGAGTGACAATGGACTACAGTTCGTCTCAGCAAAATGGGACACGTTCATGGAGAGGAACGGCAGAGCCGTAAGACACACACCAGTATATCACCCAGCAGGAAACGGCCTCGCCGAGAGATTCAATAGGGTAATCATGGGGTCGGTCCAAGCGGCGATCAGTCAGGGCAAGGACTGGGAGAAGGAACTCAAGAGACTGATGTGGGCATACCGCATAACACCCACCACCACGGGTTATAGCCCGTTCAGGACCTTGAGAGGGCGTGAGCCATTCACGAAAGACAATGTTGCCTGGAAACACCTCACTATACAAAGCCACTGGTCACCTGCCGTAGACCGGAAGAATTTGGAGACAGCCCAGGAAGTATATACGGAACAATACAACAGGAGACACAACACCAAGGAAACCACTTTGGAGAGAGGGGAGTGGGTGAGAGTAAGACAGCCCACGATGAAGAAGAAGGGAGACAGCAAATTCACCCCCCCCTCTACAAGTGGTGGAACCATACACCAGATCAGCTCTTCTCAGCGATGGGAAGATATGGTCTCAACACCGGATGGCGAAGTGCAATCGCATTGAGAATTGGGACACCAGGATGGAAAATGGGAAGGTCACGCCGGAGAAGGAGGAGTCACCTAGGAGAGCCAGAAGAAGTGGAGGAGCTGCAAATTTCGGGAGAGATCAAGGCGCCACAGAGGAGCAAAGCAAACAAGCTTCCCACAATCCGAAGAGAGCTGTGCAAGAAGAGGAGATCGAGGGAGTAGACATGGATGTGGGTGAAACACAGAACACTGAACTGAGTGAACAATCTCCCAGCATGGGGAATTGCAGTACACAGACGCGAAGGGGTAGGACGATCAATCTCCCCAGAAGGTTCGAAGAATATGACATGGGAAGCAAGTAAGACTGTTACAGTTACATAGTGTTGTGTTGTGCAAAGGGGGGAGATGTGGTGTAGCGGTCTAGCTTTGCTGCGCACGCCACGCGATGACATCACCGGAAGTCCGGCGGTGGCCATGTTTTAGGCATTGGCGCGTGGACTCCGAGACGGATAAAAGCAAAGTCCGGCGCTCCCAGAGTTGTGATATTTTCTTAAATCAATAGCAAGTATTTACTCCAACACAGTGTCTGTTGTGGTCATTGCCTGGACCCTGGGCCAACCCACTACTTTACACATCTGCAACTGGTAAAAGGCTTAGGGGAAAGGTTAGCCCTAGAACTGAAGAGTGTTATGGACAGAGGGGTCCCTGACTTATAAGAACAGATTATATACAATGAAAGGAAAGAAACACTAAACATAGATAGGAAAGAAAAAAGAAACAAATCCAAAGTGCAATGTTTTTATTCACAAAAGCACTTGTATCAACCTTTGAATGGTTATACGATATATATCAAGAAGCAACATTTTTTCTTTTTTCAAAATTGTTCTGTGCCCACGTAGAGAGGGAAGTGGGGGGTGTGCTGTGTGGGAGTTCAGTGAAAATAAGTGACAATTGACATAGTATTACTTTTCTGAATGACCAATATTCATATATACAATCCTGAAAAGGTCCCCTTGAATCGGGGCCACATAAAAAACGCACATGTCATCGCATTTTTAGGAAACCAAACACCTAACGAAAGCTGTACAAATCCTGCTGGGCAATAGGAGTTGGTGGGTAAGGCGAAGAGAGTCCACGTTTAGACCCTGTATATGTAGGGAAAGTTGCCCTTACAGCGCGGGTCTTCTTCAGGACTGGGCTGACCTCCTAGGGTTAAAAGAGCATTGAAAATAATCAGGGTAGAGGGTCTACAAAAGATCCCTATTAAGCCATAGCAGGGTGACCCACTTGGCACAGTAACTAAAATTACATACAAGCAACGAGGACTATTAAAACACTACAGTGTTTAAACATATTGGGGAAACTAATTCGATGTTGGGATGAGGAATTACCTTAAAGAAAAGAGGATTGAAATATCTGCGGGCGTCTGGTCTGATCCGACCGACCTCGTGTTGATCTGGGGGCCCAAACAGAGCGGGTTTACATTGTAAGGCAGTTAAAAGGACAGAAAAACACATAGGAGCCCACACATTTACAGCCAACAATACCTCTGGTTCGGGGATCCCTGACCGAAAGGGTTAGTAATTTCGGCGGGACGTATCTATGGGTGGAAACGAGAAACGGAAAGGGCTTTAATTGCTAATTCCAGTATAAATCGGATTCTCAATGTGTCAAACAAGATGTGTCAAAAAGGGGGATCGCCACATCGGGCTTACCGCGCCCCAGTCCTGAAGAAGACCCGCGCTGTAAGGGCAACTTTCACTACATATACAGGGTCGAAACGTAGACTCTCTTCGCCTTATCCACCAACTCCTATTGCCCAGCAGGATTTGTACAGCTTTCGTTAGGTGTTTGGTTTCCTAATAATGCGATGACATGTGCGTTTTTCATGTGGCCCTGATTCAAGGGGACCTTTTCAGGATTGTAAATATGAATATTGGTCATTCAGAAAAGTAATACTATGTCAATTGTCACTTATTTTCACTGAACTCCCACACAGCACACACCCCCTTTCCTCTCTACGTGGGCACAGAACAATTTTGAAAAAAGAAACATTTTTGCTTCTTGATATATATCGTATAACCATTCAAAGGTTGATACAAGTGCTTTTGTGAATAAAAACATTGCACTTTGGATTTGTTTCTTTTTTCTTTCCTATCTATGTTTAGTGTTTCTTTCCTTTCATTGTATATAATCTGTTCTTATAAGTCCGGGACCCCTCTGTCCATAACACTAATCTACCCAGGTCCCAGTGACTTCGTTCGGGTTTAACCCTGTGTAACATAGCAGCCTAGAACTGAAGAGAGCAGATCTTGTTAAATTAACACTGCTAACATTACTACACCACCAGATCGCAATTTTGGTGATGCTGTTGTTCTGTATTAAGCACAGGTCATGTTGCATTAAGGTTGGTGGTAAATACTGTCAATGCAATTACTATCAGTGGACATTTTATTACTAACTGAGCAATGCATGTTCTACTTTTCTGCAGCTTGGGCAGTGTTTTTAGGTCTGGGCTTTGGGACAACTTTAGCTGCTGTGCCAGACTATTGTTTTTCAAAACAGTCCTACATACGTAAACGGGCTTTTGGTCAGCAGGTTTCATACATTGGTCTGTTAAATTGTCATTCACATGTTGGTCCTGCACAATACAGTATACAGCATAGGGCAATAGGACAGTCCAAGTTTCCTGTTGGCTCCCTTCACTTTCAGTGATTGCATGAAGCCTGTTGGCATGCTTAACATCCCCCTAAAATAGTCCCTTTCTCTTCATTGACCTAGCTGATTCAAAGAGTGTTATATTGTATCTATTTTTATATTAACTTAAAATACCGTTAATTTTGCCTGCACTACCGATGTCCAGCTATTGATTATTTATTTTTTAGTCTCCTTGTAAAGTTGCTGTTTGAAAGTATTTACGTGACATCATAACACTGTTCTCCTCTGTGATCTAATTTCCTGGTTAGGTGGTGATTTATTCTTGTCTGACTAACAATTAATAGTCATAAAACACATGGCGCAACTGAGGGTCTGTTATTCAAAAACATCACTCGTAAAACTGCAACATAAGTGAATTATTTTACATTTAAAATATTTATTGCAAGATTACAGCAGCTACGCTTAGTTAGCAGCATGATTAATGTTTTCTTTTACTCTTTGTGTCATATGCTTGCAATTGAAACAAATGAAAAATAACCACTGCACCAGCTTCCCAAGCAAGACTTTTTGGCTTTGCTAAACCTTGTTAAAAGTGGAAATAATTTTTTAACAGGCAACTAAAAAAAGCATCATCCAAAAGCTGAAGTAAAGTTTAAAATAAAGGTACAGTCAAAGGAACCTTGCAACAAGAGTCATTTCCTTATCTTTAACAGTGCGGCCATATGTAGCCTACCTTTGATTAGTTAACAAATAACAAAGAGCGACCCAATAACCCCTTTTGAGCATGGGTATAGTCTATAAAAAAGGCAAGTACAGACAAGGGGATCTGTAATATAAATTTAAAAATACATTATTCTTATAATCACAACCTTCATGGACCTGGCTTTTCGAGCAGTAGCAGCATTCCCCTCCTCCAGCGCCTTCAGACCCTCACGGGTAAGTAGTGCGCTTTATAAATGTATTGATTGATTGATTGATTGATTGATTGATGGTGTCAGCCAACTTTCAAATTAATCACGAATGAAGAATGCATCAGTGGAGAACAAATAAATTAACGGCTAGGGCGCTCGACCTCGGACCTGGAGATCTGGGTTTGAGTCTCGGTAACAACGCCAAAACCTCCTGTAATTCTGGGCAAATCACTTAATCTCCCCGTGCCTAAAATGAAAGTGTGTCCTCGTGTAACGTAACTGGTGCTATGTAAAGCGCTCTGATACCCGATTCGGTTCGGGTCTAGTTCGCGCTATATAAAACTCTGCAAAAAAAAAAGGTTTACATATGAATAGCATTTAATGTGAATAACAAAAATGTAAAAGCTTTTCATTAGTGATGAGAGGTGCACATACCAGCAAACAACACATGCATGTCAAATGCAAGGAGCAAGTCGTAAAATGTCCATTCGGGTGAGACAAGTATGTAACGATCCACTTTTGCAGAAGATGATTCCTAAGGGCCTTGTTACAAGTTTGGCAGTCCGACCGTCAGAGAACCGCGTCCTCCCCCAGCAGTAGACCACGGCGTTAGTGGTCCTAAGACTGCTGTAGTACGAGTTGATCACAGTGCCGCCGGTGTGGCTGTGGAGATCTTGCCGCAGTGGTGAGTACTGCTTCCAAATATATCAGTGTCTGTGCATTTCGACTGCATATGTGTTGGAAGCACACATATACATAATACGTGTGGAAAAATGCCATCTACCCATTGCCGGGGTTTGGCCCATATGTGGCCAGTCCTGGCTATGGGTATATGGTAAAAAAATGGCTCACCTGTAGATCGTCGCAAGTGGGGTTGTATTGCCCAGGGTGAAGATCCTCCTATGTTGGGGGGACCTGAAGAAAGGGATCCACATTGGAATCTGTCTGAAAGAACAAGAAAAGGGTGAGTATGCACCTCAAATCCCCGATTGAGAACCCAGGGGTCTACTGGCAGTCTCAGTGGTTCAACCCCCAACTCCTAAAAAGGCCCTAAAGCAGTCACCCATTGAGTGACTTCTATAGTTTGTGGATGGCTGAAAGCTTGCTTTGTTGAAAAACAAAAAGCGAAATACAATTGACGTTTCGTTCCCTGTCTTAATGAATAAATAAGACCATCTTCAGAACAGTGGCGTAACACAAAATGATGGGGCCCCATTGCAGAATGTGATGAGAGACCTTCCTGTCTCCTAGATCGCACAGACATTCATTGGTCTTGGGCTCAATGGGAGCCCCCTGAATGGTTGCACCCCCCCCCACCCTCTGTGCTGCATGGGCCTGTTTGGGAAAGGAGAGTGGCTTTCCAAAACGCGCAACTATTTCTTATTCCATGCCATTGGATGCATTCTGCAAGGCATGAAATGGCATGGCTTAAAGGGTGAGGCGGCTCCCTTCAAAATAAGAAACCCTGGAGGACTCCCCACACTGCAGGGACTGTGGGGGCCTCTATTAATACCATTGCTAACGCGGGATTACTGGTTACTAATTATCTTACCAAATCCCATTTCCTGTCGACTGAATCGTTGGTACCTGTCTTGAGTAAAAGGTAATCTTGCAGTAAACAATCAATTTAAGAACTTACACCACTCTAAATGACCACTGACCAAAATTAAGTTTTAAAGATTTAATATAAAGTCAAAGATAACTGAAGATACAAACTTCTCAAGATGAGATTCAAAAGGTATATCGGAATCACTATGAACATGAACTTCTTGAATAGTCTGAGTCTGAAGAACAAAATAATAAGTACAAGTTCGAATACCATCAGGGTTGCTAAAATGGATACAAGTTGCAACCTCAAAGTCATTACAGAAAAGAAAATTAAGGATTAGTCTGTCCCTACACTGTACTAAATGACATCCCTACTTAGCAAGATCTTAACCCTCTAGGTGTCAGCCGTGGTGATTTCCTAAGAAGATCACGCACTTCTCTTTGTCTCTTCTCTGATAATGGGTCTCTCCTGATCAGCCTATCTGCCTACCCATCCGCTTCCTTAGGCTCCCAAAATCATCTGCTCTGCTCTCCTCCCGGGTCACTTTCCCTAATACCAAATCACATTTCTAATAGAAACGCCCCTTGGGACGCCCCTCACGTGGTACATCTTTCCGCGGCAAACTCCATGATGGTACTCTTGAAGACCCTCGTTAAAGTTGACCTTGGTTCCCAGGCAGCTTCTTCAGTGCGCTGATACCCCCTGAAATTCCTGGAAACTCCTACAGGCCTGCGCAAGGCGCCACTGAACAAAGTCCCTTTCATTCGAGCTGATTAGGACCCTCGCACCTGCATACAGCTCGTCCTGCAGTGGGCCTCAAATTCCAGACTTCACCATATCTTAGGCCATAAAACACTCTCAGAGCTTCATACTGGACACCTCACGACCTCTCCTCTAACGAGCACATGACGATTTAAACTACATGACATTATCGGCTCTGGCCTACTTGATTTACATGCAGCAGGTTCCTGCACTCTTAAAACGTTAACTTGATTTAAACAGCAAACATTCTTAACTAGCATACGTTTCTAAAATAACACATCTATAACGCATATACTTTTAACCCTAAGTTCAATAGTACATTTTGAAAGAACCATGTCAACCTTGTCTCACATTATTTTAGCAGCACGTTTAGATTTGCTTGTGAATTGCCATGAGGCCTACACAAAATACTGGGTTTTAGAGTTACATTCAACTCTTACATTATTCCTTTAACATGAGAACATGAGGTTTTCATATTCATCCCAAACATTTCTACATTAGTCTCACACAGTTATGATTATCGTTACTCTACTTAAACATTCTATGCATTTCACCACTGAATATAAGACACTCGGTGTATTTCACTTCTAAATATAAACACTCTGGTGCAAAGTACATGTTAACTAACTACGTGCTTGTAAATATGGCGTACTTATACATTTTTTTCAAACTTGTGCTCTCTCAGTCCCCCCTTTGATGACCTTTAGGGGTCATCATTACCATGACACTAAAAATGTAGAACCTTTTAAAGTGAAGACAGGGCAGTACCACTTCTTTTCATACTCTCTAATGCTTTCAGACTCTTATATTGAGTGTCCTGCATCGCTGTCAACTCTTCTTCCTGTTTCTTCATAGCTCTCTGTAACCTATTTGCTCTATACCATTGATACAAACGCACCAATCCCCACAAAGTGATTACACAAATCACTACTATGATGATGGGTTTCAATATGTACCAAACGATACCCTTTCCTAAGTTGGCAAACCAACTTCCAACTTTACCCATTCCATGGCCTACTTTTTCCCACACATTTACCTTTGCCAGGTCCTCAATTTCGTAGTGTATGGCAGTAATGTTTTGTATATACTTCTCTAGAGGCTTTGAATTGTCTGGAATGTAAGTACAACATTCCTGTACCTTCAAGGCCCTACAGACTCCTCCCTCTTTTGCTAACAGAACATCTAAAGCAAGTCGGTTCTGAAGAACCATTGCCCTAATCGATTGCATCTCCCCCTCTATCAGCATCAAGGATCTTGCAGTACTGGCAGACAGTCTATCTACGACTGTAGCTAACCTCCTGATCTTAATGTCATTCATTATCAATCCTAAGAAAGGGAATGCAGCACCTATTACATCTCCGACTACTTCTGCTGCACCCAGCCCTCGCTTCCATCTAGTTGATATTTCTTTCTTAGGCGTGTCTAAATTCTCAACATGATATATTTTAGGGAAAACAACAGCCAGATAGCATGATCCGTACCAATTATCTGGTAACTTCACATAGGCATATCTTCCACATACAAAATATACATTTGGTATTGCTTGCATCCCTTTCATGAAGTTCTTAGAGTAGTACTCCAATTGAAAAGCATGTTCGCAATTGACTTGTCCTACATAAACGTTTTCATAGTAGGAGTAACTCCTGTGAATGCACAGTTTCCCCCGTTTCTCCTTATCCAAAGCAATTGGACCAATACTACCTTTTCGTTGTTGTGCCCTTTCTTCCTTGGTCCAATCTGTTTCTCCTTGTCCTGATGCCTTCAATACCTTCTGCTTCCTGTATCTAGTATCTACCTGTGCTATAAACTTTTTCTCAACTTCTGATATTTGACAAGTCAGATTGTTTATTCGAGCATGTGAAGTATCTAACGTTCTCCATGGAATAAACCATTTGTGTAACCTGTCTTCGCTTTTGTAGTAGTCCCATTTGTTCAAATGCTTGAAATTCGGAACCTCTGGCAATGTCGAGTCGAAATTCGAGAAGTAATACTCAAATCCGTCTCGTCCATAAAACATACTTAACAATAAACTGCACGTTATTCCATATGTCAACGGGAGATGATGATATTTGATACCCTCCTCCACCGAAATTGGTAATTGCATACATACATAGCAGTCCTTTACCTCCATGGTATCAACATATTCATAAAGCAACTTAGCATAAGCATTTGACTTGTAATTCCCCTGTGATTCATCCATGTGTAACCTTTTTACTTCTGCATCTAACAACGCTTTGTCTTTCTCATTGATGTTTCCCTTCTCCTTAATAATGGTAGTTCTCGGTGTTGACACTCCCTTATCCTCTTTAACTGTGGTTCCATCCCCTTCGTGTCCCGCTAGGAATGAAACAGTTACCACTAAAATTATAAGAGAAACCACTACTCCTAAAAATGTAACAGCTATACATTTTGCCCTGCGGTTCGGGTTGCCAGCCTCCATGTTCTCAAACAGTGTAGTTTTCTTTCTTCTAGCATTCACTTCCTCTTCTTTTCAAACAAAGTCTTTCTCTCTTGCAATGTCTTTCTTGGAACGCTTGGAAGCTTGACAATTGGTTTCCGCAAAACAGTTCAAAGTCCAGTAGAATAGACAACCCTAGCCCTTCTCCATCCACTAAAATGAAACCCCTATCACTTTTCTTCTTCCACTCGGCGCTAGGTTATCTTGCAACAAGTTTACAATTTCTTTTCAAAAGTCTTATTTTCGTCTGAAGTTATGTATGACTCAAGGAGTGACACTACTTCTTCATAAATGTCCATCCGAAGTATCATTCCCTCAGGTTCTGGACAATTCGTACCACACCATGGAAAGTCAACCTTTTCTAGGATTATTCTCCTTATTTCGCTCAAGACAAGTGGACGGACGAAATTGAGAGTTAGCGTTTTTTCAATTTCTAATCCTGGTACTATCAGTTCTATATCCACAATTACAAAGGGGTCCGTTCTAATCAAGATCACTTTCTTCACTTTTCCAGATCTGCACCCCCTTGAAGACATTCGCAATATGATCTTAGTCCACAACAATAAGCACTCCTAGCAATTCTACTACTCGTTCAAGCATTTCCAAACGAAGAAGAGTTCCCTCCAATATTGGATATCGTGAACAGC
Source organism: Lissotriton helveticus (assembly GCF_964261635.1). NCBI lineage: Eukaryota > Metazoa > Chordata > Amphibia > Caudata > Salamandridae > Lissotriton > Lissotriton helveticus. The sequence continues at coordinate 243,389,397 of NC_136073.1, forward strand.
AAACTGGAAACTCAACTGTCTCTAAAAGCAATTTTCTTATTCCACTCAGGAGAGCAGGATGAACGATGTTGAGTGTCAGCAACCTTTCGGTCTCCGCTCCTGGCAGTAGAAACTTTATTTGCACTGTGATGATCGGGTCAGTTCTGATCAGTTCCACTTCCCTGATCCTCCCTGTTCTGTGTCTCCCAGACATCTGCAACAAGGTAGGTCCAGTCGGGAGTAGAGTATCTTCTGCTAGGCACTCGCACCCTACTTGATCTTCTAAGACCCTCCTCGGCTTGATCCTGGATATCTTCTTCTGGATCTGAGTCTTCGGATATAGGAGTAAGCGTTTCTTCTTGGGCCGACCTCAAACTTAGCCTTCTTCTTCTTGTTGGCCAAGTGGCAGCTCCAAGCCTTATTCTCCTATTCCTTGTCCTCCCACTTGGTTCTTGATCGCTCCGATACGGATCTGAGTCTGAGTCGTATTCACTTCTGCTCTCTCCTTCAGTTGCGTCTTCTGTCTCACTGCCGTCCTGCCTTCGCTCTTCTTCTGAATCCGATGCGTTCCCAACTTCTTCCGACACCTCCTCAGCTGCCTCAATCCCTTCTTGCGACTCTTCTTCCACTTCCGGGCTTTCGTCTGGGATGGGAGCTGTTCCTTCTAGAGGTGCTGGAACTCTTCTAGTATGGGATGCATGAATCCAATTTGGCAGCCCCCCGCACTTCACCGCGGTGTTCGTGATCAGGATTACCTGAAAGGGCCCACGCCAGCGAACATCTAGGCAGTTCTTCCGGACGTGTTTTTTAACCAGGACCCAGTCCCCTGGGTTCAGGTCATGACACAGGTTCCTCGCTGTTGGAACTTCAGCCGCATGCACCTGAAGGGACACAGAATGGATGGCGTCAGACAGTCCTTTACAATAATCCAAGATCAGATCATCTGTAATATTCAATAGAGCAGTAGTTGGAACTGTAGGAAGTCTCATGGCCCTCCCCATCAGGATCTCGTGGGGAGAGAGACCTGTCCTCCTATCAGGTGTGCTGCGCATGCTCATGAGCACCAATGGAAGAGCATCTGGCCAACTCAAAGATGTGGATGCCACTACTTTAGCCAATCTATTCTTCAAAGTGCCATTCACTTGTTCCACAATTCCTGAAGCTTCTGGTCGATAACTACAATGCAGCTTTTGATCGATATTCAGTGTGGAGCACAACATCTTCACTATTTCGCTGTTAAAATGTTTTCCTCTGTCCGATTCCAAAGAGGCAGGCACCCCGAAGCGCGGTATCAACTCCCTGAGCAACAATTTAGCCACTGTGAGTGTATCGCACCTACGTGTAGGGTACGCCTCAACCCATCTGGAAAATACGCATACAATCACCAACACATACCGAAGGCGATTGACTCTTGGCATTTCAATGAAATCTAGTTGCATTCTATTGAAAGGCCCCCCTGACCTCCCAATGTGACTCAGTGTGACTGGTGTTCGTTTGCCTACGTTCAGTTGTTGGCAGGTAACACATCGCTTACATACTGATTCTGCTGCTATTCTGAATTTCGGGCAATACCAAGTCTGCCTAAAAACTCTCATCATAGCATCCCTTCCTAGATGTACTGGACCATGTATTTCTCTCGCCATGGGATTAGCTAATTCTTCAGGTAACACAGCTCTCCCATCTGCTGAAACCCAAAAATCCATTTCACTTCGTACACAGCCTGCTATTTCCCATGCCTTTTTCTCTTTTTCAGGTGCGTTCTCCTGCATTATCCTTAAATCCTCCCAAGTGTCTACAGTTTCTAACATCATACTTAATTCAGTCTTTTCTTCTGCACCTTCTATTTCCACCTTTGAGAAAGAATAACTTTGTTCCGCACAATAGCGTGCGACTTCATCAGCATATCTATTACCTTGTGACACAAAATCTGTATTCTTAGTATGAGCTACACACTCCACCACTGCAATATCAATAGGACCTTGTAATGCTTCTATCAGCAATCTCACAAATTCTCCATTTCGAATGGGCGAACCAGAGGAGGTCATGTAACCCCTCTGAGACCACAACTGCCCGAAATCATGAACCACACCGAAACCATATTGGCTGTCCGTGTAGATGGTGACTCTCTTTCCATTTCCTGCTATGCAGGCACGAGTTAGGGCAATAATCTCTGCTACCTGTGCGGAATGTACTCCTTCCAGGCAAGCGGCTTCCACAACTCCAGTAATGGTACAAACAGCATAAGCTGCTCTCAACCGACCAGTATCGTCTCTTAAACATGAGCCATCAACAAAGTAAATTTCATCGGGGTCAGACAATGGCTCATCCACAATATCTGGTCTGGGTTTCGTGCATAGTTCAGTCACATCAAGGCAATCGTGGTCTTCACATCCTTCGCCTTCTATTACCGTAGGTAATGGCATCAAAGTAGCAGGATTCAAGACAGAGCATCTCCTGAGAGTCACGTTTTCTGCGGCAAGTATAACTTGCTCATAACGCGTGAGCCTGCTATTGGTCAGATGCTGCGTCTTCGTCCTGGTCATTAACAATTCAACTGAATGTGGTACATACACCACTACTGGATGTCCCATTACAATACTTTCGCTCCTTTCAATGCTGACACCCGTTGCAGCAACGGATTTGAGACATCCGGGCAACGCTGCGGCTACTGGATCTAATGTAGCCGAAAAATATGCAACTGGTCTACGGGCATTACCGTGGGTCTGTGCCAAGACTGACAAAGCACATCCCTCTCTCTCACAGCAATAGAGTGAAAACGACTTTTCATAATCTGGCATTCCCAGAGCCGGAGCACGACATAAATCGTCTCTCAGCTGTAAAAACGCCACCAGACATTCTTCATCCCATGGTACCGGATCACTCACCTCCTTGTGCGTCAGTTTCTGTAAGGGCTTTGCTTTCAGTGAAAAGTTAACTATCCACTGTCGGCAGTAACCCACCATCCCTAGGAACATTCTAACCTCTCTCTGAGTTGTAGGCGCATTCATTTTCATTATCGCCTCAATCCTCTCTGGGGACACCTTACGTTTCCCTTTTTCTAACCTGTGCCCTAGATACTGTACTTCTGTCAGACAATACTGTAACTTGCTCGGAGATACCTTATGTCCATTTTCAGCTAAATGATTCAGTAAGGCAATTGAATCTACTTTACAAGCTTCCTCTGTTTCTGACGCAACAAGTAGGTCATCTATGTACTGTACCAGAACCGAGTTCTGTGGCAGTACTAGATTCTCAAGATTCTTCTTCAACAACTGATTAAAGATGGATGGACTGTCTGTGAATCCTTGTGGAATTCGACACCATGTTAAAACGCGATCTTCCATTTTAAACGCAAAAAGGTACCTGCTCTCTTCATCCAATGGGATTGAAAAGAAAGCCTGACAAAGATCTATCACTGTGAACCATTCTGCTTGACATGGTATTTGAAACAATATTACTGATGGATTCGGTACCACGGGACAACATGAAACGACTATGTTGTTAATCTTTCGTAAATCCTGAACTATCCTAAACTTCCCACTAGGTTTCTGCAAACCCATAATCGGGGAGTTACAAGGACTGCCCACGATTTCCTTCAGTATTCCCTGCTGTATCATTGACTCGATCACAGGCTTTATTCCTGCAATCGTTTCCTGGGACAATTTGTATTGAGGCGTTCTTGGAAACTCAACATTTGGTTTTACCAGAATTTTTACCGGTTCTACCCCTTTAATCAATCCTATATCTTCTCCTGTGAAATCCCACACCTCTGACGCCACTGCATCTCTTAAGTCTTGTGGAAGATCTTCTACAGTCAGAGTAGGATATAGTTCTACACAGAATTTTGAATTGGCCACCTTAAAGGTAGCATCATCGTCGGTAGTCTGTACCTCCACTCCTTGTGGGGTGCAGTATATGGTGCAATTCAATTTGCATAACAAATCCCTACCTAACAGACATACCGGACTCGAGTCACAAACCACAAACTGATGTTCGTTCATGTGGTTTCCAATTTTCACAGACACTGGTTCTGTCAAGGGACTAGTCATTCTTTTATTTGCGACTCCTACCACTTGAATTGTTTCCCCTGACATTGGCAAGTCTGGAACTACCGCTGATCTCAGAGTCGAACGAGTAGCCCCAGTGTCCACTAAGAACGTAGTGGGACACCCTGCCACTTCTGCCTCAACAAATGGTCCTCTCTGATCCACTTCTAGAACTGCCCCGAGGGTACAGTCCTCTTCACTGCTCACCCGTTGTCCTGTCAATGGATCAATGTAATAACATTTTTCTTCCTCGATAAACAGAGGCATTTGTTTAAAGACCTTTCCTCCAGCTGTTATCTTCGGTGGCTGTGGGAATTGGGCCCGTGGAGCCGAAGTCCCCCCTTTGGCCACCTTACTGCTTGGGACTGTCACTTTTTGCACTGGGTCTTCTTGGACCTGCTCTTCTACTTCTTGCTCTCCGTTTTCAGGGTTAAAGGGACACTCGCGTCGCCAATGCCCCACCTGATGACACAGATGACACTTTGTCGTTTTCTTTAAAGTGGCAAAGTCTATCCTAGGTCTCTGCCCTTCTTCATTATCTTTGTTCTGACCATTTGGTTTTCGTCCCATCCCCTGCTTCTGCTGGCCACCCTTCCCAGCGGACTGCATTTGCACCACCATCAATTTCTCCTTTAGATTCTTGGCTTTAGAATCTATCTCGTCACTGCAGTACCTCGCATATCGTAAAATCTCATCTAATGGTTTGTTCTGCCAACAGATTAAATGTTGCTGTATCATCAAACAAATATCAGGTCTCAACCCCAATACAAACTTTGACACGAACTGCCCTATGTCTTTGGGATCCATTACATCTAGTCCACTGTATTGCTTGAATGTTTTCAACAATCTTTCATAAAACTCGTGAACTGTCTCCTTGGGTTCCTGCCTTGTTCGGTCTATTTTTACCCAATCTATATCCTGTGGTGGTACCTTATCTTTCAGCCATGCTATTACCCTTTCATACTTTCGCATGACTATCTCAGCTGGTCCATTAGTTCGAACATCTCTCAATGGTTCAGCATTTGGCCATTCGACACTAGTCTTACAAGGGGTCCACAAATCAGATGGGACCACGATGTCAAACAACGTGTTCAAATCTATCCACAATACTTTCGAAATTTTAACAAACCTCTCTACCTGCTTATACCACTCGACTGGGTTGTCCCGCAACTTCGGAAATGAGTTGGTAAATGCGGCTAAGTCTCCTCTACTCCAGGGCACATGTACATAATTTCCATTTGATATTTCTCGCAAAGGGAATGCCTCCATCTGCATTACCCTTCCCTCAGGGGTCATCACGTTTGTACTTCGCCTAACTGTACCCTTTTTCGACCACCTTTCTTCCCATTTATCCAGTTCTCTCCACACTCTTATCCCTGTTACCAGCTCTCTTATGTGTGTTTTTAATCCAGCAGTTCTCTTCTCATCTAGATCTTGGTCTGCGTACTGTAATCTGTGGTTACTCTGTAATGCCCTTGTCCTAGACAAATCCACGGCATACTTGTCTGCCAAATCAGTCAGTTTTTCATGAACCGCTCTAGCTTTCCTAGTAATATCCTTTGCCATGAACAATAACTCATCCTGTTCATACAATTCTATCCTCTCCAAAGGCAATGTTCCATCTATTATCTCATCTACATCTGATTTTAAACTGGTAACATCAAGCCTTTTTGCCTTTATTTCAGCTTTCAAGACACTCAATTTAGCTCCTCCATCCGCATCTCTCCCATCCCAGCTCCGAGATCTACGTTTAGGTATTGGTGAATTATAGGGAGTCCTCCCCTGTTCCCATCTCTCTAAGTCCCATGCCTTTCCATCTTCTCGGGGTGGGTGGTGAAACACTCCTTCATGCCTCCCAGCCTCTTTCTCTCCATCCTGGCTAGTTTCACGGGATGCAGGGTAAGATGTTCCCTTACACCCTCTTTCTTCCCTACTTCCCTGTGATTCTTGATTACTTGAAGCATGACGGGACCTGTCATTATTCTCCTTCCTCCAATGTTGGACATCTTCCCCAAGCGTATGATGAAGGCACCTAAACCTATTCTGAAAATTCCGTACCGCCTCATCTCCTCCGTTCCCCCAGAGACGGGACATTTCCTCACATTCTACAATCCTAGTATTTTGTTCCGGCTGTTCTCTCTGATTTGTAGGACCTGCATCCCCTCTATTCTCTTGACTTTGGCCTTCCCGGCCCTGACTGCTTTCGCTGGCCCCACAATGAGATACAGTCCCGTTTCCCCTGCTTTCCCACTCTGGTTCCGTTCTTGTCCTGTTACTCGGAGATACTATGGACCCGTCCCATTCCCTCAAATCAGCTCTTAACTCTGAAAAAGATCTTGGCCGCGGTCCCCTTAGATCCATTGGTCCTCTCGGACCTCCCTGTTCTGAATTGGGACCGACAGTTGTGTCTAATGGGGTGTTCCACGTTACCGAACCTGGTAATTGTTTCCATGCATTTGTCACATTATTCCTCCTTTCCATCTCAATCCTTTCCCTATCCAATTGCCTTTGTTGTTCCCCTCTATCTCTCTCAGAATTATAGATCGAAACTATGGGTCCTATGGTAACAGGCACTTGAAGAGCGTCTGGCAATCCCACAGACTCAACCCTTTCTGTGGTTGGCGTTTTCTGCACCACAAACCTTCCCACTACACTCTGTACAGTGTGGTTTGGAGGTGTTTCTCCGCCTTTGCTAGGTGTCCATTCCGATATAGGGAGTGGTGTATACCCCTCTATCTCATTCCCATCTTCCCTTGCGAGCCCTCTATCTTCTATCAATCCCACTCTCGGAGGTGGTCTATCCATCAACAATCTGTTTATCAGATTGTCCTCCGACTCGCTTTCCTCGTCTTCTTCCATGAGGTTTCCTCCTCCTGACACCTCCCTCATCGGATACATTTTCTCCACCTCAATAGTCTGGACCCTCCAACGCTTTTCCTCCTCATCCCATTTGGAATCTCGCACTGCCCTTACCGATCGCGTCAGCCTTTGTTGACGCCTGTTCAAATTTCGGTCGTGTGCAGCCTTAATCCATGCATTAAGAGCCTCAAACTGTGTTGGTCTAGGTGAGGGTTTCAATGAGGACATGGTTGCTTTTAGCCGATGTAACACCTCTAATTTAAACGTCCCGTACTTCGGGAACTGCATTTCCTCATTTCCTTCCGTAAGCTTATTCCAAGCCCCAATCCACAATATCGTATGCAGCCCAACATTCGTTGCCATATAATGAGCTGGCGTACCCTCTGGGGGAGCCTCTTCCCCGTAATAATGTTCACTTCGTTTACGTTTAAAAATCCCTTTCAAACACTTAAAACACTTCATGATTTCTCTTTTCTCCGCGTTTGTTTACTTCCTGATGATATTCCACCAATCTCAGAGCCGTTCTCACTAACTGGCCTATCCGTACGCGGCTTTCCTCCGACGTCACTCTAGCCGCCCAACCAGAGCGCGGCTCTAGCTAACGTCACACCAACCGCTCAATCACAGCGCGGCTCTAGCCGACGTCACCCGTCCCCCTTCGCAGCAGTTCCCCTCCTTTCTCAGCTCGTCTCCTCGGTCATGCACGCATCCCATTCATACTCTGAAAAATGATTACTTCCGTCCAAGCGATCACCTTTCTTTGACTGTACGCCCACAGTCTTTCTGTAGTTGTCCCCCTAACTTGGCGAAATGTCTTTCCGTTTACTTCCAGACAATCGCCTTCTCCGATAGGTTACTCACACGCAGTAACTTTCGACCAGCGTCCGTTACTCATACACTCACTCTTACACTCCCCCTATCTTGGATCCACGGCGGTCAATGGTACCTCGTGACCTCCGTACTATGGTCGACAACTACCCTGGATGTTCGATACACCCAAAACCACTTAAGCTCTGGCCTGAACTTAAGATTTCACCAGTTCACCCGTTTACCAGGTTACCAGTTTACCAGGTTGCGCGCGCTCACAACCTTCTCTCATTCACACTACAGGCATTCAACTCCGCAAGACATTACAATACAAATACAACACAAAACACCGCAATCTGTTCACGCATGACCCTTTTTATACTCACTCTCCGATACTGCTGCTTTTCTCGCACCGTCTGCACCTTTCGGCACACGATTCTTCCGCTGCTCGTCTCTCGACGTCTCGGGCCTTGGGGTAAACTAACCTCTCTAGATTACCTTCCTCAAGAAGATAACCATCCTCACTCTGCTACCAACTGCTAACGCGGGATTACTGGTTACTAATTATCTTACCAAATCCCATTTCCTGTCGACTGAATCGTTGGTACCTGTCTTGAGTAAAAGGTAATCTTGCAGTAAACAATCAATTTAAGAACTTACACCACTCTAAATGACCACTGACCAAAATTAAGTTTTAAAGATTTAATATAAAGTCAAAGATAACTGAAGATACAAACTTCTCAAGATGAGATTCAAAAGGTATATCGGAATCACTATGAACATGAACTTCTTGAATAGTCTGAGTCTGAAGAACAAAATAATAAGTACAAGTTCGAATACCATCAGGGTTGCTAAAATGGATACAAGTTGCAACCTCAAAGTCATTACAGAAAAGAAAATTAAGGATTAGTCTGTCCCTACACTGTACTAAATGACATCCCTACTTAGCAAGATCTTAACCCTCTAGGTGTCAGCCGTGGTGATTTCCTAAGAAGATCACGCACTTCTCTTTGTCTCTTCTCTGATAATGGGTCTCTCCTGATCAGCCTATCTGCCTACCCATCCGCTTCCTTAGGCTCCCAAAATCATCTGCTCTGCTCTCCTCCCGGGTCACTTTCCCTAATACCAAATCACATTTCTAATAGAAACGCCCCTTGGGACGCCCCTCACGTGGTACATCTTTCCGCGGCAAACTCCATGATGGTACTCTTGAAGACCCTCGTTAAAGTTGACCTTGGTTCCCAGGCAGCTTCTTCAGTGCGCTGATACCCCCTGAAATTCCTGGAAACTCCTACAGGCCTGCGCAAGGCGCCACTGAACAAAGTCCCTTTCATTCGAGCTGATTAGGACCCTCGCACCTGCATACAGCTCGTCCTGCAGTGGGCCTCAAATTCCAGACTTCACCATATCTTAGGCCATAAAACACTCTCAGAGCTTCATACTGGACACCTCACGACCTCTCCTCTAACGAGCACATGACGATTTAAACTACATGACATTATCGGCTCTGGCCTACTTGATTTACATGCAGCAGGTTCCTGCACTCTTAAAACGTTAACTTGATTTAAACAGCAAACATTCTTAACTAGCATACGTTTCTAAAATAACACATCTATAACGCATATACTTTTAACCCTAAGTTCAATAGTACATTTTGAAAGAACCATGTCAACCTTGTCTCACATTATTTTAGCAGCACGTTTAGATTTGCTTGTGAATTGCCATGAGGCCTACACAAAATACTGGGTTTTAGAGTTACATTCAACTCTTACATTATTCCTTTAACACGAGAACATGAGGTTTTCATATTCATCCCAAACATTTCTACATTAGTCTCACACAGTTATGATTATCGTTACTCTACTTAAACATTCTATGCATTTCACCACTGAATATAAGACACTCGGTGTATTTCACTTCTAAATATAAACACTCTGGTGCAAAGTACATGTTAACTAACTACGTGCTTGTAAATATGGCGTACTTATACATTTTTTTCAAACTTGTGCTCTCTCACCATGCTTCAGAAAAGGTTGCATAGAGTAAGTATTGTTGACCCCATATTTTATTGTGTGATCTGGAAAATTCAGTCGTGGGGGAATAACTGGGCTATTTGGGTAAATCATAACTATTTATCAGACCTATATAAATATTTACTTATGTACAATGTACATTGTTGCCGGGTGACAGTGTGCTTCTGCTGATTAAATCATGAATTCTCCCAAGATTTCAGTCATAAGTCTATAAGTAGAAATTTACACCTCTCTGAGTTGCTCAAATAGGCAAATTATTCCTCCATAGTTGTATCTTCCATATAGACAAGTGAAGATAACCCTATTACTGACTCCACATATATGCACCTTGATGATATATAATTGTTGAAAGCATATAAGGGATTCGTATATCTAGATGTATCTGTACATGATCACCTTCACAATGTGTTTGTAATTATTATTCTGCTTACTAATCTTTGTACCACCATTTGTTTGTGCTCAATATTCTGATACACGACATGCTATTTCATGTTGTGTATTTTCTTTGCTGTCAGATCAAAGGCCAGGTGATGTCCTTGCAGTGAGTTAATATGTATGCTCATTAGTGGCTTTGAAATCTGCCAAAATCCCACGTCCTTTTGGTCACAGAATGTTGGCGAGTATGTCCCGCTGCTGGCAGAGGCTGGAGGTTGGCAGGGTATCTCTGACGCAAAAACCAGAGAAAAATAAAACACTTTCCAAAACATGGAATCATGCGGTCCAACAGCCCCCTTTAGCTGCCTCCCACTCGAGCAGGAGAGCAGATTTTGTCAAGAGGATGTCTTTATACTCTGCATTTGGGCACCTGATTGTGAGAAGTTGGAAAACTCTCATTTCATAAACATGTTGATATCTCTCTTAAAACAGCTTTTGTTTTGAATGCATCATTGGGCGTAATCAGACGTATGCCTTGTCCGCCTACACAGTGGGTAGGCCTCAGCTTTGCTGTAGCAAACCTCCAACACTGTGGGGTTAGATTTTGCCTTCTTGCTTCAAAGTTTGGATGGCTGGTGTTTTATTGAAGATCACTGGGAACAGAAGATACAGTCAAAAACTTATATTAAAATCCTCAATATATATTACTCTCTTTGGTATATGGTATATGGTTCCCCGTTCCTCTACAGGAAGGAGCTCTGTCTACCACCATGCTGTCTCTATGTGGCCCAAAACAAGCCTACCTTTTACACACTCTCACTTCTTGTCCAGTTCTTTGTGCAGGAAGTGACATCCTGTGTCCCACCTGTATGCCTAATGTGCAGGGTTCTAGTCCTAATCTTGAAAGATTTTCTTCCCATCCATATTGTGACAGGAGTGTGCATATTTACTTTGCTTAATCTGATGCTCTAGAGAAAATGCCTGCGAGTCTACACAAACAAAGGAGATAAGACAGCACCAAATAATTATTGTAAGACATATTGCATATTGTATCATACAGGAAAGAAAAAGATTATGTTTATTGAATGCACATTATACATAATCGAATGTGCCAAATAAGTGACCACAGTTTGCAATTTTTTTTAGTTAATTTAACCATTTTCAGAGCATACTGTGCAAACTGGTTTACATTTGCCATGCAATATTAGTCATAAATTGCTACCCAATTTATTAGTATTACTTTTAAAAACCGCAGAATAAATGTTAGAGTTAGCCTAATGAGGATCCAAACCTACACCTTGCTTGATTATATGCGCTCTCATCAAAACACACTCTGCAATCCCACATGTATCTGACGTTACAGATATCATTATACGACACCACCTTAACACTATATGCAGCATCGATAAATAGCTCACGTACAATTCAACTCACATCATAGATATCTTCATCCCTATGGACTACAACATACAATGCAGCGACCACACACAAACGACATGAAGTAGACTTGCTGTCAGCCACAAGCGCATAAGAGCCTGCAACATGAGTGGACCAGCATAGCTCATGTCATTGTACAACTCCCCACTGGCTACTCCTCACTCCCATGGTCCCAGACAGCCACTTTTTTTTGATCCACTGGAGCACCACATCTAAAAATACTTCACCAGAGAATTGTCCGATCTTATCACCTCTGCCTCTGTTCAACTCAGTCATCCCATAATCCTTGGAGACTTCAATCTTCTCTTAGATTTAAGCACCATGAAACTCAAAGACTCCATCGACTAACTCACCAACATCCTGGATATGAAGCAACGCATTGCTTAAAGTTCCCATTCCAGAGGCAACACCATCAAACTCAACATAAAGACTTCTACAGCAATCAATTCAAAGCCTCAATGGCCCAAAACTAGATGAATTTGGATCACTGACACTAAGGGGGCGATTACGGTGCGGCTCGGAAGGCTCCAACCGACAGTCGGAGCCTTCCGAGCCGCATTGTAATGGGCTGGTCGGATTCCTTTCCGACCACCTCATTTTGAAGGAGGTGGTCACAAAGGAATTTGACCGGTCATTCCGGCTGGATTCTGATGGGCTCGGAGAGCCCATCTGCCAGTCAGAATACGGCAATTAATCTCAAGGGCTGGCATTTCTGCCTTTGGGATTACGATGATGGTTTCTGATATTGTTTCCGTGCCGGTCTGTCAGACATGGACACCATGTCAGAAAGCATCTTTGAGGGCCCCCAGCAGAGCCCCCTTGGGTGCATGGCCTCCGGTTGGAGGCTGTTGATCCCTGCACCTTGTGCCAATGGGTGCAGGGATAAACCACACCTCTCATTTTTCTATGGGATCATACATTATAGCAGTTTATGGCCATAATGCATGCTTCCATAGTAAAATGTAGGAATGCAACCGAACAGTGTCACATCCTAATGAGGCGGTCGGTCGGTCCCATGACCATTGCGGTGTCGGGCGGAAGAGATTCTGCCCAAAATCGTAATGAGGGCCAATACTGTGCTAAAAAATATAATTGGCAACAATATTTTGTCACAAATATTGTGTACAACATTATTGTGTTCCCATACTTATAATGGTAGGTACAAAAATATTGGAAAAAAATATTGTTGAAACTGATATCACGAAAAACAGAAAAATAGAGATTTTTTCAAAATGTATATACACATTTAAAGTAGTAAATCCTAATTATTATGTTGTATAACATTAATATAATAAAAATAAAATGTATTCCACTAATATTTAACACTATACTTAACTAAATACTCATCTAAATACACAAACACATACATATGTGTGTGTATATATATATGTTTTATATATATATATATATTTTTTTACAACAAATGCCCATGAGCTTTAGGGCAGCACACGACAGTTCGCCATTGATTTCCCCACAGTATTTTCTGGGTGCCTGACGCGTTTCCACGGCTCACGCCGCTTCCTCAGAGGCATTAAGCAAACAGGTGGCACTGCGGATGCTCGACTCCTTTTTAAAATGTCAGGCACTCTTTGTGTATCATTGGAGTGCGAGTATCCCTATCCTGGATCGGAGTGTGCTGTCAGATGATTACGGGTTCCTCACCCAAGTCAATCTATCTATCTATCTATCTATCTATCTATCTATCTATCTATCTATCTATCTATCTATCTATCTATCTATCTATCTATCTATCTATCTATCTATCTATCTATCTATCTATCTATCTATCTATCTATCTATCTATCTATCTATCTATCTATCTATCTATCTATCTATCTATCTATCTATCTGTCTGTGTATATATATTTATATATAGATATATATATATATATATATATTCCCAAGGTAATCTTCCTCCATTGAAGTCGATTAGAGGCGACACAGCGGGGCTTTAGGTGAACACCATTTATTAAAATTACGGGCATGACGCGTTTCGGAAGTAGTCCTTTATCAAATGCCCTTCCAGTAATTCAAGTGCCTCTGTTGCTTTTGGTTCCCCATTCAATTCGTTTGTAGTGTCCAATGCACTGAAGTAGTGTTGGGCTCCAGGTAAAACGTTGCACGGAGTCAAGGACGTTTCTTCAGTGAAACTGCATTCCCCAGCATGCAGTATTGCCGTGTTGCTGGTTAGTGACTCCGCTTGTCGGCATGGTTCTTGCTTTTCCATGTTGGAATGCCGATCTGCAGCGTTGACCAGGTGGGAATTAAACATTTGTTCTGGGCTCTGTATGGCATTCGTAGCCCACACTCCCAGCCTCCCAGTTCCTTTGGAAAATGGAGTCGGAGATGCCGGTGAAGTAAGCAGCATCTCTCCATTACAGTATGGCCCGTCAATTGGCACCGACTTCTCCATTTCCTCCGTCGTGCGTATATATATATATATATATATATATATATATATATATATATATATATATATACTAGCAGCCCGCCCCAGCGTTGCCTGGGGCAGAAGGGGGCTGGGGGCAGCATTTTAGGCTTGCGTGCACTCCCACCAACCTCCCGGCCGTGTCCCGGAGAGCCTGAGCCTTACCTCAGCCGCTGGTCCCGCTCCTGGTGGTTTCCTCCTGTAATTCACCGTTTGCTACCTCCCGCTACCCGCGCATGAAGCAGCGCCAGTCACTCCAGGACTCACCCCCGTCCGTGCTTTAAGGGATTGTCCGGTCCTGCTCCAGGCGCCCCACCCGCACAGGCCTCCACTTCGCCCAGCAGCAAGCAGGGCCGCGGCAGTCCTCCCAGCAGGTCGCGATCTTCCGTCAATGGGCACGATCCGCAGAGCTGCACAGCCTCGGACACCCCGGGCAGCACGATTCGCCGCCATTTCAGGAAGTGTTGTCAGGGAGCGCAAATGATGTCATCACGCAGACGTCACGGCCGGCGCTACTTGCAAGGGACTACTTTATTTTTATTTCTAAGTTTTTCAAACAACGTATATTTTTTATTTTTAATAGCCCATGTCCTTCTGCTTGCCCTGAGGTTTTCAAAGATGTCTTGGGTGTTTGGATTGGTGGTGTACTTTTCGAGTTTACCTGGCTCAAAGGACACAGTTCTCTCTTTATAATAGTAGTATAGATGATCCAGGCGACAAACGTTGACCATAAAGACAGCGGGCACTCCAGGTAGCGAGTTTCAATAAGCTTAATTTTATGAATCTAACACACACACACACACACACATATATATATATATATATATATATATATATATATATATATATATATATACAATTAAGTTACTAAACATATTACAATCCCCAAAAACACATTTACTAAAAATATTAACATTAAAAAAGTAAGAATAAAAAGAAACATTATAAAATATAAACAAATAATGTTATAAAATATATTTAAATATTATTAGGAAAGTATTGTTGTCTGGGAGTATTAGATGTACCATTCCCACTTCAGTTTATGCAACAGTAGGGAACGTGTTTGTCAGACTTTGAGTTTGGCTGGGTTAGGTTTGCTATTTCTCCTGTAGTAAGGGCAACAGTAGGGAAAGTGTTGGACATCTAGGGGTTAAATATACTATTCCCACTCCAAGCAGCGCAATAGTAGGGAAAATGTTAGGCTTCGGAGGGGTTAAACTTACTCTTCCCACCCCAAACAGCACAAGGGTAGGGAAAGCGTTGGACTTTGGAGGGGTTAGATTTACTATTTTCATTCCAATTTGTGCAATAGTAAAGAAATTGTTGGATTTCGGGAAGGGGGGTGTGGTTTACTATTCCCACTCCGGTAAATGCAACAGTAAGAAAAATATTACATTTCAGAGAAGATAAGTTTACTAGTCCTACTCTGGTCAAAGCAACAGTAGGGAAAGTGCTGGACTGCGGATGGGTTACATTTACTATGCCTCCGCCAGCCAGTCTAAGTAACAGTACAGAAAGTGCTTCACTTCAAACACATTACATATATGCATAACCCTAAAAATGTTGAATAAAATATTAAACTCTTTATATGCACATTATTATTTAACATTAAAACAATATATATATTTATTTAAAAAATAAAATCAATTAAATATATAAATAGGAAAGAAGAAAGGAAAAATATCAACTTACATATACTAAATTCAACTTTCCTTACTGCCAAAAAGAAGATACAATTATTAGTAATAGATTTAATTCTAACAATTACATCAAAAAAATTCAAATAACCAAAAATAGAGCACAAACAAACTTCTATAAACACACAAACACTTAGCATAAAATAAATAACAAATGGTAAGAAATATAAATTTTTCAAAATATACATAATTAATTACAAAATCATACAAAACATATAAATATAAACTATTTTAAATATATATATACATATTTAATTTCCCAACCAACTCACCCAAAAATTGTAAAACACAACATTTGAAATGCATGCGTAATACAAATATAAATTCTAAAATGCATAGAAAAATAAACTGACCAGTAGTACAATTACAGAATTATTAGGAACTTAATTATTTGACATGGTTAGTAGTCAAACAACTAATAATGTAGAACATTAAATTAAATTATATTTACTTCTATGTAACTTTCCACCCTATACTCCTACTAACCAAGCACCCCGCACCAAAACTTTAACTAAAATCAATCAGCATTAAGCAATTTGCATATTAAATAATCAATTACATAATTAATAGTTAATTATTAAGTATTACGTAATTACCTTCCCAACCTATCCCTCTACAAATCCCACAGTCAAATACAACTATATGAATTACTATTAACAACAAAAAAAATCGATTTTACTGAAAAATTCAGAACCACTAATAGTAAAAATTATACAAAGTATAGCAATAAATAAATATGTTAACTAATACACATAAAAAGTAGTAAATTATGTTTTTTCGAACTACATTACAGAAAACGATATTAAAAACAATGATATCCTTAAAAACGAATGCAGAAACGACAAAAACATTGCGTTCGCCGCGCTGCCTGAGTGAGGGCAACACAAAATGGCGGCGACGTACAAAATGGAGGCTGATTACGAACGAATTCGTAATTTACAGAACCTCAGACCCTCCTTTTGCTATTACTCAGGCAAAAACAACCCAACTCATGCTAATCTGAGTCGGAGTCAGCATCAATGTTCATAAAGTCCTCAAGCTGTTGTTGCATCATCATCCTAATATTCTCTGTCCTTGGAGTTTCAGGACGTGGAACGCATAAAGTAGCCAGTAGACCACACACTGCGGGGCCACATTGAACGCACAAACAACAAGAGAATATGATGGCCAAAATTGCTCCCAGGAACGTTAGGATCTTCCATCCCCATGTTGACAATATTCTCCAAAACCATCCCATGAAAGACCAATCCCCTTCGTCCTGATAGATTGACTCGGAGATGGTATGTAATTTGGAAATGGCTTGATATACTGCCGGAGCATTGTCTGGAATATAAATGCAACAGCTAGATCCGATCAATTTACAGACACCTCCATGGTCTGCTAGGATCACATCTAACGCAATTCGATTTTGTAACGTTATAGGACGATCAGCCTGAAGCTCTGTTGTAATGTTATCTGCAGTAACATTAATAGTGGTCTCAACCACACGAACCAACTGTCTGATGTTTCTGCTGTTGGCCATCGGACCCCAAAAGGGAAGGAATCCTTTAAGGAAGTCTCCTCCCTCTTGTTCTGCCGTGTCCTTGGCATCGAATATACCTCGGCTATATCTAACTCTATGGTGGTCTGACGGAGCCGTGTATGTAGGGGGAAGAAGGAAAGCTATATAACAGGTTCCTGAAAAGTTGGAAGGGAGCCACGTATAAGCTCTGTCGTTGCAGACAAAATAGGTTCCTTGTGACGGAACCAATGGAGGGAAATCAGGGGACGAGAAAATGAGGTGTGTAAACAACCCTGTCTATTGTCAGTTTTCTTACTATTGACAAAAATTACCTTGATGGGGTACAGTCCATATTGGAGAAGACTCACCCTTCTTAATTTTGTAACCAAGACTAGAAACATAGTGGGTAACATTCCATCCTTCATAAGCTCTCTTCTCATCCAACGGAATTTTTCCCTTTTCTACAATCTTAGCCATCACCACTATACCTTTGATCAAAGAGCTGTGACTGAAATCCAATCCAGTCCCAGAAGTCTTTATGGGATTTCTACGTCTGTTGTGGTATGCGGCCGAAAACATAGTCAGGTAGGCCCAAGCTGAACCTTCATGTGAAAAAGGGAGAACCAAATACGGCATCCCCTTTTGTGCGTTGTGTGGCATAAGACCGCACACCCAACAGTCAGTCATATTAATGGCCAACTGGTGTTGGTGTAACAACTGGATAAACATATTATTCATATATTCAGCTCTCCTTATCTGTTCATGAGGGGGTAGAGGATGCATTTTATGTGAAAAGACAGAAAGACGAGAGGGCAAAGAAGTTGTAGAATTAGCAACATTTCTCGGATATAGAATATGGACAATCCAACCAATGCAGGCTAATAAAATACACAAAAACATGAAAATACACAAAGTCACGCCAAATCGACTATGCAATAATTTACAATATTTCAATGTCATTTCCTGCCTCCTATTTTCCCTACCTACGGTTATTGTACCATCCATCTTTATCTAAAAAAAATGTCGCTCACGGCAATCTTCCTCGATCACTCAGCTATATACTTCTGTATATCCTGAGGCGCTAGCCACTTACTAAAAGAACAGAAAATCAGGTTACAGTCTGAGTCTCCTAGCGTGACCCTGCGACGGAGACGGATGGCACTTCTAATACTAATACTACACAAAAACAAAAAGGATAACAAAAGGACAAAGCAACCAAAAAAAGTGTCTTTAAGTGGTATGAGAAGGAAAAATTTTCAAAGTTTTCAGTTCTTATGGTCAACTCTCGACCTCAGGTCATAGCGTGTTTTGCTCGGCACGGTCTGGTCTTGAAATAGGGCTTTCGGATTTGTAGTGTCTATTCGAAGGTGCGCAGGCACAGCGGCTTGAAGAATATCGTCGTCTACTTTCTCAGACTGAGTTCCATAAATTTGGGCATCACTGAAGGGCACAAAACAAGGAAACGCTGCAGTATCCGATTCTCTTACACCACTGCGAATCCACTGGTCGAAGAGTAATGACAATGGCACTTTTTTACAGTGCACACCATGCACCCAGTTTTGCTTGCCGACCAGTTTCACAGCCGTGCGGGTGACGAGCAAAACTTGCGTAGGCGTAGACCAGCGAGGCTCCAGATTCTTTGTTCGTTGAAAATTTTTGATGCAGACCCAGTCACCGGGCAAAATGGTGTGACCCGGGTCCGGGGAGGCCTCTGGCAAAGCACTTTGTACCTGTTGATGAATAATACTTAATTTAGTAGTCAAATCATGCAAATAGTCAATTAACAAAGGATATGGTATGTCAGAATATCTCTTGGGGCGAGGGACACCCCAAACATTAGCTGGGCGTCCAAAGACTACTTCATACGGGCTAAGTCCCATACGAGAGTGTACAGTAGTTCTGGTTGACAAAAGAGCTAGGGGCAAGGCATCTGGCCAAGCAAGACCCATACTGCCTTGAATCTTAGCTAGTTTAAGTTTGAGTGTACCATTATAACACTCAACCAAACCGGCTGACTGTGGATGGTTTGCCGCATGGAATTTTTGTCTGATCCCAAGACCAGAACATACTTTCTGCATAATTTGACCCACAAATTCACTCCCATTGTCACTCCAGACAATTCGCGGCAAACCAAATCTGGGGAAAAACTCTTTAAGTAACACTTTAGCAGTTGACAGAGCAGTGTTATCTTTCAAGGGGTAGGCCTCTATCCAACGGGAAAAGGCACATACCACCACCAGAACATACTTAAGGTTGTTGCATCGATCCATATGAATGTAATCGATCTGCAACACTTCAAAAGGATACGACGGGGGAGAAAAATGACCTGCCGGAGTTGGGGTACCCTTTCCTGGGTTATGCATTAGACAAACAATACAATGCTTGACCACGTTCTCTGCATATTTTGGAATTCCTTCATTCTGCCACACAGGAGCCAAGAGCTTACAAATGCCTTTCGAACTAATGTGGGCTGGACCATGAGCCATAGTTACAACCGGCAATACATAAGCGTCCGATAATAACCATCGCTGATGTTCCGACAATTCCGTCCAACAACCCGTCGAGTCTAACATTCCCGTACTTTCTTTCCACGTTCTTAATTCCTTCTCAGTCGCTTCTCCCTGAATCGTTTTCACACTCTCAATCGTATCTTCACACATTCCAATTTCCCTAATCCAGTTTGCAGGACCTGCCACATACATTCGACTAGCTGTGTTTCTAGCTGTAGTTTTTGCTACCTCGTCTGCAAACGCATTTCCACGACCCACGTCATCTGTGACTTTCTTATGTGCGCTGCACTTTATGATTGCTATCTGTGCAGGTAAGGTAAGTGACTCGAGAAGATCAGTCACTAACTGACCATGCTGGATCTTTGTCCCGTGAGAGGTAAAGAATCCTCTCTCCCTCCATAACCTACCAAAGCTATGTGCAACGCCAAAAGCATACTGGCTGTCTGTGTACACATTCACTCTCTTTCCTTTTGACAACACACACGCTCTAGTCAAGGCTATCAATTCAGCTGCTTGGGCTGAATTGTGTCCGATACGTGCCGTCTCAACAATTGTACATA
Source organism: Lissotriton helveticus (assembly GCF_964261635.1). NCBI lineage: Eukaryota > Metazoa > Chordata > Amphibia > Caudata > Salamandridae > Lissotriton > Lissotriton helveticus. Next base: position 243,409,629 of record NC_136073.1, read on the forward strand.
AGGTGGTAACAGCATAGGCAGAAGTAGTCTCCCCGTTTGGAAGCTTGAAGCAGGAACCGTCTACCCATAGGATCCCATCTGGGTCCTTGAGCGGAGTGTCCTTCAAATCAATCCTACCCTCCGTTTCTTCTTCCGTTCGAAGAAAACAATCATGTTTCTCCTGAACATCTTTCTCATCTGGCAGTGGCTACAGTGTAGCTGGATTTAACGTGTTACATCTTTTGATGTGTACATGACTTGCCAAAAGTGTCAGCTCGTATCCAGACAAACAAGCACTGGTAAGATGCTGTGTTCTGGTTCTATTCAACAAAGTATCCACTGCACGCGGAACCATAACAATGAGTGTGTTATCCAATACTAATCCAGCCGATTGTCTGATAGAAATCGCTGCAGCTGCCGTAGCTCTGAGACAACTGGGCTAATCTTTAGCTACCGGGTCTAATGTAGCGGAGAAATAGGCAAATGGCCTCTGCTTATCTCCAAATTTCTGTGTCAAAACTGACAATGCGCAACCCTCTCTCTCGTGAACATACAGTGTAAAAGACTTACTGTAATCTGGGGTACCTAACACCGAGCAGAACACAAAGCAGCACGTAGGTCAACAAAGCTTTTCTGACATTCATCCGTCCAAGGGAGCGGATGTGGTGTATCTTTCAACGTTAGGTCCAACAGTGGTCTAGCCAAAAGTGAAAAAATGGAAATCCATTGTCTACAGTAGGAAGTGATACCCAAAAAGGCACGCACTTCTCTCTGCGTGGTGGGTACAGACATCTGCGAAATAGCATGGATACCTTCTGGGGTCAATCGCCTTCCCTCCTTCGACAAGAGATGACCTAGATAGGTAACCTCTTGGCGGGCATATTGCAACTTTGAGGGGGACACTTTATGCTGTAGTGCAGACAAATGGTGCAACAACGCAACAGTCACTTCCTTACACACATCTTCCAAATCAGCAGCCACCAAAAAATCATCCACATACTGAATAAGTGTAGCACCAGGAGGCAAAGAAAGAGTATCAAGTTGTGACTTAAGAGCCTTGCTATAGATAGAGGGACTTTCACAATAGCCTTGAGGAGCTTTCTTCAGCTATAGGAATACTAAAGAAAGCATTCTTGAGGTCTATAACTGAAAACCAAGCTGCCGAAGCAGGAATCATCGTCAACAAAGCTGTAATGTCCGGAACAACAGGAAACTGTGGTACCACAATTTTATTGACCTCTCTAAGGTCAATAACAAATCTGTAAACAGGAGGTTGTGAAGGATCAGTTCTCTTAAGGATCGGAAGAACAGGGCTATTACAAACATTGCCTCTTGTTTCCTCAACTACGCCTTTCTGTATAAAATCATCGACAATAGCCAAAAGTGCTCTCTCTCCATCACTAGAGATACGATACTGGGGAATGCGTGGCATTCTCACATTCTCCTTAACCGTGACAACATATGGTGGAATCGCAAGACAACCCACGTCATTTGGGCCCGTAGCCCAAAGACTTTCAGGAAGAGAAAGCAACTCAGGTGGAAACTTGTCCCGCGACAGATACACGGAAGATGTAATTTTCTTCCCCAACGTAAGATGCACACCCGAAGGGGAACAATACAATGTTGCATGTAATCTTTTCAACAAATACAGACCCAGCAAGTTCTCGCTGCAACCAGTTGTCAGAATAAACGGAGCATTCAAGTCATAGGGACCAATCGAAACAGGCAAGGGACAAGAAACCGGATTACAAACTGGGGCGCCAGAAAATCCCACAGAAGTATTTATTAAGCCAGACAAAGGTGCCCCAGGGAGTTTAGTATGCATAATAGAACTTCTCATCGCACCAGTATCCAAAAGAAACGGTTCTGAAACACCCATAGTATTGATTGTGACATATGGCTCATTTCGATCTACTGGAATCGACACAACTCCCTCACTTCGTCCATGGCTGTCCTATTCTATCTGAAAATCGTCAGCCCTTTCTTCACAATAATCTTCATTATAATACTGTGTGGACTGAACTCTCTGCTGATCAAAATAATTCGTAGTAGTTGGAACAGTAGAACGCTGTTCCTGAGAGGACACACCTCGTCCTCTACCTCTAGATCCTGACTGGGAATTACCACGGCCTCGTGAAGCAGACATCCCATTATTGCGCTGTAATAGAACCGGACAATTATTCTTAAAATGTCCCTCTTCTCTGCAGTACGCACATTGATTAGGACCCAACGGAAAACGTGGTGCGAAGTACTCAGGTTTCTGAAACACTTTCTGGAACTGTGGGGGTTGAGAAAACTGAGGCTGCGCAGATCGCGGAGGATAAGCTTGCTGTAAAAGCACCTTCGTTTTTAAATCTTTATTTTTCTTCTCTTGTTTCTCTTTCTCCTCCTTATCTCTATTCTCATAATACTGTGCAGTAGCCAGTATTTTAGCAGGGGAAGAGACAGCCCATGCACTTTCAGAACTCTTTAGTTTATTCGATAATTCAGGAAGCAAGTTGTATACAAACTTGTCCACAAACAACCGTTGACCACCCTCTACACTCAAATCCTGACCACTGTGATCAATAAACGTCTCTTCAAAACGGGTGAAGAAATCCGAAACGCTTTCGTCTTTCTTTTGCTTGCATGCGGCCAGCTTATCCCAATTAACTCGCACCGCGGGCATCATCGTTTTCATTAATTCTATTATTCTACCTGGTAGAGCCGTAATCAAATCATCGGGTTTCGCACCACCCACTTGACCTGCATCAGCGTCTCTAATAGATGCCCAATCACCACCTAATTCAGCGTTCTGATTTTCCCTACGAATCCGCGTCCACAAGGCTTGTGGAACAACATTCCCAAACAACATATCTATATCGGCCAAATTCATAATACAAGCGTCAACTGTTTGAGACAATTCCTTATAATATCCAGCCGTATTCTTACGAGGGTCCGGAAGAGTTTGTTTAAGCGCCAATACTTCAAACCTTTTCCTGGGTTCGTGAACCCATATACGCTGGAAATGAGCAGGGACAGCAGGTGGACCAACTATTGCGTCTCTCCATACAGGAGGAACTTCACACATCGGATAATTCCTAATGCCTGTGCTTTTGGCAGGATCAGTTCCGGAAAAGGATAAAGACAAGAACATTGTTCGAAACGCAATGAGTTTAGTCACTGCGTCTTCAACTCGTGGACCTACAATAAAACCTTTATCGAAGTCGGCTTGTAATTTTAATAGCTCTGAAGGAACTGTATCTAACCCCATATCTTCTCAACCTTTAATAAGAGTTTGACACATGACATTAAAGACATAACTCTGCGTCGGCTCTACCCATTGGTGAAAAGAACTCATAATATCTTCTGTACTATAGTCTAGTCCTTTCTCAATCCATTTACGAGCGAGGGAACCCAAAACTACCTTTTCCTCTGTAAGAGGAAGCTGACAACGGGATTGTCGTCTAGAGAAAGCTGGAGACATATTCAAAGACCCAAGAAGAGGAGAAAAGTTATTAGAGACAGCCTCAGCCAGTCTCCTGTGTGATGTAGGGGAATCCCTTGAGATAATGGGAGACAATACAGATGCAGAAGGTAACGAAGACTGAAATGTAGCCGACTGAGGAACGAGAGTAGGAATTGGTAGAGGTGGGGGCTGAATTGTAGGCTGTAAAGGCGGAACAGAAACAGGCAGAGAAGCATTAATGGGCTGAACCGGTTGCTGAATAATCGGCAATTGAGCAACCAGTGGTTGAGCGATAGGAGGAGGCAACAAAGGTGCATTAGGATTTTGGGCATAGGGCGGAGGTGAATTCAATAAACAAGACATTAGGGAATCTTCTTCTAATTCCGTACTTTTATCTGAAGAGGAAGTAGGCAACACCGGATAGCATCTATCTATCGCCATGCGATGTTGTCTTTCTGATATTCCATGTGCACCATCTGCTTCATTATTTTTAAACTGTTGAGCAGCCTCTATAATTGACATATTTTGAGCTTTCTTATCCTTTTTCGCTTGCTTAATTTCTTTCTGTTTGGCTTCCTTACGCCAAAGGCGAAAAGAGTCAAACATTGCCGGCCGGGTTTTTCTTCTGAACAAAATCGTTTCCAAATTACCTAGTATGGCGGAATCAAAACTACCATTTTGGGGCCAACTCAAAACTCCACTATTTTTCGTGTATCGGACCCATGTCTCGTTAAAGGTAATGGGGCCAATACCATGTTTAGAATAGAGCTCATAAGTGGGAGTTCCAACTGGAGGAATCGGACATGAATCTTCCAACTGGGAATCTCTTGTACAACCTAAACAACAAATTCTTTTGAATTTACTCAGTCCAGGCATCGTTACTTCTCTAGACTGTTTACAAACAACAAGGGGTATAAATCACTGAAACAGTACAAACGTACTTACCCCTTGGCTTCGGGTATTGCAATACCTGAATAAAACCCCAAAACAAAACAAAACAAAGGACCGTGGGAGCGACCCACCAAATACTTAACTAAGGATCGTCCTACACCAGCGAAGGTCCGTCTATCGTCTCGCTTTACCAAACATCGTCAGAAGGGTCCAAGGCAGGGCGACAGTCAGGGCAGCAGTCTTCAGTAGCCGTCGGAAAGGAGTAGCCGCGCTGTCAAAGACCTTCGGTCCACTTACGACATACAGGGGTTGATCACGTGGTGCGCGTCCTCCAGAGTTTTCTTGCGGGGCTCCTCATGACCCTCGGGCTTAACCGCTACCTCTGAAGTCGCCCCACATTGGGCGCCAGTTGGAGAACCGTAGCCTTAAGGCCCGGCGGCGCAGGGTACGCCTGAAATCCCCAGGATTCACCTGCCTTGTCAAATACAGAGACACGGACTCTTCGTCTGGCGTAGAAGATGGTATTTATTAGCTGCAGCTAGTACAGTGGTCTTAGAAGTCGTCAGTATAACGAGGTTCAAAAGAGACTGACACTTAACTCCGTGGCGCACAGGTTTATATACGGTACAATACAATGCAAAATACAATTACACGAGTGCATGCGACATAGGCAAACGTTTATGGACAATGCTTTAAGTCTTAAGGCAACTCAAGTTTCCCGGTATATTTGTTATTCGACCCCTTGGGAAAATTATGAGTGAATCCACACAATGCGATTTACAAGTAGAGAAAACACAGCTGCATGTTGTAGAAGGACAATCGTGAAACAGGAGAATACATGAGACATGTAGCGAAGGACAGCAGATAAGATAACCTGGAGGAAAGAATGGTGTGAGCCAACAAATAGTTCGGACGGGGATTAATCAGCTCAGACAGGAATTAGTGTACTTGGCCATGCCCTGACACTCGTTAGTAAACATAAGCAAAGAAGCCACCTGACACGTGAATGCAGAAACGACAAAAACATCGTGATCGCCGCGCTGCCTGAGTGAGGGCAACACAAAATGGCGGCGACGTACAAAATGGAGGCTGATTACGAACGAATTCGAAATTTACAGAACCTCACATGCCACACCAATACATTAAGGACAGTCAAAATGGGTAAAACAAACCTATCATCCCATCAAAGACTTCCTGTGAACAGGAGCTTACAAAGGTGTCTCTAACACAATTACCTACAAGAGATTCAAATACCTTCCTCAATGTTTACATCAACATGAAAGTTCATGCGGGCACCAATGAATCATTGAAATCACACAACACTAAACCTTCAGCATGCTAGTGCTCACAAAGAGTTCACTGAGAAATAATGCCCTATATTCAAGAAAGAAAAGAAATTGAAACAAACCAAACCCCCCAACAACCAATCTCATACTAAAATACACTCCATTCTGTGAACAACCTCTTTATCACTTTAGCCAGAGCCATGATCTGCAATACCTAAAATGGAAACACCATCAATCACTTCTACCTCTAGAAGATTAACAAAATCATAACATATACAGGCAAAAACAAAGTGACACCCACCATGTCACCAGTACCGCCAAACCCATCCCTCAATGTATTGCCGACAAGTAGTCTTTGCACTCTTGTCCTATTTGAAATCCTCAACGAGGCCAAGGCCATGACCTATGTGGATAACACCTCAAAATCCCCAAAACTATCAGCCTCCTATTGAGTTTCCCTGCTTTTCATCCTGTTTATCACCATCCTCAGCTACTACATGAAAACCTGTGGAGCATTACTCACCAATAAGAGCATCAAAAACCATCAGCTCACTGACATCTCTCAACTCTACCTAAAAATGTAATTGCTTGTGACATTCATTGACTCAAAATCTGGTAAAACTCACCTAGTCTTGGTTGTCCAGCACCCTCCGTCAAACTCAATCCTGTCATGATAAAATTGATCCTGTTCCCTATAAACAACCGCAAATTCAGAGATGGCTCTCCCAAATGGAATTAGACAGATTCATCCCTCACCTGAAATAGAAAGCAAAATCATTTGAATTCACACAACACCAACCTTTCCTTCACAGAACACAATGCAGACAGACCAAACCAAGACCGCATGATACCAAAACGTGTTTCTATAGAAAATGAAAACCTTTTCTTGCAAACTGACTAGAGGAAAATTGCCCAAACTTAACCCTGTTGCACCTGTACAGTAGCAATACCTTACTCAGTGGCTTTCTTGACACCACACAGTCCTCCTCCTCCCCCAGGCCCTGAAAAGCATCCAACACACTTCAAAATGTTCAGAAAAAGCCAACAGATATTTGATTATAAAACCGAACCCTAATGGAATTGCACTGGAAATCCCTCATAACATGCAAAACACGAAGTATCATATAAAAGGGCACCATAACCAGCAACCCTGCATACCTGACTTAAGAAGTTAGTCTCCTTAGGCACACCACAAAAGAAGCCATAACATCAATAGATTGGAAATAAAGAACCGTAAGATATTGAAATTTAGGAGACAGGCTGAGTTCAGGCGTTTTGCTTAGCGAATGGAAATATGCAATCGTGAAACCTCTCATGAAAAAAGCAAATAAATCCCCCACAGACCTTGCAAATTTAGGTCCGATCTCACTCCCCCCTATCCTGGGTAAGATTACTGAACAAATGGTCCACAAAGAATAAAAAAAATTACGTAGATACACACCATATCCTTCACCCTCAGCAATCGGGTTTCCGTTCTCACCATTCTACGGAAACTGCTTTGATTGAACTCACTGATTCAATAAAACTATTACAAGATGAAGGGAAGAACGCCGTCTTGATCTTATTAGATCTCACGGCGGCGTTCGATACCATCTCCCACTCCCTATTGATAGACAGGCTTAGGGATATAGGAATTACAGATATTGCATTGGATTGGATAATCTCCTTCTTGGCAGACAGATCCCAGGCCATCTCCTTGGGCACTTTTCTTTCTAAAGAGAAAAAGGTACACTCTGGAGTCCCTCAGGGCTCAATATTAAGCCCATTATTGTTCAACATCTATATGGTCCCTCTCATCTCTTTAATTGAGTCATACGGCATATTAGTGACATCATATGCCAATGACACTCAGCTTATTGTTCCTTTGGAGAACAATTCTACAGATGCTGAGCTGAACTTAAAAAAGTGTCTAAGAGATGTCTTCTGCTGGATGGATCAAAACCATCTCAAATGCAACACCAGTAAGACTGAAATCCTCCCTATGGGTAAACCCCCCAATTCTGCCCCAGCAAATGGTGGCCTGAGGAGTGAGGACACCCCTGCGCCGCCCCAAGCAGTGGTATCAGCGAGGAATCGAGGCGTTCTATTTGACGCCGAATTAACCTTTGACCAGCATGTCAGGAATGTTGCGGGAAGTTGTTTCAATATCATTAAATCTCTGAAAAAGTTTTTCGACTTCCTACCCATAGATTCAAGAAAGGCAGTGGCCTTAATCCTTGCACGTCTCGATTACTGCAATGGTCTGATGGCAGGTGTTAAAAAGAAAACCACCCTCAAAAAGCTCCAAGGCGTGCAGCACGCAGCTGCTAGACTTGTTCTCAAGTTACCCAGGAGATCATCAGCCTCGGCCGCCCTCAAAACCCTCCATTGGTTGCCACTCCCCAAAATAATATTGTTTAAAATCTTAATTATAGCCTTCCGTGCATTCAATTGCATCGGCCCGATCTACCAAATTAAACGATTCCCCCTCTACAATCCCGCAAGGACCTTAAGATCCTCAGGTCAGAACCTGATTAAGCTGTCAAAATTCAAATATAAAACTAAAGGAGGCAAGTCTTTATCCTTTTTATATGCCAAAGCTTGGAATTCAATTCCTAACCTTCTCAGATCCCTAACTCAGGAAAACCAATTTAGAAAGCAACTCAAAACATGGATTTATTCCCTCCCTGACGATCATTTAATGACCCTCATATAGTCTCCTAACCTTTCTGATTCATGCACACTGTTTATTCAGCGCCAGGATGCTCCTTTCGGAGCGATTGTTTGCGCTTTAGAAATATATAAAAAATACAAAAAATAAATAAATACAAACTTCCACACTCTACATCAATATACATTTACATAGAGGACCAGAGAAGACTGTGTTTCCACAAGGTGGGATTCACCACTCAAGAAAGTCCCTCATCACTGAAAACCACCCTGAATCATGTCTCAGGTAGTGGTGCTACTCTCATTGGTTCAGCAGGTGCGGGCGCACTAGACCCCGGGGGTTTGAGGGGCCTTCTGTATCCCACTTATGGATGTATTTCACTACCTAGGAGGGCACTGGCCCACAATCCTTGTTTGCATAAGAGGCCACACTTACCTTGACACACTATTCACCTTGGGGCATCAAACCTTGTTTTTTTTGTCTACAAATACTTTTAAAGTATACATTGATAGATAAATGTAAATTGTAAATTGATACTTGTATAGCGCACTACTCACCCGCAAGGGTCTCAAGGCGCTTGTACGAATACCGCTGTGGAACCCATCCTGGATTTCCCTGTGAGGTGTCCACTCCTGGGCACCCCCAAGGTGGAGGCCAGGCATCCTTAGCGTTGTGGGGGCCGTTGTGGAGATTAAGCAAGCTATTGCCCAGAGTTGCAGAGTGGGACTCCATGATTGGAATAGGCACCGAGGCGAGAATTATCAGGTCCGTGGAATTTTTGAGCCCAAGACCCGCCGAGGCGGGGAATCGAACCCTGGTCCTGGGCTAGACCTCTGCATCGGGGTCTGCCGCTCTAACCATTGAGCCACACTTCTCCACAGATAGGAGGATCCCTGCAAAAACACTGCAACCAACTGCCTTACCTAATAAGGACACTGGCATAAGATCTGAAATCCAAGTAGGGCTCAGATGATCCTGTACGAAATGTTATGATTATTTAAATGTGACAGCAGATTACATGCAGGTATCTGCAGCAAATGCATTAGCCACATGAGCTGTACTTTACTGTGCCTTGAGGCTGTCATTGAGGGATTGGGGGTAGGTCCTGAATTTGTTTTAATGTGAAGAGCAACGTGTAAAGTACTTATGCAGTACTCAAACAGCAATAAAGTGAAAACGCAACACAAAAAAATCCCACAACAATTTAGAAAATTAGAGTAAAATGTAATAATGTATTTGACATCAAAATATAATTCTCAAACAATAGATCTGGAGTTATGAATTTTTAAAGGTTTTAGCAAAAACTAGAACTTAAAGATCGACTCACATGAGATATAGAAATATCAAACATAAGGGAGGAGGCAAGATGACGGAGTGAAGCCGCCGCAGGGTGCAGCAGAGTGGAGGCTCTCCTCACTCCCTGTTAGAAACTGGAGCGCTTTTGATTTGAACTTTTGCAATTCAGTGCCTAAAAACTGAAAAACTAAAAAGAAGGAGAAGAAGGAAAAAAAACTTTGCCCTGCTACAGTGGTAGACGGTTGGATGGGCGGCTCCTCGGGATTCGAATCGGGTGGCTGCTGTGGGGGGCGCGGCTGCCCTCGTGGAGAACGACCAGTCAGTGGACGGTCAGTTCTGTTGTTTGCGGTCGCACCCGCCGTGATCCCGGTCTCTGAGGCCACCGCAGAGACTACGGAGGCCACAATATGGCAGAGGATGGCGCCAAAAACTGTCCCAAGAAGTACCCACACTGGTAGAAATGCCACCACCGTCGTGGGAGAAGCAAGTAGGCTCGATGGAGGGGAAGCTGCGGAACAAACTGCGGAGAAAACTGCCCAGACTATAATTAAGCTACTAGCTACAGGCAGGGAGAGGGGCAGAGCTCTTTGTTAACAATCTAGGGGAAGATTCTACGAGCAACAAAGTTACTGAGGTTTTGCTGGCAACAATCCCTCTTTGCAACACTGTTGCCTTGGTTACTGATACGGACTCTGCTCGTGCTGGCTTGACTCTAGAGACTACACCTCCAAAAGATATGGCATGTTCAGGGGACTGGAAGGTTCAAAAGGGCGCTTTTGTCGTAGAGTCTGATACCCCTACAATGGCTCGGTCGGGGGTGTGCCAGGGGATGCCCCTGTTATTTATGAAACTTCGTGCAGAAGCTTGGCTAACTCAATTGATCCCCATCATATTCTTAACCCATCTAGCCACATAGATAGCCTGAACTTGGAAATCTGCCCTACAACCACTGATACGTTAAGAGCTGCTGAGGTGGCAGAACTGGGTGCAAAGGTCTGTGCGGCTATAGAGGATATGTCGGAGGAGGCAGATGCGGGGGATGAAACAGGCTTGAATGAGGATTATGAGGACTTAGTAGGAACTGCTTTTCAAACCCCTATGGATAAGGGTAAAAAAAAGGGGGTAATGAAGGCAGAGGGAAACCTAAAAACAAAGCTAAAAAGCCAAACGGCGGGCAAAATATTATAACCCCTCATGGAAAAGCTATTTCTGACAATAGTCCCCTACGGAGATGGGTCCAGGCAAAGGGCGGTGTTAAGTCTATGGCGCTACGACTTTCAGGTACAACCCCCACGGATGGCCTTACGGACGGGAGATCAGTGAAGGCTCATCCCCCACCAACAAGAACAAGTGACAGCGCTAAGCTGGGTCCCCTAGATGGGAATCAACTTACAACTTCGGCCTCTAGCGTGGTTCAAAGCACGGAAAACAATAATCTGTCTCAAATAGCCACCCAATTAACAGATAGAATCATGAATAGCCGGGAAGATGAGGCATCCTCTTTGTGTCTGATTCTACAAGCTTTAACCGAGCAAAGACAGGAAGCCCAACAACACTACCAGCAGGCACGGGAACATAGCAGCAAAATGCAATATTCCCTACAGGAGATGGCAGGGAAACTCGGAGGATTAACTCAAGAGATCACTGAGCTGCAACAGAGAGTTGCGGGCACCGAAGAACTGGTGGCCTGCACAGAGGTCTTGGTGAAGAAACATGACACCCAGATCTCTAGTATACAGGACAGGCTGGAGGATATGGAAAATCGTCATCGGAGACAAAACCTTAGACTTTTTGGAATCCCGGAAGGGGCAGAAGGGGCCAACCCAAGGGCCTATTTAGTCCAACTTTTCCAAAAGGCATTCCCCAACCTCTCCGACTGGGACTGGGACTAGCAGCTGCAAAGGGTCCACAGACTACCATTAGTTCAGAGGAATAAGGGAGGTCAATATCCTCGGCCATTCTTGATCTATTTTGGACATTTCTTACTGAGTCAGGCAGTTTTATTGAAGGCCCGACCCAACACTCCAGTTTCAATAGAATCTGTTACTTTTTTGTTAGGTCGGACCTGAGCAAAATCACAATGGAAAAGCGCTGGAAATTGCGACAATTCATAGATCTAAGTGGCCAAACTTTCCTGCAAGCACCAGCTCAGCTAAAAGTATTTAAGAGTGGCCACACATACTTTTTTACAGATGAAAATGAAGGTGAATGATCAGTAGCCAAGTGGCAAGGAGGACTAGAGAGAAGTAGAGAAATAGTCACCTATAATAATCATGGACTATGATTAAACAATATAGGGTGTCTGAAGGGGTTTCAGTGAAATTAAATGAAAGGAAACAACGGGGATGTCAGTGAGCTTCTGTATATTTCACATATTTTATGTTCTTGAGTATGACTAATGTATGTTAGTTTATATTAAGCGTTATTTTTCAAGGTGATATTGAAAAAGGTGTGGGGTAGACCACCACAGCTGCGACTCTGTATGGCTGCCCAGACAACGGCAGCTGGTTAAAGAGAGGAGTCCTCCTCTATGGGACAGGGAGAGTAGGGTGGGGAAGGGTGGGATGGAAGTGGCTGGGGCTGGGTGGTATGGGTGGATCTGCGAGGGAAGAAAAAACTATTAAAAACAACATGAGGATAATGTGCATTAAAAACATTAATGACAAGATGACAAGAAACATTAAGGACAAGATTATTTTGGTTGCAATGAATAAGGAAGGGAGGGGGAAAATCACAGGGATGAATCGATTGAGATGTTTAGACTGGAATATTGAGGAATTCAATAGTAGCAACAAGCGCAGGCTAGTTTTTGAAGAATTAAGGATGTACAATCCGAAACACACATCTCCTATAAAGACCGGAGTTTATTAAGGCTACTAGGCTACGATGTAGTCGTTAGCTCAGAGCTAAATGCCTCAATACGAGGTGTTGCAATCTTAAATCATAAGCAATTTAGAGCCGAGATCAGTAAAATAGCTTCAGATAAAAGTGGCAGATAGGCTATAGGACAAATTATTGTGGAAGGTTGTAAATATACGTTCTGTGTCTTGTACGGCCCAAACATAGATGACTCCACTGTCCTTGATAGGGTAAATATTGAACTGCTGGGTTGGGAGGGAGAACGGGTGGTAATGGGTGATTTTAATTGTGTTATAAATTACGATATTGATACTACTAGACGAGGGGCTTTTCAGAGGATGCGTAAAATACACACTGCAATCAGAGAAATTGGCCGAATACATGCCATAAAGGATGCTTGGCGCTTACTATATCCAGATGTGGCTGGTTATACTTACTATTCAGCTGCGCATAAACTATGCTCAAGTATAGACATGGCCTGGGTATCTGACAGGATTCTAGAAACAAGCAATATGGAGATTTGACCAAGGGTCACCTCGGACCATAATCCCATTCTTTTCCCTTTTAAAATCACAGCAAAGAGGCAGAGACCTCGGCCTTTCTCATTTCCTAGGTATTTATTCTCAAATACGGGTTTTATATTACAACTTAAAGCGAATTTAAAAGAATTTTGGGAAATTAATATAGGTTCAGCCCCATATATTGTGGTATGGGATGCCTGTAAGGCTAGCATAAGGGGGTCCACTCAACAATTTATACTGAGACAAAATTATGAGCGCAAAAGGAAATGGAAAAACTATTGCAAGCATACTGATAGTAGAGAATCAATTGGCCGAGGCACTATTACAGGGCTCTACAGGGGCACAGGACCTGGGATATACTTTGGTTGATCTTAAATCTGCCTTAAAAAATACACTCAGGGAAAAAAGTCTTACCAAACTTAATAAATATCATTTATCTCAGTATGAGAGGGGAGAGAAAATAGGGAGAATTCTAGTATATAAAGTGGCAGACGACAAAGCGAAAACTCTTATTAAGGTTAACAAAGGGCCTAACAATATGGTCTATGAACGTCCCTATCAGATATTGGAACAATTTGTTAATTACTATAGAGAACTTTATACCCAGGAATACCTGCCTATGCCAGAGGACATTCATACATATCTGCAAACTAGTCTACTGAATCATATTGAGGATGAACAATTCGATTAATTAATTGGAGATATCACAGTAGCAGAAATTAAACTGGCAATCTTAGCCTTACCGTCAGGCAAAGCATCGGGAGAGGATTCAATCCCTCTGGAGCTATATAAAGTATTCATGGACGAGCTAGCCCCACTGTTCAGTCAGGTAGCTAGACATATTGGAGCTGAAGGAAAGGCCCCTAACTTGTGGAATATTACACAGATCGTGTTTTTAAAAATAAATAAATAAAAAAACAGCCGATGAATGTGGGTCATATAGACCCATATCACTCATAAACACTGATGCAAAAATATTCTCAAAAATGATGGCGACTCGTCTGGCACCAATAATGCCTGGCCTAGTGTCCCCACAACAACATGGGTTCATCTTAGGAAGGAATACCACGACCCATATAAACACGGCTGTGACAGCATTTGATGTTGCCAAGTTCAAGTTCAAGAATTTATATAGCGCACTACTCACCCATAGGGTCTCAAGGCGCTTGGGGAGGGGGGTCATTATGTATCAAATATCCAGGTTTTAAGTTCTTTTCTGAAGGAGATGTGGTTCTGTGTAAGGCGGAGGTGAGTGGGGAGAGAGTTCCAGGTCTTGGCTGCCAGGTAAGGGAAGGATCTACCTCCCATGGTGGATCTTTGGATACGCGGAACTGCTGCGAGGCCTTGACTGGAGGATCTTAGTTGGCGGGTGGGTGTGTAGAAGGTTAGACGAGTGTTGAGGCATTCGGGCCCTAGTTTGTAGAGGGCCTTGTGTGCGTGGGTGAGGAGACGGAATGTAATTATTTTGTTGACGGGAAGCCAGTGGAGGTCTTTCAGGTGTCCGGTAATGTGATCTTGGCGAGGGATGTTCAAAATGAGTCTCGCTGATGCGTTTTGGATGCGTTGGAGTTTTTTCTGTAATTTGGCTGTCATTCCTGCGTAGAGGGTGTTTCCGTAGTCTAGTCGACTCGTAACCAGTGCGTGGGTGACGGTCTTTCTTGTCTCGGTGGGGATCCAGCGGAAGATTTTTTTGAGCATACGGAGTACGTTGAAGCAGGAGGATGATACGGCGTTGACTTGTCTGGTCATCGAGAGTGAGGAGTCGAGGATAAAGCCAAGGTTGCGTGCGTGGTCTGTGGGTGTGGGTGCTGAGCCCAGATCCGAGGGCCACCATGAGTCGTCCCAGGCAGAGGGGGATGATCCTAGGATGAGCACTTCCGTTTTGTCTCAGTTAAGTTTTAGGCGGCTGTGTTTCATCCATATGGCTACCTCTTTCATGCCTTCGTGAAGATTGGTTTTGGCGGTCTTGGGGTCTTTGGTGAGGGAGAGGATCAACTGTGTGTCGTCAGCGTAGGAGATGATGTTAAGGTTGTGTTGACGCGCGATGGAGGCGAGTGGACTCATGTAAACGTTGAAGAGGGTGGGACTGAGTGATGAACCTTGTGGTACACCGCAGATGACTTCGGTGGCCTCTGATTTGAAAGGGGGAAGTCGGACTCTCTGAGTTCTTCCAGCTAGGAACGAGATGATCGAGTCCAAGGCTTTTCCTTTTATGCCGATGTTGCTGAGTCGTTGTATGAGGGTGTTGTGGCAGACAGTGTCAAAGGCGGCGGAGAGGTCGAGTAGAATGAGGGCCACTGTTTCTCCGTTGTCCAGTAGTGTACGGATGTCGTCTGTTGCTGTGATGAGGGCGGTCTCGGTGCTGTGTTTGGCTTAAAATCCGGACTGTGAGGGATCGAGGGAATTGTTGGATTCGAGGAAGGCGGCGAGTTGGCTATTAACGGCTTTCTCGATGACTTTTTGCCAGGGTTAAGTCAACCCCACTCGGTTTGATATTATTAGATGCTGAGAAAGCCTTCGACCGAGTGGGGTGAGACTTTCTCTGGGCCACATTATTAACATTCGGGATTAAAGGCCAATTCCTACAATGGATACAAGCTTTGTATGATCATCCAAGCACTAAAATTAGTAATGCGGGCTTGCAATCATCTAAGTTTTTAATACTGCATTGTACTCGGCAAGGGTGCCCTCTGTCACCTTTATTATTTGCCCTATAAATGGAGTCATTCTTGGTGGCCCTTTATCTCTGGCTCGACTTCTCTTAAAATTACTGTATATGCAGATGACATCGCAGTATACTCAGCAGATTTGGGGGAAGCGATGAAGGGAATAACTTTGGAGGCAAGGAGATTTGGGGCTATTTCAGGCTACAGATTGAACACCAACAAAACTCAAATAGTGATAAATTATAAGCATCCGGCTTTAATACAAGGAGTTTGTAATGCTGCCACTTACCTAGGGATCAGAATCTCTGCAAGATTAGATGAGATAGTTACGTTAAATTATAAGCTATCACTGAAGGAAACAGTCATCTCTTTAAATAAGTGGCATAAGGTGCCCCTAGGTATAAGCGGGCGGATAATTGTAATAAAAATGAAGATTCTTCCCAAATTTCTTGTTTCGGTCCATCCCCCTGCGTATCAACAATTTGTTTTTTAAACGTCTAGATGGAATATTTATTAGGTTTTTTTGGGGCTATAAAAAAGCGCGATGCACAAGTGAGCTACTAAATCTTCCATTTAATCAGCGGTACCTTGATTTTCCAGATTTCAAATTATATTTCTGGTCAGCTTCTCTTGGACGTATACATAGTTTACTAAGCCCTTGCAATAATTTATTTTACCATGTGTTTATATTGGGAGAAGAATCTGGTATGTTTTTGTACAGAACTAACAACCCAAATCACGATAAACGTGTCAAATTTAAGACTGCACGGGATAGCGTAATTATCTAGCGGGCTATCCTCAATAAATGTAAAACATCATTTTATCACCCCAAACTTCCCTTGTGATATAATGCAGGTCTTCCGGTAATTTTTCATGATGAGTGGGGGAAGCAATGGTTTAACTAAGGCAATTAAAAATGTGAGGGATTCGTATGATTTTAGTGGGTTTCCTGACATTTGATAAACTAAGGATTTCACACAACTTCTCAGAGAATATGCGGTTTAAGTACTATCAAATCCGCGATTATTTTACACGAGTATCAAACTTGCATCTGTATTAGATTCTGACATATGGAATTGCATTATTAAGGCTACTGATAAATCGTTGATTAGCACTGGATATAAAAGATTTAACTCATATAAGGAGGATGACTGTGTGAGATTAGCGGAGTGATGGAGTAAAAAATGGGGACCAATATTACAGCTAATACTATCTCGCTAGCACTCAGTGGTATTTGTAGGTCAGTACACTCTTCTAACCTGAGACTACAGCAGTACAGAACTATATGTACACTATACTATACTCCTGAAAGGATAGCAATGTGGTCTCCAAATACTTCTACTACTGATCGGACTTAGGCCCAGATGTATCAAGCTAATTTTTTGTCAAAAAAATAGAAATGCATGATGTATGTAACTTTTCGCATCTCAAATCAAGAATTCGCACTTTTTGCGTTTTCTTATTTGCGATTTTTACATTTATGCGATTTTTTTATGCGAATCTTTAATTAGCACGTTTCCGAGTTTGCGATTTTCGCTATTTAGAAATCGCAACTTAAGAAGTCGCCTAAAGATGTATTAAAAAATCGCAAATTGCGAATTGTTGAAAATCGCAAAATAAGAAATCGCTAATAACACTAACATCAAGCAGGTGGTAATCAATTTGAAAGTATAAAAGAAAGTTTGAACTATTTTTTACAAAGCATAATGGCTGAACTTTACCTGATAGCTAGGAGGCTGCACATTCAAGCTCTTGCACACAGGAGACAGAGGCAGGAGAGGATTTTCAGACTGAGGATAACTTTGTTCCAACAAACTGAAGAAGACATTTTTGAAAAATATAGACTGCATCCACACACCATTTTGGACCTAATTGATGAATTGAAGCCTTTTTTGGAACATAAAACAGACAGAACCCATTCAATACCTACACATGTACAGGTACTGTGCTCCTTGCATCTTCTGGCATCTGGATCATTTCAAAGGGTCATTGCAGAGGTTGGTGGAGTGTCACAGAGTGCTTTTTCTCGTTTCGTCAGAGTATTTCTTGATGCAATGATGAGTAGGCTGAACCATCTTATTCACCTCTCTAGCAATTCACAAGATATTCATATTTCAAAATTGGATTTTTATCAAACTGCACATTTTCCCCATGTGATTGGATGCATAGATGGAACACATATTGCCATCACTCCTCCTGCTGATACTGAATATGTTTATAGAAATAGGAAATGCTACCATTCTCTGAATATTCAAATGGTGTGTAATGCCAAATACATAATCACTGATATAGTGGCAAAGTACCCTGGAAGCACTACATTTTCAGGCACAGTGGATTGTATGGACGTTTGAGTGCTGACCAATTTGGTGAAGCTTTTTTACTTGGTAAGTGCATATTTCATTTACAATTCCCTCATTATGTAAGGTCAACACTAATATTCCTAAGAGTAACCCCTATTTCATCTTTTGATGCAGGTGACAGTGCATATGCTGTACGTGATTTCATTTTGACCCCTTACTTAAATCCTACAAATGTACATGAAAGGAGATATAATGAGGCACACCGCTCTACACGAGGAGTCATAGAGAGAACTTTTGGAATATTAAAAAGCAGGTTTCGTAGGATTCACAAAAGTGGAGGTTTTTTATAGTACAAACCATCCTTGAGCTGCAAAATTATAACACGCTGTGCAATGTTACATAACATGGCCATGAGAAAAGGAACACAATGTGAAGCAAGTGAGCCTGAATCTTCAGACAATGATGACTTACTTACCAGCACCTAGAAGAGGTGCTGCAGGAGTAGGAGCTGCAGCTGGACGTGCAAGACGTGCAGAAATCACACACAATTACTTTTAGGTATGAATGAGAGGCATGCCAATTGATTATCAATATCCAATGTTTTATTTTATGTAATGAAACACTATGAAGACAGGGTTATTTTGCATAGTAAAACCTGTTACTGCACAGGACATTACAAGTATATAACTGTTAGTGAAAACATTGAAATGAAGAAATCAAAGGCATTTTCTAAAGTTTAACTATTTACTTGCGGCGCTGTCTAATGCTGGAGCGCTGCCCAGCCTCACTGCTCCTACCAGCTGTTTGTGGGGTGGCATGTCTCTCACTCCTGCGTACACTGATGTCAGGAGTTGGAGTGGGGTTGCTGCTGCTTCTACTAGTAGTGTCCTCCGTTTCTAAAGGTTCAAAGAATGCACGTGCCCCTGAGTTAGAGGTCTACATCAAATCAACAGCAGTTGTTAGTTTATCAAGCCCTTTTGCCACATTCCGGGAGCATTCACTAACCATGCGCTGCATGGAAATACTGCTCCTACTGAACTGTGCAGTGACACTAGACAGTCCATTTATTGCAGTGCAGTACCTAAGCATTCTGGTGTTTTGTCTACGTGCTACCCTGACCCTATTTTCCTCTGACTTTTCCATTACCAAACAAAGTCTATCTACAGAGCCTGCTATTTGCCTCAAACCATCCCCCATGCCTGCATTGCTTTTGTTTAACTGAAGGAGCTGTCTATTAATGGATCTCAATGCTTTATGTTGTTTTTTCTGAACTTCCAACATGTTTTGCTCTAAACCTTCAAAAACTGAAGTATTTTCTGATACAACACCCCTGTTGGGCCTGGCACAATCTAGGGTATAGGCTCTTCTTCTGGCAGCATTTGTTGGCTCAACATGTTCAGCATTGATCAATGTCTCATTTGCTCTTTCATTTGCCCCTTCAGGTTCTTCATCATCGTCCAGAAATGGTGGCAAAGGGCACACGTGTCTTCTTTTGGACCTGATGATTGTATTTAAATCCACTTCCTCATTTGTATTTTCTTCATCCAATGAAAAGTCATGGGCATGTGAAGAGTGTTTTTGAATTTTCTCACTTTGCTCTTCTACATGTGCTGTGAATGTAGATAAACATTTGTCAGATTGTTGTGTGCCTATCTGTACATTCTTAATAAATTCTCCATGATTTTGAAACCAAACTGTCCTCCTTTTTTGGTGTATATCACAGTTTCATTTTTAAAAGTTTTAAAAAAACAATTTATTTTTGAGTAACACTAGAAAGTAAAATGTTGTACATGAAGATTTGAAAAATAAACATGTTAAAAGCAACAGCACTACATTGAATAAAGTATGTAAAGCCTTTCCTAACATACAATACATGCATGACCCTGAAAAAAGCTAACAAACATGCATCCCTCTTACCTTCTTCTCCATGTCTTGGCTCCGAACTGTCAAAGTCTGTGACTCCACTGACACTCTCATGCAAGAGTGTTGCCTCAACCAGCCCTTCATGTGGAGTAGGTTGCTCCTTAGTTGAGGTTCCCCCACCAGTCTTACTTGCTTCTTTGATTCTTCAATTTTTTTTTCAAAGAAGTGGCCCTCGGAGGTAACCGCTCTTCACCGTTCTCAGAATCTTGAAACGTGTAGCCGCAGCCGCGGTCTCTTGTTCGGAAGATGCACGCTTAGCGTATATGAAGAAGCGTGCATCTTCCGAACAAGAGACCGCGGCTGCGGCTACACTTTTCAAGATTCTGAGAACGGTGAAGAGCGGTTACCTCCGAGGGCCACTTCTTTGAAAAAAAATTTGAAATCCGTGGCGACCGCTTGATTAATCGGCGGTCTAGAAGAGAGTTACTCCGGCCTTCTACTTGCAGTGACCACCTCCAGTCCCAAAGTAAAAGATTTGTCTCAAATTCAAGTACACCTGACCATTCGGAAGGTGACCCCTCAGTCTCCTGACACTCGGAGCCGGCTGGCCCGAGCAACCATGAATTGCCTTGCCCCATTACTACACTTCCTGTCCTGATGAAGACCCCGTTTAAGGTCTCAAGTAAACCTCCCATGTAGGGGTCGAAACGTCGACGGCTCTACCTATTACATCATCCGGCACTATCCATAACTTAAACATTGATGATTGTGACCGTAGAATGATTTGTGTACTGTTTGCAATTCAGGCTTGAATAGTTTACAGCCCTTTCTTAATTAATAATTAAAGTTTTATATTGAAAATGAAACTTTGTTTTTCCTTTTGAATCACCTTAACCTTTTCTATTTTCACACCCTACACTTTCTTCCCTCCTTATGCTTGGGGCTATAACCTTTTTTAATAAAACAAATTGTATTGATTGAATAGCACATTGTGATTTAATGACAGTGTTGGCTTTATTAAATGTGATAAATTCTACGTGGAGAAGATTGTACCTGGAGCTACCATGACATCTGGCCAACCAGCGATGCATCTTGGGCAGATCGGCAAGCAGGTAGGTTCCAGTCTCCTCTTAGTTATCGGGGTACGTTTTGGCCAAACATTTTCCAAGTTCTAAGTTTTGTATTTGGGCTATATGGGCACCTTTAGCACGACCTTTAAGAGTCCAGGACTGGAGGACCACCATTTAGAGGGCAGGACTCACTCAGGCTGGATCCATGTGCTGGTTCAAGATGGTTGGAGCTTTTTCTGGGCCTGAAGCTCTGATCAGGAGGTCAGCTAACTAGCTCTTGGAGTCACTCTTGAAGTTCTGAGTTCAAGCAGAAGTTCAGGTCTCAAGCAGCAGGCAGTTGGATGGCACTGGGCAGGCTCAGGCAGCAAAGCACACCTCTTGGCGCAGCAGGGCAGTCTTCTGACATCTGCAGCAGGGCACACGCAGCATGACAGTCCTCTGAGAGTCCTTATGCACCCCCTACCTCCCTCCTTGCTATCTCCCACCTAGGTGAGCCCAGATGCTAGGCAAAACTGTCACCCCAACAATTAATCATAGAAGTATGAATAAGTCTCAGGTCCCAAATTCAAATGTGCAATCAGTTCATTCCTTTGGTTGAGTTCTTTCCCTGGTGAAAGTGCTGAATTTACAAAAGTATGGGTGATGGCGCTCAAAGACCTGCTCAGAAACAGCAGCCAGGGCACTTAAAGGTCTGTGGGCTGACTACCATCCTGCGTAGTCCTAAATTCATCCCATGCCATGCTAATACACTACCAGACACTCCTCCCCTTTAACACACTATTGCAGGTTCCTACTTTCTCCCTCAGCGACGTTTTTTATGTTTTTCTCTTTCTCCATCTTTCAGCTTTCTACATTTTTCCCTCTCTTGCACTTGGTAAATATCTGATGAGGACAAATAAGTGCCGGTCACAAACGAGTGCTGGTGACCTCCGCAAGCTCAAATTAGTCACTGCCTGAGGATATAGCGGGTAGGAATTCAGTTTCTTAATCCTTCCGGCTCAATTAGCATGAACTCAGCAGCTTCATCACACTGCCCGCATAGGCCCGCAGTGATCAGGTGCAGTGCCTTGGAGGCTGCTGAGAATGTCAAGTGCGGCCCCTGTCTGTCCCCATGCCATCACCCTGATTGGATGTATGACATTACAACGCATGCTTTTACCACGCATGCTGTTACGACGCAGTTTTTACAACACATGCTGTTACAACGCATAGCGCTTTGGGGTGCTGGATAGTGAATAGTTTAATTTACTATTCCAACTCCAGTACCCGTGGATAGTAGGGAAGGTGTTGGATAGTAAGTTAAATCTATTCCCTATCCTAGAGCGCCCCGCAGCGTAATGCGTTGTAATGGTTGCGTCGTAAAGGCACTTCGTGGTAAAAGTTGCGTTGTAAAGGATGTTTCCCCCCTGATTAGTTCTGTGTCAGTTGGTGGCTCCAGCACCGCCATACAAGGGCTGGTTTAGCAGTGGCTGCCCCATCCCCACTGGTGAACTTGGCAAGGCATATGCGCCACTGACCGGACTGATGCATACACTACAGCAGTTGCAGGCATAACCAGGTAAATGCGAACACAACAGTTGCAGCCCCAACTGGGGTGATGCAAACATAAGGGCAATTGGAGCACAAATAGGGCTGATGTGAACACAAAGGTAGTGACAGCTATTGCTGAGTCAATATGAAAACAAAGGCTGATGTAGCCACCACTGAGCAGGTACAAACATTAAGGGAGTTATAGCTCCAACTGAGTTGATGCAAACATCAAGGCAGTTACAGACCTGACTTGGCTGATGTGCAAGAAGCACACAAACTTTTCACAGTTCTTGCCGGGAACTGAGGAGAGACAGGAAGATTCTCTGCAGCACAGGTCACCGCTGGCTTAACTCTCAGGCAGTCTGCTTTCTCATAGGGCTCTTATAACCAGGAACACACTAGTCTTCTTCTGCTTTGTCAGGCAGAATCATTCCTTCTCTAGGGAATCTGCTATACACTAGGAAGACCCGCATCTCCTCCATCACAAACTGCAGACTTCTGTTGATGTTCCTTTACCTCTGGGAGATCGCCAGTCAGGCTGACAAGAGCCCTGGTTACATGGAAGTTCTTCAAGTAATTCTTCAAGTAATCTATTAAGTATTTCTTTCCTTGGTCATGGAGAACTTGCAACTGGAACAATGTGGGACAACCCCGTCAGTTTGAGAAGTCTTCTTTATTCATCTTTTTTCCAGCCATGATGCAGAGGAGTGACATCCTGGAAAGGAACAAGGAGACATTTAACTCCCTATGATATAATGCTGGGGTGACGCTTTCCCTCTTAGTCAGTCACATTAGACAGACTGGCCCAGGGTCTTTACACTGGGTCTGAAGGTGTTGCCAGACTCTCAACATGCCACTTACAGGAGTCTTATCTAGCTTCATTGAATAGGAGGCCTATCCCCGCCAGCCCACAGGGAGTGCGATGCTCCACTGGTCAGGTCCTTTCCAGCCACATCAGCCTCCAGAGGTGTCCCTGTAAGCCTCACCTCCAGTTAAGCTATGGTCATATATCTCTGTGAATCAGCTCTAACATCCTGTAAGTCAGACTAGATTCAAGGTTCCTATGACTGCCTCCAGCCCTGTCTCACACTTATCAGAAGACTGCCACTGTTGGCTCCATCTGGATTAAAACTAATCGCATCTCCAATAGTAGGCCCAACAAGGAGAGAAGCTGTGTGTGGCATGCCCAGCATTCGTCTTCTGTGTGAAATGCACTCCACAATCAGTTCCCTGTTCCATGGGTACGAGCAGGCCTGGTGGTGCCCCACGGACCGCAGTCTAGGTGAAAAACCAGAATGTATTTGAGAGCCCGACAGATGTAAGGCTATCTTGGTTTACCGCCCCTACATTTGGATAATTTGGAGTTGTGTTTTAAAGTAGTGATGTTCTGAGTAACTGTGGGAGAGTTGTATTGTGAGTGCTGCCAAAGGAAATTTTGTGAGTGGATGTGAGTGAATGGTGTTTCAAGTGAGTGGTGTTTCAAACAGTTGTAGGCTGGGTGACACTACATTTGCACCCAGATGTCTATAGCGAGTGGTGATGCATGTGATAGGTTAGGAGTACAGCAACTGGTGTTTTCAATGAGGAGTGTTGCAAGTGGCTTTAGGTTCATGAATGGCTGTAGTCAAGTGTTTCAGTGCATGAGTAGCTGCGTACTAGTGTTATTGCATGCAAGTGACAGTGGGGAAGAGGTGTATAAAGTAGATGGATCAGGATGACTGGGATTTGTAATAAAAAAGGTACTGTGGTGAATGATGACTAAAGAAGGTGACTGAGGGTGAGTAGTGTTGCGAGGAGTGTTTTAGGCCAGTGTTGCACTTGAATTGTGTTTTGGTTAGAAGAGTGGGCTGGGAGTTCTGGAGGCAAATAGTGTTGCTGGCGAACAGTGTTTTAGTAAATAGTTTAGCAAGCTTGTATCTTTCCTGATGGAAACCTAGACACGATCAACATCGCCCAACACAATGCATGCACAGGTCATCAATGTTAACATCCAAGCTGGGTAGGAGCCCTTAACTTTCTCCACAGGATTAGCAATGGAGAACTGTGGAAAATGTGGTGATGGGACCATAACAGTCTTCTATGATACCACTATTAGGGATCTAAAAATATTGAAATTGCTAACAAAATTCTGTCCTGCATAAACCATGCACGGCTCATAAGAAGCATTCTCCGCAATGTTCCCCTTATGATCTTTCTACAATGTGTGCTTAATGCTGGTGGATGTCTCAAGCAAAAGGCAAGAAATAGCCCTACATTGGTTAGAATAGAATACTCATTGTGCATGCAGTCGCCTAAATATGTAATTGCAACTGTCTTGACCATATGAAAGCTAATTATAGGGGGCTTGGCCAAGGGCATAAAACAAGGTGACTACCTCCTTCCAGGTAATTATGGACACTTTTTTCAGTTGTGAACTTTTGCGTGATCGCCCAGTGCATCATGGATGCTGTAGTCTTGACTTACTTCCATCCAATTAATTAGAATAGCATATTTGAAATTACATTTACAGGTAAAACATCTAGGATGGGAGACAGTGTCTGTAATGACCTGGTGTGAGATGGTCATCCTTCCATGACATGAAGTACATATTCCCACCCCTTTGGACCACAGTAACAATCAAAATAACACCTGCATTTTCCTGTGATTCAAATCACATTTCAATAAATAAGAAAAGATCATTCTTGTTATTGACAGGCTGACTTGTTTTTTCTTTCTGTGGCTCAAGGCGCTCTGGGAGGGTATTTTAGTATCTTTATCAATGCCTGTGCGGGCACCCATACAAAACAAAAACAACTATGCACCACAAATATGCTCACACCAATGGTAGTAACTGTAGAGGTGCAAACAGCAAAAACTGCAGTGAAACAAAACACCTGCTTTATGTTCCATTACTAAAGACCTATTGTGAAGTGTTGAAAACAGAAATTGGAAGGTGCACTCTTTCTCGGAGACAAAAAAGCAGCGGAAAGATTAATTCCATAATTCAGTCCTTTTATTCAGTAATTTTCTTAAAACTGGCACACAGCCATCGCATTTCGTTCCCGAAACTTTGCCAGTGGGAACTTCATCAGGGCTCCTATATTGCAAGTATCCAATCACAAATGGCGTATATTAGACCTCAAGGATTAGAATGTAAAGTAAAAATTTCTCAAAGGCACTTTCATTCGTAATATGCTTTATATAGCACTGCAGTAAACCTCCCTCGTTCTAATATACGCCATTTGTGATTGGATACTTGCAGTATAGGAGCCCTGACGAAGTTCCCACTGGCAAAGTTCCCACGGTCATTCATTTGATACCCCTGGATGGCGGGTGTTGGGAAGAGATTGCACCACCATCTGAATTGGTAGTACTTATGGACTGGATGTGCTTGTCCTGGTTCTGCCGTTTGTGTTTTTCCTAACTATTGTGAAGTGTTGAACACAGCCCATTTTTAAGGGTTATCCTCAAACTTTTTGCTTTCCGCCTGTATTTCTCTGCATTTCGTTTTTGCTGGTGTTATGACTCTGGGCACTTTACCACTGCTGCCAATTCTACAGTGCAAGTGCACCCTGCGGTTATGGAAATTGGTTTGTCCACGATTGTCATATTTAATTCACTAGTAAGTCCCTAGTAAAGTGCACTATCCATGTACAGGGCCTGTACAATTAATGCTAGTAGTGGGCCTGCAGCACTGATTGTGTCACCCACATGAATCTAAACATGTTCTAGGCCTGCCACTGCAGTGTTTGTGGGAGCAGTTTTAAACTGGAATTTCTACCTGGCAAGTGCATCCACATTATAGGCCCAAACCTTCCCTTTTATTACATACTAGCAGCCCGACCCGATGTTGTCCGGGTATGAATTGCTGCTGGCCAGTAGTATATTGTTTTGTAGGATTTCGTTTTGATAGCATTTCTTATCTATGACAGGCCTGTGAAACGCTCCGATTCACAGTGCACTGCTGATGCACTTAAGAGTGCGCGTTCAGTAGTGTGTGAACTCGAGTTTCCCTACTTTATTTTTCCTTGCACTATTATATAGCGCGAACTCGACAACATGGCATGAGCACAATTTACATTACAGAAGAACACATTCATTTGTGGTAGGCACGAGGAGACAAAGCGATTTGCCTGGAATCACAGGATGCTGAGCTGATGTCGAGATTCGAACGTAGCTCCCCAGCTCTAAACTTTGCAATTCTAGAACTTGTGGCGGGAGGTGTGTCTAAAAGTGTATGTTGGTGCTGGCCATCAATGAGAGAGACCTGTGCATTTTTCAAATCGGTGGTGAAAAAATATGAGTATGTTGCTGGAGATGTGGGCCGCCGTGCCACCAATGTACTTACCGGGGGAGGGTAAACACCCATTATTCCGCAACTTTCTTTCCGCATACCATCACTTCGCATACTTTCATTACGAAAGAACCATGACCCCGCAATGCCTTTATAACGCATGGCATTACATTTTATATGCTTTTACCACGCATACATTTACAACGAAATTCGTTGTAAATGCATGAATGGTAAAAGCATGTGTTTTTTTTTAATGTTTGGATAAGGTAAGTATGGGTATAGGTTTGGGTTTTGGGGTATAGGGGTATTTTTAGGGTTCAGGGTAGGTTTGGGTTTTGCGGTACAGGGTTTTTTATGGTCCAGGGCTAGGATTGAGTTTTGGGGTACAGGGGTATTTTTAGGGTTCAGAGGTAGGTTTGGGTTTTGATGTACAGGGGTATTTTAAGGGTTCAGGGCTAGGTTTGGGTTTTGGGGTACAGGGGTATTTTAGGGTTCAGGGGTAGGTTTGGGTTTTGGGGTACAGGGTATTTTTAGGGTTTAGGGATAGGTTTGGGTTTTGGGGTACAGGGTGTATTTATAGGGTTAAGATGGGTTAGTGTTTAAGGGTGTTGGGGTATTTTAAGGAGTAAGGGTGGGTTATGAATATGAATATTATGAATATGGGGTGCAGGGGTATTTAAACGGAGCAGGAATGTACAGAACCTGGGAAGAAAAAACTGTGAAATATTGGGCACAACGCTCGCTTTTTTTTTCCGTAATCCCGTGCCAGGCACACGCCCACGCCCCCAGCACACGCCCACAGCACACGATATGAGACATGGCATGAAGGGCGGAACGTACCACACGCCCCCATCATTTGTCACGCCTCCAGCACATGCCCACAGCACAACGCAGACACGCCCACAAGGGACTACTTTGCTGGCACAGTTCTTTTACCTTTTAAATGTATATGGTGGGCGTCTGCATAGCCTATGTCCTTCTGCTGCAACTGCCCTTTCCAACGCTGTATTGGGTGTTGTTATTGGTGCTGTGGTTCCTGAGATTACCTGCCTCAAAGGTTTGGGCTCTCTCTTTATTATATTAGTATAGATAGGTCACACCTAAGGTAGGCCCAAGACAGCCCCATGGGCAGATTGCAGGTGTATTTAAAAGGTAAGTATGTGTTTAACATGTCCTAATAGTGAAATACTGCTGAATTCATATTTCACTAATGCAAGGCCTAGCTCCCCCATAGGGTACCATGGTGATTACCTTAAAATCTTTCTAAGTGCAATTTCAACTGGGAGCAGATTGAGATATGGAGTTTGAGATCTCTGAATTCACAATTTAAAAATGCATCTTTTTTTTAGTTGGTTTTTAAATTGCCTGTAAGAAAATGTCACTTTTAGAAAGTGACCATTTTCTTTCTCAACCATTCTGTGCCTCTGCCTGTCTGTGGATCCATGTCTGGGTTGGTTGACAATTGAGCTCTTGTGCATTCAATCTAGACAGTCACAGATAGGGAGCTGAGGTGTGTCTTTCATTTCCTTATGGCCCATCACCATCACCAAGCTGATGGGCTTTCCTGACATAAAATGGTGGGAGGAGTTGTCACTGACACCTGAATAGGGCTGTGCCTGTCCTCAGACAAAGCTGTCTCTAACCCTGTAGTGTGTCTGGAGCCAGGTCAAGGAATAGCAGGGTCTTGTGCACTACAAAGTCTGCCCTTTGAAGTTTGCCTACTTCAAAGGCAGAAACTGGAATAAGTACTGGAGATGTGACTCCATAACTTCAGAGCACTTCTGCACTAAAAGACATTCAGCCAGGAAGAAGAGCTGGATGCTGTAAGAGGAACTGACAATGCCTGTTGCTTTGTTGTGCTGGCCTGCTGCTTGCAGCTTCTGTCCTGGGAGTGAAAGGACTGGACTTTGCTTTCTGTATCCGGCTTCCAAGGTTCTCCAAGGGTTTCTGTGTGCTGTCCTCCTGTTAAAGTCTCAGGGCCATCAAAGGCTTCACCTACCAGTGCCTGGACTCTTCTGCTGAGAGTCTTGACTTGCTAAGTGGTGCCAAATCCAGTTCCTGGGCACTTGGAAGTAGAATCTTGTGATCTAAGAAGAAAATCTAACCATCGGCTTACAGCGCTTGTTTTTCATGCACCCCGGCCCAAGATCGATGCATCCCTGCTGTTCGGCAGAAGAATCAATGCTGGGATTGCAGTGTGGCCAAAAAATCTCTGCAATGTGAGTCCTGAGCCCAATGTCATCAACGTCCATGGCACCTGCTCCAACGCATTCCCTTTTTGCGGTTGTGGAAACGACTCAGCGCCTGCTTCACTGCTGCCACATTTATGTAGCGCATCCAGATTTCTGACGCATTTTCACTTGGCGGCGATTCTTCATCGACACCCCACCTCAGTAAGGAATGAAGGCTGCATGTCCGGACCCTGATGCATCACCTCCTCTACCAACAAAGAATTGGCGCATCACCTCCCCTGTCAGCAAGGAATCTACGCATCACTGCCCCTGCCTAGCAGTAAGGAAGCAACACATCACCTTCTCTGCAGTAAGAAACCGATGCATCAGCTCCTCTGCCAGTACGGAATCGACACATCACTTACTATGTATAGTAAGAAACCAACGCACCACTATATTTTCTGGTGCCTCTCCTCTCCCTCGACACGCGTCGGCTTTGTTTTTGATGCATCCTAGGTACTTCGTGTTAAAACACCTGCATCCACTGATTTCTATGGATTAAGACTTATTGAACCTTTCAAAAGTGATTTTAAAAGTCTATGAGTAGGTTTTTTGAGTGTTCAGAAATTTTGGCGCTCAACTTCTCACGGTAAAGTATTGGGTTGTCGTAGTATCAGGGTAGGTGCTACTTGGACAGAGGAAAACCTTAACCTCTGTGAAGAGAAGAGGTACACAAACCTCCTTCTTATTATGATTGGGCAAGGATCCAGAGCACACTATACGTATGTAGTTGATATTCTTATGTTTCAAGCATTCATTCCTTCGGGATAGATCAAACCAAACGTAATTTTCTTTTTCAAGATATTTATTCATCAACAGTGTTCACCCATTAGGAATCACTGTGCTTGTCACTTAAGCCTACACGTGTTTCATCACAGCATGTGGCTGTGACTCTTCAGGGCTGATCCTAATGATCGAGGCGCGTGGTCGGGGAACCGGTGATAATTCCAACCCGGTCCTTATCGGGTGGTTTAGTCTTTAATAAGGTCGCGGCACCAGTCGGTATGTCCGGTTGCCGTCAGCAAATTGTTTGACTGCGGAGTTTGAAACGGAAAGTTTTCATTTAGCGGTAATCAGGCCGTGTTCAGCCCGTGATGAAGCTTGGTACAGCTTCGGTCTCCAAATGCGGGAACGCATTTGGAGACCTTACCTGCAGCAGCATCTCGACTCCGCAGACTCCACAGACTTTGCAGGGGCGGATTCTCCAGCTGGCGGCTTACGCTGGTTTGACGCTGCTGAGCTCCCGCAATCTTCGGAAGATATTCTTGGCGTTTTTGGGACACTTGGTGGTTTCTGCCTCCGAGCCTCGGGGCCAGTCTGGTGGCAGCAGTAGTGGAGGAAGTGGCGAGGCGGTTTTCTGTTTTGCAGCGAGTCCTGCAGATCCAGCGTCGGCAACGCCGGTACAGACGGAACCAGCAAAAGAGGAGGACGAGGCTGCCATCTGCTCGGCAGTGACAGCGGAATCGGAGGCAGTCATTCTGAGTGTGGAAATGCCCCCAAAATCAGCGGCAGTAACAGCAAAGGCAAAAGCAAGACTCGCCCTATGGAACCCTGCTGTGGCGAGATCACCGGTGGCAGTAGAAGAATCACATGTGGCAGTCACACCAACACGGGCACAAAAAGGAGAAGGTACCGGGGCAAGTGCAGGACCCAAGCCATTGTCTGAGAAAAGGAAGGGAGGAGCAACGATAAGGCCAACTGGTCCCACTGTGGTGGACCTCCTGAGAGGTAATGGCAGCAAACCACCGGAGGCAGTAGCAGGAGTAGCCGCTACACAGGTACAAGTACTGGACACACAGGCATGTAAAAGGGTCTCTGAGTCTGATATACACAACGTACATGTGTCCCTTGCTAAAAAGATGAGGGTGGACATGAAATACTACTAAGGTATATTGAGGCTAGGGCTCACCCCTCTGATGCCGTCATAAATGAAAACAACATCAATATGAGAACAGTCGATGCAGTAGATGCTGTAGATAATATTGGCAACACCGTTACTGTTACGGGCCCCCACATCTGATGGAGGAGAGTGGTCTGCGGAGGTTACTGAGAGTTTTAACCCTGAGGCAAGTGACAGTGATCTGGAATTAGCCCCCTAGACGGCAGAAAATCCGGGTCAGTCCAGAGGAGAAGGAAAACACGTGAGAAAGAGCTCTCATGGGACTATACTCCCTCGGTTTAGCTTCCAGGCACCCCAGAGATGGGAGTAAAAGAAGGGGAGACTTCTGCGGCGGCAACGACCTTAGAGACTATCACGCAGGCGATATCTGCTCACCGTGAGGAGACCCAACAGGATGGCCGCAAGACTCAAGCGGCAAAGAGGAAACTACAAGGAGTAGTGTGAAAGCTGTCCAAAACATGTAGCACTTTCGGGGAGCGGATGACTGATTTGGAAACGCGGTTGTGTACTGCAGAGACAGATTTGGTTTGCACACAGGAAATGGCAAAATCACAGGAAGCACAGATAACGGATATCCAGTGGAAACTGGAAGAACATGAGAACCGCCAACAGCGAAATAACTTATGAGTTCTTGGTGTTCCTGAGGAGGTGGAGGGGGAGGATGCCCGCTGATATGTCATTGAGTTATTTAGAGGATTACTTCCTTAACTCACGGACTGGAATTGGTCACTAGAAATCCAGCGGGGCATAGGGCACCCTTGGTACATAAGCAACCAGTCAGTGCAGGGTCACTCCCACAAGTTATTTTGGTATACTTTGGTAGCTTTTTGCTACGACAAGCAGTATTAGAGAAGGCAAGGCCCGAGGCAAAACGTACTAGGAATGGGGTGTCATATTTAGTCCGCCCTGACTTCTGCCATACCACTGTCGAAAGACGGTGGAGGCTGAGGCAGATGATTAAACCATTCCAAGATAAAAAGGCACAGGCTTTTCTGAACAACCCTGCAAAACTGAAAGTTATCTGGAGCGAGCAAACACGTTTTTTCCTGTCTGAGATAAAAGCCAAAGAATACCTGGACAGCCTAACACCCTGAGTAGGGCCGCAAAATATTTAAAATAGAACTAGATGCCTTCTTCTGTACTTTGTTTCTGGGAGGGGTTGTTTGGCGTTTTTCTATTCCGTCGCTCCGCGGCTTCCTTTCTCCTTTTTTCTCTCTGTCTTCAAAGATAATGTAAGGTAGTGAGTTAGACCACTTATTGTAGCTACATAGCATAACTGTAATAAAAATGATGGTTTATTTACGGGCAATCGGGCTGGTGCGTTGCACTCATCAAACACAGACAATGTCTAAGAGTCTCTTGGAGGGGATGTGGGGGTGGGGGAGTGGGGAGGTGGGCAGTAGGGGGCTGGAGGGGGGCAGGGAGTAAAGTTAAGGAAAAACACATACAGAGAAGAATTGGGTAAAGGTGTGCAGTTGAGAGGCAGATATATAATTAACAAAAGTGGCTTAAAAGGGAAAATGTTACAGAAAATTAGTGGGAAAAGAGGACCAGTAAGAGTACTAGAGACAGTTGGAATTGTTAGAACTATTTTAAGATGGGGAGAATAAATATTTGTTCAATAAATGTGGCAGGACTCAACAATGCAGCCAAAAGGAGTAAACTGGGGTAGTTGGGAAAATTAAATACATTCGACGTTATCTCTCTCCAAGAGAACCATCTCCCCTGGGACAAAAGGCATCTTATGGTATTACAGGGGTATAATTTATTGGTTGCCACATCACAAACCTCAAATATTCGAGAGGTAGCCATTCTGGCCAAAACATCGTTGGGCCCAGTCAAACGTAAGGCAGCAGATAAGCTTGGCAGGTGGGCTATAGCCGAGCTAGGACTGGGTCTCACAATATGTTCAATTTATGACTCGAATTATGATGATCCCTAAATTTTCGACTAAATTTAACCAGTACTTCACACCGGCGAAGCTCTTTTCATGAGGGAAAAGAGAGGATGATCGGTGCCCTAGGTGTGGGGTGGGCCCGGCCACAATGATACATATGTTTTCTGAATGTGATGAATTGATCCTTTTAAAATCAGCGATTTCGGGTTTTAGGAGATCCTTATTTGGTAGCAATCTGGAGCTAACTACTACATTGGCAGTTTTGGGGTATGGCAGCACTATCAGCTGCAATAAGGAACAAGAATACTGCGCTTGTAGAAAGGGTCGGGGGTCATGGAGCAAGCATATGGTCAACTTGCAGCAAAGGTAGTCTCTAATCAGATATGAATCACTAAACTACAAAAGAATGAGCAAGAATTAAGAGACAAGATTGAATTTCTTGAAAATAATGCGAGACGCAACAATATCAGAATATTAAATGTTCCTGAAGGGGCAAAAGGGGGCGATATTAAAGCTTTTTTAGTTACGCTCATTTTAGAGCAGAATAGCGATCTTGACCAAGCCTCAGTAGAAGAGGATATACAGAGAGTCCACTGTGACCCCTTTGTTGCTAGTACCGGCAGAAAAACAGCTAGAGGATACTAGTGAACTTTAGAACATACACGCTGAAGGAAATGATACTCTCAGGTGCACTGAAAGCAGGATCGTATAAAAAAACGATTGGTCATACCGTATCAGGTCGGATCTATTGCGCACCACGCTTGATTGTCAATGGGAACTTGGTAAATACATTTCACAATTAAAGGATCTAGGTGCAACAGCAACAATTAGATTTCCTGCATCTTTGAGAGTGATGCTGAATAATAAAATGCACAACTTTCAAGACCCTTGTGAAGTAAGAGCTTTTATAGACGAAGCTAAAGGACAGCCACATTAGAAAGAAAATTGTTCTCAGAAGCCCACTGAGATAGAGAAAAGCTCAAATAGAGGTGTAATATTATACCTCAAGAAGAATGGGTTCCCCAGGGAGGGCGGGGTGGGATCACAGATAAAAAGATAAAATGTGAAAAAAATTATTTGCAGAAGTATAATCCCAAATGGTGGGGGAGCATTTGGGAGAAAAAAAAAGTCCTCAATTGTTATAGCCTTAGTTTAGGTTTTTTAAGCTACCAAGAAAGATGTAGATTGTTTTATTTCACGGAATGGTTCCATAAACAAGATTTAGTGGCCTGAAGATTATGACATGGAATGTCAATGGTTAAAGGGTCTTATCTAGACGACAAAGAATTTTAGAATACCTGAAGCTTTGCGACTCAGATATTATTATTATTCAGGAATCACATCTTGCAAAAGAGGAATGGCCAGAAATACTAAAATATCAGGTATGGTTAGATCATTGTATTTTTACCTCTCAATCGGTTACAACAAAAGGGGTGGCAATATTGATTAAAAAATCCTGCCACAGTGTATTATGGGAAACACAGGTTGACCCTTTAAGGAGGTGGGTCACAGTAAAGGTAAAGGTGCAGGGGTCTTGGATAGCTTTAGTGGGCTACTATGGCCCCAACATAGATGACATAGCACCCTTAAAAACATTCTTTTTACATCTACTGGAGGTGAATGTTCCTATTGTCATGGGAGGCGATTTTAATATTCCTCTGGACCCAATTCAGGATTCTACATCTAAGAGGTCAGCAGGGGCAGTCCCAAAATGAGGGCAGTAGTAAAGCAACTAATGCAAGACTTAGGTCTGATAGATATTTGGATTAAAAAGGGTGTTAGAACTCGACAAGAAACAGGGAAATATACCTTTCATAACAAAAAAAACATGGCCACAGATCGAGAATAGATTTTTTTTTAGTTTCGTCCTCGATTAGCCAACAAATAAGCAAGGTATCGCATATACCAGAACACCTGTCCGACTATTCCGCAGTTTCTCTATATCTCGAGATAAGAACCAACACAGAAGAAAGGAGATGGACGCTGAATAGATCATTACTGTTAGACTTAACAATAATAGTCAAACTGAAGCACTCAATGAGTGAATTCTTCAGTATCAATCTTGGATCTGCACCTCTAGATAAAGTTTGGGATGCGTTTAAGGCATATCTCAGAGGCACATTAACAAGCATCAGCACATTCTATAAGAGAAAGGAAAAGAAAGAACTTCAGGTATTAGAAGAGGCAATTAAACAAGCACAGGGAAATCTAGAAATTTCTCAAAATATAACCAACACAGCAGAACTAACAAAAACAAAGAGCAAGTTAGCAGATTACCTGGAGATCAGAATAAGACAAAAATGGGAGGCAAGCAAATTTGTGAATCATGAGTACGGGGAAGGCTGCGGTAAACTGTTAGCATGGAAAACAAGAGTAGATCAAGCCAGGAATACAATTAAAGAAATTAAATGTCAAGAATCTGGACTAGGAGTGACTGGAGAGGAAGGGATTAAACAAGCATTTTCAACTTTTTTTCAAGACCTTTACACAGAGAACTTAAATCCAGATACGGAACAAATAGCAGCTTTTTTTTACGACATAGATCTCCCTTGTCTTAGTGAAGAACTTAGGGAAGAGTTATCAGCACCTTTTACGATGGAGGAAATTCATAGAGGTATAAAAAGTTTAAAGAAAGGGAAAGCTGCGAGCCCGGATGCCTTACCTAATGAATTATACTCTATATTGAAAGAAGAACCAGCCCCTATTTTATTGAATTTGTTTAATTCTATCTATATTTTAAAACAAGACTTGCCCGTATCATGGTAAGCAGCAACTATAATAGTGTTATTAAAACCCAACAAGGACCCAAGGCTTTGTGAGTCATATCGACCGATCTCCCTACTCAACTCAGATTATAAAATCTTTACACAATTAATTACAAAGAGATTGGAGAGGGTCGTCGGTCTTCTGATTCACGGGGATCAGAAGGGTTTTATTAAGGGTAGATATCTTCATGATCTAACTCAGGAATTAATCGGTACAATTGATCTGGCCACTGTAAATGCTAAACCCTTAACAATCATGACATGCGACGCAGCGAAAGCGTTCGATAGGGTTAATTGGGTGTTTCTTAAGCATGGGCGTAAAATCCGTTCCGCTCGCGTATTTTGTGGATTTTCGGCAAATTCGCAATCCGCGAACTCTCGCGAATTTGCCAAAAATTCGCTAATCCGCACGAAGCGGATTTTTTGCTTGGTCGCACTTACCAACTAGAATACTATACAATTTTGCTGCGCGCAGCGTTCACTTACCGTCATTCAGCGTTTGCAGAGTTGTTTTTCTCCATGTTTGCGTGTGCTGCGCCATTTTGGATCTTGCTGCGGGATCCCGCGGGAGTTTGTGGACGTCATCGCGGCTTGCCACCTTGCACAGCGAGAGTTTGGCAACGCGAGTACGTCATAAGGCCCGTGATCACGCATCGCGGGAGTAAACACTTGCGAACACATAGATGCGGCGGGCAGCGACAATCTCGCAATTGCGAGATTGCAAAATTTGCAATTTCGCACAAGAAATCCACCAACAGGCAGCATAAACCTTGAAAATTATGATTTTTATCAGAATAACTCCTCAGGTTGACATTTGCCTGCACTTTTTTTTTGCAAGGAGTCCATTTGGGGGGGGGAGGTGGGAGGAAGGAAGTGCCCCAAAGTCTCCAACTTCCTGTTCCTGTCCAGCAGGCTCCTCCCAGTGCTTTCTTCATGTGCTGGTCACTTTGATTTGGATCTTGACCTGGAAGGATTACTTTTTGTGGATGCTGCTGGATATTTGGATTTTTGCAAAACTGAAAGCACTCAGCAGGTGCAAAAGTTCAATCTTATCATTAGTAACAATTCCCTGTAGTGCTTCCTGAGGGGCCCCTTCAGAGTTCAGTTGCCTACTTGCAACTATTCTATGACCCTGCTCTGACCCTCACAGCAGGCTCAGAGAATAGCTACAAGTATACAACAAAGGTCCTGTTAAAAAAATTACACTGCAACAGAAAGCAATTACAGATAAGGAAGCAGGTGCCAGCCTGGAAGTTCAAATTCAGTAACACATTAATCAGCCCCTAATTTATTCATGTCAGTTGAGGCAGGGCAGGTGTGCTTTTCCCCCCATAATCTACAGTGATGAACTAGAGGGTGGGATGGGTGAGCCAGAGGGTGGCATGGGTGAGCCAGAGGGTGGCAGTGGTGAAACAGAGGGTGGCAGTGGTGAAACAGAGGGTGCTGTGATGAACCAGACGTAGAAACAACATGGTCGCGACCGTTGCTACCCGACAAGTAAGTTCGCGTTTGCGAACTGGTAAAAAACCCTTGCGAAATGGCAGAAACACTTGCGAACACACAAAAAAAAGAATCCGCAAAATTCGCGATAATTCACGGATTTTGCGGATTGCGAATCCATAAATACGCAATTTCGCGGATTGCCAATTCGCAAAATCCGCCCATGCTTAGTGTTTCTACAGGAAATAATTTGGCGTTTTAATCTAGGAAATACTTTCTCAAAAGTTATTAAATCTTTATACAATAACCCAGTCGCACGAGTTTTGCTAAATGGTACTTTCTCACCTCAGATTAAAATAGGTAGAGGCACCAGGCAAGGGTGCCCCCTCTCCCCATTACTTTTCGACATGTATATTGAGCCGCTAGCTATTAAGTTAAGGGAATGCCAGGAAAGTATTCCTTTTGCATGCAATGGTTGGGAGAAGTAGATAAGTCTTTATGCAGATGACTTAATGATTTTTACGGGTCATCTTTAAGATTCAATAACAGCCATCTGGGACACCTTAAAAAGTTTTGGGGAGATATCAGGCTATGCAGTGAATCGAGATAAAACAGAGATCATGCAATGGAATACACATTATAGTTGTGATCATATCCGGATTAGCATTAGATATCTGGGTATAGAGGTAGTACAGAAAATTGATCTAATAGCAAAGGTAAATTTTGACTAAGTAACAGCAAAAGTCAGGACACAACAACAGAAATGGGATTCACTTCCTCTATCTTTCCTAGGAAAATCTAACCTGCTAAAGATGGTAATTCTCCCAAAGTATACTTTTTTATTTAATTCCATTCCTCTAGAGTTCAAGAAGGAATGGATAATTAAGGCTCAAGGTCTCTTTACTAGTTGTTTATGGGCAAAAAAAGACCTTGGATAGCTTGGTGAAAGCTCAGAGTAAGAAAGGAGAATGGAGGGATTGCGTCTCAGATCCAGTAGCAGAGGACATTCCATTTAAAAATCTTCAGGTAACTTCTGGGGGATACAATTGTTTTTTCACCATTATTTCAGGCTTTAACATCAGTCTTTATGTCTCAAGCTAGGTTTTTCTTGTTTAAATTCGGCGACCCAAAATACTACAAGAAAGTGAAATTAAAAGTTTCATTGGCAGCTTGTAGGGGTTGGCATCAAATAAGAGTTATACTGCGTATTCCCTACTATAGCACATTGGCCCCAATATGGAATTCACCGGGAACTCCAACATGCTTACAAGACTCTCTTGCAAATGTAATTAAAGATAATGGAATTGAAAAGTGGGGAGAGCTGTTGGAAGATTTCGAAGTAATTTCATGGCAAAAACTTCAGGATATAACAAAGGGGGATGTTTCAAAATGTAAATACTTCCAATTAGTAAGTTGGGCTAAATCTCTCAAAAAAACTGGAAATGGAAATGAATTTTTTGAATGGAAGGCAGGTACTTTCCCTGCGGGACGGAAGGAAATTGCTATATATTATTGGCAGCTGATTCAATCTCATGAAGACTCTCAGCAGTGGCCCGAATCTATTTGTAGGAAAGAGCTGCCGAGCTACGATCGGAATACCTTATGGAAAGTATCTCTATCTGTTTTATGGAGAAGTGTTAAAGCTGCACCACTAAGAAAAAAACATTTATTTACTGTTCACAGAGCGTATTGGACCCCTAGAAGATTATCAAAAATCGGTTCTAAAAGAGTGAAGTGCTTAAAGTGTGGGGAAGCAGATGCGGACGAAGCACATATGGTCTGGCGATGCCCTGCTATACAATAGTTTTGGGAAAAAGTAGGTGAGACGATCTCGAGTATTGTGGGGTTCGAAGTCAAGGTGAGTCTCCCACAGGTAATCTTTGGGATAATTCCAGACAATGATATAACAATCAATATCTCGAAAAATCATAAAACTTTAATGTTTTTGTTACTTTTATTGGCACGTAGGGAACTGTGCATCAAGTGGATTTTGCCTATCCCTCCGCTAGAGTGTGATTGGATTAACTCGATACATAGGGTTGCTAAATTAGACAGGGCAATACGTGTAACAAAAAAACCAAGATTTTGGGATATTTGGTATGATTATTGTAAATCTTGGACAGACTGAAGACCGATAAAAATAGCCAGAAGTAATGACTTACATATTTCCGACCTCTATCTTTCTAGCTGGAAGCTATATTGTTTTATGTTTGAATGCTTTGGAAGCAGGGCTTTCTGAGTTTGGGTACTCTTCCTTTAGTTTTCCTATTTGATATGACTGTTAATTTAGACCTATGATTATGTTTAGCCGCACAGGCCCGGAAAAGTCCAAAAGGTTTGGATTGACAATCCTGGAGCAGAGTATTCTGTAGGACCTGTTATAGTGAAGAGGGAGATTGGAAGGGGGAGAAGCAAATTAAGAGGACCAAGGTTTGGAACAGGTGAGGGCCCGAAATGTCAAGAACATGCTTTCTGTAAAAAGGAGTGATCGGTAGCCCTCATTCTGGTAAACCTAAAGCAGACAGACGTTTGGCCTCTTCCTCTGATTGCTTTTTCTCTGCTTCCTTATCTGAACTCTCAAATATACATTGGCTGACTACAAATGAGGACACCCAACAAAAAAAAAGCAGTATTTGAGAAGGTAAGGCCCGAGGCAAAACGTACTAGGAATGAGGTGTCATATTTTGTCCACCCTGACTTCTGCCATACCACCATCGAAAGACGGTGGAGGCTGAGCCAGATGATTAAACCATTCCAAGATAAAAAGGCACAGGCTTTTCTGAACAACCCTGCAAAACTTAAAGTTATCTGAAACGAGCAGACACGTTTGTTCCTGTCCGAGATAAAAGCCAAAGAATACCTGGACAGCCTAACACCCTGAGTAGGGACGCAAAAGATTTAAAATAGAACTAGATGCCTTCTTCTGTACTTTTTTTCTGGGAGGGTTTTTTTTTTTCCTATTCCGTCGCTCCGGGGCTTCCTTTCTTCTTTTTTCTCTCAGGCTTCAAAGATAATGTAAGGTAGAGAGTTAGCCAACTTTTTGTAGCTACATAGCATAACTGTAATAAAAATGATGGTTTATTTACTGGCAATCGGGCTTTTGTGTTGTACTCATCACACGCAGACAATGTCTGAGTGTCTCTCGGAGGGGGTGTAGGGGTGGGGGTGTGGGGAGGTGGGCAGTAGGGGGGCTCGAGGGAGGCAGGGGGTACATTTGAGGAAAAACACACACAGAGAAGAATTGGGTAAAGATGGGCAGTTGAGAGGCAGATATATAATTAACAAAAGTGGCTTAAAAGGGAAAATGTTACAGAAAATGAGTGGGAAAAGAGGATCAGTAAGAGTACTAGAGACGGTTGGAATTATTAGAACTATTTTAAGATGGGGAGAATAAATATCTGTTCAATAAATGTGGCAGGACTCAACGATGCAGCCTAAAGGGGTAAACTGGGGAGTTGGTAAAATGAAATACATTTGACGTTATCTGTCTCCAAGAGACCCATCTCACCTGGGACAAAAGGCATCTTATGGTATTACAGGGGTATAATTTATTGGTTGCCACATAACAAACCTCAAATATTCGAGGGGTAACCATTCTGGCCAAAACATCGTTGGGCCCAGTCAAACGTAAGGCAGCAGATAAGCTTGGCAGGTGGGCTATAGCCGAGCTAGGACTGAGTCTCACAATATGTTCACTTTGTGGCTCGAATTATGATGATCTCCAAATTTTCGAGGATCTCAAGGAAGAATTGGCAGCATGATCTATACCCCTCATCTTATGTGGAGATATGAATATTGCGCTAGATCCATTACCCGATGTCAATAACCAAGGGAGGTATCAAAGGCGGAAACCGAGGGTACGTAGGACATTTACATCACTTATAAACAGTCATGGATTAGTGGAAATATGCAGGCAAAAAAGACACCTCAAAGTTCTGGTAGCACTTATTACTCTTTTCCACACAGGAAATATGTTAGGATAGATTATTTTTTCTGTACAGTAGATATACTTGACAAGGCTAATATAACAATACTACCTAAGGTTATATCAGACCACAATTCGTTAGTTCTAGGGGTTGAAGTTTTAGATGGCATTAAAAGCAGGGGGAAATGGACTTTTGACAAGAAATTGTTAGTTAATAGGGAATATGTTGAGCATATAAGAAAATGGGTAATTGACTATTTTGACATTAACAGGTATAGTGCCTCAAGAATAATAGTTTGGAACGTGTTTAAAGCAGGTCTGAGGTGAGAAACTATTAGCTATGTGGCTAAAATCCGAGCTATCTGTCAGCTGAAAAATCAAGAATTATTGCGAAGGTTGAAGGCAGCAGAAGATGAAAACTCATTTTTCATCAGGCATGGGAGGGAGACAATGCAGAGCCAGGTACAGATACAGACGCTTAAGGCAGAGATTAATGGGTGGCTTGCACAAAAGGCGGCAGAGGAGTTCCAATCCCACCGTAATAGCTCATATGAGAGCGGAGAGTTAGTTGGGAAGAGACTAGCTCTTCGTACTAGGCAAAAGTGAGTACAGAACCAGATCTTGACGATCAATAGAGGGTGTGTGGAATATACTGATCCGGAAGGCATAGTTAAAACTTTCCAGAATTACTATCAAAAGCTGTACTCTGAAGAAACAGGTAGAGAGGAAAGTATTACATTAGACGATATCAGACGATATAAGACAACTGGTGACAAAAGAAGACCTAGGGCAAATTTTAAATGAAGATCTAGAGGACGAATTAGAATCAGAGATCTCCCAAGAAGAAACTGAAACAGCAGTACAGAGTCTGGCTACAGGAAAGGCTACAGGCCCTGATCAAATACCCCTTGAGTTATATAAAGTATTGGGTATGACGATAATGGGAAACATCCTTTACGACGCAACTTTTACCACGCAGTGCCTTTACAACGCAGGTTTTTCAACGCAAGTCATTACAACGAATTGCGCTGGAGGGCGCTCTAGGATAGGTAATAGTTTAATTTACTATCCAACACCTTCCCTACTATCCACGGGGCCTGGAGTTGGAATAGTAAATTAAACTATTCACTATCCAGCACCAGGAGATCCTTATTTGGTAGCAATCTGGACTAGCTACTACATTGGCAGTTTTGGGGTATGACAGCTCTCTCAGCTGCAATAAGGAACAAGAAAACTGCTTATTTTTGGGCACAGCTATATATCGAATAATGGTGGCCGCAAGATGGGAGGATAAGGAACCTCCCACCTTTCAGATGTGGTTAGCTAGACTTCTGGGAGTCTGGAAGCAGGAGGCAGCCCTATACGCATGTAGAGGTAGGAAAGCTAGAACCCGTGGGATAAAAATATGGGCCTGCATTGCAAAATGGAATGGTGAGGTGGGGGGCGTAGTAACAGTAAAAAGAGTTTTAAAAAAAAATTAAGGAGGAAACTAATTATTTTGTGTAGATTAGCCATGTAGTTATCTCTTTTTTTAAGTGGTACACGTTTCTGTGTTCTGATAAGGGTTCTATTTGAACACAGCATTTATTACGCAGCAGATGATGCATGTACCCATCTGTTCTATTTTTTTTTTGTTGCCTTTTAGGTGCTAATTCCCTTATTGTAAAATTGTGTTTTTTTATCTGCTTTATCAACTCTCATATGGCAAAATACTATGATAATATGTATTATATATGTCTTTTTTTTGTTTTTGTTAGAAAAATGTCTTCTCTGGCATGAATAATAATTTTTTTTTAAATAACCTTTCAAAAGTGATGTCTTTACTTGTGTATGTTGGATTTTTGTCATTTTGTTCTTGCTGTTTCAGTTAAATATTGGCTAGTTCTATTTGTAGACTCATTTTGTAGTCTTTACACTGTGTTACTGCATGTGTATGTACAAATGGTTTACAATATTGCCTCTGAGATAAGCCTGACTGCTCATGCCCAGCTACCAACGGGGTGAGCAGGGTTTATCTTAGCTGTGTGTTTCCCATACACTGACTAGAGTGAGGGTTCATACTTGGACAAGGTGCATACCGGATGCCATCTAGAGACCCCATTTCTAATATAAAGTCAAGAGTGAAATGTAAACATTCACAAATGCCTTGAGGTTGACTGGAAGCCCATCTAGCCAATGCCTAATGCAGAAAAAGGCGTGGAAGCCAATCACTGAAGCAGGCTGACCCTAGGCCCACTCTATTTTCAGAATTGTTTTTACCATTTGTTTTCAAAGACCCCTGTTTATGTTCTGCAGCTCCTAGTGTCAGCAATCACATTGGCTTTCTGTATTACAAAAATGAACAAATTACCCCTCAAAAGCCATACTCTACTGAATGAAAGTCATTGGTATACTGCACCTTTCAAAATATAGTAGGATGCTCTCCACAGCCAAGCCTGCTGAAGAAGGACTGAGTGAACTGGGCATGACCTCACAGATGGGAGAGGTGTGAACAAAGGCACACCTGTACTAGAGTGACCACCCCACACCAATTCTGCCTTTTGCCCTGGAAATCATTATTTTCAAATGTGTCAGTCTAATTAGTTCAATGAAAGTAAAGCAGTACTACAACATCCAAAATGCAATAGGTGATCCCACGAACGTTCAGGACTGGAAAACGTGTCTGTAAAGACCAGATAGGAGATGCTCACCCTAACCTGCACGAAGAGTGAGGCTCATGGATTTGACTTAGCAGGAGAGTGTTTTTCGCTTTTCTGCTGAGTTTTGCAAGTGAATTTCCAGGGCATCCGACCTCATACCAGAGAAGGCAATTCCAGAAGCTCACAGGGGGTTTCTGTGTATGTCTGTTGTCTGGGCATCTTTGACCACTGCAATGGAGCCAGCAAATAGTGTCAGTGAACTTAACTCTCCTGTCTTCTCAGAGCACTGCACCTTCTGTAAGCTCTAAGTTTTTGATTTCCTTCCATTACCCAACTTGTCAGAATGAGTACCACTGAAGGGGAAACAACCTTTACAACTCAGTCATTACATCGCATTACATTTACAATGCAGTCATTACATCGCAACATCCTTTACAACGCATGTCACTACAACGCAGCCATTACATCGCATGTAACGATAACGTATGATACTACAAAGCGTGTCACTACAACGCAGGCATTACAACGCATACCATTACAACACATACCATTACAATGCATAGTAGCCCTACACTATCCAACACTTACCCTAGTTGCACCCCCTGGAGTTAGAATGGTAATTTGTATCCCTACACTATCTAACACTTACCCTACTGGTGTACCCCCTAGAGTTAGAATAGTAAGTCTTACCCCTACACTATCCAGCACTCACCTTAAATGCAATGTAATGGTATGCATTGTAATGGTATGCGTTGTAAAGGTATAATGCGATGTAATGGAATGCGTTGCAAATGTAGTTTAAAGAAACTTGTTCTAATGGCATGCAATGTAAATGTATGCGTTGTAAAGGATTTTGCGGTGTAAAAACTGCGTTGTAAAGGCATGCGTTGTAAATGTATCCGTTGTAACATCATACATTCCCACTGAAGAGTGTTTCTTGGTTATGTGCATTGTAATGATCAATATACTGCTAAATGCATGGTTGAAATGTAA
Organism: Lissotriton helveticus; assembly: GCF_964261635.1. Classification (NCBI taxonomy): domain Eukaryota; kingdom Metazoa; phylum Chordata; class Amphibia; order Caudata; family Salamandridae; genus Lissotriton; species Lissotriton helveticus. The sequence goes on from NC_136073.1 coordinate 243,454,051, forward strand.
GGTTTTGATCCTGCTGGCCAGTTCACGGAGATCTGTGCATGTAAAAGCTCTCAGACCTACTGCTGATTTTTACAACATGGGCTTTCGATATAGTGATCAAACTGCACTCCTTGTCATGCTAAAAGTGTCTGGTGTTCTCAAATATTTATTAAATATCAAGATGGTTGTCTGACACAATTAAGAAAGAAAAAGAGGCTGCTAGGGGTGCTATGCCATGCAAAGTGCACCGTTAGCCAGTCCGGACTTTTTATCTAACAGCACTGTGCATTCTGGAACTTGACGTTTTCATTATACCTCAATATTCTTGCATGGAAAAATCATAGAAGGTAAATTGCTGAGAGATCAAAAGCAGGAACTGCTGTAAAGGTTCCGATTTTCCCCCAATGAAGCTCGGAGTCATGCTGTGTGCTTTATGTGCTTTATTTCCCCAGAGCGCCGGGAAATGCGTGCGCTCTCTAAGCCGGCCGGCGCCACACAAAATGGCCGCCATCCGGTTCCGGTTGTGGACTTCCGGATCCTGCACTCCTGACCAACAACTAGACCGTTACCACATATCTCCCCCCTTTATACAAATGACAATAGGAATGAAGAAACAACACTCTTACTTAATGTCCATTTCAAAGTCTCTGAACCTCTTGGGAGTTCTCACGATTCTTCCTGCTCTCGTTCTCACCACTCCCTCTACCTTCTCATCTCCTTGCGTGTCTTTTATGGCGATCCTTCCTCGGGCTTCTGTTCCTACACCCTCTCCATCGTTCTTCTCTTCACCGTCTCCTTTCCTGTTCGTCCTGCCACCTTCCTCGCTCTCTCTGTTGCTCCCGCTGTACATGGTCTCCTTCTCCTCCACGTGCTGGGCCCCTCCATCTACTTGCTCTTGTCTCCTTCCACTACATTCCACGTTCTCTCTTTCTGCGTCTTCTTCTACTTCTTCGTCCGCTCCCGTCGTCCACTTCAGTATCTTGCTACATTTGGCCATTCTGTCCTGCGACCAAACCTTGCCGTCACTGAGTAATGCTGATCGGGCATATGGTTCTATCAGCTGCAGGGGCGGCGTGAATTTGCTCTCTCCTTTTTCTCTTCAGGGTCGCTACCTTCACTCTCACCCAGTCAACTTTCTCTAGTGCCACTCCTTGCACATTTCGTCTCTTGTTGAACTGTTCCTTGTATGTCTCTTGTGCCTTCTCCAGATTCCTCCTTACTATTGCTGGTGACCATTTGCTCTGCACTACCAATTGCCTCCATGCGATATTGTCCTTGGTGAATGGCTCTCTTCCCCTTAACACCTTAAAGGGGCTGTAGCCTGTGCTGCCCGGTGTGATGCGGTAGGCCCATAGCATCTTGGGAAATTCCTTCTCCCAATCTAGTCCATCATTTATTGCAGCTTGGATAGTTCCCATAATTACTCGATTGAAGCGTTCCACCAGGCCATTTCCCGCTGGGTGGTATATAGGAGTGTGTTTGACTTCTATCCCGTTTCTGGACACGTAGGCCTCCCATTTGGCTGAGATGAACTGTGGCCCATTGTCGCACGTTGGTGTGCAGTCATAATATCGAGTTGTTTATTTCGACTGGACAGAATATCGAGTAAAAAATATAGAATGGACATAATATCGACTAGACATAATATAGACAACAAAAATATCGACTAAAATGGATATAATATCGAATCAAAAATATAGAATGGACATAATATCGACTAGACATAATATAGACAACAAAAATATCTAATTTAAGGTAAGTTAATAATATTTTTCATTTTTTGTGTAATATTATTCTGTAGCGGGTTGTGGGTTTATAGGGGAATAGGGTGGGAAGTAATTTAAATATAATTAATTAAATCTGTAATATAATAGTAATTGTTAATTAATTATTAATTGTTAATTAATTAAAATATAATTGGTAATTAATAATAATTGATTAATTGATCAATAATTATATTTTCGTAAAATATTTTCTGTAGCGGGTTGTGGGTTTATAGGGGAATAGGGTGGGAAGTAATTTAAATATAATTAATTAAATATGTAATATAATAGTAATTGTTAATTAATTATTAATTGTTAATTAATTAAAATATAAATGGTAATTAATAATAATCGATTAATTGATCAATAATTATATTTTCGTAAAATATTTTCTGTACCGGGTTGTGGGTTTATAGGGGAATAGGGTGGGAAGTAATTTAAATATAATTAATTAAATCTGTAATATAATAGTAATTGTTAATTAATTATTAATTGTTAATTAATTAAAATATAATTGGTAATTAATAATAATTGATTAATTGATCAATAATATTTTCGTAAAATATTTTCTGTAGTGGGTTGTGGGTTTATAGGGGAATAGGGTGGGAAGTAATTTAAATATAATTAATTAAATATGTAATATAATAGTAATTGTTAATTAATTATTAATTGTCAATTAATTAAAATATAATTGGTAATTAATAATAATTGATTAATTGATCAATAGTTATATTTTCGTAAAATATTTTCTGTAGCGGGTTGTGGGTTTATAGGGGAATAGGGTGGGAAATAATTTAAATATAATTAATTAAATCTGTAATATAATAGTAATTGTTAATTAATTATTAATTGTTAATTAATTAAAATATAATTGGTAATTAATAATAATTGATTAATTGATCAATAATTATATTTTCGTAAAATATTTTCTGTAGTGGGTTGTGGGTTTATAGGGGAATAGGGTGGGAAGTAATTTAAATTTAATTAATTAAATATGTAAATTAATAATAATTGTTAATTAATTATTATTTGGTAAATAATTAAAATATAATTGGTAATTATTAATATTTTAAGAATAAATAAATAATAATTAGTAAATTAATTTCTGTAGTGGGTTGTGAGTTTATAGGGGGATAGGGTGGGGAGTAATTTAATAATAACTAATTAAATATGTTAATTAATTAAATTTGTTAATTAATTAATAATTTAACATTCAATAAAATTTACTTCGTAAAAAAAAGTAATTGGTTTTGGAAATTAAATTTAAGTTTTGGGTTTTTGGGTAAAGGGGTATTTTTAGGGTTAAGGGTCAGTTTTGGGTTTTTGGGTAAAGGGGTATTTTTAGGGTTCAGGGTCAGTTTGGGGTTTTTGGGTAAAGGGGTATTTTTAGGGTTCAGCGTCAGTTTTTAGTTTTTGAGTAAAGGGGTATTTTTAGTGTTCAGGGTCAGTTTTTAGTTTTTGGGTAAAGGGGTATTTTTAGGGTTCAGGGTCAGTTTTTAGTTTTTGGGTAAAGGGGTATTTTTAGGGTTCAGGGTCAGTTTTTAGTTTTTGGGTAAAGGGGTATTTTTAGGGTTCAGGGTCAGTTTTTAGTTTTTGGGTAAAGGGGTATTTTTAGGGTTCAGGGTCAGTTTTCAGTTTTTGGGTAAAGGGGTATTTTTAGGGTTCAGGGTCAGTTTTTAGTTTTTGGGTAAAGGGGTATTTTTAGGGTTCAGGGTCAGTTTTTAGTTTTTGGGTAAAGGGGTATTTTTAGGGTTCAGGGTCAGTTTTCAGTTTTTGGGTAAAGGGGTATTTTTAGGGTTCAGGGTCAGTTTTTAGTTTTTGGGTAAAGGGGTATTTTTAGGGTTCAGGGTCAGTTTTTAGTTTTTGGATAAAGGGGTATTTTTAGGGTTCAGGGTCAGTTTTTAGTTTTTGGGTAAAGGGGCATTTTTAGGGTTCAGGGTCAGTTTTGGGTTTTTGGGGTACAGGGGTACAGTGTAAAAATAAAGTAAAATTAAATTTAAATTACATTAATTTAATGAAATTAAATATTATATTAATATGTTTATTTAATAATATGTTTTTATATATATATATATGTATTATTTTTGGTGATATAATTTTTTAAGTTATATTAATTATTTATTAATATTACATTTATTTAATAATTATTTCTAAGTTTATATTAAATATATTTATATATATTATTTTTAACTTAATTTTAAGACATTGAAAAAAATCGATATTTTGACAGTCTATATTTTTGTAAGTCGATATTTTGGAGTCGATATTTTAGTACTTACCTGTTTGAAGGTAGGCAGTCGATATTTTGTCCCTCGATATTTTATCCTCGATATTTTGGTATCTCGATATTTTTGACGTCGATATTATGTCAGTGATCCGTCGCACGTTATGATCTTAGGGATACCTTCCTTTATGAATACTGCGTTCAAGAATGTGATCACTGCATCGGAGTCCACGGTGTCCTTCACTTCTACCTCCGGCCACTTGGAGTACCTATCCATCAATACAATAGCATACTTCTATATTCCTTCAATGTTCAGGATCGGTCCTATGATGTCGATGGATATCATTTCCCAAGGTCCTCCCGGCATGGGGAACTTTCCTAACTGTGGTCTCAGCATAACTTGGGATTTGTCCGCTTTGGAGCAGGAGTCACATTGTCTCACGTACCTTTCTACCTGAGCGTCAATCGCAGGCCACCAGTACGCCTGTCGGGCTAGGGCTTTGGTCTTCGTGATCCCCTGGTGTCCTTCATGCAACAACGCCATCAGGTGCTCAATGAGACCCCGGGGGGGGGGGGGATGACCTTGTCTCCTCTGAGTAGGAACAGGGGATCCTCCCCCAGAGACAGCTCTTCTCTCACCTCCCAGTATCTCCTCAAGTCCTCCTTCAGGTGCCTCTTCTCAGGCCACCCATGAACGACGTATCCTTTGATCGCCTCCAAGTCCTTGTCTAGTCTGTAGGCCTCTGCCCACTCCTGCGCACTGATCACTTGCTCCATGTCCTGTACGGTCGTCACCATGTAGCCTTCTCATCCAGGCTTCTCCTGTTCCTCCGCTCCTTCCATGGCTGCCGCCCTGCTCAGGAAGTCTGCTACTTTGTTCTGAGGCCCCGGTATGTACTCCACCTCGTACACAAAGTCTAATAGTCTTAGTGTCATTTTTGCTATTCTCGGGGTGGCGTGCGCATGTCCACTAGACATCAAGACCCTTATCAGGGGGTTATGATCCGTGCGGACCACGAACTTGGCTCCCCACAGGTATTGTCGAAAGCGTTCCATCACCACGACCAGCATCTCTTTTTCGATGACTCTGAACTTCTCTTTGTTTGGCGCCAAGGATCTGGATGCGAAGCTGACTGTTGATAGTTCTCCTTTGTCAGATCTTTGCATTAATACTGCCCCCAGGCCCCGGTCACTGGCATCGGTGGTGAGTATGGAATCTGCTGCCGGGTCAAATCCCTCAAGTGGTATGGCTTCTCCCATTTCCCTCTTTAAAGTCTCAAATTCCTCCTGCTCTTCTTCGGTCCACTTGAACCCGTTTCTCCCCTTCAGTAATTGGCGTAGGCAGTGCGTCTTGGTGTCGAAGTTGGGGATGAATTTGCTATAAAACTCGGCCATACCCAGAAACGATCTGACGTCTTCCTTTTTCCCCGGGGCTGGTGCGTTCTTTATCGCCTCCATGTTGGCTCTCTTTGGCTCAATCCCCTTCTCGCTTACTTCGTGACCCATATAGGTGACAGATGAGACCCCGAATTTGCACTTTGACCATTCCGCCGTGAGACCGTTCTCTTGTAATGTGCGTAGCACGATGTGTAGCTTCTTATTGTGCTCCTGCTTGGTTTTTCCCACTACTAGTATATCATCTTGGAAGAATTGAACTCCCTCCACCTTTTGAAAGAGTCTGTGCATCAGTTTTTGGAATACCGCGGCCGCGGATGCCAGCCCAAACGGCATTCTCACGAATTTGTAACATCCGAAAGGTGTTATGAAGGATGTAAGATGGTTGCTTGATGGATGGAGTTTCACCTGGTGGTATGCCGACGACAGATCCACCGTCGAGAACCACTTAACCCCTTTTGTCATAGCCAGCATCTCATTTATGAGTGGGAGTGGACATTTGTCTATTACAATGTTTTTGTTAAGCTCCCTGAGGTCCACACATAGCCTCACCTTCCCGTTGGGCTTCTGGGCTACCCCTAGGGGTGATAACCATTCCGCGCTCTCTATGGCCTGTATCACCCCGCTTTTCTCCAATCTGTCCAGTTCGTCTTGCACTGCCTCTCTGCATCGGAATGGTATGCTTCGCACCTTGTGGATGACAGGTTTCGCTCCTTCTTTCAACCGTATCATGTGCTTAAACTTGGCCAGCTCACCTATCTGCCCACTGAACACCTTTGGATATTCTCTGTGCCAAGCCTCATCTTCCTGTTCTCTTTCCATGTTCATGAGCAACACTTTTTCTATGCCTCCAGGATTTAACAGGATGCCCAGGGCGCCTTGATCTTTCCAGCTGAGTACCGATGGTCCTTTTTCAGCTACGTACGTTTGCAGTTGGCTTGTCGTCCCTTGAATTCGAACAGTAATGGGCAATACCCTAGCATGGGTATTCTCTGTCCAGTGTAGGTGACCGGCCTCACGTTCATGGGGTGCAGTTCTTCCTTTATTTTAGTCATGAACTTCTCTTCCCACACTTGTCTTTGGACAATCGTGATGGGGCTCCTGAGTCTGCTATCATTTCAATCGGTACTCCTCCCATGTGCATGTTGAGTCTTGGTTTGTCCGTCTCTTTGCCTCTCATTTCTAGGACTTGGACATCGATGTAGAGGAGTTCTTCAAGGTCTTCTTCCTCCTCTTGCGTTTCTTCATGTTCCTGGCTTCCTTGGTCTATGTACTTGACGGTTGTTCCTTTGGTTTTCCGTCGACACACTTTCTCATAATGCCCAAATATGCCGCAGAACGCACACTTCGCCCTGAACGCTGGGCATACCTTGTCGTTGCCCAGGTGTGATGCGCTTCCGCACCTGTAGCAGCTTGGTCTTCCTCCCCTGCCTGTCTTCGGGTTTTCTCCCCCCGTTTGTTGGCTTCTCCTGGTGTCTGGACCTCTTGGTTGTTCTCGTTGCCGGGGTTTGTCTCCCTTGTTGTGCACCATGACTCTGCAGACTGTTTGTGTGCCTCCACTGTCCTTCCTGGCAGCCTGTGCACTTCGTTTGGACATCTCTGCCATCTTCACCAAGGCCCATACCTCCTTCAGGGGAGCGTCTCCGTTCACCCACAGTTTTTCCTGAACGTGCGTGCTCGTCGTGTGCATCATGATTTGATCCCTTACTAATTCGTCTAGTAGGGCACCAAATTTACACGTGAGGGCTAACTTCTGCAGAGCCGCCACGTATTCATCCACCGTTTCTCCACTCCCTTGTTTTATCTGGAAGAAGTTGTATCTGTCGATGGCCACACACACCACCGGTCTGTAGTGCGCGTCCAGGTCCTCTATGGCATGTCTGAACACGTCCGTGTCGGCCGCGTCCCTAGTGCCCTTGACGATGGTGTTGTATACTCTCAGCCCCTCCGGGCCCAGATTGTGCAATAGTATCTTCCTTCTCCTTGGGCTCGTGTAGGCTGCCTCACTTTCGTCCTCTAAGGCCTCCAAATAATTAAGGAAGTATCTCTTCCAATCTTCCCACGGCATCGTGGGTTCCCCCCTTTTCGGTAGGAAAGGCACCATGTGGGTGAGGGAAGTGGATGGTGTCGCCATCTTGCCGCCGCCCCTCGGGACTGCCTGGGCGGGACCCGCGTGGTTGGGCGGGCTGCCTGGAGCCTGTCTGGTTCCGCTGTCTTCTTCGTCATTACCCTGCCGCCTGCACCACCTGTAGCTCCTTCTGAGGTTGGGTTTGTGCGTGGCCTACCTCTATCTGCTCCGCTGGGCCCCTCACCTCTCTCCTGCTGACCCACCAGCGTGCCTCGGTGTGGGGTGGCTACTTGCTGGGTTGCGCCTTCCTCTCTTGGCTGCGTTTGTTGGTGGGCTAATCGCGTTGTCCCAGTACTGCGCGTCGTGGGCCCTTTTTCGCGTGCTTGTTCCCACCAGCCGCCACCTGGATGGGCGGAGTCTTCGTTCTCAAAGACGGCGCGGGGAGTGTGTATCCTGCGTGGTGGTGTGGCTTTAGTACTGACTTCCTGTCGGCTGATGCGCTGTCGTTTGTCCTCTGCCGCGCTCCGGGAACGACGCCTGAGGCTCTGTGCTGGGGTGCTCTGTGGGTTCGGGAACCTACTCGTGTGATCTTTTTATTTATTTATTTATTTTTTTGTTTTTGTTTTGGGACCAACGTTGTCACTTCTGGTTCCAATCCCGCCTCATCGCCATTGTAAAGGTTCCGATTTTCCCCCAATGAAGCTCAGAGTCAGGCTGTGTGCTTTATGTGCTTTATTTCCCCGGAGCGCCGGGAAATGCGTGCGCTCTCTAAGCTGGCCGGCGCCACACAAAATGGCCGCCATCCGGTTCCGGTTGTGGGCTTCCGGATCAGGCACTCCTGACCAACAACTAGACCGTTACCACAACTGCCTGAAGGATGAATCCTCTTTGCAGCTTAGAACACCATACTTGCTGTTGAACTTGGTGCAAACCTGTATTGTGATGGAGGGTTGAAGTGTTGACTACTTCCTTTACTGCATTTTTTCTGTGTGTTAGACTTGCTCTGCTGCTGAAAATACTTTGCCTGTTTTTGTGAAGGAGATCTCTACAGATGTTGTTTATGCCACACTTGAATTTTGACAGAGACTTCCACTGCTGCTTGCTCCCCGTGCTGTACATGTCTCGAGAGGTGTGATGCAGCGGCCATGGCAGCTGACTTTGGAACACAGGGTTCATGGTTCGATGCTCCGGCGGCAGCTCAGCACCATGTGACTATGGGCAATAACTCATTTAATTTCCATGACGGGCCCCAGCACCTTGAGACCTGTAAGAGTGAGTACTTTGCGCTTTACAAATACAGATTTACATTTAAAAAGGCTGCTCCCACAGCTGCTGCACATGGGTGCCATATTTTGTGTAAATGAGGATTGCACAGCTCTTGCCAATCCCGATCCTACTTTGGGCCAGATATACGAACATTTCATTTGGCAATGGTTTACGACTCGCAATAAGAGGCTCACAAAAAGAAATGTAGTAATGTGTCTCAGACACATTAGCAATTCCCAAATGGGTCGCAAGGGACCTGCCTCATCAATATTCATGAGACAGGTCACAATTTGTGACCCATCGGGAAAGGGCACTAACACAGGGATGGTGGCCTGCTGGGGACAGCAGCACACCATGTCTGTGTTTGCTTTTTTAGTAATCAACTTTTTTTTTAATACAGCCAGTTTTCCTTAAAGGAAAACGGGGTGCAGTACAAAAAGAATAATTTTACATTTCTGTTTCATTTTTAAAGGGTAGGCAGTGGTCCTTGGGACCACCGCCTGCATTCAAAAAACGCGTTTTCTAACATTCACAAAGGTGATGGGGGTCCCCTAGGCAGTGGTTAATTTGTAAAAATATAAGTGCCGGGGCTCTCGTCAGGAGGAAACGTCCACCAACCCATTTCTCATGTTAGCGCCACCTAAAATAGAACAACCATGAAAGTGAGGAGGGGATGTGTCATAATGGTCGGAGCTGCTGACTTCGCAGTGGCGGTCCAAGGCTCGGTGTCAGCTCAACATCCTCTTACTGGGCAAATCACTTCATCTCCTCATGCATAAATGTCCTTAACTGGTGCTCATGAAAAGCGCTGGTGCGAAAAATTAAGCAATTACCAAAGTTGCGTCCTCTAAGACTGCACATTGTCAGTGCACACCTTGATGCTGTTCTGCCCACCACTGTAATAATCAGAACACCCCATTCACTGTTCCCTCTGCCAAACTGCCATTGAAGAGCATTGCACACAGAGAATGACACAGTTCTCATTATGTTCTGTATTGCAGGGTCGCCAGCTTTATTCCACCTGTTTCAGGTCATAAATTCAGAGCTTTAAATGCTGCGTTTTCTTCAATCCATTTCATTGTCTGCGCATTTTAGGCTTGACGCTCGTATAAAAAGTTATTTCCTTTCCAAAGAATATGTCTCTGGCTGTACAATCGTGTGTACTGATTTGTTTCATAACTGTGGCTTACTGACTGTCGAATGTATCATTCTCAGAATGATGAAACGCTGAGTTGGCATTCCCAAAAATGAACTCATAAATGTGAGCTGCTAGCTCTTAACTGGCTTATCCCTCATAAAAATGTCTTTGTAGCATTATAGTTCAGACCTTTACGAATAAAGGTGCCTTGTGATGACATCATGGCACTGAGAGTAGACATGCTATGGCAGGGCTGCAGTGTTCAAATAGGCACCGCGGTTACCCTCACATTACATGCTTTCCAGGGCTGACTGCTGCCGGCAGCGGCTACATCGCCGTGTACCGGGTCCAAAATCTGAGGTGTAACATAAGTCCCCCGCAGTCCCTGCGGTGCAGGTTGAGGGGGCCTGCTGGCTCCATGGGGGCCACCCTCCATGTACTTTGCAGGCCCCCCGCAAGTTTCATTACGCCACAGCTCCAAATACCTTATAAGCTGAAATCTTTCAGCAAAAATGTACCCACCAGCGCACACCTTGAAACTCCAGGATCTACGGAGGCTGCACACTCTACCGCCGATGAAAGGCTTGTGCGTGTTCATAAAACAGACTCACACACAGGGCACATGTCCTAAAAAAGAAGTGGGGGGGACGCTGTCACCGGACGTGACGTCACGACAGGAAGTGACGTCACAAAAGGTGGCTCCGATCTCGTCCCAGAGAGGCCAAAAAGGTGAAGTCCAGCTGTTTGGCAGGGGGGACGGCGTCCACCCTGTAAAATAAGTGGGGGGACGCTGTCCATCCGCGTGGTACCCCGACTCGAGCCCTGCTCACACATTGTGCATTTAGGTGTGTGTATTTGTGTGTGTTTATAGATAAACAGACACATATTTTATTATATTCTCTTTAGTGTTGCCAAAGTTGTGTAACGCTCTAGTGCTCCGAGGGTCTCGGCTGAGCCCCGGAAGCACCCACACACATTGTATCACCTTCAGGCCAGGTGTGGCCTGAAGGCTATAAATAAATGGACGGACGTCGCTCGGGACTTCCGGTCCGACCATACTTCTGAGTGCCGTGTGCCCATTCTTTAGCTGCTGTATCCCCATGGCCGTATCCCATGTGGTTACCCTTTCTCCCCACCAGCCATTTGACACCCTAGCGATACTGTGCCACCCAACACTGGCGACATGGGTGGGATCGCATCGATTGAGAAAACGAAACTGCACCTGTGATACCGCGAGGCGCTGATTGGAGCGGAGGCTGGAGCGAGTGATCTCCTGACGTGACGACGAGCACCCCCGGTAAGCAGCGTTCGCCAAAAGCTACGTGAGGCACCAAGGTGTGAAGCGCCAGGAGTGGAAGCTGCAGACCGCGGACAGACCCAGCGCGAGGCCCAACCGGCATCAAATGATGCGCGCGCATGCGCACAAGCAGTGAGGCCCCCCCGGAGCCGACAGCAAGTGCGAGGAGACGCGCAGGAGGCCCAAACAGGGCGTTTGAGTACTGAGGCCCCCAGTTGAGCGGAAGGAAAACGGAGGGCAAGCCACGAGGAGAGTCAAAGAGAGAAAAAAATATAAACCTCCTAAATAAAGAGAGAACCAAGGCCATAAGAGGGTCCAAAGCCACAAAAAGGGTGAAAGAGCAAACAAGCACTGGCAGTGCCAAAAGACACGCAGCAGACCATCATTGGCCAGTCGCACCAACGAAGGCAAGAAAAGGGAAAACCAGGCACCACGACAGTAGGAGAACATACAGAAGGGGGCGGGAGACGCATAGCCCCAAGTCAACAAGCAATATCAAAGGCAAGAGAGCAGAAAGTCACACCGGCACCCAAACAACAAGCAAGCCCCCAGCACAACACGCCTCATAATGTTGGTCCAGGCAGCCCCTGTGGCGGGAAGTCAACAGCCAGGACCACCCCCAGCACAACTGGCGGGGCCGCCGGCATCATCCTCAGCTCACTCACAAATCCAGGCACTACCGCCATTTAGTGAGCTCATCGACCCTGTGACCGAGGTGGGCAACCTGGGTCAGAAGGCTCAACAACTACTTTATAGAAAAGATGAAGAGGTCAAGAGGCTACTACATCTTTTTATCAATGACTCTCCTTTTTGTTTTTAGCAGAAACCTTTTTCATTCTGAAAGCCTTGCTATATTTCTTTTTTTTATCCCATGAAGGCTATTCTTTTTGATTGTTACTATTCAACTGGTCAAGTAGTGGCACCTGCTTACATTCTACTTTGGATATGTCACACCCTGTGCCACTCTGTTGATTTTTGAATGAGCTCATAGAGAAAAAGATGAAGAGGTCAAGAGGTCGCTACTTTTGCATTTCGGCAGAGACGAGATTTAAAAACTCTTAAAACACCTGCCAAATACAGGAGCCGCCAACGACTATGGGGCCGCTGTTCGAGCACTAAACGCCCACTTCAACCCTCAGCTCAATCCACATTTTGAACGTTTCAAGTTCCGACAGTCAAGGCAGAGAGAAGGGGAGACGATGGACGCATTTCATGCACGTTTGAGGGAGCTCGTAAGTACCTGCACAGAAGATGACCAGACAAAGGAGGTCACCGCCCAACTGATCCAAGGATGCCGCAACAAGCCTTTGAGGACACTGATACTGCGTCAACCACGCATCACGCTAGAAGAGATATTAGTCCTCGCCCGGTCACACGAGCTGTCGGACACCCGATCCACAGCAATGGAGGCCGCACTCAACCCCCATGCAGATCCCGGGGCGACCGTGAAGACGGAACGAGTAGACGCTGCCTGCAACCCTGGTCGAGGCGGGCGAGGACGATGGCTGACCCGCACCCCGCGACGGCCGCCATGTGGCTACTGCGGACGTGACGAACACAACCAAGATGGCTGCCCTGCAGGGGGGAAGACCTGTTCCAAATGCGGAGTGCAGAATCACTTCGCGAGTGTATGCAGAGGTGGTTTCCGTGGGAAGAATCAGTCAGGGAAGAAATCGGTGACCGGAGCAGTTAGACACCTAACACTGAATGAAGACCGGCATCAACGAGCGGTGAAGACCTCACAGCACCACCAAGCGCGACTAGATGACTCCTTTACTGAGGACGACGAGGAATGCTATTTCGTATCCTTCACGAACGACCTCAAAAGAAGCAGGAGACCTCAACCGAAATGCCAAATACAGATTGATGGGTCACCATTGACCGGAGTAATAGACACAGGTGCCACCGTAAACGTAATGGGAATCCAGCACTACAAGGCACTCAATCCCAAGCCCAAACTGGTACCTTCCAAAGTCCGGATTCTGACATACGGCAGTCAAGAGCCACTTCCCCTTCGAGGGAAAATGCTAGTGCAATCAAGGCGGAGTATCGAGAGGTGATGACGACTTTCCACGTCGTAGACAAAGTAGCCGACCTACTTGTCGGGAGTCACACTGCGGAGGACCTTAACCTCATCGCATTTGCCAACGCAGTAAAGGCGCTCCAGACAGAAGATATCCTGAATTTATTCTCCTCGCTATTTAAAGGACTAGGCACGATCAAAAGACCACCTGTGAAACTTCACATCGACAAAACTATCCAACCGATTGCACTCAGACATCGTAGGATTCCGTTCCACTTGAGGACAGCAGTCGAACAAGAGCTGGCCCAGTTAGAGGAACAAGGAGTCATCGAGAAGGTGATGGGCCCGACACCATGGGTGTCTCCGATGGTGATAGCGGAGAAGCCCCGCCAACCAGGAAAAATAAGAATCTGTATAGACAGGACGATGCCGAACAAGGCAATAAAGCGTGAACGACACAACACACCAACGGTGGATGATATCCTAGCAGACCTCAACGGAGCGCAGTGGTTCTCCAAATTGGATTTAAATGCAGGGTACCACCAACTGCGACTAGCCGAGGAGAGTAGGTACATCACCACTTTTTCTACGCATCTGGGCCTCAGAAGATATAAGAGACTCAATTTCGGCATCTCCTCAGCTGCCGAGATTTTCCAAAACACCATAAAGGAAATCCTATCAGGGTTGCCGGGGGTTCTGAATGTCAGTGATGACATACTGATTCACTCCAAGACAAGCGCTGAACATCATCAAAGGCTAAAAGCAATGCTCTGAAGACTGGCTTAACACGGAGTGACCCTACAACGCGATAAGTGTAAGTTCTTCCAGGCATCAATAGAATTCTTCGGATATGTATTCAACTCGGACGGCGTTAAAGTGGTATCCCCGAAAATCTCATGCCATCAAACATGCCCCAGCACCTACGACAGCATCGGAAGTGAGAAGTTTCCTAGGCATGGCACAATACTGTGCCAGGTTCCTTCCGAGCCTTGCCACGGTTGCTGAGCCCTTGCGGAATCTGACGAAGAAGGAGATTCCATGGAGGTGGGCCGGTGCAGAGGATGAAGCCTTCAACCAAATCAAAGCAGCACTACTAGATGCAACCACCATGGCTCATTTCGACACCTCGAGGAACAACGACATTTTAGTAGATGCCAGCCCGGTCGGGTTAGGAGCTTTACTTACCCAGGAGACGGAGCCCGGAGTATGGGCTCCATTGGCATTTGCAAGTAAATCGCTGACTGCAACAGAAGCGTGATACTCTCAAATTGAAAGAGAAGCCCTGGTGGTGAAATGGGCTTGCAACCATTTCCATCTCTACATCACAGGACATCCGTTCCGGATGGTGACTGATCATCAACCTCTAATACCCCTGTTTCGAGGTACCGCACCTCATCCGTCACCCCGGATCGAACGATGGGCCATCCAGATACAACAGTATCAAATGGATATGGTGTACAGACCCGGGGACAAAAACCCCGCTGATTTTCTGTCTCGCCACCCGTCCACAGACATGAATCCGGAGCCCGAACAAGACGCCCGTACCGAGGAATTTGTGAATATGATATCGCAGTGGGCATGCCCCCGGGCACTGTCAGCCGACGTGATCATAGCTCAATATGCCAATGACGCGGTCATTCAAAGAGTAACTGAAGCCATAAGAACAGGATCATGGGAAGGCTTCCTACGGAACGTCCAAGGATGGAGTCAGACAGGCCGAGTACGTCTCAGCCAATTCTGGAAGGTCCACAACAAACTCGTGTATCGCAGGAAATGGGCTAATTCTGAGAGGACCTAGAGTAGTGATTCCGCTGACACTACAAGAGCAGGCTACAACACTTGCCCATGAAGGACATCAGGGCCCCCGAATAATGAAAGCACGGATGCGAGGAAAGGTATGGTTTCCCAGACTAGAAGAAAGCGTGGATGCCGTGGTGCAAAACTGCCGCGCCTGCCAACTAACCAGCACCCCTGAGCGGCCAGCGCCGATCATCACCGAAGACCCTGCACCATCCCCATGGTCGTGGGTCAACCTAGACTTTGGGAGCTTCCCAGACGGTAGGATCACCGTGGTACTAATGGACAGTTACACAAAATACCCAATGGTAGATCTAGCACCATCCACTAGCTTTACGAATGTCCAACCAATCCTCAGCAAAGCATTGGCACTGTTTGGAATCCCCCATGTACTCAAAACGGACAATGGCCTTCCGTTCCAAGGGAGCAAATTCAAAGACTTCTTGCAAGCATTGGGAGTAAAACACCACTGGGTCACACCACAATGGCCACAAGCAAATGGTGAAGTAGAACACTTCATGAGGACTATCAACAAGACCCTAAGAATAGCCACAGCGGAAGGCACCGACCCAGAGGTAGCACTCCAACACTTCCTTCGGGAGTACAGGAGCACCCCCCACAGCACGACGCAACGCTCACCCTGGTCGCTGATGTTGGCTGGGCCACGACGCAACCTGTTGCCCATGGCAGAAAACTGGATACCTGAACCATACTCGCCGGAAGGTACCCAAGAGCGTAGACGAAGAAATACCAACAAAGCAAGTCGGAGGAGGAGAGCTCAAGAGAGAACCTTGGCGCCAGGAGACTCAGTACTTATCCGGGCGAGAAGACCAGGTGGGAAATTCCACACCCCGTATGAGTCAGAACCATGGATCATCAAAGAAACAAAGGGCACTGCCGTAACAGTACAGCGGCAGGGAGAAGAAGTAACGTGGAACATCTCGTGGTTCAAACGAATACCACCAACGCCCAGTGGCCTGGAACCAGCCAGCGACACACAATCGGGAGAGGGAGCCGGATGTAGTCCTGACAGGGCTCATCCGGAGTCACCAGCAGCCACCCCAGGGACAGCAACACCGTCACCCCCGAGAGACAATTTGGAGCATACTCCCACACGAGGAAGGCGCTAGTACAACCTCAGGCCTAACCCCAGGCCTAGCCAGAGGCTGGCAGACTTTGCATGCTGGAGACTCTAAAGTGATTTATTTCAAAGACCAATTTGGGAAGGGATGTAACGCTCTAGTGCTCCGAGGGTCTCGGCTGAGCCCCGGAAGCACCCACACACATTGTATCACCTTCAGGCCAGGCGTGGCTAGAAGGCTATAAATAAATGGACGGAGGTCGCTCGGGACTTCCGGTCCAACCATACTTCTGAGTGTTGTGTGCCCATTCTTTAGCTGCTGTATCCCCATAGCCATATCCCTTGTGGTTACCCTTTCTCCCCACCAGCCATTGGACACCCTAGCAATACTGTGCCACCCACCAGTCTGGTCACTAACTTGTGAGTGTATACAGCACTCACAGATGCAGCAGACTTTGCCATTCCGTAGAGTAGTAAAATCAGGCGTTGCTACAATTTAAGTTAGGGACATTCCTTTTGTTGACCTCGAAAGAAAGAATGCTTGAGTCAACCTGATAGAGCCTGAAAGGGTAGCCTTAAGAGTATAACACATATCTTTGAGATGAAGACACCAGCCCCTGACGTATCTTACAGTGGCTGTAAATAAGTGAACACAACTGAAATTCTTTTCTACCCTCAAACCTCCGCAGCCTCCACTGATAAGACACACCATGTAATCGCACTGATAAATATAATAACATGAGTAATCTAATAGAGCTAGCAATGATGGTAATAATAAGCACAAGAACAATGATATGTGTGTATGTAGTTTAACAAGCACTGCGTCACATTTTGAATCTCTTCATGGCACAATTGAGACACCCTCTAGTTTTCCTGCGCTACATGATTACTCACAGTGGTGATGTTGACAACGCCGCCGTCGTCATTGTGGCACTGGCAGTGGAGCAGCATGTCCTCCATGTTGTGGCCCGTGCACTGGAAGAAGTCCCACATGCCTAAGGACTTGCAGTGGAATGATTTGGGGGAGTCGTTCACCAGGCGTGGGTCCTGCAAGTAGCTACTGATCCTTTCCTCGTCTTCTATGTTCAGGAGCTGCCAGCTCACAGCACTTCGTCTTTGGTGATGGCCGACTTGCTGAACCGGTTGTAGTTGCAGATGGTGGGGAAGAAAGGTCATCACACATGAGGCAGCACGCACAGCCCGACCCCCACAGAACCAAATCCAGCCCAGGAATCAGGAATCAGTTTCCTGCCCACCAGCAACACTGAACTAAGGGCCGCCGAGTCACCTAAGGCAAATTTGAGTATAACGGGAATGAATCTTTTCATTTTATTATTGCCTCTCACAGCCACTCTTCATGACTGTGGGAGACTCGGGCGACAAACAACACTGCAGCAGTGAGTCAGTAAGTGAGGTAATTATATTACTGACTTTGCCACAATGACATATGAAGTGCAGACGCATGGTGTAGACCCGGCCCTGAAAAATAAGTGCCGGTGCTAAGCACCGGAAAGCACCAGCACAAATTAAGCTCTGCCCCTAGAGACACCTTCCTGTTTGCGACTGGCTTATCACCTATTGAAGTAGGTGGTAAAGAGCGATTGTTTTGCGACTGCATTCCGGTTGCTAAACAATTGTACATACCTGTGCAACTCGCTATTGTGGAGGCCCTTGACACACCCCTAACTAAAAGAAAATCGCAAATCCTATTTTTTGAGTCGGTAATAGGTTACCGACTCATAAAATAGGGCTTGTAAATACAAAAATGCTTTTTACAGGTCGCAAATAGCCCTATGGGGCATTTCTGATGGTTAAATGAGTCGTACATCTGGCCCTTAGTGAGGGAGGCTTCCAGTGCTACTTGCTTTAACTATGTGAGAGGGGCTTTCACAACTACTTACTCTACTGCACCTGTATTGTTTGAGGGATGTCTGCACAGCTAGTACACATGGTATAGCTGCTTTGTCTGAGGGTGTTTTTCAGTTTTTCAAAATTGCTGACTAAACGGTGTATTTCCTTTCTACATTTGAGGAAGGTGTATAGTAGATATGCTCATTTTGTTGTCTGCCGCGAAGTGAGCTTGCACAACTACTCTTTGTCCTTTACCGCTACTGTTTGTATGAAGAAATTCAAGCACAGCTTCTTAGTTCATCTGGGCAACAAACTAAATTGACAATGCTGAAAGACTATTGGCTGAAGGAGAGCAGAGAACAGGTAGAACTTTAGTTCAATTCTGGGAAGTCAAGCGGAACCTTTGCCAAGGAGAAGAAACCAGAGAAGCTGAAGGAGGATTACTGCCCCTGTGCTGTTTGCTGTCTGGGGTTGGCCTGCATTGGTTACTTGTTTCCAAGGAAAGGAGAAAAGAACTTTACTGTTTGCTTTGTCATCTTGAGGAAGATCTCCAAGGGCTTGAACAGAGCATGCCTCCTGTCTGAAGTCTCAGGGACACAAAGACTTTACCACCAGCTCCCCCTGAATTTCCTTGCTGGGAATTCTAACCAACAGAGAGGTGCCTGCAGCTGTTTAGGACCTCTAGACACTGTTTGTCGCTGGGAGCTGGAAGTGCGACACAATGAGACGCATGCTGCCGCCGCAGCTGTTAGCCGTCGCATCGCAGATAAAGAGTGTCGCATCACCCGAGAAGCGTGCCACCGCCGAAGAGGTTGCCATCTTATCACCGGAGAAACGTGTCGCAGGGCCTGTCGCGGCTCCAAAGATCATCGATTTTGCCGCGCAGCCATTGGGCATGCACACATCGCATCCACTTTGTCGCATCGCATCATAGACGCCATTTTGTCGCATCGCACCGGATCATCGCATCGAGGCGCCATCATGTCGCATCGTATCGGATCACAGTAAGAAACTGATGCATCACCTCCTCTCCAATAAGGAACCAACGCATCACCTCCCCTGCGCTGCAATAAGAAACCGACGCATCACCTCCCCCGAAGCAAGTAACCGATGCACCATCTTTCCTGCAACCCTTTTGTTTGTGTTGCATGACGCATCCAAGGTACTTTGAGATTAACGTGTTGCATTTACCATCTACATTGAACTAAGCTATTTCTACCATTTCAAAGTCATATTTTTAGTACAGTATTGTGGATTTTTGTTGTTTGGTCTTGTGTTAAGTCTAGTAAAGATTACTTATTTTTTTCTAAACTGGTGTGGTGTCCATTTGTAGTGTTTTCACTGTATTACTGTATGTGTTCACAAATGCGTTACAGACTGCCTCTGAGATAAGCCTGTCTGCTCGTGCCAAGCTACCATGGGGGTGAGCAGGGGTTATTGTAGGAGTGGATCCCCCTTACCCTGACTAGAAGCAAGGGTCCCTATTTGGACAAAGGTGTATACCATTGCCAACTAGAGAGCCCCATTTCTAACATTTTCAAATAACGTTGCAACAAATGGTGTTCTAGCTTGCAAAGGATAGAAATATTCCTTCAAGCTCCAGAATACATACATGTGTGGCTGATGAGCAAGGGTCCTGCAAAAAGGTCAGTTCAACAAAAATAGTGTCTCCAAATAGCATTTGTGCAACTAAAAACCATGTTGCTTTCAAATCTGTTCTGAAGCCCTGGGTACATAATGTGTCAAGTCCCCTAAAATGTCAATGTTGTTTTCAGCTCCTGCAAAGGTGATGTTCATTATAAAATACAACATTTGTTACGAATCTCCCCAAAATGTCTTTGAGAAGAATGAGCATATTCTCTATATTGGATGTATTTAAATGTCTATACTAATTATAGCAATTAGCCTGGCCTGATTAGAGAAAGAGACAACCTTGAAAGGGGTACAACAGAGACACAATGCAGACAATATGCCTACTAGTCTGTCATTGTAATGGTGGAACAAGAAGTGAACAAACAAGTGTTTTCATTGTGCAATGACTTTGCATTGGTAACCTTTTATACACAATGTCAGAGTTATGCTGCTTTTGACAGATCCAGGCTTTGACAGTAGAGTAAGGATTTATAAGCATGTTTCTGCCAAACCTCACTTACTTGAAGAGGTAACAATACAACGCTTAAACAAGGGGAGTGTGGGTGTGCTGCCTCTGCATATAGGCCACCCCAGAAAAAAAACAAAGCATTTGTTAAACTATATTCTACATCTGTCTTAAAATACACTCTGAGAAACTGATCACAGAGTATTTGTTTTAGGCAGCGGAGCTCTGGTTAGACATGTTATGTTATGTTACTTTATTTCTTTTATAGCGCACGGCAACTCCAAAGGAGCATCCCGGCGCTTTGGCAAAGAAAGACAGCATAGAAAGCAACCACATAACAAAAGAACAGAAAGAAAGACTATTTCCTAAAAAGCCATGTCTTCAGATCCTTTCTAAAAGTCAGAAGACAGGGAGCCGATCTCAGGGACACTGGTAATTCGTTCCATGCCTTGGGTGTCAGATAGCGGAAAGAACGACCTCCCAATCGTGCACGATGAATTACAGGAACTTTAAGCAAAGACAGACCCGATGACCTGAGATTCCTGCTTGGCACATACCGGAAAACGCGTTTCCCAATATATTTGGGGCCAATACCATTAAGGGCCTTGAAGGCCACAGTCAGGCATTTAAAAAGGACCCGCTTGGAGATAGGTAGCCAATGAAGAGTGTTCAATAAGGCAGTGGCGCCAGCTCTCCTTGGGAGTCCAAAAATGGCACGGGCTGCCGAATTCTGGACTACTTGCAAACGGGTCATGAGATATTTTGGTAGACCCAGAAAGAGAGCGTTTGCGTAGTCCAGACGCGACCCGATTAATGCCTGTACGACTGTTTTCCTATGATTGAGTGACAGTAGAGGGAGAAATTTCCTCAACATCCGTAAGATGCCGAAGCACTTCCCAACAATGGACAAGATGTGGGGTCCAAAGGATAACTCGCAGTCCACTATCACTCCCAAATTCTTCGCCTTCGCAGCAACCTTGTCAGGAGGAAACATATCCTGAGGCCACCAGGATTTCCAGTCATGTTCCGGTGCGCAACCGAAAAAAAGCAACTCTGACTTGTCAGAGTTGCATTTTAAGCCATGACCTCTGAACCACTCAAACACCGCACCAAGGCAATCCCTGATCTTTATGCCATCAAATGACCCCTCCCTGTCACATGTGAACAGGAGTTGGGTGTCATCAGCGTAAGACACGATCCGGGCGCCAAAAGATTCCGCGACTTCCGCCAGAGGGGCCATAAAGATATTAAACAGCATAGGGCTGAGAATGGAGCCCTGCGGGACTCCCACCTCTAGCGGAGCCATGTCAGCGGAAAAAGGAGGCGCCCAGATCGTTTGCCGGCGGTCGGCCAGAAATGATTTTAGCCAATTCCACACCGTTCCTCGAAGGCCACACTCCCAGAGTCTTACAAGGAGGGCATCATGAGGAACGGTGTCGAAAGCCGCCGACAAGTCAAGCATGACTAACACGGCCTTTCCCCCCGAGTCGAGTACTTCCCTGATAGCATCAGTGACCTCCAGCAGAGCCAACTCCGTGCTAAAATTAGCTCGGAAGCCGGACTGCGAGGAGTGCAATAGGTCGTTTCCTTCGATGAAACTGGAAATTGTCCTATGCACATACCGCTCGGCCACTTTTGCCAGAGCAGGGAGAAGGGAGATTGGCCTGTAGTTGGCATGTATCAAGGGGTCCAAGGTGGGTTTTTTGAGCAGTGGTAAAATCATGGCTCGCTTCCAGGCCAGAGGCACCTCCCCTGTCGACAGAGATGTATTCAGTGAGATATTCAGCCTTCACATACCTGGGCTATCTCTCAACCTACCCTTAGGTGAGGCATCAGACACCTGAGCTACCACTTTGGTGACAATGTTCCTTCTTCAAAGGACAAGAGCAACAGACCATCATCATTAGTGTTCTATTTTTTTCATAAAATCTCCCCCAGCTGTGAGTTTAGAGCCTGAGGGTACCCACTAAATGTATTGGAAGCCTATATGTGCAAGATATGAGTTGAGTTGAGTTGAGTTGAGTTGAGCTATTACTTATAAAGTGCGATGAAGGCCCTAAGGTATTTTGATAATGAACCGACTAATAACATTAGAAAGGATATAAAGATAATATATTAAATGCATTTTAAGAGCCTTCCAAAACATAGAATGGTCCTCTATTTTGTTCATACCAACATGGAGTGCATAGTGGAAGCAGCAAAAAAGGACATGTCCCTACTTCTACCCTCTACCTTCAAGCTTTTCTAAATCAGGACTTATAGGAGGGAAGAGCCACAATGAAGCCATGGCTTACACTTGGGAATACACATAATCAGCAGGGGGCACGCTTCATAATAGGCTTCGTGGGCAAAGCAGAGCACCTTATAGTGGATCCTTTAGACACTATCAACCAGTACAGCTTATGGCAAGCCTCAACGATACTTCCCTGAAATTCATGACAAGTCACACTGCCATAGCCTGAAGGCCTTGAAACTTGTAAACGTCTAACTCAGAAAGACCAACTCAGCCAGCATTGACATAGGTCAATTTAGAAATTATGGTAGCATCAGCTACAAGTTTTCAAGTGGCACACCAAAAAATATGTTTTTTCTTCATGATCCTTATTTGGAGGTAACAGGATGACATAGCTGCAACAGCAGGATGAGGCAAGTGGAAATGCCATCTTTGTTATCGTGTCAGACAGCTGAAGGCACTGTCTCAGTTCATTAAACCAGTCCTTAAAGTAATCCAGATAGCATCAGGTAATTGGTGCTCTTCAAGTAGTTTAGAAAGAAGATTGCATTGGCTTCTGACAAATGAAAGATAAGCCCATGGTTAGCTTCTGCCCAGTGGTCCAAGTCTGACTTCCTCAAAAGGAGTTTGATTACCCCTTTCTTCCATCCACTGCTGACAGTGCCAGAGGAAAACAAACGTAAAGGAGGAAGGTAATAGCAGGAGTAAAAATGACAGCTAAAGATTTTAGAGTCTTGACCCGACATCCATCATCTGGGCTATTAGAGGCAACGACGTTACAGCAGGTAGAACAAGCATTGGTAAATGCATTAGGCTTCGCATATGTGATTAATAATTAAAAAAAAATGTAATGTTTAAGTTGGTGAGCAGTTGTGGAATATAAGTTGAGGAAACTCCATAAAAGTGTTATGAAAAAGGCAATATGTTGTGCAGTGCCTGGTGGAACAGAGAGGGGCAAACTAGAATTAGAATGAGAGGTGGTAAGGGACAATTTAGAGATTGAGAGAGCTGGAAAAAAGTGTATGGAAGTTGAGAACAAGTGAGATTGACAGGAAAGCTAACCAATGGTAAGCAATGGGTGGGCTCCAAGGCCCTGTATGTTCATGGTAAACCACAATATGACTGGCAACAGACAGCACACGCGCTGTCTGTAGGCTCAACCCAATAATGTCCCGTCTCTAAAGTTCATTTTCTGCCATTCTCTCACAACTGATAACTTACAAATCAACTTACTTTCTGAGTTTTACTGCAGACCCAAAGTTTATACAGCAGTTTAAAATGATCATGTTTCTATAAATCGTAATGTCATTTACGCTCTTGTGTCACTTTTTACAAGCTTACATGTAACTTAGTTGTACTAAGTGTTTTGTGAAACAGTTACATGGAGAAAGGCTTGGCTACGACCAGGGCCAATGGGATTATGTAACAGGGGAGCTCCAAATTAAGCAGTAGGGCTGACTAAATTATGCAGCAAGAGAAGGCAAATTATACGGCATAATCTGGCACGTATTGTAATAATAATAGTTAGTCATTGTCACACATCCTAACACTGTCTGGGCATGGGTTTCACCTCATTATTACCAGTTTAATACCCATATATAACAATTATCAACAGAAAGGTGACCAGTCAATCTTCGCAGTGGGCCTTCCACTGTGCAGGAACACATGTTGCTTAGTCACTTAGGGTCTTTTGATTGGTTTGAACTAGAAACATTTTATTTAAAAAAGCAAGCGTGTTGGATTATGCAGCAGAATATGCATCTTGTGGTAAACCCATGGCTGTGTGGAAAACGCTGTGGCCACAAAAATCCATAATTCCAGTGGCACAGCCAATGACAAAAAACCTAAGTGCCTGATGTATTTAGGTTGGAACGTGAAGTTAGTAGTGAAATGAACGTTCACTTATTCTATTGGGCATATCCTTGTGTGTCTCTCTTCTAAGGATAAAGTGTGGATAGGAGGGAGGACCTAAGACGAAAGATACAAGGCACTAAAAGCATGATGGACGGGAAGTGTAACTGCTGTTGGTGAAGGTCACATGGCCTTCAATCAGTTAAAGTCAAGAATAAAGCAGTACAGACTTCACATTTTAACAACAGCCTAAGTGCGGTTAATGTGCGCTGAGGGCATTTTAAGGAAAGTCCCTTATGTCTATGTGAATCCAGTACAGCAGGGATGGTATATTTCAACATTGGATGAGAGCAATTTGCTCTCTTCCGGTATTTTATAAGAGGCTGCGAAGTCTGTAGGCAATCAAAAACACACCAGGGTGCTGACTGGAGGAACTGCTCATTGGAAAACCTAAATCTGTCAAGTGCTTGGTTGTTTACTTTTTGCATATGTCTACCATGCAGCAGACAATTTGCATATATATTACAAATCATTTTCAGGTAAGTCCAGGAGTGGTTGCCGGGGGAATTGCGCCTCTGGTAAAGTTATGTGGGGACCAGGAGTACTGCGCAAGAGGGTGGCTGCCGACGGTCAGACGTGGAACGGTAGCCCATTGAGGGTACCTGAGTGTGTAGCTAACTGTTATTCACGGTGGCATGACATCTTACCTTGGAGGCTCACTGTTAGAAGCCGGTGTTCCCGTGCGCACCGTTGTTGCCAAGTCCACGACCCGGGCCCCCCCGCTCCCACGTTAGACCAAGAAAGGACACCGTCCGAGACAGCCCTGCTCACCCCCTTAGTAGCTTGACACAAGCAGCCAGGCTTTTCTCCAAGGCACAAGTGTTCAGTATGTGAAACCACGCCCACAGCAATCCAAATGATGTCACCACAAATGGACTCCACACACGTTTGTATAAAACAAGTATATTTTATATAAAAAGATATACAAAATGACCACACAATACAACTCCCATATATATACACTGGGTAATATTGTTTCCGGTGGGTTGGGCGGTCCTAATCCCCAACCACCGCTTCTAACCAACAGTTACGCTGATTTTTAACCGTTCTCAACAGGTTAGGTACGTCGTATCACTAGATTCACACACGTTGCAAAATACAAGGTATACTGTACTACTTAACGATGGGTTCCTGTACAGTGCCACAGTGAAACAATGCAATGTGCAGTGTCAAGATCATGTACTGAGTCAACACAAGATAATGCAACTCGGTTCGCTACCAGCATGCCCTGCTCAAGGAAGGAATACTGCAATGCGTCAAGCGGCAATAATGTACAGTGCGGTAAGAAAACAATGCAATGAGTATCACCACCAGCATGCCCTGTGCAAGGAAGGAATAAGGTAATGCGTCACAGTGCAATTCAGTACAGTGCAGTCAACAACCAATGCAGTGCGCTACACTATTATCCTGTATCCTGTAAGAGAAACATAATGTAGTGCATAGCGCACTAACCCCTGAGTTCGTTAAGCACCTTTAGTGTCAGAGGTTGTCCAATAGTTCGATAGTTTGTTAGCAGCAAATATGCAAAGTGTTAAATGACTGTTTTTAGAAGTTGTGCAACCGGTTACCCCCAACACGGATCAACAATGACACCCAAGTTCCACTCCGGGCCCTGGCCCCTGTACTGCCCCGTCCGGGACCAGCATGGACCAAGATCTGGGCCGGAGCAACAGGTGCACACAGCTGCCAGCAGCAAGAGGCCAAGAGAGTGTCTCTCTGGGCCCGCACCCCACCCCAGGCAAAGATCCACTTTACCTGGGGGGGGGCACAACCCCCCTCGCCTCTCCTGCCGCAGCGGCTTGGCCTCCTTCATGAATCTTGTCACCACGGGCAAGGTGTGCTAGGACCAGTAGTTCAGCTCCTGCGGGGCTGTCGGTGCAGGCTGCCAACGTTCAGCACAAACTCCTTCCACAAAGCCTTCCACACAACGCTGGTGTTACCTCAGGTTGCCTACGAGGGCCCGATCACTTGGCCCTCCTCTCCAGCGCTGCTGGGACTTCTTCGCTCCCTGGTGCTCACCTCTCCCCGGTACTGCTCACCAGTACCTCCGGTGGCACCTTCGACACGCACCCCCGGAGCGTCCGAGACTCACTCCATCTCCTGGTGCGCACCGTCTTCAGGCACTCTCCACTAACATCCGGGTCACACCATGACACGCACCCTGCCCATCTGAGTCTCACCTCTCCTCCTGGTGCACACGAGTTACCAGGCGCTCTCCACTAACTCCCTGGCTGCACCACCACATGCCGACACGCGTGTCAGAGACTCATTCCTTCTTAGTGCCCACGATGTCCCGGCACTCTCCACTAGTGCCTGGACTGCACTGCGACACGCACCCCCTGCGCTCTCAAATCTCAACTCTCTTCCACAATGCCCACAATCCACAGGCGCTCCAACACCTGTAGCCGCACCAAGACACGCACCCTGTGTGTCAGAGTCTTGATTCGCACCGGATGCCCACGATCACCTTATGCACCCCTTTGGAGGTCTCAGGCTGCCACAACACGGTCCCACCACCACAACACTTTAGACTTCCTGCCAGCTCACCTCGGGCCCTTGGGGTACAGGACAAAGCACACAGCAAAGTCCTGCTCAGGAAGAAGGGGGGACATGACTCACTGCAGCACCTCTTCAGTCTCTCCACAGTCAAGAGCTACAAACTGCCCACAAGCCCCCGATCATGAAGCAAGGGTCAAGTGTCTCCCGCAGCCTATTCAGAAACTCTTCCTGAGGCAGAGGTGAGGTTCTGTGGTTTTCGGGACTGGACTCCATTTTGTTTGCGTTGCTCGAGACACCATTTTATGTTGCCCTCACGTAGGCCTTGGAAGTAAACGAACGAACAAAGTTGCATGGGCTTCGTTGTCCATGTACATATTAACTTGCCCTTTCTGACTTGTGAGTGAACTGCAGGACGCTGACCACTTCACCTGAAACTGACCCTTCACGAAGCCAATTTCCCTTGGTTTGATTCTTGTCTGAGATTACCAATCAATGTTCAGGACCTCATTAACTTTTAGTTTCCTTGCACATATCTTATCCTAATCAGCATCTGAATTGTTTCTTTCCTTACGACTTTTCATTACATGGGTAGTGCTTTCAATTATGGGTTTGTCCGGCTTGTGGAAATTGAATTTGGGACATTCCTAATAATTAACTTTTGGGTTGGGTTACTGTAAATTGGGTTTTTGTTAATGTGATACTCAGTCAGAAAATGTGTCCTATTGGTCAGAATTTTGCGCAGTGGGTGTACATTTATAATGAGAATATTGTGTATAAATACTGATATCTTGCTCTATGAAAATTGAACAGTTTCTTGAGTTGTACACCGTGTTGTATTGCTGGGATTACTGTTACTAGCTGCAGCTAATAAATTTGATCTCTGACGCCACCTAGAAGTATTCCGTGTCTCTGTTTGCCAAGACAGGAGAACCCGAAGACTTTGGGCGTGTCCCTGGCGCCGCTGGGTTCTAAAACCCCGTTCTTCAGTTGGCGCCCATCGGTGGGGCGACTTCAGCGGTACCGGTCCAAGCCCGAGGATCGTGAGGTGCCACGAGAGAAAATTCTGGAGGAAGTACGCCACTTCATTGACCCCTGCATGTCGACGTGGACCGAAGGTCTTTTCTGCGAGGCTTCCCGCTTTCCAAAGGCTACGAAGTACTGCTGCCCTGACTGTCGCCCTGTCTTGGACCCTTGATTGATCCTTTGTAAAGCGAGATGATAGACGGTCTTCTGGTGGCGTGACAGATATTTTGGTTAAGTATAAGTGGGTCGCTCCCACGACTTTGTTTTGGTTCTTGGTTTTGATTTGATTTTTGCAAAAATCGAAGCCGAGGGGCCTGTATATTTACGAGTGTATCAATAGTTGATAACCCCTTGAAGGTTGAAGCTAGATTAGTGAGCTATAAGATGCCTGGTCTTAGCAAAATTAGGAAATGGTTTAGTTGTGGTTGCAACAGGGATTCCCGATTGGAGGATTCGTGTCCGATACCTGCGGTTGGAACTCCGACTTATGAGCTCTCTTCAAAACACGGAGTGGGTCCTATCACTTATAATGAAGTATGGGTCCGCTACACTAGGAAGGATGGTGTTTTACGATGGCCTCAACATGGTAGTTTTGAATTAAATATTTTAGATAATCTGGAAGTTGCGCTAATTAAGAAGAAAGCCCGGCCGGCAATGTTTGACTCTTTCCGCCTCTGGCGAAAGGAAGCCAAACAGCGAGAAATTAAGCAAGCAAAGAGAGATAGGAAAGATAAGAATATGTCAGTACTACAAGCTGCTAGGCAGTTTAAGTCAGATGAGGAAGATCGAGTGTGTGAAGTTTTAGATAGACAGCGTTGCATGGCCATAGATAAATGTTATCCGGCCTTGCCGTCTTCTCCTCCAAAAGTGACTGAAGACCTTGAAAAATATCTTTTGATGTCTCATTTACTGAGATTACCACCCCCTTATGTGCAGGGTGCTACTGCGCCTCCATTACCCCCGGTTGTTCTACCCTTTGTTGTTCAACCTCCTGCTGTTGTTCAGCCACCCGGTGCTCCACAGATGGTTTTGCCTCCTACTGCGCAACCCACTCTAGGGTCGCAAGCTTTGCTTCCAGCTTTGCCTCAAACTCCTTTGCCTTCTACTTCTGCATCTTCGACTCCTACTGCTCTTGTCCCTACACCTCTTTTGCCTCAAAATACTTATTCTCCTGTTCTTATGTCTGCTTCTTCTCCTTCTGCACGAAAACGAATGACGGAAACTGTTGTCAATTGTTGTCTCCATTGTTTGGGCCACTGCGTATGACCCCTGTTTCAGAACGTAAGCAGAGACGTAGTCAGCTTCCTAGTTCCGAAGAAGAGCAGTGTTGGATTGATTGGCTCGTAGATGGATTTTGAATGCTTCTAGGTACAATTTGCCATCAGTTATGGATGTCTTCTTTCAGTGGGAGCCGCCTAAGTATGTTTTTGATGTGATGTGTGCTTTTCTGCGGCAGGAATGGGAAGATAATGAGTTGGGTCCGATGCCGCAGGAGGTGCTTGATGTTCAGTCAGAGTTTGCTACAAGGGCGATAGTGGAATCTGATGTTACAGATGCTGTAGAGACGATACTTGCCTTCAGGTCTAGGTTACCGCCTCAGCCATTGTATGAACCTGATCCATCTGTTAGGAGGAAAGTGAAGCAGTATCCTATGAGAGAGGTTCCCCCTGTCTGGAGAGAGGCAGTTCAGGCTGATGTTAATCGGGGTATTCAGGCTGCAGAAGCCCATTTTCAGCGAGTGTGGGTACATGTTCCTTGGAAGCGAGCAGAGGTCTTGGCTCTTAAGCAGACCGTACCTGACCCCGAAAGAATCCTGCTGGTTATTACAAGGAGTTGTCTCAGACAGTTGAAGCGTGTATTATGAATTTAGCTGACATAGATATGTCGATGGGTAATGTAGTTCCTCAACCTTTGTGGGCGAAGATTCGTCATGAAAATCATGCGGCAGAATTAGGTGATACGTGGGCTAATATTGTTGCTGCAGATGGTCGACAGGTTGGAGGTGCCAAACCTGAGCCCTTAGTTGCAGAATTACCTGGTAGGATTATTACTCTAATGAAAACTATGATGCCTGCTTTACGAGTGAATTGGGACAAGTTAGCAGCATGCAAGCAAAAGAAAGACGAGAGTGTGTCTGATTTCTTCACTAAGTTTGAAGAAACGTTTATCGATCATAGTGGTCAGGACATGAGTACGGAAGGTGGTCAAAGGTTGTTCGTGGACAAATTTGTCTTTAATTTGCTTCCCGAACTTTCTAATAAGTTAAAGGACTCTGAGAGTTCATGGGCTGTTTCTTCGTCGGCCCAGATATTGGCTACTGCACAATATTATGAGAATAGGGATAAAGATGAGAAGGATAAAGCAGAGAAGACTAAAGATCTAAAGACGAAAGTTCTTTTGCAGCAAGCTTATTCGCCTCGTCAGAATCAGTCTCAGTTTCAGCAACCTCCACAGTTTCAGAGATTGTTACAGAAACCTGAGCCTTATGCTCCGCGATTCTTTCCTGGTCCTAATCAGTGTGCTTATCGTAGAAAGGAAGGTCATTTCAAGAATAGTTGCCCGGCTTTGTTACAGCGTGCGAATGGCATATCTGGTCAGAGAGGTCGTGGGGGTTTCCAGCAAGCTCCTAGGGGTAGGGGACGTGGTGGGTTACCCCAGAATGAGCGTTCCTCTTCCCTACAGAATTCTGCGAATTACTTTGACAGACAAAATGTTCCGACTGGTCAGTCTGCACAGTACTATGTTGATGATTATTATGTCGAGAGTGAGAGTGCTGATTATAATGATAGTTAGGACAGCCATGGGCGAAGAGAAGGAGTAGTGTCAGTTCCAGTAGACCAGAGTGGACCTTATGTTGAAGTGACTACATCAGGTGTGACAGAACCTTTTCTTTTGGATACTGGTGCGACGAAGAGTTCTATTATGCACACTAAACTTCCTGGCGCACCTTTGTCTGGCTTGACCAATGTATCCGTAGGATTTTCAGGCGCCCCAGTTTGTAACCCGATTTCTAATCCTTTGCCCCTTTCTATTGGCCCTTGTAAATTGGAAGCTCCTCTTATTTTGACGACTGGTTGTAATGTGAATCTGTTGGGTTTGGACTTGCTGAAAAGATTGTATGCGACATTACATTGTTCTCCTTCGGGAGTACAACTTACCCTAGGTAAGAAAGTGATTTCTCCGATGTATGTGTCTAAAGATTGTCTTCCACTGGAATTGAGTTCTATTCCTGATACACTTTGGGCTACAGGTCCAAATGATGTTGGTCTTTTGCAGATTCCACCTTATGTTGTCACCCTCAAATCGAATGCTAGGCTACCTCGTATTCCCCAATATAAAATCTCTAGCGATGGCGAGAGAGCTCTTCTAGCGATCGTCTATGATTTGGTTGAGAAGGGTGTGGTTGAAGAAACGAGAGGTAACGTGTGTAACAGTCCTGTTTTGCCTGTCCTTAAGCGTACTGATGCTTCTCAGCCACCTGTGTACCGGTTTGTGATCGACCTTCGAGAGGTCAACAAGATTGTGGGGCCACAGTTTCCTGTTGTCCCTGATATCACTGCTTTGTTGACTCTGATTCCTGCTTCGGCAGCCTGGTTTTCTGTTATCGACTTGAAGAATGCTTTCTTTAGCATTCCGATTGCTGAGGAGAGTAGAGATATTTTCGGCTTCTTTTTAGGAGGTCGAAGCTTCCGCTTTCAGAGAGCTCCCCAAGGTTATTGTGAAAGTCCCTCCATCTATAGTCAGGCGTTGAAAACTCAGCTTGATAGCTTTGTGTTGCCTACTGGTGCTACTCTTATCCAGTACGTTGATGATTTGTTGATTACTGCTGATGACGAAAAGATTTGTAAAGAGGCTACTCTTTCTTTGTTACGATATTTGTCTGACCTCCATCATAAAGTGTAGCCTTCAAAGTTACAGTATTGCCGACAAGAAGTAACCTACTTAGGTCATCTCTTGTCGAAGGAGGGAAGAAGGTTGACCCCAGAACGAATTCAAACGATTGCGCAAATGAGTGTGCCATCCACACAGAGAGAAGTGTGTGCTTTCTTAGGTATCACCTCGTATTGTAGACAATGGATCCCTAATTTTTCCCTGTTAGCGAAACCTCTGTTGGCGCTGACTCTTAAAGATACTCCGCATCCTCTCCCTTGGTCTGATGAGTGTCAGAGTTTCTGAATTACGTGATGCATTGTGTTCGGCTCCGGTATTGGGTACTCCGGACTACAGTAAACCTTTCACGTTGTATGTTCACGAGAGAGAAGGTTGTGCATTGTCAGTGTTGACTCAACAGTTCGGAGACAAGCAGTGTCCATGTGCGTATTTTTCAGCTACGTTAGACCCAGTTGCTAAAGCGTTACCGAGTTGTTTGAGAGCTACAGCGGCTACTGCTGTTTCTATCCGACAGTCTGCTGGTTTGGTATTGGATAATACGTTGATTGTGATGGTCCCACATGCAGTGGATACCTTATTGAACAGGACCAAGACTCAGCACCTTACTAGTGCACGTCTGTCAGGTTATGAGCTGACACTTTTGGCTAGCCATGTTCACATTAAAAGATGTAATGTGTTGAATCCAGCTACGTTGTTGCCGATCTCTACGGAGACGGTTGCTCAAGAACAGCATGATTGTTTTCTTCGTACAGAGGAAGAAACGAAAGCTAGAGTTGATCTGAAGGATACTCCTCTTGAGAATGTTGATGGTACCCTATGGGTAGATGGTTCGTGTTTTAAGTTTCAGAATGGTGAAACGACTGCAGCATATGCCGTCACAACTTTACATACAGTTGTTGAGACAGCACGCATAGCACAGAATTCTGCGCAAGCAGCAGAGTTGATTGCATTGACACGAGCGTGTGTATTGTCAGAGGGAAAGCGAGTGAATGTTTATACTGATAGCAGTATGCGTTTGGTGTTGCCCATAGTTTTGGACGTTTGTGGAGAGAGAGAGGATTCCTGACTTCCCATGGTACAAAGATTCAGCATGGGCAGTTAGTGAATGAACTTTTGGAATCTCTTACTCTCCCGAAGCAGATTGCAATTGTGAAGTGTAGTGCGCATAAGAAAGTTGTGGACGATGTAGATCGAGGGAATGTGTTTGCGGATGAAGTTGTGAAGGAAACGGCGAGAGACATGATGAGCCGTATGTATGTTGCAGGTCCTTCAAGATGGGTTGTGGAAAGTGGAATGTGTGAAGACACAATAGAAAGTGTGAAGATGATTCAGGCTGAAGCTACAGAGAAAGAAGTGAGTACGGGTATGTTGGATTCGACAGGTTGTTGGGTTGAGTTGTCAGAACACCAGCAATGGTTGTTGCCAGATACGTATGTGCTCCCAGTGGCTACTATGGCACATGGAATGGCTCTCATTAGTTCGAAGGGAATATGCAAGTTGTTGGCTCCAGTATGGCAGAATGCTGTAATTCCAAAATGTGCTGAGAATGTTGTGAAGCATTGTATGATTTGTCTGAAGTATAATCCTGGTAAGGGAACTCCAACTCCAGCTGGTCATTTTGCTCCTCCGACGTACCCGTTTGAAGTGATACAGCTAGATTACATTCACATGGAGAGATGCAATAACCTGAAGTATGTCTTTGCGGTTGTTTGCGCCTTTTCCAGATGGATAGAGGTCTACTCCCTAAAGGATAATACTGCCTTGTCTACAGCCAAGGTTTTGCTCAAAGAGTATTTCCCCAGATTTGGTTTGCCGAGAATTGTATGGTCGGACAATGGGAGTGAATTTGTGGGCCGAGTCATGAAGAAAGTGTGTGCGGGATTGGGTATCAATCAGAAGTTCCACGCAGCGAATCACCCCCAGTCTGCTGGACTTGTTGAATGTTACAATGGTACCTTGAAGCTGAAATTAGCTAAGGTACAAGTGAGCACTGGTCTTACATGGCCGGATGCCTTGCAGTTGGCTCTTTTGTCAACAAGGACGACAGTGCATTCTCGTGTGGGACTTAGCCCATACGAAATAGTTTTTGGTCGTCCAGCGAATGTTTGGGGTGTGCCTCGTCCTAAAAAATACAGTGACCTTGAGTACCCTATGTTGGTGGATTACTTACATGACTGCTAAATTACGTGTTCTCCACCAACAGGTCTATGACAGTTTACAAGATCCAACCCGGTCACTATGTTCTGCTAAAGAATTTTCAGCGATCCAAGAACTTGGAACTGAGATGGACTGGGCCTTTTCTGGTGTTGTTGGTAACCCGGACTGCTGTTAGAGTAGCTGGTAAAAAGAATTGGGTGCATGCCACCCATAAGAAGAAAGTTCCGTTGCCCTTACCGTATGACAAGTGGGTGAGTAATGGAATAGCTGACTCGGAGTGCGAAAGGGTTCCTAGATTCGTGCCTTTTAGTGATGCTCATTTGACATCGACTCAGTCAGAACGCAAGGATGATGATATTCTGCAAGCTACTGTGCCTCCACATCTGAAGCTCGACACGACAAATCCGGAACTCCTCTTTAACCACTTCAGCGCTAATGACAAGGGTAACTCGTCATGGACTTTCCATTGATTTCAATGGAAAGTCAATGGAAGATCATCAGGTGCCTTAGCAGCCAAGTGGTTAAGGATCAGACTGTGCCTGGCAAAGAGCGCTACAATCTGAGATCGAAAAAGGATGTTTGAAATGGACAAATACATCTAAACATTTTTATGTAGTGAATTACACCTTGTCAGATCAAGAGACTGTTTTACTTTTTCTTTTTCGAGTCACCATACGGACTCAGCTGCAGGGTCACGTTATAAGTTCTTAAGGGGTGAGCCGCGTATTGACACAAGGTCTGTCGTTTAGGGTCGTTAGTACGATCTTGGCGCACACTTAAGTGAAGAGGGAAAATTGCCGTGAGCAGCACGTTAGAGGATGGAGTCTTTGGAGTCCGACAAGGATGTTAAAAGAGTTGATTTCAGAGTGCAAATGTGTGTATCGGTTTGTAGCAAATGTTTTTTAATAATGTGTTTTCTTATGCTTTTGAACATTACGTTGGTTTGTGTTGGTTGGATTTTCTATGCATCGCAACAGACACTTGCATCTACCTCCCAACCTACTCTTTCTTTTCCTACTGTTTCCCCACATGAGTTTCATACGTTGCCTGAACATGAACAGACACGAAGATTAGAATTTGTGAACAATTCGTTTATACAGATGTTACATCAGCATCAGCTAGTTGTAAATACCACGAATTGTTGGGTGTGGTCTTATGCCACATACGACTGATAAGGGAATGCCATATTTGGTTTTGCCTTTTTCGCCTAATGGGTCAGTATGGGCACTTCAGTGAATGTTTATCTATGCGAATGAAGCATCTCCTGTACGTTCCGTCAAAGATAATGCGAATAATAATGCCTTGATACAGGGAGTAGTAGATATGGTCAGAGATATTGATGCATATAACGCTATCCCTAAAGATGAGGTACGAGCATATATTGGTTGGAACAAGACGAGATATAGCATTAGTCTGACAGAGAAGGAGAGACGAAAAAGGTCTCCCCGATTTGGATTGTACCCCACCGAGGTCATTTTTGTTCGCAAGGTAATGGTCAGAATCCGAGAGCTCAGTTTGGTAGGAGTGTGTGCGTTCACACCTATGTCTATACGTCCCAGAAATCTCCACCGTTCGTGCCAGCCAAAGGCACATATTTTGTTTGTTATGATAGAGCATATACATGGTTGCCTTCTGACTTTTCAGGCACATGTTATGTGGCATTTTTGCTTCCCCCTACATACACAGCTGCTTTCAACTACCATAAGACAAGATATGGTAGAGGTGTTATTGATGCGAAAGACACTGCCGCACAAGAAGTTGGAGACTTCTTTAAGGGCTTCCTGCCCTTTTGGGGTCCTATGGCTAATGGTAGGACAATTTGTCAGCTTACGAGAGTAGTTGAGGCCACTATCAATGAGACTGCAGGTGCTCTAAGCAATATTACAGCCGAGCTTCAAGCGGATCGCCTTATGACATTACAGAACCGCTTTGCTTTAGACATTATACTTGCAGATAGAGGTGGAGTATGTAAATTGATCGGGTCTAGTTGCTGCGTTTTCATACCAGATAACGCCGACAGTGTACCAAGCCATCTTGAGGTTACATAAGTCCGCTGAGTCTATACATGTAGACGAAGGGAACTGGTCATTGATAGGATGGTTTTGGGAAATGCTGTCCAAATGGGGATGGAAGATTCTGATGTTCCTTGGGATGGCTTTAGCGGTCCTTTTCTCGTGTTGCTTATGCATCCAGTGTGGTCCCGCCATTTGTAGTCTTTGTGCTACAATCTGTGTGAGAAGACCAGTCCCAAGAGAAGTGAAGGATAATAAGATGATGTTACAGCAACACCTTGATGACCTGATGAGAATAGATATAGACCTGGATTCAGATTGACGTGAGTTTAGGTCATTGCCTACGTAATGGCAAAAGGAGGGTCTGAGTTTCCGTGGTTTTCGGGACCGGACTCCATTTTGTTTGCGTTGCTCGAGACGCCATTTTATGTTGCCCTCACGTAGGCCTTGGAAGTAAACGAACAAACAAAGTTGCATGGGCTTTGTTGTCCATATACATATTAACTTGCCTTTCTGACTTGTGAGTGAACTGCAGGACGCTGACCTCTTCAACTGAAACTGACCCTTCACGAAGCCAATTTCCCTTGGTTTGATTCTTGTCTGAGATTACCAATCAATGTTCAGGACCTCGTTAACTTTTAGTTTCCTTGCACATATCTTATCCTAATCAGCAATTGTTTCTTTCCTTACGACTTTTCATTACATGGGTAGTGCTTTCAATTATGGGTTTGTCCGGCTTGTGGAAATTGAATTTGGGACATTCCTAATAATTAACTTTTGGGTTGGGTTACTGTAAATTGGGTTTTTGTTAATGTGATACTCAATCAGAAAATGTGTCCTATTGGTCAGAATTGTGCGCAGTGGGTGTACATTTATAATGAGAATATTGTGTATAAATACTGATGTCTTGCTCTATGAAAATTGAACAGTTTCTTGAGTTTTACACCGTGTTGTATTGCTAGGATTACTGTTACTAGCTGCAGCTAATAAAGTTGATCTCTGACGCCACCTAGAAGTATTCCGTGTCTCTGTTTGCCAAGACAGGAGAACCCGAAGACTTTGGGCGTGTCCCTGGCACCGCTGGGTTCTAAAACCCGGTTCTTCATAGGTTTTCTTCCCGATCGCGGACAGGTCAAAGCCGCCAGAGACTCAACCAGTCCACGGCGTCTTCAAAGCACTCCCAGCACTTCTGTGAACGATACCGAGACTGTTCTCAACGACATCATCAACATAAACAAAGTCTTGGGGTTAGAGTCTTTCAGTTACACCCATCATTGTCATTGAAGTTTCCTTGTGCTCAATGGTCCCCGACCACTCCCTAAATCAGTCTTGCACATCTCCCCCCCAGTGACTGTCCTCTCTTTGATACTGGGGGCCTGGATATTTAATCACTCAGAGGGAGATGGGTCTATTGTTTTATGGCTCTGACCCAGGCCTCTTCACCTCACAAAGCCTCTCCTTTTCCCCGCTCTAGGTGCAGGGCAGCCTGGCGCCCTCTCTACCCCTTCCCTGGACCACAACCTCCCTCAGCCTCCCTCACCTCTCCCCGATCCAGGCAGGCAATTCACATACTGCTGAGACACACAAGAAGGCCTAAAGCACAAACTCAGCCTTTTTCTCAAACAGCGGTTTCTGGACACACAGCGGCAAAATCCTCTACCCAAAAAGATGCGTTATGACGCTGTTAGTTCAGACATACCAAAATTCACTGTTCCATTTCCAATTCTTGGGAAACTAGGCTAACAATACTACACCCAGCCTCCTCCATTCTGT
This sequence comes from Lissotriton helveticus, assembly GCF_964261635.1. NCBI lineage: Eukaryota > Metazoa > Chordata > Amphibia > Caudata > Salamandridae > Lissotriton > Lissotriton helveticus. The sequence continues at coordinate 243,491,530 of NC_136073.1, forward strand.
CCTAAGGGCAGGATAGCCTTTCACAAGGGAAAATGAAATGGAGTATTTTCCACTGTCAGGGCCTAGCACCAACACTGCCACAGGTCCTGCCTTTTACCTACACTGCACCCTGCCTAGGGGTTACCCAGAATGTCCTACATGGTTGCCCCATGTGTATGCAAAAGGGAAAGTAAGGCCTGACAAGTGGTAGCACTTGTCAGGACAACATGCTAATTTGGCATAATGCGCGCAGGCCCTACACACTGAAGACCTGTGTTCCCTCTCTGCACATTTCTTTAGTACTAGCTCTGGCACACACAGTGCACATCACTTAGGGATCTTGCTAGTAAGGCAAACATACCAATCAGAGACAACCAAACACCACTTCAATTTATACAGGGAACATCTGTACTTGCACACTGATTAGCAGTGGCAAGTACCTACAGCATCTAACTTCACAGGAGGCAAAGGCAAAAAGTCAGGGGTAATCGCACCAAGCTATGCCAGGTCTAACACTCACCAAACGCGGCCAAAGGCTATAACTATTGTTTGCAATCTGGTACTTACAGAGACCCCTGTTTTCTTCTCTGTTGAGTTTTCCTTCTGCTTAGACCTCTGTTTGGTCATCAAGTCCTACGTAGGAAGCAGGGGCAGCAGGTCCCTTCAGCAAAAAGTAATCTCACTTTTTGGCAGCAGCAATGTTAAGTCCAAGAACTGCTTGACCACCCTTCGCACTATACAGCATTTATAAAAGCCCGGAGCACATAGCTCCCACATGAGCTTGATGTCTAAGCCCATGCAAGGCACCAATGAAAATCTGTTGAAGCTGGGCTGAGGAATGATAGGCCTGATGAAAAATAAAACAAGCGCCAGCCTCAGACACAAAAGGGAGCACTAGAGTGAGTGCCTGCTTCAGTCCCAGGGGGACAGGTGAGAGCATGTTGCCTCAGGGGATTGGTGAGTGCCTTGCCAGAACTAGATTCATGAAGTCTCCACTGAAACAAGCACAGCGCGCTGAACCCTAGGCACTTGGCAGCACTGTAAATTAAAACTAAGGGTGTAGCTCTTGTGTTTATTTTGTTTTCCGATCGTTGCTGGAGATGCTTAAAAAAGTTCTGCCAAGGCAGATGAACACAGTACTTTGTCAATAGGAAACTGATAAGAGAAACACATGGAAGAACAGGAAATAGAATGCCTACAACCAATAGAAATGAGGAAAAGCAAAGTGACTTTAAAGATATATTTACTGCAATACATTTCACAAGCACAGCGCAAGCACTGTGCTGGCAAAACCTAAAAATGGGCAAACAAGCCAGGCTTGATGACCACAAACTCAGACTTATAGATTTGTGAGCTATGTACCTGTATTGATGTAATTGGGATAGAAACAGAAAGACAGATTTTGGGACATAAGGCCATGGTTCCCAGTTAAGAAGAATGCAGGTGATGATTAGTGCATGTGGCAGTTGCTGCTATCCGCTGTGGGTCATTTGATACTGATGGAGCAAGGATTTGCAAATAAGCAACTTGCTCGAATATAATCCTCTCATATAACCTCGTAATAAATGATTAATAGCATTTGTAATACTAATTTACACAACATTTTAACACTAATTAGAAAAGGGGGAAGCTTGCCTATGTGTTTTACTAACAAGTAACCCGAGTGCAACTAAAGATGGCTGCCAACGCGGGAAAATGGACTGCGCATATGTCAACTGCATGACGTCTTAACGCTTGGAGGGAAAGTTTTGCATCTGCACAATGACAGTTAAAATGGCCATTTTAGAACTCACATGCTAAGCATCTGCTCTGCTGAAACTAAATTGCATTATATACTAAGTGCTAATGCATAAATACTTTCTTTTATTAAATGGGATTAGAATAGAGCTAAGTGGTATACAGTGAAATCATTTTATTTGAATTCAACATCTTGTCTTTTTGACTTCCCTCTTAGTTCGTATTTGGGCCTTAAAGAGAGCTAAGGGCTGACAACCATGTGACATCCATCTGCATGCGCAGTAGAGACAACTCTGGAGTCATGAGCTCAAGTCTTGGAACCCAATCAAGGACACCCTTTCTGCATGTCCTGGGAACCAGCTGAACATCCTGAAGACTCAACGGACAACTCTACAAACTGTATACATTGTTGATAATGCATTATGAACATGGGTGGGAAATAAAGCTTGGGAGTAGCAAATTAATGGGCGGGAACATAAGACAAAGGTTTTGAGAAAAGTATTAAACTTAGCATGGTGTGATGATCATCCCCTCGGCTTGTCCAATCAGAATTAGGAGTTTCATAAGGTTGAAACATTTAGGGGTGGTACATGCCATTAAGAAGGTATCATTGGAGTTAGTTAGTTTGAAGGGAAGCTCAATTGCTGCCAGAACGCTGAGAGACAGAGATGCTGTCCGATTGCTGATCGAAATACTGAAAGAAGCAGACTTAGAAATTTCAAGCAAATTAAATTAGGTAGGAGATCGCGGAAGAATCGAGGAGGTAATAGAATTAGAAAGAAGTGTCCGAAGAATCGAGGAGGAAATTAGAATCAGAGAGGGGTGAGGCGCAGGTGTCGAATCAAGAAGAGGCTACCTGTCCTGTCCTATTCCTGTCCTGAACCTATCACCTGAATTCTTAAGGGTTCCACAACTCTTGGCCAGAGGGGTCTGATCTCGCACTATCCTAGGTAAAAATAATCTGTGTATTGTGTCAATGTGCCTTTTCTCTCAATCCTCTCTTCCTGAGGTGCTTGTCATTAAATCAGTAGTTTTAATTAGATCGAATCTTACCTCTTCAGAATGATGGAGTTAACACTGTAATTGTCTTTGATTCTCATGGTAAACTTAGATAAAACTTTAACCTTATCGGAGTCTGTGCTTATTTCATATCAGAACAGGTAAACGCTTCATTGTCATAATAACTAAATATAATCAACTAAAATAGATCAATTTGTAAGAAAGGGCTTAGTATTAAATAGTCTCAAGACTGTGAGGCAAACAGACATATAGAATTAGCCCTAAAATTGATCCCCAGCGGGGTTTCATCGACCAGGTAATGAGTGAGTATGGTTTATGGGCCCGAGGGAGCTTGGCCACAAAGGCAACTAAGATGGCTGCCTGTGCTTGAAGCTCCGTCAGCCGGGCACTCTGTAAGCCCGATTTTAACATGATGGACATTATTTAGCCGTTCAGACTCCTCACCATAATTCCCAGGAAGAGCTGAGGAACAAAAGAACACCTGCAGCGGACCGCTACGATGAGCGGATCAGTGTCTATACGGGCCTGAGCAGTTACGATCCGAATGCTGGGACCGGGGCCTGCTCCTGCCAGACGCTGACGTGAGGATAGCTACACGCGAGCAGTGAGGTGAGCGGAGGCCTCTGGTCGGCGCCCTTTGCCGGTCCCCCTCCTGTTGAGTGGCTGCCCTCTCCCCGCACCCACCTGTTGGCTCTGTGTGGTGGGCTGAGTGGCGTGCACGGCAGTTGCGGGGCTCCGCCGGCCTTGCGATCGCGGCCTCGCGTGGAGACTGGGCCTTCTGGTACCGGAGTGTCTCAGGGGGAGTGGCGGGCTAGTGAGTGTGGCCCGCTTGGTCACGTCTCGGGTGTTGGGACGGCTCTGAGCCTGACTGGGTGTGTTGGCTCTCTCCCCCCCTGGTTTGGCCTCGAGGATGGAGCGCGACATCTGCCTGCAGGTGCTGGCGCTGCGGCCCTTGTGTCTGGCCCTGAGTGTGCCTCGGAGCGGGGTCCCGCCGAGAGCGGCCTACATCGAGATTGGACAGAGGGTGGAGCGAAGCTCTGTCCCGGGGCATCATACAGTTGTGCTCGGGCCTCATTGGTAGGGCTGTTGGATACTGCATATGGTTGCACTATTAACGGGTGCGGAGTGCTTGACGGAGACGTGCCCAGACACTCCTGCAATCAATCAATCATAACATTTGTATAGCGCGCTACTCACCCGGAGGGGTCTCAAGGCGCTGGGGGAGAGGGGTCCGTTACTGCTCGAAAAGCCAAGTCTTGAGTTGCTTCCTGAAGGAAAGATGGTCCTGGGTTAGCCGGAGGTGGATGGGGAGGGAGTTCCATGTCTTGGCTGCCAGGTAGGAGAAGGATCTTCCTCCGGTGGTGGCTCTGCGGATGCGTGGAACGGCAGCGAGGGCGAGGCTGGTTGATCGTAGCTGGCGGGTGGGAGTGTAGAAGTTCAGGCGGTTGTTGAGGTACTTGGGGCCAGGTCGTGGAGAGCCTTGTGTGCGTGGGTGAGGAGTCTGAACGTGATCCTCTTGCTGACGGGGAGCCAGTGCAGGTCTCTCAGGTGGTCGGAGATGTGGCTGTGTCGGGGGATGTCCAGGACGAGTCGTGCGGAGGCGTTCTGGATGAGTTGGAGTCTTTTCTGAAGTTTGGCTGTGGTTCCGGCGTAGAGAGTGTTTCCGTAGTCCAGTCGGCTGGTGACGACTGCCTGGGTGACCGTCTTCCTGGTTTCGGTGGGGATCCACCGGAAGATCTTTCCGAGCATGCGCAGGGTGTTGAAGCACGATGATGAGACGGCGTTGACTTGTCTGGTCATCGAGAGGGAGAGTCCAGGATGAAGCCCAGGTTACGTGCGTTGTCCGTTGGCTTGGGAGCGGTGCCCAGGGCAGGGGGCCACCAGGAGTCGTCCCAGGCGGAGGGCGATGATCCCAGGATGAGGACTTCCGTCTTGTCTGAGTTCAGTTTCAGGCGGCTGTTCTTCATCCACTCGGCGACGTCTTTCATTCCTTCGTGTAGGCTGGTTCTGGCCGTGGCGGGGTCGTTAGTGAGGGAGAGGATCAGCTGGGTGTCGTCGGCGTAGGAGATGATGTTGAGGTTGTGTTGGCGTGCGATGGCTGCGAGGGGGCTCATGTAGACGTTGAAGAGGGTGGGGCTGAGTGATGATCCTTGTGGTACGCCGCAGATGACTTCGGTGGCCTCGGATCTGAACGGGGGGAGGCGCACTCTCTGGGTTCTTCCGGTGAGGAACGAGATGATCCACTCCAGTGCCTTGTCTTGGATTCCGATGTTGCTGACGCGCTGCACTAGGGTGCGGTGGCAGACAGTGTTGAACGCTGTGGAGAGGTCCAGGAGGATGAGGGCCGCTGTTTCCCCGTTGTCGAGAAGGGATCTGATGTCGTCAGTGGCTGCGATGAGGGCGGTCTCGGTGCTGTGGTTGGCACGGAAACCGGACTGCGAGTGGTCAAGGGATCCGTTCGTCTCGAGGAAGGCAGCAAGCTGTCTGTTGACGGTCTTCTCGATGACTTTGGCGGGAAAAGGGAGGAGCGAGATGGGGCGGATGTTCTTGAGGTCGGTGGGGTCCGCTGTTAGTTTCTTCAGGAGGGCGCTGAGCTCGGCGTGCTTCCAGCTCTCCCGGAAGGTGGCGGTGTTGAAGGAGGTGTTGATGATGTCCTGGAGTTGGGGTGCGATGATGGAGTCGGCCTTGTTGAAGACGTGGTGGGGGAAGGGGTCGGTTGGTGATCAGGAGTGGATGGTGTTCATCGTGCGGGAGGTGTCTTCGGTGCTGACTGGGGTCCAGGAGCAGAGGGTGGTGGTGGGGGGCGTTGGTTCTGAGGTTGGGTGCGTGGTCTGAGCGCCGAAGCTGTTGTGTATGTCGGCGATCTTGCTGTGAAAGAATGAGGCGAGTGAGTCGCAGAGGTCTTGCGTGGGAGTGATGTCGTTGTTTCCGGCGCTGGGGTTGGAGAGCTCTTTGACGATGCTGAAGAGTTCCTTGCTGTTGTGGGCGTTGTTGTTCAGTCGTTCTTTGAATGCTGTCTTCTTGGTGGTGCGGATCAGCTGGTGGTGTTTGCGGGTGGCGTGCTTGAGGGCAGTCATATTGTCCGTGGTCTGGTCGTTGCGCCAGGCTTTTTCGAGGGTACGGCAGTTCTTCTTGGAGTTTTTAAGTTCGTCGATGAACCAAGAGGCTATCTTGCTGCCGGGTCTGCTGGGAGGGGTCTTCAGTGGTGCGAGGTCGTCTGCGCGGTTGGTGATCCACTGTGTGAGGTTGCTGGCTGCTTCGTTGGGGTCCGTTGTGCTGGCGGGAGGGTTCTGGCTGAGGGAGGTTGTGAGCTGGTCGGCGGTGATCTTGTTCCAGCTCCTGCGAGGAACCTGTTGCGGCTGGTGGTGGGTCGTGGTTCTTCTGAAGCTGAAGTGGACGCAGCTGTGGTCAGTCCAATGAAGTCTGGTGGAGTGGCTGAAGGAGATGTGTTTGCTGGAGGAGAAGACTGGGTCAAGCGTGTGGCCGGCGTAGTGGGTGGGGGTGTTCACCAGTTGCTTGAGTCCGAAGTTGGCGAGGTTGTCCAGCAGGGTGGTGGTGTTGCTGTCCTTGTTGTTCTCCAGGTAGAAGTTGAGGTCCCCTAAGAGGATGTAGTCAGCGGAGGGGAGGGCGTGCGGGCTGATGAAGTCGGCGATCTCTTCGCTGAATTGTGTGCGTGGTCCCGGGGGTCTGTAGATGAGGGTGCCTCTGAGGGTGGCCTTGGGGTCGGTGTGTATCTGGAAGTGGAGGTGTTCGGCGGCGGTGAAGGTGTCATCAGAGTTGGTCGTGATGCGGATGGTGTTTTTGTGTATGATAGCGATGCCTCCTCCAGGCTGGTTGACACTGTCCCTCAAGGTGATCTTGTATCCGTCCGGGATGGCGATGGCGATGTCGGGCGTTGAGGAGGCGTTCATCCAGGTTTCCGTGAGAAAGGCGAGGAATGCACTGCCACACCCTGGTTGGATTGGGGGGCCCCGCTGTTCCTGCTCTTTTCACAGCCCACTGAGTGCAGTGATCAATCACCAGGACTTTTTCATCAGCAGCCCGCTGGCTGGGTGCGAGACACGGTTGGGCTCACTCGGGTGGAAGACAGCTTATACTGGCTGACTGCAGCATAGACGTCTGACCACTGCGGGACCGAGATTGCATTGCACGCCATTCTGGTCCGGGTGTGCGGCCCTCTACATCGTGGGCCCGGGTTGCTCTGGCGGGTCCAGATGGCCGCAGCTCTACCTACACTGCCACTGCTGAGATCCCGGCTGCTAGTGGGCCCCACATCCTTGCGCTGTCTCGGGTGCACGCCTCTGCCACTTTGTGCCTGTTCTCGTTGGCACAGTCCAGTACCTTGCACCATGGGGCATAAGGATCCGAAACAGCAGACAGCGCGTCCGATGAAACTGCAGACATGACAGAGGGGGCACAGGGAAATCATGATATCGAAGACCCCGCGTCTGCAACAGCTGCAATGCTTAGAGACATGAGGGCTGGCGTCAAGGCACTGGATGGCAGGTTTGATGCACTAGATAAGAGGCTAGCTGACATGGGCGCAAAGGTTCAGGCGCATGACTGTCATCTGGATGTGGTGGAGGCACGAGTTTCGGATGTGGAGGACGAAGCAGCTCAGTCGCAGAAAAGGTTGGAGAGGGTGGAACGAATTTTGAAAGAAGTGGAGATAAACAATGAGGATTTAGAAGCCTGCAGCCGACAAAACAATGTGCGCATCATTGGCATGCCAGAGATGGCCACCACTGGCCGCATGCATGTCTTTGTGGAACAACTATGGTCGGATGTGTTTGGTAGAGAGTCCTACATGCAGGGTTTTGTTGTGGAACGTGTCCACAGATCGTTGGGACCCCGCCCCAAACCCTAGCTGCCTCCGCAACCCATCACTGCGAGACTTATGAATTTCAGAGTCAGAGACACTGCCCTTCGCGCCGCCCATGAACGCGGTGATGTTCAGGGGCAAGGGAGTAAGCTATCATTTTTCCCGGACTTCATAGTTGTGGTGCAAGATGCACGCCGCAAATTCAATGGCGTGAAGGCCACTTTAAAGAACCTTGGGCTCAGGTACGGAATGCTCTACCATGCCAGATTGAAGGTTGATGTAGGCGGCAGATCCCACATCTTCAAAACTCCGACTGAAGCACAAGAGTTTTGCCACGACTACAAGAAGAATAACAATGGAGCTGCGGTAACTGATCGTGTGGTATCTCCCCCTCACTGTGGCTCAGAAGCCAGTATGGAATTCTTCTCTAATCCTGGGATAGGCTGATTCAGCTGTCGTTTTTGGCAGTCGATTCGGCTTGAGTTTTGAGGTTTCTGTGATGCACATTTCCATTGTTGATTTCTCACTAATTGCTATTTTCGTAGTCATTGTTGCCCGGCCATCGTGCCGTTGCTGCGCCTCATGGTGAACACCAAGGTATGTTTGTTACATTTGCTAAGTTCACGGTGTTTGTTTGGGATGCCCATACTGCAATGCTCATTCCAATTGCACCGTCCTATGGTCTGTGGGGCATGGTCCTGCCCCGCTAGGGAAAGGGTGAGGCTGGGTGGTGGGTGGAGGGGGGGACACTTGCTTTTTGTTCATGGTTTTCCAGGAACTAGTACACAGGTCGATGTTACATGGCGTTGGGTTAACTTGCACAATCACATGATTACTGTTTTACTCCTTGAATAGCACAGTTAGGTTGGCAGCCTGGTCCTTCCGGGCTATCACTGATGTCCTGGAATGTCAGAGGACTAAACAATACTCGGAAAAGACGTCAGGTTCTCAATTACATTACAAGACATAACATCGACATACCTTGTCTGCGGGAGACACACTTGTCCAAATCCAGTGCGCCGCCTATGGCTGCGAGTTGGGGGTCCTATAGGTATTTTTGCAAATTACAGCAGTTATGCAAGAGGGGTGGCCATACTTATTCACAAAAGGGTTCCCTTCTCTCTGAGCAGGGTTATGGATGATGGGGAAGGACCCCCTATTGATTGTCACCGGCTCTCTGATGGGCCACTTCCTGGCACTAGTGGGTCTCTATGGTCCCAACGTGGATTCGCCAGAGTTTTTCACGCGTTACAAGTGCACCTCTTGGCTCTAGATCCCTGCCTGATAATAATGGGGGCGATTTAATTTATTGTTGGACCCCACTAGAGACAACACCTCCTCTCTCCCAACACTAAGCACGGCTCACGCCTTGCTCTTCAGGATATCTGCCGGCAATTCTCACTGGTTGATGTTGAGCTCACGCATCACTTGTCTTCCACTTCTTACACTCACTATTCTGGCTTCCACAACACCTAGAATAGACTACTGGTTGGTTTCACCGGGAGTTGCTGGTTGGTTCAGTGTTTTAGATACGATGCCATGGTCGTTTTCGGATCACTCTCCTGTGGGGCTTCAGCCTAATATCCCTAGACTTGGGGGATATGAGAGACAATGGTGATTTCCTGGGAGGGCACTTCAAGACCAGGTGTTTCTCGAAGAGGTGAGGGAGGCCATCGAAGACTATTTTGAAATTAATACAGGGTCAGTGGATACATGGGCGGTGCTATAAAGTGTATATCAGGTGGGTGTGTATAGCTACGAATGCAGGGGTCCTGCGAGATCTGCGTTCCACTCTAAGCCGTATTGAGAAAGAAATGTCAGCCCTAGAATTGTTAGAGCATGCGTCAGATGAAGGCGAGACTAGGCGGTTAGCTTTGATAGTGGAGTTCCGTAATGCTGTGGAACAGGAAATTTTATACCTCAGTAAACATCATGTGGCCAGGAGATACGGAGAAGGAGAGCGTCCCGGTAAGATTCTGGCTCACACGCTCTGCCCTCTGCACAGTAAAGCCTATATTACTGAAATCAGAGGCCCGGACAACCAGATGCTGCATTCGACTCCGGAGATATGCGACACATTCCTGTCTCACTTTAAATCTCTATATACCTCTAGAATAACTGGGAACCTCTGTGAGCAAGACGAGTATATAGCAAAAATTGCCCTGGTCTACCTTGAGAGACATATGCAAGATTTCCTTGCCATTCCCATATCCCAAGAAAGTGTGGTGGAGGCGATAGATGCGCTCTGGGGCTCCTCAGCGCCTGGCCTTGATGGGTTCTCCGCGGATTTTTACAAAGCATATAAGGATATATTGGTCCCGCGGGTGATAGAGGTTTATGCGGAGGCACTAGAAGTTGGAATCCTCCTGCCCACTTTCAGAGAAGCTGTCATTATCCTTCTCCCTAAACCAGGCAAAGACCCTTCGCAGTGTGGCTCATACCGGCCCTTATCACTGCAAAATCTAGATTATAAAATATTGGCTAAAGTGATTGCTATCCGGCTTTCTTTAGTGATGGAATATCTTATTTCTCCGGCTCAATCTGGGTTCGTCCCACACAGGTCCACTTTGCTCAATTTACGGACCCTGTTTCCAGTTATCCATAGGATAGACCCCAATATTCTGGCCGCTGCGGTGCTTCTGGGCACCGAAAAGGCATTTGATTCCCTGGAATGGCCCTTTTTTCTTTCGGTGATGCGCCGTATGGGAATGCCGGAGTGTTTTTTCTCTACTGCCGCCCTTCTATACACGGAACCCTCGGCTAGACTGCACCTCAATGGTACAATATCCCAACCTTTTCGCCTAACTCGCAGTACACATCTAGGTTGTCCCCTGTCCCCATTACTTTTCAATTTAGCGATGGATCCCTTGGTGCGTCATTTTCAGGAGAAGCAATTACATTGTGGCCTTGCGTTTCAAACGGAACCTCTACTGGTGTCCCTGTATGCCGATGATACCATTTTATACGTGCGACACCCACAACTTAACCTTGAGCCTATTATCAGGGAAATCCTTCGATTTAGCCAGTTCCCTGGGCTTAATATTAAGTGGCATAAATCCGTGATTTTTCCGTTAACGCGCAGTGCGGCTCCATGGGAATGCGAGTATCCACTGGAATGGTGCCATGACGCGGTCAAATATCTTGGCGTTTACATACATTTGGATACGGCTACCATCATCAGGTTAAATTATGGCCGTGCGATTAGCTCTTTGGAATCACAAATTGAGAGGTGGCTGCACCTGCCTTTGTCGATGACGGGTAGAGAGTTGCCATTATCAAAATGGTAGTCCTCCCGAGATTTTTATATCTTATTAACAACATTCCCAGTCCCCTCACTCAGTCATTCTTTTTACAGCTGCATCACTGACAACTCCTTTTGAAACTGGTATGGGGGCCAAGAGACCACAGGGGAACTGGCAGACTCTGACTCTCCCGTATGAGAGGGGCGGGTTTGGGGTCCCAGATATGTATTTATACTATTTAACGGCACAGTGCTGTTATTCATTTGCATGGTACCACCCAGACGCCCATATTCCTTATTTGAAACCGGAGGCAGACTTGGTACTTCCGCAGACACTGTCCACAGTTTTACCCAAAGGGATCCCGAGGGACCCACGAGACATTCAGACGGTATCCACCACTAGCTGGGCATGGGAGAAGCTAGGGCGACTATTGGGGTTGGACCTATTATATTCCCCGGCATTACCACTCCCAAACCCCTCATTGCTCCCCATCACTGGAGAAACATTAGTACAACGTACATTGGCAAAATTCCAACTTCATACGCTAGGCGACCTCTTCCCCGAGAACCATGTATTTTCAGTGACGGAGGAGGCTTGGTTCCAAGACTGCTCCTTCATGAATGTCTTTGTGTTTAGACATATGCATTCCATGTTACGGCCATCTTTCCCACATATCCTGTTGCCCTGGAACCTACCACTCCATTGACGCTAATTATTGAAAGTTCAACTGGCACGCATTTGATTTCCAAAATATATAAACGATGTGTCATGTATCGCCCCTTCACTGATGATAGAATTTGCACGGCATGGGAGCAGGATTTGGGCCGTCCCATTTCTGATGACCAATGGGAACAATGTTGCAGGGCCACGAGGGAGGTGTCCCTGAACAGTAGGCATAAATTGGTACATTTTAAATTTCTCCGCAGAATGTACCACACCTGTATCTGGTCCCATAGGTTAGACCCTTCTAGGCCACACCAGTGCTGGAAATGTTCTGCTTCACATGCAGATTTTGCGCACCTAACTTGGACCTGTCCAGACTTATAACACTATTGGGTGCAAGTACATGCCACACTGGGAGACATGCTTTCGATGTCCTGGTCCCCACCCCGGAAATCGCACTGATGGGTTATATGGTCAATTTCCCCAAGAAAGTTAGAAGGTTCTCAACACTTGGGTTCCTGTTATCAAAGCGAGAGATAGCACTAATGTGGGGCAGGAAAAAGGCACCTACAGTACAGGCGTGACTTCGCAGTTTAGCATATCGTAATGTGAATTGCAAGGAGTATGCGTCCCTTATGCCCAGTTCCTCACGACCTACAGACATTTGGGGCCCGTATAGAGCATATATTGCAGAGAAACGCAGAGAATCTGAGACGCAGGTGGAAAATGGCATTGTTCCTGGGGGGTAGGTTAGGAGTAGATATTAAGAATAGACTATTCACGTCATGGTTTCATTATGTTTTCTGTGCCTGAACACTATGCAGGTCGGGGAGGGGATTTATGGTGGAAATTGGTCCGTCTGCGGTGATGTCCTGGGGTATAGGGGCTGTAATGTGACAGACTGTGTGACATGTATGCAAGCTATTTGTTAATTTGAGATGACCTGCAGTCCAGTTCATTTCTACTGTTGCCATAGGTTAGGACATGTAACCTATAAAAACTGAAAAATAAAGATTTATATGGTTTATGTGCCCGAAGGAGTATTTAGTGAATTTCGTCCGCAGGTTGGTGTCCCGCTGGATCAATACACATTAGGATTCAGATGTGTGTGCAAACATCCATTTGTTCATAGATCAGAATTTAAAACACAACTTTGAATGAGGGTGTAAGTAAAGTTGGTAAGTTTCACATGGCAGGGATAGGTTATAGAGATTTGACTAGCTCTTATTGTCATTATTATGGCCTCATAGTGCTGTAGGATACAAATATGTTGTTTTGTGATTGTATTTATATAGCTCATACGGCTTCAGACTCTCAACAAGGCACCTTTGAGGAGTTGTAGTATGTTACTTTGAGGGGTGCCATATGTGGAATGGTGCATGTTTTTTGCACAGCTCATATAGGGTGTTTTTTATGCTATCTGTCTGGAACAGAATAGTGTGCTTAATATGTCTTGTTGCTGGGCCTCCGCTTGAAATTGAAGATTGATAGACAGAAGTGTGTGAGTGTAGTCTGGCCTGGTTGTATGACGTTACAACGCATACTTTTACAGCGCATACCTTTAAAACGCTTTTTTTACAACGCAACATCCATTACAACGCATTCAATTACAATGCATGCAATTACAACAAATTTTTAAAAACTACCTTTACAACGCATTCCATTACAACGCATACTACCTTTACAACGCATACCATTACAACGCATACCATTACATTGCATGCATGGTAAGTATTGGATAGTGTAGGGGTAAAAATTACTATTCTAACTCCAGGGGGTGCAACAGTAGGGTAAATGTTGGATAGTGTAGGGGTAAAATGTACTATTCTAACTCCAGGGGGTGCAACAGTAGGGTAAGTGTTGGATAGTGTAAGGGTACTAGGCATTGTAATGGTATGCATTGTAATGGTATGCGTTGTAATGACTGCGTTGTAATGACATGAGTTGTAATTGTATACGTTGTAGTGTCATGCGTGGTAATGGTTGTGTTGTAATGGCATGCGTTGTAAGGGATGTTGCGTTGTAATGAATGCGTTGTAATGGTAGTGTGTTGTAAAAGTTGCGTTGTAAAGGTTGTTTCCCGTCTGGCCTACGGTTGAAGCGTTTTAATGTGTGGATGCAGCTGAAACTGTTGAAACAACTGCGTAGCTGCTCTTACAGATGGGTGTAGAAGAGAAGTGTAAGGACAGCCGTGACTGCACCCTCTATGGAGTGGTCTGTATATATACAGTTCGAGCTACATAAAATACGGGGTTAAGAAAGTATACATAGATGACAGCGCCTCCCCTTTGGTGGTGCAAATGCAGGGATTCAGGCAGGTATGTGGCCCGAAAGTACTTCCGAATCATCCTAAAACAGTCTCTGTGGAAGGAAAAAGACATCACAGTACCTGGGGCAAACAGCCAAAGTGACCTCATACTTTTTTTTAATGAAATCCTAGAATTTTAGTCTTGTCTATCATAACGAGCACCACAGTCTCAAGCCTGTCTAAGTGTCACTCTCGGATTTGAGAGACAACGTCTGAATTTGGGACATTATTAACCCTGGGCATAGTTCGCGTAGTAGCGCTACGCAAAGTGCACTTCGCACTACGCAAACTTCACGTAGCACTACGCGAGCTGCGTAGTAGCATGTTTGCACTGTGCAAGATGCGTTTCCAATGATTGCACAGTGTGGACAAGCATACGGCACTGTGCAAGCATTGAAAACGGCATCTTGCACAGTGCGAGCTGTAGTTTTCTGCTGCTCGAGTAGATTATTACTCGAGCGGCAGCTTTCTCAACGCGAACAGGTAGTTTCTCATTGAGAGCGGTCGCGAGCATGCGCAACCACTCACAATGAGAAACCTGACCTCCTCACGTTGAGAATCTCGCCGGGATGTCATTTTGCTTGCTCGCGGTCGCAAACACGACGTTCAGGAAAAAAATGACCGCTGCACTACGCCACGCTGCACTACGCATGTTCACACTGTGCTACGTGCAGCTCGCGTAGTGCGAAGTTGCGAAAACTTCGCAAACTCCGCGAGCGTAGCGTAGTGCATCGCCCCGGGTTAGACATTATCCGCTGCACCCAGGATAATTCTGAAGCTTGTGCTGTCCTAATTACCCAGTACACCAAGGGGATTTTTGATTGGATTTGAATTTTTACAATTACAGACATAACAGTCACAGCCTTGAGAAAGTCGTCTACACAACGAAACACGTGTCGGCTGTCTGCATTTACGCTCCAACTATGTGTCAACGAGCCAAGAATGTATCTAATTTTATACTCACATTTGGACTATATTATCCTATCCATTTTGGTTTCTTTGGTGTATTATTGAAATTAAATTTAACTGACATCAGAGTCAGTTTGAAATTGACTTTGGTGCTGTGCTCTGTATTGTAATTCTGATTATGTAAGTATATGGGAAAGTTATTTTCCCTATACAGAGTAACACTGTTTTGGTGGCACAGTGTTTTCATCGAGCACACCTTTACATTAGCTATCTAATAATTGCAAACATAACGGAGGTTCTGACCATTCTTCTGTTATCACTGACATCTGTTTCTAGTGCGACGAGCACCCACATTATACATTGCTTAAGGCAACAATTACCTGAGATTAAGACAATGGACTGGCTTTGGAGGCTTGGGTATTCATTTTAATCATTGCTAAAACCTAATGATTCAACTTGGATGAAATGAATGTATTATTTTTCTTTCCATTTCTGTTTAAATATTGCCTGATGTTATGAATAGGTTCAAAGCATTAATAAAAGATTACGAAGTAATGTTGTGCCAAATATGTGCTTATAGTCTTTTGAGTGCTAGGAAAGTGTGCTACAAATGACAATGCACTTTAACATCACTGTGCCTCTCTATTACATTCTGATGAAATCTTGCAATTTTTGTACTTTGTTAAAGTGTGGTGAAGTACTCTTGATGAGCATTTGTAGATGTGGTGGGATATTGTAGTGTATTTTGCAAACAAATGGCAACAGATAAAACGAGCGCACAGCAAGTCCAGGTCAATGTAAATTCACAGTCTGTAAGGTGGTGCACAGGAGGATGAGGAGGCGGTTACCACACCCCCAGCAGTAAACCACAGAGTGGTTTAATAAACAGTATACTTATCTTCCGAGGACTCAAATTATAACATTCAGTCTTGGAAACGTAATCTTCCAATTTGTTGTCCTTTATTGTCCAAAATCAAATGCACTCCAATCCAAGTTCCATCACAGAATTCGATACAGCCAATCAAATGCACTTCAATCCAAGTTCCATCACATAATTTGATACAGCCAACACGTGTTTCGTCAAGTCCATTAAGACATATGACTACTTCAGGGCGTAAAAAATCTCACTCACAATTCCACATAGGTCCTCTAGCCCGGTTAAATCTTATCAAAGTTCCACATGCGAAATCAAGTAATTTAAAGTATTAACGATCCATCTCTCTTTTTTACTCGGAATTCTCTATACACGATCGAACTCGTACTCGGGTCCAAAACTACAACGGCGAACTCTTACGGCGTGACGCACTCTACTCGAAACTTAGGAAGATTTGATGACATCACCCGCTCGCTTACCTAACTTTGTGATTGGATCGTTAATACTTTAAATTACTTGATTTCGGATGTGGAACTTTAGGCTCTGCGCATTGGAATAACATAAACGACAGTTTAGACGTAGGACTTAGGTCAACTAGGTCTCTATTGAATATGTTACACTTAATTATGAATGCCAGCTAGGTCAGAGGTCACTCAAAACTTTCTCGAGTACACAAGAACGGATTAGTTTCTGACAACCTCATAAACATGACAACTTTGCTCCCCTAGAACAAGGAGTATATATCCAGAGTCGCAGAAACAATTAATCGCTATTTTACTCAGTCAATCGTGCATGCTTAGTTTCACCAGAAGTGCAGAGAAACAGAGAGACAGGCGTTTTCAATCAAAGTGGTTATTTATTGAGCAGTCTTTTTTCTCATGCAAGAGAAGTGAATCGCTACAATTGTAATACTTGTCATAAAGTAAAGTGCGTACAGTAAAAGGAGTATTATGAAATAATACTGTAAAAGCATTTATATGGTTTCTAAGCCATAAGATACTTAAAACGGATAAAATACATAAAATGATAAAAGTTGACTAAACGTACTCAACTGGTGCTTCTAAGATATGCCTACCCCGGTGTACCTAACCTAAGCCTAGTACATGGGAAGGAGTAAATGGGTTGTTGTTTGAGATAGTTTCTGCCAAGAATCTGAATCCAGAATTCTCTATGGGTCTAATCAGCTCCGTACCTAGGTTATGGAATGAAGGAGGTCTTGTATCTCTCTCTCAGGACTCGATCTGCCAGCAACCCGCGAGGGTGACAGGGAAACACTGGAGCTGGATTTCTTGGCAGGAGAAAAGGCAGCGTCTCTCTCAGTGCGTCAATGGGAGGGTCAGCTTCCTTCGGCACTCGCTACAGCAGGGCGTCGGGCAAGTAGATAGCCGATCTGCTCCAAACCACCGTGTGTTTTGCTAGGGCAGAGGCTGGTGTATTTATACCTGGAAGGTGCCGAGTTTGACGTAAGGTTGGACATAAGACGTCACTAAGAACTCGCAGTTCTTTTAGGACTCCAGGAGTTCTAGGACAAATCAATACAGAAACAGGGGGAATTCCCGGGCTGCTGGAGGCTTGGTTTGTTTAACCCCTTCGACGCTGATGACGAGCTGGGCTCGTCATGAGGTAGCCTCCTCGCACGCTCATGACGAGCCCAGCTCGTCACGTAAAGTGCGCTTTTAAAAAAGTCAGCGTACGAGCGGAATTCCGCCCGCACGCATGCGGTTAAGAACGCGTTGTGCTTTCTAGGAGTCAATGGGAGTAGCCTTGCCGTATTTGGAGTGCATTGGCTATGACTTAATATGGGTATGATTCTTATGCCTTTATAAGGATATGATTTGATATAACCACATAAGGGCATTAATCGGAATATTTTAAATAGGGTCCTAGATACGTTTACAACAATATGATAACTGAAGCTTTATGTTAATGGACAAAGGGGGCAAAGCAAGAACAGGGAAATAGACACAGACATTACTGCTCCGAGACAGTGCTGAAACTCCTGGGTGACCTCTAATGAACTTGTCAGATGTCCCACTGCACAAGTGCCAGCTGGAGTGAGGCTTTCTTTGTCCTACAGGACAAGCTACAGCAGTAACATAATGGAAGAGGGAATGCCGAATTATAAAGCCATGAACCAGGTTGCTTTTGGTATGCATAAACAGTGGCCCTGGGAGGAGTTACACATTTTCATTCACTTCAATGCCTGGGGGTGGGGTAGGCCATGAGGACAAAGAGGGAGTGGGTGGCAACAATTTGATGTTTGCACAGAAGGACAGGCTGTAGGAGTGATGCTGGGGGCTGCTGTTTTGGCAGTAACACAAGTTCAGCACTGCATTTGCTTTCTCCGTGAAAAAAACATTATGGAGCTGGGCACCACGGAGTGCTCCTTATCTTGACCAAGAGAGGGGAAGGAGCCAGCTGTGGACAACAATTTCACTAGCGGACTAAGAGGTTATTGTGCAGTTAAGCTTCTGTGTGCATCTGGGCACCAACAACCTCCACCCCACTTTAGCAACTGCAGTAGGGTGGGGTTCTTGGCGGGCCTCTTCTGTCTGCAGCTCAGCAGACAAAGGCTCATAATTAACTTGGAAGGCTGAGTGAAAGGATAGCTCCATGGATGAATGAGTGAAATAATCGACGTAAGAATGGAAGAGTGAAAGGGAGAGAGGGTGTATGAGTGAAATGGAGGGTGGATGCATGAATGGAGTGAAAGGATGGGTTGATGGATGATGAAAGGATGGATGAGTAGAAGGGTAAGTTGATGGATGAGTGGATGGATAGGGTGAAGTTATGTATGGATGAGAGAAATGATGAATGAATGAAAGGATGAATGTAAAGATGGATGAGTAAAACAATGGATGGATGAGAGAAAGGCATGGTAGATGGATGTCCAGATGAATGGATAGATGAGTGAGAGGGTGAATTGATGGATGTATGAATGGGTGGATAGATGTATGAGTGAGTGAAAGGATGACTGGATGGCTGAGTGAAAGGGTAAATAGAGGAATGGATGGATGGGACAAAGGGTGGATGGATGGGTGTAAGGATGGATGGCCGTGCGAAAGGGTGGATAGATGGATGAGCCAAAGGGAGGATGATAAATGAATGGAGTAAAAGGATCGATAGATGAGCAAAAGAGTGGATGGATGAGCAAAAGGATGAATGGACAATTTAAAGGATGGATGAATCAATAAATGAGGGATGGATAAGTGGAAGGATGGATGATTGACTGGATGAATAGATTTGATGGATAGGTGTCCCTGGAGCAGTGGCTGCTGTGAATAATTATTTATTTTTGATATCATAAAAATAAAATTAAGACCCTCTTTGGCTCCAGCAGCAAGCTGAGGAAGCCAGCGACATTGTTTGATTGCTGACACAGGTGTATAAAGGCGCCTGCACCAGCCATCAAAGATACTATTCAGAGCTGGTGAAATTCCAGCACTGTGAGTATGTCTGTGTGACAATGTGTGTGAGTTTAAGTGAGAGAGTCAGTGAAGGAGTGAGTCAGAGTGAGTGAGAATGAGTGACAGTAAGGATGAGTATGTGTGAGAATTACTTGAGTGAGTGAGGGAAAATGCCAGCGAGTGTAACTGAGTGTTACTGTGTGTGAGACACAGTAAGACTGAATAATTCAGAATAAGAATGAGTGGGATGGAGTGAATCAGAGTAGAATGAGTGAGATTGCATAAATTAGTGAGACAGAGCGAGACTGAGTGAGTCAGAGTGAGACAGTAACCGTAATGCATGAACGTGTGAGTGAACCCTTCAAGATAAAGCTCTTTGTAATTCGAGACAAGGATTACCCCCATCATTTTTAAAGGTCTCCAGTTACCACTGTTAAGTAGCCCACTATGGACCCAATTATAAGTTGCATTGCACAGGCAGGGTGCAAACTTCATATTAGTAATTACCAGTAAAGTGGGGGAATAACCCATCAAAACAATTATGATTTAAACTCCACAGAATGTGGAATTACTGTAGAGACCGAGGTTTCCTAGGTTATTTTCTGCATAGTATTTCATTTTCCATGGGGTTTAACACACTCATTTACCAACTGTTTTGAACAGGTGGTAGATGTGTGAAGGGGGGGCTATGGTAAGAGTATGCAGGGGTTTGTTGTAAGGCAGAGGTGGAGAAAGGGGAAGAGTAAGGTGAAGGAAGGACTGGAGAATTTTGGCTGGCAGAGGAAACATTTAATTTTCCTCCTGTGCCTTGTCTGAGGTTTCGGCAGGGGACATGGAAGGCATCTGGCTGCAATGCAGCATTTTGCCACAGTGACCTTTCCTGCTGTAAAGGGCTTTTGGATGAACTCAGTGATTGAAGTGTGTGGAATCTATTGGGAAAAACGTTCCCACCCTTTTCAAATTTTACAATAACAGGTCCCATACTTTTTGCTAAAAAGACAACATTCCAGAACAGGCAATGCAGACTTTTGGTTGTCTCTGGCTGAAAGGGAAAGGAGAAGGTCTCCTGTTCTGTGAAGCCAATTTAGAGGCAGAGAGCAAAAGACGAAACAAGCTTTCTCACCATGGTGCCTGCTACCAGAAAGAAATGGAAATGTGTGAAATTGTACTAGCAAACTCATAGGTTGCTTGAGGCACAGTATACAGCTTTATATAATAGAATAATTTGAGGCTTCATGGTGACTAAGATGTTATCTCTTATTGAGAGATAACATAAGGGTCTTATGACCTGAGTTCTAATGTAAATTAAACAACAGAGGTTTACACTAGTGTTAGAAATGGGGGTCTCTAGTTGGCAATGGTTTGCACCTTTGTCCAAGTAGGGCCCCTGCTTCCTAGTCAGGGTAAGGGGGATACACTTTTAAAATAACCCCTGCTCACCCCCTTGGTAGCTTGGCACAAGCAGACAGGCTTGTCTCAGAGGAAGTGTGTAAAGCATTTGTGCATGCATACATTAACACAGTGAAAACACTCCAAATGAACACCACACCAGTCTAGAAAAATAGTAAAACTGTATCTAAACTAAACAAGACGCAAAATGACCAAACACAACTACATACAGTACTTAAAAAAAGATACTTTGCAAGAGGGGTTACTGCGATGCTGAAAATGACATAGTCTAACAGTTCCAGCTGACTGCGTAGGCATGGGTCAGCTGTAGCGTCAACAGTACCTTTTTTGTTGCATCCGATCCTGTTGGGACGAGTCGGTCTGAGCAACCATCACAGTTGCGATGTTAAGTGAAGCAGTGCAGTGTGTGGTGCCCTCAAGGCGCAGTGCAGTCAGCGGCTTGGTGACCGTCATCCAGCGGCATTTGTAAGAGCAGGATTGCGATGCAGAGAGAGGCAGGCACAAAGCTGTTCTGGCAGCTCATGGCGAAGACGAATGAGCCGGTCTATGTTCCAGTGGGCAGCGACAGTGTCAGTGAGGTCTGGGCGGCAGAGTGAAGAAAGGCGATATAGAGTGCGATGCCCCCAGGACACGGTGCTAGCAGTAGCTCGGAGACGGTCATCCAACGGCATCGGTGAGACCAGGGTTGCAGTACGAAGTGCGGTGGTACCTTCTGGGGTGCCTGCAGGACACAGAGCCAGCGACAGACTCGGTGATGGAGTTGGATGCTCTTCTGCTTTATGGCAACTGACACCCGTGGTCCCAGAGACAGTATCCAGAGGGATGGTGAAGTCTTTGTTGTTCCTGAGACTTCTTGAACAGGGGGCAAACTCTACTTCCAAGCCCTTGGAGACACTCTCCAAGCAGGATACACACACACACTTCCTCTCCTTCATAAAAGCAGCAACTGCAGGCTAACCCTAGCCAGCGCACAGCAAAGGGGCAGTACTTCTCCTTCAGCTTTGCCAGCTCTTCTCCTTGGTAGAGGGTCCTCTTGAGTCCATACATAATCTAAAGTTATGGGGTCTGGGCCCTAATATTTATACAGCAGTTCTCTTTGTTCTCTGGTGGCAGAGAAGCCCTGTTCTAAATTAAAACATGTTCTGTACTCTCTGGTCCAGCTTCCCGGCGGGAGGTGGAGACAGTATTGCCGACCAGGCCCATTCAGGTGAAAAGAAATCTCCACCCCTACTCTAAATGCAGCCCAGGTCTATTGAGCCCAGCCCTGACACATCCAAGAAAGGCAGGACAGACTGCAACCCCCCCATACCTCCCACCCCCAGTGGCTGTCTACAGTGAATGCACCACCTCATCCCCTGTCACTCCAAAGCCAGACAGTCAAATCACAACCCAGCAGAGGCACACATGATGGCTAAATAAGAAAATACCCACTTTTTGAAAGTGGTATTTTCAAACACAGAATGTAAAAATCATGTTTACTAAAAGATGCATCTTTATATTCTGAGTTCAGGCATACTAAACTGTACCTTCCCATCCGGTCCCAATGGGAAGTTATATTCACAAGATGTTATAAATAAAGTCCCATTCTATCCTATGGGACAAATAGCCTTTCAATAGTGAAAAAACAAAATTCACTGTACTTCACTATCAGGACATATTACACATATCAGTACATGTCCTACTTTTCACATACACTGCACCCTGCCCATAGGGGTACCTACCTTAGAGGTGACTCACCTGTAAGAAAAGGGAAGGTTAGGGCCTGGCAAGTCGGTGTACTGGCCAGGTCAATATGGCAGTACAAACTGTGTGCAGACACTGCAGTGGCAGGACTAAGACCCCTTTTGAAAGGCTGTTTGTGTGGATGGCACAATCAGTGCAGCAGGCCCACTAGCAACATTTGACATACGAGCCCTGGGTGCACATTGTGAAGTACACTAGGGACTTAGCAGTAAGTCAATTAGCCAATCATGAAAAAAACAAATCCATATTCACAATTTACAGAGGGAGCACTTGCACTTTGGCACTGATCAGCAGTGGTACAGTGCCCAAAACATCCAGACCAGCAAATACTAAACTCAGCGCACAGCAAAAAGAGAGGAGGAAAACCACACAAAGGATGCCAGGTCCAACAACTAGATACAATAAGATTGAGGAAGTGTGTTTTATCTTAAACACTAATGCCCAAGTGTGGTTTATCTTAAACACTATGGCCCTGATTTAGAGTTTGCAGGAATCAAGGTGTTTTTTATTGCACCAAAGAAATAACGATACCCTGGGGGACGTCATTCATTTGGTTTAATAAATAGCACCTATTATGAGTTTCTAGGGATAAACATGTAGGTTTTGGTGCTTACCTATCCAAAAGCTGCATGGTACAGTAATTACCACACTCTTTTCACCTGTTAAATTCCAGCAGGTTTAACTTGCCGAAATATAACGATGGGTAAGATATTTAACACACCTGGTAATTACAAGATCCATGTCACTCCACTCAACACCACTCCACTGCACTCTGCAATACTCCACTCTGTCCCACTCTACTCTACTCTACTTCTCTCTGTGACACTCTATGACACTCTATGCCACTCTTCTCTACAATCCTCAGCGCCATGTTACTCCAATCTACACTACTCCACGCTACGCTACTCCACTCTATGACACTTTACTCCACTCCACTCTATATTACTCCACTCTACAATACTTTATTCCACTCAAGGCTACTTAACTCTGCTCTACGCTATGCCACTCAATGCCACTCCCCTCTACAACCATCCACACTACATAACTTCTCTCTACTACACTCTACTCCACTCTATTCCACTCTTTTATGGTACTTCACAGAACTCTACAAAACTGTACACCTCTCTATGCTGCTTAACCATAGGTCACTGCTCCACTCTAGACCACTTCACTCTATGCTATAACACTCCACTCTACAACACTCTATACCTCTCTATGCTACTCCACGCCACTCTTCTCCACTCTATGCCATTTCACCCTATTCCACTCTATGGCACTTTACTCCACTCTACACCCCCCCACTCTACACTCCTTCACTCTAGGACCCTCCACCCTATGCCACTCTATGACACTCCACACCACTCTACAACACTCCATTACACTGTACACAACTCCACTCTACTACACTGTACACCAGTCTTCTGTACACTACTCAATTAAACTCTACATTCCTACTCGGCACTCTATGCCACTCTACTCTATTCCACTCCACACAACTGTACTCAACTCTACGCCACTTTACTCCACTCTACTCTCCGTCACTCCACTCTTTGAATTTCCACTCTATGCCCCTCACTTTACGACACTCTGCGCAAATCTACTCTGTGCGACTGTGCAACATTCTATGCCACTCCACTCTGTACTACTCTATACTCCACGACACTTCACTCTACAACACTTTACTCCGCTTTATGCTAAACGACTCCACTTTATGCCGCTCCATGCCACTCCACGACACGACACTCCACAATACTGTACTCCACTCCACACTACTTCACAGCACCCCACTCCACCCTACGCCAGTCCTCTCTAAGGCACTCTACTCCACTCTACACCACTCCACTCTATGACAGTCTACTCCACTCTACCCCTTCACTCTATGAAATTCCACTCTAAGAGACTCCATTCTACAACACTCTACACCAATCTATGTCACTCTACTCCACTTTACACTAACCCTGGGCGAAGCACTACGCTACGCTCGCGGAGTCTGCGAAGTTTTCACAACTTCGCACTACGCGAGCTGCACGTAGCACAGTGCGAACATGCGTAGTGCAGCGTATTGTAGTGCAGCGGTCATTTTTTGCTTGTTCGCGGTCCTGAACGTCATGTTCGCGACCGCGAGCAAGCAAAATGACATCCCGGCGAGATTCTCAACGCGAGGAGGTCAGGTTTCTCATTGTGAGTGGTTGCGCATGCTCGCGACCGCTCTCAATGAGAAACTACCTGTTCGCGTTGAGAAAGCTGCTGCTCGAGTAATAATCTACTCGAGCAGCAGAAAACTACAGCTCGCACTGTGCAAGATGCCGTTTTCAATGCTTGCACAGTGCCGGATGCTTGTCCGCACTGTGCAATCATTGAAAACGCATCTTGCACAGTGCGAACATGCTAATACGCAGCTCGTGTAGTGCTATGTGAAGTTCGCGTAGTGCGAAGTGCACTTCGCGTAGCTTCGCGTAACGCTACTACGCGAACTACGCCCAGGGTTACTTTACACCTCCCTATTCTACTCCATTCTATTCTACTCTTCTCCATGACACTCTATGACCCTTAACTCAATGGCCCTCCACTCTACAATCCACCATACCACTTTATGACACATGTATTCTATGACACTCCACTCTATGCTACAACACTCCACTCTAAGCCACAACACTCCACTCTACGCTACTACACTCTACTCTGTGCCACAACACTCCAATGTATGCCACTTCACAACACACTACTCCACTCTATGCCACTCCAAGACACTCTACTCCACTCTATGCCACTCTACTCTATGGCACTCTACTCCACTCTAGACAACTTCCTCTATGCCACTCAATGACACTTTATTCCACTCTACGTTGCTCCACTCTACTCCACGCCACTCTACTGTATGATATACTCCTCTCTCTACTATACTACTCCACTCTACACTACTTCACTCTGGACCACTGTATGCTCCGCTCTGCACCACGCAACACCACTCTGCTCTACATCACTCCACTCTACTCTATACCACTCTGCTCTACTCTCTACCACTCCACTCTACTCCACACAACTCTGCTCTACTCTACACCACTCCACTCTACTCCACTTTGCAGCAATCTGCACCAATCTACACCACTCTATTCCGTGACACTCCAATCTACGACACTCCACATTACTTTACAACATTCCACTCTACTTCACAACACTCCACTCTAGTCAGAGGCGCAACTAGAGCCAATTTCAGGTGAGGCTAAGAATTGTATTGGGGGGTCGAATTCTTCCAGCAATAGTCAAAGTGGAGATGTAGGTGCTGTAGAAGGGGTGATAAAACAGCAAAGCCTCATTAACAAGCAAACTGTTGTTTAAAGGCCTGTGAAGTACTCAGGTGCTGCTGTGTGTGCGCCCGGGAAGCTGTCTCGGCCTGGGCTGCCACACACGATGGGGGTGAAGCCATTTGAGCTCAATAGTCATTGCGCGCCTGACTCTAGTCCATGACATTCCACTCTACCACACTCCACTCTGACACTGCACAATACTCATTTCCATTGCAAACCACTCCATAACCCTCCTCTCCACTAACCTACTCCATGGCACTACGCCACTCCACAGCACCCCACTCCACTCCACTTCACTCCATCCCATTCTCCTCTACACCACTAGCTTTAGCCATGCCGAACAGCAGCCACGCTGGTGTACAACATGGCTAATCCATATTGCCATAGTCAATAGCTCTTGCAAAGGTGAGAGCTACGGGCTTTGCCAAAGCTTGTTTTTCGATGTGTCTATATAGCGCTAATGCATCTATTACAGTCAAACTAATGTTAAGTGGATGTTTTGCGTCCGGGTCATCTGCGGGGCTTTGAAACAGGGATAGACGCCTCAATTATCCCCTGTTGCTACCCAATAATCCAGAGACGTCACGCGACTGGGCTCACAGCAAGCTTAATGATACCACCAGAGGAAGCCATTACTGGGAGGGAGGACTCCCTGCTGGGAGAGCACATTGTTAATCAATTATCGGTAATGGACCCGAATGTGGAAAAACATTAGTTTCTAGGCTGCATCCTCCTATTTCCAAAAACACCGGCAATTCAAAAAAATACAATAGATATTAATGTGGTTCACACGCCGTGCATGTATATTCATGTTGAGAGGCCCGGGCGCAGCAATAAACACTGATGAAACTGTTGCAGAGCCGTTAGAGGTCTGGCAATGAGGATCAGAGGGCATATTAAATAATTTGAACATTCTGGGCGCAAATGTAGCTGCGATCTCAGAGGCATGGTGGTCCACGTAGGGCGCCGCGTGACGACGAGATATCTCTGGGTTTAATGTTACAACTTTAAAATATGTTGAAACCGCCATGCCGTCAAGCGTACTCGCAGGCTTGTTGTAATCGTACTTTCTTCCCCTCTCTTTGCCTCATTACATCTTCTATGTCTATGGTGTCACGTCACATAATTCCATCATGGAATGCCCAGATGGTATTTATGTGACGTCACACATTCCGCTCGTCATTCATCTGTTCCAACCTGCTGTTCGTGTACTGTTGCCGGTTCCTTGTGAGCCTTATAGTTTAGCTAGTTAATAAATACTTTATCATCAATCCTGATGTCTGGCTCCTGACTACGACAAGTGGCGACGAGGGTAATGAAACGAATTCCATGCGGTGAAAGGCTCACGAGGGAAAAGTATCGGGTTTGACAGGAATCGCCCGCAACGATCAGAGAAAAGTGGCTGTGGAATACCGGTAATAAGAAGAGAACGGCAAATGTAAGTGTCAAACTGCGCGCGCAAGCACAGC
Source organism: Lissotriton helveticus (assembly GCF_964261635.1). Lineage (NCBI taxonomy): Eukaryota > Metazoa > Chordata > Amphibia > Caudata > Salamandridae > Lissotriton > Lissotriton helveticus. The sequence continues at coordinate 243,518,421 of NC_136073.1, forward strand.
TGACTGGAAGTATCGCGGATGGAATGAGAGGCGATAAACGCGTAGTCAGACAACAGCTGAGCGTCTGACAGGACACACGCGTGAGGCATTCTGGGAGTGACGCGAGCGTGTAAACCATTGTCATTGGTTACACAGCTCAAAACGTCATCGCCACAGAGTTTAAGCGGCCATTTTGAATGTGCAAAGGTCGGAACTGAAGCGGCGGACAGCGTAATTTTAAGGAGAAATTGACTAATATTGAAAGCGAAGTAATAAGTAGCGTTTCTGCATGAAAGCGCATTTAAACAAAATGAAAGACATTTCAGGGTGATATAAAAGGGTATTATCCAACCAAAATAAAGTGAGGAAAAAGTGAATGTAGCGCTTAAAACTCTGTGAAAGGAAAAAAAAAGAGAAATTGTGTGTTAACTGATAATAAAGGAGCACAGCAAAACACCAGGAAAAAAGTAAAGAATATGGCACAAAGTAACAACATATGTGTGCCACCACTTTTCTTAGAGGAGCCTGGGAAGCCAGCTATGAAGTGGAAGAGCTGGCTAAGGGCATTCGAAAATTACATAGTGTCAATGGATGGAAAAAAATATGATGCTGAAAGAAAGAAGTCGCTATTATTTGGCCTCTTAGGCAAAGTTGGGCAAGAGGTATTTGACAGCCTGCCAGAATTTGAATACCCTCCTGGTATATTTATACCAATGAATGAATATCAGGAAGCAATAAAAAGGTTGGAGAAACAATATGATGAGGAGAGCAACATAATGGTGGGAAGGCACAAATTCGCCTTAAGGAAGGAAGAGGAAGGAGAGACTGTAGAGGAATATATTGCATGTCTAAGAGTGCTAGCAAGGGATTGTGAATATGAAGACTTGACTGATACATATATTAGAGACCAAGTGGTGTTTTACTGCTATTCTAAAAAGGTGCAGGAGAGATTATTGGCATGTAGGAAACCAACTTTGCAGGAAGTCGTCGATATTGCCAAAGGGATAGAAAGATCATTAATTTCTACTAAAGAGTTATCTTGTACCAGTGGTAACACAAATGTATTTTATTTACAGGACAAGAGGAAAGGTGAACGTAAAGGTAATGAGAGAACATGGGGTGATAAAAAGGTAGGAGGAAGAAATGTGAGTTGTTATAGATGCGGTTCACAGGAACACCTAGCTGATTGTAAGTCATGTCCTGCTATTGGAAAGAAATGTATTAAATGCAAAAAATACGGTCATTATACATCATTGTGTAAAACCCGGAAAGTAACAGGTAATGTTAACGTAAATGCAGTAGGAGATTTTGCTGAGGAAATGTGTGGAAGCATAGTACTATACGTGGAAATGGTAGATGGCAAAATAAAAGGGCCAATAGGTGAAGGGAAAATAGGAAATGTGAAGCTCCAATTTACTGCAGATTCAGGCTCACCCATAACGATAATATCAGACAAAATTTTTGAGGAAAAATTGAATAATATTGAATTACAGGAAACTGACATAAACCCAAAAGCATTTGGGGAACAGGACATAGACATGATGGGCTTCTTCAATGACACTGTGACATTTAAGGGGAGAACTATTGAAACCAAAGTGTACGTAGCAAAAAGAGGAAGAATACTGGTGGGATGGAAGGATCTTGCAAAGATTGGAGTGATCTTACAACCAGGTTCGGAAAACCCCATAATATTGAGGGAGGATTTCATAAACAGCATAAGACTTGAAGCTAAGGAACATGGTCTAGAGGAGTTACTAATGAAATATGAAAATGTTTTCAGGAATGAGATAGGGTGTGTTAAAGGATTCAAGCATGCAATAAAATTAAAGGATGGTGCAATGCCAACAAAGCATAGAGTGAGGTCAGTACCCGTATCAATAAGAAAAGAATTAAAAGAGGTTCTTGAAAAACTGAAAGGGGAAGGGGTGATAGAGGAAACAGATGCCTCTGAGTGGGTGTCCTCAATTGTTGTTTCAAAGAAAAGGAAAACAGGAGAGATAAGGCTATGCGTTGACCTGAGATCGCTCAACCGAAACATCCTGGTAAATTGCCACCCACTCCCCTTAATACAAGAAATACTACAATCCATAGCAGGGTCAAGGTACTTTACATTGATTGACTTGAAGGCAGCTTACCATCAAGTTTGCTTAACGGAAGAGTCAAAGAAACTGACCACTTTTGTGACTCCTTTTGGAGCGTACAGGTACATCAGACTGCCGTTTGGTCTTGCCTCATCGTCAGGGGTATTTCAAAAACTCATGGATAGTCTTTTCGGAGAAATAAATGGAGTCAAGGCGTTCCAGGACGACATTTTAATCCATTCAAAGACAAAATCGGAGCATCTCAAACTAGTGGACCAGGTACTAAGAACCCTGAATGAAAGAGGAATGACGGTGTCCAAAGACAAGTGCAAATTTATGGAGAACCAAATCGAATATTTGGGACACGTGCTGACATCAAATGGAATACCGCCAAAAGATGATCTCGTGGAGGCAATTAGAGAAGCACCACAGCCTAAAGACAAGGAAACATTAAAGTCCTTCCTAGGACTGAGCGAGTACTATTCCAAATTCATACAAGCATATGCCACCAAAGTAGAACCACTGAGGAAACTTCTCCGAAAGAATGTGAATTACCAATGGACAGAGGACCAAGATAAGTCCTTCAACGAAATCAAAAATGGGATAGCCAATGCAACTGCATTAAAACCTTACGACCCAGAATGGGAAAATGTAATCACTGTGGACGCCAGCGCAAAGGGCATAGGCGCAGTGTTCTGCCAAAAGAAAGGGAAGACTGAAAACACTGTAGCCTTTATTTCCAGGAGGTTAAGCGAGGCGGAAACAAACTACAGTACTATTGAGCGGGAAACTCTCGCATGTGTCTGGGCGGTGCAAAAACTCAAGAACTATCTGTGGGGAAAAAGTTTTGTAATAATCACAGATCACAAGCCATTGATTTATATGATGGATGGAGAAGGACGGGGAAATGGCAAAGCTAGTTCTAGATTGATAAGACTATTGTTAAAATTGCAGGAATATACTTTCACCATACAGCACATCAAAGGTGGAATGAATTGCAGAGCAGACTGCTTATCACGATTGCCAATGAATGGTTCTTCCGAAGCCACACTAGATGAAACAGAGTGTGTTGTGGCGTGGATAGATGCCACTGAAATGTGCAGTGGGTCAGTAACAGAAACTGAGTGGAAGAAGTGCCTGGAAGAAGATAAAATAATGGAAAGAGTAATAAGTCATGTGAAAACAAGATGGCCACCAGTTAGAAATCTACATAAGGAGTTAAGAAGTTTCCAACAAGTGAGTGATGAGTTAACTATTGAAGGAGGATTCTTGAAAAGGTGTGACCATTTTATACCACCAGCAACCCTAAGATCCAAGTTGATAACATTAGCACACAAAAGTCACCCCGGAAGTAGCGCAACAAAAAATCTATTGAGAATGCACTACTGGTGGCCGGGAATGGACAGTGACGTAGACAGTTACATTGACAAATGTGTACAATGTTTGAAAGCTGATAAGCACTGGAAGACCAGCAAAGGAGAATTACAGATGGTGGACATACCAGATGAACCATGGTCAAAGATCGCAATAGACTTTGCAGGGCCATTTAACTTGCTACCAGAATCCCAGAGATACATCATAGTCCTAACTGACTATTATTCTAAATGGGTTTATTCCAAATTTGTGAAAAGTGTGACCACAGAAACTGTGATAAAATACCTTAAGAAAATGTTTTCAATGGAGGGTCAACCAAATATCCTGGTGTCGGATAACGGAACACAACTCGTGTCGAAACAAATGGTGGAGTTTTTGGAAAACATCGGTGTGAGACAAGAAAAGACAGTTTTACAGCGCGAAAAGTAATGGTCAAGTGGAGCGCATGAACAAATTCATCAAGGAAGGCATCCAATTAGCTATTGCTTCCAAGTTGAATGTAAAAAGTTTAATAAGAGACAAAGTGAACACGTATAACATTACACCCAACGAAACTACGAAGTTCACACCTTTCTACTTGATGAGAGGAAGGAAGTGCAAAAATGAACTGACTCCAAAATTTGAAAAATGGTACAAAGACGACATATCTACAGAGTGCATAGATGACAAAACGCTCAGAGTGAGAGAGAACATTGTAAATAAACAAATAAAGACAAAAAGATATTCGGATGAGGTTAACAAGGTAAAAAACAAGGAGGTGGAAAAAGGAGACTGGATTCTAGTGAAGAAGCCATTCAGAGTGAACAAAGGTGAATCTGTATTCAGTAGACCAGAACAGGTGAGCAGTGCATCTAAAGGGGCAGTGTGTGTAGATGGCAAAGGATGGCGCAGCAAGGATGATATAATTAGATTGAAAAAGGGTCAGGAGTTGTTAATAATGAAAGGAATGGAGGATGAGGATAGCCAACTTGATAACAGCATTTTAGAATGGGACGATACGCCTGTGCACCTCGGCGATCAAAGAACCAATGACAGTGTCAGTGCTCAAAGTCAGGAGGAAGAGAGAAGTACAAAAGAGGATAGAGGACACAAGAATACGGAAGAAAGATCAAGTGACAAAAAGGGACCCGAGGAAAGAGAGGGGAGAGCAAGGAATGAGAATGTTGTGGACAACAGACTTGTTGACATACGCACACATACTAGGTCTGGAAGAGAAATTTGTATTCCCAAACGATATGACAGTTATGAATTAGAATGAACTTTCTGTTCCATGGTACTACAGTTACGCTTTGTATACATTGTTTTTGTTATATTGAGAAAGGGAGATGTTGTAATCGTACTTTCTTCCCCTCTCGTTGCCTCATTACATCTTCTATGTCTATGGTGTCACGTCACATAATTCCATCATGGAATGCCCAGATGGTTTTTATGTGACGTCACACATTCCGCTCGTCATTCAGCTGTTCCAACCTGCTGTTCGTGTACTGTTGCCGGTTCCTTGTGAGCCTTATAGTTTATGCTAGTTAATAAATACTTTATCATCAATCCTGATGTCTGGCTCCGGACTACGACAAGGCTTTTTTAGTTTTTTTGTTTTTAAATAAAGTTCATAAAATATAAGACTGGTAAAAAATGCACATCGGAAAAGTAAAGTACCCCAGGCAAGAAAGCACGAACCTTTTGGGGAATCAGCGCATGATTTGACGTGCCACTTCATGTACGGTGATGAAGCATTTCTAAAGCGCTATTTCTACCACAAGAACTGGTATCAATGCGCTGTATCGGGGGTTCCATTTCTGCCTCGGTGACTCCCTGTCCTCACATATTTACCAACTACACTATGCATTCTGGTACTTGTATGTTTGCATTGTCCATTATATGCTTGGGCATTCAGGTACCGCCAGGGAACATTTTACAGATTTAAAGAGGATTGGTATCATGTGCATTAGTTATCCGAAAATCCCGACATGTATTCCACTGCCCCCGCCCACCACCACCCACACCCCGGACATGGGTGGGGCACCCTGCTGCAAAGGGTATTTTCAGGTGAGTGCCTCCCTGGGAAATATACTTCTACCATTCAAACATACTTCAGGCGGGTTAATGACTGGGCACCGATGTTCCACACCAGTCTCCTCGGATACTGTGAACACTACACTGAAGTGGCACTAGGTGGTCTGGATGAGAGAAGGAAAAATGTACAATCTCCAAAGATACACAATATATTTCATAGAGCAAGGTGAAAACAACATGCCAGTATTGGAAAACGTAGAATCAATCGAACCAAAACATAATTTTGCAGATTGCATTATCATTGGAGATTACAATTGTATTTCTGTTGCACTAATGCAAGAAAAAAATATCATGAAATGCAACCCAGAGTCTAGCATACATTTTGCTTATTTAATCACTAAGGATATAGGGTCTGGAACCACCTGACCTACGATGGCGGGTGGATCACTGGTGGAAAAGGGACTGCCCGCCGTTGGTGTGGCGGTCTCGCAAAACTGATTAGGATGCGCCCGCTACACTGGCGGGCGCATCCTGTATGTTTACCGCCACAATGTAAAAACACATGTTTTACATTTGCTTGTACAACATGGCAGGCACCGTGCGGTGCCTGCCACCATGTACATGGAAATGTAGGGGGTACCATAGGTACCCCCCACGTGCAGCACCCCACCCCCCCACCCACCTGGGGGCCCGCAACAGGCCCCCGAAGGCATTTTCCGCATGTCGTTTTGCATCGGGAACTCTGCCGCAAAAGACAGGCATCCAAATGACCACGGCGGTGCCTGCACAGCACCGCTTCCATTGACCCCTTGTACCTGGTCCTGCAAGGCGGGTGGAAAAGGCCCGTCTTGCGGGAAAAGACCGTCCGCCGAGGTACCTTTTCCCTTCCCACCACCATCCTAATTTGGCGGTGGGAATTTCAAGGGTGATGGCGGTAAATCCACGACCGGCGGGCGTCACCGCCGGCCCTGCGGTCGCGGATTTACCGCCATCATAATCGGCCCCTTAGGTCGGCAGTTTCGACCTCAGTATTAGGATGCGACCACCATATGGGCTGTCAGAACATCCATTTTATAATGGCAGCTTGTGCGGCAGGTGGAAAAGGCCCGTAGCACAAGATGTAATTGTAAAATGGATGTCTTAAATCTTCCCTGCACCATGTGACAGGCACCGAGACAGTGCAGGGATGTTTAGGGAGCACCATAGGTGCACCCCGGGCCCCATAGCGGAGAACTATGGGAGAGGGGACCATGGGGAAAGGGACCCTGCTATGAGCCCCCAAAGTCCTTTTCCAACAGCCTTTCCATGTCGGACAGGCTGACATGGAAAGACTGTTGGAAAATGACATCATAATCCTGACGGCGGAGCCGAGACTGACTCTCCCGTCCCTTCCATGCTGCCGTCGGTCATTGGCCGACGGCAGCACTACCTGCCCAGTGCTGCCGTCGGCCAATGGCCGACGCGGCCCCGCCCGTTTTGCGGAAGTGCCGCACTTCCGCAAATCAGCGGCGCATGAAATGGGTTAAGGGATCATGAGCATTCCTGACGCTCCAACAGGCTCAAGAAGCCAGTCATAACAGCAGTGGACGGTACTTCTGCTCTATAACTCAGCCCGCTGCATCATAATATAATGGCCTGGCTGCAGGGGCAGATGTCAGGCTGACCGCAACCAACATGTAGAAAATAGAAACCTTCTCAGGAGTCCCACTGATATTTGAGGGCCCATTAGGATGTCAGGCGGATTGCCCCCGCAAGGCTGGCGGTGGCTACCGCTAGCCTGGCTGGGGCAATCCGCCCGACATCCGCATTCGAATCCCCCCGCCATATTAGTATGGCAGGGGGACCTCTGCGGACGGAAAGACCGTCTGCCGCTTTTCCACCCCGGTCGCCTTGCGGCCGGGGCGGAAAAGGATTAATATGGTGGCAGTGTCTATTAGACACCGCCAGCCATATTACAATGGGCTTAGGGAGATGCCTTTCCGTTGCGGCGATGCCGCCACGGAAAGGCATGCGGTCTGGGGGGTACCTGTGGTACCCCCTGCATTTGCATAAAGAAAGCGGCAGGCACCGCGTGGTGCCTGCCGCTTTGTGTATGCAAATGTAAAAGTGCATTTTTAGTATTGTGGCGGACGGTGCTGAAAGCACCGCCCGCCACAATGCTAAAAATACAGGATGCGCCCGCCACAGTGGCGGACGCATCCTAATACCCCCCGCAGGATGCGCCCGCCACAGTGGTGGATGCATCCTAATACCCCCCGCAGGACCCCCGCCCTTAAGGCGGGCAGTCCCGATTACCGATGGGATGGCGAGCGGACTAAGTCCGTCCGCCATCCTAATGGACCCCTTGGTCCTTTTAAACCAACAAAGAAGAAATTGGCACAGAAGTTGAAATATAAAAAGAATGCATTTATTCACCTCAGATGAGGGAGACTATGTCACACAGAAGCCTTAGCAACTGAATGAGGCAGTCTAAGGAGTACAGAAAACAGGGGCCTTATATATGCTTAGGGTTACATAGTCAGCATAAGACCAAGGGGCAGTCCTGGCTCATGTAAGCATGCAAAATGCCATAAGAGGAGCATGCAAGATCTGCTTTCTCAACAAAGTGGGAGGAGAGTTACTTCTCCATACAGCAGCAAAAATAGCCTGACAGTTATACTAGAGAAGCAGGTGCATTCTGCTAGCTAGGCCCTTCTGAGCATGTGCGAAGGTGGAAGATGCTAAATATAGTTTGTTTCTAGGCAGATTACAAGAGCAGTCAACACTGATGGAGGAAAGAGCACATGGCGAGGACGTGGCAGCACATGGCAAACAAGATGGCTGCCAGAAATACAAAATGACTTTCAGCTCATGCTAACAAATCCCTGCAATATTTAACAAACAGTGGTCGGTTGCGGTTCGTCTGTCATCTTAATCAGCCCATAAGCGTTTAAGTTTCTTTGGGAAACACCGCAACACTATGCTTTGTTTCGGAATTTGTTCAATCTAATAAATTTGTCACAGCATATTGTGATCAGAAATGTTGTGCTGGCTTGTTTTAGAAAGTGAATCGACTTCCAGCAGTGTGTAGCACTTATGCTTTTATGCACTTACATTGTGAGTCTGGTTTTTGATACAGGACAGATGAATGACAGCCATATGCAAGACCTTACATTGCATTGTGACTATGTTGAGGGTGCTTGAGATTGGAGACAGTCCCAGTGCTACCTGCCTTGAGAAGCATTACTTTACGCAAACTTACTAAAACAGACTCTGTTCTCCTTCATCCCGTCCTGATCATCAGAGGGAAAGGGTAAGAGGATTTCCTGACAAACGTTAAAAATAACAACCCTTCTGTTTTTGCAGTTTCCTTGCATTGGATTTTATGAAATAATGAAACCATATTTATTTACTTCAATGCTGTTTATCCCGTGGGTGATTGTGGTATGTGCGTACGCTACTGTTTTCATGGCCTACAGTGATATTGCAACACATGCAAATAATGTTTCTTTCTACTGTTTTGTATGCTATCACAAAAAACTTCCACAATAATCCATAAAAAACATGCCTGAAACTAACCATGACTTAAAACATCTGGTTGTCTTTCAAATGACTCTCTACTTCATATCCAGCCTCTGCATGACTCATCTCTCTGAGCTCAGCCCACATTAAGTCAGGTGCATGTTTGCCTTAATCCCTATAACGTTATACCCTTGAAACCTAACAGTGCCTAATGTTGTATAATTCACCTATATTTAACGCTGACCAGTGCAAGAAATCACATACCCCATCCTCCACTAAAGATCACACCTAACTAATTTTAATGTAATCTACCAAATAGAAACTAGAGTAAATGCATGGCTTGGTTCCTTTCAGAGTGCATGATTAATCCCAATAATCATTAAAAAACACCAACACTGGGTATGGAGCAGCATGCTGCACAGCGTAAAGTGCTACAATGCAGTGTCAAGGATAGTAAGTGTTATATAAATGCAATGACCTAGCTTTTGTCCGGAAGAAAGGAAAAAGCAACAGCAAACATTAAGGACCTTATTATTTATGACTATGGTGGTCCATTGAACTGCCGTTGCCGCGGTGGTATTGCGGGCTCCGCCGCATCTGGGATCTGACCACCCCATTACGACTAGGTTGGTCTGATCGAATTAGCACTATCTCAACCACCAGGATCAGAGATCCCTGGAGGTGTTGTGGCAGTCTTAAGACCGCAATATGCTTGGTGGGCCGCTGTGGCCCTGCCAAGCATATTACGAGTATCCTCACCACCATTGTTTTCATGGTGGTGAGCCCGCCATGGAAAGTGTGGCAAAGAGGAATCTAAGGGGGCCCTACAGGACCCCCTGTTGCCTCTACGCCAGGGGATGCATGCAGGGGGGCACATAGACTTAAACGTCTATGCCCTGAAGGAACCTGCAATGATGTTCCCATTGCAGTGCCTGTCACAGCTCTCCTATGAGCCTTTTACACAGGTACCACCATGGGCCAGCCAACGCAGGACCCCCCAACCTGGATTCCAACCGGAATCCGGCAGGCAGTCTAATTATGACTTTGGCAGTGCAGGAGCAGGGCTCTGGCATGGCGTCCCTCTTCTGAACCATTAAACTCATAATGAGACCCTAAAACAATCCCCTTAAATTACAGTACCCTAAATAACAATCTATTCACAAATTGGCTTTGTCATATATTGCAATGTATGAGAATTGGAAAAGGATGACTCTAGGACCAATATGCGACTGGGTAAAAAGGACAGAAAATAGACACTGAGGGAGATAGAAAAGGCTGGTGTACCAAATCTTTCTAATGCACAGGGTGTGGCAAGCTGATTATAGTTGACCTAGGTGCAAGAAAGAGAAAGCAACCAAATTCAACACATGGAGAGATGGAGACAGAAGATGAGGTTATAATGGACCAAATGACAACTGTATCTTTTATGTGAGAATTTGTGATTTGCTTTAGTGTAATTATGATCATCACTGCCATCTTGTTTATTATTGTTAACACTAGTACCAAGCTGTGCTGCCTCTGGTGCATAAAGCTTCACTTTCTTGCTTGGCAATAGTAAGAGCAAATTCTCAATTAGCTTTCTCAGAGATGAAAAATTATCATTTTTGTATGAGTTTAACGGTTTAATGTGCTCTGTCTCATGGGTTTCTTCTATTCATACAATGCCTTTTTTGTTTGGTTTTGGCCCCATAATCTCCTCTGGAACCAAAAGTATAAAAACTAGGGGTGTGCATAACTGGCATAGTTCTCTCTAGAGTAATTACTTATAATTACCACAAAAGTACTCATAATAATGCATAATTATGCGAGAAGCATATGCCTACAGTTAGCAGTATTTTCTTAGTGCAAAATGCACCCTCGAGTCCAAAATGGGCCCAAGGATGCATTTTGTGCTAAGAAAATAGCACTAAATGCTACAGGACACAAACGACAGTAGCCACTCACTCATTCTTAGTTCGTTGTTTCTGTGCTCCTGCGGAAGGATATTTGTCCCACATTTCTAATTATTCAAGCTGGTGTAATTGTGTATTTTCGGTAATTTGCCTCACAAGAGTAATGTGTAATTACTGAAATTACTCGAATTACTCCGGCATAATTAAAATGTTGCCCCTGCCTAGTAAAAACCTATAACTATATCATTATGTGCAATACCCTTAACATAACCCTTTATCCATCATTTGCTGTATAGTTAGCAAATTTTTGTAAAATACTGTATGTAGCTGAAATGGAACAGAAGTTAATAGAAATGCTACATGTTGGCTATAATGTGGTACCAGACACTTTGCAATAAGTTCACTGGTCCCCTTCAGCTGCGGTTTGTTGTAATTAAACATTTATAGATGTAAAAATCTTGCAAGTTGTTAAGAGCATCCCTATTTCATGACAAGGAGGGGATTTTGTCTCCATCAGGAAGCAAAAACCTTAAATAGATGCAGTTCAAGCCAGGTAGTTAGAATGCTTCCTTCTTTATGATGATTTTTTAGTTTTACTATTAACATACATTTATGTTCACATCACAGACATTGTTCTCAAGCTGTAGTTATATTAGCAGGCATTCAGAGTTTCGAACAATGGCAAATACATTGAATCTGTTTCAAGTCCCCACCTCTTGAATCCTAAAGTATCTCCTACTGAGATAACTGTGTAATGAAAATATAATATGCAATTCTTTTCTGCATTGCTGTATTTTTAATGGAAAGAGATGCTGCATAATTTCTACAAGATTTGCCTTTCCTTGCTGCATAATTTAATCAACCTTGCCACATAATTTGGTACTTCACTGTTGCATAATTTCAGTGGCACTGACTCGATAGTTCACAAACATACATATTTTTTCAATGCATCCTAATGGAATGAAACTGTCTTTGCAATTCTATCTACATGCTGATGGATGCTGTCAGACTGCATGATGAGCAATGAGGTCTGTGTTAGATGAGGAACAAGGTAGGCATGCTGGTTTAAAAAATACACCCAATACTTGTGTTAACAACCCTGGAATGACAGAAGTGTCACTCTAGTTTGAGAATCCTGGAGACAAAAATACATTGCCTTCTCATTTCTCCATATATTACAGTCTGAGACATGTAAGGTGGAAATCACAGCAGGCGTGTGTATGGACACCAGAGTATGCAGGGTACGAATTTGTATAAAATTCAAATTATTCGCCTAGCATAACTATAACTTGTGTAGTGATTTTTGCTTGCTCATGCTCACCATGTCTTAAGGAAGTGCCCATCTATGACATTTCGAGCATTTTTTTTACATTTTGACTTCTGAGATGAGACAGAGATGATCAGATTACTAAGGACCTAATTTGGGTCTGGCAGACCGTACTTTGCCACAAAAGTGAAGGATGTCCCATCCGCCTTATTACCAGCAATATTCATAAATCCGGCCCTAAGCCTGCTTGGGAGAAATACATCACTGACAAGAGAGACATGACGTTTGCTTTAACTTGATCTAAGAAAATTCAGTAAAGAAGGAGATTCAATGGATTGTTGTATCACAAAAAGAAGAGGGATATTGAATGAGGAATTTTAGGTAATAATTGTGCTTCTGTGGATCTTTTCCTCGTTTATGAATGAAGGAGTGTTTGCAGAGCAAATTGAACAGTGGAAGAAGGGAGTTTGCTGGAAGGTCATGTAAGGAAGAAGAGACAAGAGGGGACACCAGGTAAAGAAGAGGCTGCTTTATCAGAAAAATAATGCATAGATTTGAAGAGGGTCTTCGTATGAGAGATTTCAATAAAAAGTTCTTAGAGAGCAAATTTGTGATTCTTTATCAAGATAATGGGGTGAGCTAGACAAGGTACGGGACTGCACTGTGAAACTGTGTTCTTTGAGTTTAGGGTGTCATTTAGACTTGAGCAGTTTTAGAATCTAGATGATTAACTATAGCACAGTGCAAAGAATGAGCTTGCACAAAGTTAAGTAACTTCGGACAAGATGCACAACGAAAGGATTTGCAAAAAAGACGTCACAATTAGCGCATCATATTTTTGCTTCTCTTATGCTATTTTGAAACCAACCTATGTACTAATAGGTCAGTTCACAAAATACAGAAACACAGTAGATGTAATTTAACCAACATTGTACTAATGAGGTGGTCACAAATTGCAGCGCACAATGATTCACTGCCATCACAGGGATGGTGGCGTGGTGGGGTCTGTAGACCACCATGTATGTGATTGTTTTTAAATAAAGCAATCTTCTTTTAATAAATCCCATTTTCCTTAAAGGAAAATGGGATGCACAAAAAAGTTTTTAGTAGGCAGTGAGCCCATGGACCTGATTGGGGATGGGATACCATCTCCTTTGAGGTGGTGGTTAAATATTAATGTTTGCAACCGGTTTTCGGTTGTAAAACTTTTATACATACCATAAGAAATTGCTATTTGGAAGGGTCACCCTAACCACATCCCTTCCAACTAGCAATGTCTAAACGTTTCTGTTAAACTTGTTCCTCTATGCAGGATCGCCCCTGGATTTCGGTCTTCTGTTTCTGGCATTATCATTGATGGCATTAGAACTTTGTGCACTTTACCACTGTTAATCAGTGCTAAAGTGCTTGTGCTCTCCCCTGAAAACATTGTGAAATTGGCATACACCTGATTGGCGTATTTAATTCACTTGTAAATCCCTACCTACTAAAGTGATACTATATACTCCCAGGGTCTGTATAATAAATGCTACTAGTGGGTCTGCAGCACTCATGGCGCCACCCACTAAAGTAGCACTTTAAAACAAGTCTTAGGCGTGCTACTGCAGTCTGTTGTGCAGTTTCTTAACTGCCATTTCGACATTGCAATGTAAACATTTTGCCAGGCCTAAACCTTCTGTTTTTATACTCATAAGTCACCGCCAAGGTAGGCCCTAAACACTCATAGAATAGTGTGCATGGTTTTTACAAAGTAGGACATGTAGGTTCACGTTTTACACATCCTGGTGGTGGAAAACTCTTACAACTGTTTCTCACTACCATAAGGCCCATACTTCCAGTTGACTAACATTGGGTAACTTTAACACAATTAATACGTGCTAACTTTGTTTATTGGCAGTATTGGTTGGGAGATATAAAGTATTACTGTTGCACTAAAGCTAAGACCGGCTGGTCCAGCACTAAAATATACAAGATATTTAATTATTTATCTTCCCAACCCCTAGTTTCTCTCACTCAGTGTTTGTTAGCTTTTTGTTGTTCGTAAATTGATATGTTTGTATTATTATTTTTTCAATAATGTCTGATGTGAGAATATTTTCTATTGTGTGTTCTAATAATTTCTAAATGTGTAAATAGTCTTTGCCCTTAATGTTTGCTAACATTAGTCCAGCCTTGTAAATATTTGTAAATATTTGCAATCAATGTCTTTTTTCTGTCAGCAATTTTTTCAAATTATAGAAAATACAAAATGATTGACACAAAATAATGGTGTCCAGGGAAGCGATAATAAAGTGTTTCTTACCCTATATCAAAAAATTGTATTGAGTAACTGTGGTTTGGGCATTTTTGTGTTGTTTACTAATGTTATTAGGTCTAGCCCTCACCACATAAAGGACCTAACCCCTTTTGTTCCCAACTTTGTATTGGGAGCAGATGGAGATATGCTGTTGAGACTCATATGAATTGCAATTTAAAATCCTCTTTACTGGTAAAGTCAGATTTTAGGTCACAATTCTGAAAATGGCACTTTTAGAAAATTGGCATTTTCTTGTCCCAATCATTTGTGCCTTCTACCAGTGTCTTGTGTCACATAACTGTGAAGACTCTGCTGTTAGGGTTTGTGTATTCTTCTCCAACAGTGGCACAAGAGGGATTAGATGTGGGCCGGAGGGAAAATCCGGCCACTATGGCAGGGGTGAGATTCACCCATCTTCACTTATATTTCAAAGTGCTTGCCTCCAGCATACACAAAGGAACCTGATGCCAGCCTTTTATGACTCCAGGCAGTTTGGAGCTTTGGCAGGGGGAGTGAAGAACTTTCCAGAACCAGATATGGAAGGTAGGACAGAGAGTCCCCTCTATACAAAGGCTGGCACCCAGATATAAATATTCGACCTCCAAGCCACTCTTCGGAACACTACTGGACCTGTGGGACTTCCAGAAGAAGGATTGCCCAGCTGTCAGATGACTGTCCTTGAGGGCTTGTGTATTTCCATGCTGTCTGAAAAGGATCACTCGGGAACCCGTGGAAGTTACATACAAAGTACTGCCCTGCTGTCACAACAGTGACTCCAAGGGTCAGTTGGCTGACCTCCTCTGTGAGCGACAGGAACACAACAAGCTTCAGAGGCCTCCCTTCAACTTACCAGCTGACCTCCTGCTACTGGAATTGCCTGAACACTGCTGGCTTCGGATAGAGTGAGCCCCTGATCCCTCGGAAGTGCCTTCCCAAGTCCCAGACTTTTGGCTGGCATCAGAGTGCACTCCTCTGTAAGAATGGTGGAAATCCTGAAATTTGGGATCCTTGCAAACGGGCCCATTCGTTGACACGAGGACTACCAATGTAAAATTCCAGTCAAACCTTCTTTTCCCTCTATAGCGATCACCAGCAACGACCAGCAATATAAGAGCAACACTTTGCTCCAGAGCAACAACAGCCTGTGGTGACTGCCAAGGCAAAGCTACAGCAATGACGGTATGCAAAGCTCGGCCTGCTCTTCATGCTACAGCAATAACCATCCGTGTTGCAGTGCCTGCTCCTCTCAGACTTCTCAATGGGAACTCCTCGCGCCAGACCTAGAAACTTAACTCTTCACCAGGACTAACCCGGCCCTTGTATCTGGCGTGCACTCCTTCGCAGTTGGCCTGGATTTGTGACTTCCCCCCAGTCTAGCACGACCAGATGACTGTGAGTGGCTCTTTGTGATTTAAGGGGCTATTTTTACCTAAAAGTGTGAAATTGCATGTATCTGGTTATCCTGATTGGATTTTTGTTGTCCTGCTATCATTTTATTTATTAAGTTTTACTCTTGTTTTTCTTAATTGGTTTGGTATTATTCATGTGTTTTGTTTTCACTCACTTACTGTTTGTGTGCTGCATAAATACTTTACACATTACCTTTACCTTAAGCCTGACTGCTTTTGTGCTAAGCTACTACAAGTTAATTTAGTGACTTGTGTTGTTCACCCTGACAAGGATAGTGGTTGTTGCCTGGGTGGGCCTTCCAACCCCCTCAACCAATAATCCAATTTCTTACAGCTTCCTACATCCATTTAACAATGTAGTAACATGTTACCAAATCACTAAATAAGTTTAGTACATTTGAAAGACAATTATCTTTTTGTAAACCCTGGTATTTACTGAATTGCAGGGTTTGCAACCAGAAAATGCATTGGTACATCTGACCCTATGTTCCTAAAGAGCGAAAAGTATAAAAATCTGAGTTCCTTTGGTAGCTATGGCTCATGAGCAGGCTTATCTGAGGAAAATGTGAGTCAAGCAGATAAGAAATACCAAATACAACATTAAAGGCAAGGAATACAACTGAAACATTCCTAAACCATTCTAGTAAAAGGAAGATAGATATAATGAATAAAGCATCACCAAAGTGGTAAAAAACAACTAAAGGGACAAGAATTATGAATTTCGGAAGTAAATGCCAAATAACACACACAAATCGATTGGAAGGTAAAAATCAAGGGTAACCTGAGGAGTGAGTGTGGGTGATATGTCACAGTACCAACAACAAAAATATTGCAGTCTAAAAATATAAATTTTAACATATAAAAAAAAAAAAAGATTTTATGTAATTGCAATGTATTTTACAAAAATAATTAGGACAAAAGTATTGACAGCAAAAACATTAGCAATTACAAAAAGATTTACTACAAAAAAATACACTACAGTAATAGACTTTTTAAATATAGTGTTAAACTATACCAAAATATAAACTTTAAAAATATAGCATACAAAAATAAAAAATATTAAAAAATGAAAGCATTACTTAATAGTACTTTTTAACTTACATTTATTCCAACGGAAACTTGAAAATTGCAAGTGCAAGTGTAATAAAAAAAGCATAATATAGATTTTGATGTTGATTTTGAAATATCAGCTTAGAAAAATATAGATTATTTAAAAAATAATAATTTTAACACAATTGTTTAATCTTGCTATATAAATCACGTATAGGTAAAAAATGAAAAAAGTACATTAATCTGTGTTAATTAAAAAATCACCTACAACAAATATAACAATATAAAAAATATATCAAAACACATTCAAAATGTATTAAACAATTCTCAAATGTATAAACAATAATTTATTAAATATCACATTTGATTCTAATTAATTCAGTAGTAACATAAACATATTTACTTAAAAATTCAAAGCTACAACATAAAAATTGCGAACACAGATAAAACAGTAAAAAATCAATATTACACACAATCCTACAAACATGTTTGAAAACAAATTGGGGTCAGATTTACATTTCTAACTCCACCCCAACATAAATTATAGGAAGTACATATATTTTAGGGGGGGGAGGAGGGACAAATGTACTATTTCACCGCTAGGTTGACAACATCAGCCTCAAGCAGGAGGTCACCAACACATGCACAAAGCAGGACACATGCTGGACCCAATTTTACATCCAGCAGCAATAAAATACAGCCACACCTCGGAACTCATCGTACACTTCACCCTTACCAGACCTCTCTGCACCGCCCCCAACTGCCTCAGCGTCCCCCACTGCAGCTGGTCCAAGGTCACTCAGAGACAATGGACCGATACTCTCAGCACCACATGGCCCAACATCACCACCAACTTCGACAAGACAGTGGAGAACTTCAATGATTGGATTACCAGCGCTGCCAACCAGGTCGCTCTCACCAAACCAGCCAAAATGCATAGACCCACCAAATGAGCCTGCTGGTACACTACACTCCAGAACGCAGCATGCCGAAGAGCAGGTGCAAGCATTTTGAAAGAAGATGGTGCACCAGCAGGATCCACACTGACCGAGCCACCTACAAATCAGCCCAGCAACCCATCGACCACCTTTGCTGACCACCCGTTCACCACTCGGGAACAACTCAGCACACCGAACACAACCACTCCTAGGAACTCCATTCACTCAGGAGTACCCACTGACCCATACTTGCAACGACTCTTCAACCTCGGAAGAGACAAGATCTTTCACCAGCTGACCACCATCCTCAACACCGCCTTAACTACAGCCACCTTTCCTGGCATGTGGAAACACACAGAGGTTGTCCCCCTCCTCAAGAAACCTTTGACAGACCCCAGTGAGCTCCAGAACTACTGTCCCATCTCCTGTTCCCTGACAAAGTCCCGGAGAAGGTCATCAATCTCCAACTCACCAAACACCGGGAGAGAAGCAACCAACTGGACCCTTCCAAATCAGGTTTCAGACTAAACCACAGCACTGAGACAGCCCTGATCGCCACAACAGATGACATCCGCACCTTACTCAACAGAGGAGAATCAGTCATCCTGATGTTCCTGGACCTCTCTACAGCTTTCAAACCATCTCCCACCACACACTCATCGATCGATTACGCCAGATTGGAATCACAGATGGATGGCATCCTTCCTCACGAGACTCACCCAGAGTCTGCCTCCCTCTCTTCACCTCGCAACCCAATCACACGATCTGCGCACACTTCAAGGCACATCCCCCAGTCCAACCTTCTTCAAGAACTACATGACACCACTCGCAGACATCATCAGATCACAGAACATTGACATCATCTCCTACGCTGAATATCCCCAGCTCGTCCTGTTGCTCTCTGAGGACCCACCCTCGACAGAGACCAACTTCCACAACAAGAACATTTTGGACTGGATGAAGAATAACTGCCTAAAGCTAAACAGGGACAAAACTGAAGTTCTGATCTTCAGCAGACACTGCCCTCTGGAACAACTACTGTTGGCCGGCAGAGCTCAGACCCACCCTCACAACAAAAGCCCATGCCCACAACCTCGGCATCATCCTTGGGAGCAAACTCTCCAAGTAATGTCAGATCAACGCCATTTCCTCAGCTTGCTTCCACCTGCTTCACATACTCCACAAAGTCTCCAGGTGGCTCCATATCAACACCAGGATAACAGTTATACAGGCCCTTATCACCAGCCGACTAGACTACGGCAAAGCACTGTACGCACCACCACCAAACTCATGCAAAGACTCCAGAAGAGCCAGAATTAAGCTTCCAGACTGATCCTCAACCTGCCCAAGAGGACACACATCACTCAGCACCTGAACGACCACCACTTGCTCCCTATCTCGAAGGGATGTAATTTCATGCCCTCCATAACCAAAGACCCCCCTACTTTAACCACTGCTTGCATTTCCACTACCCTAGCAGGATTCTCCTCTCCCTACACCTTGCCCTCGCACAGATACCACATATCTGCCGCTGCCACGCAAGAGGACGCTCCTTGTCCCACCTTGCCGCCAAACCTTTGAAAGCCCTCCCCCTTCACCTCTGGATTGTATCTTTGTTGACCCACTTCAGGAAGGGACTCAAGACATGGCTCTTTGACTGAACTGATACTTTCCGCACAGTGCCTGGATGCCCTCTGGGTGATAAGCTGTGCTATACAAGCACTACTTGATTGTTTGATTGCATTTCATACTTCTCTTGCCCTATCCACCTTTGGAGAAGGAATGATGGGTTTGACTCTCGAGGAGCCACACCACCAACCTTGAGAATATTTGACTGGAAACTGCAGAGATGCCAGGTAAGGAACAAAAAATAACTTCATTCAAGATGAATGGTAGACAAGCAACAGATCCCCTAAAGAGAGGAAAATGAAGAAGGAATAAAGCAACTTTTCACAAAAGATGAAAAATAACTGCAAGCAACAAATGAGAGCAAAAAGAAATTAAGAAATTGTGGTGTCAAGTATGTGACACTGCATTATGGCTGTGACTGGTGCAGGTGTGGGGAACGCAGTGGAGCAGAGAAGCGCCACAGCCGCTAGATAGTGTGGTAGCTGGATTGGTGTCACTACAACGCATGCTTTTACCACGCATGCCTTTACAACGCGGTTTTTACCACGCAGTCCATTACAACGCATAATGCTTTTAGGCGCTGGATAGTGAATTATTTAATTTACTATTCCAACTCCAGTCCCCGTGGATAGCAGGGAAGGTGTTGGATAGTATATTAAATACATTCCCTATCCTAGAGCGCCCCCCAGCGCATTGCGTTGTAATGGTTTGCGTGGTAAAAGTTGCGATGTAATGGTAGTGCGTTGTAAAAAATTCGTTGTAACCGTGCTACACCGTGGTAGCTATACATCTATTACAGTTGCTGTCATGAATGGGGTAATGTACAACCCTCCAGTGATGTAAATATTGGGGAAAGTGAATATTTTAATATTTGGGGGCGGGGCAGATTTACTATTCTAATACCTGTCGTATTAATATCAGGGATAAGTGCATATATTTGTTTCATCAGGTTTACCATTCTAACTCCATTCCCACAAACTTTGGGAAAACTGCATATATTTGGGGATCAGATATATTATGTTAACTCCAGTCATACAGTCATTGGCGGAAGTGCATTTATTTAGCAAATGAAGGGCAGCTAAAAAAACTGCAGGTAATCCAGAACACGGCAGCAAGGATTGTCCTCAACGTCCCCCCCAGGACTCCCTCCCTCCCACTGCTGACTAAACTCCATTGGCTACCAGTGAGGAAGCGAGTGCACTTCAAGACCTTATGCACAATCCACAAAAGTGTGATAGGCAAAGGCCCTAAATATCTGACCAACATCTTCCTGCCATACGCCCCTGGGCGAACCCTGCGCTCCGGTAGCCAGCAGCTTCTGCAGGTGCCTAGAATAAAAAGGGCCAGACAAGGAGGGCGAGCCCTGGCTTATCTTGGACCAAAGCTTTGGAACTCCCTACCCCTTGAGATGAGATCATTGACCAACCATCTGACCTTTCGTAAGGTCCTAAAAACACACTTATTTCCCCAGTAACTGACCCCCCTCTCTCATAACGCACCATACAACTCTTCTCTACCACCCAAGGCTATTCTCACTGGCAAAGCGCGGAGATACCCCTCCGGGGGTCTAGTCTTGCGCTATAGAAGAATATAAAATAAAATAAATAAATAAAATAAATTAGGGGTGTTCAAATAAACAATTCTAACTCCAGACCCCCACATCTTGGGGAAAGTGAATATACTGGTGTGGGCTGATTTACTCTACTAACTCCAGTCCTACAAACATTGAGAAAACGGCATTGATTTGGAAAATTGCATATGTTTGGAAGTCTGATTCATTATTTTAACTCTAATACTCCAAGTTTAGAGAAAAGTACATACAATCGGGAGGGAATTCTTTTTCCAACTCCTGTTTCACTAACATTGAGGAAAGTGTAGGGTGGGAGGGTTGATTCACTGCCAATGAGACACAAATAGCAGGCAGGGGTGCAGAGAAAAATAAAGTAATTGAAAAAAATAATTGATGGCCATCCATTAACCAATTGATGTTTTTAAAAAACATATAGCACAGTTAAAGTGATTTAATATACACCCAATGCTCATAGCCGGTTGGTCATGGACTGTGGGCAGACTAAGCCCAGACAGTAAAATGAGCAAAATGGTGCAAAATATGCACACAACACACAAGAAAATGGAGAAAAAATGCTTCAAAACCAAGCCCCCAGCCCTCGCAAAATTGAGCAAACTTTTTCCCTTAGAAAAAATCCTAAGACGCACAATGCAAAATAGACCCTATTGCAACTCCAGGCCATTCCCAATCAAATTTAAAAATTATTAAGAAAAAACAAAAAGGTAAAAAAAAATACTGGTGCATGTCCTCCTTTATACAATAAACGTATCCAAAAGTTTCTTAACTTACTTGATTTCACGCAAAAAATCCTTAAAATCCACTGGTATACTCAGCAGGGATTTTACACAAAGAAAAAGATCCTTTCCCCCACAAATACGCATGAAAAGTGTTCTAGGAATGGACAAAGCAGTAGAAGGTGCATTCTGTACATGAAGAGGAAGTTGGAGTCTCTGTGGCACTTTCTTCCTGTTGAAAAAAGAAAAAAAAAAATTTAAATTGTTTTGCGCTAAAAGAACTCCCTGAAACATCCATTCGGGTAGAATACCTATTGAATAAACAATTTTGAGTTGATTTTGCTCCTTCTCGAGTAGAAATTAGCTCCAAGAGGTTTCCTAGCGATTGGAATTTGCGCTAGGGGATGCCAAATATCACTTGCTGGAGCTTCGCATTGTTCCTGTTGTCATCATATTACTTGAACGGGGAAAAAATTCAGCCATGCGGGAAATGGCTGGATTTGGCTGGAACTCAGTGATAACGCAGAGTCACCAAATTTCGCAAATGCCATGAGCGGAATTCAAAATTCTGCCTGGACCTACAAAAGTGTACAGCGGGACAAACTTGAAAATCATAGCTGCTGAAGTCCTGTTATGGCTGGAGCCACCTCACAGGTTTTGCCCACTCTTCTAGTTTTTGGACGGTACTTAATCACTTTTCTTGAACTGGCAATCCTCCAGTGGGACAAGGCGGTTGGCTACAGCCAGAAAGGGCTCCATGGGGTCAGATATCTTCTCCAAGAGGTGGCACTGAAGCTTTGGTTCTTTTGCCAAAAATCTTGGAGCAGGAAAACCGGGAACGCCTACCCACAGAGATTGTGACTTTTTTAGGTATCCGTGGCATCTTGGATGTCCTCAGCACCTCCATGGGTCACAAAAGTGCAATATTTTGATAATTAATAATTTCTTCCTCCAGGCCACTTTAAATGTTCCCTAACTGTTAGGAACAGCTTCCAGGACATTAGAGCACACATAGCAATGGGAGACATCCTTAACCGTTCACTTCAGAAAAGACCCAACAGTGTCCAGTCCCAGCGAGTCCAACTTGCCAATCTCCAAGGATGCACTTCTTTACCCTTTCCCCCCCCAAACCCAGGGATAACAGGTGGCAAGCTTGACTGACCCATCGGAACCACTTCCAAAGCTTGGATACAGGGGAAAGCAGTGTACTAGTCTTCAGTCCGTTCACAGGTAGAAATTTTTCCTTCTTGTCGTCATCCAAGTCCTTTTATTATCTGCAGTTTCTGGGGTCAGAGCCTTGCTTAGAGTAGCCATCAGCTGGTGATTGGCAGAGGGGCATTCACTGGTCTGTTAAAGATTCCATTTTCAGCCCAGCCCTCTTTTAAAGCACTTTACTGCAAAAAAGAAAGTACTGTATTGCGTCTATCAGAAATGCAGAATTCTACTTCCACTGTCGGAGCTCCGTCACACCTACCAGTGGCTGGTCTGTTGCAATGAGGGAGCAGCTTCTAGGCCAGGTCATCTCCAGTGGTATCAAAGCCTTGTTCTGGGAAAGTCGGTAACATAAGCAGGCTCGATCCAGAGCTTTGTTGTAGAATAAACTACGCCTGTGAGTACCTGGCCTTTGTGTGGTCATCTAGTGTAACTCTTCCAACCCCCCACACATCATCATCCTTATATAAGTGGGGAGGGTTGTACCTGTATTGTACTTCCTCCTGTCTTCCTGAGATGCATCATCTAGCAGGCAGATGCCCCAAATGGCATTTTGCTCTCTGTGAGGTCCTTGATAGGTTACATTTACTTACTCTAACTTGCCAGCAGAGACCTAAGTATAATCACATTGTTGGTGGGAGCCTGTCAGATTCAGTCTGGAAGCTGTCAGGCATGAACTACTTTTATTGAAATCAACTTTTGGGTATATTTGAATGACCGCATATAACAAAGCTATATTTACCAGGGCTTTCTTGAAGCAGGTCATGGGAATTCAGAGTTTTATCATTGGAACGGATCATTCTAAAAAACAGAAACGCTGATCCAGCTTATGACACAAACAATACCTTTGAATCCATGCATTGCAGAGGCATGCCAGAAATGTGCTTCTCTTCTATGTTTAAGCACCTTTGCCTTCCAGCATTACCTGCAGATGATTTTTTAAATATTAGAAATAGGCTTTTAAACAGGTCAATAAAGCCTTTTTTTACACGTTTCTTTCCGCTTGGCCTGCGTCAGCCATGGATCCCAGGCCAGTCCTGGTGTCATGTTTTTAGGGACCCTCATGTGGATGATGTAAGGCCACACTGCAGCCCGCATGTGAAATCTGACTTATATGCCACCAGGACCGTTTCTGAGCCTCTGTACTGTGATCTACCTTAATGGCAGGTATACTATATGTAGTTGTCCAATTCTTTCCCATGTTCAAGGTAAGGGTATGAACAAATGCACTGGCTGACAGGTGTTTAACAAACTAACGGCCAGATTCATCATTGTAAATTCGGCTCGCAAAGGGCCAGATTCTGAGAATCCGGCCCTTTGCGAGTGCTATTTTTGCATTTGGGATTCATCATCCCAAATGCAAAAATCGCAATTACCGAAATTGCTTAATTGCGAAGAATCGCATTTAAGGAATCTCAATTAAAAATTCCTTAAATGCTATTCATGTACCTTTTTAAAATTGCGAATTCGCAATATGGGGCCGCTATTTACCGCGAAGTGTAACTTCGTGGTAAATAGCAGAAACTTAGAAAAATGCACTTTAGTGCATTTTTCTAAGTTGTATGTTACACACACACATGTCCTTTGGACATGTGTGTGCGCAACATCAGTCTACATTTACATTTGAGGGGTGCTACAGGGTGTCCTTTGGACACCCCTGGCACCCTTGAAATTGCATCCTTATTTGCGATTAGCAAATTGCTAATCGCAAATAAGGAATGACTCCCCATTCATTCCTATGGGCCCAATGAATGGGGAGTCATTCCTTATCGCAAATAAGGAATGACTCCCCATTCATTCCTATGGGCCTTAGGCCCATAGGAATGAATGGGGAGTCATTCCTTATTTGCGATTAGCAATTTGCTAATCGCAAATAAGGAAGCTGTAGAAATCGCAATTTTATTTACGATTTCTACATGAATCCCGTTTTGCGAGTCTTTAATAGCGAGTCCTTAATAATCGCTATTAAGGACTCGCAAAACGGGACATTGATGAATCTGGCTGCAAATCTACGTTGTACCGAGCTTTGAGGCCCTTTGTTGGTGGTGCACATTGCATTGAATTTGGCAGGTGCATCCACCGACAGCCAGTGTAGAATTTATAAAGCTGGTGTAGTTTGGTATTAAGGTTGTTTACCAGTCTTAGGGCCAGGTGTATAAAATACTTATTTTGCATTTCTTAAATAGCGACTCCTTAGAAATTGCTTTTTATGAAATGCAAAATGGTATGGAGAAAAATAGAGATGCCATAATAGCGATTCCTACAGAGTCCTATAGAGTAGGCCCATAGGTACGAATGGTTTTGCATTTCTTACTTTGTAATTTCTTAATAGGAAATCGTAAATTAGGAAATGCTATAGCAAGAGTGACGTTCAGCCTAAGGCAGGATGACGTTCAGCCGAAGCCCCCCCTTGCTGCACCCTGAAAAAAAGTGGTGCACATGTAAAGTGCCCTGGGGGCATTTTGAATTGCTTTTTTTAATTTGCACATGGTTGACTTTGAGTCGATGGTAATAGCATTTCCTAAATGCCCAATTCGCATTTAGGAAATGTTTGTACATGTGCATAAGAAATCGCAAATATGAAATCCCTAACAGCCACATGCATCAAGCTAAAAACCGGTCGCAAACGGGCATATTCTCAGAATCTGCCCCTTTGCGACCGGTATTTTTGCATTTGGGATGCATCATCCCAAATACAAAAATCGCAATTTAAGGAATCTCTAAATTGAGATTCCTTAAATTGCGATTGCATTTAAGGAATCCCAAATTGAGATTCCTTAAATGCAATGCATCAAAGTCAAAAAAATTGGATTTCGATAATAAGAGTAGCACATTACCATGAAGTTGAACTTCATGGTAATTTGCAAAAACTTTGAAAAATGCACTTTTGTGCATTTTTCAAAGTTTCATGTTGCGCACACATATGCCCTAACATGTGTGTGCGCAACATATGTGCACAGATCAATTTCAGGGGTGCAACAGGGTGTCATTTTGACACCCTGGCACCCTTGAAATTGCATTCTCAATTTGCCATTCTCTAATTGAGATTCGCAAATTGAGAATGTCTTCCCATTCATTCCTATGGGCCTCAGGGCCCATAGGAATGAATGGGGAGGTATTCCTTAATTGCGATTTGCAAATTGCGAGTCGCAATTAGGAATGTTTAGAAATCGCTATTTTTTAAGCGATTTCTACATGCATAGGGTTTTGCAATTCCTTAATTGCGATTCCTTATAAATCGCAATTAAGGAATTGCAAAAGCCAACAATGATGCATGTGCCTGCCGATACTTGGTAGAAATCGCATTTTCCGATCCAGATCAGCCTTTGTACATTCCAAAAGGCTATTTAGCATCTTAACGGGCCGAAATAGCGATTCGGCCTGTTAATAAACTGGGAAGCATGCTATAAAGAACTTATTCTACATTACACTAATCCGTTGGCTGCCATTCTCGAAAAATCAAACTTCAGTTCAATTCAATAGTACCTACTACCACCAAACATCTACAGCTCACTGGAAACCCTTTCCCCAGGGGCCTTGAATTGACGGATTAAAAGTGGCTCAATGAAAGTTGCTCCCATGAGCACAAATGGCTGCCACAATTGCTTCAGCTTGCAAATGCAATGCGTAGCCTCGTTACGTAATGAATGAATGAATTAATATTAGTCTTCTAAAGTGCAAACTTAGCCCAGAGGCATTAAGGCGCTGCGGGAGGGATGTAATGGCAGCGGCGCTTATTGTTTGGCAGTACACACCTCTCTGCACCTTTCCTGGCGTGGCAATCGTGAAAACCTTACCATCTGTGGGAAGGCCACTTGGAGACCCCACTCTTTCTGCTTAGATGAGAGCAGGCTCAGTTGTAGCCAGGCCAGGCTCTGAGGGGAACAGAAGCACCAACTTTCAGCCGGTAGCATCTACCCTATTAGGAAGTGCGTCATGCGACCTTTGTTTCCTTTCAGAGGCCTAAGACTTTGCCAGGTAATGAGGAAAGGAGTGCAGCCAATTACTTAAAATTAGATGGGTTAGGTGTGTGGGTTTAAGCGTCTTTCCAGCAGCCTCAGCACTGTTCATCCTATATAAACTTTATGCACTGTCTTTTGGGCACGGGAGACCTTTAGGGCCTGAAATAAACGAATAGTGCCCCAGTAATTTGAAATTAAAAAAAGTTTAATTTACTTCTGGGAATAAAATGCAGTTGTGACATTCCACATTTTTATTCTGCATCGTTAACTAGGTGGGGAAACAACTTCTGGTGGCGACTGTTACCTTGCATTTCTGATGTGAATTGGAGAGGGGTGGGACCAAGATATTCCCATTACAGCACAACTGTACTACTAATTTGGAAGTCATTAAATTGGCGTATCTCCCTCACTCTCCACAAAAGTTCACTATCGTAAAGGTAAGGGTCCTTTAGAGATAGGACCCTATCCGTAAGACGACACCATCCGAATATATAGAATATCCTTTAATGATTCAGACTGGAAGGTTGGACGTAGTGGTGTCTCTCAAGCCATTACAGACCCTCACAAACAACGTAGTGATCTCAAAGTGGGACACTGAAAATAGCCACTTTTAGAAAAAAAACAACAACGGACTTTTTCGTTCAGCTTCTCCTAATAATTCTTGGAGTAAAAAAATAAAGATAGGAGTGTTTTTTTCATTTTATTTTCCGTTTGTGTTCTGTTTCGGCCTGTTGCGCTTCAGCCTTTCATGTCCCGAATGCTCTTAATGTTTTCATCTTCCACAGAGCGATGTTTATAGCGCGTGGGCGTGCGTGGAACAAAAACCTACAAACCGCTCTGTTCCCAGCGCCGCTTTTCGCACTAATTGCTGGACTTGTAGACTTAGGCCTGCTGTGCCTCAGCGCTGACCCCTGGCCTGAAGCGTTTTAAATTAAGGCGAGGCGCTAATTTCCTGCCCATGGCTGTCCCAAGGCCTGATCATTACCAATATCATTCGTATATGAGGGATTAGACTTTATTACCCATATCTCCCTTGTAGCTATTTAAAATACACCGACCTCGCTCCGTTTAGCTGCAATTAAAATGTTTGACTAGTCAATTACAGGCACATCGTCACCTGAAAATGCATATTTTCTCGCTATGGATCGAAAAGGCATCGTCTATGTACTCGGAATTGAAGTAACAACCAGAACAATTCTGTTTTAATCAAAAGTATACCATCTGACATTCACAAAACTGTCAGAACACACAGTCCCAGTGGTTTCTGCTTTCAGGCCCATAGGTTTACCCTCTGGGGCATCATACAGTCTGAGGCTGAGTATTGGCCAAGAAAGCAAAAGACACACAATTGATGGACGGAATGCAGAACAAATCCAAACATTCAACACCAGTCAAGAGATCTGGGTTAAATCCATAATTCTTTTGCTCACCATGCCACCCCAGTTTAGACCTGGCCATATGCAAATCAGTCGTGACCCTGTGCTTCATGGGATAGTCTAGCCCGAACTGCCAAACAAGGTCCTCCCTGGACCGGAAACAAGCATCCTAGGACCGGGTTCGGGGTTTCACCCCTCTTCTGCCAAGATAGCTTGATTCCAGTGGCACAGTGAGCCCAGAACCCACGTCTGGGCATGCCTGGCGCACTTAGGGCGAGAAAGGAAAAGACACACAATTGATGGACGGAATGCAGAACAAATCAAAACATTCATCCCCAGTCAAGAGATCTGGGTAAAGGTAAATTGATACTTGTATAGCGCACTACTCACCCGCAAGGGTCTCAAGGCGCTTGTACGAATACCACTGTGGAACCCATCCTGGCTTTCCCTGTGAGGTGTCCACTCCTGGGCACCCCCAAGGTGGAGGCCAGGCATCCTTAGCGTTGTGGGGGCCGTTGTGGAGATTAAGCAAGCTATTGCCCAGAGTTGCAGAGTGGGACTCCGTGATTGGAATAGGCACCGAGGCTAGAATTATCAGGTCCGTGGAGTTTTTGAACCCAAGACCCGCCGAGGCGGGGAATTGCCCGGTTACTCACTGGTAATACCCATTACTCCGAGTCCTGGTCTCCCCGTCCCATTCCTGATGATGTGAGCAGCTAGTCTGCTCTACAGAACCCCTACCTAGCTGAGCTGTTGGCACTTCCCCCTAGGATGATGTCACCATCACGTGACTACAAAAGGGGGAAGTGCCGGAAGAAACATCCTGAAATACCAAAGACAACAGAACGGAACACAGACAATCACCCACAGACACCCCCAAACCAGGGAGAGAGGGAAGGGCTCAGGAATGGGACGGGGAGACCAGGACTCAGAGTAATGGGTATTACAGGTGAGTAACCGGGCATTACCTCCTCGTCCTGTCTCCCCGTCCCATTCCTGATGATGTGAGCCCATACCCAAGCACACG
Organism: Lissotriton helveticus; assembly: GCF_964261635.1. Classification (NCBI taxonomy): domain Eukaryota; kingdom Metazoa; phylum Chordata; class Amphibia; order Caudata; family Salamandridae; genus Lissotriton; species Lissotriton helveticus. The sequence goes on from NC_136073.1 coordinate 243,547,731, forward strand.
GTGATTGTAAGAAAAAACCAGACCAGAATAAAGCAAGAAACAGGTCCATTTTAATCAACAAAAACAAGTACAGATCACAAATCATGTACAGCAAACAGGACAGAAGCCCCAAAAGCAGCAGAGGCCGCCATCCCCAATTCCAGACGATAATGGGCAACAAAAGTGTGGGGAGAAGCCCACGTGGCAGCATTGCAAATGTCCCTCAAAGATGCCCCTTTGAACATGGCCCAGGAGGCAGAAACACTTCGAGTCGACCGACCCTGAACAGAAGAAGGCAGGGGACACCGGGCAGAATCGTAAGCAGTAACCACAGCGCCGTTGACCCAACGAGACAAGGCGGACAGAGAAGGGCGAAGCCCCATACCCGACAGGCCATAGGTGACGAACAGGGAATCCACCTTACGAAACCCAGCCGTACGCTCCAAGTAGAGGCTGAGAGCCCTCAACACATCCAAAGAATGGAGGAGCACCTCCTCAGGAGAAGAAGGAACCGGAAAAAAGACTGGGAGAACAATATCCTCCTGACAGTGAAAGGAAGAAACCACCTTAGGAAGAAAGAACTGACTCGGACGGAGAATGACCTTGTCAGCGCAGAAGCGTAAGAAGGGGGGAGAAGCCATCAGCGCACCAATCTCACCAACCCCCGCCCAGAGGTAATGGCCACTAGAAAAATAACCTTCGCAGAAAGGAACTTCAGGGCCACGGAGTCCAACAGCTCGAAAGGAGGCCCGTCAAAGCCCGCAGAACCAAGGGAAGATCCCAAGGAGGCATAGGCGAATGGGAAACAGGACGCTGGAGCAAGAAACTCCGCAGAAGGCGAGCCACCAACGGGGAGACAGAGGAAACAGAGGAACCCCGAAAAGCAAGAATGGCAGCCCACTGAGCCCGCAGGGAAGAAACCGCAAGCCCCAGGACGAAACCATCCCGCAAGAAGTCCAGCACCTTCACGGCCACACAGGAGTCAGGAGAGAGACCCCTCCCCAGACACCAAGTGGAAAAACTCTTCCAGTGCCGGGCATAAGAACGCAAGGTGGAAGGACGCCTGGAAAGCTGAAGACACTGGGCAACCTCCAATGAGCAACCCAAACCCAGCAAACTCAACCTCTCAAGTGCCAAACCCCCAGCCGGAGGCGACGCAGGGAGGCAAGGCCGAGAAGAGGAACCCTCAGAGGGGAGGGACACAGGGGAAACCGCCAATGAGGGCGAACAGAAAAGGCCAGCAGAAGGGGGTACCAAGACCGCCAAGACCATTCCGGAACAACCAGGAGAACCTCCGCCCGATCCCAACGAATCTTCCGGAGGACCCTCGGATTTAAGGCAAACGGAGGGAAGGCAAACAGCAGACCCCTCGACCAAGGAATCGAGAAAGCATCGGAGGCCCACGCCAGCGGAGAGGGGACGATGCTGCAAAACCGAGGAAGAAGGGCGGACTCCTCCGAGGCAAAAAGATCCAGCCAAGGAAGGCCGAACCGGAGGACAATCAGATCGAATAGAACCGGGGACAGACAGATGGACACCGAGGACAGGAACACTCGGCTCAAAGAGTCCGCAGGCCCATTCTCCGTCCCCGGAAGATAGACCGCCGACAGAGACAAGAGATTCGATTCGGCCCACAGGCCAATCTTCCGGGAAAGGAGAAACAGGGTACGACACATGCCCCCCTGGTGATTCACATAAGCACGAACCACCTGATTGTCGGTCTGCACAGAAACCGCCCGACCCCAAAGGAGAGGAGCGAACCAAAGAAGAGCCAACCAAACCGCCCTCAGCTCCTTCCAGTTCGAGGACTGGAGGGACTCGAAGCCGGACCACCGACCCTGAGCCTTGGAGGCACCCAGAACGGCACCCCATCCCAGAGCACTGGCATCCGTGGACAAAACGACCACAGACAGAGGAGGAAGGAGATCGAACCCCCGGGACAGAGACAGAGGGGACAACCACCACTGGAGATCCGCTCGAATCCCCGGAGTGACAGGGATCAGAGTCTCGTAATCCAAGGAGGCAGGATCCCAGTGCGACAGGACATGATGCAACAGGGGGTACAGATGCAGCCTGGACCAAGGAAGGAGATGCAGAGTGGACGCCATCTCGCCCTGACTCCGCAACCAGAGACGGGCAGATACCCTGGACTGGGACAGAAGCCAGGAAAGGTGACGAAACAAAGTCAACTGGCGCTCCTGTGAGAGAAAAACCATGTCCAAGTCCATTCGGAAGAGAGCCCCCAGGAATTTCAGGGACTGGGAGGGCACCAGGGAGGATTTCCTGTGGTTGATAAGGAACCCAAAGGACCCCAGCAGAAGACACACCTGGTCCACATCCAACAGAGCCTGCGAAAAAGAAGGAGAGACAATCAACCAGTCATCCAAGTAAGGAAAAACCAGCAGCCCCCGGGAATGAAGAATGCCCACCAGAGGGTCCAACAGCTTGGTGAACACCCTGGGCGCCGATGAAAGGCCGAACGGGAGCACCCGGAACTGAAAATGTCGGCTCCCAACAGCAAACCGGAGGAAACACTGGTCGGCAGGATGGACAGGAACATGAAGATAAGCATCCATCAGGTCCAGGGACGCCAGGAATCCACCCGGAAGGACCAGAGGCAGGATGGACTGGAGAGTCACCATCTTGAAAGGACGATGGAGCACGAAGCGATTGACCCGCTTCAGATCCAAGACAGGCCGAAGATCCGAAGTGTCTTTCTTGGAAACGAGAAAGAGAATGGAGTAGCATCCCATGCACCTCTCCAGAGGAGGCACCTCCACAATATCCCTCTTCTCCAACAGGAGCCATACGCCGGCCAACAAAGCGTCTCGCCGCAGAGGAAGACGGGGCAGAGGAGTCTGAACAAAACCCGGAGGAGGAGGAGAGGAAAACTCTATCCGGCAACCCTCCGAAACAGTCTGAACCGCCCAGGCATCCGGGACCGACAACCACTGGGTGCGGAAGCACTGGAGGCGACCACCAACGGGCAAAGGCAGACAGTCATTGAGAAGAGGAGGAAGCGGCGGCGGCAACACCGGCAGCGGCCCGGGGCTTGGCACTTCCAGGGGCCCCCCGGCCACGACCCCTGCCTCGAAAGGGCTGAGAAGCGCCACGAGCAGGAGGCCCAAAAGCGCGACGATAAGTAAACCCACGCCCCCGAGAAGGAGGACGGACCGGGGCCACCAGCTTGCGGTTCTCCGCCGACTGCTTGACCATGCCCTCCAGCTGAGGACCGAACACCTTCGAACCCTCAAAAGGCAACTTAAGGAGAACCGACTTCTGGGAAGAGTCCGCCTTCCAGGAACGCATCCAAAGATGACGACGGGCAGCAATGGACGCACCAGAAGCAGCGGCCGCTGCCCCCAAATTGTCGAAGGAAATGTCCGACAGGTAACGCACCTGCAACTCCATCAAAGACAGAAGAGGCGTGGCATCCTCGCCGTCATTCAACATAACAGACAGAGACTGGAAATCCTTAAGGAGCGACTGAACCATATAGTTGGAATACGCAGTCGCCCGGACAGAGAAATTAGAAGCAGCATATGAACGCTTCACCGCCCCTTCAACAAGCTTATCCACAGCGTCCGCAGGAAGGGCGTCCTCAGAAACAACCAAACCCTGAGAGGAAAGGCCAGCCATTAAATTGTCCACTTTCACAGCCTGAGGGAACTCATCAGCAAAACCCTCAAGAGGGTAACGTCTAGACAGGAACCGAGGAAAAGAAGACTTGTCCACCTCCTTCCATTCGTGAGACAGCACATTGCGCACCGCAGCATGCAAAGGCAAAGAATCCAGAGCAGGCTGGACATACTGCGTAAAAAAGTCATCCTCAACAACAGCATCCGCAGGAGGAGAAAAACCCAAGTTGGACCTCACATGGGCAAACAGTTCAGCGAGCTCAGCACCCTGAACAAAACGACCACGGACACCCTCATCCTCATCAGGACCAAAGTCTTCCACAGGATCAGCCTGCGCATCCAAAGAAACACGAGGCACCTTGGGAGGAGGCCCAGCAGCGTCCCTAGCCAGGAAAGCAGCAGCCACAGCCTCATTTATAATGAGGCGCAGGGCATCCAGAGGGGCCGCAGAAGAAGAAGCAGCCGCATCCATAGCGGAAGCAAAAAAGTCCAAACAACACTCCCAACAGGCATAAACCAGGACAAAAACATCCCAACAAGGACCCCAGATATAGCCGAGGACCCGAACACCTGTGGGAGGAGAAAAAAACTGGGCCGGCATAAAAAGCTCAGCCAGCCGCAAAAATCACCCCCAGAAAGCATGCAGGACACCAAACTCCACATAAAAGCCCCTGCCCGCTAGAGCAGGGCAAAAAATGGACCGGAGAATGCCCAGGAACGGCCGCTGGAGCAGGCCAACCCAAGCCAGGTGAGCAAGCAAGCGCGAACAATCATAAAACGGCCGCTAACGCGAGCCGCGTATAAAATAGCGCCCCAAACACAGACGGCCGCCAACGCGAGCCGCGTGTAAAAAAGAAGCCCCACAACGGAGCCAGCGCGGGGGAAACAGCAGAGAAGAAGAACACAGGTGGCCACTAGAGCAGGCCGCCGTAAATAAACATTCAAAGAACACGGAGACTCACCAGCACAGGAAGCCTCCAACAGCACAACCAGGAACGCGGTCGTAGACTGCAGAAAAGAAAAAACAGGATGTTTCTTCCGGCACTTCCCCCTTTTGTAGTCACGTGATGGTGACATCATCCTAGGGGGAAGTGCCAACAGCTCACCTAGGTAGGGGTTCTGTAGAGCAGACTAGCTGCTCACATCATCAGGAATGGGACGGGGAGACCAGACGAGGAGGTAATGAACCCTGGTCCCGGGCTAGACCTCTGCATCAGGGTCTGCCGCTCTAACCATTGAGCCACACTTCTCCACTGGGTAAAATCCATCATTCATTTGCTCACCATGCCACCCCAGTTAAGACCTGGCCATATGCCAATCAATCTTGACTCTGTTCCTCATGGGAACAGTCCAGCCCAAACTGCCAAGCCAGGTCTTCCCTGGACCAGAAACCAGCATTCTAGTACCGGTTTTGGGGTTTCACCCCTCTTCAGCCAGTGGTCCTAGGGTGCTTGTTTCCAGTCCAGGGAGGACCTGGCTTGGCAGTTCGGGCTGGACTGTTCCCATGAAGCACAGGGTCAAGACTGATTTGCATATGGCTGGGTTCAAACTGGAATGGTATGGTGAGCAAAAACACAATGGATTTAGGCCCACATCTCTGTACTGGGGTGAATGTATGACATTGTTCTGCATTCTGTCCATCAATTGTTGTTTTTGCATGAGTATTGGTCACGGCAGATGGAATTTGCCGCACATTATGTGGTTAGAAAAGGATTCCCATTCATACAGCATATTACGGGCAAATTCAGTGGTAGTATTACTAGGGTACTTTTTGACTTTAGTGCATATAAATTTCTAATGGGCAAAAGTATTTGCCTCCGTAAAAGCTTACTACCTGACTACAGTAATAAACAATAAAAATGTTACCAGTTAACTTCGAAAATAGGGTCTGCAACTGATTGTCACAGTAGATGGTCTTTTTTGATGTAACTTTTGATCCCCCATGGAGCTAGAAACTATTTATTTGTTTTTGAAGTCAACACTTATGCAGCAGATGGTGGAATTTGTGACAAATGCAGTAAATCCACAATTATTCGGTAAACATTGGGACATAGAATCCCTTCATTTCTGTTGCAGTGATTATAGTGCACGGAAAAGCTACCACTTCGTGATGGATATGTATCCCATTAGCTGGAAGTGTTCGGCATCGTATCTGCCAGTTTTCTAACAGTACTTTCATAAGGAGGTCTCCACTTATATCAGACTTTACCCAGTACTAGTGAGTGCAGTTAGCACTGCCGCTGATGAAAACACCAGTAATGCTAGCAAAAAGAAGTAAAGATGCGTTGTTAACACAGTCTGACATACAGAAGTTCACAAGTCTGCATATGTGTGTTGGAATTTATAAACCCCCCTTTCCAGCAGGAGGGTGTAAAGTCATTGAATAACTAAGGGTGACAAAGATTTTTGCTTCCGACAGCTTCTGTCTGTCCTTCAGAATCAGCCCCCATGGATTAATGTACTCTCGTCCCTTACCCTAACCTGCAAAATGGAACATGAGCATTCATCTGGACTCCTGGTGGCAACCTCCAAATGGAAGACCATGTGAAAGTTTGAGAAGACTACTAACATCAGGTCCAACCCTGGCATGCCGGCCGGCCTTCTCCTCGCTCTATTCTCACACTGCAGCAAGGACCCACAGTCTATAAGATGAGATTCTAGGTGAGTGTAGGGGTACTTCTTGCAATCCCTGCCCCTCTCAAATTCGTCTCACACATTGCTGCCTCCACTGCTCTTTCACATGTCTTCACATAAGTGCCACATGACTTGTTCAATGGGCTCTGTCTATCTGCAGCATTATATCACATAAGCCTGCAAGGACCTGCAAACTGGTAAACAGCAGCCCCAGCCCTGGGGCACCACCTAGAGGTAAGTCTACATTACTACAAAGAATCCTGATGGGGTAATTTTTCAGTTGATTGGAAGTACTGTAGTAGGCAAAATAAAAATGTATCTCCAAAGTTCAAAATTCTTACATTGTTGGCACCAGGACTGGTATAATGCAAGATCTATCTCATTGCTCTTGTTTTCATTGGCATTTTATGGTTTCCCTCTTATGCTTATAGCAGAAGACCAATCGGATGAACACTATCCTGGTCACTAGTACCTCATCGATGTTTATAACTATGATGGGTAGCCAATAGCAGCCTTTCCTTACTTACTATGGAATACGACCCACTTGCCAGCCCCAAAACAGAGTCATAGTTTACGCACATTTCTATAAGTGGAAAAAAGTGACCTGAGAATCCACCAGAAGGAGGGCAGTGGCAGAAAGAAGGAGGGGTCATGAGGACCAGAGTCAGTGACTGCCACCCTATGTATTACCACAACTGTTTGGCAATTTTACAAAGTCTACCCCAGAGGAAACTGATGAGTGAAATGTAAGTGTAAAAGACTGCATTTTACAAATTCCGAGTGTCTTGAAGCACCTGTTGCATCTATTTGTATGCGGAAAGTATCAGGGTTTAATACTGGTGAGGCAGCCGAGTTGATTAATGAAATTGATAGTGATAATATCCGGTCACTGCAGTGCTTAATTTGTAAAACAATAAGTGCCAGGGCCCTGGCCAGGAGGCCACTGCAGCTTTTACCACCCATTGCCTCTGACATGGCTGCCGATGGCAGAACCTACGCAAACAAATGATGGACATGATGGACGGAATGCTGAATGAATGATACATTCACCCCCATTCAAGAGATCTGGGTAAAATCCATCGTACGTTTGCTCGCCATGCCCCCCCAGTTAAGACCAAGCCATATGCACATCAGTCTTGACCCTGTGCCTCATGGGAACAGTCCAGACCGTACTGCCAAGCCAGGTCCTCCCTGGACCGGAAGCAAGCATCCTGGGACCGGTTTCAGGGTATGTCACCCTTCATCAGCCAGGCTAGCTTGAATACAGTGGCACAGTGAGCAAGTGACCCACATCTGGGCATACCCATCCCACACAGGGTGGAAAGTAATTTAATTATGTAAAATTAATTGATTATTTTTTATTTATTAATATTTGTTTAATTGAGATGTTATAGTGTTAAATGGGTACATTAATTTATTATTAATTTATTACTAAATTGTTGTTAATTAATAATGATTATGTAATTTGTAATTAATTATGGTAATTGTGTAATTAATTTTAGGTGTGTGTTTTGGTGTTTATAGGTGTAAAGGGTGGAAAGTCATTTATTTTTAATTGATGAATTAATAATTGGTTAATTAATTTTAACTAATTCACTGGTAATTAATTATGGTAATTGTGTATTTAATTTTAGGTGTGTGTTTTGATGTTTATAGATGTAAAGCATGGAAAGTAATTTATTTGTAATTGATAAATTACAAATTGGTGGTTAATTAATTATATTAATTAATTAAAATTAAAATTAATTAATGATGGTAATTGTGTATTGAATTTTAGGTGTGCATTTTGGGGTTTATAGGGGCAAAGGGTGTTGAGTAGTTTATTTATTTTTATTGATAATTATTTGTTAATTGATAATGATTAAATGAATAAACAAATTATTATGGCAATTGTGTAATTCATTTTAGGTGTGTGTTGTGGTGTTTATAGGGGTAAAGGATGGGAAGTAATTTGTGTTTAATCAATTAGTAAATGGTTGTTAATTAAGGTTAATTATTTGATATTTATTTAGGGTAATTGTTTATTTTTTGTGTATTGTTTTTACTTTGAAAGGGGAAAAGTGTGGGTATTAAATATATTTGAATTACTTTATAATTAGTTGTTAATAGTAATAGTTTTTAATTTAAAAATAAGTTTTAATTGTGTTTTAATATTTTATAGTTGAATTTATGTGTGAGTTGTGGACATTATAGTGTTACAGTGTGTCTAGTTAGTTAATGTTTATTTCCTTTTTTTATTAATAACATTTTTAATTGATTATTAATTTTGTCAATTATGTAAGTAAATTCAATGTAAAATGTTTAAGTGTGTTGTTTTTGGTGTGTTACTATAGGGTAGGAAATAAAACAAATGCATTTATGTATTAATTAATCAGTTCAGTTCAGAAAAACTTTATTTCGGTCAATGTGACCTAAAAAAGTACAACTCCTAAAATCAAATATATCATACACAATAGGAAACAAGCCAGAATATGGAAGAAATGAGATACACAATGCCTAAATGTATAATCTGGCTACCTTCATACATAATGATAAAAAATGTCCATTTAAGGTGTTGTAGCTAGGCGATGAAAACTGTTCATATCGGAAAGTGCATAGTACAATAAATAAATAAATAATTTAATTAAAACAGAGGATATTCATTAAAAAGAGCTGGGTCAATAGAACAACTACTAGACTTAGTCATGGGCAACACAATACTAGATTATTAAAAGTACATTGAATTCTTATGGCAAGTCCTAAACCTCCTTGGATGATTTTAATAACGCCCTTCTAGTGCACCACATAGAAAACAGAAATCCGGCAACTGAGTACACAATCGGGGTGCTGAGATCAGACTTCAGTATCCGGAATACTTCAAGACAGTGGCGGCTACCAAAATTCCTACAAATGTAGATGTAAATGTTGTGCTTGTATAGCGCACAAACCACCCCCGAATGGGTCTCAAGGCACTGTACACATACCGCTGTGGAACCCTTCCTGGCCTTTCCCTGTGAAGTGCCCACTCCTGGGCATCCCCAAGGTGAAGCCAGACATCCTAGCGCTGTTGGGGCTGTTGTGGAGATTAAGCAAGCTATTACCCAGAGTTGCAGAGTGGGACCCATGATTAGAATAGGCACCGAGGCGAGAATGATCAGGTCCGAGGAAATTGAGCCCAAGGCCCGCCGAGGCGGGAATTGAACCCTGGTCCCGGGCCTGACCTCTGCATCAGGGTCTGCCGCTCTAACCATTGAGCCACACTTCTCCACTGTGTTTCCTTGCCCTATAGTAGCCAGAACAGCTAAACAAAAACATGTAGCACTGATTCTTCAGGAAAATCACATGCAGGACACTGTACCCTTTGATGGTTGCTCCACTTAGCCATGAATCATCGAAGCGGAAGGACCCCAAAACTAAATTGTAAAAAGAGCTTTCTTGCCTCAACCGGATTAATGAGATCTAATATTGACTCAAAGCGGGCGTTATCCTTAACTTCTAGAAAAGCCAGAGATAATTTGCCCATTTTGGGGCAGGAATAAAGTTGAGCCCTTCTATACTCTCCATAACAGACCATCATTTGTTTCCTTGTGATTTGAAGGCAAGCACGATCTGGTTCAGTCCAGCAATCACCCAGGCCCATATTGGTCAGTAAAAGTTTAATATGCGCAAACCAAGGCAGTTTGGCAGCGCCCTGTACTCACAAAACATTAAGCATCTCCTCTCTATAGGACAAAAGTTTGGGGGTGGTCCATAGGCGACGCCAATACATAAGAGGTCTGAGGCTCGACAGGTCTGCGATTGCCATTACTCCCGCATCTAATCGCAGCGGGACCAGTGGGGTACTCACTGGCAATCTAAACAACTGTCGGAGGTATTGATTTTCTACCTTGGATAGAGTCTCAAGTTTAGAATGCCCCCAATACTCAGCACCATAGAGTGCGCCACCTCGGGCTTGAGCCTTATAAATTTCTAGTGCCGGGCTGACTGCTCTCTTGGTGGATCTACTAAAGACCTTCATGATGCCACCTGTCGATTGCGCTAGTTTTAGTGTTGACTTAATAATATGGTCCCCCCAGTCCAGTTCCTCAGCAATAGTAAGGCCTAAGTAGGTAAAGGATGAAACTCTTTCCAGGGGTTTCCAATTTAGTGAAGGGTTTGGACGAAAACCTTTGGTGCTATTAACAGCCATAAATTTGGTTTTCTGCAGGTTTATTTCTAGACCTCTTTCCTTGCAGAACAACTCTAATTTATCTAAAACCCTTTGGAGCCCCATGGGAGATTTAGATACTAGAAGAGTATCATCGGCAAACATCATTGCTGAAATTCTGCAGGTGGCTAACTTGGGGGTATCAAGGTCTTTTCCCGTTGCCAGTACGTCAATCAACCCATTGATGTAGCGGCTAAACAACGTGGGCGCGAGCACGCATCCCTGGCGTACACCACGTTTGACGGATATGGGAGCCGTCAGTTTACCATCCCTTCCATATCTTATTTGTGCATAGTTGTTTTCATGCAATCGCTTGAGAAGTTGGATTAGGTACATCGGGACCCCATCTCTCTAAGAACCGACCATAATTTTTCCCGTGGCACCAGGTCAAATGCCGACCTCAGGTGTACAAAAATTTAATATAGACTACCCCCCTGAAGGCAGATAGTCTTCCAGTACAAAAGCTGGAGTCTTAGTACTTGGTCCAGTGTTGACAACTTTTCCCTGAACCCTACCTGGAGGGGTGACAGTACCCCTTTTTCTTCCATCCAGGAGTGTAACCTGGCCAGAAGAACATTTTTGGGAAATATCAATTAAGCTGATAGGTCTGTAATTACTTGGTAATAATGGGGATCCTTTTTTAAAAATCGGTATTATCTCCGCTCCTAACCAGCTGTATTAATTAATGTTTTTGTTTGTAAATATTTCCTAGTTTAAAAGATTTTTTTATATGTATTTATTATTTTATGTAATATTTGTAGGCATTTGTTATATGTAATTAATATTATAACATGTTTTCTTTTTATATATTTAATATATTAGATTTTTTATTTTTAAATATTATTTATTTTTATATTCTTGTTAATGTTTAATCTATATATATATATTTTAATTGTTTTAATGTGAATAGTAATTTTTGCCTCTCTGCTATACAACACTTTCCTTACTGTTACACTCACTGGAGTGGGAATAGTAATTTTTACCCCTTCACTATTCAACACTTACCCTACTGTTGCACTCACTGGAGTTGGAATAGTAAATTTTACCCCTCTGCTATCCAACACTTTCCCTACTGTTTCACTCACTGGAGTGGGTAGAGTACATTTTACCCCTCCGCTATCCAACACTTTCCCTACTGTTGCACTCACTGGAGTGCAAATAGTACATTTTACCCCTCTGCTATCCAACACTTTCCCTACTGTTGCACTCACTGGAGTTGGAATAGTAATGTTTACCCCTCCGCTATCCAACACTTTCCCTACTGTTTCACTCACTGTAGTTGGAATGTAAATTTAATTAATCGGCTATCCAACACTTACCCTACTGTTGCACTCAATGGAGTGTGAATAGTTATTTTTACCCCTCCCCTATCCAACACTTTCCCTACTGTTGCTCTCTTTGGAGTGGGACTAGTAATTTTATGCTCTTTGCTATGCAACATTTTTCCTACTGTTGCTCTCACTGGAGTGGAAATAGTAATTTTTACCCCTCTGCTATCCAACACTTTCCCTACTGTTGCACTTAGTGGAGTTAGAATAGTAATTGTTACCCCCCCGCCCCACTATCCAACACTTTCCCTACTGTTGCAATCACTGAAGTGGGAAAAGTACATTTTACCCATTCCCTATCCAACACTTATCCGACTGTTGCACTCACTGGAGTGGGAATAGTACATTTTACCCCCGCTATCCAACACTTATACACCTGTTGCACTCATTGGAGTGGGAATAGTAATTTTTACCCCTCCACTATCCGACACTTTCCCTATTGTTGGACTCACTGAAGTTAGAATAGTAATTTTTACCCCTCTGCTATTCAACACTTTCCCTACTGTTGCACTGACTGTATTGTGAAATTTTAATATTTTGTAATAGTTTAATGTTTAAATTTATTATAGATCTTAGTTTTTTATATTTTAAATCATTGATCTATATATTTTATTTTTATATAATTTTAAACTTTTTGCATAAATGAATAATAATAGTTTATAAATTGGTTTAAAGTAAATATATAAGAATAACAAATTATTTTTGTCTGTTTATCTTTCTTTATTAAGTGTATTTGTTTTATTTTAATAAAATGTATATTAAATGTATTTGATTTCATTAAAATTAAATGTAATATTTAATATATTTAATCAATATTGTTTTATTTTATATTTATATAAAAGTCAAAAATGTATACATCTATATTTTTATAATCGATATTTTTCAGTCTATATTTTTGTACTTATTATATAGAGGAGTCAATATCTTTGTTGTCTATATTTTTTACTCAATATTTATTACATCGATGTGGTGTCAGTGAACCTGTTTTATTATAGGCATTTGTAAAGTGCATTGCTATCCTAAAAGGTCTTTTCAGTGCTAGCATCTTACTATAGGGAGAACCCAGAACATAACAAAGACCTATGCTACAAACAGCCAGCTCCTCAGCTGCTTTCTAAAGCAGAGATGATTAGAAATTGTATGTAGATGTGTAGGCAAGTTGTTCCAAAAAGTAGGCTTGCCACTGCATTCTGAACAATTTGCAGCCTATTTTTCACTTGCTTGGGAGAGCCCTGATTCAAAAAGTTGCAGTAATCCAGGTGTGAGGTGATTATAGACTTGATGACCATCTTTTGAACATAGCAGCAAAAGAAGCTAATAATAGTTTTGGAGCTTTTGAAGATGCCAAAGCATGCTGTCGACAATGTATTGACTTGCGTCATAAAAGATAATGAATCTTCAAGGCAAACTGTTAGAACTGGTGGTCTCTAGTTGGCAATGGTGTACACCTTTGTCCAAATATGGACCCTTACTTCTAGGTCAGGATAAGGGGATTACACTCCTAGATAACCCCTGCTCCCCCCCTTGGTAGCTTGGCACAAGCAGACAGGCTTATCTCACAGGCAGTGTGTTAAGCATTTGTGAATATACACAGTAATACAGTGAAAACACTACAGATGGACACAACACAGGTTTTATACAAATAAGTATTCTTTACATAAACTTAACACAAGACCACAAACAACAAAAATCCACAATACTGTACTCAAAATTGACTTAAAAGATGGTAGAAGTTGCTTAGTTCAAGGTGGTGATAAATGCGTCACAGTTCTCACAAAAGTACCTGGATGCATAACGCAAAACAAACAAAAGGCTAGCAGAGTCGGAGATGCTTTGGTTCCGTGCTTCGTGGGAGATGATGTGTTGTGCCTCAATGCTTGCACAGAGTAGGGGATGCATCTTGATCCTTACCGGGGCGGAGGTGATGCGTAGATTCCTGGCCTGCGGCCCGGTTGCAATGAGCAAGATGGCACCTCGATACGATGCGACAATCCTGGTGCGATGCGATAAGATTATTTCTTATGGGCGAAATTTGCGAATTCGCGGTCCGCGCATTTGTGCGAAATTGCAAAAAAGTCCGTGAGTTCGAGGGAAAATTCACGAACTCCCTGACTGTTTTTGCGATTTCGCACAAATTTGCGGACCGCCATTTGCACAAATATGTGACCAGGTGTGCCTGTAACTTTGCCAGCGCGCCAAAAGGCACCGAGGTCCCTTGAGTGAGCTGGCCATTATAGTGGGGACGGACGGGAAGACGTTTCATACCGCTAGTGTGTGGTGGATGGGGCCAAACGGGCGGGGCTTCTATGCGAGTTCACATGCATCTTGTTTATAAATGATCAGAGACCGAGCAGGGCAGCAGATGAGGAAAAAGCAGCCGCCTGGTCACAGGAGCTACACGGGATGGCGCTCGGGAAACTCATGGATGCAAAAATACGTTTGGCACAGGACCCCAGAATCCTTCAGATGTCCAAGATAGCTCTGCTGCACGTGTTGGTACAATGCCATTCTGATCCTGCTCAGTGGGTTCAGGCGCATGCAGCTGCTGCTGCTGGACAATGTCCCATCTCATACTAAACTGCCCCGTACAGGTATATGCTGGCGCTGGGCAGTAGGGTACAGTGGCATGCGGGTGCTCCACGCCTGGTACATGCGCATACTGGTGACAGGGGGAACACATGTTTATTGGTGCTGTGTACAAGTTATGACTTTACATTTTGACTGCACCAGACGGTGGTACCACCTACACGGATCAGGAGCATCCAGGCACCAGACTTCATGGTGCAAGAGCATAATGGTGCTGTGCGGTATGGGTATATATGTACTGGGGGCAGGGGGACACTTAGCACAATGTGTGCTCACACCCAGAGGGCTCCCAGGCAATTGAGCACAAATGATTTTCACACTGAGAGGGCTCCGGGGCAGTTCAGCAGCACGGGGGCTTACACCCACTGTGCCCCGGGGCAGTTCAGTAGCGCGTGGGCTCACAACCCCTGGGAAGCGCAGCAGCGCAGGGGCTCACACCCACAGGGCTCCCGGGCAGTTTAGCAGCGCCACCCTCTGGTTCATCAGTGCCACCCTCTGGTTCATCACTGCCACCCTCTGGTTCACCACTGCCACCCTCTGGTTCATCACTGCCACCCTCTGGTTGATCACTGCCATCCTCTGGTTCATCACAGCACCCACTGGTTCACCACTGCCACCCTCTGGTTCATCACTGCCACCCTCTGGTTCATCACAGCTCCCTCTGGTTCACCACTGCCACCCTCTGGTTCATCACTGCCACCCTCTGGTTCACCACTGCCACCCTCTGGCTCACCACTGCCACCCTCTGGTTCACCACTGCCACCCTCTGGTTGATCACTGCCATACTCTGGTTCATCACAGCACCCTCTGGTTCACCACTGCCACCCTCTGGTTCATCACTGCCACCCTCTGGTTCATCACAGCTCCCTCTGGTTCATCACTGCCACCCTCTGATTCATCTCTGCCACCCTCTGGTTCATCACAGCACCCTCTGGTTCACCACTGTCACCCTATGGTTCATCACTGCCACCCTCTGGTTCATCACTGCCACCCTCTGGTTCACAACTGCCACCCTCTGGTTCACCACTGCCACCCTCTGGTTCACCACTGCCACCATCTGGTTCATCACTGCCACCCTCTGGTTCATCATTGCCTCCCTCTGGTTCATCACTGCCACCATCTGGTTCACCACTGCCACCCTCTTGTTCATCACTGCCACCCTCTGGTTCACCACTGCCACCCTCTGGTTCACCACTGCCACCATCTGGTTCATCACTGTCACCCTCTGGTTCATCACTGTCACCCTCTGGTTCACCACTGCCACCCTCTGGTTCATCACTGCCACCCTCTGGTTAATCACTGCCACCCTCTGTTTCATCACAGCACCCTCTGGTTCATCACTGACACCCTCTGGTTCACCACTGACACCCTCTGGTTCACCACTGACACCCTCTGGTTCATCACTGTCACCCTCTGGATCACCGCTGCCACCCTCTGGTTCATCACTGTCACCCTCTGGTTCATCACTGCCACCCTCTGGTTCATCACTGCCACCCTCTGGTTCATCACAGCACCCCCTGGTTCACCACTGCCACCCTCTGGTTCACCACTGCCACCCTCTGGTTCACCACTGCCACCCTCTGGTTCACCACTGCCACCCTCTGGTTCATCACTGCCACCCTCTGGTTCATCACTGCCACCCTCTGGTTCATCACTGCCACCCTCTGGTTCATCACAGCACCCTCTGGTTCACCACTGCCACCCTCTGGTTCACCACTGCCACCCTCTGGTTCACCACTGTAGATTATGGGGAGAAAGCACACCTGCCCAGCCTCAACCGAGGGCTGGTTAATGTGTTACTGAATTTGAGCTTCAAGTCCAGCACCTGCTTCCTTATCTGTAAGTGCTTCCTGTTGTGGTTTAATTTTTGTGACAGCCTGGAGCATTGTACCATACTTGTAGCTATTCTCTGACTCTGCTTCGAGGGTCAGAGCAGGGTCAGAGAATAGTTGCAAGTAGGCAACAACTCTGGAGGCGCCGCTCAGGAAGCACTTACAGGGTTACAGCAGGTGCCCAAGTTGAAGTTAATTTCTTTGTAAATGGTTACAAAGAAATTAGCTTCAACTTGGACACCTATTGTAACCCTGTAAGTGCTTCATGTACTTCAGTGTTGGAAAATCCGTCCCGAACATGATTTAGTGGATTTTTCTGCAATTTCGCGAGATTCGCGGACCGCGAGATTGCAGAAAATCCACAAATTCCGCGAACGGAACGGATTTTACGCCCATGCTTAGATAAGAAGGCGCCCTTGATGCGATGATGCGAAGACGATGCGTACACGCCCTGGCAGCCTTGTGAAGACTCTGTACTTTGGAGCCACGACAGGCCCTGCAACACGCTTCTCCGGTGATGCGACGGCGATCTGCTCGATGGCGTCACGCTTCTCCGGTGATGCGACAGCAGACAGCTGCGATGAAGACACTCTTCTGGGGAGATGCTCTGGCGGCACGCTTCTCCGGCGATGCGGCGGCTACAGCTGCGGCTGCAACACGCTACTTCTCGTTGCGTCGCACCTCCAGCTCCCAGCGACACGTTGGCTTCTGCAGATGGAATTCCCAACAAGGAACTTCAGAGGGAAGCTGGTGGTGAAGTCTTTTGTCCCTAAGACTTCAGCAGGAGGCAAGCACAAGTTCAAGCCCTTGGAAAAATATTCTGCAAGATGATGAAAGTTCTTTGAAAGTTATTTCTCCTTTCCTTGGCAATAAAGAAACCACTGCAGGCCAACCTAGCAAACAGCACACTCGCAGAGGGGCAGTTCAAACTCCTGCAGCTTCCTTGGTTCTTCTCTGTGACAAAGGTTTGTCTTTTTGTTCCAGAAGTGTTCTAAAGTTCTTGGGTCTGGGTCCCAATATTTATACTACTTTCCTCTTTGTTCTCAGAAGGCAGAGAGGCCTCTGCCTAGTCCAAACCAGTTCTGGTCAGTCCTGGAGCACTTTGTTGACATGACTCCTTCTTTCCTTTCACAGTGCAGGGCAGAGACATCAGACACACCATAGGAGGTGGAACTAGCATTGTGGAGGGAAGGCACAGCTCTATTCAGATCCCAGGTGCAACTCCTTCCTCCCATTTAGATGCAGATCTCTCTATTCACCACTGGCTGACTCACCCTGTCTCCTGGAATCCCCCAGCCCCTGTCACTCAAACTCCAGACAAGGAATAGTGGTATTTTCAAACACAGAATGTTAAAACCAACTTTACTAAAAGTTGTCTGGCATACTAAATTCGAATTTCTACCATGTTCCCTGAGTCAGTTAGGATTATACGATGTAATAATCAAACTGCTCATTCTGGCCTATGAAGAACAGGTAGCCTTGCAATAGTGAAAAACGAAAATGGCTGTAATTCACTATTAGGACATGCCACACACACCAGGTCATGTCCTACCTTACCCTTATAATGCACCCTGCCCTTGGGCCTACCATAGGGGTGTCTGATGTGAAGAAAAGGGAAGGTTTAGGGACTGGCAAATGGGTGCACCGGCCAAGTCAACATGGCAGTACTAGACTGCACATAGGCTCCACAATGGCAGGCCTGAGACACACTTTACAAGCTGCTTCTGTGGGTGGCACAGCCAGTACTGCAATCCCACCAGCAGCATTTGATTTACAAGCCCTGGGCACACATGGTGCACTGTACTAGGGTCTGACACGTAAATCAAATAACCCAATCATGGAGTCACTAATCAATACATCAATTTAACATAGGGAACACTTGCACTGTGGCACTGAATAGCAGTGGCACAGTGCCCAAAACATCTAACCATCAACATATATAAAAAACAGAGGAGGCAATCAGTAAAAATGGAAGGGAGACCCACACCAATGATGCCAGGTCTAACACCCCCTATTTTGAAAGTGGATTTGGGCTTGGGGGGCACAGTAACACATTGGGCCTCAAGTGATCTCCCCATTCTGGTGAATGTTTTCCCAACACAAGAATCTCCATTTTATTTGCATTCAGCATCAGACAGTTAGCATTCATCCAGACGGCAACGGCAGCCATACAGTTCTGGAAATTAGTAGCACCTTCGGCAGACCCCAACAACACAGTTGCTATAAGCTGGGTGTCATCTGCATACGATACCAGAGAGACCAGAAAGATTTCACCACATTAGCCAATGGCTTCACATAGATGTTAAACAGTGAGGAACTGAGGGCAGAGCCCCGAGGGACTCTATGCTCCAAGAACCTCTTCGTAAATGAAAAGGAGAGAAATATAACCTGCAACGTTCACTCACTAAAGAAAGAAGCAAACTAGGTCCATGCCTTGCCTTGTACCCCAGTCTGCTGTAACCGCCGAAGAAGCACTTCGTGGGACACCATACCAAAGGCAGTCCTAAAGTCCAGAAGAATAAGCGCTGCAGAACCTCCCTCATCGACAGTTTATCGCAGAGCCTCAGTCACTCTAACAAGAGCAGATTCAGCACTGTAAGCAGGGCTGAACCAATGCTGTAAAGGGTCCAGCAGCTGATTCTTCTCTAAGAAGTCCACCAGAAGATTGTTCACCTGTTTCTCCACGACTTTGGACACAAGAGCAAGGAGAGAGATAGGACAATAATTTTCCGGCAAGAGATTGGCCAGGCTCACAAAAATAGGCGTGAGAATCTCCTGAACTTTATGCAGCAGAGCTGGATTAACCGTGTCACTGGGGGAGCCGGATTCTACTTTGCCCAACAAGCAATTAAAGTAGATGTCATCCAACAATTCAAACTCCACCAACCCGACCCAGTGCAATGACCTCCAAGTCCAGAGAGAGAGGCTACCCACATCAAATCTGAGGTTGTCAGCAGAAAGATGTGCATTAATGTTGTTGACTTTCTTGATGAAGTGGTCACCAATCTGTCACAATTCTCATTCGAAATATCACCGCATTATAACAATACAGTATTACGTTGGCGTAATGCAGGTTTAAAGAATCTCAAAACTCAGGCACATACTTAATAGCCAGGTAGCATTTAAAGGGAGCCTAATGCAGTTCTACTGTGACCATTGTTATGTTTTCTTAAAATTGCGATTAAGAATTTTTTAGTAAAAGGCAGATAAGATTTACAGGAAATATTAAATTTAACAGTGTGCGATCAGAAAACTCAACACAAGGACACAATCTGATCTGACCCAAAAGGGGTACACAATTGTTGATGTACTGAACCAATATTAAATATTGACAGAAGGCCTCTTTCCCAGACCATATATTCTATTGTCAGATATGGTTCAACAGAAAGAGTAGACTGAATGAGCACATACATTCCTAATAGTCTTTTTCTTAAGTTTTGATCTATTCCACAAAGGAGTTTTTGAGTCAAGATTTATCACCCTTACATTTGGAGGAAGGATTAAGGAACAACTGGGGTCTGCCGAGCTCACGCAGGGCAGTTTTCATATTGCAGATCATACAATCCATGCCAATATCTTTATTCAGCAAGGCCTTTTTCTTTCAAAAGATGGAAATTCAGAGTAGTAGCAGAGCTGGTTTTATTGTGTCCTTCACGTAAATGAGGCCCAGCTCCTCGAAGAAAAAAAGGCAAAAATAATTTGGACAGCTTGGCTGAGAAGAGAGAGGGAGAGAGTAGAGGCACCAACAAAAGCAGTTGTCCTCAATTTGCAAACTGTGAATTAGCATAGCCCATACTGCTGCTCCCTATATAAGGGTAGGAATGGATGTATGACGTTACAACGCATACTTTTACTCCGCGTACCATTACAACGCGGTATTTACAACGAATACCGTTACAACGCATAGCGCTTTGGGGTGCTGGATAGTGGTAAGTATAATTTACTATTCTAACTCCAGTCCCCGTGGACCCTAGGGAAGGTGTTGGATAGTAAATTAAACTTACCTCTTATCCTAGAGCGCCCCCCAGCGCAATGCGTTGTAATGTCATGCGTTGTAATGCCCGCGTTGTAATGGTAGTGCGGAGTAAAAGTTGCGTCGTAACGGGTGTATACCGGTAGGAATACATTGACTATTGTATATCTCTAAGAGAGGGCTTATGAGATGACTACCAAGGGGGCGTGGCTAGCAGCCGGAGACGATGGTCGCAGCCTAACGAGGCTCCCGACCCCTCCGCCCAGTAATCCTGACATTCTATCGTGTTTTTAACTTGGGATCCCCGTGAAAACCCGGGGGATCCCGAGCAACACATCGGCGCCTGCTCCGGTTTCCCTGGCGCGTCGGAGAGGACATTGCGGGACGCTTGCTCGGAGTGAAAGGAGCGAGTGCCCGGAGCGCAAGATGGCGGCACCCGCACAGCCGGCGAGCAACTGAAGACTGTGTCCCTGGCCCTGCCGCCCGACTGCAGCGGACCATCTGAAGCCCGGAGGCCTTAGGGTGGACGGGACCAGCTGATGTGAGTCCCGTCTCCTCCTCCTACCGACGCTGGAGCCGCGATCTGAGGCTCCTGGCGAGGCTCCTCCCTGCCTGGGACACAGCAAATCGACCCCCCGGCTTCCTGAGGCCTTTATTACTGAGAGTGCTGGGGGCGCTCTGGGACCGTTGCGGCGATTCGGCCGACCTGAGGGGGGCAGTGCCGAGCCTCCGGTGTTGGAATCTGCAGTGCCGGACGCCCCCGGCGCCCCCGAGCACTGTCTCTGCTGCGGGGCAGTGACCTTGGTGGCGGAGGCCATCTTCCTTCCGCCCCCCACTGGAGAGGACATACCCGAGTGGAGGCCTGGGGTGTTGAGCGATCCGCCGAACCCACCTTCCCTCTATGGGGTCTGCTTCTGCCCGATCCACCTGGGGAGGAGACGCTCCCAGATTGCATAGCTGCCGGTGACTGGAGGGGGCCCTGGGAATCCTGGCTGCCGGCGCTGGCACGACACACGTGGCGCGAGGGGCCACCACGGACGCTAGATGGAGCTCTCCCCACCCGAGCATTATTACCTGAACTCCGACCTGAGGAGGCACCTGGGATCTACGACACGGCCGCGACGAACGGACTTTCGGCCTGTGCCTACCCTAGCTACGGATCCCCTTGCGCAGCTGCGAGACATCGAGGCTGGTTTATAGTCTTCCGTATTTTGACCGCTGCCGCTATTACCGGACCGGACCGGAGCTGCCCTGGAGACGTGCTGGTGACAAGACTGTGTGGTGGACGCGCCCACCAGGCGCCGGGTGCTTTCCGGGTGGAGGCGTGAGGATACTCTTGCCCCCCCCGCGCAGGCTGGACAGCGCTGGCCTGGGCGAGTGAGGCCCTTTACGACCCGAACCTTCCGAGGGGCGGCTGCCCCTGATCCTGGAAGAACTGCCCAACTAGATTTACCTGGCTGAGAGGCGCTGGTGCGTGTGCGAGGGCACAAGCTAGTACCTACTGGCACCTGGGGGAGCCCGGATCGCACGCAGAAGCGCAAGATGGGGAAGCCTAGAGGTACTAAAGGCGAGGGGGGCCCTAGCTCAGAAGTGCCTGACGAGACTTCGCCACCCTCAACAGACCTGCAACAGATGCAGGATCGTATCCTGGAGGCCATTGCCGCCGCGAAAGACGCCCTACACCAGGATATTGAACAAGTGGCGACGGGTCTGGGCCTCCTGCGCGCCGACCACGGGAAACTATCTGACAGGGTCAAGACGACCGAAATCGCTCTGAAGGACCTGGTGCCTGCACACAAATCCATGGAGGGTCGGCTGACTGAGGCGCTTGACCGCATACAAACTCTGGAACGGCGAGCGGAGGATGCTGAAAACCGCAGCAGGCGCAACAACGTATGCCTAGTGGGCCTTCCGGAACAAAAAGAGGGCTGTGATATCGTGGAATATCTAACCGACTGGCTGAGAACAGTGGTGGCGCCAGAGGGGCTTTCACCATTCTTCACGATTGAAAGAGCGCACCGGGTTCCAACCAGGCCTCCTGCTCCGGGACTACCTCCTCGCTCGGTGGTGGTGAAACTGCTACACTACAAGGACAGGGACTGGCTTCTGCAAAAAGCGAGGGAGATGGGTCCCTTCCAGGTGGACAATAGCAAGGTGACACTATTCCCGGATTACACCTTCGAGACTCAGAAACAACAAGCCTCTTTCTTGTCCATCAAAAGAGAACTGAGAACAGAGGGCCTACAGTACTCGCTCCTCTTCCCAGCCAGACTGCGGGTGGTAGTGGATGAGAAGGCACTGTTTTTCCCTACTTCGGCGGAGGCATGGGCTTGGTGGGACACCTATAGAGCTGGCACGGACGGAGCGAAGATGAGGACGGAGGAAGCACGACACCAACTACCGGTGAGGAGATCGCGGAGGGTCCGGAGACGACAGCAAAAAGCCAGTAAACCGACGATCTCCCAGATGGAAGATGAGCGGAAAGCTGCCCTGCAGGCAGTGATAGACTTATCGTCCACAGCATTGACTCACCCGGGGCGAGCCTCGGGATCGGAGGATCAAGCAACGGGCTCCGAAACTGAACTCTCGGAACTTGGCAGCACGAAGGGCCCGGAGGTCACGCCGCAAACGTCGGGAGAGATCATTGAAGGCTGAGAGCGGACCGTTGCCACTATACTAACCTCCGACTCCTGAACCTTGCCGGAAGTGACACAGGAGCGGGCGACATCTTTAATGTGATATCGTGAGTTACTGAATGCATTGCGGGGCGGGGGGATGGGACTGTGATTCAGACCTATCGGCTAGCTCACGCTCCTTAGGGCCCTTAAGGCCTCCGTAGTGAAGACTGCGGATTAGGTGGATTGTAGAGCACGGTTGCTCACTCACGGTTTGGATGGGAGCGGCTTTTGAGAAGTCAGGTCCTGTTCTGGGGGAGGGGGGGCTATGGAAGTTGGGGGGATCCAAGGCATAGTTGAGGGTGGGGGGAAGGGGATAGTTTTGCAGGGGAAGGGGAAATGTTCCACCACGAGCGCCTGGAGCCGCTCCAAAGGCATGATGTATTGAACTTTATGGGATAATGGCTAATACAGGAACGTTAAAATGTGTGACTTGGAATGTGAGGGGCCTCCACACAATGACGCGGCGACATGAGGTTCATGCATACCTGGTTCGTAGAGGGGTCCACATCGCGCTGCTACAGGAAACACATTTGACGAAACAGGAGCGGGTGTGCCGTTTCAAGCGGTCAGACAGTTAGTGGACTCGGAGGGGAGATTTGTAGCGGTGGAGGGGAAGCTTAGGGGCCGACACATAGTGCTTTGCAGCGTGTACGCACCCAATGTGGATCAGGCATCATACTTTGCGAAGCTGTCGGGGGACTTGGCTAGTTACCTTGCAGGTCCTATCTTGATGGGAGGAGACTTTAATTCAGTGGCAGATATAGCCCTAGACAGATCACACCCGCCACTACACGCTTCCCCGATGCGCAGACTAGGGAAGTGTAGGTCAAACTGGCAAGAGCAGTGGGAGCTTGCCGACGCTTGGCGCACACAACACTTACATGAACGGGATTACTCATTCCACTCCGCCCTCCATGACCTCCACGTCCGGATTGATGCCTTTCTGTGCTCTCCGCTGGTGCTTCCGGCTGTGGCCCGCACCGAATACCTAGCGCGCACGTTATCTGATCATAACCCCCTGCTGCTATCGCTTGATTGGATGACTGAAATTTCCCGGGTCCCGACGTGGCAACTGAGGCCGGACACGCTAGACGACCCGCCATTTCGCGAGGCGCTAGGGGAGAGAATTGGCCAATACTTCATAGAAAACGAAGGCTCCACTAACTCCAGAGCGACGGAGTGGGACGCCTTCAACATAGTGGTGAGGGGTCATTGTATAGGGAAGTACGCTGGGGCCCGTAAAACCTTGCTAGATGACCTTGACAAAGCGGAACGCACACTACGCGAGGTTGAGCTGGCACGCCCTAATCGACCCGAGCTACAGGAGGACCTCTGCAAGGCGCGGGAGGCGCTGGCGGTTGAAATTGAGCGACTCCGTAGCTATGATTATAAGGCCTACCTCACAAAAACGCATGCTGAGGGGGATAAGGCTGGAACATTGCTGGCTTGGCTGGCCGACCCCACCAGGCGTAGTCACCCGATCCTGGCCATCTCCGAAGGAGAGGGCCACGTGAGCACCACACAACCAGAGATCCTTGATAGCTTCAGGTCCTACTACAGAACGCTGTACGAAAGTGCGCTGGGCGACCGTGAAGAGGACATAGGGGCGTTCTTGGATAGCCTTCCTCTCCCGCACCTGGACCAGGCGCAAGCAGACGCCTTGGGTGGCCCGATAGATCTGGCTGAAATCAGGGGAGCAGTGAAACACATGGCCCGCAATAAGACCCCGGGACTAGACGGGCTGCCGATAGAATTCTATGGGCGATACATAGAGCAACTGGCCCCGCGGCTCCAAAGGGTCTACAACGAAGCCAAGGATAAGGGACGGCTACCGCACTCTATGCGCGAAGCCCTGATGATTCCCCTGTTGAAACCGAGAAGGGAGAGCACCAGCATGGCATCCTACCGACCGCTATCGATGCTCACAACTGACTATAAAATCCTGAGTACTGTGCTGGCGACCAGGCTGCTACAACACATGCAGGACCTGGTCCACAGAGACCAATCTGGGTTCATACCCACGCGTAATACCACCCACAACATTCGCAGGCTAACCCGCTTGATGAGCGACCCGTTACCGGAGGCCAGAGTACCCCTAGTGCTAGCGGTTGACATAGAAAAGGCCTTTGATAGCTTGGAGTGGGAGTACTTGTACAAGGTGATGCAGCGCTTTGGTCTTGGAGAAGGCTACATAGGGTGGACGAGAGTGCTGTATGCGGCGGCGAAGGCGAGAGTGAGAGTGGGCACTCTCATATCGGACCAATACGACATGTGCCGCGGCACTAGACAGGGGTGCGCGCTATCCCCGCTGTTGTTTGCCCTAGCGGTGGAACCGCTCGCGGCGATGGCCAGGAAGGGGGAATACTACAACGGACTGGAGCACAATAGTATTCGCAACTTTATCTCGCTGTATGCGGATGATCTCCTCCTCTTCTTGGAGGGTGCCGACGGGGCTGTGGAAGGAGCGGAGAGGCTACTGGCGCGCTTCGGCGAGCTCTCCGGCCTGAGGGTCAACTGGGCCAAGACCTGCCTGTTTCCCCTTCGGAAGGGTGAATTACAGCCCTCTACCCGCCCACTGCTTCGATGGGAACCTACCTGCTTAGAGTACCTGGGAGTCTACGTGTACCATGACGCCGTGGACATGCTGGAGGCAATGTGGGCCGTTGCCTCCGCGCCATGAAAGGTAATATGTCCTTCTGGGCTACTCTCCCGCTCTCGGTGGCGGGCCGCATTTCTCTTTTAAAGATGATAGCCTTACCCAGATTGCTGTATTATTTCCGGACACTACCTATTTGGGTGCCGGGAGCGATATTTAGACAATTGAAGTCGATGGTGATTTCCTTTCTGTGGGGCACGGGTAGGCGCAGAATAGCGCTAGCCACGCTGACCCGCCCAAAAAATGAAGGAGGCCTAGCGGTCCCCGACTTTGAAGTCTACTACCTGGCGGCCCAGCTACAGACATTTACACAGGAAATTGCGAGAGTGTACCGTGGCCCGGAGCAGGAGAGAGAAGGCGGCACCCCCCGGCATGTACTTGCTTATATCACCCTGCGGCAACGATTAACAATCAGAGACTTATCCCTGGAGGAGGGAACTCTCCGCCTTTGTTGGAACCGATGGCATCGACGGGCGGGAATCAAACATCCCTACGCCCCCGAGATCCCACTGGGCATGTTGACTGCACTCCCGCATGGTGGAGATTGGTCGCACCTGCAGCACTGGGAGGAAGCGGGACTGCAGGTGGTAGGAGATTTATATGATGATGGGGCACTGGCCCCATACCAGACGCTGCGGGAGCGCTACGACTTGCCGCGAGGGGACTACTTACTGCA
Source organism: Lissotriton helveticus (assembly GCF_964261635.1). Lineage (NCBI taxonomy): Eukaryota > Metazoa > Chordata > Amphibia > Caudata > Salamandridae > Lissotriton > Lissotriton helveticus. The sequence continues at coordinate 243,573,897 of NC_136073.1, forward strand.
CGCGGCAGTAGTGCGCGCCATTCAAACACACTGGGGCGAGGGGTTGATTGAACCACCAACGTCGCTGGCATGCCAATATACTATGATGTCTGCGGGCACCTACAAGGCGGTCATGTGCCTCTATTCTAGGATACTAAACGAAGCCTTACAGCCTTTGACTGGGCTGAAAGCCAAATGGGAACTCGACCTGCAAAAGGAGATCCCAGACACCACGTGGGCACAGCTCGTACAGCGAGCTAAAAAGAGTACGAGAAACGCACAATTTCAGTTGATCCATTTCTATTTCCTCCACAGGGCTTACCTTACCCCATGTAAAATAAGAGAGTACTTCGGAGCGGAGGAGGTGGCCTGCCCGCGCTGTAATAGCATAAGGGCGGACCTAACCCACATGCTCAGGGACTGCCCTCACCTGCAAACTTACTGGGAGGAGATCGGTGTCACCCTGAATGAGGTGGTGGGTAGGGACCTTCGTTTCGATACAGCAGTCAGCTTGTTGCACTGGTTCCCACATACGCCCAAGAATAAGACATCGAGCAAATTCATTGACATGGGCCTCCTCTTAGCCAAAAGAGAAGTGACCAAGGGATGGAAATCGAAAACGGGCCCCACGCATCGGAGGTGGTTGACTGAGTTTATGAGATGGGCGGCAAGCGAGAGCACGATCAGGTACCAACTAGCACGTCGGAAGGATGACGAGAGGGCTCAGGAGGCGGCAATGGAGTGGGAGCTTTTAGTACAAGCTCTGCGAGATATCTCAGTTGAGGAAGAGGAAGGGGAGGAGGAGGCGCCGGTTGCCGCGGCCGGCTCAGCTACAGCGATAGCGCCATCACCAGGCACACACACCTAAATAAACAATTGCATCTCCTGCTGGTCATGGAATAGCCCAAGGTAGACAGGATAGGCGCGAGTGGGGGACATTTGGGGATGAGGGGGTCGGGGCAGTTGGGGAAGCAATTAGATAAGGCGATGCAAGAGAGGCGACCCTAACACGAGACATCGGTGGGGGGGGGCTACCAACACAAATGCAGACACCGGACCTCCTCATACGACGCATACAGCGACTATTGGATGTACTGTTTTTCCTGATCATGAGTATTGCCGCCCAGCCTCCGGGATGTGGGCTGAATGGCTGTGTCCGACAGGTGGAAGTTCAACCGAGGAGATGGGGATCCCACGCTGATGCCATGATACCTGCTTCTGTTGTGATGCCTTTGGTTCTGCAATAAAAAAGGTTTGACAAAAAAAAAATGAGATGACTACCAAGCTCACTCAAGACATTGAACTCGACTCGTGTTGATTGCAAGTATTTATGACACATTACTTTCACACGCTATGACCATGAGTTGTTATAATCAAATATTACACAAGCTAGCAATAGTGATGCACTCTCTCTAGGGCCTCCCCATTGACAGATATTTATGTGACCAAAAACTGTTGGGCCACAGAGCATAACTTGGGATTTTGAGAAATATGTCCCCAAGTCAAGGTTACCAATAAATCTCCTAAATGCATAAACTAAGATTTTTACCCATTGGACGTGCGGGCCAGCAAGACTACATCATCCGCATAGAGGAGAGCTGGAATTTGCCTGGAACCCATCCTGGGAACATTCTGCCCTAAACTGATCAGATGGGAGCTAAAAATCAAAAGACCTTTTTGGATGTAGGCCAGAGAATAATTCTTTTGTCCATAGCCCTGACTATTATCTTGTAATAGGGATATTGGCCTATAACAGCGTGGGTCCACACTGTTATCCTTTTTGATTATAGGGACTATTGTGGATTTGGACCAAAGACTGACCAGTGTAGACCAGCTGGCATGATGCAATACATTAGTAGTGAGTGGTGTCCATAGGTCTTAGTTAGATGTGAAGATGTCATCCAGTACACCATCTGACCCAGGTGCCTTGCTGGACGGGTTTTCAGAGGTGGTCAACTCCACGACGTAAAGATAAAAAAACAATAGGATCGTCTATGGACAGGGGGCACAACTGGGATAAACTAGCGGTCAGTCTGATTATGGATGGACTTATCACATAAAATATCTGGAAAATGCTTGTGTTCCAATTTCAAGGAGGATCTGGCCTGGTAGTTTGGGCTGCACTGTTCCCATGAGGTGGAGGGTCAAGACTGATTTTCATATAGCTGGGTCCAAACTGAGGTGGTGTGGTGGGCAAAAGATCGATGGGTTGGAATGCAGCCTCAAGTGATTGTCAGTGGATAGACAAACTGTAAGCATTCTTCCCATCAACTTTTGTGTGTTTGATCTTTCAATGACGCATGTGCAGCCAGGCAACACTGAAAAGGGAAAAAAGGGCATCCGCTCTACACTTAAGGCTGCTGTCCGCACAACAAAGCACATACTAAATGTGCACGTGTGCCACTACATGTGTTTGGTGTCAGCAGAAGTCTGTATCACAAGACCGTCACAACAAATCACGGGGTCTGGTCCAGAACTAGTCCCAGCATGAATTACAAATTCATGACAAAACACTGGGCCTGGTCCAGAAGCCGGTCCCATTATAAATTGCCGAGTCACGATGAATTGATGTCTCTGTCCCAGAATTGTGTCCCAGCATAAATTACACATTCTTAGCGGATCTGGCCGAGATCTGGTCCCAGCATAAGCTGCACAGACAAGAGAAATCACTGGGTCTGGCCCAGAATCCAGTCCTAGCAGAAACCAGGATCCAAGTGGTTTGCTCACTACTCCAGCACTTCTTTCAAAATATACTTTATCTAGCAATCTTTCCAGGGTCCTTATTCTCATGTTTTGGGTGCATTGATTTCCTTCTCCAGCTCTGCAATCAATAAAGAACCCAAAAAACAAGTGCCACAATCTATGTGAAAATAAAGCAAATTCTTGTGAGATTGGTGTCCTCACTTATTCACCAAAGTTCAGGAATGAATCACCATGACCTTTCCAAACAGACACATCAGAATCCCACTGAGCTACATAAACAGTGCAGCAAACACACAGCATAGATTCTTCTGACAATTTGCCCTACTTCCATTCTAACCGATCTTAAGTTAAGGGCTACAAACATTTTATTAACTCTGGAAGCTCCAACTCTCAGCTCGGCCTAGTTCCCACTCGGACCCCTGAATGCCTCTGGTTGGACCAGGTCTTCAATTCCGGGAGATCTAATGTCAGGAATGAGGGGCAGAATGAGCCATTGTACAAGTGTGCAGTGAGGGGCTTAATTCATTGGTGCACGTTTATTTCTTTTCTGTTAACTAGATTGAGGCACTGGTAATCAGTTGGTGTTATTTCCTCACATGTAGAAGTCAGTTGCCAAAGCTCTTCACTTAAGCAGTGTGAGTTGGGTGGGTTAGGGGCAGGAGGGACTGGTGTGCTTTTAACACCTGTACGTGGATTTGGAACACATCCAAGTACTGGACTGCTCAAAAGGTACTCTGCATTACCCTGAACTAGTGTTGCTTGGCAAAAAGCTTCCTGCAAACATGCCAGGGTGGAGGAAGCTGTTTTAAGAGCAGGGAGGCAAGATGGCGCCCTCTGTTCTCTTTGTGCACCCAGGCGAAACTCCATCTCAGCTTGCTCGCATCCCTGAAGTGAGAGCTCTGAACCCTCACATTTCACATGTGGGTAGCGGTTGCTTATGTGTGTGACACTGCGTGGGAGAGAAAATCACTCTAGTATGATTGGGGGACTTGTGCTTGAGGTACTAATTGTAAATAAATAAATTATGTGTCTTGTAAAGCACACTGCTACCCGCACCGCAGGCCTCGTAGCGCTATAGACCGCTGGGGAACCCGTCCTGGCTTTCCCTGTGAGATAGTCCCTCCTGGGAGTCTCGAAGGTGAAACCAGGCATCCCCGGCGTTTGTGAGGGGCCGTTGTGGAGATGAGGCAAGCTTAATGCCCAGAGTTGCCGAGTGTGATCCCTGGTTAGAGTAGGCACCGAGGTGAGAATTATCGAGTCCGCTGACCCTGGTCCAAGACCCTGCCGCGTCGGGAATCGAACCCTGGTCCCAGGCCGTTCTCTGCTCTCGGGTCTGCCGCCTCTAACCAGTGAGCCACACCACTCCACAAATCTGTCTTGCATTGGCTGTGCGTTCCCCTGAAATATGTAGTAAGGTCAGCAGAGAGGTCCCAATAAGCACTGGGTCCCAAAGTTTGTCTTAGAAGCCCAAGGGTGGTGCTATTGAATGTCGGCAGGCCGAATACCAATGCTGCATAGTCTTCATTCCACCTCATGCCTCTCTAATCCAGCATGAAACACTACCCGCCCCTTTATCTCTATCTTGCAGGTTCCTACTTTCTCAGTTTGTCACGATTTTTCTGTCTTTCTCTTCTTCCTACTTTCCCCCTGGTGTGTTTAGGTCGAGCCTGGGCAGTGCATGCGCTGCTCTGCACACCATGCTGTATTGGAGTATGTACTTGAAGCCCCGCCCACTCTCTGCCCATATTTGCCATTGGCTTGTGTCATTGTCCTTCGTAAATGCTGGCTTCTGATTCATTATTAGGCTTGTTAGTCCCTCCTTAGTACTGTCTTGTCTTCATCTGTAACCGCCCATGAGGACTGGCACTTTTACTTCGGTTGTTACACGGTACGTCTTCTTTAGTCTCTAAGCACTATTTTCTTTAATGAGTTTCTCTTACAGCAGGAGAGCAGGAGGGTGTCTCATGCACAGTTGTGACCACTGGCTTGTTTATTTAACTCATAGCAAACAGGGAGCTCTTCAGGGGGCATGGGAGGCAGAAGGGGCAACTCAGCCATGCCTTCAAGCATTTGGAATGCAATAGGTCTCGCATTTGCGAAAGTTTAAACTATTGGCATTGTAAATAACAATATCTTTTATTTATGTTTTAAAAACCAAAACATTATTAAAAGACATTGTCCTTTGCAATGCCAATAGCTCAAACTCGTTTAAACGCGAGACCTATTGCATTGCAGATGCTTGTTTTTTCTTGCTCTGAGTCAAAGTCTGATGAAGTAAAATAATTGCTGGTCCCCAAAAACCAGCCCTGGCTGGGCCCACGTACAACCCATACACAGGGCCACTCAATAAACCCAATCGCCGAGCGGTAACTCAGGCACTGATTTAAGATGCAGTCTAATGACCACCACGCAACTGAATGTGCACAAAACAGACCCAAAATAACAAAAAACAAGTAAAACAGAAAGAAAGAAGTGTAGATCATGGGAACGGAAAGTAATTACGATGCCAGGAAATGTCTGATTAACCTAGCAATCATGGTTAACATACACAGAGCCAGCTATGGAAATATTCGTGAAGTCTTGCTTCTGCTTCATCTTTCCAATTACAGTTGTTTGTCTCTGTTTCCACCACCACAGGATGAAAGGTTGACTTGACCTCCTTGTGACATAGAACAAGTTGTCAAGCCGCAGTTCGTAGATCCAAGGATATGTGGCCACTGTGTCGCTGCAGTCCAATCGTATTGGTGCTGACTAAGGTCACTGATGTCACACGCACCGACGTGACCTTATCCGTGTACACTCCAATTAGCCTACCCTGTCTTGCTCTCTTGGCGGCGAAGCTTTGATTGGTTTTGCGTGGCAGCGCCGTCTCGTTAGCTGTGACAACACAATGAGGGGGATCAGATGGACACTAATGAGACGAGAAAAGTTCCGGGGTCAACCGTGAAACTTCTCAACTAGGCAAGGAATCCAGGCTAGGTTTAAAAATGGGTCATGGGTGGAGCTTGCAATGAAAAAAGAAATGCTGGCACACTGTGCTACGGTCTTAAACGTGTTCTCTTTTCTAATTGTCTTCATCAGCCATATTTAAGGGAGAGTGGGCAGAGTGTATTCTTGTGATAGACTGACAAGGAAGTGACAGCTTATTTCATGGGAAGTTCCTGCGGCACATCCATGAGTTTAATCTCATCATAAGTTAATGGTAGGTCTTTGAGTGCAGCTGGCAATTAGAATAACAGTATGGCCCCTTCTACCTCTTGGTTTTCAAATGTGCAGCCTTAGTATAGACAGTGGCGGTTCCTCTATTGGGGCGCTAGGGTACGACCCCCACCGTGAGCAGCCACAAGCCACCACCTTCTATTAATTAAAAGTATCATTGCTTTTATTCAATGCTTTCCCTCGACTGCAGCACAGTGTTGCTGGGTTGTCAACTCAGGTGTCTGAGCAGGGCAGGGCCAATTCTGATGATTGGCAGGCAGCATGGATGAAGTCAAGTGACATGTTGTGATTGGCAGGTCTCTTACTGTGACCAGCCTGACATTCGCATTTCAAGCTTCTGATTCTCACACTGTGTTAAGGGCGCAAGGAGAGCACAGCACAGCCCCCTGGTCTCCTTCGAAGCAATGTGTTCACCTAGTCCAACCAATCCTTCGATTACTCTCATTGCCTTTACTTCTATAAACAGACCAAGAGCAATGCAAGGATTGGGTCTGGTTATGGTGGTTTAGGTTGGGCTATCCCTGCAAGCTCATGCTGACAATGACACCAGCATGGGGACTAGAGTGTTACAAAAGGTGGCACATCACTGTGTGTTTTTGTTTTGGAGCCATACAGTGATTGGTCATGTTTCTGTCCCTTGAGGGTGACATGAAGCACTACCCTTCACGCCCAGCACCAGTGATGCATTGATGCATTGGTCATGAATGAAGTTGAAGACAGTGGTTGCTTTGTCATTGTCCTATCCAGCCCAGAGCATATGCTTCTAGGCCCTGCCGAAGTGGTAACCCTGGCCTGTTCTTCTTTGAGTTAGGGTGAACTATAGTGAATGTAACTGTGAGTGAGAATGAGTGAGGCAATGTGAGTGAGAGTAAGAGGGTTTACGAGATTGAAAGAGAGAAGGTATTAATGAGTGAGCATACAAGTTAATATGAGTGTGAATGAATGAGGAAACCAAAAGGAGAATAAATGAGAGTGATTGAGAATGACAGTGAGAGTATGGGTGAGAGCAAGAAATGATGAGTATGCGTGAGAATGAGTGAGTGTGTGCAAATGAAAGAGAATGAGCGAGTGTGAATAAGACTCAGTGCTAGAGTGAGATTGAATGAGTAAGTGAGAAAGGATGTGTGTGTGAGTAAATGTGGTGTTGTGCTTGAGATTCAGCCAGTGGCCCTTGCATACTTGGCATATAGGGGCAGCCATGGCAAAAGACTTGTGCTGGCATACTGGAGGCAATTTATAACATGAGAGGCGCTAAAGCAAAATGCTGGCATAATGGAGATTATCTTGCCAAATTTGGCACTGTAAGAAACTAAGCTATTGGTTGAGAGATGTGGAAGGCCCGCTCAGACAACGCCCACAATCCTTGTCAGCGTGAACCACAAAAGTCGCTAAATTAGCCTGTGCTCAGCCCTCTGATAGATTAGCACAAAAGCAGTCAAACGTAATATAGATGCACACAACCAGCAATATACTGAAAACACAGCACAAGAAAAATGCCAAACCAATTCTGGAAAATAGCATACGCCTTACTATATAAACGGTACCAGAACAACAAAAATCCAATTAGGGGAACCAGACATATTATATTTCAAAGTTTTTAGTAAAAATAGCAGCTAAAAGAACAAAGCGCCACTCCCGGTCGTCTGGTCGTGTTAGACTGGGGGAAAGTCAAATTTTCAGGCTGACTGAGATGGAGCATGAGTCGGCTAGAGCGGCCAGGCTAGTCTCAGTGGGAAGTTGCTGTCTAAGTCTGGTGCAAAGAGTTCCATTTGCAGTGGAGGAAAAGACCATTAGATCAGGCTGACTGTTGCAGACAGTCGTCGCTGTAGCATGAAGAGCAGACAGGGCGTCATGGGCAGTCGTCAATGAAGCATATAGAGCCGGTCAAGCATTATGGACATTCATTGCTGCAGCTTTACAATGGCAGATATACTGGGCTGTTGTTGCTGTTGCGTGAAGTTCAGATCTTGCATTACAGACTGTCATTGTCAGTCCGAACAGCAGGTTTCTCCAGAGCTTCGCATTCGTGGTTGTCATGAGTGGCAGAGACTTAGAGTGTTCACAGTCCCAACGAGGCCAAACTTCAGGATTTCACTTTTTCTTGAGGAGGAGTACACTATGATGCCAGCTAAGGGTTCAAGACTTGTAAAGGGGCACAGGCAAGTCCAGGCAGCTCCAATTGAAGCAGGTCATCTGGGCAGTTGCAGGGATGCCTCTGAAGCTTGTTCTGTCTCTGTAATGCACACAGGAGGTCAGCCAACTGACCCTTGGAGTCACTCTGGTTAGTTTAGGATGATGGAATCAGGTCCAGTCTTCCTTTTCAGACAGCAAGACAGTCCTTCAAGCAGCAGGGCAGAAGAGTGGCTCGAGAGGTCTAACATTTAAACGTCATTCCAGTCTTTGTGTGGGGGCACCCCCTGTCCCATCCCCACATCTGATTCTGGAATGCTTTTCCTTCTGCCCTGTCAAGGCTCCAAACTGTCTAGGGATGACAAAAGGGTCGGCAAGCCTGCTTTCTGATTCTTTTGTGCATGCAGAAGGCAAAGCCCTTTGAAGTGTAAGTGGGGCTGGGTGCGGCCCTCCCCAGTCATCCTGTCAGGAAAGCCCATTCTGTACACACCTAAGCCTCCTTTGTGACAGTGTCACTCTCTAGAAGGAATACACAAACCCCAATAATAGAGCCATTCACAGTCATGTGACTTGGGACACTGACAAGAGGTACAAATGTTTGGGGCAAGAAAATGCCAACATTCTAAAATAAGCTTTTTCCGAATTGTGACTTAAAATCCAACTTCGCCAATGAGGACGATTTTAAGACAATTATTTTGAGTGTAAACAGCATATCTTTCTAGTCTCCCAATCCAAAATTAGCACTTATTATTGTAATAAGGTAACCCAGTGTTAGTCAACAGGAGAGATAGGTATTACCCCAAAGCAAAATGACCTAAGGAGTTTTTGACTGCCAGGACTTGCAAAACGTAAACCCACATGTCCTACATTTTAAATAATATGCACCCTTTCCTCTAGGTGGTTGCGACCTACCTTTGGGGTGACTTTTATATTTTAAAAAGAAAGGTTTAGGTCTAGTAAAAGGTTTATTTTGCCAGGCTGATTGACAGGTTAAAACTGCACAGCAGTCTGCAGTGGCAGGACTAAGGCAAGTTTTAAAGTGCTACTTTAATGGGTGGTACAATGAGTGCTGCAAGCCCACTAGTAGCATATATAATATACAGGCCCTTGGTTTATGGAGTGCCATTTACTTGGGACTTACTTGTAAATTAATGAGCCGATTTGGTAGAGTTCAATTTTACCATGTTTGAAAGAGAGAGCACAAACACTTTAGCATTGGTTAGCAGTGTCAAAGTGCAGAATCCTAAAGCCAATAGAAACTAATTCAGCAAAACAGGAATGGTAAAGGCAAAAGGTTTGGGGGAATATCAGGCTGCCATGTGCCCCCACCCAGTTGAAAGCATAGAGAACTACTCACCTTCATGGGAGTTCTCACCGCTAAGGCAGAAGAACCTCGAAAGTACATAATTGGCATGGTCAGATCCAGGGCGAGGTTCCACCGTAAAGTCAATATCCTATTAGAAGATGAACCACTTCAACAGTTTGGGATGCTTACCCCTCATCTGCAGTAGCTGTCTGAGTGGCTTGTGGTTTGTCTAAACCCTCAATTGGGTCCCAAACAAGTATGCTATCACCTTCTTCCGTGCCCAAAACACTGCAAAAGCTTCCCTTTCACTTGCACTCCACCTCGATTCCCGGGGAAGTCACCTGGAACTAATAAAGGCTACAGGTTGGCTGTGGCCCTCTTCGTTCAACTGTGAGAGCGCAGCCCCTATGCCATGCTCTGAGACATCCATCTGAACAATGAATTCCTTAGAGAAGTCAGCGGACTTAACCACTGGTACCGTGCACATGGCCTCCTTCAAGGTGTCGACAGTGTTCTGGCATTCCTCTGTTCACATCACCTTCCTGGGCTGCTTCTTAGAGGACATTTCTGTTAAGAGAGCAACAATGGTGTCATACCCTTTGACGAATCTCCTGTAGTAATGGGTAAGGCCACAAAGACTCTCAACTCGGTCTGGGGAGTTTCCAAGCCAGTATTGTATAACTTTTGGCTGGGAAGGACTGCACTTTGCCCCACTGACCTGATGCCCTAACTAAACCACTAATCCCCGCCCTATATGGCACTTTCTAGAGGTGGAACAGGTAGTCTTCCGAAATGGAGCTGAAGACAGCAATTTTGTCTAAACAGTCAGCACTGAAATACCCCATCCCAGCAAGGACCTGGCTAACAAACCTCTGGAAGGTAGCTGGAGCATTTTAACCCAAGGGTCATCACATGACATTGGAAGTGGCCCTATTGGGTGGAGAATGCAGATCTCCCTTAGCATCCTAAGTTAGGGCAATCTGATGGTACCCTGATGTCAAATCAAATGTGCTCAGGAACTTGGCAGTTCCCAACTGATTGTTGAACTCATGAACTCGGAGGACGAGGTGAGCATAAATCTTTGTGACCGAGTTGAGCCCTCTATGATCCACAGAGAACCAGAGTTCCAGATTGGCACCCGGTGGGGGGTCTTGGGTGTCGGAACCACTGGATTAGACCGAGGACTGTTGGAGCGCTCAATTACCCCTAACGCCAACATTTTAGATACCCTCTCCTTAAGAATGGCACTCATGTTGTCAGACAGACAGTAAATTGTGTTATTGACAGGCATCCTGTCCCTGGTGTCAATATCATGGGTGCATCAAGTGGTGAGCCCTGTGGTAAGTGAGAATAGTGAGGCAAACTGCTCCAACAAGTGGTGACAGTCCCTCTGTTGCTCAGGGTAGGGAACAGGACAATTCTTCCACTGTCCTGTCCTGTCCTGCTCCTTGGAAGATAGGAGGCTAGGGAGAGGTTCACTCTCCTCCTCCTCCCCATCATTCATCACCAGGACCATTGTCACTTTGGACCTCTCAAATTGGGGCTTGAGGCACTTTACTTGTAGGACCTTTCAGGGGTTTCTGGGTTTCTAGATGTCCATCAAACCCTTCTCATCCTTGATCTCATAGGGCAGTAGCAGTACAGAAGGGAGCCTCCAAGAGTATGTTGTCACAATAGCCCAGATTTTCATATTTGAACCTTTATCCTCTTGGTTTAAATTGGGTGTCTCGGTTTGACCCTTCTGTCCGGGCTTATACAACAAGAAAAAACCCACCACCCGCATATACACCGCTTTTTATATTGTGTCATAATATGGTGCAAGTAAGCAAAAATGTTCTGACAATCTTTTAATGCACTGTGGAGTAGACAAAATGATGCATGTTTTAAGATCGCATAAATAAATCCAAAAAGGCTTAATGGCAGGAGCAAATTTGTGAATCCTGGTTTTGCCTAAAATAAGATGAATGCATACAGCCTGCATTGTTTACAAACAGGGGTATCCAGGGGATGTGCGAAAAAACAGAAAGGAATGCTAAATGGAACTATTAAGTTTAAAAGCAAATAACAATAAAAAGTTAGTGGAGAGCTGGCCCCTGCCTTCCACCTCACTTAACTCGTCTCCATGACATATTTGGGTGACCCTTCTGGAGCCCCTCAGCCCACAAATGATCTATTTTCTGTGATTTTTGCCCATTCCTTTTCTGCTTCCCACTGTACATTGAGCCAAACTTCATCTTTTGCTTTACTCTGTGATTTTCGCCTAATCCTTGGGCTTCCCATAAGTCCCCAAGGCTCCTATGCATTTATGTCCTCACCTTGTTGTTATTTATTCTTTCTGTACTTTTCTGTGCATACCATCCAGGCTCTGCTTCCCAGCGTACATCTGGTCTTCCTCGCTATCTTTTAAAGCCTCATTGGGTTTGATCCTTCCACTGTTTGATTGTGAAAAGGTTGGGGGGGGGGGGGGGGTCTGCAAAAGATGCTTGTGATATCGACAATGAAGACATAAAACCAGTGTGTGCTCACATATCTGCATTAATTACACCATCGAAATCACTCCTCCCAGGCTCAGTGGCCACTCTTAAGCCAGACTCTTTCTTGGCCTCCTTGCATCTTGTCATTCAGTCATGAGTGATGTAATTCCTCATCCCTTTCCTCAATCCTCCTGCCGGAGGGCTCTCACCTCCGTTTGGTCCTGCAGTTCTGGAACTAGATCTTTGTCTGCGTGTTGATCATCCTAAGAGACTTGGCGAGCACTTCCCTCTTGGCCGAAGCCAACTGCTACGGCTGCCGTTGGAAGCGCACCCCCAGCTCCCAGATCTAATTTACCCTGGTGAAGAGCGTGCGTGACCTCTTGTGCTTGTTTGGGGTACAGTCCTGTTAGTGGTGTGCTATCTGCTCTCTCACTCACTAGCTCTCTTCTCTCTAGCTCTATCTTATACTTACACTCTTATAATCTTACAATCTCATTAGCTCTCTTCTCTCTAATTCTCTGTCTCTCTTACACTCACACTCATTGTTATGGTCTCAGTAGCACTCATTGCTATAGCTCTCTCTTACATTTACGCTCTCATACTGTTACAGTCCTATTAGCTCTCTTTCCTCTAGCTCTTTCTCACATTTACACTCTTATACTCTTAAAATATCATTAGCACTCTTCTCTCTAGTTCTTTGTTACACTTGCACTCATACTCTTACAATCTTATTAGCTCTCTTCTCTCTATTTCTCATACACTCACACTCTTGTACTCTCACAATCTCAACTCTCTTCTCTGTAGGTCTCTCACTCTTAGACTTACTCTCTTCTATTCTTACAATCTTATTAGCTCTGTTCTCTCTAGCTCTCTTGTACACTTACACTCTTCTACTCTTACGATCTCATTAGCTCTAGTCTCTTCTCTCTTCTCTCTCATTCTTTCTCTTTTACATGCTTACACTCTTACAATCTCATTAGCCTTCTTCTCTCTCACTCTCTCTTACACACTTATACTCCTACAATCTCATTAGCGCTCTCCACTCTAGTTCTCTCTCTCTCTCTCTTACACTTACACTCTTCTACTCCTATAATCTCATTAGCTCTCTTCTCTCTCATTCTTTCTCTTTTACATGCTTATACTCTTACAATCTCATTAGCCTTCTTCTCTCTCACTCTCTCTTACACACTTATACTCCTACAATCTCATTAGCGCTCTCCACTCTAGTTCTCTCTCTCTCTCTCTTACACTTACACTCTTCTTCTCCTATAATCTCATTAGCTCTGTTCTCTCTAGCTCTCTTGTACACTTACACTCTTCTACTCTTACGATCTCATTAGCTCTCTTCTCTTCTCTCTCATTCTTTCTCTTTTACATGCTTCTACTCTTTCAATCTAATTAGCCTTCTTCTCTCTCACTCTCTCTTACACTCTTCTACTCCTATAATCTCATTAGCTCTGTTCTCTCTAGCTCTCTTGTACACTTACACTCTTCTACTCTTACGATCTCCTTAGCTCTCTTCTATCTCATTCTTTCTCTTTTACATGCTTCTACTCTTTCAATCTCATTAGCCTTCTTCTCTCTCACTCTCTCTTACACACTTATACTCCTACAATCTCATTAGCGCTCTCCACTCTAGTTCTCTCTCTCTCTCTCTTACACTTACACTCTTCTTCTCCTATAATCTCATTAGCTCTGTTCTCTCTAGCTCTCTTGTACACTTACACTCTTCTACTCTTACGATCTCATTAGCTCTCTTCTATCTCATTCTTTCTCTTTTACATGCTTATACTCTTACAATCTCATTAGCCTTCTTCTCTCTCACTCTCTCTTACACACTTATACTCCTACAATCTCATTAGCGCTCTCCACTCTAGTTCTCTCTCTCTCTCTCTTACACTTACACTCTTCTTCTCCTATAATCTCATTAGCTCTGTTCTCTCTAGCTCTCTTGTACACTTACACTCTTCTACTCTTACGATCTCATTAGCTCTCTTCTATCTCATTCTTTCTCTTTTACATGCTTCTACTCTTTCAATCTCATTAGCCTTCTTCTCCCTCACTCTCTCTTACACATTTATACTCCTACAATCTCATTAGTGCTCTTCACACTAGTTCTCTCTCTCTTACACTTACACTCTTCTACTCCTATAATCTCATTAGCTCTGTTCTCTCTAGCTCTCTTGTACACTTACACTCTTCTACTCTTACGATCTCCTTAGCTCTCTTCTATCTCATTCTTTCTCTTTTACATGCTTCTACTCTTTCAATCTCATTAGCCTTCTTCTCTCTCACTCTCTCTTACACACTTATACTCCTACAATCTCATTAGCGCTCTCCACTCTAGTTCTCTCTCTCTCTCTCTTACACTTACACTCTTCTACTCCTATAATCTCATTAGCTCTCTTCTCTCTCATTCTTTCTCTTTTACATGCTTATACTCTTACAATCTCATTAGCCTTCTTCTCTCTCACTCTCTCTTACACACTTATACTCCTACAATCTCATTAGCGCTCTCCACTCTAGTTCTCTCTCTCTCTCTCTTACACTTACACTCTTCTACTCCTATAATCTCATTAGCTCTCTTCTCTCTCATTCTTTCTCTTTTACATGCTTATACTCTTACAATCTCATTAGCCTTCTTCTCTCTCACTCTCTCTTACAAACTTATACTCCTACAATCTCATTAGCGCTCTCCACTCTAGTTCTCTCTCTCTCTCTCTTACACTTACACTCTTCTTCTCCTATAATCTCATTAGCTCTGTTCTCTCTAGCTCTCTTGTACACTTACACTCTTCTACTCTTACGATCTCATTAGCTCTCTTCTATCTCATTCTTTCTCTTTTACATGCTTCTACTCTTTCAATCTCATTAGCCTTCTTCTCCCTCACTCTCTCTTACACATTTATACTCCTACAATCTCATTAGTGCTCTTCACACTAGTTCTCTCTCTCTTACACTTACACTCTTCTACTCCTATAATCTCATTAGCTCTGTTCTCTCTAGCTCTCTTGTACACTTACACTCTTCTACTCTTACGATCTCATTAGCTCTCTTCTATCTCATTCTTTCTCTTTTACATGCTTCTACTCTTTCAATCTCATTAGCCTTCTTCTCCCTCACTCTCTCTTACACATTTATACTCCTACAATCTCATTAGCGCTCTCCACTCTAGTTCTCTCTCTCTCTCTCTTACACTTACACTCTTCTTCTCCTATAATCTCAGTAGCTCTGTTCTCTCTAGCTCTCTTGTACACTTACACTCTTCTACTCTTACGATCTCATTAGCTCTCTTCTATCTCATTCTTTCTCTTT
Organism: Lissotriton helveticus; assembly: GCF_964261635.1. Lineage (NCBI taxonomy): Eukaryota > Metazoa > Chordata > Amphibia > Caudata > Salamandridae > Lissotriton > Lissotriton helveticus. Next base: position 243,589,023 of record NC_136073.1, read on the forward strand.
TACATGCTTCTACTCTTTCAATCTCATTAGCCTTCTTCTCCCTCACTCTCTCTTACACATTTATACTCCTACAATCTCATTAGTGCTCTTCACACTAGTTCTCTCTCTCTTACACTTACACTCTTCTACTCCTATAATCTCATTAGCTCTGTTCTCTCTAGCTCTCTTGTACACTTACACTCTTCTACTCTTACGATCTCCTTAGCTCTCTTCTATCTCATTCTTTCTCTTTTACATGCTTCTACTCTTTCAATCTCATTAGCCTTCTTCTCTCTCACTCTCTCTTACACACTTATACTCCTACAATCTCATTAGCGCTCTCCACTCTAGTTCTCTCTCTCTCTCTCTTACACTTACACTCTTCTTCTCCTATAATCTCATTAGCTCTGTTCTCTCTAGCTCTCTTGTACACTTACACTCTTCTACTCTTACGATCTCATTAGCTCTCTTCTATCTCATTCTTTCTCTTTTACATGCTTCTACTCTTTCAATCTCATTAGCCTTCTTCTCCCTCACTCTCTCTTACACATTTATACTCCTACAATCTCATTAGCGCTCTCCACTCTAGTTCTCTCTCTCTCTCTCTTACACTTACACTCTTCTTCTCCTATAATCTCAGTAGCTCTGTTCTCTCTAGCTCTCTTGTACACTTACACTCTTCTACTCTTACGATCTCATTAGCTCTCTTCTATCTCATTCTTTCTCTTTTACATGCTTCTACTCTTTCAATCTCATTAGCCTTCTTCTCTCTCACTCTCTCTTACACACTTATACTCCTACAATCTCATTAGCGCTCTCCACTCTAGTTCTCTCTCTCTCTCTCTTACACTTACACTCTTCTACTCCTATAATCTCATTAGCTCTCTTCTCTCTCATTCTTTCTCTTTTACATGCTTATACTCTTACAATCTCATTAGCCTTCTTCTCTCTCACTCTCTCTTACAAACTTATACTCCTACAATCTCATTAGCGCTCTCCACTCTAGTTCTCTCTCTCTCTCTTACACTTACACTCTTCTACTCCTATAATCTCATTAGCTCTGTTCTCTCTAGCTCTCTTGTACACTTACACTCTTCTACTCTTACGATCTCATTAGCTCTCTTCTATCTCATTCTTTCTCTTTTACATGCTTCTACTCTTTCAATCTCATTAGCCTTCTTCTCCCTCACTCTCTCTTACACATTTATACTCCTACAATCTCATTAGTGCTCTTCACACTAGTTCTCTCTCTCTTACACTTACACTCTTCTACTCCTATAATCTCATTAGCTCTGTTCTCTCTAGCTCTCTTGTACACTTACACTCTTCTACTCTTACGATCTCCTTAGCTCTCTTCTATCTCATTCTTTCTCTTTTACATGCTTCTACTCTTTCAATCTCATTAGCCTTCTTCTCTCTCACTCTCTCTTACACACTTATACTCCTACAATCTCATTAGCGCTCTCCACTCTAGTTCTCTCTCTCTCTCTCTTACACTTACACTCTTCTACTCCTATAATCTCATTAGCTCTCTTCTCTCTCATTCTTTCTCTTTTACATGCTTATACTCTTACAATCTCATTAGCCTTCTTCTCTCTCACTCTCTCTTACAAACTTATACTCCTACAATCTCATTAGCGCTCTCCACTCTAGTTCTCTCTCTCTCTCTCTTACACTTACACTCTTCTTCTCCTATAATCTCATTAGCTCTGTTCTCTCTAGCTCTCTTGTACACTTACACTCTTCTACTCTTACGATCTCATTAGCTCTCTTCTATCTCATTCTTTCTCTTTTACATGCTTCTACTCTTTCAATCTCATTAGCCTTCTTCTCCCTCACTCTCTCTTACACATTTATACTCCTACAATCTCATTAGTGCTCTTCACACTAGTTCTCTCTCTCTTACACTTACACTCTTCTACTCCTATAATCTCATTAGCTCTGTTCTCTCTAGCTCTCTTGTACACTTACACTCTTCTACTCTTACGATCTCCTTAGCTCTCTTCTATCTCATTCTTTCTCTTTTACATGCTTCTACTCTTTCAATCTCATTAGCCTTCTTCTCTCTCACTCTCTCTTACACACTTATACTCCTACAATCTCATTAGCGCTCTCCACTCTAGTTCTCTCTCTCTCTCTCTTACACTTACACTCTTCTACTCCTATAATCTCATTAGCTCTCTTCTCTCTCATTCTTTCTCTTTTACATGCTTATACTCTTACAATCTCATTAGCCTTCTTCTCTCTCACTCTCTCTTACACACTTATACTCCTACAATCTCATTAGCGCTCTCCACTCTAGTTCTCTCTCTCTCTCTCTTACACTTACACTCTTCTTCTCCTATAATCTCATTAGCTCTGTTCTCTCTAGCTCTCTTGTACACTTACACTCTTCTACTCTTACGATCTCATTAGCTCTCTTCTATCTCATTCTTTCTCTTTTACATGCTTCTACTCTTTCAATCTCATTAGCCTTCTTCTCCCTCACTCTCTCTTACACATTTATACTCCTACAATCTCATTAGCGCTCTCCACTCTAGTTCTCTCTCTCTCTCTCTTACACTTACACTCTTCTTCTCCTATAATCTCAGTAGCTCTGTTCTCTCTAGCTCTCTTGTACACTTACACTCTTCTACTCTTACGATCTCATTAGCTCTCTTCTATCTCATTCTTTCTCTTTTACATGCTTCTACTCTTTCAATCTCATTAGCCTTCTTCTCCCTCACTCTCTCTTACACATTTATACTCCTACAATCTCATTAGTGCTCTTCACACTAGTTCTCTCTCTCTTACACTTACACTCTTCTACTCCTATAATCTCATTAGCTCTGTTCTCTCTAGCTCTCTTGTACACTTACACTCTTCTACTCTTACGATCTCCTTAGCTCTCTTCTATCTCATTCTTTCTCTTTTACATGCTTCTACTCTTTCAATCTCATTAGCCTTCTTCTCTCTCACTCTCTCTTACACACTTATACTCCTACAATCTCATTAGCGCTCTCCACTCTAGTTCTCTCTCTCTCTCTCTTACACTTACACTCTTCTTCTCCTATAATCTCATTAGCTCTGTTCTCTCTAGCTCTCTTGTACACTTACACTCTTCTACTCTTACGATCTCATTAGCTCTCTTCTATCTCATTCTTTCTCTTTTACATGCTTCTACTCTTTCAATCTCATTAGCCTTCTTCTCCCTCACTCTCTCTTACACATTTATACTCCTACAATCTCATTAGCGCTCTCCACTCTAGTTCTCTCTCTCTCTCTCTTACACTTACACTCTTCTTCTCCTATAATCTCAGTAGCTCTGTTCTCTCTAGCTCTCTTGTACACTTACACTCTTCTACTCTTACGATCTCATTAGCTCTCTTCTATCTCATTCTTTCTCTTTTACATGCTTCTACTCTTTCAATCTCATTAGCCTTCTTCTCTCTCACTCTCTCTTACACACTTATACTCCTACAATCTCATTAGCGCTCTCCACTCTAGTTCTCTCTCTCTCTCTCTTACACTTACACTCTTCTACTCCTATAATCTCATTAGCTCTCTTCTCTCTCATTCTTTCTCTTTTACATGCTTATACTCTTACAATCTCATTAGCCTTCTTCTCTCTCACTCTCTCTTACACACTTATACTCCTACAATCTCATTAGCGCTCTCCACTCTAGTTCTCTCTCTCTCTCTTACACTTACACTCTTCTACTCCTATAATCTCATTAGCTCTGTTCTCTCTAGCTCTCTTGTACACTTACACTCTTCTACTCTTACGATCTCATTAGCTCTCTTCTCTTCTCTCTCATTCTTTCTCTTTTACATGCTTCTACTCTTTCAATCTAATTAGCCTTCTTCTCTCTCACTCTCTCTTACACACTTATACTCCTATAATCTCATTAGCTCTGTTCTCTCTAGCGCTCTTGTACACTTACACTCTTCTACTCTTATAATCTTATTAGCTATCTTCTCTCATTCTCTCTCTCTTACATGCTTATACTCTTACAATCTCATTAGCTCACTTCTCTCTCACTGTCTCTCTTACACACTTCCACTCTTACAATCCCATTAGCGCTCTTCTCGCTAGTTCTCTCTCTTACACTTAGACTCTCCTACTGTTACAATCTCATTAGCTCTCTTCTCTCTAGCTTTTACTTACACTTACACTCATACTCTTCTCTCTCTTTTCCACTTACACTCTTATGCGATTACAATCTCATTAGCTCTATTCTCTCTAGTTCTCTCTTAAACTTACACTTACACTAATATTCTTACAATCTTATTTGCTCTCTTATCTCTAGCTGCCTCTTAAACGTACACTCTTACACTCTCACAATCTCAGCAGCTCTCCTCTCTAGTTCTCTCTCTTACATTTACACTCTTTTACTGTTAAATGTTCTTTCCCTTTCACAGTTTTGTCTTTCTCTCTAGCTCTTTCCCACACATATGCACCTTTTGATCTCTTTTCTGTCTTCCTTCTCTCATTCTCTATCCCTCTTTCGTTATTTCTTTCCATTTCACTCTGTTTTCCTTCCCACTTTATCTAGCTCTGTCCTCTTCTGTTCTTTTTACTAAGTTATGAAAACTGACAGATGTTGTACCAAATCTTTGCTACCAAAGTGCCCTTTAAGTAGGATAGGCACTTCAGTCCTCTCAGTAGGAAATTGGGCAGCTGGTTGTGAGTGGTTTAGCTGTGGTGAGCGTCATGTCTTGTACAGACCACATTACATGTGCCCCATGATCCTGTTAGAGGCCAGCAGAGACACTCAATTATTAAGGGAGAAGAAATCACGGAAGAGGGACACCATTAAACGCAGCACTCCATTACTGGGTTGTTACCAACACACTTTATTATTCTTAACCATTTATAACAGATTGTTTGGATAGCATGTTGGAGGACTAATCCTAGAATTAAGTGAATATTAACAAGCACATTGTGTTTATATTCATACTCAGGGCCTTTGCAGTAGTGCAGGTGTTTTATGTTTAGGGAAGCAGGTACTGGCTGTTCAGTATGTCTGCTTCGTGAGGAAGCAGCTCTGATTTTAACAGTGGAGTAGCAAGGAAGGGGGGGCAAACAACTCCGTGCGGCACGAGTTTTGAGGGCAGTGGCATTCCCCCCTTACCTGCGGCCATGGCGGGAATCATCAGCACCCCCGACACCCCGCTCTTACCTGCAGTCATCGTGGGAATCGTCATCTCCCCCCCCCCCACTCTTACTTGCCGCCGCGGGCTGCAAACGCAGGGACCACCACTAGTGGCACATGGGCTAGCTACGCCACTGGATTCTTACCAGACTGTGAAACATGCAAACTCCATAAATATTTATGAAGAGTAATCACCCTTATCCCAATTGTCATAGCCATGCACTGTGCAAGGTTTTGTCTTATGTTTCTCAATTTTTGGGTAAAAACTCTACACAGGAAGCATCACAGCGCTACAACAAACATGCCCATTGAATGCGTGGACCCACACTTGCTTTTCAACAACTTTTTTTTACCTCTCCATGGTTTGACTGCTGCCTGTAGACAAGAAGGGTGCATGCACAGATTTATCCTCTGGGAAGCCATAGAGCCATACAACGCCTCCTCTAGGTAGTAAGTGCTATATGAATCCAATGACAATACAATGCAATGCAAATTGTGCAATGTACACCATGTAGCCTCTTGAAAAATCTCAAAAAAAGTGTTTTCTTTTATTTTTGTGAACATGCCAAAGCGTTTCACGTTAGTAAATCAGACTATATATGACTGCATTGAGTGCTTTTATTAAAAGTGAGTTTTTAAACATGAGTGTACAAGAAATGTTCAGGTCCTCCACAGTGGCGTAACAAAAGTTGAGGCCCCCCCTTGCAAAGCGGAACAAAAGGGGGTGGTGATGGACGGAGCATCTGAACCAATCAAACACTCACACCCAGTCAACAGATGTGGGTTTAATCCATCATCGTTCTTTAGCCCACTCTGCCACCCCAGTTCAGACATGGCCATATGCAAATCAGTCTGACCCTGTGCCTCATGGGTACAGTCCAGCCCGAACTGCCAAGCCATGGCTTCCCTGGACCGGATTCAAGCTGCCTAGGACCGGTTTCTGGCATTACAGCCGTCTTCAGCCAGGCTTGCTTGAATCCAGTGGCAAAGTGAGCAAGGGACTCACATCTGAGCATACCCTGCCAACTTATGCGGCCAAAGCGGTACAAAAGGGGGTGGTGATGGACGGAGCATCTGAACCAATCAAACACACCCAGTCAACAGATCTGGGTTTAATCCATCATCGTTCTTTAGCCCTCTCTGCCACCCCAGTTCAGACATGGCCATATGCAAATCAGTCTGACCCTGTGCCTCATGGGAACAGTCCAGTCCGAACTGCCAAGCCATGCCTTCCCTGGACCGGATTCAAGCTTCCTACGACCGGTTTCTGGCATTACAGCCGTCTTCAGCCAGGCTTGCTTGAATCCAGTGGCAAAGTGAGCAAGGGACTCACGTCTGAGCATACCCTGCCAACTTATGGCGGCCAAAGCGGTACAAAATGGGGTGGTGATGGACGGAGCATCTGAACCAATCAAACACTCACACCCAGTCAACAGATCTGGGTTTAATCCATCATCGTTCTTTAGCCCACTCTGCCACCCCAGTTCAGACATGGCCATATGCAAATCAGTCTGACCCTGTGCCTCATGGGAACAGTCCAGCCCGAACTGCCAAGCCATGCCTTCCCTGGACCGGATTCAAGCTTCCTAGGACCGGTTTCTGGCATCACCACCCCCTTTTGTACCCCCCCTTGCAAAGTACATGGAGGGGCCCCCCTCCAGAGTTAGTCAGGAGCTCTCAGGCCAGGGTACTGTGCTGTGCTGAGGTGGCCGCCTGGAGCTCGAGAACCCCTGCCACCGTGGGGGCTGCAGGGGCCTATGTTACACCACTGGTCCTCCTCAATTACAAGAATGCCACCAGTGAGCGTCAGTTGTCGGGAGCAGCCAATAAATGGCCTAGATTGTTATTATACAGAGAACAACATTATGGTCTATTGAATAAAGCATGAGATGTTTTTGTACAGAGCACGTCATAAATTAATGTATTTGAACGTGTGATAATGAAGTAAAAGAAGGCTCAATGAAATAAAATTAGCTGTGCTTTATAAATGTATTTCATCCGTCCATTCATCCTACGATCACACAATGTTGGTCAAGAGGGGAAGCCGGGCTTACCCGTTGCTTTTCTGGTTTCATATTGTGCAATTTAGCCACTAGATGGGCATCTCATTCTCCCATTTTACATCAAAGGGCAATGGTCCTTCTTTAATTCTTGGCACAAGAGGATAGAGCTTAGGTGGCAGGCTGAAATCACGTGAAGGTTTGGCTCTTTTTGGGCTCAAGGGAGTCAGAACCATGCACCTGGATCAAACTTTTAGTTGTTCACCCACCTCTATTTTATAATGTTATGTAATGTATAGCTCTTTCAGGCCATATTAAAATTTAACGCTTAGGCAGGGCACAGACATGCGTTTGGAGTAGTTTGCACTTACATTTGGTATACAGATAGAGACTTATTTACAAGCCCCTGGCGCAGCCGGTACGTCACTTTTTTCCATTATAAAAGTGTCGCACCGACGGCACAAGGGGCTTGTAAATAAGCCCCTTCGATTTTAGGTGATGAAACAATGCATTTTCTGCAGACAGTATATTTGCTGCAAATGTTATTTTTTATAGATGGAGCCAAAAAATTAATCACAAAAATATATGTATTTTTACCACAGGAGTCAAGAGAAGTGAAGACAGACACCCTGATGGAGAAAGACATATGTGCAGGTCAGATCATTAAAAAGCTTACTTGTAGAACTAAGCAATGTGCGCCCTACAGTATCAGTTAAAATATTTATTGCTGAAAGATATGTGGCACTGTTCCAGGTTTTTAAATAGTTCAATACCAAATCTTCAGAATTGCTTTATAAACCTTACTGCTTTTTCACAAAATATTAATTAACTTTAAAATAGACCATTAAACACTTTTTTTCCTCAAAGGTTTCAGGGGTAGGCCGCACCATTAGGTCAATCAGGCTCACTCACTTCACTCACTAAGTCACACTCATCACCATTTTTTTCTACCCCACACCACTTTAAAAGTCAACAGCCACCACTGAGTATAGAAGCATTGAAGAAACACTTTGGTTGCACCTCCAAATTTGTATTAGAGGCAAAACAATGGAACTACACCCCGTTAAAGACAAGAATTATCTAATGCAACCTAAAATTCAGGAAGGCAAGAGAATAAAACACCACCTTCATAGGAAATACCATGAGACAGCTAACCTCTAAGCAAGCACACCCTATAAGGTGGCTGGCATGCTAGCCATTTGAGTGCACTTCAGCAATTTGTCAGGAGTAAGAAGAGCTGTATAAATGCAATTACAACCCAGAAATTTACAGGGGTTTCCAGTTTCCGGTGGGTACACCAATTGATATCAGCTCCTCACAGTGTGATCATGTGAAGGGAACTCATATCGTGATACTGTGGTACTGTGTGAGTTGGAAGAACTGCTCTCCAGCCCTCTATGTTTTATTCATGATCTAGAATCAACTCCTGCTTTCTGATTCCTTGTTCAACCCTGTGCTTCTTTCTACCTGGATCTGGAGTTCATGAACAGCATATATGTACATGCATACTCTATGAACCTCCAATAGAGGCTACAGCATAATGAGGAACATCAAGTTCCCCAAAACACCGTGTGAATATCCGCGTCATCCCGGTAAGATGGAGCTGACAACTTCTTCCTAACGTGTTTATTCAATCAGGACTAGCCTATTTGTGAAGTATTTTATATGACTCAAAGCTGTATGGCGAGGTATAACCCATTAGTTTTGTTCATGAAGCCCTCACCCACCAACCTAGTTGGTGGCATGCTTCATCATCGGGCCCACCCAGTGACACCAAGTGTGTCCCGGGTGTGCTTCAACGCCTGGATACAGCAGAGCAGGTATGTTGCTGAGTGTGCAGTGTAGTGACGTGACCAGTGAAAGTTAAAAGCTATACAGTGGTCCCAGTACCCGAGAGTTAATTAAACTTTAATAAATGGGACTCCGTTAGTGTTTAACCCCTTCCATGCTCATGACGAGCTCAGCTCGTCATGCAGTGCACTGCTCGTGTGCTGATGACGAGCTGAGCTTGTCATGAACAATGGGAAATCTGGAGTAGCAGCACTCAGGGGGAATTTCCTTAGCTCCAATGTGGTTAAAAAGGCTGGTGGATGTGATAGGAGTATATGTTAGGGCCTCCTACATCCAGGTGCGGTCTACATGTTTCAGCCAGGCCTTTAAGTTTAAAACTGGCTTTCCTCAGGACCATTAAAGAAGTGAAAGTGCAATCTTACATTAAGTGAGTGTATTGATTGAAAAATGTGAAGCACTCTCTAAGGTGTTCTATGTGTGCGAGGGAGATTCCCTCACAGAGCATCCCTAAACCCTAGGGATACGGACTAGCTACCTAGTCCTCTCTCTCTCCTCTGATAAACGGCAACTTCTTCCTAAGCCCAGCATGGATGGAAGCAATGATAAGATTTATTAGTCAACAGTGGAGAACGTTGTCCTATCATTTTGCCTAAATACAGAGAAAAGAATGTGATTTATTTAATGGCCAATGCAAATTGTCTTTGCAATCAGGACCTGGACAAGTTTAAAAAGTGACCACATATTTCCTTTTCATCAATCAATCAATCAATCAATCAAGGCATTTATATAGCGCGCTACTCACCCGGAGGGTCTCAAGGCGCGGGGGGGGGGGGGGGTCCGCTACTGCTCGAACAGCCAGGTCTTGAGCTGCTTTCTGAAGGCGAGGTGGTCCTGGGTCAGGCGGAGGCGGGTCGGAAGGGAGTTCCAAGTCTTGGCGGCCAGGTAGGAAAAGGACCTTCCTCCTGTGGTGGCTCTTCGGATGCGGGGGACGGCGGCGAGGGCGTGGCTGGTCGATCGAAGCTGGCGTTTGGGAGCGTAGAAGTTGAGGCGGCTGTTGAGGTATCCTGGGCCTTGGTTGTGTAGGGCTTTGTGTGCGTGGGTGAGGAGCCGGAAGGTGATTCTCTTGTTGACCGGGAGCCAGTGCAGGTCTCTCAGGTGTCCGGAGATGAGGTTGACCTCCTACTGTTTTCACCTTTGCTGAAGCCATTACTTATTACTGGGCAGAATGTAGCATCTGAATTACACAGTAATGAAATGGGGGACATTGCGGGTAGGTGCATCATGGTCCATATGTGTGAATTCTGGATACCGCTGGCTCAAGGGTAGCTTTTTATAGGTGACATTCTAAGTGCACCAGCGCACGGAGAGAGCAGGAATATGTCATATCTTAGTATATATAGCGCATTCCTACTCTCTCCCTGTCTCACAGCGTGGCAAGTAATCTTGCTGAAATGTGTTAGGTTACTTCTTCAGAAATCTGCCCCCTTGACTAACTGCAATAGAAAATAATAGCGATAGGACTTAAAATAAAACCCCACTGGAAATAATGTTAATGTTATTTAAAATTGTTCAACATATAAATAAATATAATTGAGTGATGAGAAAAATATCTAAAAATAATGCATATTTTATTTTAAAATGTTTTTTAACAACCTATTTTGAAGGCTGCACACCTAATACAATTCTATTTTTTAATTGACATTTTATTAACACTTTTAATATTTTTATTTTTGGGGGGGGGCACAGATCTCAATAGGGTTTTGCGATGTACAATTGTCTGAAAATGTGTTCACTGTAATAGCTAGCTGATGCCATGTTGCTTTTGCAACAGTTATATAACACACCCATGTTAAATATAGCTGCTTAGGCTTCCTCTCCACTGACGGATTTCGTATCATTCACATGCTTGATCCCTAGGAGAGGATTTTGGAATGCCTAACTGAGCATCTTGATGTTACTGTACTTCTATCTTGTCACAAAGCTTTTTGCTGAATCCCCATGAGAAAACTGCAACCTCTGATTCTAATTTTGAATTTCTATCACTTGTGTTTCCTTATGAAGATTTAGTGCAAATTCAGCAGCGGCCCATACAGGTAAGAGCAGTGGGACCGGGTTGGGGGGAATTCAACAGATGATCACAAGGGAAAATTAAATAAATAATGAATTTTACCTCGTCCTCGTCTGTCGAAATCCCCCCTCACCCAGCCCCACCGCTCTAATCTGCACGGGCCGCGGCTGTGCAAATTGTCTATTAAAATCCCTTCTAAAGGACGGGTGAGCAGCATTGTATGCTCAAATCTATGAGGGTGAAACTTTGAATTGCAATGGTGCATTTTGCTTAGTATATATTTTCGAACATCAAGCAAGCACGAGAGCTATTTTGGCAGACCTGTTGAGACTCGTGGACCCCTGTTAGGCTGTCTGTTAGACCAGGAAATGGGTCTGTGAAAAAGAGATGGGGCCCAACAAGAGTTCTCGTTGCAGGCTTTGCAGATCCTAGAACAGTTTTCGCTGACCTCAGAGTTTTGCTGGTGTCCACAAACTCTGCCACAGGGCCCACAATCCTCAGGGTGAAATCTGCTTTTTTAAATTTAACTTCAGAGGATACTTTGAGTGCTGCCACACTTGAGCCAATAGTCTGGGGATGTTCCACTGATCCACGAATAGCCCCTTCATTTTATTTAGGACACAGGAACCGGGCTCAGCATCCTGTACAATTGCCTAAAAAAGGGCCAGAAGCCCCCGCAGGGCGAGGGGGCGCTGAGCTTCAGGGAGAGTTCCCAATCCACATTCCTTTATCTTTCGACTGGCCCTTAAGCCCCCCACATGAGCTGCTTCACATATAATGATTAACCTGATATGCCAGCTAGTGATTGTCGGAAAATCTGAATCTTCACCCCTACCCCCCCTCCCCCCCCCCCCCCACCCTCATAGTATACCTGATCAAGCTACGCTCCTGTTTCTAATATACTTGTTTGACATGGAAACCACCCCATTGCAAAAATCTAATGTTTATCATAAGTAGCTGGAAGTAGGTTGGGGTGATTGAATTACTTTTATTTTCACAGACAGCAATAGAATAGAAAAATCTTACATAGTTGCCTCAAGACAAAGACCCCGTTGTAAATCAAAGAAGGTAAAAAAGTTAAATTATGCTAAACAAATTCTAAATTTTATTATATTTGTGGTAAGAAAAAAGGCAGGCATGCGTTAACATGCAAAACTCACAAGGCTGGGAGATAACTGAGGGACAAAGTGTCAGAATGTTTGAAAAGAACATTGGTGAAGCAACTAGGAAAAATAAGAGCTCTTAAAGAAGGCTAGTCTTAAGCCCCAATGGGACTTTTAAAGAAGGCTTATCTTAAGCCTCAATGGTGTTAATTTCTTTTGAATTTTAGGGGCCTGATTTAGAAACCGGAGGAAAGGATACTCCATTGCACAGGCAACAGAGCATCCTTTCCACCATACTGTAGGTCAGTCTGATTCATTTATAGACAGACAGACCTTCAGTATGTCAGCAACAGAGACTGACCATTTGACTGCCCACTTGATTTAGAGCGAGCAGTGAGCAGTTTTCACTGTCTCTCACTGCCCAGTAATGGGTAGTGAAAACTTGTAAATGACTCCCACACAATTGGAGAAATCTCCTGTTGTGAGTAGGGTCATGCCTTTTTATTTTCAAAAAGAATATCTCAGTTTGCAATTTTGTGTTTGAAAAAAAAATATTGAAGGTTGTCCTTATGGCTCCATCATGTTGACAGAACCTTCCATCAAACTATCAATGCATTGACAGGAACCACAGTAATAGTAGTTCCTGCCAATGCATGAGATGTCGTCTGGGCTGGCAGATAGCTCAAATTTTGGAAGGCGGGCACTCCGTCAGAGCGATGGAGTAAATCCTGTCTGCTGAACTCTAAATCAGGCCCTAAATTAACACAATTATGTAATGCTGTCTTTTACCTCCTGTTTTTGATGATTCTTTTTGTTGGCCGTAGGACTTTGAGCATTTACCATTGCTAACCAGTGCTAAAGTGCATTTTCTTCACCCCTAAACATGGTCGCATTGGTGTATACCTTATTGGCATTTTTAACTTACTTGTTCATCCCTTGTAAAGTGGTATACTATATTCTCAGGGCCTGTAAGCTAAATGCTACTAGTGGAAGACAGCACTGATTGTGTCACCTACAGAAGTAGCCTTTCAAACCTGTCTCAGATCTGCCATTGCAGTGGCTGTGTGTGCAGTTTACTGCCACTTATACCTGGCATTTAAAACTACTAGCCAAGCCTCAAACCCTGCTTTTATTACATATAAGTGACCCCCAAAGTAGGCCGTAGTAACTCTAAGGTCGGAGTGCTATGTAAGTAAAAGGTAGGACATGTATCTTTAAGTTTTACATATCCCGGTAGTGACAAACAGTCTATTTCATTTTTCACTTCTGTGAGGGTTACTCCTCTCATAAGCTAGCATGGTGAATTCCTTAATACATTTTTAAGCTGTAATTCCTGATCAACGAGGACTCGTTTTTTAATGTTTCATATGTTTGGAATGGCAATGATAAATCCTCCTTACTGATTAAGTTGGATTTAACATTATTGTTTTAGAAATGCCACTTTAGAAAGTGGACATTTCTCCTTGCTTACTGCTCTTTGTGCCTGACAGCTTGTCTCCAATACGTGACTTGGTTGGGTGATAGCTACACTTTGTGCAACAGCCACAACACAGGAAGGATAGGTGTGTCTGAATACCATTCTACATACATCTGCATTTTGATGGCCTTGCCTGGGCAGGATGGAAGGGAGGGGCTAACACTTCACTTGAATTGGCAGTGTCCTATCCCCACTCAAAGGACTGATTACCCCCCACAGTTAGCCTGGAAGACAGGAATGGGTTGAAAGGGAGGGATACTTATGCACTTCAGAGAGCTGCTTTGAAATCAACCCCCCCCCCACATCAAAGGCACTTTTTGGTATAAGTGCTGTGTCTCTGACCCCCTAAAACCAGACACTGCTGGACTTGTAAATGGAGCTCTACCAGAAGAACTGCTGTGCTGCTCAAAGGACTCAACTAGACTGCTGATCTGGAAGGCCTGCGTTTTTCTTTGTTGCCCTGCTGCTCTCTGACTCTGCTGAAGGTGATATGGATTCTGCCTTCACTCCAAATGATCTCCAAGGGCTTGTTGGCTTTCCTGCTGTTGCTTGAGATTCAGGAATATCAAAGTCCGTACCTCTGCTCCTGTGCCTGACTCACTGGAAGTGGCCCAGATACTTGCAACATGGATTTTGACGCATCTCCTGTCTGTGCATAACAGCACAGTTGCATCGACCCAGTTGCAGGAGTAAAATTGGCACGTTGCATTAGAATTAGCGCTTTGCCTTCAGAGATCAATGCATCGGACAGCATATTTTCGCCACTGCAGCTTGGTGAGATTAAAGCATCACCTTGATTGCGTGGCAGACTCAGGTGCATCACTCAATGCCCCTCGACTCTGACACCCGTCCTCAGGACTGACGTATGGCCTTCACTTTGTGGAGAAGTTCAACGCATCTCACTGCTTGCGACCAATACAGGTACTTTGTTCACAGGGGCCTGCATGGGTCCTGTAGCTTGCCAGTCCTCCATTACAGTCGGCCCAAACTTTGACTTTGCCCTGGTCCAACGCGACCTAAAGTAACCTTTTTCGTGCTACTAGCTTCAAAGTGCTTTACTGCATTTAATACCTCATCTTCTATACATTGGATTTTTGTTGTTTTGGTCTTGTTCTGTTCCGAATATAATAATAAATTTTTCTAAACCTTTGTGGAGTATTTTTGTAGTGAATTAATTGTGTTACTGTGTGTGTGTTGCACAAATACTTCACACATTTCCTCTGTAGATAAGCCTGAGTGCTCTGTGCCGGTAAACAGCCTTTACAACATTTATGAAAATTGTTGCATCACTGCGATAAAATCGCAATGCAACTGTATTCACAGTGCCCTCCTTGTGACACGATGGATGTGCCATATTTAATGAATGGCGCTCCATGTCCAAGGAATGACAGATACGTCAGGATTCCTGACGTGTCTGTCGGCACAAAGGTCACACATTCCTGGGGTTGTGTTGCAAGCATGATGCAACTCCATTAATGCATGGGGTAGGCCTGTGCCTATGGCAATGTGTCACCCTTACACTTGCCAGAGTGGCATCATAGAAGTGTCACAGTGAAATCTCATAGATTTCACTGCACCACTTCTATGAGGATTTTTGCAGGGGAACCCCCACCCTGCATACATTATACCTACGCAGGTATAATGTACCGCAGTGCTTTACAAAATGACGCATCTGCTTAGATGTGTCACATGGTAAATATGGCGTCATGTGGCGCATTGTTTATGCCGCTGCTGCATCACGAAAAGTGATGCAACAGCGGCTCAATAGTGTTGCAAGGCCTTCACAAATAAGGCAAAAGGTTTACCACGTTGTGCCTTTACAATGCATTTTTTACCACGCATGTGTTTACCACGTATATGCCCTTACAACGCATGCCTTTACTATGCATTTATGGCAAGTTGGAGAGTGTGGGGGTATCCACCCACAAATATATTTTCTAATACATAAAAATATATATAAACAATGCATGGTATTGGCATGCATTGCAAAAGCATATGCGTTCTTAAAAAATGTCATACAACCCTCTGTGCTAAGCTACCAGAGGGTGAGCACAGGTTATCTTTTAGTGTGTATCTAGCTTACCCTGATTAGAGTGATGGTTCCTGCCTGATCAGGGTGCATAATTCTGCCAACCAGGAATCCCATTTCTAACTAGGGCAGTCCCACCTGATACTGATGATTCAATCATTAGATTAGCACCTATAGGACTATGTCCCTGCAAAATTGCAGATTTAGAGTTCTTAGAAATTGCTCTCAGAAATCCATAAACGTTTCCTGAAGTAAGCGCTTAATGCTGTAACAGTTGCAGTTTTCCAAGCATATTATGGAAAGGGGTTGCGAGGAGTGTGTGAACACTGATAAATGTCTCTGGTTTTTCGTGCATGCAAACTCATATGGCTTTAGAACTCTGAGGTTAGTTATTCACATAAAAATATTTTCATGAAAAGATCCTTTACAAGGGAAAAAACAACTTTTGTTAGTTCAAAAAATGGCTTTGTACTCACAAAAAAGCTATTTACATCTGTAAAGTAAACTAACACATGCAAACAGCCCAGTGCTTGACAAAGGATATATTAATGCAAATGTTGACAAACATCTATGTATTCCGGCCTCCAGGCAGGAATCTTCAATCTGACTGTAAGATTTAGAAGGTGATGAAGAGGCGCATGCACAGCTTTCTTGAGAATGACACAATAGTCCATACAACTGGGGGAATTGTGCAATCTTTGGTTTGGAGTCATCGATAAGCTGAACTCATTTTTAATGTACATAGGCTGGATGTATCAAAGGAATTACTAATTTTATGTGTACAGGAAATGCGTTGATACATAAGGGCCTAACTTCCTTAAAGGATTTAGGGTCACTGGATGGCTACTAGGCATGAATGGACAACAAACATTAAGCAACAACTTTGGAGAAAGAAGGAGAGGAGGCAACTCCATAGCGGAGTTTGCAACAAAGCTTTTGGGTCAATTAGATATTGGTGGTAATGGGGCAGAGAGGTAAAGATGCCCAGTAACCAGAACACCTAACATTTCCAGTGCTTTTCATGAACCCCAACAATACCACGCAGTGTTTGTGTTATTACTGTTTCATCTCCAGGGAGGTTCCAGAGATGTCTCTGGCAGGTGAGAGTGGCCTTGTTTCTGCGGTGGCTTTGTTTCTGCCAGTTATTCCCCAAATTGCCGGCTCACCTTTTAAATATGGCAGGAATGGATTCCGCTAGTAGTGTCACTGTTTCAGGAATTCACCGCCTACCTTTTAATCAGATACTTAAAAGCTGCCTACTTCTAAATCAGATCCCTGAAAGAGATAATGACAGTACCATTTGATTCCAACTATTGTAACATGGAGAACTCACTGCATTGACACCGGCCAGATGCTTCTCATAAACGCAAAGTGACCTATCAATTCCTTTGACTATTGTATGGACTTGTGTTAAAATCAGGACGAAATAATGCAAGAAGACAATCCCATAGTTGTAAACAGTTCATTTTACATGGTTGTGTATTATCAGAAGTACAAGTTTGCGCTTAGCGGGCACTGGTGCCCACTGCCCATATCCTTGGATGTAGGGTGAAAAGAGGTACAACTGGCAGCCTGTGATCTAATGAATGTCTGTGGCAGATATCAAAGTTTAATTTTTAAAAAAATGGCAGAGATGCGATTGGATAAGGCACTGTCTGATGCTTAGACTTTCACAACATGAATCAATACTAAATGTCTGCTCTACACTTCCCGCCAATTGACTGAAAAGGACAGAGCAGAGCTGACATCCCAGACGGCTCCATATTCACTCCTCACAAGGTCATTGCCTAGCAAACACATTGCTAAGTGATAGGAAAGAGTGTTATTAGCAACCTGCTCAAAGACTGGTGACGTGCAATCTTGCAAGGGCAGCATGCCACAAGGTATTGATCTGAGAAAACCTCAAACGCTTTCCTTTGTGGCTCTGAGAAAGACACCATCTTTGGAACAGTCATCTGTAATTGTCAGATGTACAGCACGTTGGGGAAAAGGTCCAATCGATTGATTGCTTCGCAGCACTCTGCAGGATACAATAATCCCCTGGATCCGCGAAGCTGCGGTACAAAAGATGGCTGTGTGACTGAGGCCAGCAAGTGACTGGCTCCAGTGGTGGGGGACATGAGACGTCCAGCCAAAGCCCTCCCTGTGGAAATTTCTTTTAAGATGCAGACAAAGGGTTTTCTTCCTAAGCTTGTTTGCTGACAGCAAATGCTCCTAAAGGTGCATGTGCAATGTTTAGCCAAGATTGAGCATTTAGTTAATGAAATTCATGCGTTAAATGATTTATATCCCTCTTCCTAAATCAGCATTTTTTAATGTTATATATTTCTGGATTAAGTTGCAGTGCAACATACATCTGGCATCCATGTTTCAACATTTTTCAGCAGAATAATATTCCTAGAACAAGAGGAGGAAAGTGGGTGGGAATGGTTACAACAAAGGCTCTCTGGGCAAGGCATCCAGAACAAAGTGCAATAGAACATCGCCAGCATGGGATGAATTATGGATGAAAGGGTGGACGGATAAAGGATGGATGGATGGATGGATGGATGGATGGATGGATGGATGGATGGATGGATGGATGGAAGGATAAAAGGGTGGATGGATGGATGAAGGATTGATGTATGGATGGATAAAAGGTTGCATGGATGAATGATGCATGGATGGATGTGTGAAAAGGTGGGGGGATGAAGGATGGATGGATGGATGAAAGGGTGGGTGGATGGATGAAAGGGTGGATGGATAAAGGATGTATGTATGTATGGGAGGATGAAAGGGTGGATGGATGGATAAAAGGTTGCATGGATGAATGATGGATGGATGTGTGAAAAGGTGGGTGGGTGGATGAATGATGGGTGGATGGATGGAAGGGTGTATGGGTAAAGGATGGATGTATGGATGGAAGGATGAAAGGATGGATGGATGTGTAAAAGTGTGGGTGGAGGAATGATGGATGAATGTGATGAGGTCTAACAGGCGCATTTATGGTTGTCAAAAGTTGATGATGAGGAGTACCAGTTTCCAGAAACTTTTGTCGGAAGGGGGTCCTTACGCCTAAAAAGGTGTTACAAGGGGGTCTTGGCATCAAAAAGTTTGAAGATGTCTGCTTTATAATAAGGGGCGTGGTTTGCCTGCTGACAAGCTGGCTGGTGTTTCAACAGGTTCCTTCTCCTCTTACAAATAGAGTCTACAGAAACACAGTTTCAGGAAATTGCCCTAAATCTCTGAGCAAAACTGTGTTGGAGACCTTTCACTCTCACAGGTTTCTATCATAAAGAGAAAGAAAGCATTTCAGAGTTTGATAAGAGTCTTTTTTTGGTGAGTTCTTCCACTAGCACCACCTGCCCTCTTGGGTTGGTTCTGTCTGGCGGGGCCATCAGTTTGACATCCGTTGACTCTATTCTAGGCAGAGTCATCATCGCCGGAACAGCTACGCCTACTGGGGTTGTAACTGCAGCACCCTAATCACCAGACAATACAAGGGGTGCCCACCTGCAATTGTCATCCATGATCGTCAATGCCTTAATCACTTACCGCTAATCTTCGTTGTGAGCTGATGGCAGATTGGCTTCTCTAAGATGATGTCATTATATGAGGATATTTACATAGCCAAGCATGGGGCTTTTTTAGGCCTATATGGAACAATTCAAGATTGGTTTGGGTCAGTTGTAGAAGTTTTTGACAAGCCTATTGAACAAAAGTTTCAGCACTTGACTTAAATTGAAAAACGTTTGACTTGAAATCTCAGAGGTGTTGCTCTTTAAGTTCTATTCCGACATGAGAGGGACATGGACGTAATTTAGGGTCACCAGGGGTCACTACTGCGACCCTTGGCATGACCCTTGTGACTGCTAGCACTGCCTGTGCGACCCCATAGCGTCAGCAGTTGCAAAATCAGTGCCTGGAACAGAAGCAGCTCATCCTTATGGACGTTGGTGGGGTTTTCAATATCATTTTTATGTCATTTTTTAAAATTATACAAATAGTTTATAGTAGTTCATTATTAGCTAATAGATTAATAAAAAATGGAGTACCTATAGCTGGAATATGACTTTCCCTAGTAGCTGAGGTTAGTTAAAAAAAATGCTATTTAATGTATGTATGTTGTGGTCGTGCTTGCAGCCTGAGTGTGTTTATGTAAGAGAGTGTGTGTGAATGTGTGTAGGCAGAGTGTGTGTGAAAAAGTGTTTATGTGTAAGCGTGAGTATGTGTAAACATGTGCATGTGAAGTCACTTCCGCTACCCCCGGCATTTTGGTGAATTAACGTCATGGAGCGGGATCTTCCTCTGTGCTTTGTTTTCAACCAAAAAAGTGTTTTTATAGGGTAGCTTAATGCGAATGATGAAGGCTAGTTTTCCAAACTGTACTTTTTCCCTTGACCCTTTGAAGCTCGAATGTGGGCCTTTTGCACAATATCGGCGCATCAATGTGTGTCCAAATTTCTTGAGTTCGGCTGTTTAACGAGGCCGGCACTACTATATCCAAGGGGAAATTGCGTTTTCTATACCGATTTTTAGGTCTCGCCTATGCAGCACGCATGTGATGCAAAGGCAAAAAGACCTTTTCCGATTGCTTTGGCTTTTCATTGCCTTCGAAGGCAACGTGTGCAAGTGTGGAGATTCACTTGCGGGAGCGAGCGCCACCATATGTAGCAATTATCGCTCCTGCAAGTGCAGGCCACCCCCTCTCCCCTCCACCCTGCTGCCGCGCGAGCGCTTGTTTGTTTGTTTTAATGGACTTCGACGGCTGGTCTTGCGTGCCATGAAGATAAAGGTGCCCGTCTTGACCTTTGACAGAGGCCGTCACGAGGCACAAGTCACTCCGTGTTGGAAAGCCCTGCCCGTGTCCATGCTGCTAAAGTAAACAGTGACCAGTTCTCTCATCAGTTTTCCTATTTAATCATTCTCTTAGGCATTCCTGTGCTTTGGAAGTGTTCTGCTTTTTTACTCGGTTCCTCACGGTCATCTAGCGGTGAATGCTTGGCAGTTCCAGGGCCACCTTCGTGTACGAGCAGTTTTTGGAGCTGATGAACATGCTCTGGACGCGGATGTTGAAGGACAATCGTAAGAACTGGTGGAGAGTTTACAAGGTGAGTGCCATGGGAGGAACATAGGTGGGCAGATTACATAGTGAATACACTTGATGATCAGAGGCAGAGAGTTTACAGACGATCGTCACTTTCAGATGGGAGACCGAGTACACGGTTTGTGCAAGCGGAGTGCCGAGGTGCAGCATTTACAAGTTGAGTATTATGCCAGGAACAGAGGGGAGAGCTTACAAAGTGGATTCCACTGAGGAGTTTATATGGTCAATAAAATGTTGTTCAGAGTTTACATGCGGACTGCAATGTGAGGAAAAGAGGGTGAGACATTACCTAGTGCCACATGAGAGAGACTGGGAGAGAGATTACGTAGAAAATGCCACTAGTGTATGAGGTTGTTTGTAAGGCGAGTGACACTTAAGTGCCTGTGATGGGGAAGTTTGCTAGATATCTGCCACTCGACAAACGGAAAGGAACGTTTGAGATGAGCACCACTGGATGTAGCGATGGAGAGATTTCAAAGGGAGTGTCTCGGAGGATCAGTGTAGAGGTGGGCAAGCTACTAATTAACAGGGAGAGCCGAGAGTCTGGATGGGGCCCAAGAGCCCATACACCACCCTTGCCCTTAAAATGTTTGGCATGCAAACTGTGCCACAAACACCATAAAAAATATTATATGGACTCTTCAAAATTAACAAAAGCTCATTTCTGTAACTTGCAGAAGCATTTCACCTTAGTACATCGGATTATATCACTGTATTGCAACATGTTTTTAAGGTAACAGTTCTCAAACATGAACTTACAAATATTCATACCCACTATCCCCCACCATGACAACAATGACATTTGTGAATTAAGAGGCAAGTCATTTGTCATGTGCACCCTACATGTGGCCTGGATTCTTACATGGAGCAACATTATAGACTATTTACATTGGACATGAGCGGTGCATGTATAGCAAGCACTTTGAACTCAAGTATTCCAAATTCCGTTCTACTGCTATAAAGAAAAAAGAAGCACTGTGAAAAATATTACCTGCCTAAGATCACACAATTTGTTCAAGCAGGGAAGCCAGGAAAAACTTTAAGCTATCTGATTTACATTGGACCATTCAGCCCCTGGACCTCTTACTCTTTCTCATGTTTCACATCAAGGGATAATGTTTATTCTAAATTTTTGGGTGCATTAGGTTGGTGTGTGGGCTGCAGGCAGGCAGACGCCACATGAAAGCTCTGTTTGTTTTGGCCTTGAGGGTCCAAGAGAACCCTGATCTGAGCCAGAAACAGGTATGTGGTTCCAGCATGGCTCGAGCTTTGATTGGCTTGCCCACCTCTAGTTTACAGGCCTCGTAAAGTAATTGGCACTCCAAAAATATTGGTGGAGCAGTTTATGCTGTGCATACCACATAAAAAGGAGAGTGTGAGTACCATGTTAGGACCATATGTTTACACATTGAGCGCAAGATGTTAGGTGCTTCCAGGGGTCTATGTGTGGTAAAGAACTTTAAAATACTGATAGTACTAGTTGCCTATAGTATTGTCTAAAATATCTCCAGTAACAGTAATGCATCTGTGGGTTGCTTGCCCACTTGAATCCGACCCCTTTTTGCTTTCTCCCTCTAGTGAACAGGATTTCTCTGTGCAGTCCTTCTCTACATATGTGCATGCTTTGTTCGCTGCTGAGGGGCCTTAGCTTCACTCGTGAACGAGTTGTGTCATGTTTATGTTTGAAAAGACCACTTCGCTCAATTGAATAGCGCTCTGGGAATGGCGGAGGGGAAGGATGTGCTTGAAAAGCCAGCCTTTTCCCCCTCTAAACAGGGGAGGAGCTTCAAATAACCCTCAAAGTCCCAATGTCTATGTGTGATAAAGGCTGAAAATGTGGCTATTTTTACACTGCAGGGAGACGTGGCTGCCCATCGCAGGCTGGCAATCCTTTATTTGTACTTTTTCACCCTGGATGCCTGAACATAACTGCAATGTTTTAATTGTTAAATATGTTTTGAGCTTCCACGTGTATAGAATAATTGTGAAACATATTTGTCACTCTGGGACACACGTTGACATTTATGTACATGAAGAGTTTGGTGGACAGGAGGGTTGGTAAGGGCATTAAAATAACACGTTTGAAGACTTAGGCCCTAATGCCCCTTTCTTAGATTGGTTCTTGTAATGTTTTGGCACAAGTCTCACAACTGCTCCTTTCATGCCTGTTAGTTATTATAACTGATATTGTTGAGTTTTTGTTAGGTCTCACCTGAGCAAGCGCGCATGCGCTGCTCTGTGAGACATTTAGAAAGGGCTTTAAACTCTGTAACACATGCTTGTGCGTGTGCTTTTGTTTTCTTCACCCGCTATTGGCCTTTGCATGCGTCTTTCTAAGAAAGACACCACGCAATTGGCCAATGGCGGGTGCATGGTCCTCCTTCTCTCTGCCCTGGCATAGGGTCTACAGGAGCGAACGCGGCTTTCCCCCCTCGTCATGGCTCATTAATAAGCACATAATGAACAGAAAAAGTGCCAATGCCGCTAATTTAAAACTCAAGCTTACGTTTCATCAAAACACACGGGTGAGGCAATGTGTTCGTTGAATTTAATTCCACTTCTTTTATTTTCTTTAATTTTTAATTAAACTTTTCTTATTTCAGTAACAATTTATACATATATTGTGCAAATATTAAAACTGGTGTACACAACAATTGTGATATACTATTCTCATGCGAAACTTACATATTTACAAAATAGTGCATCCTAATCAGCATTCAGTCT